>NC_136925.1:16442600-17730600 GCF_949752795.1 Hyperoodon ampullatus | reverse complement strand
TTCCTACGTTCAGAGTAGTGTGAGGGCCTAAGTTATAGACAGGGTCAGTGCCTGAGTTGGGTTTAATATCTGGTCGTTAGTTAAGGACAGGTTCAGTTCCTGTGTTACGAGTAATTTCATGGACTTAGTTATGGACAGTGTCAGAGCCTTATTTAAGATTAGGATTAGAGCATTCATTATGCGGTGTGCCATACCCTGAGTTAGGAGTAGTGGTAAGGCCTTAGATATGGAGTTTGTCAGACGCTATGTTAGGACTAGCATAAAAACCTATGTTAGAAATCGTGTCAGGGCCTGAGTTAGGGACAGTGTTGGGGGCGTAGTTAAGACTAGCATGGCCTGAGTTAGGAATAGTGTCATTTCTTTAGTTCGGAGTAGTGTTAGGGACTTAGTTAGGGACCGTGTCACGGCCTGAGTTAGGAGTAGCATCGGTTGCTTTGTTAGGTATTGTGTCAGCGCCTGATTTAGGAGTAGAAACAGGGCCTAAGTTAAGGATAGTGTCCGTGCCTGAGGTGGGAATAGTTTCAGGCCCTTAGTTCGGGACAGAGTCAATGCCTGAGTTAGGAGTAGTGTCTCGGCTTTACTTAGGGACAATGTCAGTGCCTGTTTTTGGGTGTAATGTCAGGTTCTTCATTAAGAAAAGTGTCAGTTCCTGAATTTGTGTAGTTTCAGGCCCTTAGTTAGGGACAGTGACAGGCCCTTGGATTGGGACAGTTTCAGTGTCTGAGTTAGGAGTAGTGTTAAGAGCTGAGTTACGAGTAGTGTGAGGTCCTTGGTTAGCGACAGTGTCAGTGCCTGAGTTAGTAGTAGTGTCAGGGCCTTAGTTATGGACAGTGTCAGTGTCTTAGTTGTGAGTAGTCTCTTGTCCTTAGTTAGAGACATTGTCAGTGCCTGAGATTAGAGTAGCATCGGTGCCTTCCTTAGGTATTTTATCAGCACCTCAGTTACTAGTAGTGACAGGCCCTTAGTTAGAGACAGTGTCAATGCCTGAGATGGGACTAATGTCAGGTCCTTAGTTAGGACAGTGACAGGTCCTTAGTTATGGACAGTTTCTGTTCTTTTGTTGGGAGTTGTGTCAGGGTCTTAATTAGGGACGGTGTCAGTGCCTGAGTTAGTAGTAGTGTCAGGGACATAGATACAGAGAGAGTCAGTGCTTGAGTTGGGAGTAATATCAGGTCCTTAGTTAAGGAGAGTTTCACTGCCTGAGTTGGTAATACTTTGAGACCCTTAGTTAGGGACAGTGTCAGGCCCATATTAGGGACAATTCCAGTGCCTTAGTTGGGAGTTGTGTCAGGGCCTTAATTGGGAACGGTGTCAGTGCCTGAATTAAGAGTCTTGTCAAGGATTTAGTTAGGGACAGTGTTTGTGCCTCAGCTAGGTGTAGTGTCAGGGCCTCAGTGAGGGACAGGTTCAGTGCCTGAGTTGGAAGAAATGTCACAGCCTTAGTGAGAGACAGTGTCAGTGACTGAGTTATGATTAGTGTCAGGGCCTTAGTTAGGGACAGTGTCAGTGCCTTAGTTGTGAGTAGTCTCTTGTCCTTAGTTAGAGACATTTTTAGTGCCTGAGATAGGAGTAGCATTGGTGCCTTTGTTAGGTATTTTATCAGCACCTCAGTTACTAGTAGTGACAGGCCCTAAGTTAGAGACACTGTCAATGCCTGAGTTGGGAGTAATGTCAGGTCCTTAGTTAGGACAGTGACAGGTCCTTAGTTATGGACAGTTTCTGTTCTTGAGTTGGGAGTAATATCAGGTCCTTAGTTAAGGAGAGTTTCACTGCCTGAGTTGGGAATATTTTCAGGCCGTTAGTTAGGGACAGTGTCAGGCCCATATTAGGGACAATTCCAGTGCCTTAGTTGGGAGTTGTGTCAGGGCCTTAATTGGGGACGGTGCCAGTGCCTGAATTAAGAGTATTGTCAAGGACTTAGGTAGGGACACTGTCGGTGCCTCAGCGAGGTGTAATGTCAGGGCCTCACTGAGGGACAGGTTCAGTGCCTGAGTTGGAAGTAATGTCATGGCCTTAGTGAGGGGCAGTGTCAGTGACTGAGTTTTGAGTAGTGTCAGGGCCTTAGATAGGAACAGGGTGAGTGCCAAAGTTAGGAGTAGTGTGAGGGCCTAAGTTATAGACAGTGTCAGTGCCTCAGTTGGGAGTAATGTCAGGTCCTTAGTTAAGGGCAGTGTCAGTGCTTGAGTTGGGAGTTATTTCAGGCCCTTAGTTAGGGACAGTGACAGGCCCTTATTTAGGGACAGTTTCAGTGCCTGAGTTAGGAGTAGAGTCAGGGCCTTAGTTAAGGAAACTCTCAGTGCCTGAGTTGGAAGTGGTGTCAGAGCCTTAGTTTGGGATAGGGTCAGTGCCTGATTTGAGAGTAGTGTCACGGCCTTAATTAGGGACAGGGTGATTGCCTAAATAAGGAGTAGTGTGATGGCCAAAGTTACAGACAGTGTCAGTGCCTGAGTTGGGTATAATGTCAGGTACTTAGTTAAGGACCGTGTCAGTTCCTGTGTTAGGAGTAGTGTCAGGGCCTTAGTTAGGGACAGTGTCAGAGCCTTATTGAAGATTAGGATTCGAGCATTCGTTAGGTAGTGTCTCATGGCCTGAATTAGGAGTAGCGCTAAGGCCTTAGTTATGGAGAGTGTCAGAGGCTGAGTTAGGACGAGCATCAAAACCTATGTTAGAAATAATGTCAGGGCCTGAGTTAAGGACAGTGTTGGGGCCTTAGTTAGGACAAGCATGGCTTGAATTAGAGTAGTGTTATTGCCTGAGTTAGGAGTAGTGTCAGGGCCATAGTTAGGTTCAGTGTGAGTGCCTGATTGACGAGGAGTGCCAGGGCCTTTGTTACGGACAGAGTCATTGCCTGAATTAGGAGAAGATTCGATGCATTCGTTAGGTGTTCTCTTAACGCCTGAGTTAGGAGTAATATCAGGGCCTTAGTTAGGCACAGTCTCAGAACCTGAATTCAGTGTAGTTTCAGGGCCTATATTAGGTTTCGTATCAGCGCCAAACTTAGGAGTAGTGTCATGCACTTAGTTAGGGACGGTTTCATGACCTGAGTTAAGACTGGTGTCAACGCCTTACTTATGGCCACTGTACGGGCTTTAGTTTAGAATAGCATCAGAGCCTACGTCAGGATTTGTGTCAGGGCCTGAGTTAGGAGCAGTGCCAGTGTCCTAGGAAGGGCCAGTGTCAAGGTCTTAGTTAGGACTAGCATCAGAGCCTATGTTAGAAATCGTGTCAGGGCCTGAGTTAAGGACAGTGTCGGGGCCTTAGTGAGGACTAGCAGGGCCTGAGTTAGGAGTAGTGTCAGGGCAGTAGTTAAGGCCAGTGTGTGTGCGTGATTTAGGAGTAGTGCCAGGGCCTAAGTTACAGACAGTGTCAGTGCCTGAGTTGGGTGTAATGTCAGGTCTTTAATTAAGGACAGTGTCTGTTCCTGTGTTACGAGTAATGTCATGGACTGAGTTATGGACAGTGTCAGAGCCTTATTTAAGATTAGGATTAGAGCATTCATTATGTGGTGTGCCATGGCCTGAGTTAGGAGTAGTGGCATTGCCTAACTTAGGAGTATTGTCAGGGCTTTAGTTAGGGACCGTATCACGGCCTGAGTTAGGAGTAGCATCGGTTGCTTTGTTAGGTATTGTGTCAGCGCCTGATTTAGGAGCAGAAACAGGGCCTAAGTTACGGATAGTGTCCGTGTGTGAGGTGGGAATAGTTTCAGGCCCTTAGTTAGGGACAGAGTCAATGCCTGAGTTAGCAGTAGTGTCTCGGGTTTAGTTAGTTACACTGTCAGTGCCTGTGTTGTGGGTAATGTCAGGTCCTTAGTTAAGAAAAGTGTCAGTGCCTGAGTTTGTGTAGTTTCATGCCCTTAGTTAGGGACAGTGACAGGCCCTTAGTTTGGGACAGTTTCAGTGTCTGAGTTAGGAGTAGTGTCAGGGCCTTGGTTAGGGACAGTATCAGTGCCTGAGTTAGTAGTAGTGTCAGGGTCTTAGTTAGGGACAGTGTCGGTGCCTTAGTTGAGAGTAGTCTCTTGTCCTTAGTTAGGGACATTGTCAGTGCCTGAGATAGGAGTAGCATCAGTGCCTTCGTTAGGTATTTTATCAGCACCTGGGTTACTAGAAGTGACAGGCCCTTAGTTAGAGACAGTGTCACTGCATGGGTTGAGAAAAATGTCAGGTCCTTAGTTAGGACAGTGACAGGTCCTTAGTTATGGACAGTTTCTGTTCCTGTTTTGGAAGTTGTGTCAGGGCCTTAGTTACAGACAGAGTCAGTGCCTGAGTTGGGAGTAATATCATGTCCTTAGTTAAGGAGAGTTTCACTGCCTGAGTTGGGAATACTTTCAGGCCCTTAGTTAGGGACAGTGTCAGGCCCATATTAGGGACAATTCCAGTGCCTTAGTTGGGAGTTGTGTCAGGGCCTTAATTGGGGACGGTGTCAGTGCCTGAATTAAGAGTATTGTCAAGGACTTAGTTAGGGACAGTGTTTGTGCCTCAGCTAGGTGTAGTGTCAGGGCCTCAGTGAGGGACAGGTTCAGTACCTGAGTTGGAAGTAATGTCACGGCCTTAGTGAGGGACAGTGTCAGTGACTGAGTTATGAGTAGTGTCATGGCCTTAGTTAGGGACAGGGTGAGTGCCTAAGTTAGGAGTAGTGTGAGGGCCTAAGTTAAAGACAGTGTCAGTGCCTGAGTTGGGAGTAATGTCAGGTCCTTAGTTAAGGGCAGTGTCAGTGCTTGAGTTGGGAGTAATTTCAGGCCCTTAGGTAGGGACAATGACAGGCTTTTATTTAGGGACAGTTTCAGTGCCTGAGTTAGGAGTAGAGTCAGGGCCTTAGTTAGGGAAACTCTCAGTGCCTGAGTTGGAAGTGGTGTCACAGCCTTAGTTTGGGATAGGGTCAGTGCCTGAGTTGGGAGTAGTCTCACAGCCTTAATTAGGGACAGGGTGAGTGCCTAAGGAAGGAGTAGTGTGAGGGCCAAAGTTACAGTGTCAGTGCCTGAGTTGGGTGTAATGTCAGGTCCTTAGTTAAGGACAGTGTCAGTTCCGGTGTTAGGAGTAGTGTCAGGGCCTTAGTTATGTACAGGGTCAGTGCCTGAGTTGCGAGTAGTGTCACAGCGTTAATTAGGGACAGGGTGAGTACCTAAGTTAGGATTAGTGTGAGGGTCTATGTTTTAGACATTGTCAGTGCCTGAGTTGTTGTATTGTCAGGTCCTCAGTTAAGGAGAGTGTCAGTTCCTGTGTTAGGAGTAGTGTCAGGGCCTTAGTTACGGACAGTGTCAGAGCCTTAGTTAAGATTGGGATAAGAGCATTCTTTAGGTAGTGTGACATGGCCTGAGTTAGGAGTAGTGTTAAGGCCTTAGCTATGGAGAGTGTCAGAGGCTGAGCTAGGACTAGCTTCAAAACCTATGTTAGAAATCGTGTCAGGGCCTGAGCTAAGGACAGTGTTGGGGCCTTAGTTAGTACGAGCATGGCCTGAGTTAGGAGTAGTGTCATTGCCTAAGTTAAGTGTAGTGTCAGGGCCTTAGTTAGGGACCGTTTCACGGCCTGAGTTAGGGGTATCATTGGTTGCTTTGTTAGGTATTGTGTCAGCAACTGATTTAGGAGTAGAAACAGGGCCTATGTTACGGATAGTGTCCGTGCCTGAGGTGGGAATAGTTTCAGGCCCTTAGTTAGGGACATAGTCAATACCTGAGTTAGGAGTAGTGTCTCGGGTTTAGTTAGGAACACTGTCAGTGCATGTGTTGTGGGTAATGTCAGGTCCTTAGTTAAGGAGGGTTTCACTGCCTGAGTTGGGAATACTTTCAGGCCCTTATTTAGGGACAGTGACAAGCACTTATTTAGAGACAGTTTCAGTGCCTGAGTTAGGAGTAGAGTCAGGGCCTTAGTTAGGGAAACTCTCAGTGCCTGAGTTGGAATTGGTGTCAGAGCCTTAGTTTGGGATTGGGTCAGTGCCTGAGTTAAGAGTAGTGTCACGGCCTTAATGAGGGACAGGGTGAGTGCCTAAGTTAGGAGTAGTGTGAGGGCCAGTGTTACAGACAGTGTCAGTGCCTGAGTTGGGTGTAATGTCAGTTCCTTAGTTAAGGACAGTGTCAATTCCTGTGTTAGGTGTAGTGTCAGGGCCGTAGTTAGGGACAGTGTCAGAGCCATATTTAAGATAAGGATTAGAGCATTCGTTAGGTAGTATGTCATGGCCTGAGTTAGGAGTAGTGTTAAGGCCTTAGTTATGGAGAGTGTCAGAGGCTGAGTTAGGACGAGCATCAAAACCTATGTTAGAAATCATGTCAGGGCCTGAGTTAGGGACAGTGTTGGGGCCTTAGTTAGGACTAGAATGGCTTGAATTAGGAGTAGTGTCATTGCCTAAGTTAGGAGTAGTGTCAGGGCCTTAGTTAGGGCCAGTGTGAGTGCCTGATTGATGCGGAGTGCCAGGGCCTTTGTTACAGACAGAGTCAGTGCCTGAATTAGGAGAAGACTCGATGCATTCGTTAGGTATTCTATTAGTGCCTGAGTTAGGAGTAGTGTCAGGGCCTTAGTTAGGGCCAGTGTGAGTGCCTGATTTACGAGTAGTGCCAGGGTCTTTGTTACAGACAGAGTCAGTGCCTGAATTTAGGAGAAGATTCAATGCATTCGTTAGGTATTCTATTAGTGCCTTAATTAGGAGTAATATCTGGGCCTTAGTTAGGCACAGTCTCAGAACCTGAATTCAGTGTAGTTTCAGGGCCTTCATTAGGTTTCGTATCAGCGCCAAAGTTAGGAGTAGTGTCATGCACTTAGTTAGGGACAGTTTCAGGACCTGAGTTAAGACTGGTGTCAATGCCTGAGTTATGGCCAGTGTACGGGCCTTAGTTTAGAATAGCATCTGAGCCTATGTCAGGATTTGTGTCAGGTCCTGAGTTAGGAGTAGTGTCAGTGCCCTAGGAAGGACCAGTTTCAAGGTCTTTGTTAGGACTAGCATCGTAACCTATGTTAGAAATCATGTCAGGGCCTGAGTTGAGGACACTGTCGGGGCCTTAGTGAGGACTAGCAGGGCCTGAGTTATGAGTAGTGTCCTTGCATAAGTTAGGAGTAGTGTCAGGGCTGTAGTTCAGGACAGTGTCAGTTCCTGTGGTACGAGTAATGTCATGGACTTACTTATGGACAGTGTCAGAGTCTTAGTTAACATTAGCATTAGAGCATTCATTAGGTAGGTTGTCATGGCCTGAGTTACGAGTAGTGTTAAGGCCTAAGTTATGGAGAATGTGAGAGGCTGATTTAGGACTAGCATAAAATCCTACGTTAGAAATCGTGTCAGGGCCTGAGCTAGGGACAGTGTTGGGGGCGTAGTTAAGACTAGCATGGCCTGAGTTAGGAATAGTGTCATTTCTTTAGTTAGGAGTAGTGTCAGGGCCTTAGTTAGGGACCGTGTCACGGCCTGAGTTAGGAGTAGCATCGGTTGCTTTGTTAGGTATTGTGTCAGCGCCTGATTTAGGAGTAGAAACAGGGCCTAAGTTAAGGATAGTGTCCGTGCCTGAGGTGGGAATAGTTTCAGGCCCTTAGTTCGGGACAGAGTCAATGCCTGAGTTAGGAGTAGTGTCTCGGATTTAGTTAGGGACACTGTCAGTGCCTGTGTTGGGGTTAATATCACGTCCTTAGTTAAGAAAAGTGTCAGTTCCTGAGTTTGTGTAGTTTCAGGCCCTTAGTTAGGGACAGTGACAAGCCCTTAGTTTGGGACAGTTTCAGTGTCTGAGTTAGGAGTAGTGTTAAGGGCTGAGTTATGAGTAGTGTGAGTGCCTTGGTGAGGGACAGTGTCAGTGCCTGAGTTAGTAGTAGTGTCGTGTCCTTATTTAGAGTCATTGTCAGTGCCTGAGATAAGAGTAGCATCGGTGCCTTCATTAGGTATTGTACTGGCGCCTCAGTTAAGAGTAGTGACCGGGCCTTAGTTACAGACAGTGTCAGTGCCTGAGTTGTGAGTAGTGTCACGTCCTAAGTTAGGACCGTGACTGATTCTTAGTTATGGACAGTTTCTGTTCCTGAGTTGGGAGTTGTGTTACGGCCTTAATTAGGAACGGTGTCAGTGCCTGACTTAGTAGTTGTGTCAGGGCCTCAGTTACAGACAGTGTCACTGCCTGAGTGGGGAGTCGTGTAGGTACTTAGTTAAGGACAGTGTCACTGCCTGAGTTGGGAATACTTTCAGGCTCTTAATTTGGGACAGTGTCAGGCCCATATTTCAGGACAATTCCAGTGCCTGAGTTGGGTGTTTTGTCAGGGCCTTAATTGGGGACGGTGTCAGTGTCTGAGTTAAGAGTATTGTCAAGGCCTTAGTTAGGGACAGTGTGGGTGCCTCAGCTAGGAGTAGTGTCAGGGCTTTAGTGAGGGACAGGTTCAGTGCCTGAGTGTGAAGTAATGTCACGGCCTTAGTGAGCGACAGTGTCAGTGACTGAGTTATGAGTAGTGTCAGGGCCTTAGTTAGGGACAGGGTCAGTGCCTGAGTTGCGAGTAGTGTCACAGCGTTAATTAGGGACAGGGTGAGTACCTAAGTTAGGAGTAGTGTGAGGGTCTAAGTTTCAGACAGTGTCGGTGCCTGAGTTGGGTGTAATATCAGGTCCTTAGTTAAGGAGAGTGTCAGTTCCTGTGTTAGGAGTAGTGTTAGGGCCTTAGTTACGGACAGTGTCAGAGCCTTAGTTAAGATTGGGATTAAAGCATTCTTTAGGTAGTGTGTCATGGCCTGAGTTAGGACTATTGTTAAGGCCTTAGCTATGGACAGTGTCACAGGCTGAGTTAGGACTAGCATCAAAACCTATGTTAGAAATCATGTCAGGGCCTGAGTTATGGACAGTGTTGGGGCCTTAGTTAGGATGAGCATGGCCTGAGTTAGGAGTAGTGTCATTGCCTAAGTTAGGAGTAGTGTCAGGGCCTTAGTTAGTGACTGTGTCACGGCCTGAGTTAGGAGTAGCATCGGTTGCTTTGTTAGGTATTTTGTTAACGCCTGATTTAAGAGTAGAAACAGGGCCTAAGTTAAGGATAGTGTCCGTGCCTAAGGTGGGCATAGTTTCAGTCCCTTAGTTAGGGACAGAGTCAATGTCTGAGTTAGGAGTAGTGTCTCGGGTTTAGTTAGGGACACTGTCAGAGCCTGTGTTGTGGGTAATGTCAGGTCCTTAGTTAAGAAAAGTGTCAGTGCCTGAGTTTGTGTAGTTTCAGGCCCTTAGTTAGGGACAGTGACAGGCCCTTATTTAAGGACAGTTTCAGTGCCTGAGTTAGGAGTAGAGTCAGGGCCTTAGTTAGGGAAACTCTCAGTGCCTGAGTTGGAAGTGGTGTCAGAGCCTTAGTTTGGGATAGGGTTAGTGCCTGAGTTGAGAGTAGTGTCACGGTCTTAATTAGGGACAGGGTGAGTGCCTAAGTAAGGAGTAGTGTGAGGGCCAAAATTTCAGACAGTGTCAGTGCCTGAGTTGGGTGTAATGTCAGATCCTTAGTTGAGGACACTGTCAGTTCCTGTGTTAGGGGTAGTGTCAGGGCCTTAGTTAGGGACAGTGTCAGATCCTTATTTAAGATAAGTATTAGAGTATTCATTAGGTAGCGTCTCATGGCCTGAATTAGGAGTAGTGTTAAGGCCTTAGTTATGGAGAGTGTCAGAGGCTGAGTTAGGACGAGCATCAAAACCTATGTTAGAAATCATGTCAGGGCCTGAGTTAGGGACAGTGTTGGGGCCTTAGTTAGGACTAGAATAGCTTGAATTAAGAGTAGTTTCATTGCCTAAGTTAGGAGTAGTGTCAGGGCCTTAGTTAGGGCCAGTGTGAGTGCCTGATTGACGAGGAGTGCCAGGGCCTTTTTTACGGACAGAGTCAGTGTCTGAAATAGGAGAAGATTCGATGCATTCGTTAGGTATTCTATTAGCGCCTGAGTTAGGAGTAATGTCAGGGCCTTAGTTAGGCACAGTCTCGGAACCTGAATTTAGTGTAGTTTCAGGGCCTTCATTTTGTTTCGTATCAGAGCCAAAGTTGGGAGTAGTGTCATGCACTTAGTTAGGGACAGTTTCAGTACCTGAGTTAAGACTGGTGTCAACGCCTTACTTATGGCCACTGTAGAGGGCCTTAGTTTAGAATAGCATCAGATCGTTTGTGTCAGGGCATGAGTTAGGAGTAGTGTCAGTGCCCTAGGAAGGGCCAGTGTTAAGGTCTTAGTTAGGACTAGCATCAGAACCTATGTTAGAAATCGTGTCAGGGCCTGAGTTAAGCACAGTGTCGGGGCCTTAGTGAGGACTAGCAGGGCCTGAGTTAGGAGTAGTGTCATTGCCTAAGTTAGGAGTAGTGTCAGGGCAGTAGTTAAGGCCAGTGTGTATGCCTGATTTAGGAGTAGTGCCAGGGCCTAAGTTACAGACAGTGTCAGTGCCTGAGTTGGGTGTAATGTCAGGTCCTTAGTTAAGAACAGTGTCAGTTCCTGTGTTACGAGTAATGTCATGGACTTAGTTATGGACAGTGTCAGAGCCTTATTTAAGATTAGGATTAGAGCATTCATTATGTGGTGTGCCATGGCCTGAGTTAAGAGTAGTGCTAAGGCCTTAGATATGGAGAGTGTCAGAGGCTGAGTTAAGACTAGCATTAAAACCTATTTTAGGAATCGTGTGAGGGCCTGAGTTAGGGAAAGTGTTGGGGCCTTAGTTACGTCTAGTATGGCCTGAGTTAGGAGTAGTGGCATTGCCTAAGTTAGGAGTATTGTCAGGGCCTTTGTTAGGGACCGTGTCACGGCCTGAGTTAGGGGTAGCATTGGTTGCTTTGTTAGGTATTGTGTCAGCGCCAGACTTAGGAGTAGAGACAGGGCCTAAGTTACGGATAGTGTCCGTGCCTGAGGTGGGAATAGTTTCAGGCCCTTAGTTAGGACAGAGTCAATGCCAGAGTTAGGAGTAGTGTCTCGGCTTTACTTAGGGACACTGTCAGTGCCTGTTTTCGTGGTAATGTCAGGTTCTTTATTAAGAAAAGTGTCAGTGCCTGAGTTTGTGTAGTTTCAGGCCCTTAGTTAGGGACAGTGACAGGCCCTTGGATTGGGACAGTTTCAGTGTCTGAGTTAGGAGTAGTGTTAAGAGCTGAGTTACGAGTAGTGTGAGGGCCTTGGTGAGGGACAGTGTCAGTGCCTGGGTTAGAGGTAGTGTCAGGGCCTTAGTTAGGGACAGTGTCAGTGCCATATTTGTGAGAGGTCTCTTGTTCTTAGTTAGAGACAGTGATAGTGCCTGAGATAGGAGTAGCATTGGTGGCTTCATTAGGTATTTTATCAGCACCTCAGTTACTAGTAGTGACAGGCCCTTAGTTAGAGACAGTGTCAATGCCTGAGTTGGGAGTAATGTCAGGTCCTTAGGACAGTGACATGTCCTTAGTTATGGACAGTTTCTGTTCCTGAGTTGGGAGTTGTTTCAGGGCCTTAATTAGGCATGGTGTCAGTGCCTGAGTTAGTAGTAGTGACAGGGCCTTAGTTACAGACAGAGTCAGTGGCTGAGTTGGGAGTAATATCAGTTCTTTAGTTAAGGAGAGTTTCCCTGCCTGAGTTGGGAATACTTTCAGGCCCTTATTTAGGGACAGTGTCAGGCCCATATTTGGGACAATTCCAGTGCCTTAGTTGGGAGTTGTGTCAGGGCCTTAATTGGGGATGGTGTCAGTGCCTGAATTAAGAGTATTGTCAAGGACTTAGTTAGGGACAGTGTCGGTGCCTCAGCTAGGTGTAGTGTCAGGGCCTTAGTGAGGGACAGGTTCAGTGCCTGAGTTGGAAGTAATGTCACGGCCTTTGTGAGGGACAGTGTCAGTGACTGAGTTATGAGTAGTGTCAGGGCCTTAGTTAGGGACAGGATGAGTGCCTAAGTTAGGAGTAGTGTGAGGGCCTAATTTATAGACAGAGTCAGTGCCTGAGTTGGGAGTAAATTCAGGTCCTTAGTTAAGGGCAGTGTCAGTGCTTGAGTTGGGAGAAGGATCAGGGCCATAGTTAGGGACAGTGTCAGAGACTTATTTATGATTAAGATTAGAGCATTCTTTAGGTAGTATGTCATGGCCTGAATTAGGAGTAGTGTTAAGACCTTAGTTATGGAGAGTGTCAGAGGCTGAGTTAGGACGAGCATCAAAACCTATGTTAGAAATCATGTCAGGGCCTGAGTTAGGGACAGTGTTGGGGCCTTAGTTAGGACTAGCATGGCTTGAATTAGGAGTAGTGTCATTGCCTAAGTTAGGAGTAGTGTCAGGGCCTTAAGTAGGGCCAGTGTGAGTGACTGATTGACGCGGAGTGCCAGGGCCTTTGTTACAGACAGAGTCAGTGCCTGAATTAGGAGAAGATTCGATGCATTCGTTAGGTATTCTATTAGTGCCTGAGTTAAGAGTAATGTCAGGGCCTTAGTTAGGCACAGTCTCAGAACCTGAATTTAGTGTAGTTTCAGGGCCTTCATTTTGTTTCGTATCAGGGCCAAAGTTAGGAGTAGTGTCATGCCCTTAGTTAGGGACAGTTTTAGGACCTGAGTTAAGACTGGTGTCAAGGCCTTAGTTATGGCCAGTGTACGGGGCCTTAGTTTAGAATAGCATCAGAGCCCACGTCAGGATTTGTGTCAGCGCCTGAGTTAGGAGTAGTGTCAGGGTAGTAGTTAAGGTCAGTGTGTGTGCGTGATTTAGGAGTAGTGCCAGGGCCTAAGTTACAGACAGTGTCAGTGCCTGAGTTGAGTGTAATGTCAGGTCCTTAGTTAAGGACAGTGTCAGTTCCTGTGTTAAGAGTAATGTCATGGACTTAGTTATGGACAGTGTCATTAGCCTTATTTAAGATTAGGATTAGAGCATTCATTATGTGGTATGCCATGGCCTGAGTTAGGAGTAGTGCTAAGGCCTTAGATATGGAGAGTGTCAGAGGCTGATTTATATCTAGCATCAAAACCTGTGTTAGAAATCGTGTGAGGGCCTGAGTTAAGGAAAGTGTTGGGGCCTTAGTTATTATAAGCATGGCCTGAGTTAGGAGTAGTGGCATTGCCTAAGTTAGGAGTATTGTCAGGGCCTTAGTTAGGGACCGTGTCAGGGCCTGAGTTAGGAGTAGCATCTGTTGCTATGTTAAGTAGTGTGTCAGCGCCTGATTTAGGAGTAGAAACAGGGCCTAAGTTAAGGATAGTTTCCGTGCCTGAGGTGGGCATAGTTTCAGGCCCTTATTTAGGGACAGAGTCAATGCCTGAGTTAGGAGTAGTGTCTCGGGTTTAGTTAGGGACAATGTCAGTGCCTATGTTGGGGTTAATGTCTGGTCCTTAGTTAAGAAAAGTGTCAGTGCCTGAGTTTGTGTAGTTTCAGGCCCTTAGTTAGGGACAGTGCCAGGCCCTTAGTTTGGGACAGTTTCAGTGTCTGAGTTAGGAGTAGTGTTAAGAGCTGAGTTATGAGTAGTGTGAGTGCCTTGGTGAGGGACAGTGTCAGTGCCTGAGTTAGTAGTAGTGTCGTGTCCTTATTTAGAGTCATTGTCAGTGCCTGAGATAAGAGTAGCATCGGTGCCTTCATTAGGTATTGTACTGGCGCCTCAGTTAAGAGTAGTGACCGGGCCTTAGTTACAGACAGTGTCAGTGCCTGAGTTGTGAGTAGTGTCACGTCCTAAGTTAGGACCGTGACTGATTCTTAGTTATGGACAGTTTCTGTTCCTGAGTTGGGAGTTGTGTTACGGCCTTAATTAGGAACGGTGTCAGTGCCTGACTTAGTAGTTGTGTCAGGGCCTCAGTTACAGACAGTGTCACTGCCTGAGCGGGGAGTCGTGTAGGTACTTAGTTAAGGACAGTGTCACTGCCTGAGTTGGGAATACTTTCAGGCTCTTAATTTGGGACAGTGTCAGGCCCATATTTCAGGACAATTCCAGTGCCTGAGTTGGGTGTTTTGTCAGGGCCTTAATTGGGGACGGTGTCAGTGTCTGAGTTAAGAGTATTGTCAAGGCCTTAGTTAGGGACAGTGTGGGTGCCTCAGCTAGGAGTAGTGTCAGGGCTTTAGTGAGGGACAGGTTCAGTGCCTGAGTGTGAAGTAATGTCACGGCCTTAGTGAGCAACAGTGTCAGTGACTGAGTTATGAGTAGTGTCAGGGCCTTAGTTAGGGACAGGGTCAGTGCCTGAGTTGAGAGTAGTGTCACGGTGTTAATTAGGGACAGGGTGAGTGCCTAAGTTGGGAGTAGTGTGAGGGTCTAAGTTTCAGACAGTGTCGGTGCCTGAGTTGGGTGTAATATCAGGTCCTTAGTCAAGGAGAGTGTCAGTTCCTGTGTTAGGGACAGTGTTAGGGCCTTAGTTTAGACTAGCATCAGAGCCTATGTTAGGAACCTTGTCAGGGCCTGATTTAGGAGTACTGTCAGGGCCTTAGTTAGGGACAGTGTCAGGGCTTTAGTTAGGAGTAGCATCAGTGCTTTAGTTAGGTATTGTATAAGCACCTGAGTTAGGAGTAGGGTCAGGGCTTTAGTTAGAGACAGTGTCAGGGCATCAGTTAGGACTAGCATAAGAGCCTATGTTAGAAATCATGTCATGGGCTGAGTTAGGGACAGTATCGGGGCCATAGTTAGGACTAGCAGGGCCTGAGCTAGGAGTAGTGTCATGGCCTAAGTTAGGAGTAGTGTCAGGTGCTTAGTTAGGACTAGTATCAGAGTCTTCATTACATATCGTGTCAGGGCCTGAGGTAGGAATAGTGTCAGAGCCTTAGTTAGGGACAGTGTCAGGGGCTTAGTTAGGACTCACATCAGAGACTCTGTTAGGCACATTGTCAGGGCCTGAGTTAGGAGCAGCGTCAGAGCCTATGTTAGGTATCGTGTCAGGGCCTTAGTTACAGACACTGTCAGTGTGTCAGTTAGGACTAGTGTCAAGGCCTTAGTTAGGGCAAGTGTCAGGGCCTGAGTTAGGAGTAGCATCAGTGCCTTCATTAGGAATCGTATCAGAGCCAGAGTTAGGAGTAGTATCAGGTCTTCAGTAAGGGACATTGTTAGTGCCTGGGTTAGGTGTACTGTCAAGGCCTTAGTTATGGCCAGTGTCAGGGTGTTAGTTAAGACTAGCATCAGAGCCTTCATTAGCTATCATGTCAGAGCCTGAGTTAGGGACAGTGTCAGAGCCTGATATAAGTGCAGTGTCACGGCCTTAGTTAGGGACAACGTCAGGGCATTCGTTAGGACTAGCATCAGAGCCTATGTTAGGAATTGTGTCAGGGCCTGACCTAGGGACTGTGTCGGGACCTGTGTCAGGGCCTGACCTAGGGACTGTGTTGGGACCAAAGTTAGTACTAGTGGGGCCTGAGTTAGGAGTAGTGGCAGGGCCTTAGTTAGGGCCAGTGTCAGGGCCTTAGTTAAGACTAACATCAGAGCCTATGTTAGGAATCATGCCAGGGCCTGGTTTAGGAGTAGTGTCAGGGTCTTAGTTAGGGACAGTGTCAGAGCCTTAGTTTGGACTAGCATAAGAGCCTATGTTAGGAATCGTGTCAGGGCCTGTGTTAGGGACAGTGTCAGGACCTTAGTTAAGGATAGTGTTAAGGCTTAGTTAGGAGTAGTGTTAGTGCCTTACTTAGGGCCATTTTCAGGGACTTAGTTAGGCACAGCATTAGGGCTTCAGGTAAGATAAGAGGCAAGACATTAGCTATGGACTGAGTCAGGTTACAGGCTAGGGATAACATCAGGAAATGAACGAAGGATATTTTGAAGGTCTTCGTTATTGAGAGCATCAGGGCCTTATTTAGGAGCAGTGTCAGGTCCTTACCTAGGGATAGTGTCCAGGCAAGGCTTAGGAGCAGCACAAGTGCCTCTGTAGGATCAGCATCAGTGTCTTTATTAAAGACATTATCAGGGTCTCAGGGATAGCGTCAAGACTCACTTAGGGACAGTTTCAGGACGTTACTAAGACATGGGTCTGGATATAAGCTCAGGATAGTGTCAGGACTTTAGATATTGATGGCAACAGGGCCTTAGTTAAGGACACTGTCAGGAACTTAGTGAGGACTAGCATCAGAGGCTTTGTTAGGAATAGTGTGAGTGCCTGTGTTATGAGTAGTGTCAGGACCTAGTTCATAGATAGTGTCAGGGCCTGAGTTATGAGTAGCGTCAGGGCCGTAGTTAGGGACAGTGTCAGGGCCTGAGTGCTGACTATGTCCTAACTGTCCCTTCTAAGGACAGTTGACACTACTCCTAAGCCAGGCCCTGATACTGTCCCTAACTAATGCTGTGACACTACTGTTAACTCAGGCCCTGACACTGTCCCTAACTAAGACCTTGACACTACTCCAAACTCAGGCCCTGACCCAATACCTAACAAAGGCTCTGATGGTTGTCCTAACTAAGGTCCTGACACTGTCTCTAACTAAGGCCCGGAAGCTGTCCCTAATATAGGCCCTGCTGCCTGCAATAACTTAAATCCTGACACTATCCTGAGCTTATTTCCTGACCCATCTCTAACCAAGGTCCTGACACTGTCCCCAAGAAAGCCCTGTCGCTCTCTCTAAGTGAAACCCTGAGGCTGTCCATAACTCAGGCCCTGAAGCAATCCTTGAGTCCTTGACACTGTGTCTAACTCAAGCCCTGATCATGTCTTTAACTAAGACCCTAATGCTGATACTACAAATCCCCTGATGCTGCTCCTAAGTCATGCCCTCACACGGTCCCTAGCTAAGGCCCTGTCATTAGGTTTCACTCAGACCCTGTCGCTCTCCCTAATTCACGGTCAGGCGCTGTCCATACCTGAAGCCCTGATTCTCGTCCTAAATAAGGCCTTGATACTCTCAGTACTAGGGTCTTGACATTAGTCATAGGTCATTTTGTGACACTGACCCTAGGTCTTAACCTGACCCTGTCCATAGCTAATGTCGTGACTTTTATGCTAACTAAAGCCCTGATGCTGTACCTAAGTAAAGCCCTGAAATTATTCCTGAGGCTGTGACTGTCTGTAACTATGGCCTGTATGCTTATCTTAAGTCAGGGCATGATACTGTCCTTGACTAAGGCCCTGACACTACACCTTACTCAGGCACTGCCACTGTCCCTAACTAAGGCCCTGAGTCTACTTCTAACTCAGGCCCTGACACTATACCTAACAATGGCTTTGATGCTATTCCTTACTCAGGCACTGACACTGTCCCTAACTAACCCCCTGACACTAATTCTAACTCAGGCCCTGAAACTGGCCCTAACTAAGGCCTTGACACTACTCCTAACTCAGGCTCTGACACTGTCCGTAACTAAGGCCCTGACACTACACCTAATTCAGTTTCTGACACTGTACCTAACAAAAGCTCTGATGCTAGCCCTAACTCAGGCCCTGACACTGTCTCTAACTAAAGCCGTGCTGCCTTCAATATATAAAGTCCTGATAATATACTGAGCTTATATCCTGACCATCTCTAATGGGTCCTGACACTGTCCCTAAGAAAGCCCTGTCACTGTCCCTAATTCAGGACCTGAGGCTGTCCATAACTCAAACCCTGAAGCTATCCCTAACTGAGGGCTTGACGCTGTGCCAAACTCAGGCCCTGATCATGTCTTTAACTAAGACCCTAATGCTGATCCAAAAAAGGCCCTGGTGCTGACCTAAGTCATGCCCTGACAGTGTCCCCAGCAAAGGACCTGATGAGAGGCCTCACTCAGGCCCTGTCTCTCTCACTAAGTCAGGCTCTGACGCTGTCCCTACCTGAAGCCCTGATACGGGTTGTAAATAAGGCCCTGATACTCTCAGTAACTAAGGTCTTGACACTATCCCTACGTCATTTCCTGACACTATCCCTAGACTTTACCCTAGCTAATGTCGTGCCTCTTATGCTAACTAAAGCTCTGAATATGTCCTTAACTGAGGCCCTCATATTAGTCTCAAGGTTGTGACACTGTCTCTACCTAAGTCCTAGATGTTCATCCTAAGTCAGGCCCTGACACTGTCCATAACTAATGCCCTGACACTACTGCTAACTCAGGCCCTGACACTGTCCCTTACTAAGACCCTGATACTACTCCTATCTCAGGCCGTGAAACTGTACTTAACAAAGGCCCTGAGACTAGTCCTAACTAAGGCCCTGCTGCCATCGATATCTAAAGTCCTGACACTACCCTGAGCTAATTTCCTGGCCCATCTCTTACCAAGGTCCTGAAACTGTTCCTAAGTAAGCCCTGATGCTGTCGCTAAGTGAGGCCCTGAGGCTGTCCCTACGAAAGGCCCCGATAATGTCTTTAACAAAGCCCCTGAGGCTGATCCTACCAAAGCCCTTATGCTGCTCCTAAGTCATGCTCTGACACCTCCCCTAGCTCAGGTGCTAATGAGAGTCCTCAGGTATTCCCTGTCACTGTCCCTACATCAAGCCCTGACACTGGTCCTGAATAAGGCCCTGACGCTGCTCCTATATAAGGCCCTGATGCTCTCAATAGCTAAGGTCTTCACACTATCCCGAGCCCCTAACCTGGCTCTGTCTTTAGCTAATGTCCTGCCTCTTATCCTAACTAAGGACCTAACGCTGATCCTACGAAGGCCCCGATGCTGCTCCTAAGTCATGCCCTGATACTGTCACTAAGTCCCTGATTGATGCTCGACCTCACTCAGGCCCCATCACGTTCCCTAAGTCAGGCTCTGATGCTGTCCCTACCTGAAGCCCTGATGCTGGTCCTAAATAGGGTCCTGATACTCTCAGTAGGGTCTTGACACTATCCTTAGGTCATTTCCTGACAATGTCCCTAGACTTTAACCTCACCCTCTCCCTAGCTAATGTCCTGCCTTTTATCCTAACTGATGCCCTATTGCTCTGCCTAACTAAGGCCCTGGCTAGTCCTAACTAAGGCCGTGACACTCTCTCTAACTAAGGCCCGGAAGCTGTCCCTAATATAGACACTGCTACTGGCAATAACTAAAGCCCTGACACTATCCTTAGCTAATATCCTGACCCATCTCTAACCAAGGTCCTCACACTGTCCCTAAGTCAGCCCTGATGCTGTCCCTAAATAAGGCCCTGAAGCTGTGCCTGACCCAGGCCCTGAAAATATCCGTAACTGAGGCCCTGACACTGTGAGTAACTCAGGCCCTGATAATGTCTTGAAGTAAGACCCTAAAACTGATCCTACAAAGGCCCTGATGCTGCTCCTGTCATGCCCTGATCTGTCCCCAGCTAAGGCCCTGACACTGCACCTCACTCAGGCCCTGTCGCTCTCGCTATGTCAGGCTCTGATGCTCTCCCTACCTGAAGCCCTGACACTGGTCCAGAATAAGGCCCTGATGCTGGTGCTCAATAAGGGCCTGATGCTCTCAATAACTAAGGTCTTCACACTACCCCTAGCTCATTTCCTGACACTATCCCTAGCTAATTTCCTGTGTCTTATCCTATCTAAAGCCCCAGTGCTGTCCCTAACGAAGGCCCTGACACTAGTCCTAACTCAGGCCTTTACACTGTCCCTAACTACAGCCTTCAAGCTAGTCCTAATTCAGGCCCTGATGCAAGTCCTAACTCAGATCCCACTCTGTCCCTAACCTAGGGCTTCCTGCCATCAATAACTAAATCCCAACACTATCCATAGGTAATGTCCTGGTGCCTCTGTTACCAAGGCCCTGACACTCTCCCTAAGTAAGCCCTGAGGCTATCACTAACTAAGTCCCTCACACTAACCTTAACTCTAGTCCTGATGTTGTCCCTAATAAAGGCTCTGATGCTCAGGGACCTGGAACTAAGGCCTGGAAACTATTTCTAACTAAGGCCCTGAAGCTAGACCTGACTCAGGCCCTGACGCTAGGTCTAACTCAAGCCCTGATGCTACGCCTGACTCAGACCCTGGCACTGCCCCTGAAAAGGGCCCTATGCTAGTTCTAACTCACGTCCTAAAGCTAGGTCTAAGTCAAGCCGTGAACTTAGGCCTAATTCAGGTCCTGACATTGTCCCTAACTAAGGCCCTGAAGCTGTCCCTAACATCAGCCTTGCTGCCTTCAATAACTACTGTCCTGACATTATCCTGAGCTAATATCCTGACCCATCTCTTACCAAGGTCCTGACACTGTCCCTATGTAAGCCCTTATTCTGTCTCTATGTGAAGCCCTGAGTCTGTCCCTAACTCAGGCCCAGATGCTGTACCTAACTCAGACCCTCAAAATGTCTTTGAGACCCTGATGCTCTTCCTAAGTCAGGCCCTGACACTGTCCCTAACTAAGGCCCCAACATTGCTTTTAACTCAATCCCTGAGTGTACCCCTCACTCAGGCCCTGACATTGTCCCTAAGTAAGGCCCTGATGCTATGCCTAACTCAGGCTCTGATACTGTCCTTGCCTGAATCTGTGAAGCTGGTTTTAAATAAGACCCTGATGCTCTCAAAAACTGTCTTGACACTATCCCTAGGTCCTTTCCTGATACTATCCCTAGACCTTAACCTGACCCTGTCCTTAGCAAATGTCATGCCTCTTATGCTAACAAAAGACCTGAGGCTGTCCTTAACTAAGGCCCTGAAATTAGTCTCGAGGCTATGACACTGTTCCACCCTAGGGCTTGGATGTTCGTCCTAAACCAGGGCCTGACACTGTCCCTAACTAAAGCCCTTCTGCAGTCAATATCTAAAGTCCTGACACTATCCTGAGTGAAATTCCTGACCCATGTCTTACAAAGGTCCTGAGACTGTCCCTATGGAAACCCTAACGGTCCCTATGTGAGGCCCAGAGGCTGTCCCTAACAGAGGCCCTGATAATATCTTTAACAAAGGCCCTGATGCTAATCCTACCGAGGCCCGTAGGCTGCTCCTACATCATGCCCTGACACTATCCCTAGCTAAGGCCCTGACACTAGGCGTCACTCAGGCCCTGTTGCTCTCCCTAAGTCCAGCTCTCATGCTGTCCCTACCCGAAGTCTTGACACTGGTCCTAAATAAGGCCCTGATACTCTCAGTAACTAAGGTCTTGACACTATCCCTAGATCCTTTCCTGACACTATCCTTAGAACTTACCCTGACCCTGTCCCTAGTAAATGTCATGCCTCTTATGCTAACTAAAGCCCTGATGCTGTGCCAGACTCAGGCACTGAATTTAGTACAAAGGCCTTGACACCGTCCCTAAAAAAGGCCTAGATTCCTGTGCTAAATCCACCACCGACATTTTCCGTAACTAAGGCCCAGCTGCCAATGATACCTAAAGTCCTGACACTATCCTGAACTTATATCTTGACCAATCCCTTACTAAGGGTCCTGATACTGTCTCTAAGTTGGCCGTGATGCGGGCCCTAAGTGAGGCCCTAAGGCTGTCCCTATAATAGGTCCTGATAATGTCTTTAACATCGCCTGAGGCTTGCCCTACCCATGAACTTATGCTGCTCCTATGTCATGCCCTGAAAGTATCCCTAGCTAAGGCCCTGATGCTAGGCCTGACTCAGGCCCTGTCACTCTCCCTAAGTCAGGCTCCCATGCCTTCCCAACCTGTAGCCCTGACACTGGTCGTAAATTAGGCCCTGATGCTCTACGTAAATCAGGTCTTAAAACTATCCCTAGCTCATTTCCTAGCACTATCCCTAGACCTTAACCTACCTTGTCTTTAGCTAATGGTGAGAATTGCTAAAGAGATTCTTTAGGGTGTGATTTTTTCATCTTGTGAATATAGTTTTCTTAAGAAAATAATATTTCTAGTTTTACAAAGTTTAAGCAAAATGTACTCACCTGCTGTGGAATATTCCTTCAGAGGTCTGTGCATGGTTCACTTCTGCATCTGCTTGTATTGGCCTTCAGGTTGCTTTCAGGTATGGCTCCTCTTATGCTAATTAAATCCCTGATGCTGTCCCTAACTAAGTTTCTGAAATTAGTCCTGAGATCGAGAACCTGTCCCTAACTGAGGCCTGGAGGCTCGTCCTAACTCAGGCTTTCATACTGTCCCTAAATAAGCCCTGACACTACTCTTAACTCAGGCTCTGACACTGTCTATAACTAAGGCACTGCTGCCATCAATATCTAAAATCTTGACATTATCCTGAGCTAGTATCCTGACCCATGTCTTACCAAGGTTCTGAAACTGTCCCAAAGTAAGCCCTGACGCTGTCCCTAAGTGAGCCCCTGAAGCTCTCCCTAACAGAGGCCCTGATAATGAGTTCAACAAAGACCCTAATGCTGATCCTACAGAGGACCTGATGCTACTCCTAAGTCATGCCCTGACACTGTCCCTAACTCAGGCCTTAAAGATAGGCCTCACGTAGGCCCTGTTGCTGTACTTTACTTACGCTCTGACGTGTCCATACATCAAGCACTGGCACTGGTCCTGATTAAGACCCTGACGTTAGTCCTAACTAAGGCCCTGATGCTCTCAATAACTAATGTCCACACACTCTCCCAAGGTCATTTCCTGACACTTACACTGGAATGGAACCTGACTCTGTCCCGAGCTAAAATCCTGCATCTTATCCTAACTGAAACCGTAATACAGTCCCTAACTGAGGCCATGACTAGCCCTAACTAAGGTCCTGAACCTGTCTCTAACTAAGGTCCATAATTTGTCCTTGTTATAGGCTCTGCTGCCGGCCATAACTAAAATCCCGACAGTCTCCTGAGCTATTATCCTGACCCATCTCTAACAAATATCTTGACACTGTCCCTAAGAAAGGACTGCCACTGTCCCTAAGTGAAGACCTGAGGCTGTCCCTAACTACGGCCCTGAAGCTCTCCCCAACTGAGGCCTTGATGCTGTGCCTGACTCAGGTCCTGGTCATGTATTTAACTACGACCCTAATGCTGATGCAACAAAGGCCATGAGGCAGCTCCTACATCATGCCCTGACAGTTTCTCCAGCTAAGGGCCTGACGCTAGGCCTCAATCAGGCCCTGTCGCTCTTCCTAAGTCAGGCTCTGACGCTGTCCCTACTTGAAGCCGGACATTGGTTCTAATTAAGGCCCTGACACTCTCAGTAACTAAGGTCCTGACACTATCCCAAGATCATTTCCTGACACGATCCCTAGACCTTAACCTGCAAATATCCTGTCTCTTATGCTAACTAAAGCCCTTATGCTGTGCTGAAATCAGGCCCTTAATTTAGTCCCAAGTCCTAGACACTGTCCCTTACCAAGGACTAGAGGCTCGTCCTAAATCTGGCCCTGACCCTGTCCCTAAATAAGGCCCTAACACTATGCCTAACTCAGGCCTTACTTGGTACTAGCAGAGGCCCTGATGCTAGTCCTAACTAAAGGCTTGACACTGTCCCTAACTAAGGCCTTGCTGCCATCCATATCTAAAGTCCTGACACTATCCTGAGCTTATATCCTGACCCATCTCATACTAAGGTTTTGAAAATGTCTCTAAGTAGGCCGTGATGCTGTCCCTAAGTGAACCCTGAGGCTTTCCCTAATAGAGGCCCTGATAATGTCTTTAACAACGCCCGTGACGCTGATCCTACAGAGGCACTTAGGCTGCCCGTACATCATGACCTGACACTACCCGTAGTAGGCCTGACTCACGTCCTGTTACTCTCCCTAAGTCAGGCTCGGATGCCTTCCCTACCTGTAGCCCTGACACTGGTCGTAAATTAGGCCCTGATTCTCTACGTAAATCAGGTCTTAAAACTATCCCTAGGTCATTTCCTGGCACTATCCCTAGACCTCAACCTGACCTTGTCTTTAGCTAAAGGTGAGAATAGCTAAAGAGATTCTTTAGGGGGTGATTTTTTCATCTTGTGAATATAGTTTTCTTAAGAAAATAATGTGTTTTTTTTATTGCTTAACAATGGTGTGTTAGTTTCTGCTTTATAACAAAATGTTTCAGTTATACATATACATATGGTCCCATATCACCTCTTTCTTGCGTCTCCCTCCCACCCTCCCTATCCCACCCCTCCAGGCGGTCAGAAAGCACCGAGCTGATCTCCCTGTGCTATGCGGCTTCTTCCCACTAGCTATCTACCTTACATTTGGTAGTGTATATATGTCCATGCCTCTCCCTTGCTTTGTCACAGCTCACCCTTACCCCTCCCCATATCCTCAAGTCCATTCTCTATTAGGTCTGTGTCTTTATTCCTGTGTTATCCCTAAGTTCTTCATGACATTTTTTTCTTCTTAAATTCTATATATATATGTTATCATACGGTACTTGTCTTTCTCTTTCTGACTTACTTAACTCTGTATGACACACTCTAGCTCTATCCACCTCATTACAAAGAGCTCAATTTCGTTTCTTTTTATGGCTGAGTAATATTCCATTGTATATATGTGCCACATCTTCTTTATCCATTCATCCGATGATGGACACCTAAGTGGTTTCATCTCTGGGCTATTGTAAATAGGGCTGCTATGAACATTTTGGTACACGACTCTTTTTGAATTATGGTTTTCTCAGGGTATATGCCCAGTACTGGGATTGCTGGGTCATATGGTAGTTCTATTTGTAGTTTTTAAGGTACCTCCATACTGTTCTCCATAGTGGCTGTACCAATTCACATTCCCACCAGCAGTGCAAGAGTGTTCCCTTTTTTCCACACCCTCTCCAGCATTTATTGTTTCTAGATTCTTTGATGATGGCCATTCTGACTGGTGTGAGATGATATCTCATTGTAGTTTTGATTTGCATTTCTCTAATTATTAAAGATGTTGAACATTCTTTCATGTGTTTTTTGGCAGTCTGTATATCTTCTGTGGAGACATGTCTATTTAGGTCTCATGACCATTTTTGGATTGGGTTGTTGGGTTTTTTTTGTTATTGAGCTGCATGAGCTGCTTATAAATTTTGGAGATTAATCCTTTGTCAGTTGCTTCATTTACAAATATTTTCTCCCATTCTGAGGGTTTTCTTTTGGTCCTGTTTATGGTTTCCTTTGCTGTGCAAAAGCTTTTAAGTTTCATTAGGTACCATGTGTTTATTTTTGTCTTTATTTCCATTTCACTAGGAGGTGGGTCAAAAAGGATCTTGCTGTGATTTATGTCATAGGGTGTTCTTCCTATGTTTTCCTCTAAGAGTTTGATAGTGTCTGGCCTTACATTTAGGTCTTTAATCCATTTTGAACTTGTTTTTGTGAATGGTGTTAGGGAGTGATCTAATCTCATACTTTTACATGTTCCTGTCCAGTTTTCCCAGCATCACTTATGAAGAAGCTGTCCTTTCTCCACTGTACATTCCTGCCTCCTTTATCAAAGATAAGTTGTCCATATGTGCATGGGTTTTTCTCTGGGCTTTCTATCCTGTTCCACTGATCTATGTTTTTGTTTTTGTGCCAGTACCATACTGTCTTGATTACTGTAGCTCTGTAGTATAGTCTGAAGTCAGGGAGCCTGATTCCTCCAGCTCCGTTTTTTGTTCTTAAGATTGCTTTGGCTATTCAGGGTCTTTTGTTTTTCCAAATAAATTTTGAAACTTTTTGTTCTAGTTCTGTGAAAAATGCCAGTGGTAGTTTGATAGGGATTGCATTGAATCTGTAGATTGCTTTGGGTAGGAGAATCATTTTCACAATATTGATTTTTCCAATCCAGGACCATGGTATATCTCTCCATCTATTTGTATCATCTTTAATTTCTTTCATCAGTGTCTTATAATTTTCTGCATACAGGTCTTTTGTCTCCTTAGGTAGGTTTATTCCTAGATATTTTATACCTCTTGTTGCAATGGTAAATGGGAGCGTTTTCTTGATTTCACTTTCAGATTTTTCATCATTAGTGTACAGGAATGCCAGAGATTTCTGTGCATTAATTTTGTATCCTGCTACTTTACCAAATTCATTGATTAGCTCTAATAGTTTTCTGGTAGCATCTTTAGGATTCTCTATGTATAGTATCATGTTATCTGCAAACAGTGACAGCTTTACTTCTTCTATTCCAGTTTGGATTCCTTTTATTTCCTTTTCTTCTCTGATTGCTGCGGCTAAAACTTCCAAAACTAAGTTGAATAAGAGTGGTGAGAGTGGGCAGCCTTGTCTTGTTCCTGATCTTAGTGGAAATGGTTTCAGTTTTTCACCATTGAGGACGATGTTGGCTGTGGGTTTGTCATATATGGCCTTTAGTATGTTGAGGAAAGTTCCCTCTATGCCTACTTTCTGCAGGGTTTTTATCATAAATCGGTGTTGAATTTTGTCGAAAGCTTTCTCTGCATCTATTGAGATGATCATATGGTTTTTCTACTTCAATATGTTAATATGGTGTATCACATTGATTGATTTGCATATATTGAAGAATCCTTGCATTCCTGGAATAAACCCCACTTGATCTTGGTGTATGATCCTTTTAATGTGCTGTTGGATTCTGTTTGCTAGTATTTTGCTGAGGATTTTTGCATCTATGATCATCAGTGATATTGGCCTGTAGTTTTCTTTCTTTGTGACATCTTTGCCTGGTTTTGGTATCAAGGTGATGGTGACCTCGTAGAATGAGTTTGGGAGTGCTCCTCCCTCTGCTATATTTTGGAAGAGTTTGCCAAGGATAGGTGTTAGCTCTTCTCTAAATGTTTGATAGAATTCGCCTGTGAAGCCATCTGGTCCTGGGCTTTTGTTTGTTGGAAGATTTTTAATCACAGTTTCAATTTCAGTGCTTGTGATTGGTCTATTCATATTTTCTATTTCTTCCTGATTCAGTCTTGGCAGGTTGCGCATTTCTAAGAAATTGTCCATTTCTTCCAGGTTGTCCATTTTATTGGCATAGAGTTGCTTGTAGTATTCTCTCATGATCTTTTGTATTTCTGCAGTGTCAGTTGTTACTTCTCCTTTTTCATTTCTAATTCTATTGATTTGAGTCTTCTCCCTTTTTTTCTTGATGAGTCTGGCTAATGGTTTGTCAATTTTGTTTATCTTCTCAAAGAACCAGCTTTTAGTTTTTTGATCTTTGCTATCGTTTCCTTCATTTCTTTTTCATTTATTTCTGCTCTGATCTTTATGATTTCTTTCCTTCTGCTAACTTTGGGGGGCTTTTGTTCTTCTTTCTCTAATTGCTTTAGGTGCAGGGTCAGGTTGTTTACTCGAGATGTCTCCTGTTTCTTAAGGTGGGATTGTATTGCTATAAGATTTCCCCTTAGAACTGCTTTTGCTGCATCCCATAGGTTTTGGCTCGTTGTGTCTCCATTGTCATTTGTTTCTAGGTATTTTTTTATTTCCTCTTTGATTTCTTCAGTGATCACTTCGTTATTAAGTAGTGTATTGTTTAGCCTCCATGTGTTTGTATTTTTTACAGCTCTTTTCCTGTAATTGATGTCTAGTCTCATAGCATTGTGGTAGGAAAAGATACTTGATACAATTTCAATTTTCTTAAATTTACCAAGGCTTGATTTGTGACTCAAGATATGATCTATCCTGGAGAATGTTCCATGAGCACTTGAGAAAAATGTGTATTCTGTTGTTTTTGGATAGAATGTCCTATAAATATCAATTAAGTCCATCTTGTTTAATGTATCTTTTAAAGCTTGTGTTTCCTTATTTATTTTCATTTTGGATGATCTGTCCATTGGTGAAAATGGGGTTTTAAAGTCCCCTACTATGAGTGTGTTACTGTCGATTTCCCCTTTTATGGCTGCTAGTATTTGCCTTATGTATTGAGGTGCTCCTATGTTGGGTGCATAAATATTTACAATTGTTATATCTTCTTCTTGGATCGATCCCTTGATCATTATGTAGTGTCCTTCTTTGTGTCTTGTAGTAGTCTTTATTTTAAAATGTATTTTGTCTGATATGAGAATTGCTGCTCCAGCTTTCTTTTGGTTTCCATTTGCATGGAATATCTTTTTCCATCCCCTTACTTTCAGTCTGTATGTGTCTCTAGGTCTGAAGTGGGTCTCTTGTAGACAGCATATATATGGGTCTTGTTTTTGTATCCATTCAGCCAATCTGTGTCTTTTGGTGAGAGAATTTATTCCATTTACGTTTAAGGTAATTATCGATATGTATGTTCCTATTCCAATTTTCTTAATTGTTTTGGCTTCGTTATTGTAGGTCTTTTTCTTCTGTTGTTTTTTTTGCCTAGAGGAGTTCCTTTAGCATTTGTTGTAAAGCTGGTTTGGTGGTGCTGAACTCTCTCAGCATTTGCTTGTCTGTAAACGTTTTAATTTCTCCATCAAATCTGAATGAGATCCTTGCTTGGCAGAGTAATCTTCGTTGCAGGTTTTTCTCCTTCATCACTTTAAATATGTCCTGCCAGTCCCTTCTGGCTTGCAGAGTTTCTGCTGAAAGATCAGCTTTTAACCTTATGGGGATTCCCTTGTGTGTTATTTGTTGTTTTTCCCTTGCTGCTTTTAATATGTTTTCTTTGTATTTAATTTTTGACAGATTGATTAATATGTGTCTTGGCATATTTCTCCTTGGATTTATCGTGTATGGGACTCTCTGTGCCTTCTGGACTTGATTATCTATTTCCTTTCCCATATTAGGGTCGTTTTCAACTATAATCTCTTCAAATATTTTCTCAGTCCCTTTCTTTTTCTCTTCTTCTTTTGGAATTCCTATAATTCGAATGTTGGTGTGTTTAAACTTGTCACAGAGGTATCTGAGACTGTCCTCAGTTCTTTTCATTATTTTCTCTTTCTTCTGCTCTGCAGTAGTTATTTCCACTATTTTATCTTCCACGTCACTTATGCGTTCTTCTGCCTCAGTTATTCTGCTATTGATCCCATCTAGAGTATTTTTAATTTCATTTATTGTGCTTCTAATCGTTGCTTGATTCATCTTTCGTTCTTCTAGGTCCTTGGTAACTGTTTCTTGCATTTTGCCTATTCTATTTCCAAGATTTTGGATCATCTTTACTATCATTATTCTGAACTCTTTCTCAGGTAGACTACCTATTTCCTCTTCATTTGTTAGGTCTGGTGGGTTTTTATCCTCTTCCTTCTCCTGCTGTGTGTTTTTCTGTCTTCTCATTTTGCTTATCTTACTGTGTTTGGGGTCTACTTTTTGCAGGCTGCAGGTTCGTAGATCCCATTGTTTTTGGTGTCTGTCCCCAGTGACTAAGGTTTGTTCAGTGGGCTGTGTAGGCTTCCTGGTGGAGGGGACTAGTGCCTGTGTTCTGGTTGATGAGGCTGGATCTTGTCTTTCTGGTGGGCAGGTCCACGTCTGTTGGTGTGTCTTGGGGTGTCTGTGTGCTTTTTTGATTTTAGGCAACCTATCTGCTAATGGGTGGCGTGTTCCTGTCTTGCTAGTTGTTTGGCATAGGGTGTCCCGCACTGTAGTTTTCTGATCATTGAGTGAAGCTGGGTGCTGGTGTTGAGATGGAGATCTCTGAAAGATTTTCGCCGTTTGATATTATGTGGAGCTGGGAGGTCTCTTGTGGACCAGTTTCCTGAAGCTGGCTCTCCCACCTCAGAGGCACAGCACTGACTCCTGGCTCCTCAATTTGAGATGATTAATTGTCTATTCATGTAATCCACAAATGCAGGGTACATCAAGTTGATTGTGGAGCTTTAATCTGCTGCTTCTGAGGCTGCAGGCAGAGATTTCCCTTTCTCTTCTTTGTTCTCACAGCTCCCAGAAAATAATGTTTATAGTTTTACAAACATTAAACAGAATGTACTCACCTGCTGTGGAATAATCCTCGGAGGTCGGTGCATGGGTCACTCCTTCATCTCCTTGTGTTGGCCTTCAGGTTGTTTTCAGGTATGGGTCGTCTTAAACTAAATAAATCCCTGTTGCTGCCCTTAACTAAGTCCCTGAAATTAGTCCTGAGATCGAGAACCTGTCCCTAACTGAGGCCTGGAGGCTTGTCCTAACTCAGGCTTTCATACTGTCCGTAAATAAGGCCCTAACACTAGTCTTAACTTGGGCCCTGACACTGTCTATAACTAAGGCACTGCTGCCATCAATATCTAAAGTCCTGACAGTATCCTGAGCTAGTATCCTGACCCAAAACTTACCAGTGTTCTGAAACTGTCCCAAATTAAGACCTGACGCTATCCCTAAGTGAGGCCCTGAGGCTATCCCTAACAGAAGCCCCGATAATGTGTTCAATGAAGACACTAATGCTGATACCACAGAGGACCTGATGCTACTCCTAAGTCATTCCCTGACACTATCCCTAACTCAGGCCTTAAAGATAGGCCTCACCTAGGCCCTGTTGCTGTACTTTACTTACGCTCTGATGCTGTCCATACATCAATTCCTGGCACTGGTCCTGAATAAGGCCCTGACGCTAGTCCTAACTAAGTCCCTGATGCTCTCAATAACTAATGTCCACACGCTCTCCCAAGGTCATTTCCCGACACTTACACTGGAATGGAACCTGACTCTGTCCCGAGCTAAAATCCTGCATCTTATCCTAACTGAAACCGTAATACAATCCCTAACTGAGGCCCTGACTAGCCCTAAGGTCCTGAAACTGTCTCTAACTAAGGTCCATAATGTGCCCTTGTTATAGGCTCTGCTGCCGGTCATAACTAAAATCCCGACAGTCTCCTGAGCTATTATCCTGACCCAACTCTAACAAATATCTTGACACTGTCCATAAGAAAGGACTGTCGTTGTCCCAAAGTGAAGACCTGAGGCTGTCCCTAACTACGGCCCTGAAGCTCTCCCTAACTGAGGCCTTGATGCTGTGCCTGACTCAGGTCCTGGTCATGTATTTAACTAAGACCCTAATGCTGATGCAACAAAGGCCCTGAGGCAGCTCCTACATCATGCCCTGACAGGTTCTCCAGCTAAGGGCCAGATGCTAGGCCTCAATCAGGCCCTGTCGCTCTTCCTAACTCAGGCTCTGAGGCTGTCCCTACCTGAAGCCCTGACATTGGTTCTAATGAAGGCCCTGATACTCCCAGGAACTAAGGTCCTGACACTATCCCAAGATCATTTCCTGACTTGATCACTAGACATTAACCTGCAAATATCCTGACTTTTATGCTTACTAGAGCCCTTATGCTGTGCCGAAATCAGGCCCTGTATTTGGTCCCAAGGCCTTGACAGTTTGCCTAACAAAGGACTAGATGCTCGTCCTAAATCCGTTCCTGACCCTGGTCCTAAATAAGGCACTAACACTATGCCTAACTCAGGCCCTGACATGCTACTAACAGAGGCCTTCATGCTAGTGCTAACCATAGGTTTGACACTGTCCCTAACTAAGGCCTTGCTGCCATCCATATCTAAAGTCCTGACATTATCCTGAGCTTATATCCTGTCCCATCTCATACCAAGATTCTGAAAATGTCTCTAATTAAGCCGTGATGCTATCCCTAAGTGAGGCCCTGAATCTGTGCCTAACAAAGGCACCGAAAATGTCTTTAACAACGCCCCTGACGCTGATCCTAATGAGTCCCTTCGGCTGCTCCTACATCATGCCCTGACACTATCCCTAACTAAAGCTCTGAAGCTAAGCCTGACTCAGGCCCTGTCGCTCTCCCTAAGTCAGGCTCACATGCCTACCCTACCTGTAGCCCTGATATTGGTCGTAAATTAGGCCCTGATGCTCTACATAAATCAGGTCTTAAAACTGTACCTAGGTCATTTCCTAGCACCATCACTAGACCTTAACCTGAGCTTGTCTTTAGCTAATGGTGAGAATAGCTAAAGAGATTCTTTAGGGCATGATATTTTCATCTTGTGAATATAGTTTTCTTAAGAAAATAATGTTTCTAATTTTACAAAGATTAAACAAAATGTACTAACCTGCTGTGAAATATTCCTACAGAGGTCCATGCATGGTTCACTTCTGCATCTGCTTGTATTGGCCTTCAGGTTGCTTTCAGATATGGCTCCTCTTATGCTAACTAAATCCCTGACACTGTACTTAACTAAGTCTCTGAAATTAGTCCTAAGATCGAGAACCTGTCCCTAACTGAGGCCTGGAGGCTCGTCCTAACTCAGGCTTTCACACTGTCCCTAAATAAGGCCCTGACACTATTCTTAACTCAGGCCCTGACACTGTCTATAACTAAGTCACTGCTGCCATCAATATCTAAAGTCCTGACATTATCCTGAGCTAGTATCCTGACCCATGTCTTACCAAGGTTCTGAAACTGTCCCAAAGTAAGCCCTGGCGCTGTCCCTAAGTGAGGCCCTGAGGCTGTCCCTAACAGAGGCCCTGATAATGTGGTCAACAAAGACCCTAATGCTCATCCTACAGAGGACCTGATGCCACTCCTTAGTCATGCCTTGACACTGTCCCCAAATCAGGCCTTAAAGATAGGCCTCACCTAGGCCCTGTTGCTGTACTTTACTTACGCTCTGACGCTGTCCCTACATCAAGCCCTGGCACTGGTCCTGATTAAGGCCCTGATGATAGTCCTAACTAAGGCCCTGATGCTCTCAATAACTAAGGTCCTCTCGGTCTCCCTAGGTCATTTCCTGACACTTACCCTGGAATGGAACCTGACTCTCTCCCGAGCTAAAATCCTACTTCTTATCCTAACTGAAACCATAATACAGTCCCTAACTGAGGCCCTGACTAGACCTAACTAAGGTCCTGAACCTGTCTCTAACTAAGGTCCATAATTGTTCCTTATTATAGGCTCTGCTGCCAGCTATAACTAAAATTCCGACACTCGCCTGAGCTATTATTCTTGAACCATCTCTAAAAAATATCTTGACACTGTCTCTCAGGAAGGACTGTCACTGTCCCTAAGTGAAGACCTGAGGCTGTCCCTAACTACGGCCCTGAAGCTCTCCCTAACTGAGGCCTTGATGCTGTGCCTGACTCAGGTCCTGGTCATGTATTTAACTAAGACCCTAATGCTGATGTAACAAAGGCCCTGAGGCAGGTCCTACATCATGCCTTGACAGGTTCTCCAGCTAAGGGCCTGATGCTAGGCCTCAATCAGGCCCTGTCGCACTTCGTAAGTCAGGCTCTGACGCTGTCCCTACCTGAAGCTCTGACATTGGTGCTAATTAAGGCCCTGATACTCTCAGTAACTAAGGTCCTGACACTATCCCAAGATCTTTTCCTGACACGATCCCTAGACTTTAACGTGCAAATATCCTGCCTCTTATGCTAACTAAAGCCCTTATGCTGTGCCGAAATCAGGCCCTGAATTTAGTCCCAAGGCCTTGACACTCTCCTGAACAAAGGACTAGATGCTCGTACTAAATCCGGCTCTGACCCTGTCCCTATATAAGGCACTAACACTATGCCTAACTCAGGCGCTGACATGCTACTAACAGAGGCTTTGATGCTAGTCCTAACTAAGGGCTTGACACTGTCCCTAACTAAGGCCTTGCTGCCATCCATATCTAAAGTCTTGACACTATCGGGTGCTTATATCCTGACCCATCTCATAATAAGCTTCTGAAAATGTCTCTAAGTAGGCCGTGATGCTGTCCCTAACTGAAGCGCTGAGGCTGTACCTAACAGAGGCACTGATAATGTCTTTCACAACGCCTGTGACGCTGATCCTACTGAGTCCCTTCGGCTGCTCCTACATCATACCCTGACACTATCCCTAGCTAAGGCCCTAATGCTAGGCCTGACTCAGGCCCTGTCGCTCTCCCTAAGTCAGGCTCGCATGCCTTCCCTACCTGTAGCCCTGACACTGGTCGTAAATTAGGCCCTGATGCTCTACGTATATCAGGACTTGAAACTATCCCTAGGTCATTTCCTGGCACTATCCCTAGACCTTAACCAGACCTTGTCTTTAGCTAATGGTGAGAAGAGCTAAAGAGATTCTTTAGGGCGTGATATTTTCATCTTGTGAATATAGTTTTCTTAAGAAAATAATGTTTCTAGTTTTACAAAGTTTAAACAAAATGTACTAATCTGCTGTGTAATATTCCTACAGAGGTCCATGCATGGATCACTTCTGCATCTGCTTGTATTGGCCTTCAGGTTGCTTTCAGGTATGGCTCCTCTTATGCTAACTAAATCCCTGACACTGTCCTTAACTAAGTCTCTGAAATTACTCCTGAGATCGAGAACCTGTCCCTAACTGAGGCCTGGAGGCTTGCCCTAACTCAGGCTTTCATACTGTCCCTAAATAAGACCCTGACACTACTCTTAACTCAGGCCCTGACACTGTCTATAACCAAGGCCCTGCTGCCATCAATATGTAAAGTCCTGACATTATCCTGAGCTAGTATCCTGACCCATGTATTATCAAGGTTCTGAAACTGTCCCAACGTAAGCCCTGACGCTGTCCCTAAGTGAGGCCCTGAGGCTGTCCCTAACAGAGGCCCTGATAATGAGTTCAACAAAGACCCTAATGCTCATCCTACAGAGGAGCTAATGCTACTCCTAAGACATGCCTTGATACTGTCGCTAACTCAGGCCTTAAAGATAGGCCTCACCTAGTCCCTGTTGCTGTACTTTACTTACGCTCTGACGCTGTCCATACATGAAGCCCTGGCACTGGTCCTGATTAAGGCCCTGACGCTAGTCCTAACTAAGGCCCTGATGCTCTCAATAACTAAGGTCCTCACGCTCTCCCTAGGTCATTTCCTGACACTTACCCTGGAATGGAACTTGACTCTCTCCCGGGCTACAATCCTGCATCTTATCCTAACTGAAACCGTAATACAGTCCCTAACTGAGGCCCTGACAAGCCCTAACTAAGGTCCTGACCCTGCCTCTAACTCTGGTCCATAATTTGTCCTTATTATAGGCTCTGCTGCCAGCAATAACTTAAATTCCGACACTCACCTAAGCTATTATCCTGACCCATCTCTAACAAATATCGACACTGTCCTAAGAAAGGACTGTCGCTGTCCCTAAGTGAAGACCTGAGGCTGTCCCTAACTACAGCCCTGAAGCTCTCCCTAACTGAGGCCTTCATGCTGTGCCTGACTCAGGTCCTGGTCATGTATTTAACTAAGACCCTAATGCTGATGCAACAAAGACCCTGAGGCAGCTCCTAAATCAAGCCTTGACACGTTCTCCAGCTAAGGGCCTGAGGCTAGGCCTGACTCAGGCCTTGTCGCTCTCCCTAAGTCAGGCTCGCATGCCTTCCCTAACTGTAGCCCTGACACTGGTCGTAAATTAGGCCCTGATGCTCTACGTAAATCAGGTCTTGAAACGATCCCTAGGTCGTTCCCTGGCCCTATCCCTAGAACTTAACCTGACCTTGTCTTTAGCTAATGGTGAGAATTGCTAAAGAGATTCTTTAGGGCGTGATTTTTCCATCTTGTGAATATAATTTTCTTAAGAAAATAATGTTTCTAATTTTACAAAGTTTAAACAAAATGTACTCACCTGCTGTGGAATATTCCTACAGAGGTCCATGCATAGTTCACTTCTGCATCGGCTTGTATTGGCCTTCAGTTTGCTTTCAGGTGTGGCTCCTCTTATGCTAACTAAATCCCTGATGTTGTCCTTAACTAAGTCTGTGAAATTAGTCCCGAGATCATGAACCTGTCCCTAACTGAGGCCTGGAGGCTCGTCCTGAGTCACGCTTTCATACTGTCCCTAAATAAGCCCTGACACTACTCTTAACTAAGTCCCTGACACTGTCTATAACTAAGGCACTGCTGTCAGCAATATCTAAAGTCCTGACATTATCCTGAGCTAGTATCCTGACCCATGTCTTACCAAGGTTCTGAAACTGTCCCAAAGTAAGCCCTGACACTGTTTCTAAGTGAGGAACTGAGGCTATCCCTAACAGAGGCCCTGATAATGAGTTCAACAAAGACCCTAATGCTGATCCTACAGAGGACCTGATGCTACTCCTAAGTCATGCCCTGACACTGTCCCTAACTCAGGCCTTAAAGATAGGCCTTACCTAGGCCCTGTTGCTGTACTTTACTTACGCTCTGACGCTGTCCATACATCAAGCCCTGGCACTGGTCCTGATTAAGGCCCTGACGCTAGTCCTAACTAAGTCCCTGATGCTCTCAATAACTAAGGTCCTCACGCTCTCCCTAGGTCATTTCCTGACACTTACCCTGGAATGGAACCTGACTCTGTCCCGAGCTAAAATCCTGCATCTTATCCTAACTGAAACCGTAATTCAGTCCCTAACTGAGGCCCTGACTAGCCCTAACTAAGGTCCTGACCCTGTCTCTAACAAGGTCCATAATTGTTCCTTATTATAGGTTCTGCTGCCAGCATTAACTAAAATCCCGACAGTCTCCTGAGCTATTATCCTGACCCATCTCTAACAAATATCTTGAAACTGTCCTAAGAAAGGACTGGCGCTGTCCCTACGTGAAGACCTGAGGCTGTCCCTAACTACGGCCCTGAAGCTCTCCCTAACTGAGGCCTTGATGCTGTGCCTGACTCAGGTCCTGGTCATGTATTTAACTATGTCCCTAATGCTGATGCAACAAAGGCCCTGAGGCAGGTCCTACATCATGCCCTGACAGGTTCTCCAGCCAAGGGCCTGACGCTAGGCCTCAACCAGGCGCTGTCGCTCTTCCTAAGTCAGGCTCTGACGCTGTCCCTACCTCAAGCCATGACATTGGTTCTAATTAAGGCCCTGATACTCTCAGACACTAAGGTCCTGACACTATCACAAAATCATTACCTGACACGATCCCTAGACCTTAACCTGCAAATATCCTGCCTCTTATGCTAACTAAAGCCCTTATGCTGTGCCGAAATCAGGCCCTGAATTTAGTCCCAAGGCCTTGACGCTCTCCCTAACAAAGGACTAGATGTTCATCCTAAATCCGGCTCTGACCCTGTCCCTAAATAAGGCACTAACATTATGCCTAAATCAGGCACTGACATGCTACTAACAGAGGCCTTGATGCTAGTCCTAACTAAAGGCTTGACACTGTCCCTAACTAAGGCCTTGCTGCCATCCATAACTAAAGTCCTGACACTATCCTGAGCTTATATCCTGTCCCATCTCATACTAAGATTCTGAAAATGTCTCTAATTAAGCCGTGATGCTGTCCCTAAGTGAAGCCCTGAGTCTCTCCCTAACAGAGGCCCCGATAATGTCTTAAACTATGCCGCTGACGCTGATCCTACTGAGTCCCTTCGGCTGCTCCTACATCATGCCCTGACACTATTCCTAGCTAAGGCCTTGACGCTAGGCCTGACTCAGGCCCTGTCGCTCTCCCTAAGTCAGGCTCGCATGCCTTCCCTACCTGTAGCCCTGACATTGGTCGTAAATTATGCCCTGATGCTCTACGTAAATCAGGTCTTAAAACTATCCCTAGGTCATTTCCTGGCACTATCCCTAGACCTTAACCTGACCTTGTCTTTAGCTAATGGTGAGAATTGCTAAAGAGATTCTTTAGGGTGTGATTTTTTCATCTTGTGAAAATAGTTTTCTTAAGAAAATAATGTTTCTAATTTTACAAAGTTTAAACAAAATGTACTCACCTGTTGTGGAATATTCCTACAGAGGTCCATGCATGGTTCACTTCTGCATCGGCTTGTATTGGCCTTCAGGTTGCTTCCAGATATGGCTCCTCTTCTGCTAACTAAATCCCTGACGCTGTCCTTAACTAATTCTGTGAAATTAGTCCCGAGATAGTGAACCTGTCCCTAACTGAGGCCTGGAGGCTCGTCCTAGGTCACGCTTTCATACTGTCTCTAAATAAGCCCTGACACTACTCTTAACTAAGGCCCTGACACTGTCTATAACTAAGGCACTGCTGCCAGCAATATCTAAAGTCCTGACATTATCCTGAGCTAGTATCCTGACCCATGTCTTACCAAGGTTCTGAAACTGTGCCAAAGTAAGCCCTGACACTGTCCCTAAGTGAGGCCCTGAGGTTGTCCCTAACAAAGGCCCCGATAATGAGTTCAACATAGACGCTAATGCTGATCCAACAGAGGACCTGATGCTACTCCTAAGTCATGCCCTGACACTGTCCCTAACTCAGGCCTAAAAGATAGGCCTCACCTAGGCTCTGTTGCTGTACTTTAATTAGGCTCTGATGCTGCCCATACATCAAGCCCTGGCACTGGTCCTGATTAAGGCCCTGACGCTAGTCCTAACTAAGGCCCTGATGCTCTCAATAACTAAGGTCCTCTCGCTCTCCCTAGGTCATTTCCTGACACTTACCCTGGAATGGAACCTGACTCTGTCCCGAGCTAAAATCCTGCACCTTATCCTAACTGAAACCGTACTACAATCCCTAACTGAGGCCCTGCCTCGCCCTAACTAAGGTCTTGATCCTGTCTCTAACTAAGGTCCATAATTTGTCCTTATTATAGGCTCCGCTGCCGGCAATAACTCAAATCCCGATGCTCTCCTGAGCTATTATCCTGACCCATCTCGAACAAATATCTTGACACTGTCCCTCAGAAAGGACTGTCGCTGTCCCTAAGTGAACACCTGAGGCTGTCCCTAACTACGGCCCTGAAGCTCTCCCTAACTGAGGCCTTGATGCTGTGCCTGACTCAGGTCCTGGTCATGTATTTAACTACGACCCTAATGCTGATGCAACAAAGGCCATGAGGCAGCTCCTACATCATGCCCTGACAGGTTCTCCAGCTAAGGTCCTGACGCTAGGCCTCAAACACGCCCTGTCGCTCTTCCTAAGTCAGGCTCTGATGCTGTCCCTACCTGAAGCCCTGACATTGGTTCTAATTAAGGCCCTGATTCTCTCAGGAACTAAGGTCCTGACACTATCCCAAGATCATTTCTTGACACGATCTCTATACCTTAACCTGCAAATATCCTGCCTCTTATGCTAACTAAAGCCCTTATGCTGTGCCGAAATCTGGCCCTGAATTTAGTCCCAAGGCCTTGACGTTCTCCCTAACAAAGGACTAGATGCTCGTCCTAACTCCGTTCCTGACCGTGTTTCTAAATAAGGCACTAACACTATGCCTAACTCAGGCCCTGACATGCTACTAACAGAGGCCTTGATGCTAGTCCTAACTAAAGGCTTGACACTGTCCCTAACTAAGGCCTTGCTGCCATCCATAACTAAAGTCCTGACACTATCCTGAGCTTATATCCTGTCCCATCTCATACTAAGATTCTGAAAATGTCTCTAATTAAGCCGTGATGCTGTCCCTAAGTGAAGCCCTGAGTCTCTCCCTAACAGAGGCCCCGATAATGTCTTTAACAATGCCCCTGACGCTGATCCTACTGAGTCCCTTCGGCTGCTCCTGCATCATGCCCTGACACTATTCCTAGCTAAGGCCTTGACGCTAGGCCTGGCTCAGGCCCTGTCGCTCTCCCTAAGTCAGGCTCGCATGCCTTCCCTACCTGTAGCCCTGACATTGGTCGTAAATTATGCCCTGATGCTCTACGTAAATCAGGTCTTAAAACTATCCCTAGGTCATTTCCTGGCACTATCCCTAGACCTTAACCTGACCTTGTCTTTAGCTAATGGTGAGAATTGCTAAAGAGATTCTTTAGGGTGTGATTTTTTCATCTTGTGAAAATAGTTTTCTTAAGAAAATAATGTTTCTAATTTTACAAAGTTTAAACAAAATGTACTCACCTGTTGTGGAATATTCCTACAGAGGTCCATGCATGGTTCACTTCTGCATCGGCTTGTATTGGCCTTCAGGTTGCTTCCAGATATGGCTCCTCTTCTGCTAACTAAATCCCTGATGCTGTCCTTAACTAAGTCTGTGAAATTAGTCCCGAGATAGTGAACCTGTTCCTAACTGAGGCCTGGAGGCTCGTCCTAAGTCACGCTTTCATACTGTCTCTAAATAAGCCCTGACACTACTCTTAACTAAGGCCCTGACACTGTCTATAACTAAGGCACTGCTGCCAGCAATATCTAAAGTCCTGACATTATCCTGAGCTAGTATCCTGACCCATGTCTTACCAAGGTTCTGAAACTGTGCCAAAGTAAGCCCTGACACTGTCCCTAAGTGAGGCACTGAGGCTATCCCTAACAGAGGCCCTGATAATGAGTTCAACAAAGATGCTCATGCTGATCCTACAGAGGACCTGATGCTACTCCTAAGTCATGCCCTGACACTGTCCCTAACTCAGGCCTAAAAGATAGGCCTCACCTAGGCCCTGTTGCTGTACTTTACTTACGCTCTGATGCTGCCCATACATCAAGCCCTGGCACTGGTCCTGAGTAAGGCCCTGACGCTAGTCCTAAATAAGTCCCTGATGCTCTCAATAACTAAGGTCCTCACGCTCTCCCTAGGTCATTTCCTGACACTTACCCTGGAATGGAACCTGACTCTGTCCCGACCTAAAATCCTGCATCTTATCCTAACTGAAACTGTAATACAGTCCCTAACTGAGACCCTGACTAGCCCTAACTAAGGTCCGGACCCTGTCTCTAACTAAGGTCCATAACTGGTCCTTATTATAGGTTCTGCTGCCAGCACTATCTAAAATGTTGACACTCTCCTGAGCTATTATCCTGACCCATCTCTAACAAATATTTTGACACTGTCCTAAGAAAGGACTGTCGCTGTCCCTAAGTGAAGACCTGAGGCTGTCCCTAACTACGGCCCTGAAGCTCTCCCTAACTGAGGCCTTGATGCTGTGCCTGACTCAGGTCCTGGTCATGTATTTAACTAAGACCCTAATGCTGATGCAACAAAGGCCATGAGGCAGCTCCTACATCATGCCCTGACAGGTTCTCCAGCTAAGGGCCTGACGCTAGGCCTCAATCAGGCCCTGTCGCTCTTCCTAACTCAGGATCTGACGCTGTCCCTACCTCAAGCCCTGACATTGGTTCTAATGAAGGCCCTGATACTCTCAGTAACTAAGGTCCTGACACTATCCCAAGATCATTTCCTGACACGATCGCTAGACCTTAACCTGACCTTGTCTTTAGCTAATGGTGAGAATAGCTGAAGAGATTCTTTAGGGCGTGATTTTTTCATCTTGTGAATATAGTTTTCTTAAGAAAATACTGTTTCTAATTTTACAAAGTTTAAACAAAATGTACTAATCTGCTGTGTAATATTCCTACAGAGGTCCATGCATGGATCATTTCTGCATCTGCTTGTATTGGCCTTCAGGTTGCTTTCAGGTATGGCTCCTCTTATGCTAACTAAATCCCTGACACTGTCCTTAACTAAGTCTCTGAAATAACTCCTGAGATCGAGAACCTGTCCCTAACTGAGGCCTGGAGGCTTGCCCTAACTCAGGCTTTCATACTGTCCCTAAATAAGACCCTGACACTACTCTTAACTCAGGCCCTGACACTGTCTATAACCAAGGCCCTGCTGCCATCAATATGTAAAGTCCTGACATTATCCTGAGCTAGTATCCTGACCCATGTATTATCAAGGTTCTGAAACTGTCCCAACGTAAGCCCTGACGCTGTCCCTAAGTGAGGCCCTGAGGCTGTCCCTAACTGAGGCCCTGATAATGAGTTCAACAAAGACCCTCATGCTCATCCTACAGAGGAGCTAATGCTACTCCTAAGACATGCCTTGACACTGTCGCTAACTCAGGCCTTAAAGATAGGCCTCACCTAGTCCCTGTTGCTGTACTTTACTTACGCTCTGACGCTGTCCATACATGAAGCCCTGGCACTGGTCCTGATTAAGGCCCTGACGCTAGTCCTAACTAAGGCCCTGATGCTCTCAATAACTAAGGTCCTCACGCTCTCCCTAGGTCATTTCCTGACACTTACCCTGGAATGGAACTTGACTCTCTCCCGGGCTACAATCCTGCATCTTATCCTAACTGAAACCGTAATACAGTCCCTAACTGAGGCCCTGACAAGCCCTAACTAAGGTCCTGACCCTGTCTCTAACAAGGTCCATAATTGTTCCTTATTATAGGTTCTGCTGCCAGCATTAACTAAAATCCCGACAGTCTCCTGAGCTATTATCCTGACCCATCTCTAACAAATATCTTGAAACTGTCCTAAGAAAGGACTGGCGCTGTCCCTACGTGAAGACCTGAGGCTGTCCCTAACTGAGGCCTTGATGCTGTGCCTGACTCAGGTCCTGGTCATGTATTTAACTATGTCCCTAATGCTGATGCAACAAAGGCCCTGAGGCAGGTCCTACATCATGCCCTGACAGGTTCTCCAGCTAAGGGCCTGACGCTAGGCCTCAATCAGGCCCTGTCGCTCTTCCTAAGTAAGGCTCTGATGCTGTCCCTACCTGAAGCCCTGACATTGGTTCTAATTAAGGCCCTGATACTCTCAGGAACTAAGGTCCTGACACTATCCCAAGATCATTTCCTGACACGATCCCTAGACCTTAACCTGCAAATATCCTGCCTCTTATGCTAACTAAAGCCCTTATGCTGTGCCGAAATCAGGCCCTGAATTTAGTCCCAAGGCCTTGACGCTCTCCCTAACAGAGGACTAGATGTTCATCCTAAATCCGGCCCTGACCCTGTTTCTAAATAAGGCACTAACACTATGCCTAACGCAGACTCTGACATGCTACTAACAGAGGCCTTGATGCTAGTCCTAACTAAAGGCTGGACACTGTCCCTAACTAAGGCTTTGCTGCCATCCACATCTAAAGTCCTGACATTATCCTGAGCTTATATCCTGACCCATCTCATATTAAGGTTCTGAAAATGTCTCTAAGTAGGCCGTGATGCTGTCCCTAAGTGAAGCCCTGAGGCTGTCCCTAACAGAAGCACCGATAATGTCTTTAACAACGCCCCTGATGCTGATCCTACTGTGTCCCTTCGGCTGATCCTACATCATGCCCTGACACTATCCCTAGCTAAGGCCCTGACACTAGGTCTGACTCAGGCCCTGTCACTCTCCCTAAGTCAGGCTCGCATGCTTTCCCTACCTGTAGCCCTGACATTGGTCGTAAATTAGGCCCTGATGCTCTATGTAAATCAGGTCTTGAAACTATCCCTAGGTCATTTCCTGCCCCTATCCATAGACCTTAACGTGACCTTGTCTTTAGCTAATGGTGAGAATAGCTAAAGAGATTCCTTAGGGCCTGATTTTTTCATCTTGTGAATATAGTTTTCTTAAGAAAATAATGTTTATAGTTTTATAAACTTTAAACAAAATGTACTCACCTGCTGTGGAATATTCCTACAGAGGTCCATTGAAGGTTCACTTCTGCCTCTGCTTGTATTGGCCTTCAGGTTGCTTTCAGGTATGGCTCCTCTTATGCTAACTAAATCCCTGATGCTGTCCTTAACTATGTCTCTGAAATTAGTCCCGAGTTCGTGATCCTGTCCCTAACTGAGGCCTGGAGGCTCGTCCTTACTCAGGCTTTCATACTGTCCCTAAATAAGGCCCTGACACTACTCATAACTCAGGCCCTGACACTGTCTATAACTAAGGCACTGCTGCCCTCAATATCTAAAGTCCTGACATTATCCTCAGCTAGAAACCTGACCCATGTCTTACTAAGGTTCTGAAACTGTCCCCAAGTAAGCCCTGGCGCTGTCCCTAAGTGAGGCCCTGAGGCTGTCCCTAACAGATTCCCCGATAATGAGTTCAACAAAGACCCTCATGCTGATCCTACAGAGGACCTGATGCTACTCCTAAGTCATGCCCTGACACTGTCCCTAACTCAGGCCTTAAAGATAGGCCTCACCTAGGCCCTGTTGCTGTACTTTACTTACGCTCTGACGCTGTCCCTACATCATGCCCTGGCACTGGTCCTGATTAAGGCCCTGACGCTAGTCCTAACTAAGTCCCTGATGCTCTCAATAACTAAGGTCCTCTCGCTCTCCCTAGGTCATTTCCTGACACTTACCGTGGAATGGAACCTGACTCTGTCCCGAGGTAAAATCCTGCATCTTATCCTAACTTAAACCGTAATACAGTCCCTAACTGAGGCCCTGTCTCGCCCTAACTAAGGTCCTGACCCTGTCTCTAACTAAGGTCCATAATTGGTCCTTATTATAGGCTCCCTTGCCGGCAATAACTAAAATCCCGACGCTCTCCTGCGCTATTATCCTGACCCATCTCTAACAAATATTTTGACACTGTCCCTAAGTGAGGCCCTGTGGCTGTCCCTAACAGAGGCCCTGATAATGAGTTCAACAAAGACGCTCATGCTGATCCTACAGAGGACCTGATGCTACTCCTAAGTCATGCCCTGACACTGTCCCTAACTCAGGCCTAAAAGATAGGCCTCACCTAGGCCCTGTTGCTGTACTTTACTTACGCTCTGATGCTGCCCATACATCAAGCCCTGGCACTGGTCCTGAGTAAGGCCCTGATGCTAGTCCTAAATAAGTCCCTGATGTTCTCAATAACTAAGGTCCTCACGCTCTCCCTAGGTCATTTCCTGACACTTACCCTGGAATGGAACCTGACTCTGTCCCGACCTAAAATCCTGCATCTTATCCTAACTGAAACTGTAATACAGTCCCTAACTGAGGCCCTGACTCGCCCTAACTAAGGTCCTGACCCTGTCTCTAACTAAGGTCCATAATTGTTCCTTATTATAGGTTCTGCTGTCAGCACTAACTAAAATCCCGACACTCTCCTGAGCTATTATCCTGACCCATCTCTAACAAATATTTTGACACTGTCCTAAGAAAGGACTGTCGCTGTCCCTAAGTGAAGACCTGAGGCTGTCCCTAACTACGGCCCTGAAGCTCTCCCTAACTGAGGCCTTGATGCTGTGCCTGACTCAGGTCCTGGTCATGTATTTAACTAAGACCCTAATGCTGATGCAACAAAGGCCATGAGGCAGCTCCTACATCATGCCCTGACAGGTTCTCCAGCTAAGGGCCTGACGCTAGGCCTCAATCAGGCCCTGTTGCTCTTCCTAAGTCAGGCCTTGACCCTGTCCTTTACAAAGGACTAGATGCTAGTCCTACATCCCTCCCTGACACTGTCCCTAACTAAGGCCCTGACATGGTACCTAACAGAGGCCCTGATGCTAGTCCTAACTAAAGGCTTGACACTGTCCCTAACTAAATCCTTGCTGCCATCCATATCTAAATTCCTGTCACTATCCTGGGCTTATATCCTGACTCATCTCATACTAAGGTTCTGAAAATGTCTCTAAGTAGGCCGTGATGCTGTCCCAAAGTGAGGCCCTGAGGCTGTCCCTCACAGAGTCCCTTACCATGTCTTTAACAACGCCCTTGACTCTGATCCTACTAAGGCACTTATGCTGCTCCTAAATCATGCCCTGACACTGTCCCTCTATAAAGCCCTGACGCTAGGCCTCACTCAGGCCCTGTTGCTCTCCCTAAATCAGGGTCTCCCGCTGTCCTTACCTGAAATACTGATACTGGTCTTCAATTGGGCCCTAATGCTCTAAGTAAATAATCTGTTGACACTACCCGTAGGTCATTTCCTGACAGTACCCATAGACCTTAACCCAGCCTTGTCTTTAACTAATGTCAAGCCTCTTATGCTAAATAAATCCCTGATGCTCCACCTAACAAAGGTTCTTAAATTTGTCCCGAATTCGTGAACCTGTCCCTAACTGAGGCCTGGAGGCTTGTCCTAACTCAGGCTCTGACACTTTCCCTAAGGCCCTGACACTACATGTAATTCAGTCCCTGACACTGTACCTTTAAAGGCTCTGATGCTAGCCCTAACTCAGTCCCTGGCTCTAACTAAGGCCCTGCTGGCGTCAATGTCTAAAGTCCTGACACTGTCCTGAGCTAACTTCCTGACCCATCTCTTACCAAGGTCCTGAAACTGTCCCAAAGTAAGCCCTGATGCTGTCCGTAAGTGAGGCCCTGAGGCTGTCCCTAACAGAGGCCCTGATAATGTCTTTAATAAAGCCCCTGAGGCTGATCCTACTGAGGCCTTTATGGTGCTCCTAAGTCATGCCCTGACACTGTCCCTAACTCAGGCCCTAATGATATGCCCCACTTGTGCCCTGTTGCTGTACCTTAGTTAGGCTCTGAAGGTGTCCGTACATCAAGCCCTGGCACTGGTCCTGATTAAGGCCCTCATGCTGGTCCTAACTAAGCCCCAGATGCTCACAATAACTAAGGTCTTCTCCCTCTCCCTAGGTCATTTCCTGACACTATCTCTGGCCTGGAACCTGACTCTGTCCTGAGCCACTGTCCTGCATCTTATCCTAACTTAAACCCTAATACTCTCCTTAACTAAGGCCCTGATTAGTCCTAACTAAGGCCCTGACTCGGTATCTAACAAAGGCTCTGATGCTAGTCCTAACTAAGGCCGTGACACTTTCTCTAAGTAAGGCCCAGAATCTGTCCCTAATATAGACCCTGAGGCCGGCAATAACTAAAGTCTTGATGCTTTCCTGAGTTAATATCCGGACCCTTCTCTAACCAAGGTCCTGACACAGGCCCTGAAGCTTTTCTCTAACTGAGGCCCTGACGCTGTGACTAACTCAGGCTGTCCCTGACACAGGCCCTGAAGCTTTTCTCTAACTGAGGCCCTGACGCTGTGACTAACTCAGGCCCTGATCATGTCTTGAACTAAGACCCTAATGCTGATCCAACAAAGGCCCTGATGCTGCTCCTGTCAAGCCCTGACACTGTCCCTAGCTATGGCCCTGATGCTAGGTCTTACTCAGGCCCTGTCACTCTCCCTACATCAGGCTCTGATGTTCTCCTTACCTGAAGCCCTGACACTGGTCCTATGTAAGGCCCTGATACTCTCTGTAACTAAGGTCTTGACACTATCCCTAGCTCATTTCCTGACACTATCCCTAGGCCTTAGTCTAACCCTGTCCTTAGCTAATGCCTTGCCTCTTATGCTAACTAAAGCCCTGTCACTAACTAAGGCCCTGAAATTAGTCCCAAGGCCCTGACACTGTACCTTTAAAGGCTCTGTTGCTAGTCCTAACTCAGGCCCTGACACTGTCCCTAATTAAGGCCCTGCTGCTGTCAATAACTAAAGTCCTGACACTATCCTGAGCTAATATCCTGACTTATCTCGTACCAACATTCTGACACTGTCCCTAAGTAAGCCCTGATGCTGTCCCTAAGTGAGGCCCTGAGGCTGTCCCTAACTAAGGCCCTGAAGCTCAGCCTAACTCAGGTCCTCATGCTAGGTCTAACACTGGTCCTGACATTGTCCCTAACAAAGGCCCTGACCCTAGTCTAACCCTAAGCCCTGATGTTGGTGTAACTCATGTTATGACATTGTCCCTAAGTAAGGCCCTCAAGCTGTCTCTAATGTCAGCCTTGCTGCTGTCAATAACTAATGTGCTGACACTATCCTGAGCTAATATCTTGATACATCTCTTACCATGGTCCTGACACTGTCCCTACTAAAGTCCTGATGGCATCCCAAAGTGTGGCCCTGAGGTGTCCCTTTGAAGCCCTGTTGCTGTGCCTAACTCAGGCCCTGACAATGTCTTTAACTAAGACTCTGATGCTGATCCTAACTAAGACACTGACGCTAGGCCTCACTCAGTCCCTGACGTTGTCCCTAACTCAGGGCCTGACTCTGTCCCTAACTAAGGCCCTGAAGCTTTCCCTAAGTCAGGCCCTGACACTTTGCCTAACTCAGGTCCTGGCAATAACTTTAACTAAGACTGTGATGCTGATCCTAACTACAGTCCTGATGCTGGTTCTACGTCATGCCCTGACACTCTCCCTAACTCAGGATCTGATGCTGTCTCTAATATCTTGGTCTGTCCCTCCCTAATTCCCTGAGGCTTTCCATAACTATAGACCTGACACTGTTTCTAACTAACTGCCTGACTCTGTACCTAAGTGATACTGAATAATCAGCCTCTCAGCACCAGTTCTGAATCAAATCTCGAGAACAGTGTTTTGGAAAAATAGAAGAGATTAGTTTTATCACTCTGCCAGCCAATGGAGGACACAGCAGGCTCGTGCCCTCTACAGCTGTGTGTCCCAATGTGGGAGGATTTGGTGTTTTATATCGATGGTTCAAGAGTATGGGTGCTAATAAGGATCAGTGTGTATGCAGGGCCTGCACTCCTTTAATCTGGTCTCAGATGGTTTCTTGATGAGCTCCTCAGGAATGAAGAATGCTAACATCTTCCATTTGTTGGAGGTTTTAGTTCTTTAAGGAGCTCAAAGATATCGTTATGTGTATCCCTTGAGGCAGAACCAGGACACTGCCACAAGGCTGCACTCTTGTTTCTTGACTGTTCCTCCCTGTCTCTGCATCCCCTCACTTCTCTGATTAGCAACTGTTCGAATTTGCCTTTTGGAACTCAGGGAAGGCCCTGGAGTCTCTAGTCTATTCCCTACAAACAAGTTAGGAGGCACACAGAAAGGCTTCTGTGCCCAGGAGACCACAGAGTCCCTCTCAATTTCACACCTCCTCTTCTGGAAACTCCTCAATCTTGAGGAGAACAGATTTTTGATAAGAAAAGAAATAATCATTTCAGATTGAGATATTAATCATAAACTTGGCACAGGAAATCGGTTTTAATCCCCACTTCACTTTTATCTTTCCCCACATCTTTCAGGGAACAGGGTGACGACTGCTCCGGTTACTTCCTGCTGAAATGGGGCGTAGTCCTGCCTAAATCTAGGGGAATGGATACTAAGTTAGAAATATTTGAGTTCCAAGTCCTGTACCTGAGACTTGTATGATTAAGATCTCAGTCCTCTGGTCCCCCTTTTGGTGCAACCAATCCAGTTAAAATAGGAGGGGTAACAACTGAAAATTTAATAGTAAAAATAGATCTCATTCCCTTAGGAATTCAGGAGAATAAGTCTGAAACCTGGTCTGGAACTGGCACTTCAGAGAGACTTCATAGCCAGTTGTCTAATTCTACTTAAGTAGGTTTTAACTTCTGATGTATTATTGACATATCCATAACAGGAGCTATTGACCACTACACATATGTCTCATCTTTCTATTAGTATCTGATATAACGTCATTGTTTGAAATTTAATAGTTAAAAGACTAGTCCCTGAAAACTTACATTTGCAGCTACAAGCAGACATTGTTTTGAGAATGGCTACTGGCATCCTAAGTCTAATATAGCTCAGAAATTCAAGTTCAACAGTACAGGAATGCGAGGACTTCCCTGGTGGTCCAGTGGTTAAGACTTCGCCTTCCAACGCAGAGGGTGCCCGTCTGATCCCTGGGCAGGGACCTAAGATCCCACATGGCTCGTGTCCCAAAATCCAAAACATGAAATAGAAACAAAGTGTAATATTTGTAACAAATATTGTAGCTAATTCAATAGACGTAAAAAATGGTCCATATGAAAAAAAACTTAAAAAGAAAAGAAACAAACAAACAAAATACAGGAATGCATCTAAATCACAGCTACAATGGTCACTTAGGTTTATCTTGAATATCTGAACCATAGTCACTCCATTTTTTTTTTTTGCCGTACGCAGGCCTCTCACTGCTGTGGCCTCTCCCATTGCAGAGCACAGGCTCTGGACGCACAGGCTCAGCGGCCATGGCTCACAGGCCCAGCCACTCCATGGCATGTGGGATCTTCCTGGACTGGGGCACAAACCCGTGTCCCCTGCATCGGCAGGCAGACTCCCAACCACTGTGCCACCAGGGAAGCCCAGTCACTCCTGTTTGACTGTTGAATGCATTCCCCTCCTCAATGCCAAAGCAGATGTACAATTCATATATAAAAGGCCACAAAACAGGCCACTTTGGTCAGTAAAATTTAAGTTAAACCATGTATAAGCCAGAGTGACTTCCTCACACCTCAATACGTGAAGAGATTTTTTCCCTTTTGATTACAAGTCTTTCAATAGAAAGCATTGATGGTCAAAATGTCAATCCCTCAGTGCCAGAATGGTTCAGCTGTTTGGCCCAGGTGTAGATCATGTCCTTCAGTGCTAGGCCTCCTTTATATTTGCCTAGTTAATCCACATTGGGGGAATACTGATCAGGTATCATGAACATGCTCAGAGGTATGTTAATGAGAAAACGCTTTTTATAGGCCATAGATTTTATTATTCATACCCAACTGTCACACAAGCATTGTACATGTGCTTTTAGCAGCAGACCTAAAGCAAACAGTGATACATCATGAGTAATTACATTCTGATAACTTCACTAGGTAACTTTCCTTTCCTCTTAAACATCAGGGCAAAATGAAGCCAACACAGTAACTTCCATAAATACAGACTTCAATACAGAGGTGTCATTTATCCAATTGCTCCAAGTCCTAAGTAGCTTGAGGGGAAGGACTTCCTTGTGTCTGGAAAACACATATCAAAGCCAGTAACAAAAAAGCAAAAACATTATAACCATATTCACCAGTTCATTCAGTAACCAGTCCTTTTGTTAACTTTTTATGAAGCCATCAGATTCTCCATTAAGATTCTTCATTTCTTACCCAGTTTGGCATTATGATATGAAATTTATCAGAGACCTGTGCTTGCCAAAATGTCCTTCACATAGATCTTCTTGAAGATGGAGCACTTTCGCAAAGTGTTACAGCACAACAGTAACTATCTATAAATCACATAAAGACTTAAAATGTCATTGTTAAACATTGGATCACAATGTAAATGACAAAAGAAACCATGATTGCTGTTACATACAACATTTAAAAATTACTAGAATTATGACTGATAAACGTTTACCAGGACATACTAGATTTTTAGGAATTCCATGTAATTTAACATACTAATCAAACATTTCTCTCTGAGATGGCTCAAGGGCCTTCTAAAGCATCTCAAAGTTAATTGGAGATCAAAAGAACTGTTAGAATTGGCGAAAGAACACTTATTCACTGAACCAAACTAAAGAGATTTCAAACAAAAAGAGAAATCACAGACACAGGCAAAGGAACTCACAACTGTTATCAAAAGCAGCATTCCGAGAAAACTTTGGAGGGAGAAACCAAATCCAGGCTTTCCCTAATCCACTTCCAACAAAATCCATCTTAGAAAATCCTGATCATGCACAGCTCTTTCCTCAGTGTTCCCTTTTCACAAATGTTCATCACCTTCTGTATCCATCTTATGTTGCCCCTTATTTTTTTCTGCATTCAGACACAACCAGCTCTAGTACAAAGTGACTTTCTTTTCTCTTTGTACCATCAGCCTGTTACCTAGCTGCTCACTTTCTTTACTACGTAGCTTCATAAATGCTTGAACATATGGAATTTCTTTTGTCTTTCTCTTCCTGTGACAAAATAACTCTAGCTGAAGGATAGTATAGTCATTTAGGCTACCATTCAAAGAGCACCTTTCCTCATTTTTCAAGAATGTATCCATACATTGGCCAGACAAAATTACAGTAGAATTTCATTCTTTTCTTAGTCTTGGTTTTACAACTATAGGTTGACCAGTCTGCCAGGATTTTGCCCATTGGCTATCAGATGTAACTGAAGAAGAAGCACTTCTTACGTTTGAACCATGGAACACTCACACGTGGACTAAGAACAAAACAAAATCCTAACCACCAATGGAAGCCTCAAATCAAAGGAACCAGAAACCAAACAGAAACCCAAAACCAAACAGCACAAGACTGAAATCAGGTTCCAAGTCTCAACTTAGCCTGTGAACTCTGTGCAAGTGGTGCACCTTCCAAATGAGATTTCCTGGAATGAAAAGTCACCCAAATGGGAACCAAGGTCCCCCCAAATGTACAGGACTAAAAGGACCTCAGAGTGCATGCCAGGGGAGTTACCACATGCTGGCTGAGGTGCTGCAAAATCCCAAATGCTATTTTTCTGGTTCCCCAAAATAATCTCTTGGAGTAGGACATTCGGGGCAGTCCAGGCAGGAGGAAGACAGGAAAGTCCTCAAGGCAAAGATGGCCTTGGCAGCTGCTAGGGTGGTCCCTCTTCCACATCTACTCCTGCCCCAGAGTTCTAACTGCTGGGATGACTGGGATTCAGCCTTTCCAGGCAAGGGTCACAGGTGGTCTGGCCTCTAAAAGAATTCTCCAACCCTACACTCTCTCAAAAGAGGCTGGCATGGAGAAAATCTCAGAGTGTCTGATCAAGCCAGGGGACCCACAGGGGGCATCCCCAAGTCAGCCCCACATTGGGTACTAAATTTGATGTTGAAAATTCGACCTCTGTGCACCAGTGCCGAATTGAAACTCAGAGAGAGTGGTTTGGAGGAAGTAGAAAAGAATAGCTTTACTGTTTTGACAGCCAAAGGGGGACACAGAAAACTCGTGCCCTCAAAAACCGTGTGTCCCAATGCAGGAGGACCTGGTGAGGAGTTTTACAGCAATGGTTTAAGGACACACTTGCTCCTAAGGATTAGTGTGTGTACAGGGCCTTAACTCCCTTTAATCTGGCCTCAGATGGTCTCTTGATGAGCTTCTCTGGAGTGAAGAACACTAAAATCTTCTATTTTGTGGGGGTTTTAGTTTGGTAAAGAGCCCAAGGATACTCTTATGTACATCCCTTGAGGCAGAACCAGGACCCTGCCCCAAGGCTGCACTATTGTTTCCTGACAGTTCCTCCCTTGTCTCTGCATCCCCTCCCTTCCCTGATTAGCAACTGTTCGAATCTGCCCTTTGGAACTCAGGGAAGGTCGTGGAGCCTGGACCCTATTCCCAACAAACAGGAAACAGGAGACATGGGCAAGGGTTTCATGTCCAGGAGCCCCACAGGGCCCTGCTTGATTTCACTACCAGGCCCTGACCCTGACACTAACTATGGCCCTGAGCTGTCTAGAATGGCGTGCGCTTTCCCCAGCTATGAATTTCTCTCTCTCCCTAGCTAAGGTCCTGATGCTGTCTCTAAGGACTGAGGCTGTCCCTGACAAAGGCCCTGATTTTGTCCCTAACTATTGCCCTGAACTGTCTCTAACGAAAGCCTTGACACTGACCTTAATTAAGGTCCTTATGCTGTTCCTGAGGCCCTGAGGCTGTCCTTAACAAAGGCCCTCAACTTATCTTTAACTGAGGCCCTGACACTTTCCCTAAGTAAGGACTGAGGCTGTCTCTAACTAAGACCCTGAGTCTGTCTTTAACTAATGGCCTGTCTTTCCCTAACAAAGGCCCTGACACGCTCCCTAGTAACATGAGCTGTCCCTCATTAATGCCCTGATGCGGCCCATAAATGATGTACTGAAGACGTCACTAAGGTCCTGACGATGTCACTAATGACCCAAAATGTCTCTTACTAAGGCCCTCAAATTACATCTGAGACCCTAAAGATGTCCATAACTAAGTCTCTGACACTATTTCTAACTAAGACCCTCAAGTTATATTTAACTGAGGCCATGACAGTGTCCCTAATGAAGAACCTGACAGTGTCTCTAACTAAGGCCCTGAGTCAGTCTTTACCTAACGGCCTCACTCTTTCCCCAACTACTCCCTGATGCTGCCCCTAACCAAGGCCCTGACTGTGTGCCTAATTGCCTGAGCTGTTTTTCACTAATACCCTGACCCTGTCCATAACTAACGCCCTGATGATGTCCCTAACGAACAGCCTGAAGTATCTCTTACTAAGGTCCTCAAGTTTTCTCTGAGGCCCTGACACTCTCCCTAATTAAGGCCTTGTCACTGTCTTTAAGTAATGGCCTGATGCAGTTCCTACCTGAGAAGCTGATGCTCTCACTAAGACCCTGAAGTCTTTACCTGAGAAGCTGACACTGTCTGTAGCTAATTTCCTGACTTTTTCCTTAACTAACATCCTAATTTTGTCCCCAAATAACGACCTGACACTAGTCCTAACTACGGTCCTGATGCTGACCCTATGTAAGGCCCTGATGATGTCCCTAATAGACTTAGATGTCCCTCACTGTGGTCCTGATCCTGTTCATTACTAAGGCCCTGAATATGTGCCTAAGTACATCTCTGACCCTGTCCTAAGGCCCTGACCCTCTTCCTAACTAAGGGCCTTGACGCTATCTCTACAGAAGGCCCTGACACTGAACCTAAATAAAGGCCTGACACTGGTCCCAAGTATAGACCTGATCCTGTCCATAACTAAGACCCTGAAGATGTCCCTCATTAAGTCTCTGACACTGCCCTTAATAAGCCCCTGACACTGGTCCCAAGTATAGACCTGATCCTGTCCATAACTAAGACCCTGAAGATGTCCCTCATTAAGTCTCTGACACTGCCCTTAATAAGCCCCTGACACTGTTTCTAGCTAATGCCCTAAGCTATAACTTACAAAGGCCCTAACGCTATGTCCAAGATGCTGACACCCTCCCTAACTTAGGCTTTGATACTGTCTCTTAGTGCCTAAGTGGTCACAAAATAACACCCTGATTCTCTTACTAAGGCCCTGAATATATCCCTAAGAAAGTCTCTGAAGTGTCCCTAACTAACGGCCTAACCTCTCTCTTACTAAGGCCCTCAAGTGATCTCTGAGGACCTGACAACACTGTCCCTAACTAAGGCCCTGTTGCTGGCCCTAACTAACGTCCTGATGCTAAACCTAACTGAGGCCCTGATGCTCTTCCTAACTAAGGCCTTGATGCCCATTCTACCTGAGGCCCTAAAACTGTCTGTAACTAATGACCTAACTCTTTCCCTAACTAACACCCTAATTTTGTCCCTCATTAATGCCCTGACACTGGTAGACACTACAGCCCTGATGCTGGCCCAATCTAAGGCCTTGACGATGTCCCTAATAGCTTTAGATGTCCCTCACTGTTGGTTGACCCTGTCCCTAGCCAAGGCCCTGACCCTCTTCCTAACTAAGGCTGTGATGATGTCTCTACCTGAGGCACTGACACTGTCTATAATAATGCCCAACTCTTTCCCTAACACCCTGATGCTGTCCCTAATAGCCTCATGTATCTCTCAATAACGCCCTGATCCTGTCCATAACTAAGGCCCTGAATATGTCCCTAGGTAAGTCTCTGACACTGTCCCTACCTCAGGCCCTGATGCTGTCGCTACCTCAGAATCTGACATTCAAAAGTCCTGACTCTCCCTAACTAACATTCTGATGCTGCCCCTAAGGGAGGCCCTGACACTCTTCTTAACTAAGGACTTGCTGCTGTCCCTACCTAAAACCTTGACACTGTCTGTAACTAATGACCTGACTCTTTCCCTAACTAACACCTTAGTTTTGGCCCTAACTAACGCCCTGACACTGGTTCTAATTATGGCCATGCTGGCTCTAAGGCCCTGAAGGTATCCCTAAGTAACAGCCTGAACTGTGTCTAACTAAGGCTCTCATGTTATCTCTAACTGAAGCACTGACACTGTCCCTAACTTAGGCCCTGACACTGTCCCTTATAGTCTAAGCTGTCAGTAAATAATGCCCTGATCCTGTCCATAACTAAGACCCTAAATATGTCCCTAAGTATATCTCTGACGACATCCTTAAGAGCCTGAACTGTCTCTTCAAGTTATCTCTGAGGATCTGACACTGGCCCATCCTAAGGCCTCACCCTGGTGTTGTCCTAGGCTGCTGGGCAGTTTTCTCTTGTCCACATCTCTAGCCAGCTGCCTGCCATTGGCAACTCTAAAATTCTGTGATGCAGTGGTCCCACGTGGGATGTGTCTGTGTAGGCTCACCTGTGGGAGGAGAGTCATGGCCACTCTGCCCTCCAGGGGACTGCGGCTCAGGGTAGGAATCTCTCAGTCAGTGTCTGGACACAGAGTTCTGTGTCCTAGTTTGTTGTAAATCCCTTGGATTTACCTCTAACATTTTTAAATGGATATCCCCCTCAGCATATTTATAATTTAAATTATTTACCACATTAAAATTCAGGAATGACATTATTAGAATGAGCAGGAAGACAATGGATGTCCCCCCAATGATCTATTACTTGGAGGATTTAAAATTCTAATGAGAAAACATTCACTCTCCTCACCCTCTTGGGCATCAGCACAAGGCAGGAATCAGCTGCATTCTTTATTTATCCCTCTGATTTTCCAGAACCTTTCCTTCCAGGAGAAATCTCTGGGCTCTGAGGGAACTGTGAGTGGTGACCATCAGGTAAATCTGAGACTGAAAAACAAGAGGAACAGAGATAGAGGAGGAGATGAGAATTGGTGATGGGGAGAACCAGGGGCATCCATATTCAATCTCAGGCTAAGAGTCTGAGTTAATCTCCAACGAAGCTAAGGACCACCAGGATCTGGCCCCACTGGCCTTGTCACCTGCTGTGGGGACTGGGGGACAGCCAAACCGCCATGGCCACTCTCAGAGAAATAAAGAAGGTGGGAGTGCACCCCGAGAGCCAGACTGAAAATGATCATGCTGTGAAATAATAAGATGACCTTTCAGAAAAGTGAAGACTGTTCTCTTGGTTCTCAAAGATTTGCAAATACTCTGTGTCCTTCTGGAGGCATGCCAAAGCCTTCAGCCTTTGAGGGCAGTAATGGGAGTGCATCTGGGCTCAAAACCATCCAGCACTCACTCCTTGAGGGTGCTGAGGATAACCAGTGTCCACACCCTGGGTGCTGTGGGGCCTGAAATCCCCTTATCACCTAGGACAGGAGGGGCTGCGCAGACACTCCACTGGACCACCAGGGGACTTGGCTGGTGGGCTACGGTCCTTTATCAGATACATGGTTTGCAAACATCTTGTGCCATTTTTTTTTTTTTTTTTTTTTTTTTTTTTTTTGTGGTATGCGGGCCTCTCACTGTTGTGGCCTCTCCCGTTGCGGAGCACAGGCTCCGGATGCGCAGGCTCAGCAGCCATGGCTCACGGGCCCAGCCGCTCTGCGGCATATGGGATCCTCCCAGACCGGGGCACGAACCCGTATCCCCTGCATCGGCAGGCGGACTCTCAACCACTGCGCCACCAGGGAGGCCCTTGTGCCATTTTTGATGGTGGATTATCTTATTCCTTGCTCCTTTTATACACAACTGTTTTTCATTATGAGGAAGTCCAATTCATCTATTTTTTCTTTTGTTGCTTGTACTTTTGGTAGCAGATCTAAGAAATCATGACCAAATCCAAGGTCATGAAGATTTACTCTCATGTAAGTTTTATACGAGTTTTATAATTTTGGCTTTCGCATCTAGGCCTTTGGTCCATTTTGCCTTGATTTTGTGTACGGGGTGGGGAGAGGTAAGTGTCCAACTTTATTCTTCCACATGTGCGTATCCAGTTGTTCCAGAACCTGTGCTAACAGTTTGGGAGAAAATACCTGCAAAGTGATGTGACCAACAAGGGCCTAATTCTAAAATATACAAACAGCTCATATAACTCAAAAAAGAAACAAAATCAACAATAGGCAGAAGGTCTAAATAGACATTTCTCCAAAGACTTACAGATCGCCGATAAGCACATGAAAAGACACTCCACATTGCTAATTATTAAAGAATGCAAATCAAAACTACAGTGAGTTATCACCTCATAGTGGTCAGAATGGCCATCATTAAAATGTCTATAAATAAATGCTGGAGTGGGTGTGGAGAAAAGGCAACCCTCCTACACTATTGGTGGGAATGTAAATTGATGCAGTCACTATGGAAAACAGTATGGAGGTTCCTCAAAAACTAAAAATAGAATTACCATATGAACCAGCAATCCCACGCCTGGGCACATATCCAGACAAAACTATAATTCGAAAAGATATATGCACCCCAGCATTCACAGCAGCACTATTCACAATAGCCAAGACATGGAAGCAAAGTGGATGTCCCTCAACAGATGAATGGATATAGAAGATGTGGTACATATATACAATGGAATATTACTCAATCATAAAACAGAATGAAAGAATGCCATTTGCAGCTACATGGATGGACCTGGAGATCATCACACAAAGGGAAGTAAGTCAGACAGAGAACGACAAGTACCATATGATATCACTTATATGTGGATTATAAAATGAGACCCAAATGAACCTATCTACAGAACAAAAACAGACTCACAAATATAGAAAACAGACTTGTGGCTGTCAAGGGGAAGACAGGGGAGAGGGCTGGATTGGGAGTTTGGGGTTAGTAGATGCAAACTGTTATATATAGGATGGATAAACAAGATCTTACTGTACAGCACATGGAGCTATATTCAATACCCTGTAATAAACCATAATGGAAGAGAATATGAAAAATAGGTATATATGTATGTATATATATATGAATCACTTTGCTGTACAGCAGAAATTAACACACCATTGTAGGTCAACTATACTTCCATATCAATTAGGTTGAAGGCACTTTTATAAAGTAGGCCTTATTTCTCTTGTCCTTTCATCCTGGGACAAATGTTTAACAGAAACTAAGCTGGATTACTCCAGGCTGAACTCATATCACACAGAACTTTAATTGTTGAACAAACTATGAATACCAGTTACACTATGGGATGTCCTGATCCAATATGAAGTTTGTAAACCTTGTATCAAGCCTGCAGAATCCAGTAAATTTGGAAATTCAAACTGAAATGAAGCCAACTATCCCATGACTTCTCCACAACTAGTTATACATCAATTGGAAACCACATACAATCAAATGAATGTAGACAGAAACAACTATAGCCTTCCTTTTTTTTCCTTTTAGATGAAGACGGTATTTAAGGTGATGTCTTGGGCTGTTTCAGGGTGTTACTCAATTTCCTGGGTATCTCCCATGCACACAGGAGGTAAACCTGTTAGTTAATTTGTTTGTGCAACTATATGAAGGTAGTTAATACCACAAAACTGTAATCGTAAAGTGAATTAAATGCTAAAGTCATGTTTTGTATTTTTAATGACAATGCAAAAAAAGTGTAGTGCTGATATTTGTTACAAAAATGAACATGTAAAACATTCTTCATGAAAAAAGCCATACAGAAAAGTCCACCTAGATCCCATACTCATCTTGTCTGCTTCAAATCCATCAAGGTTGTCTAAATGAGGAGGAAACTCAGTAATGGCTCCAGAAAAAGAACGTTGGATTAGGATGGAAAAAGATATTTTCATACAGTTGGGACAGCAGGTGAAAGTTGAAATGGGGCTGAGTATTAAATTATAATGTAGACATCAGGTTTTCCTCATTTAGGAGTTATGTGCTGGTTCCTTTGGCAAAACACACTGAGTATTTTGTGTGAAATGGCAAATGTGAGTACTTTTTGCCATTAATGAAACTTTTCTGTACATTTTAAATTATTGACAAGTAAATTACTTTTCTAGACAACCAGGTCAGTATCATGCCAGAAAATCAGATAAGACAGACATCAAATTTTCTTATAGAGGCCAAGACTTACCCAGACCAAGTTCAACCAAAGTTGTGATACTTATTTCCCTTGTAGGAGTCCACTTGGTATTAAGAGGTACCATGGGAAGAGTATATTAGTAGCTACCATGCCGTGGGTCCTGTGGATCACCTGGGGGGCAGTAGAAACGGTGAGATTTTAGTATTGCAATTTTTCACATTACTTCAAAAAATATGTTAAAAAATAAATTCAGTAAAGTTGCAAAATATGGAATCAATATACACAAATCAGTTTTGTTTCTATACACTAATAATGAACCACCAGCAAGAAAAATTAAGAAAACAATCCCATTTACAATTCCATCAAAAAGAACAAACTATTTAGGAATAAATTTAACCAAGGACATGAAAGACCTATACTCAGAAAACTATAAAGCATCGATAAAGAAATTGAAGACACAATAGAAAACAATATTCCATGCTCATGCATCAGAAAAAATTACTATTATTAAAAGGTTTATTCTACCCAAAGCCATCAACAAACAGTGCCAGGAAAACTAGACACCAGAAACCAAAGAACGACACTGGTCACCATCTACACTGCACACAAAACTAACTAAAAGCGCACAGTATTCCACAATAAACCCTCTCTCTCCTGAGTCCCCTGAAGATGCACCCCACGCACCCAGCAGTCAGTTGCACAGGAAGATTCTCCACACTTGGTCATTTTTTCCTCTTGTGGAGTCTCCTCACCATCGGCTCCTGAGAAAACCCAGCTCCTGTCAGTGTGGACAATGCCTCATGGTCCAGAAACCTAAGCCCTGACAGGAGACAAAGCTCCTGTCTGCTTGTCACAGAGCAAAGTCTGTGGGCAGGGTGCACCTGTGCCCCAGGGTCAGACAGGTGGGTTTGGCGCCCGCTGTGGGATGTCAGAGAAGTGCCGGGACTGCCGCACTCACAAACCCAGAGGCCTCATCCAGAAGGCAGTTCTGCTGTATATACTAAGTTTGGAAATCCAAACTGAAATGGAGCCAAGTATCTCACTATATCTTCTCAAAAGATGGTTAAGGAGCAATTAATTACAAACCATATGTAATGAAATGAATGTAGACACAAACTTTACAACTTAAACCAAAATTCACTCAAAATTACCCATAGACAAATTTAAATTACCAAACTATAAAAATCCTAGAAAAAAAATATAATCTACATGACTTTGGGTCTGGTGACCTTATTCAGAAAACCAAAGGACAAACCACAAACTGCAAGAAACTATTTCCAAAACACATATCTGATAAAGGATTTGTACTCAAATTATGCCAACAACGCCATTGAAATTTGGTAAAGATTGAAACACACACCTGGCCCAAGAAGATAAACAGGCAATAAATAAGCGTACAAGAATATACTCAAGATGCTGGTGGAATGCATGTACAACCAACTTTGGAAGAGAGTTTGGCAGTGTTTCCCAAATCTAAAAAGTCTCACCTTAGGATCCAATAAGTGTACCTCTTGTATTTAGACAACTGCTTTGAAAAACTGTGTTCAAACCAAAACTAGCATCAAGTAATGCACGGCAGATCTATTCATAATGGCTAAAAACTTAAAGATATCAGGATATCCTTCTGTAGATGAATTCATAAGCAAATTAGGGCACATACATGTCAAGGGGAACAGAATACACCACCCCAAAATATGCCCATTTGACAAAAACATTATTTTGGACTGATTAATTTAAGAAACAGCAGACCCAGGAGGATCTTTAAAAACCAAATAGAAAATGCCCTTTTAGGAGATAAATTTACATTTATTAAGGATATCTCCATTTGTAAGGGTATGTCCCTCTCAGGACCAGGAATTGAATGATGACTAAATATCAAGAAAAGCTTGTTGGGACTTCCCTGCTGGTCCAGTGGTTAAGACTCCATGCTCCCAATGCAGGGGACCAGGGTTCAATCCCTGGTCAGGGAACTAGATCCCACATGCCGCAACTAAAGATTCCACAGGCCGCAACTAAAAAAAAAAAAAAAAAAGCTTGTCAATGAAATAGGCCTGGATGTAAATCTGTGTAACAACCATACCCTTGTTTACTGGGCTTTGACTAATAACATCCCTTAAATGGCTTCCTCCATTCCCTAACATCTTTCTTTTGTTCTCAGCAGAAGATAGCATTTAAGGTAACGGCTTGGGCTATTTCAGGGAGTGACTCAGTTCTCCTGGGTATCTTTCAAGTATACAGGAGGTATGCATGGTATATATTAAACTTCTGATTGTTTTCTCCAGTTCATCTCTTTTTCATTACAAGGGAGATCTCAATAAAGAACATAGAAGGGTAGATGGAAAATTATTTTTCCTCTCACATACATGCAATGCAATAGTATTCAGAAATATAATGGAATGGACCATCAACCCGTGCAAAAAAAAAAAGAAAAAAGAAAAAAGATGCATCTAACACTTACATTGCTAAGTGAAAGAATCCAGTCTGAAGTGCTACACACTGTATGACCTCATTTATATGACATTCTAGAAAAGGCAAAACTGACATGGTAAACAGTTTACGGAATATGTGGTTGAAGTACTCCATATGATACTTTAGTGGTGAATACCTGTCACTATGCATTTGTCTACCCCCACAGATTTTTACAACACAACAAGTAATTTACCATCTATTCAAACTTAGCTACTTAGGATATGGGAGTGTCAAAGACACTGACACACATTCTGACATTCCAATACAGAATGTAACAAAGAATCTAACTGATTCACAAATGTATGAAAAAGCTCACTGCTGGTAGTGGGACAAATGGGCTGACCTAAGTTAACTTTGGAAATGTACAGAATCTGTAGGCCAAAGACAAAATGTGCCATACATACACAGTGGACTCTATGTTCTTTCCCATGAAGGGTAGTAGCTAACAGTACTGAAACTACTATATCAGTAATCAAATGGAACAAGCACTAAATTTAATAAATGACAAATGGTGGAAGCCAGGTTTCTTACCACTGGAGTGGGATGTTACAGCCAAACAAAGACATACAAATGGTCAACAAGGACATGAAAAGATGTCAAACGTCAGTAGTCATTATGAAAATGCAAGTTAAAGCCACAGTGTGATGCCCCTTCACATACACTAGAATAAAAATAAACTTTAAAATAAAATTTAAAATAACAAACGTTGGCAGCAATGTAGAGAAATTGGAACCCTTAAAAGTTATTTGTGGAGATGTACAATGGTGCAGTCTATGTGTACAAAACTTTAGCATTTACTGAAAAATATAAAACATAATTACCATGTGGTTCAACAACTCCACTCCTAGATATATACCCCAAAAATGGAAAACAGGTGTTCAAACAAAACCTTGTACACCAATTAATCATAACAGCACTGTTCACAATAGCCCAAGGTAGAAAAGATTTAAATGTCCATCAGCAGGTAAATGGATAAGCAAAATAAGGTGTATCCATAAGCTGTATTATTCTGTCATATAAAGGAATAAAGTAAAATTATACAGCCGCTGTGAAAAATTGTATGGTGGCTCCTCAAAAACATGGAAGATGTATGATCCCTTGATTCTGCTCCAGGGTGTACACCCAAAATATTAGAAAGCAAGGACTGGAACAGACATCTGTACCCCATATTCATAGCAACGTAACTCACAATAGCCAAAAGGTGGAAGCAACACAACACATCTTTCAACAGATGAATGGATAAGTACAGTGTAGCATATACACAATGGAATATGATTCAACCTTTAAAACTAAGGTAATTCTCACACATGCTACAGTGTGGATGAGCCTTGAAGTCATTATGCTAAGTGAAACAAGCCAGACACAAAAAAGGACAAACTTTCTATGATTCCACTAGTATGAGGTATCCAGATAAGTTAAATTCAAAGACAAAGTAGAATAAGGTTGCCAGGGTTTGAGGTGAGTTAGTGTTTAATGGTAACGGTTTCACATGGGGAAAATAAAGTTCTGGAGATGGATGGTGAGGATATTTTTACAACAATGTGAATGCAGTTAATGCCATAGTACTGTGTACTTACAAATGGTTTAAATGGGGCTTCCCTCGTGGCACAGTGGTTAAGAATCTGCCTGCCAATACAGGGGACACGGGTTCAAGCGCTGGTCCTGGAAGATCCCGCATGCCGCAGAACAACTAAGCCCGCAAGCCACAGCTACTGAGCCCTCGTGCCACAACTACTGAAACCCGTGAGCCTAGAGCCCATGCTCCGCAACAAGAGAAGCCACCGCAATGAGAAGCCTGCACACGGCAACGAAGAGTAGCCCCCAGTCGCCGCCAACTAGAGAAAGCCTGCGCTCAGCAACAAAGATCCGACACAGCCAAAAAACAAAAAAGAAAATAAAGTAATTTTTAAAAAAAATCTTTAAAAAATGGTTTAAATGGTAAATGTTATGTGTTTTTAATTACAATGGAAAAAATGAATGAAATAATGATCAATGTTACAATGTGGATAAACACTGAAAACATCCTAAGTGAAAGAAGCCATACAGAAAAACCACCCAGATCATGCTCATCTTGTACACTTTAAATCCAACAAGGTTTTTATAGTGAGGAAAAGTCCCAGTGATGGTTCCAAGAAAAGAAAACTGGATTGGAATGGAAAAATACATTTCCACAAAGCTGGGGCAGCTGGTGAAAGTTGAAGCAGGTCTGTGGATAGGATTATAATGTGGAAACCATAATTATTCCTCATTATGGGGTTATGTGCTGGTTCCCTGGGAGAGTGGCCCTCCCACTCTCACAGGGTAAAAAAAAACTGGAGTATTTTGTGAATGTGGAAAACTTTATACTGCTATTTAAAGTTTTTTATACACTTGAAATTTACTAGAAAATAAAGTACTTATCAAAACAACCATGTCATACCAAGCCAGAAATACAGACATCAAACTCTGTTATAGAGGCCAAGCCCTACCCAGATCCAGTTCAACCACAGTGGTGATGCTAATCACCCTTGTAGGAGTCCACATACTACAAGAAGCACCATGGGAAGATTATATTGGGAGCCACTATGTCTTGGGTGCTGTGGATGGCCTGGATGTAGATGAAACAGTGGGGTTTCTGAATTCTAGTTTTCCACATTCAATCACCAAAAAACTGTTACAACTAAAAACTGAATTCAGTAAAGCTTCAGGATACAAAAAAAAGAAAATCAATGCACAAAAATCATTTGTGAGTCTATACACTGATAATGAACCATCAGAAAAAGGATTAAAAAAAATCCCACTTACAATTGCATCCAAAAAGATAACTAGGAGTAAATTTAACCAAGGACATGAAGGACCTGCAGACTGAAAACTGGAAGACACTGATAAAGGAAACTGAACGGACAGAAATAAATGGAAAGATACCCCGTGCTCATGGGTAAAAACAATATTGTGGGAGCCGGAGGAAGATGGCGGAAGAGTAAGACGCGGAGATCACCTTCCTCCCCACAGATACATCAGAAATTCATCTACACGTGGAACAACTCCAACAGAACACCTACTGAACGCTGACAGAAGACCTCAGACCCCCCAAAAGGCAAGAAACTCCCCACATACCTGGGTAGGTCAAAAGAAAAAAAGAATAAACAGAGACAATAGGATATGGACGGGACCTGCACCAGTGGGAGGGAGCCGTGAAGGAGGGAAGGTTTCTACACACTACAAGCCCCTTCGCGGGCGGAGACTGCAGGTGGCGGAGGGGGAAAGCTTCGGAGTAGCGGAGGAGAGCACAGCAACAGGGGTGTGGAGGGCAAAGCAGAGAGATTTTGGCACAGAGGATCGGTGCCCTCAGGCACACACCAGCCCGAGAGACTTGTCTGCTCGGCCGCCAGGGCGGGCGGGGCTGGGAGCTGAGGCTCGGGTATCGGCTTTCAGTCGGAGCGCAGGGAGAGGTCTGGGGCTGGCGGAAGGAAGAGACCCTGAAGGGGTTAGTGCTAGCCCGGAGGGAGTCCGGGGAAAGGGTCTGGTGCTACCGGAGAGGCAAGAGACTTTTTTCCCTTTTGTTGCCTGGTGCGCGAGGAGAGGGCATTCCCCTCCCTCCCCTCTGCCTGAGTGAGCCAGAGACCCCGAATCAGCGGCTCCTTTAAACCCGTCCTGTCTGAGCGAAGAACGGACGCCCTCCGGCGACCTACGCGCAGAGGCGGGGCCAGGTCCAAGGCTGAGACCCGGGAGCTGTGAGAGCAGAGACAGGGAAATCTCTCTGTGCAGCCTCCGAGGCAGTGGATTAAAGCTCCACGGTCCATTTGATGTGCCCTGCGTCTGTGGAGTGCATGAATGGACAGCGAATCATCCCAAATTGAGGAAGTGGACCTTGAGGACAAGATTTAAGACTTTCCCCCCCTTTTTTTCCCTCTTTTTACAACGAATTATCTCAAATTAAGGAGGTGGACTTAGCAAGATTTCAGACTTTTCGCCCTTTTCCTCTTTTTACAACGAATTATCCCAAATCGAGGAGGTGGACTTGGAGAGCAAGATTTTTGATTTTTCCCCCTGCTCTCTTTTTGTGAATGTGTATGTGTAATCTTCTGTGTAAGATTCTCTCTGTATAGCTTTGCTTCCACCATATGTCCCAGGGTTCTTTCGGTCCGTGTTTTTTTTTCAATAATTACTTTTTAATTTTAATAACGCTACTATATTTCATACTTTATTCTATTTTACTTTACCTGCTCTTTCTTTTTTTCCTCCCTTCCCTTCCTCCCTCCCTCCCTCCGCTCCTCCTTTCCTTCTTTCTTTTTCTTTCCTCCATCCCTCCCTCCCTCCCACCCTTCTTCTTTCCACTTTCTTTTTCTTTCCTTCCTCCCTCCCTCCCTCCCTCCTGTCTTTCTTTCTTTCTTTCCTTCCTCCCTCCCTCCCTCTCTTCTTCCATTCACTCTTCCTTTTGCTTTCATTCCTCCCTCCCTCCTTTCTTTCCTTTCTTTCCATCCTTCCTCCCTCCCTCCCTCCTTTCTTTCTTCCTTCCTTCCTTCCTTCCTTACTTCCCTTCTTCCTTTCTTTCAATCTCTCTTTCTTTCTTCTACTAATTATTTCTTTCTACTTTTTCTCACTGTTATTCTGAGCCGGGTGGATGAAAGGCTCTTGGTGCTGCAGCCAGGAGTTAGTGCTGTGCCTCTGAAGTGGGAGAGCCAACTTCAGGACACGGGTCCACAAGAGACCTCCCAGCTCCACATAATATCAAGCAGCGAAAATCTCCCAGGGATCTCCATCTCAACACCAGCACCCAGCTTCAGTCAACGACCAGCAAGCTACAGTGCTGGTCACCCTATGCCAAGCAACTAGCAAGGCAGGAACACAACCCCACCCATTAGCAGAGAGGATACCTAAAAACATAATAAGGCCACAGGCACCCCAAAACACACCACCAGACGTGGACCTGTCCACCAGAAAGACAAGATCGAGCTTCAACCACCAGAACACAGGCATTAGTCCCCCCCACCAGGAAGCCTACACAACCTACTGAAACAACCTTAGCCACGGGGGACAGACACCAAAAACAACGGGAACTACGAATCTGCAGCCTGCAAAAAGGAGACCCCAAACACAGTAACATAAGCAAAATGAGAAAGCAGAAAAACACACAGCAGGTGAAGGAGCAAGATAAAAACCTACCAGACCTAACAAATGAAGAGGTAATAGGCAGTCTACCTGAAAAAGAATTCAGAATAATGATAGTAAAGCTGATCCAAGATTCTATTTCCCAGATCCAAAATCTTGGAAATAGAATAGACAATATGCAAGAAACAGTTAACAAGGACCTAGAAGAACTAAAGATGAATCAAGCATCGATTAAAAACACAATAAATGAAATGAAAAATACTCTAGATGGGATCAATAGCAGAATAACTGAGGCAGAAGAACGGATAAGTGAGGTGGAAGATAAAATAGTGGAAATAACTGATGCAGAGAAAAATAAAGAAAAAAGAATGAAAAGAACAGAGGACAGTCTCAGAGACCTCTGGGACAACATTAAACGCACCAACATTCGAATTATAGGGGTTCCAGAAGAAGAAGAGAAAAAGAAAGGGACTGAGAAAATATTTGAAGAGATTATAGTTGAAAACTTCCCTAATATGGGAAAGGAAATAGTTAATCAAGTCCAGGAGGCACAGAGAGTCCCATACAGAATAAATCCAAGAAGAAATACGCCAAGACACATATTAATCAAACTGTCAAAAATTAAACACAAAGAAATCATATTAAAAGCAGCAAGGGAAAAACAACAAATAACACACAAGGGAATCCCCATCAGGTTAACAGCTGATCTCTCAGCAGAAACTCTACAAGCCAGAAGGGAGTGGCAGGACATAATTAAAGTGATGAAGGAGAGAAACCTGCAACCAAGATTACTCTACCCAGCAAGGATCTCATTCAGATTTGATGGAGAAATTAAAACCTTTACAGACAAGCAAAAGTTGAGAGAGTTCAGCACCACCAAACCAGCTTTACAACAAATGCTAAAGGAACTTCTCTAGGCAAGAAACACAACAGAAGGACTATACCTACAATAACGAACCCAAAGCCATTAAGGAAATGGGAATAGGAACATACATATCAATAATTACCTTAAATGTAAATGGACTAAATGCTCCCACCAAAAGACACAGAGTGGCTGAATGGATACAAAAACAAGACCCATATATATGCTGTCTACAAGAGACCCACTTCAGACCTAGAGACACATACAGATTGAAAGTAAGGGGATGGAAAAAGATATTCCATGCAAATGGAAATCAAAAGAAAGCTGGAGTAGCAATTCTTATATCAGACAAAATAGACTTTAAAATAAAGACTATTAGAAGAGACAAAGAAGGACACTACATAACGATAAAGGGATCGATCCAAGAAGAAGATATAACAATTGTAAATATTTATGCACCCAACATAGGAGCACCTCAATACATAAGGCAAATACTAACAGCCATAAAAGGGGAAATCGACAGTAACACAATCATAGTAGGGGACTTTAACACCCCACTTTCACCAATGGACAGATCATCCAAAATGAAAATAAATAAGGAAACACAAGCTTTAAATGATACATTAAACAAGATGGACTTAATTGATATTTATAGGACATTCCACCCAAAAACAACAGAATACACATTTTTCTCAAGTGCTCATGGAACATTCTCCAGGATAGATCATATCTTGGGTCACAAATCAAGCCTTGGTAAATTTAAGAAAATTGAAATTGTATCAAGTATCTTTTCTGACCACAACGCTATGAGACTAGACATCAATTACAGGAAAAGAGCTGTAAAAAATACAAACACATGGAGGCTAAACAATACACTACTCAATAACGAAGTGATCACTGAAGAAATCAAAGAGGAAATTAAGAAATACCTAGAAACAAATGACAATGGAGACACGACGACCCAAAACCTATGGGACGCAGCAAAAGCAGTTCTAAGGGGGAAGTTTATAGCAATACAATCCCACCTTAAGAAACAGGAAACATTTCGAGTAAACAACCTGACCCTGCACCTAAAGCAATTAGAGAAAGAAGAACAAAAAAACCCCAAAGTTAGCAGAAGGAAAGAAATCATAAAGATCAGATCAGAAATAAATGAAAAAGAAATGAAGGAAACAATAGCAAAGATCAACCAAACTAAAAGCTGGTTCTTTGAGAAGATAAACAAAATTGACAAACCATTAGCCAGACTCATCAAGAAAAGAAGGGAGAAGACTGAAATCAGTAGAATTAGAAATGAAAAAGGAGAAGTAACAACTGACACTGCAGAAATACAAAAGATCATGAGAGATTACTATAAGCAACTCTATGCCAATAAAATGGACAACCTGGAAGAAATGGACAAATTCTTAGAAATGCACAACCTACCAAGACTGACTCAGGAAGAAATAGAAAATATGAATAGACCAATCACAAGCACTGAAATTGAAACTGTGATTAAAAATCTTCCATCAAACAAAAGCCCAGGACCAGATGGCTTCACAGGCGAATTCTATCAAACATTTAGAGAAGAGCTAACACCCATCCTTCTCAAACTCTTCCAAACAATATCAGAGGAAGGAACACTCCCAAACTCATTCTACGAGGCCACCATCACCTTGATACCAAAACCAGGCAAGGATGTCACAAAGAAAGAAAACTACAGGCCAATATCACTGATGAACATAGATGCAAAAATCCTCAACAAAATACTAGCAAACAGAATCCAACAGCACATTAAAAGGATCATACACCATGATCAAGTGGGGTTTATTCCAGGAATGCAAGGATTCTTCAATATACGCAAATCAATCAATGTGATACACCATATTAACAAGTTGAAGGAGAAAAACCATATGATCATCTCAATAGATGCAGAGAAAGCTTTCGACAAAATTCAACACCCATTTATGATAAAAACCCTGCAGAAAGTAGGCATAGAGGGAACTTTCCTCAACATAATAAAGGCCGTATATGACAAACCCACAGCCAACATTGTCCTCAATGGTGAAAAACTGAAACCATTTCCACTAAGATCAGGAACAAGACAAGGCTGCCCACTCTCACCACTCTTATTCAACTTAGTTTTGGAAGTTTTAGCCACAGCAATCAGAGAAGAAAAGGAAATAAAAGGAATCCAAATTGGAAAAGAAGAAGTAAAGCTGTCACTGTTTGCAGATGACATGATACTATACATAGAGAATCCTAAAGATGCTACCGAAAAACTACTAGAGCTAATCAATGAATTTGGTAAAGTAGCAGGATACAAAATTAATGCACAGAAATCTCTGGCATTCCTGTACACTAATGATGAAAAATCTGAAAATGAAATCAAGAAAACACTCCCATTTACCATTGCAACAAAAAGAATAAAATATCTAGGAATAAACCTACCTAAGGAGACAAAAGACCTGTATGCAGAAAATTATAAGACACTGATGAAAGAAATTAAAGATGATATAAATAGATGGAGAGATATACCATGCTCCTGGATTGGAAGAATCAATATTGTGAAAATGACTCTACTACCCAAAGCAATCTACAGATTCAATGCAATCCCTATCAAACTACCACTGGCATTTTTCACAGAACTAGAACAAAAAATTTCAAAATTTGTTTGGAAAAACAAAAGACCCCGAATAGCCAAAGCAATCTTGAGAACGAAAAACGGAGCTGGAGGAATCAGGCTGCCTGACTTCAGACTATACTACAAAGCTACAGTAATTAAGACAGTGTGGTACTGGCATAAAAACAGAAAGATAGATCAGTGGATCAGGATAGAAAGCCCAGAGATAAACCCACGCACATATGGCCAACTTATCTTTGATAAAGGAGGCAGGAATGTACAGTGGAGAAAGGACAGCCTCTTCAATAAGTGGTGCTGGGAAAACTGGACAGGGACATGTAAAAGTATGAGATTAGATCATTCCCTAACACCATACACAAAAATAAGCTCAAAATGGATTAAAGACCTAAATGTAAGGCCAGAAACTATCAAACTCTTAGAGGAAAACATAGGCAGAACACTCTATGACATAAATCACAGCAAGATCCTTTTGGACCCACCTCCTAGAGAAATGGAACTAAAAACAAAGATAAACAAATGGGACCTAATGAAACTTCAAAGCTTTTGCACAGCAAAGGAAACCATAAACAAGACCAAAAGACAACCCTCAGAATGGGAGAAAATATTTGCAAATGAAGCAACTGACAAAGGATTAATCTCCAAAATTTATAAACAGCTCATGCAGCTCAATAGCAAAAAAACAAACAACCCAATCCAAAAATGGGCAGAAGACTTAAATAGGCATTTCTCCAAAGAAGATATACAGACTGCCAACAAACACATGAAAGAATGCTCAACATCATTAATCATTAGAGAAATGCAAATCAAAACTACAATGAGATATCATCTCACACCAGTCAGAATGGCCATCATCAAGAAATCTAGAAACAATAAATGCTGGAGAGGGTGTGGAGAAAAGGGAACACTCTTGCACTGCTGGTGGGCATGTGAATTGGTACAGCCACTATGGAGAACAGTATGGAGGTTCCTTAAAAAACTAAAAATAGAACTACCATATGACCCAGCAATCCCACTACTAGGCATATACCCTGAGAAAACCATAATTCAAAAAGAGACATGTACCAAAATGTTCATTGCAGCTCTATTCACAATAGCCCGGAGCTGGAAACAACCTAAGTGTCCATCATCGGATGAATGGATAAAGAAGATGTGGCACAATGGAATATTACTCAGCCATAAAAAGAAACGAAACTGAGCTATTTGTAATGAGGTGGATAGACCTAGAGTCTGTCATACAGAGTGAAGTAAGTCAGAAAGAGAAAGACAAATACCGTATGCTAACACATATATATGGAATTTAAAAAAAAAAAAAAATGTCATGAAGAACCTAGGGGTAAAACGGGAATAAAGACACAGACCTACTTGAGAATGGACTTGAGGATATGGGGAAGGGGAAGGGTAAGCTGTGACAAAGGGAAAGAGAGGCATGGACATATATACACTACCAAACGTAAGGTAGATAGATAGTGGGAAGCAGCCGCAGAGCACAGGGAGATCAGCTCGGTGCTTTGTGACCGCCTGGAGGGGTGGGATGGGGAGGGTGGGAGGGAGGGAGATGCATGAGGGAGGGGATGTGGGAACAGATGTATATGTATGACTGATTCACTTTGTTATAAAGCAGAAACTAATTAAAAAAAAAAAAAAAAAAAACAATATTGTGAAAATATGCATTCTAAGGTGGGACTTCGCTGGCCGTCCAGGGGTTGGGACTCTGCACTCCCACTGCAGGGGGCATGGGTTCGATCCCTGGTTGGGGAACTAAGATCGTGCATCCTGCATGCCACATGGTGTGGCCCACAATTTTTGTTAATTAAAAAAATATGAATTCTAGCCAAATTAATGTACACATTCGATGCAATCCCTACCAAACGTGCAATGACATTTTCCATAGAAACAGAACAAACAATCTTAAGTTGTGTGTGGAACCACAAAGGACCCAGAAGAGCCAAAGCGACCCTGAGGAAGGAGAACGGGCTGGAGGCATCTCGCTCCCTGACTTCACACTTCATTACGAAGCTACAGTCCCCAAAAGTGTGGAATTGGCACAAAAACAGGCACACAGACCAGAGGAACAGAGCAGAGAACCCAGGAATCAACCTACAGGTATGTGGTCAGTTCCTTCACAAGAAAGGAGCCAAGAACATACACCAGGGAAAGGACAGTCCCCTCAATAAACGGTGATGGGAAAACCAGATGCCACTCGCCAAAGAACAACACTGCACTCTGTCTACACCACACACAAAAGGGGCCAAAAACCCAGTTTTCCACGTCAAGCTCTTCCTTTCCTGGGTCCTCTGAAGACAGACACTCTCAGCAGTCATCCACGCACAGGTACCTTCTGCCCACTTTTCCTCACCTTCTCCCTCAGCGGCATCACCTCCCGGCAGGTCCTGAGGATACCAGGCTCCTGTCAGCATGAACTGGACCCCACAGCGTCCCAAAGCTGAAGCCCCAGTGGGTCCTGAGGAGACCCAGCTTCTGTTAGTGTGGACTTGACCCCGGCTTGTCCCGAAGCACGGCCGTCAGCGTGGACGCAGCCCTGCGTGTCCCAGAAGCCAAAGCCCCAGCGGGTCCTGAGGAGGCAGGGCCCCTCTCAGCATGAACATGAACAGCATGACCTGAACAGACATCCCACCAAAAAAGACAGTAAAAGTCATACAGAAACAAGCTCAACATCATATACCATTAGGGAATTACAAATTAAAATCAGGAGATATCACAGCACACCTATTAGGACTGTTAAGCTCCAAAAAAAGGACAATACCAATTGCTAGAGGATGAGGAACAAAAGGAACTCTCCCTCATCACTGGGGGGATTCAGAAGGTAGACATATTATTAAACTTCTGCTTTTCTCCTGGTAATCTGTCTTGTATTACAGGGCCATGGGGGCCTCAACCAAGAACCTAGAAAAGTAGAGGGAAAATTGTTTTTCCTCCCATACACATGCAGTGGAATCCTACTCAGCAGAAAGGAATGCACCATCAACCTATGGAAAGACATGGATAAATCTTCAGTATATACTGCTAAGTGAAAGGATCCAGTCTGAGTAGGCTGCACACAGTATGACCCCATTGATGACATTCCGGGAAAGGCAAAGCTACATAGATGATAGCAGATCATGGGGTGGGGGCTTTGAAGTAGTCCACGTGATACTCTAGGGTGGATACCTGTCACTATGCAGTTGTCTAAGCCCATAGATGTGTGTAGCCCAAGGGGCCAATCATAATCTATACAAATGTAGTTATTTAGGATGTAGGAGTGTTGCAGGATGGAATACATAATGTCACAGAGTCTAACTGTGTTAGAAATATACGGAAACAACTCACTGTAGGGGATGGGGTAAAAGCTGCTGACCTAAGTTACCTTTGGAAATGATCGGAAACTGTAGACTAAAGGCAAAATGGACCGTATATAAACAGTGGGCTTTATTCTACGAAGTTCTTTCCAGGGTGTAGTAGCTAACAATTCTGAAACCTCTGCACATGTAACCTGGAAAGGAGCAATGCACAGATAAAGGGCAGATGGTGGGAGCCAGGCTCCTTGCTGTGGGCGTGGGAAGTTAACAGATAAGCAAGGGGAGAGCCTCTGCCCTCATAACCCTGGATCTGGGCTTCCTGGGAGGATGCTGACTGGCTGGGGGAAACACACAGATCTTCACACTGGGAAGACCCTGCAGACATAGGAACTTCACGCCCCATCTTTCCACCCATACCTGCTGGAAACACTCAGCCCTCCATAATCAGGCAATTGCAGCGTTTAAGACATTCTCACCCCCAGGCAGATAAAGGAGCATGAGGGTCTTGCTTACCCCAAAGCTGTCCCAGAATCCACGCCCTGGGGGTGGAGCCAGGTTGGGGGTTCCTGGGCCTCTGACCAGAAGGTGAGAGGAGGGAGGAAGACCAGTCCTGAGGACAGAGGTTCCCTGAAGTCTGTGAGCCCAGGAGCACCGATGGGTTCATTCCCAGTGAGGACATGGGCGGGGCCTGCAGTGGTCCTGCGGTCCCCCTGGACCCCTTTGATGAAGCCACGACAGTACTGGGCCCAGACGTCTCCTGACGGTGTCTCAAACTCTGATACAGCGGTTTTACAAAGGAACAAGAGAATGGAGCTGAGCCCAACGGCCAATCCTTTCTGGCTCTGAGTTGCTTCCAACAGGACCGCAGTCACCTGCACATAGTCTGCTGTGACCTACCTGCCCCCACTGGCCTTTCCTCTTCCTTCTTGCGATGATTCCTGTGACATTTCCAGCCTGGACCCCTCCCCCAGGCCAGACGCCTCTGTCCAGCCACTGCACCCCCATCTCCCTTGGGGGCTAACAGGCCCCTCAGAGGACTGGGACCCCGCAGCTCCCCACACGCAGGAGCAGCCCCACCTTCCCAGGCTGCTGAGTCCAGGCACCGGCTGTAACCGAGCAGGACCCTACGGGGCCTTCCCAGGACAGAGCCCTCCCCCACGTCCTCTGCTGTAGGTCCTCTCTGAAGTATCTGGATAACAGTGTCTGACACACGCTTCCTCCACTACCAAGTGGAAGAAATTAACTACTTGATCATCGTGAACAGGCAGCCCCGAAGCTTCTGGGGCCTAAGAATTTACAATGTTAACCGCCTGTTACCTCACCGTCAGCCAGAGAATTGTGCACCAGCTGATCACATACCCTGCGGCCCACCTCCTTCACCTGGCCTTTAAAATGGCTTTGCTTTGCTGAGCTCCAGCAGAGAGCGCGGTGAGAAGCGGATCGCGGCCTTCTAGCCCAGGGCCCTCCAGGCCCTCCGGCTTCCGGTCGGCAGGTGAACTGGGGGGCCCCAGGGACAGGCTCAGGCTGCATCTTGCTGAGCCCCAGAGCCCTCGCCGCAGCCGCCCACTGGCAGCGCCCGAGCCTGGAAGCAGCAACGAACTTCTCCCCCACCCCCACCTCCGCGACCTAATGGCGTCGGCCCCTCGGAGCCCAGATCCCGCCCACCGCCGGGCCTCTTGACCCCACGCTTCAGGGGTCAGGCGAAGCCTCCGGCAGGACACCAAGGACGTGGCGCCTTTGGGCGTCGGGCGTGGCAGGGCGAGAAGCATGGCGGCCACTGGAGAGCGTCGAGGGCCCAGGAAGGGTGGTCTACGTGGACGCCAGCTTGGCCACCCTTAGGCCTTGGAGCCCACGCAGATCCGGGACCTGAGGTGACCTCTCTGCCCCAGCTGGACGAGACCTCACCTCGTCCGGACAACGACGGACAAGGCCTGAACGGGCCCAGAAGGGGAGCGGAGCCCCGGTCGACGACGGGTGGAGCGTGAGTGGGTCATCGGGCGATTGGTCGTCATTCTACCAAGACCTCGATGTTGGAAGATAGAAATGGTAGAATCACGTACCACATGTGGCCAACAGGAAGTGCCCACCACCCTTTGGGAAGATTTACTGGCCGTTTATAGAAGGCCTGTGTATATAATATGAGAAAGCTGCTCTCAACTTCCCCCCAACCTTTCGAAAGAAAACTTTTTGCTACATCTAGGCCTTCTAGATGGGAAGAGGTTGCCGACGTATGATAAAGGCACATGTCTTGTAAATGCCCATTTGTTTCTTTAAAAAACCCGTAGAAAAGACATGTCTTCTGGAAATGACTTTTCGAAATGGAGTTGTCTGACTACCTCTAGAGGCGACATCAGGAGACACAGAGGTCCACGTTTGTTCAGTGGGTTAGAGGACATGGGATGGAAGACATTGAGGAGGAAGAAGAGAAGGTTCTGTGCCAGCCTGGTCACAGTTAGAAGACATCTGCGTATTAGAACCATTGTTTTGTGTGTGCATTTTACTCCTTACCACTGTATATGTAGTTGACAATAGGTACTTTTTTGAAATATCTAGTCTTTCTGGATGTTCTAAAGTGCCTGATATATGTTCAAAGTAGAGGTAGTAAAAAGACATTTTGTAAATATCTTCTTGTTAAAATTCGTATGAAATGTTGTTTTGGGGGGAGGGGTGGCCAAACCACCTTTTTGAACAGTACGCAGTATGCACCGTGTTTGTTTGTGCACCGGTGCAAGGTCGGGGGCAGGAGAAGGAAGTGCAAAGAGCTCTGTGCCAGTGTGTGTATAGTGAGGCAAGATTAACTATTGTCTTTTTTATGTTCCTGCATTTTGTTTTACTTTGCTGTGTATATAGTGTATATAATGGACAAATGAGTCCTAGTTTACAACACCTAGTTTTTCCAGATGTTAAAGAGGTTGCCAGTGTATGACAAAAATAGAGTTAGTAAATAATACATTTTGTACATTTTGTGTTAAAATTTCTAGGAAAGATTGTCTTCTGAAAATTTGAGCATGATAGCCCTCTGGGTCGGTGGAGAAGGGAGAGAGAGAAGGGGGTTGGTCTTAGGATGGCTAGAATGCTGGTATTTTGAAGACATTTTCAGATTATAACTGTTAAATGTGTGCAGTTCATTCAATACTGCTCTGTATATAGTGGACAGATTATGTCCTTATTTGAAACTTCTAGCCCATCTAGATGGTTAGAAGTGCCCAACGTATGTTAAACGTAGAGGTAGTACAATATCACTTTGTAAATATCTTTTTGCTAAAATTCACAGGAAGTACTGTCTTTGGGAATGTGAAATGTTAAGCCACCTCTCTGAGCAGTATGCTATTGTCTATACTTGTTCAGTGGTTTGGAGGAGGGAGGGAAAGAATTGCAAAAGGTCATATGCTAGTGTGTTCATACCTGGACATTTTCAGAGAAAAACATTTTTTGTATGTTCATTTTGTTTTGCTGTGTATATAGTGTATATAATGGACAAATTGAGTCCTAGTTTTGCAGCATCTAGTCTCTAGATGTTAAAGGGGTTGCCAGTGTATGACAAAGTAGTAAAATTAGCACATTTTGTATACTTTATTGAAATTCATAGGAAAGCTTGTCTTCTGTAAATGACTTTTGGATATGAATTTGTTCAACCACCCCTAGGCATTACACATGCATGTACTTGTCCACTGGATTGGCGGTGGAGAGAAGGAAGTGAGGGAGGAAATGGTTCAGGCCAAAATAGTCATATTTAGAAGATACCTCAGATTATTACCACTGTTACATGTGTGCAATTTTATTTAACAGTGCTGTGTACATAGTGGATAAGTAAGTTCTTATATGAAATATCTATTCTTTCTCGATGTTTAGAAGTGCTTGATGTATTTAAAAGTAGTTTTAGTAGAATAATGCTTCTTGTAAATAGCTTTTGAAAACTGATGGGAAATACTGTCTTTGGAAATGGAATTGTTAAACCTCGTCTCTGAAGAGCACACTCTGTGCTTGTTCATTCGGTTTAGGGAGGTGGGAGGGAAGATTGCAGAAGATTTTTTTTTTATTAGTTTCTGCTTTATAACAAAGTGAATCAGTCATACATATACATCGGTTCCCCCATCCCTTCCCTCTTGCGTCTCCCTCCCTCCCACCCCTCCAGGCAGTCAGAAAGCACCGAGCTGATCTCCCTGTGCTCTGCGGCTGCTTCCCACTATCTATCTACCTTACGTTTGGTAGTGTATATATGTCCATGCCTCTCTTTCGCTTTGTCACAGCTTACCCTTCCCCCTCCCCATATCCTCAAGTCCATTCTCAAGTAGGTCTGTCTTTATTCCTGTTTTACCCCTAGATTCTTCATGACATTTTTTTTCTTAAATTCCATATATATGTGTTAGCATACAGTATTTGTCTTTCTCTTTCTGACTGACTTCACTCTGTATGACAGACTCTAGGTCTATCCACCTCATTACAAATAGCTCAGTTTTGTTTCTTTTTATGGCTGAGTAATATTCCATTGTATACATGTGCCACATCTTCTTTATCCATTCATCCGATGATGGACACTTAGGTTGTTTCCAGCTCCGGGCTATTGTGAATAGAGCTGCAGTGAACATTTTGGTACATGTCTCTTTTGAATTATGGTTCTCTCAGGGTATATGCCTAGTAGTGGGATTGCTGGGTCATATGGTAGTTCTATTTGTAGTTTTTTAAGGAACCTCCATACTGTTCTCCATAGTGGCTATACCACTTCACATTCCCACCAGCAGTGCAAGAGTGTTCCTTTTTCTCCACACCCTCTCCAGCATTTATTGTTTCTAGATTTCTTGATGATGGCCATTCTGACTGGTGTGAGATGATATCTCATTGTAGTTTTGATTTGCATTTCTCTAATGATTAATGATGTTGAGCATTCTTTCATGTGTTTGTTGGCAGTCTGTATATCTTCTTTGGAGAAATGTCTATTTAAGTCTTCTGCCCATTTTTGGATTGGGTTGTTTGTTTTTTTGTTATTGAGCTGCATGAGCTGCTTATAAATTTTTGAGATTAATCCTTTGTCAGTTGCTTCATTTGCAAATATTTTCTCCCATTCTAAGGGTTGTCTTTTGGTCTTCTTTATGGTTTCCTTTGCTGTGCAAAAGTTTTTAAGTTTCATTAGGTCCCATGTGTTTATTTTTGTCTTTATTTCCATTTCTCTAGGAGGTGGGTCAAAAAGGATCTTGCTGTGATTTATGTCATAGAGTGTTCTGCCTATGTTTTCCTCTAAGAGTTTGATAGTGTCTGGCCTTATATTTAGGTCTTTAATCCATTTTGAGCTTATTTTTGTGTGTGGTGTTAGGGAATGATCTAATCTCATACTTTTACATGTCCCTGTCCAGTTTTCCCAGCACCACTTATTGAAGAGGCTGTCCTTTCTCCACTGTACATTCCTGCCTCCTTTATCAAAGATAAGTTGACCATATGTGCGTGGGTTTATCTCTGGGCTTTCTATCCTGTTCCATTGATCTATCTTTCTGTTTTTGTGCCAGTACCACACTGTCTTGATTACTGTACCTTTGTAGTATAGTCTGAAATCTGGGAGCCTGATTCCTCCAGCTCCGTTTTTTGTTCTCAAGATTGCTTTGGCTATTCGGGGTCTTTTGTTTCTCCAAACAAATTTTGAAATTTTTTGTTCTAGTTCTGTGAAAAATGCCAGTGGTAGTTTGATAGGGGTTGCATTGAATCTGTAGATTGCTTTGGGTAGTAGAGTCATTTTCACAATATTGATTCTTCCAATCCAGGAGCATGGTATATCTCTCCATCTATTTGTATCATCTTTAATTTCTTTCATCATTGTCTTATAATTTTCTGCATACAGGTCTTTTGTCTCCTTAGGTAGGTTTATTCCTAGATATTTTATTCTTTTTGTTGCAATGGTAAATGGGAGTGTTTTCTTGATTTCACTTTCAGATTTTTCATCATTAGTGTACAGGAATGCCAGAGATTTCTGTGCATTAATTTTGTATCCTGCTACTTTACCAAATTCATTGATTAGCTCTAGTAGTTTTCTGGTAGCATCTTTAGGATTCTCTATGTGTAGTATCATGTCATCTGCAAACAGTGACAGCTTTACTTCTTCTTTTCCAATTTGGATTCCTTTTATTTCCTTTTCTTCTCTGATTGCTGTGGCTAAAACTTCCAAAACTAAGTTGAATAAGAGTGGTGAGAGTGGGCAGCCTTGTCTTGTTCCTGATCTTAGTGGAAGTGGTTTCAGTTTTTCACCATTGAGGACGATGTTGGCTGTGTGTTTGTCATATATGGCCTTTAGTATGTTGAGGAAAGTTCCCTCTATGCCTACTTTCTGCAGGGTTTTTATCATAAACGGGTGTTGAATTTTGTCGAAAGCTTTCTCTGCATCTATTGAGATGATCATATGGTTTTTCTTCTTCAATTTGTTAACATGGTGTATCACATTGATTGATTTGCATATATTGAAGAATCCTTTCATTCCTGGAATAAACCCCACTTGATCATGGTGTATGATCCTTTTAATGTGCTGTTGGATTCTGTTTGCTAGTATTTTGTTGAGGATTTTTGCATCTATGTTCATCAGTGTTATTGGCCTGTAGTTCTCTTTCTTTGTGACATCCTTGCCTGGTTTTGGTATCAAGGTGATGGTGGCCTCATAGCATTAGTTTGGGAGTGCTCCTCCCTCTGCTATATTTTGGAAGAGTTTGAGAAGGATAGGTGTTAGCTCTTCTCTAAATGTTTGATAGAATTAGCCTGTGAAGCCATCTGGCCTGGGCTTTTGTTTGTTGGAAGAATTTTAATCACAGTTTCAATTTCAGTGCTTGTGATTGGTCTAATCATATTTTCTATTTCTTCCTGATTCAGTCTTGGCAGGTTGTGCATTTCTAAGAATTTGTCCATTTCTTCCAGGTTGTCCATTTTTTTGGCATAGAGTTTCTTGTAGTAATCTCTCATAATCTTTTGTATTTCTGCAGTGTCAGTTGGTACTTCGCCTTTTTCATTTCTAATTCTATTGATTTGAGTCTTCTCCCTTTATTTCTTGATGAGTCTGGCTAATGGTTTATCAATTTTGTTTATCTTCTCAAAGAACCAGCTTTTAGTTTTATTGATCTTTGCTATCGTTTCCTTCATTTCTTTTTCATTTATTTCTGCTCTGATCTTTATGATTTCTTTCCTTCTGCTAACTTTGGGGGTTTTTTGTTCTTCTTTCTCTAATTGCTTTAGGTGCTGGGTCAGGTTGTTTACTCGAGATGTTTTCTGTTTCTTTCTTTTTTTTGTTTTTTAGTTTCTGCTTTATAACAAAGTGAATCAGTCATACATATACATCTGTTCCCACATCCCCTCCCTCATGCATCTCCCTCCCTCCCACCCTCCCCATCCCACCCCTCCAGGCGGTCACAAAGAACCGAGCTAATCTCCCTGTGCTCTGTGGCTGCTTCCCACTATCTATCTACCTTATGTTTGGTAGTGTATATATATCCATGCCTCTCTTTCGCTTTGTCACAGCTCACCCTTCCCCCTCCCCATATCCTCAGGTCCATTCTCAAGTAGGTCTGTGTCTTTATTCCCGTTTGACCCCTAGGTTCTTCATGACATTTTTTTTTAAATTCCATATATATGTGTTAGCATACGGTATTTGTCTTTCTCTTTCTGACTTACTTCACTCTGTATGACAGACTCTAGGTCTATCCACCTCACCACAAATAGCTCATTTTCGTTTCTTTTTATGGCTGAGTAATATTCCATTGTATATATGTGCCACATCTTCTTTATCCATTCATCCGATGATGGACACTTAGGTTGTTTCCAGCTCCGGGCTATTGTGAATAGAGCTGCAGTGAACATTTTGGTACATGTCTCTTTTTGAATTATGGTTTTCTCAGGGTATATGCCTCGTAGTGGGATTGCTGGATCATATGGTAGTTCTATTTGTAGTTTTTACAGGAACCTCCATACTGTTCTCCATAGTGGCTGTACCAATTCACATGCCCACCAGCAGTGGAAGAGTGTTCCCTTTTCTCCACACCCTCTCCAGCATTTATTGTTTCTAGATTTCTTTTTTTTTTTAACCAGAAAAATACTAAGTTAACTTTATTTTTATTTTATTTTATTTTTTTATTAGTTTCTGCTTTACAACAAAGTGAATCAGTCATACATATATATCTGTTCCCACATCCCTTCCCTCATGCATCTCCCTCCCTCCCATCCTCCCCATCCCACCCCTCCAGGCGGTCACAAAGCACCGAGCTGATCTCCCTGTGCTATGCGGCTGCTTCCCACTATCTATCTACCTTACGTTTGGTAGTGTATATATGTCCATGCCTCTCTTTCGCTTTGTCGCAGCTTACCCTTCCCCCTCCCCATATCCTCAAGTCCATTCTCAAGTAGGTCTGTGTCTTTATTCCCGTTTTACCCCTAGGTTCTTCATGACATTTTAAAAAAAATTCCATATATATGTGTTAGCATACGGTATTTGTCTTTCTCTTTCTGACTTACCTCACTCTGTATGACAGACTCTAGGTCTATCCACCTCATTACAAATAGCTCAGTTTCGTTTCTTTTTATGGCTGAGTAATATTCCATTGTATATATGTGCCACATCTTCTTTATCCATTCATCCGATGATGGACACTTAGGTTGTTTCCAGCTCCGGGCTATTGTGAATAGAGCTGCAGTGAACATTTTGGTACATGTCTCTTTTTGAATTATGGTTTTCTCAGGATATATGCCTAGTAGTGGGATTGCTGGGTCATATGGTAGTTCTATTTGTAGTTTTTTAAGGAACCTCCATACTGTTCTCCATAGTGGCTGTACCAATTCACATGCCCACCAGCAGTGCAAGAGTGTTCCCTTTTCTCCACACCCTCTCCAGCATTTATTGTTTCTAGATTTCTTGATGATGGCCATTCTGACTGGTGTGAGATGATATCTCATTGTAGTTGTGATTTGCATTTCTCTAATGATTAATGATGTTGAGCATTCTTTCATGTGTTTGTTGGCAGTCTGTATATCTTCTTTGGAGAAATGCCTATTTAAATCTTCTGCCCATTTTTGGATTGGGTTGTTTGTTTTTTTGCTATTGAGCTGCATGAGCGGTTTATAAATTTTTGAGATTAATCCTTTGTCAGTTGCTTCATTTGCAAATATTTTCTCCCATTCTGAGGGATGTCTTTTGGTCTTCTTTATGGTTTCCTTTGCTGTGCAAAAGCTTTTAACTTTCATTAGGTCCCATTTGTTTATCTTTGTTTTTATTTCCATTTCTCTAGGAGGTGGGTCCAAAAGGATCTTGCTGTGATTTATGTCATAGAGTGTTCTGCCTATGTTTTCCTCTAAGAGTTTAGATAGTTTCTGGCCTTACATTTAGGTCTTTAATCCATTTTGAGCTTATTTTTGTGTATGGTGTTAAGAAATGATCTAATCTCATACTTTTACATGTCCCTGTCCAGTTTTCCCAGCACCACTTATTGAAGAGGCTGTCCTTTCTCCACTGTACATTCCTGCCTCCTTTATCAAAGATAAGTTGACCATATGTGCATGGGTTTATCTCTGGGCTTTCTATCCTGTTCCATTGATCTATCTTTCTGTTTTTGTGCCAGTACCACACTGTCTTGATTACTGTAGCTTTGTAGTATAGTCTGAAGTCAGGGAGCCTGATTCCTCCAGCTCCGTTTTTCGTTCTCAAGATTGCTTTGGCTATTCGGGGTCTTTTGTTTCTCCAAACAAATTTTGAAATTTTTTGTTCTAGTTCTGTGAAAATTGCCAGTGGTAGTTTGATAGGGGTTGCATTGAATCTGTAGATTGCTTTGGGTAGTAGAGTCATTTTCACAATATTGATTCTTCCAATCCAGGAGCATGGTATATCTCTCCATCTATTTGTATCATCTTTAATTTCTTTCATCATTGTCTTATAATTTTCTGCATACAGGTCTTTTGTCTCCTTAGGTAGGTTTATTCCTAGATATTTTATTCTTTTTGTTGCAATGGTAAATGGGAGTGTTTTCTTGATTTCACTTTCAGATTTTTCATCATTAGTGTACAGGAATGCCAGAGATTTCTGTGCATTAATTTTGTATCCTGCTACTTTACCAAATTCATTGATTAGCTCTAGTAGTTTTCTGGTAGCATCTTTAGGATTCTCTATGTGTAGTATCATGTCATCTGCAAACAGTGACAGCTTTACTTCTTCTTTTCCAATTTGGATTCCTTTTATTTCCTTTTCTTCTCTGATTGCTGTGGCTAAAACTTCCAAAACTAAGTTGAATAAGAGTGGTGAGAGTGGGCAGCCTTGTCTTGTTCCTGATCTTAGTGGAAATGGTTTCAGTTTTTCACCATTGAGGACAATGTTGGCTGTGTGTTTGTCATATATGGCCTTTACTATGTTGAGGAAAGTTCCCTCTATGCCTACTTTCTGCAGGGTTTTTATCATAAATGGGTGTTGAATTTTGTCGAAAGCTTTCTCTGCATCTATTGAGATGATCACATGGTTTTTCTCCTTCAACTTGTTAATATGGTGTATCACATTGATTGATTTGCGTATATTGAAGAATCCTTGCATTCCTGGAATAAAACCCACTTGATCATGGTGTATGATCCTTTTAATGTGCTGCTGGATTCTGTTTGCTAGTATTTTGTTGAGGATTTTTGCATCTATGTTCATCAGTGATATTGGCCTGTAGTTTTCTTTCTTTGTGACATCCTTGCCTGGTTTTGGTATCAAGGTGATGGTGGCCTCATAGAATTAGTTTGGGAGTGTTCCTCCCTGTGTTATATTTTGGAAGAGTTTGAGAAGGATAGGTGTTAGCTCTTCTCTAAATGTTTGATAGAATTAGCCTGTGAAGCCATCTGGTCCTGGGCTTTTGTTTGTTGGAAGAATTTTAATCACAGTTTCAATTTCAGTGCTTGTGATTGGTCTAATCATATTTCCTATTTCTTCCTGATTCAGTCTTGGCAGGTTGTGCATTTCTAAGAATGTGTCCATTTCTTCCAGGTTGTCCATTTTAGTGGCATAGAATTTCTTGTAGTACTCTCTCATAATCTTTTGTATTTCTGCAGTGTCAATTGTTACTTCTTCTTTTTCATTTCTAATTCTACTGATTTGAGTCTTCTCCCTTTTTTTCTTGATGAGTCTGGCTAATGGTTTGTCTATTTTGTTTATCTTCTCAAAGAACCAGCTTTTAGTTTTATTGATCTTTGCTATCATTTCCTTCATTTCTTTTTCATTTATTTCTGCTCTGATCTTTATGATTTCTTTCCTTCTGCTAACTTAAGGGGGTTTTTGTTCTTCTTTCTCTAATTGCTTTAGGTCCAGCGTCAGGTTGTTTGCTCGAGATGTTTCCTGTTTCTTAAGGTGGGCTTGTATTGCTATAAACTTCCCCCTTAGAACTGCTTTTGCTGCGTCCCATAGGTTTTGGGTCGTCGTGTCTCCATTGTCATTTGTTTCTAGGTATTTTTTTATTTCCTCTGTGATTTCTTCAGTGATCACTTCGTTATTGAGTAGTGTATTGTTTAGCCTCCATGTGTTTGTATTTTTTACAGATCTTTTCCTGTAATTGATGTCTAGTCTCATAGCATTGTGTTCGGAAAAGATACTTGATACAATTTCAATTTTCTTAAATTTACCAAGGCTTGATTTGTGACCCAAGATATGATCTATCCTGGAGAATGTTCCATGAGCACTTGAGAAAAATGTGTATTCTGTTGTTTTTGGATGGAATGTCCTATAAATATCAATTAAGTCCATCTTGTTTAATGTATCATTTAAAGCTTGTGTTTCCATATTTATTTTCATTTTCGATGATCTGTCCATTGGTGAAAGTGGGGTGTTAAAGTCCCCTACTATGAGTGTGTTACAGTCGATTTCCCCTTTTATGGCTGTTAGTTTTTGCCTTATATATTGAGGTGCTCCTATGTTGTGTGCATAAATATTTACAATTGTTATATCTTCTTCTTGGATCGATCCCTTTATCATTATGTAGTGTCCTTCTTTGTCTGTTCTAATAGTCTTTATTTTAAAGTCTATATTGTCTGATATAAGAATTGCTACTCCAGCTTTATTTTGATTTCCATTTACATGGAATATCTTTTTCCATCCCCTTACTTTCAATCTGTATGTGTCTCTAGGTCTGAAGTGGGTCTCTTGTAGACAGCATATATATGGGTCTTGTTTTTGTATCCATTCAACCAATCTGTGTCTTTTGGTGGGAGCATTTAGTCCATTTACATTTAAGGTAATTATTGATATGTATGCTCCTATTCCCATTTCCTTAATTGCTTTGGGTTCGTTATTGTAGGTATATTCCTTCTGTTGTGTTTCTTGCCTAGAGAAGTTCCTTTAGCATTTGTTTTAAAGCTGGTTTGGTGGTGCTGAACTCTCTCAGTTTTTGCTTGTATGTAAAGTTTTTAATTTCTCCATCAAATCTGAATAAGATCCTTGCTGGGTAGAGTAATCTTGGTTGCAGGTTTCTCTCCTTCATCACTTTAATTATGTCCTGCCACTCCCTTCTGGCTTGTAGAGTTTCTGCTGAAAGGTCAGCTGTTAACCTGATGGGGATTCCCTTGTGTGTTATTTGTTGTTTTTGCCTTGCTGCTTTTAATATGATTTCTTTGTGTTTAATTTTTGACAGTTTGATTAATATGTGTCTTGGCATATTTCTCCTTGGATTTATTTTGTATGGGACTCTCTGTGCCTCCTGGATTGATTAACTATTTCCTTTCCCATATTAGGGAAGTTTTCAACTATAATCTCTTCAAATATTTTCTCAGTCCCTTTCTTTTTCTCTTCTTCTTCTGGAACCCCTATAATTCGAATGTTGGTGCGTTTAATGTTGTCCCAGAGGTCTCTGAGACTGTCCTCTGTTCTTTTCATTCTCTTTTCTTTATTTTGCTCTGCATCAGTTATTTCCACTATTTTATCTTCCACCTCACTTATCCGTTCTTCTGCCTCAGTTATTCTGCTATTGATCCCATCTAGAGTATTTTTCATTTCATTTATTGTGTTTTTAATCAATGCTTGATTCATCTTTAGTTCTTCTAAGTCCTTGTTAACTGTTTCTTGCATTTTGTCTATTCTATTTCCAAGATTTTGGATCTTGGAAATAGAATCTTGGATCATCTTTACTATCATTATTCTGAATTCTTTTTCAGGTAGACTGCCTATTACCTCTTCATTTGTTAGGTCTGGTAGGTTTTTATCTTGCTCCTTCACCTGCTGTGTGTTTTTCTGTCTTCTCATTTTGCTTATGTTACTGTGTTTGGGGTCTCCTTTTTGCAGGCTGCAGATTCGTAGTTTCTGTTGTTTTTGGTGTCTGTCCCCAGTGACTAAAGTTGTTTCAGTTGGTCGTGTAGGCTTCCTGGTGGGGGGCACTAGAGCCTGTGTTCTGGTGGTTGAGGCTCGATCTTGTCTTTCTGGTGGACAGGTCCACGTCTGGTGGTGTGTTTTGGGGTGCCTGTGGCCTTATTATGTTTTTAGGCAGCCTCTCTGTTAATGGGTGGGGTTGTGTTCCTGCCTTGCTAGTTGCTTGGCATAGGGTGACCAGCGCTGTAGTTTGCTGCTCGTTGACTGAAGCTGGGTGCTGGTGTTGAGATGGAGATCCCTGGGAGATTTTCGCTGCTTGATATTATGTGGAGCTGGGAGGTCTCTTGTGGACCCCTGTCCTGAAGTTGGTTCTCCCACTTCAGAGGCCCAGCACTGACTCCTGGCTGCAGCACCAAGAGCCTTTCATCTACCCGGCTCAGAATAAAAGGGAGAAAATGTAGAAAGAAAGAATTAGTAGAAGAAAGAAAGAGAGAGAGAAAGAAAGGAAGAAGGAAAGAAAGGAAGGAAGGAAGGAAGGAAAGAAGAAAGGAGGGAGGGAGGGAGGAAGGATGGAAAGAAAGAAAGAAAGAAAGGAGGGAGAGAGGGAGGAATGAAAGAAAAAGAAAGAGTGAAAGGAAGCAGGGAGCGAGGGAGGGAGGAAGGAAAGAAAAAGAAAGTGAAAGGAAGAGGGGTGGGAGGGAGGGAGGAAGGAAAGAAAAACAGGAGGTAAGGAGGGAGGGAGGAAGGAAAGAAAGAGAGAAAGAAGGAAAGGAGGGGCGGAGGGAGGTAGGGAGGGAGCAAGGGAAGGTAGGAAAAAAAGAAAGAGCAGGTAAAGTAAAATAGAATAAAGTATGAAATATAGTAGTGTTATTAAAATTTAAAAGTAATTATTGAAAAAAAAAACCGACCGATAGAACCCTGGGACATATGGTGGAAGAAAAGCTATACAGAGAGAATCTTACACAGAAGAATACACATACACATTCACAAAAAGAGAGCAGGGGGAAAAATCAAAAATCTTGCGCTCCAAGTCCACCTCCTCAATTTGGGTTACTTTATTGTAAAAAGAGGAAAAGGGCGAGAAGTCTGAAATCTTGCTAAGTCCACCTCCTTAATTTGGGATAATTCGTTGTAAAAAGAGGAAAAGGGGGGAAAGTCTTAAATCTTGTCCTCAAAGTCCACTTCCTCAATTTGGGATGATTCGCTGTCTATTCATGCACTCCACAGACGCAGGGCACATCAAGTGGACCGTGGAGCTTTAATCCGCTGCCTCCGAGGCTGCACAGAGAGATTTCCCTGTGTCTTCTCTGCTCTCACAGCTCCCGGGTCTCAGCCTTGGACCGGCCCCGCCTCTGCACGTAGGTCGCCGGAGGGCGTCCGTTCTTCGCTCAGACAGGACGGGTTTAAAGGAGCCGCTGATGCGGGGGCTCTGGCTCACTCAGGCAGAGGGGAGGGAGGGGCGCGCAGAGTGGGGCGGGCCTGCGGCGGCAGAGGCCGGCGTGACGTTGCACCAGACCGAGGCGCTCCGTGCGCTTTCCCGGGAAAGCCGTCCCCGGGTTCCGGGACCCCGGCAGTGGCGGGGTGCACAGGGCTCCTGGAAGGCGGGACGGACAGTGACCCGTGCTCGCACACAGGCCCCGCGGCGGCGGCAGCAGCAGCAGCCCCAGCGTCCCACGCCCGTCTCCGGGGTCCGCGCCTTTAGCCGCTGCTCGCGCCCGTCTCCGGCGCTTCCCAAAGCAGCCCTCTTAATGCCCTCTCCTCGCGCACCAGGAAACAAAAGGGAAGAAAAAGCCTCTTGCCTCTTCGGCAGCTCCAGACCCTTTCCCCGGACTCCCTCCGGGCTAGCCGTGGTGCACTAACCCCCTCAGGCTTTCTTCCTGCCGCCAGCCCCAGTCCTCTCCCTGCGCTCCGACTGAAAGCCGATACCCGAGCCTCAGCTCCCAGCCCCGCCTGCCCCGGCGGCCAAGCAGACAAGCCTCTCGGGCTGGTGTGTGCCTGAGGGCACTGATCCTCTGTGCCGGAATCTCTCCACTTTGCCCTCCACACCCCTGTTGCTGTGCTCTCCTCCGCTACTCCGAAGCTTCCCCCTCCGCCACCTGCAGTCTCCGCCCGCGAAGGGGCTTGTAGTGTGTGGAAACCTTTCCTCCTTCACGGCTCCCTCCCACTGCTGCAGGTCCCGTCCCTATCCTTTTGTCTCTGTTTATTCTTTTTTCTTTTGCCCTACCCAGGTATGTGGGGAGTTTCTTGCCTTTTGGGGGGTTTGAGGTCTTCTGTCAGCGTTCAGTAGGTGTTCTGTAGGAGTTGTTCCACGTGTAGATGAATTTCTGATGTATCTGTGGGGAGGAAGGTGATCTCCGCGTCTTACTCTTCCGCCATCTTCCCAGGGTCCGCCTCCTGTTTCTTAAGGTGGGATTGTATTGCTATAAACTTCCCCCTTAGAACTGCTTTTGCTGCATCCCATAGGTTTTGGGTCGTCGTGTCTCCATTGTCATTTGTTTCTAGGTATTTTTTTATTTCCTCTTTGATTTCTTCAGTGATCACTTCGTTATTGAGTAGTGTATTGTTTAGCCTCCATGTGTTTGTACTTTTTACAGATCTTTTCCTGTAATTGATGTCTAGTCTCATAGCATTGTGGTCGGAAAAGATACTTGATACGATTTCAATTTTCTTAAATTTACCAAGGCTTGATTTGTGACCCAAGATATGATCTATCCTGGAGAATGTTCCATGAGCACTTGAGAAAAATGTGTATTCTGTTGTTTTTGGGTAGAATGTCCTATAAATATCAATTAAGTCCATCTTGTTTAATGTATCATTTAAAGCTTGTGTTTCCTTATTTATTTTCATTTTGGATGATCTGTCCATTGGTGAAAGTGGGGTGTTAAAGTCCCCTAGTATGAGTGTGTTACAGTCGATTTCCCCTTTTATGGCTGTTAGTTTTTGCCTTATGTATTGAGGTGCTCCTATGTTGGGTGCATAAATATTTACAATTGTTATATATTCTTCTTGGATTGATCCCTTGATCATTATGTAGTGTCCTTCTTTGTCTCTTCTAATAGTCTTTATTTTAAAGTCTATATTGTCTGATATAAGAATTGCTACTCCAGATTTCTTTTGATTTCCATTTGCATGGAATATCTTTTTCCATCCCCTTACTTTCAATCTGTATGTGTCTCTAGGTCTGAAGTGGGTCTCTTGTAGACAGCATATATATGGGTCTTGTTTTTGTATCCATTCAACCAATCTGTGTCTTTTGGTGGGAGCATTTAATCCATTTACATTTAAGGTAATTATCAATACGTATGTTCCTATTCCCATTTTCTTAATTGTTTTGCGTTTGTTATTGTAGGTCTTTTCCTTCTGTTGTGTTTCTTGCCTAGAGAAGTTCCTTTAGCATTTGTTGTAAAGCTGGTTTGGTGGTGCTGAACTCTCTCAGCTTTTGGTTGTCTGTAAACATTTTAATTTCTCCATCAAATCTGAATGAGATCCTTGCTGGGTAGAGTAGTCTTGGTTGCAGGTTTTTCTCCTTCATCACTTTAAATATGTCCTGCCAGTCCCTTCTGGCTCGCAGAGTTTCTGCTGAAAGATCAGCTTTTAACCTTATGGGGATTCCCTTGTGTGTTATTTGTTGTTTTTCCCTTGCTGCTTTTAATATGTTTTCTTTGTATTTAATTTTTGACAGTTTGATTAATATGTGTCTTGGCATATTTCTCCTTGGATTTATTCTGTATGGACTCTCTGTGCCTCCTGGACTTGATTATCTATTTCCTTTCCCATATTAGGGAAGTTTTCAACTATAATCTCTTCAAATATTTTCTCAGTCCCTTTCTTTTTCTCTTCTTCTTCTGGAATCCCTATAATTCGAATGTTGGTGCGTTTAACGTTGTCCCAGCGGTCTCTGAGACTGTCCTCTGTTCTTTTCATTCTTTTCTCTTTCTTCTGCTCTGCGGTAGTTATTTCCACTATTTTATCTTCCACGTCACTCATGCGTTCTTCTGCCTCAGTTATTCTGCTATTGATCCCATTGAGAGTATTTTTGATTTCATTTATTGTGTTTCTAATCGTTGCTTGATTCATCTTTAGTTCTTCTAGTTCCTTGTTAACTGTTTCTTGCATCTTGTCTTTTCTATTTCCAAGAGTTTGGATCATCTTTACTATCATTATTCTGAACTCTTTCTCAGGTAGACTACCTATTTCCTCTTCATTTGTTAGGTCTGGTAGGTTTTTATCTTGCTCCTTCTCCTGCTGTGTGTTTTTCTGTCTTCTCATTTTGCTTATCTTACTGTGTTTGGGGTCTCCTTTTTGCAGGCTGCAGGTTCGCAGTTCCCGTTGTTTTTGGTGTCTGTCCCCAGTGGCTAAGGTTTGTTCAGTGGGTTGTGTAGGCTTCCTGGTGGAGTGGACTAGTGCCTGTGTTCTGGTGGATGAGGCTGGATCTTGTCTTTCTGGTTTTCAGGTCCACGTCTGGTGGTGTGTTTTGGGGTGTCTGTGTGCTCTTTTTGATTTTAGACAGCCTATCTGCTAATGGGTGGTGTTGTGTTCCTGTCTTGCTAGTTGTTTGGCATAGGATGTCCTGCACTGTAGTTTACTGGTCTCTGAGTGAAGCTGGGTGCTGGTGTTGAGATGGAGATCTCTGGAAGATTTTCACCATTTGATATTATGTGGAGCTGGGAGGTCGCTTGTGGACCAGTGTCCTGAAGTTGGCTCTCCCACCTCAGAGGCCCAGCACTGACTCCTGGCTCCTTAATTTGGGATGATTCGTTGTCTATCCATGTATTCCACAGATGCAGTGTACATCAAGTTGATTGTGGAGCTTTAATCCGCTGCTTGCAGAAGATGTTTTGCTAGCAGGTACTGGAACATTTCAACTTATCCATTTCTCCATATGTTACATGCATTTTGTTTAACTTTACTGTATATATTTTGTATATACTGGCCCAATGGGTCCCAATTTTATAATATCTAGTCTCTAGATATTAAAGAGCTGGCCAATGTATGACAAAAGTAGAATTAGTAAACTAACACATTTTGTACACTTTGTGTTAAAATTCATTGAAAGGCCGTCTTCTGAAAAGGGCCTTTGGAAGTGAAATTGTAAATCATATCTAAGTGACACCTGTGCCTGAACTTGCCCAATGTTGGATGGATGGCAGAAAGGAGGTACTGGGAGAAATGAAGGGTTCTAGATTAGAATGCTCCTATGTAGAAGACACTTTCAGATCTAACCATTGTTACATGTGTGTAGTTTATTTAACACTACTGTGTATATAGTGGACAAACTTAAGTCCTTATTTGAAACATCTAGTCTTTCTAGATGTTTAGAATTACACAAAGTATGTTAAAAGTAGAGGTAGTGAAGTAACATATTTTGTAGATATATCCTTTTGTTAAAATTCATATGAAATACTGTCTTTTAGAAATGGAGTGATCAAAATGATCAAACCACCTCTCTGAGCAGTACACATTATTTTATTTGTGCTGGTTCAAGGAGAAAGAAGAAAGTGTAAAGGGCTTTATACCAAGATTAACCATTGTCTGGTGTGTCTCTGCATTTTGTTTTACTTGGCTGTGTACATAGTGTACATAAAAGACAGAGGGTCCAAATTTACAACATCTAGTCTTCCTGGATGTTAAAGAGGTTGCCAGTGTATGACAAAAATAGCCGATCAATACATTGTGTACACTTTGTTTTAAAATTCATAGGAAAGACTTCTGAAAACAACTGGAGGGAGTGGAATTGTTAAAATCCCCTCTAAGCATTACAGATGCTTATTATTCTTGTCCACTGGGTTGATAGAGATGAGAAGGGGAAGCTTCTAGGCCAGAGTGTTCCTGTTTAGGAGAGACTTTGTGACTATAGATAGCCTTTGTGTGCAGTTTCTTCAGTGCTACTACGTGTATACATAGTGGACAAACTTAAATCTGTATTTGAAACATCTAATCTTTCTAGATGTGTAAAAGTGCACAACATATGTTGAAAATAGAGAGTTAAAAGTCACACTTTTAAAGTATTTTTTTCTGTTAATTCATAGGAATGGTTGTATTGGGGGAGTGGAAATTGTTAAACTTGAGTCTTGGAGAGTAAGCTGACTATTCACTGGGTGGTGGGGAGGTGGGGAGCGGACAGGGAAGGACGCACAGAGAAGGGATCTGTGCCCATGAGTCTTTAGACAAGTTCAGATTGTCTAACCATTGTTCTATTTGTGTGTTTTAGTTAATATTGCTGTGTATTAAAGAATAAGCAAGTCCTAATGCCCAAAGTATATTAAAAGTAGAGGTAGTAAAATAACCCCTTAATAAATGCCCTTTTGTTGGTTTTTAGGAAGGGCTGTGTCTTCTGAGAGCGTCTATGTTAATCCACCTCTTGGAGCTAGATATAGTCCTGTACTTAGTCGCTGATATGCTGTGGGAGGGGTAAGAGGAAGGGTGAAGGGAAGGGCTCTTAGCTAATATCTCCATATCTAGAAGACAGTTTTAGGTTGCAACCATAGGTCTAAATGTGCATTTTTGTAAAGTACCAATGCTTATCACGGACAAGGTTCATTCATTATTTTGCAACATCTAGGCTTTTTAGGAGTCCTGAGGTGACAATGTATGATAAAAAGTAGAGCTAGTGAATTAACCAATTTGTAAATATCTCTGTTATAATTGGTAAAAAAGTAGCATCTTGTACATGGAATTGTTAAACCATCTGAGAATTGTACACCAGGACTTGTTCATTAGGTTGGCATCAGAGGAGCAGAAGGAAGTATAAAAGGGAGGGAAGTATGCAGATGTGTTCCTTTTTATATTTTGATGATAACCATTGATGTGTGTGCATCTCTTAGCTGTACAATAGGAATACATTGTTAAGTAATTCAGTGGAAACATACCTCCTTGCTAATACTTTAATAGTTTAGATCAGCTAATGAATCCTCTTAAAAGCATTATACTTTGGGTACTGTGTTGCTTTATGTCTCATTTTTAATTGAACGTTAAGGGAATGTAGTATTTTAATCATAACTCTGCCAATATCTTTTTCTAGAGGCCTGTTGCCATTTTTGTCTTTTCTGAAGTTTTTGTCGCCAAGAAAGGATTACATTTTTTTCCTTCCAGATTTAGTTGGTGTAGTGTATTTTTGGTTATCAAAATACTCATAGCTTTGGGACTTTGAAATGCTAAATATTCATGATGTGTGAAAAAGCATGATACATAACTGTATGATCTTAATTACATAAAAATGGATGCTTAGTTGTGTTTAAATACACAAGTGAGACCTAGAAGGACACATCAAATGGTAAACTCCTCGTGAGGATGGATGACTTTGTTTTTTGCTTCTTGTGTTCTTTGGTTTCCTATTATGCACATGTTAACTTTTAAGAAATAAATGTTATTTTGAAAACCTTAAAAAAATTGCTTTGCTGAAATCCTTCAGGGAGTTTGAGGTTTTAGAGCACAAGCCACCTGGCCTCCTTGTATTGGCACTTGTACAATTAAAGCTGCAGTTTCCTTCACCACACCCGGTGTCAGTAGACTGGCTTTAGTGCAGTCGGGCAAGCGGACCCACATTTTGTTTGGTGACACTGGGGTCTCCCAGGCTCCCACCCTCCTTGAGCCCCAGTGACTGTCATCTGCTCCTCCAGAGTCTTCTTGCAGCAAAAGTAGAAATGAAGTTTTCCTTCCCCTGAGAACAAGGAAAACAAAGGGAACAGCGAACAGGCTAGAGAAGAAACATAACCTGGCCTGAAAGAGTTCATCACTCCTTGTTTTACTTTGTCACTCATTTGTAGTAACCAGATTTGTACTTTACAAAGCTAACCTCACTCCCTGACACTATGTAATTTACATTCGGCACCCATCACCCCAACTCTGTGTGAGTTACATCCCCTGCCTCTCACTCCCTAACCTTATTATGTCCAGCACTTACATTCTATACGCCCCTCATAACAAATCACCCCCTAGGTTTTCATTTCAGAAACAAGTTCATCGGCTGATAAACCAGAGACAAACATACGCAATTACCAGACTGCTGGGCCCCAATTACTGGGCAGCCTGACACAAACTATGACTGTTTTGAAACAATGCAAAGGAAAGGAGGAATGCGAGACCTTCACTACTTTGACCCTCATCCTATACCCCGGACTGCGAGAGCCCCACATATAAAATCTTCCCTGATTCTCAAGGAGGGGGTGCCCAGTCCTTGAGGTGCTAGCTGGCTATGTCTTCCCTGCTGCCTGGCAGAAAAATAAAGCCATCTCTCTCTTCCTCCAAAATCCCTGTCTCTGTATTTCTGCTCTGCCTTGGTGCACAGGGAAGCCGATATTTCGACAACAGTCTGTGGCCAGTCCCCACGCTAATTCACCTCTACGCCCACAGCCCTGGCCCAAGCCCGATCTTGTGCCTGGTTCCTCCATCAGGCCTGACAAAGCTCCCTGCCCCCACAGTGCGTCTCACGTCCCACCCCAACGTGGTCTTTCTGAAGCAAAAACGAGACTGACTCTCTCCCACCTGTAATCCCCGAAATGTTTCCCCACTTTTGCTAGGGTATCAGCCAGGAGAGACATCTGCCAAGGCCCTGGGAGTCCCCGGGATCCCCACTAGGCTGCTGGCTCCTGGGTTCCCTCACAATGAGCACCTCAGCAGGCCAGGAGACACGGCAGGAAACCCCAGAACTGCTCACCTCCGGAGGGGACTGGCACTGCCACGGCCTGATGAAAGAGAGCAGAGAAGGGTTCCCCAGCTGGGACACAAACTCTGCACGAGTGGCCTCTCCTTGAGCCATTACATCACCTCGTGTGACTTGAGGGAAGGAAGCACCAAGGCACACTTGGTTCCTAAGGAGGATGGTACAGGCTCAGTCACATCCCCCCAAATTCACAGGCTGAATCCCTGACCCCCAGGACCCCAGGACATGGCTGTATTTGGAGATGGGATTTTAAAAGAGGTGATCAAGGTAAAAATGAGGTCACTAGGCTGGATCCTAATCCAATAGGACTGATGTCCTACAAGAAGAGATTAGGACACAGATAGGCACAGGAGGAGACCATGTGAGGACCTGGGGAGAAGATGGCTGTCTACGAACCAAGGAGAGAGGCCTCAGGAGAAGCCAGCATGCAGACACCTTGATCTCAGCATCCAGGACTGGGAGATAGGTCTGTTATTCAAGCGGCCCAGTCTGTGCTATTTTTTACGGCGGCCCCGAGCAGACTCACACGCGGGGTAACTCAGGGCTCAGACTGGACACAGCCCACGCTCCATCCCCCTGTACGTGAGTTACAGGATCCTCAGGACCTGAGGAGGGGGTCCCTGATGGGAGGCACGAGATAGAAGATGCTAGGCATTAACATGACTGCATTCATGTTAAACGTGCCTGAAATCCATTCACATGAGATGGTTTTGTCCTGTATGTACATTGGCACCTTCAGTCTGAACTGCAGATCTCTGGCTTTACCACCTCCACTGAGAGAATTAGCTTCACCTGCTGTGGACCGTCTCCTGTAGGATTTCCAGAACCACAAAGCATCGAAGCTTCACAGGACCCAGAGTCTGTGCGCTAGCGTCCAGGTGACCCTCACAACAGAGCCATGCAGCTGCCTGTCAGAACCCATTTCCCTTTTTCCTGTTCATGGCTACCCTGCACCTCCCAGCTTTCCCACCCCTTCCAGCTGGGGCACAGTGTCTCGTGTTACCAAGGGGAAGGGGTGGAGGTGGTGAGGGCCTTGACCAGCCTGCATCCTAGGACGGAGGGCATGATGTCCACCTGGTCACCCCACCCTGCTGGTTGGAGTCCTCACCTGGAAGCAAGGAGGAGAAACAAGGGGGACAGAGCCTGGGACCTGACACCCACCTGCCCTGGACGCTCACAAGAAGGGGACAGAGACGTCTTGAGCTTCAGCCCAGTTTTGGGAGACACTTTGTTCCAGCAACAAACTTCTGCCCTAAAAGCCGAAGTGCTTTACAAACCCCTCCCCAGCTGTCACAGAAAGTCAGGCTTAATCTCTTCACACTCTGCAAACCCCAGTTCACGCTGAGACCACCTCTCAGGTGATGGTGCTTCAGAGAAGCCCCTTTAAAAGATCCCTGGAGTTCAGCTCTCCCAGCCCTGCCTTCAGTTTAAGGGAGAAGTTTCCTTGACAACCTTGACAAACCTGCTCAGTTTCCTTGACAACCAAGCTTTTCAACCTCCCAAACTCTTCTCCTTCAAGCATTCCTATTCTAGGCTTGATGAGCCTATAGTGACAGTGCTGTCATCATGTGCCAAAGAGTGACTCCTCCAAGCCCGTAGTTATTGGTTACATGATGCTACTGAAGATGAAATCCCAGAAGAGCCAGCTTTGCGATATAACCATTTCTGGACTCGGCACTGGGTCCCTTTCCACGGACAGAGTGGAGTGGCTGTTTCCACGGGCCCCGTGGTGGAAGCGCTCACCTAATGCAGCCAGGACTTCATCCTTTCCAGGTGATTCCAGGGTCCTCACCCTGCCCAGACCCCACCCACATGGCTGCTGTCTGTGCCAGTCTATACGGGACCTTGGTAATCTCCTAAAAGGAGGGTTATTTTATACACAGGTAATGGGTTGAATGCTGGCCCCAAAAGATGTGCCCCCCCCCGAACACGTGAACAGGACCCTATCTGGGAAAAGGATCTTTGTATATGCAGTTCAGGACCTCGAGGTGAAGTCATCTTGGGTTAGGGTGGCCCTCAATCCAATTGAGAGAGTCCTTATGAGAGACAAAAGAGGAGAGACACAGACATAGAGGAGAAGCCACGTGAAGACAGAGGCAGAGATCGGAAGGATGCTGCCACAAGCCTGGGGACTCCTAGAGCCCCCAGAAGCTGGAAAAGGCAGGAAGAACCCTAATCTGGAGCCTCTGGACAGACTTCCATCCTGCAACACCTTGATTTCAGATGTCTGGTCTCCAGGACTGGGGGAGGATGAATTCCTGTTGTTTTAAACCATCCACCTTGTGGTCATTTTTTACAGAAGCCACAGAACGGTCACACAGACCCTGCTCTGTAGGATCCTGGAAGTGCGGGTCTCATTAAAGGCCGACAGAGGCTGGAATGCAGAGCCCTTAGAGTCAGCATTGGGCCCCAGAAATCCTAAAGCAGAGGCTGGACACCAGAATGTTGAGGGGTCAGTTGGAAGCCCATCCCTAAGAGTGTCTGTCCAGGTGAGCTCCATATCCTGGGAGGAACCTGACCACAAGAGCCCTGGGGACACTGGGTACCTTCTCAGGTGAGCCCCATATCCTAGGAGGGGCCTGACCACGAGAGCCCCAGGGGTTGCTGGGTACCTGTCCAGGTGAGCTCCATATCCTGGGAGGGGCCTGACCATGAGAGCCCTGGGGGCTGCTGGGTACCTGCCCAAGTGAGCCCCATATCCTGGGAGGGGCCTGACCATGAGAGCCCAGGGGGCTGCTGGGTACCTGTCCAGGTGAGCTCCATATCCTGGGAGGGGCTTGGCCACAAGAGTCCTGTGTGCTGGGCGGGGGGCATGTGTATGAGCGTCCTCTCTGTGCAGCCAGCACAGAGTTGCTTATCAACTTCCCTGTGGGCAGTGCTGGAATGAAATGAGAACCAGGAGATGCCACGGACCCCTTGAACTCCTGTCCCTCTAGAGTGATGAGGTCAGTAGGCAGGTGCTGGCCACTGTGCTGCATGAGGGAGACCCCACGGGTACCTCTTGTGTCATCCACCTGACACCACGGAGGCCTCCCCAGGACAGAGCAGACAGCCTGTCTGGGTCAAGTGGGGGCTCCTGGTGATGCTGCAGGGGACATGAGAGGGACAGACCAGGCAGGAGGAGGTGGGAGCCCAGGCAGAGCCATGGGGCTCGGGGCCGAGGGGGCCTTTCTGGGTCTGAGCTGGGAGTGGACGGGCAGGTGGTGAGTGTGATCCAGGAAAGCTGCCCTCGGTGATGTGAGGCTGACCCTGCTTCAGAGTGACAAGCCTTCCGGATGATCCCAAAACAGGATAGTGAGACGGATCCTGTTAGAAGAAGGTAAGTGAATCCCCCCAAAAGGGGGCTCTGCGAGCTGGTCCCGGGAGGGGGACGAAGGGAACAGGCGTGGAACCTGCGGGGAGTGGGCAGTCGCCCTGGGCGTGCGGCGGGTGCAGACCCCCCTCCGTGTCCCACATCTGTGCTTCCGGCTGGATTACTTGGCTTCTCAGAGCCTCAGCTTCCTGGTCTGCTCATGGGGTGATGGTAGCATGGATTGACTAGCAATTTGCTCAGAACAGGGTAGGAAGGGGTCTAGTGGATATTCTACAGTACACCGTCAGTATAGGAATCGCAGGTCCTGTTTCCCGCAGGCCTGCCTTCAGGATCGGGAGAGCAAATCTGAGCAGACTTGCAGCAGAGCCTGGGGACGGGCTCCGTTTGGTGGGTCCCCCTGTTTCCTGAGTCTCGGAAGGAGCAGCTCCAGTGGGCAGTGGCAGCTTCATCCCACACCTGGAAGCATCCAGACCTCAAGGCCCAGCAGCCCCCGAGCCCTGTGTCTGGGCCCCCGGGAGGCAGACAGCACAGGCCGCTGTCCTCCTCGGCCCTCTTCCTGCCCAGAACATTCGGGGTCCAGGCCGTCATTAAGGAGAAGCAGGAATGGGGGTGTCCCATGTGGGAACAGGACACAGAGCAGCTTGTGCATGTGGACATCCACACCGGGAATGTGGGTCAGTGGGACGCAGGCAGCGGGAGGGGCAGACGGTGGGCCTGAGGAAGCAGGGCGGGGCCAGGGGTCCTGGTGTGTGTGTGTACGAGCTTTGCCTGTGCCGGGTCTGAGACTCCACGGGGCTTCCCTCCCCTGGTCACTGGCGAGGAAGAGCCGAGCAGCGTTGGTGGAGGGACCCCCTGCGTCCCCAGGCCCTGCCAGCATCAGCCCTTCAGGCTCTGGGTCGGGGAGCCTGAGGAGCGCAGGTCCAGCTGTGCCCACAGGGAGGCCTGGAGGGGTCGGGCGGGAAGCACTGGTGTGGTGTCGCCTGTGCGGGAGCTTCCGAGCCAGTGTCTAGTGGGAGCCCTCACCTCGCATGTGGGTTTCAAGTCCACAGCTCAGATCACCTTCTAGCCGCTTGGTTTGTTTTCTAGACACAAAGTCCTAATATCTCCTACGTCCCCTGCCCGTGAAAAGGCACGTCTGATCTGGCACCGGGAGCTGCCTCTGGTCCCTCCTGACTGGACGCCCAGCAGCCAGTGTCACTGCGTCACGACTGTTGGGGGTGTCAGGCATGGGGGTATGAGAGCACACGGTCCAGGCCCACGAGGGGCCGTGCCGTCCACGGAGCCGGTGCTGTGGCTGTAGGTGTTCCCTGCCCCCACCCCACGGGCAGAGACCACCGCCCCCTGACAGACTGTTACCAAGTGAAGTCACGTGGACCCTGCTCGGGCCCCAGCCTGGCGAGGCGCTCTGCCTCAGCGCGGAAGGTTTCCTTTTTCCACGTGGGTTCAAGTAGGCAAAAAACAAAACCAAAGCCCAGACCACCACACACAGGCTCCATTCAGTGGCCAAAGAATGGAGAAGCGGGAACTAAGTTCATAGATCAACTTCTCACCCTCCTGGAGAGAGTGGTTTAATTTTAAACAGTAAAGACAAAGGGAGGAGGAGTGAGGCTAGTGATGGGATGAAGAGGCCTTCCGGGGAAGGGGCGGGGCTTTTCCCAAGGGGGCGGGGCACCGCCTCCTTTGACCCGTTTCTGGTCCTTCATGTCCAGTCATGGCCGCCGGTGGGTGTGTCACTTAATATGCTGATATAGTAAATTCAGCATGTGATGAGACTCAGGGTCTGTTGGAGGTCACATTCGTTGCCATCTTGGTCCCAGCTGGTTCCATCTGTTTGTTTGTAGCTTCCTTTCTTATCTCTGGACCCCTTAACTTAAATACTTAGGTGAAATCCTGCTGAAGTTGGGGGGTGGAGGACAGCCGTGTGAAAAGTGGGTGCACGGGTTTGAGCAGGGCCTGGAGCAGCTCTGACAACAAGAGGAGGCTGAGACGGGCGGTCAGTCTGACGCCCGCACTGGAGCCTGTGGTCGGCATGCGGAGGTGGTCAGCTGGGGCACGTGTCAGGGAAGGTTCTCAGTGTTTACACAGAAGATGTGAACGTGGGCCCAGATGCAGAGCTGTCTGCGGATGCTGCTACAGAAACCCCTGATTCTTTACTGAGAAAACTTCTGGGCGATCATTCAGGCAGCAGGGCAAACTGCTTGTTCTGGAGGCTCTTGTGGGGAAGTGGGGGCCTAGCAACAGGGGCTCAGCCTGCATAACCCCAGAAGCCCTCCCAGGACAGCCCCAGAACTGCTTCTGAAATGGCAAGCAGAAGTGGGTCTTCCACCTACTAGACGTGGAGGAGAGGGCTGGGGTCTGCAGGGCCGCCCTCACCTTCAGGGACTGGCTGGAGGCTCACAGGACCCAGCACATGCTCATGGCTTGTGTCCTCACAGCTGAGATGGGTCACAGCACGCAGTAGGGATGCCCGGGCTGGAGGGCCCCTGCTCAGGTCACCTCATGACCCTCATGCCCCCTCCTTCCCTCGAGGGTCTCTAGGGTGTCTCTTCCCCCAGCGACGAAGGGCAGAGCCATGACAGTTACCCGCACCCCCGTCCCCCCAGGGAAGCTCACTAGAGGCTTGGCACCCGGCAGGGGCTGGTCGCGTGGTGTGCTCTGCCCTCACCCTCCAAAATGCCGGTGCCCAGAAGGGGAGCCAGGGTCCAGCATGAGCCACATGGTTTGTGCAACAGCACAGGCGCAGGGGGCTGCCCCTAACGGGAGGCGGGAGGGTTTAGATCAGGCCCGGGAGCTGCTCACCAGCTGCATTAGCTTCCCGGGGCAGCTGTGACAAACGGAGGCTCAGAGCAACAGAAACGTGTCCTCTCTCAGTCCTGGAGACCAGACGTCTGAGTTCGAGGTGTCCCAGGGCCGCGCTCCCTCCGGAGGCTCCAGGGGAGGGTCCTGCCTGACTCTTCCAGCTTCTGCGGGCTCCAGGCGTCCCTGGGCTTGTGGCCGCATCCCTCCCGTCTCTACCTCTGTCTTCACGTGGTGTCTCCCTGTGTGTCTGTGTCTCTCCGCTTGTGTCTTAGAAGGACACTGTCACTGATTCAGGGCCTCCCGGATCCAGGATGACCTCATCTCCAGATCCGTAACTAATTATACCTGCAGAGACCGTACTTCTAAATAAGGTTCCATTCTCAGATTCTGGGGGGCATGATGTGGACATAACTTCTGGGGGGCCCCCATTCAACCCATTATAGCACCCAGTTCCCAGATGCCAGCCGACCTTCCTCAGGACAGCATCAGGCTGGTGATGTTCTGTGTTTCCTCACGGAGTTGTCTCTTGTTTCCTGTGGTAACAGTGAGGTTGGGTGGGGGGCGCTGCCGGCTGACCTCCCGGTCATTCCAGGGACCATACTGACGTGTCCTTCCCAGGAGGGTGCGAGCACGGCCAGGGCTCCCCGGGAATACTCCACACTGACCGCTCGGTGGTCAGACACCGGCATGGGCTGGACCAGTCCCCAGACGTCTGCACCTTCTAGCACGTCCACAGCCTGGTGGACTCTGTGCGGGCCTATGACCAGGAGGTGTGGACCGGCAGGCTCGGTGGGAGCCCTCCTGCCTGCCACGTGGCCTCCAGCCCACCACAGACCCTCCAGTCCTGCCATGGACACCCCCATCCCATTAACCCCCAAGAGGGCTTCTGGGAGGGTGAGAACTTGACCATGAAGAAGGCAGGGCAGGCCCTAACTGCAGCAGGTGAAGGCAAGGACTGGGGGTGCTTGGGTATTTGTCCCCCAAAGACCCCGAATGTGGGCTCTGACTTGATGGGTCCACCTCCACCTGGTCTCACCTGGGGTGTCGCTGCAGGGAGAGCGCGTCCTTGGGAGATTTCCAGCTCTCCCCACCCCCAGCTTCACCCTCTGGGCCCCCCTCCCCCATTAATAGTCTCTAAATAGCGTCTCTCACCCATCAGGCCTGCGTAGGAGATTTTAATATCGTGTGGGAGTCCAGCAACCACGCCCATGTGTCCTGGGTGTCTTGGGAGGGGAGGGAGCCTTGCTCTCACATTCCTGCCCCAGTGCACCTGGGGGCGGGGACAGCAGACCCAGGCTCTGTTCCAGCAGAAGCTCCCTTTCTGTGAACAAGTCTTCCCCCAATGCCGTTATCCTCACTGGAGGCTCAGGAGGCCACAGCATTGGGGCACCTCCAGCACCAGGACCCCACCCTAGGGAACCTCTCAAGAGCAGGGACCAGGCCTGGGGGCTGAGGGCAGGAGGGAGCCGGCCTCTTCAGGATCCCCTGGGCTAGGATGCCTCCTACTCAGGAGGGGCTTGGACTCAGCTTAACTACCACCCGGGGTCTCCGACCCCTCCCCTGGTAGGGGGGCCCTTCAGATTCCAGGGCCCCAAGATCCTCCCCACTGACTTCTGACCCCAACTGCAGAGTCGGGGACCCAGAGACCCCCCTCCCCAGCTTCTTTTTTCTTGGAGGCTCCCAGAATTCCCTGAAGCTGTTATATCCAGGGTTTATTATGGTGAAGGATGCAAGTTAAAATCAGCGAGGACGGGGGGATGAGCAGGGTCCAGCCTCCTCGGCTGTGGCAGCCCAGGGAAGCCCACCTGAGTCCTGAAGTGCAAGGTTTATTGGGGTCTGTCACGTCAATGTGGGGACCGCCATGTGCCTGACCTTGGCCTCCAGCCCCCGGGGGACTCAGGAAGCCCCACCATGTATCACGCCATCAGCACAGACCAGCCTGGAGCAAAGCCCACGGAGCACGGATACTCCCGTCAGACTCAAGGTGACCTCTGGAGCCAGGACAGAGGCCCGGCCTCTCTGTGGGCAGATGAACCCACACCGCACGAGCCCTGGTGCAGTGCCCGTTCCGTGTGGTCAGCATGGGTGCACGCGGGTCAGCCAGTGTCTGTGTGTCTCAGCCTGTGACCACAGACCACACTGTCCTGCTCTGCTCACAAGAGTGAGGCCAATGCAGGGACAACGGGGGTGGGAACAAAGCCGGGTCATGGTCAGGTTGGGTGAGAAAGGGTCCAAGGAGCGAGAACCCAGCTGCCCTTGCCTGGTGAGCCGAGAGCTGACGTCCGCTCTGTGGTCAGTCCATCTCCCCACATCCCAAGGTAGAGCTGCCTTTCCTGCACCCTGGGGCAGGGTCATGCCTGTGTATACAGCAGGACGCACAGCAGTGCACGCAGCAGGCCTGATGCCTGCCCCTGCCATGTACTTGGGGTCTTGGTGAGGGTGGAACATCCCAACAGGACGTGGGCCGACCCCGGGGAGGAGGTAGGGGTGAAGCGTTTGGGAGCCTCTGGAGGGGATCCTCACCTGTCTGCACAGGTGGACTGAGGACACCAACCAGGGTGGGCAGGCGGGGAGCCCAGTCCTGGGTCAGCTCTGAGGCTGGACAAGGGGCGTGGAGCTGGGCGTGATGGCGGTGGGGACGAGGGGCTGATCACAGGGCAGTGCGGAGTGGGACCGTCCGAGGCAGCGGGGAAGGTGAAGACTGTGCCCGACGGGAGGATGGAGAGACCAGCAGGCGGGGCTGTAGGCGCGGGTAGCAGGGCTGCTCCCCGCAGGGCGGTGCCAGAGCCCTGCACCGCTGGAAACCTCGCAGTGTCCGGACAGAACCCCAGAGGATGGGGGGCCGGATGGGCGGGAAGAGTTTGGAAAAGTCACCTTATCTCCACATGTCCTGGGGGAGGGGTTCCCGCTCCCGCCTCTTTCCTTAGAGTCTCCCCACCTGGGGAGTCAGCACACTCAACAGGCGGTCGTGCATGGCTGGGAATTTGTCCCGGAGGATGAAGGGGAAGGGGGGAAAGGAATGAAAAACAAGCTCTGCGTGCTTGGACAGCACATGCCACTCTAATTTCTCATCAGGAAGAGGAATTTCCCAAAGGCTCAGGCCGCCCCTGTAACCAGAATGGGGCTTGAAGCAATCCTGCCACCTTGTGGCCGGTTTCAGAAACAAGTTGAAGACTGTTGCTCAGGGGCACTGCAATCCACCACGCCTGCAGTGTTGTAAATGACAACTATCGTGGTAAAATGGCTTGGGGTAAGTAACTGAAAAGGACTTGAAAACAAGGCAGGATTGCAGGAACTGGATTGCAAGAGGTAGATTGGACTCGCCGTTAAAGCATATGAAAGCTGCTCAACATTGCCTATGATTCAGTTGGCCAAAAAGGGTGTACAGGTGTAAATCCATACACCCTTGTGCCAACCAAACATGCGGGAAATACAAATCAACACTACAAAGATGTATCACTTTGCCCCAGTCAGAATGGCCATCCTCACAAAGTGTAAAAACAAGAAATGGAGGAGAGGACGTGGAGAAAAGGGAACCTGCTACACTGATGGTGGGAATGTCAATTGCTAACAGCCACCCTGGAGAAGGATATGATGTTTCCTAAAAATTCTTAAAAAATAGAGCTACAGGGACTTCCTGGTGGTGCAGAGGTTAAGAATCCAACTGCCAAGGCAGAGGACACGGGTTCGAGCCTTGGTCCAGAAAGATAACACATGCTGCGGAGCAACTAAGCCCATGCGCCACAACTACTGAGCCTGTGTTCTACAGCCTGTGAGCCACAACTACGGAGCCCGTGTGCCACAACTACTGAAGCCTGACGCCTAGAGCCTGGGCTCCAAAAGAAGACAAGACACTGCAATGAGAAGACCACGCACTTCAACGAAGAGTAGCCCTAACTTCCTGCAACTAGAGAAACCCCACATGCAATAACGATGACCCAACACAGGCAAAAAGGAGTCATTAATTAATTAAAAAACAATAGAGCTACAGAGCATATGGCACTTCCACTCCTGCATGTATATCTCGGGATAACCATAAATCGATAGGACACAGGTACTTCAAATATTAGTGCAGCACTTTTGCAGGAGCCTCGACTTGAAAACAATATATATATTCTTGGAAGGAAAAAATGGATAAAGAAGATATGGTACTTATGTACAATGGAATAGTACTCAGCCATGAAATCAATGAAATAAGGCCAGTTGCAGCAACTTGGGTGGACTTAGGTACGATCATTCTAAGTGACATAAGTCAGACACAAAAAGACACTTAGCATACAGTATCATTTATAGGTGGAATCTAAAAATGGCTACACATGAACTAAATTACAAAACAGAGTCACACATTTAGAAAACACACTTAGGGCTGCTAAAGGGGAAAGGTGGGGTGGGGTGAAACATAAACCAGAGGGCTGAAATTAGCACAGATACTGGTCCAAAGACCAAATAGGTAATCGACAAGACCTACTCTATAGCTCAAGAACTGCACTCAGCACACTCTAGTCACCAGAAAAGAATATATACCACTGGTAAGAATCTGAAAAAGAATTTATGGATGTCTCTCTGTAAGTGAAACAAGTGGATGTGCAGCAGAAAGAAAGACAGCATTGAAAATCAGCTACACCCCATTATAAAAATAAATTGCAAAAACACACAAAAAAAAGACAGAGAGAAAATGTTACAAAATACACTCAGGGGCTGTGATGCAACCTGGATTGACCATATCTAGACCCACAGCTGGATGGGCCCTAAGGCTGGACACTCGTGGGGCTGAGAGGCATGGTGAGGATGAGTCAGCAAATGCAGCACCTTTAGAGTAATACTTCCGGGTCCCCATTCCATGGATCCCAAATCTCCAGGTGCAGGGGACCCTTTGTACAGCTAAAACATGTATGGGACACACTGACGATGGTACAGCGTCACATCAGGAAGAGTTTAAGAAAAGGCACATAATCTCCTCATCTCCGGGTGCTCGGGTTCCCCCCTCCAGACTCTTTCCTAACAATCTCCCCACTAGGGGAAGTCAAAACGTTTAACATGCTCTTTAGCACCGTCTGGAATTTGTCCGGAGGATGAACTGGAACGGGGGGAAACAATGAGAGACAAGCCTTAGGTATTTGGACAGGCACATGCCACTCTAATTTCCAATGAGGAAGACGAATTGACCAAAGGCTCAGCTTGCCCTTGGAACAGGAATAGGGCTTGAAGCAACCCGGCCATTTTGTGTCCAGTTCCCAAAGAAACAAGTTGAAAAGTGGAGCTCAGGGGCACTGCAATTCTCAATCCTGCAGGACTGTAAAAGATACCTAACGTGGAAAAATGCCTTGAGGTAACTGACCAAAAAGGAGTTGAAAACAAGGCGGAATTGCAGGAACCAGATTTCAAGAGGGAGATTGGTCTCACCTCGAAAGCACATGGAAACGGGCAGAACTTCTTCAATGATACCGTTGGCAAAAAGGGCGTATGAGTTCTACAAGAAAATATTCAGAAAAAACACATATGCCCTTTTTGGCTAAGCAAGCAGGCACGCAGTGCAAATCAACACTACAAAGAGGTATCACTTCGCAAGGGCCATCCTCAGAAAGCGTAAAAACCAGAAATGCAGAATAGGACATGGAGAAAAGGGAACCTTTTTAGGCAGATTGTGGAACGGTAAATTGCCAACGGCACTCTGGAGAAGTGTATTGTGTTTCCCCCAAAAATCTAAGAAACAAAGCTATAGAGCATATGGCACTTCCACTCATGGGCGTATATCTTGGGAAAACAAAAACTCGACAGGACACAGGCACCACAATGTGTAGTGCTGGTCTGTTACAAGAGCCTTGACTTGGACACAACTGAAATTTCCTTGGAAGGAAAACATGGATAAAGAACTCATACGCATGTACAATGGAGTATAACTCATCCATGAAATCAATAAAATAAGGCCAGTTGCAGCCACTCGAGTGTACATAGGTACGATCATTCTCAGTGACATAAGACAGAAAAAGAGACTTATCATAAGATATCAGTTATAGGTGGAATATCACAATTGCTACACATAAATTAAATGACAAAATAGACACAGAATCACACATTTAGAAAACTCACTTATGACTGCTAGGGTGCAAAGGTCGGTTGACGTGAGGCATAAACCAGGAGTTTGAAATGAGCACAGATACCGTTCCATAGACCAAATAGGGAATCAACAACACTTACTCTAAACCTCAAAGGACTGGACTCAGCACACTACACACCGGAAAAGATTATATACGACTGGTAAGAATCTGAAAAAGAATTTATCAGTGTATCTCTGTATGTGAATCAAGTGGATGTACAGCAGCAGGAAACACAGCACTGAAAATCAGCTACTCCTCATTATAAAAATAAATTACAAAAAACAAAAAAAAAAAGACACTGAATGAAAGGAAAATTCTTACACAATTCATTCAGAGTCTGCGAGGCAACCTGGATTGACCATATTGAAACACACAGCTGGATGGGACCTAAGGCTGGACACTCGTGGGGCTGAGAGGCTTGGTGAGCATGAGTCAGCAAACGCAGCCCCTTAGAGTAATACTGCCTGGTCCTGATTCCATGGGTCCCAAATCTCCAGATGCAGGCAACCCTACGTACAGCTAAAACATGCATGGGACACTCTGAGAATGGTACCCCTTCAGAAAAGGAAGAGTTTGGAAAAATCACCTCAGTTCCTGGAGTTCGGGTTCCCACCTCCAGCCACTTTCCTAAAAAACTCCCCACTTGGGGAAGTCTGGACCTACAACACCCTCTTTTGCACAGTTTGGAATTTGTCTGGAGGATGAACAGGAATGGGGGAAACACTGAGAGACAATGCCAAGGTGTTTGGACAGGTGCATGCCACTCTAATTTCCAATGAGGAAGAGGAATTGACCAAAGGCTCAGCTTGCCCTCTGATATGGAAGAGGGCTTGAAGCAATCCTGCCGTTTTGTGTCCAGTTCCCAAAGAAACAAGTTGAAAAGTGGAGCTCAGGGGCACTGCAATTCACAATCATGCAGGATTCTAAAAGATACCAAACGTGGAAAAATGCCTTGAGGTAAGTCACAAAAAAGGAGATGAAAGCAAGGCAGAATTGCAGGAACGGGATTTCAAGAGGGAGACTGATCTCGTCTCGAATGCACATGGAAAGGGGCAGAACATCTTCAATGATGCCGTTGGCCAAAAAGGGCGTATGAGTTCTACAAGAAAATATTCAGGAAAAACGCATATGCCCTTTTTGGCCAACGAAGCCAGCCCGTGGTGCAAATAAAAACTACCAGGAGGTATCACTTCCCATCAGTCCAAAGGGTCACTCTGACAAAGTGTAAAAACCAGAAATGCAGGATAGTGCTGAAGAAAAGGTAGCCTTTTTATGCTAATTGTTTGATGGTAAATGGCCAACGGTACTCTGGAGAAGTGTATTGTGTTTCCCAAAACTATCTAAGAAACAAAGTTACAGAGCATACGGCACTTCCTCTCATGGGCGTATATCTTGGGAAAAGCAAAACTCGACAGGACACAGACACTACAACTTTTAGTGCTGGTCTGTATACAAGAGCCACGACATGGATACAACCAAAATTTCCTTGGAAGGGAAAAATGGATAAAGTAGATGTGATACTTATGTACAATGGAATATAACTCAGCCATAAAATCAATGAAATAAGGCCAGTTGCAGCAACTCCGGTGTACTTAGGTACGAGCATTCTCAGTGACCTAAGTCAGACAGAAAAAGAGCCTTATCATAAGATATCAGTTATAGGTGGAATATCAAAATTGTGACACATGAACTAAATGACAAAAGAGACACAGAATCACACATTTAGAAAGAAAACACAATTATGAGAGAGGGGAAGATGGCGGAAGAGTAAGATGCAGAGATCACCTTCCTCCCCACAGATACATCAGAAATACATCTACACGTGGAACAACTCCTACAGAACACCCACTGAATGCTAGCAGAAGACCTCAGATCCCCCAAAAGGCAAGAAACTCCCCACGTACCTGGGTAGGGCAAAAGAAAAAAGAATAAACAGAGACGAAAGAATAGGGACGAGACCCGCACCAGTGGGAGGGAGACGTGAAGGAGGAAAGGTTTCCACACACTAGAAGCCCCTTCGCAGGTGGAGATTGCAGGTGGCGGAGGGGGAAAGCTTCGGAGCCGCGGAGGAGAGCACAGCCACAGAGGTGCGGAGGGCAAAGCGGAGAGATTCCCGCACAGAGGATCGGTGCCGACCAGCACTCACCAGCCCGAGGGGCTTGTCTGCTCACCCGCCGGGGCGGGCGGGGCTGGGATCTGAGGCTCGGGCTACGGTCGGAGTGCAGGGAGAGGACTGGGGTTGGAGCCGTGAACACAGCCTGAAGGGGCTAGTGCACCACGGCTGTCCGGGAGGGAGTCCGGGAAAAGGTCTGGACCTGCCTAAGAGGCAAGAGACTTTTTCTTCCCTCTTTGTTTCCTGGTGCACAAGGAGAGGGAATTCAGAGCGCTGCTTAAAGGAGCTCCAGAGATGGGCGTGAGCTGCAGCTAAAAGCGTGGACCCCAGAGACGGGAATGAGATGCTAAGGCTGCTGCTGCTGCCACCAAGAAGCCTGTGTGTGAGCACAGGTCACTGTCCACACCTCCCCTCCAGGGAGCCTGTGCAGTCCGCCCCTGCCAGGATCCCGTTATCCAGGGACAACTTCACCAGGAGAACGCATGGCGCGCCTCGGGCTGGTGCAACATCACGTCAGCCTCTGCTGCCACAGGCTTGCCCCGCATCTGTTCCCCTCCCTCCCCCCGGCCTGAGTGAGCCAGAGCCCCCGAATCAGCTGCTCCTTTACCCCGTCCTGTCTGAGTGAAGAACAGACGCCCTCCAGCGACCTACATGCAGGGGGGGGCCAAATCCAAAGCTGAACCCCGGGAGCTGTGAGAACAAAGAAGAGAAAGGGAAATCTCTCCCAGCAGCCTCAGGAGCAGCGGAGCAAATTTCCACAATCAACTTGATGTACCCTGAATCTGTGGAGTACCTGAATAGACAACGAATCATCCCAAATTGAGGAGGTGGACTTTGGGAGCAAGATTTATGATTTTTTCCCTTTTTCCTCTTTTTGTGAGTGTGTATGTGTATGCTTCTGTGTATGATCTTGTCTCTATAGCTTTGCTTTCACCATTTGTCCTAGGGTTCTGTCCGTCCTTTTTTTCTTTTTTTTTTTACATTTAAAATTTTTTTCTTAATAATTATTTTTTATTTTAATAACTTTTATTTTATCTTCTTTCTTTCTTTCTATTTTTTCTCCCTTTTATTCTGAACTATGTGGATGAAACACTCTTGGTGCTCAAGTGAGGCATCTGTGCTGGGCCTCTGAGGTGGGAGAGCCAACTTCAGGACACTGGTCCACAAGAGACCTCCCAGCTCCATGTACTATCAAACGGTAAAAATCTTGCAGAGATCCCCATATCAACACGAACACCCAGCTTCACTCAACGACCAGAAAGCTACAGTGCTGGACACCCTATGCCAAACAACTAGCAAGACAGAAACACAACCCCAGCCATTAGCAGAGAGGCTGCCTCAAATCATAAGCCCACAGACACCCCAAAACACACCACCAGACATGGACCTGCCCACCAGAAAGACAAGATCCAGCCTCATCAACCAGAACACAGGCACTAGTCCCCTCCACAAGGAAGACTACATGACCCACTGAACCAACCCTAGCCACTGGGTACAGACACCAAAAACAATGGAAACTACGAACTTGCAGCCTGCAAAAAGGAGATACCAAACATAGTAAGATAAGCAAAATGAGAAGACAGAAAAACACACAGCAGATGAAGGAGCAAGGTAAAAACCCACAAGACTTAACAAATGAGGAGGAAGTAGGCACTCCACCTGAAAAAGAATTCAGAATAATGATAGCAAAGATGATCCAAAATCTTGGAAATAGAATAGAGAAAATACAAGAAACATTTAACAAGGAACTAGAAGAACTAAAGAGCAAGCAAACAATGATGAACAACACAATAAATGAAATTAAAAATTCTGTACAAGGGATCAATAGCAGAATAACTGAGGAAGAAGAACGGATGGTGACCTGGAAGATAAAATAGTGGAAGTAACTACTGCAGAGCAGAATAAAGAAGAAAGAATCAAAAGACCTGAGGACAGTTTCAGAGACTTCTGGGACAACATTAAACACACCAACATTTGAATTATAGGGGTCCCAGAAGCAAAAGACAAAAAGAAAGGGACTGAGAAAATATTTGAAGAGATTATAATTGAAAACTTCCCTAACATGGGAAAGGAAATGGTTAATCAAGTCCAGGAAGCACAGAGAGTCCCATACAGGATAAATCCAAGGAGAAACTTGCCAAGATATATATTAATCAAACTATCAAAAATCAAATACAGGGCTTCCCTGGTGGCGCAGTGGTTGAGAGTCCACCTGCCGATGCAGGGGACACGGGTTTGTGCCCCGGTCTGGGAGGATCCCACATGCCGCGGAGCGGCTTGGCCCATGAGCCATGGCCGTTGAGCCTGCGTGTCCGGAGCCTGTGCTCCACAATGGGAGAGGCCACAACAGTGAGAGGCCCACATACCGCAAAAAAAAAAAAAAAAAAAAAAAAAAAAAAAAAAAAAAAAAAATTCAACTACAAAGAAAAAATATTAAAAGCAGCAAGGGAAAAACAAAAAATAACACACAAGGGAATCTCCATAAGGTTAACAGCTGATCTTTCAGCAGAAACTCTGCAAGCCAGAAGGGAGTGGCAGGACATATGTAAGGTTATGAAGGAGAAAAAGCTACAACCAAGATTACTCTACCCAGCAAAGGTATCATTCAGATTTGATGGAGAAATTAAAATCTTTACAGACAAGCAAAAGATAAGAGAACTCAGCACCACCAAACCAGCTTTACAACAAATGCTAAAGGAACTTCTCTAGGCAAGAAACACAAGAGGAGGAAAAGACCTACAATAACAAACCGAAAACAATTAAGAAAATGGGAATAGGAACATACATATTGATATTTATGACAATGGAGACACAACGACCAAAAACCTATGAGATGCAGCAAAAGCAGATCTAAGAACGAAGTTTAAAGCAATACAATCCTACCTTAAGAAACAAGAAACATCTCAAAAAAAAATCTAACCTTTACTAAAGCAATTAGAGAAGGAAGAACAAAAATCCCCAAAGTTAGCAGAAGGAAAGAAATAAAAAAGATCAGATCAGAAATAAATGAAAAAGAAATGAGGGAAATGATAGCAAAGATCAATAAAACTAAAAGCTGGTTCTTTGCGAAGATAAACAAAATTGATGAACCATTAGCCAGACTCATCAAGAAAAAAAGGGAGAAGACTCAATTCAATAGAATTAGAAATGAAAAAGGAGAAGTAGCAACTGACACTGCAGAAATACAAAGGATCATGAGAGATTACTACAAGCAAATCTATGCCAATAAAATGGACAACCTGGAAGAAATGGACAAATTCTTAGTAATGCACAACTTTCTGAGACTGAACCAGGAAGAAATAGAAAATATGAACAGCCCAATCACAAGCACTGAAACTGAGATTAAAACTCTTCCAACAAACAAAAGCTCAGGACCAGGTGGCTTCACATGTGAATTCTATCAAACATTTAGAGAAGTGCTAACACCTATCCTTCTCAAACTTTTCCAAAATATAGCAGAGGGAGGAACACACCCAAACTCATTCTTGAGGCCACCATCACCCTGATACCAAAACCAGAGAAAGGTGTCACAAAGAAAGAAAACTATAGGCCAATATCACTGATGAACATAGACGCAAAAATCCTCAACAGAATACTAGCAAACAGAATCCAACAGCACATTAAAAGGATCATACACCATGGTCAAGTGGGTTTATCCCAGGAATGCAAGGATTCTTCAATATGTGCCAATCAATCAATGTGATACACCATATTAACAAATTGAAGGAGAAAAACCATATGATCATCTCAATAGATGCAGAGAAAGCATCCAACAAAATTCAACACCCATTTATGATAAAAACCCTGCAGAAAGTAGGCATAGAGGGAACTTTCCTCAACATAATAAAGGCCATATATGACAAACACACAGCCAACATCATCCTCAATGGTGAAAAACTACAACCACTTCCACTAAGATCAGGGACAAGACAAGGTTGCCCACTCTCACCACTATTATTCAACATAGTTTTGGATGTTTTAGCCACAGCAATCAGTGAAGAAAAAGAAATAAAAGGAATCCAAATTGGAGAAGAAGGAGTAAAGCTGTCACTGTTTGCAGATGACATAGAATTGCATATGACATGACATACATAGAGAATCCTAAAGGTGCTTGCAGAAAACTACTAGAGCTAATCAATGAATTTAGTAAAGTAGCAGGATATAAAATTAATGCACAGAAATCTCTAGCATTCCTATATGCTAATGATGAAAAATCTGAAAGTGAAATTAAGAAAACACTCCCATTTACCATTGCAACAAAAAGAATAAAATATCTAGGAATAAACCCACCTAAGGAGACAAAAGTCCTGTATGCAGAAAACTATGACACTGAAGAAAGAAATTAAAGATGATGCAAATAGATGGAGAGATATACGATGTTCTTGGATTGGAAGAATCAATATTGTGAAAATGACTCTACTACCCAAAGCAATCTACAGATTCAATGCAATCCCTATCAAACTACCACTGGCATTTTTCACAGAACTAGAACAACAAATTTCACGATTTGTATGGAAACCCAAAAGACCCCGAATAGCCAAAGCAATCTTGAGAACGAAAAACGGAGCTGGAGGAATCAGGCGCCCTGACTTCAGACTATACTACAAAGCTACAGTAATCAAGACAGTATGGTACTGGCACAAAAAGAAATATAGATCAATGGAACAGGTTAGAAAGCCCAGAGATAAACCCACGCACCTATGGTCACCTTATCTTTGATAAAGAAGGCAAGAATATACAGTGGAGAAAAGACAGCCTCTTCAATAAGTGGTGCTGGGGAAACTGGACAGGTACATGTAAAAGTATGAAAATAGAGCTCTCCCTAACACCATACACAAAAATAAACTCAAAATGGATTAAAGACCTAACTGTAAGGCCAGACACTATGAAACTCTTAGAGGAAAACCTAGACAGAACACTCTATGACATAAATCACAGCAAGATCCTTTTGGACCCACCTCCTAGAGAAATGGAAATAAAAATAAAAATAAACACATGGGACCTAATGAAACTTAAAAGCTTTTGCACAGCAAAGGAAACCATAAACAAGAGCAAAAGACAACCCTCAGCATGGGAGAAAATATTTGCAAATGAAGCAACTGACAAATAATTAATCTCCAAAATTTACAAGCAGCCCATACAGCTCAATATCAAAAAAACAAACAAACCAATCCAAAAATGGGCAGAAGACCTAAATAGACATTTCTCCAAAGAAGATATACAGATTGCCAACAAACCCATGAAAGAATGCTCAACATCATTAATCATTAGAGAAATGCAAATCAAAACTACAATAAGATATCATCTCACACCAGTCAGAATGGCTATCATCAGAAAATCTACAAACAATAAAACCTGGAGAGGGTGTGTAGAAAAGGGAACCCTCTTACACTTTTGGTAGGAATGTAAATTGATACAGCCACTATGGAGAACAGTATGGAGATTCCTTTAAAAACTAAAAATAGAACTAGCATATGACCCAGCAATCCTTCTACTGGGCATATACCCTGAGAAAACCATAATTCAAAAAGAGTCATGTACCAAAATGTTCATTGCATCTCTATTTACAATAGCCAGGACATGGAAGCAACCTAAGTGTTCATTGACAAATGAATGGATAAAGAAGATATGGCACATATATACAATGGAATATTACTCAGCCATAAAATGACATGAAATTGAGTTATTTGTAGTGAGATGGATGGACCTAGAGTCTGTCATAGAGAGTGAAGTAAGTCAGAAAGAGAAAAACAAATACCGTATGCTAGCACATATATATGGAATCTAAACAAACAAAAAAAAGAAAAAGATCATGAAGAACCTAGTGGCAAGATGAGAATAAAGATGCAGACCTACTAGAGAATGGACTTGAGGATATGGCGAGGGGGAAAGGTGAGCCGGGACAAAGTGAGAGATTGGCATGGACATATATACACTACCAAAAGTAAAATAGATAGCTAGTGGGAAGCAGCCACATAGCACAGGGAGATCAACTCGGTTCTTTGTGACCACATAGAGGGGTGGGATAGGGATGGTGGGAGGAGGGAGAAGCAAGAGGGAAGAGATATGGGGACATATGTATATGTATAACTGATTCACTTCGTTATAAAGCAGAAACTAACACACCATTGTAAAGCAATTATACTCCAATAAACATGTTAAAAAAGAAAGAAATTTAGCACTTTGTAGAATTTATTTAATTTGTAGATATTTTAGAGGTTTTTATAATCTGATTCATTTATATCAACCTCCAAATAAGTAACAAATTATAGCTAGATTTTTTTTATCCTTTCATGGTTTTTTAAATAGTAAATATTTCTTTTTTAGTCCTTTTCAGACTATTTATTCCAAATACATTCCCGAGTAATCCAGAATTTTTAAAACCTGGATTAATTTCAGGCATCCCATAATGCATGTAATGTCTCCACAGTTTCATATTTCTAATGGCTCTTTAATATACCCATAGATGTCAGTAATATTATATATTTTCAATGCTCCTCTCTCCTCTCCCCACTGATATTGAGCCTGTACTTAATATCTGTTGACTTAAATATATTCACATGTAAGCCATGTGATTGTAAATGCATATGTTATTAGTGTTTTAATACATTGTTTATTTTTCAAGTATAATTGACCTACAGCATGACATTAGTTCCTGGTACACAACATAGTGATTTTATATTTCTGTACATTTCAAAATGATCATCATGATAACTCTAGTTATGATATGTCACCATACTAAGATATTACATAGTCATTGACTATATCTCCTACACTGTACACTTAATACTCATGAATTATTTATTTTGCAACTGAAAGTTTGTACCTCTTAATCTCCCTCACCTATTTCTCTCAAGCCCCCACTTCTCCCTTTTGGCAACCATCTGTTTGTTCTCTGTATCTATAACTCTGATTCTGTTTAGTTATGTTTGTTCCTTTGTTTTGTGTTTTTAAATTTCACATATAAGTTAAGTCATACAGGATTTGTCTTTGTCTGATTTATTTCACTTAGAATTATACCCTCTAGGCCCATCCATGTTGTCACAAATGGCAAGATTTCATTCTTTTTTATGGCTGCGTAACATCCCATTGTATATATATACCACATATTCTATATCTATTCATCTATTCATGAGCACTTAGGTTGCTTCCATATGTTGGCTATTTACAAATAGCCAAGCTATTTACAAATAATGCTGCAATGAACATAGGCGTGCATATATCTTTCCAAATTCATGTTTTCATTTTCTTTGGAAAAATACCCAAGAGTGGAATTGCTGGATCATAAGGTAGTTCTATTCTTAATTTATTGAGGAATCTCCGTATTGTTTTCCACAGTAGCTGCACCGATTTACATTCCCACCAACAATGCATGAGGATTTCCTTTTCTCCGTATCCTTGCCAACATTTGTTGCCTTTTTGATAATAGCCATTATGACAGGTGTGAAGTGATATCTTATTGTGGTTTTGCTATGCATTCTTCTGATGATTGGTGATGAATCAACTGATCATATTTACCTTAAAAGGAAAAACTCTAAAAAGGAAAGAAAATAAAAAAACCTCTCATTGTGTTCTAGGTTCTACTCAATTCTCTTTTCACTTTAATTTATACATTTTCCCTTCAGGTAAGCTGCCTGTTTTTTAAAAAAAATCATCAATGTACATTCTTATGTGTTATTCCTTAAGCAGACATAGAGAAGTATCAAATTTTTTATGCTCTCAGTGAATACAGACTTCTTGTCAAAGAAGATTTCTGAAGATGGAACAAAATAATTTCAGTTTAAATCCCAGGGACTTAGGGATTCCAACCAGGTATTTTTATATTCCAAAAAATGATAAAAAATTTTATGGCTTAAATTACTATTCTTCGCTGAGAAAAGTTCTGAATGTAATATAAATGCTGTTATAGCATGATCTTCCTTTTTGATGAGATTTTCCAGGCTGTGTGGAGTAGCTGGCAGATAGCTATTACCTGAACAATCCCACATCTGGTTTGCTGAGATTTGTTTGTACTCGAACACATTGAATAAAACTTAGTGAAACTACTTTATATTGAAGCACATATTAACAAAAAAGAAAAGGTCCAATTATTTAGTTATCTAGAAAAAACACCTACCTGCTGGTGCCCAGAAGCCTTAAAATTGAAATTGAAACATATTTTTTTTTAGCGACTCTGCTGGAACTCTACAGTGAATGGTGTTTTGGTGCGTAGCACAGAGACCGTGAGACTCAAAGGGTGGGGCCTGGATTCACCTGCCAATTGTCTCCACACTTAACTTCTCTGAGTCTTACATCTCTTCCTATTAAAATAATGAGCATACTATTCTCATGAAATTGTACGGAGCATCAAATAAGGCAGCAAATGGGAAAGCACCAGTGTGATGTAGCTTAATAAACTGGTACAAATCTACATCTAATATAGACATTAACTTGTTCTACTTTTCTGATTAAAGAGCACTCTCTGCTTTCCCCCTTCCCCCTGATCAAAGTGTCTTGCTCTTTCTGTGTCCTTTTATAAACTGTTTTCAGTCAGGATTCTTTTTGCATATTCTAGCTAGCTTAAGCAGACAAGGAATGTATTAAAAGATATTAGATAATTCACAGAATCTGGGAAGGTCAGAAAATGAGGTTTGGAAGATAAGTCTGACTGCTCCGAGAGGCCCTAAGCGACCACCACTGTGGTGCTTTGTGACCACCTAGAGGGGTGGGATGGGGAGGGTGGGAGGGGAGACACAAGAGGGAGGAGATATGGGGATATATGTATATATATAACTGATTCACTTTGTTATACAGCAGAAACTAACACACCATTGTAAAGCAATTATACTCCAATAAAGATGTTAAAAAAAACCTGGATTAATTTCACACATCACATAATACAGTTAATGTTTCTGTAACATTATGGAAACATTACCCCTGGGTAAGCCTGAGGGAGGCCAGAGTGACAAGAGTCCAAGGATGCTGCCCCTGGGGCTCTTGCCACTGTGGCCTCCCTCAGGCTTACCCAGAATGGAGCCCACAAAGGTTGAATGATTGCATCTGATTGACAGTCTTTGCACGATAGCTGTGAGAGAAACTGGAAAGGTGAGGTTCTGACTTCTACCTTGCAAGACAGGAGACAAAAGGAGGGAAATTCCACAAATATAAAAAGAAATGAAACTGAGTTATTTGTAGTGAGGTGGATGGACCTAGAGTCTGTCATACAGAGTGAAGTAAGTCAGAAAGAGAAAAACAAATACCGTATGCTAACACATATATATGGAATCTAAGAAAAAAAGAAAAAAAAAAAAGGTCATGAAGAACCTAGCGGTAAGACGGGAATAAAGACACAGACCTACTAGAGAATGGACTTGAGGATACGGGGAGGGGGAAGGGTAAGCTGTGACAAAGTGAGAGAGAGGCATGGACATATATACACTACCAAACGTGAAATAGATAGCTAGTGGGAAGCAGCTGCATAGCACAGGGAGATCAGTGCGGTGCTTTGTGACCACCTAGAGGGGTGGGATAGGGAGGGTGGGAGGGAGGGAGATGCAAGAGGGAAGGGATATGGGAACAGATGTATATGTATAACTGATTCACTTTGTTGTAAAGCAGAAACTAACACACCATTGTAATGCAATTATACTCCAATAAAGATGTTAAAAAAGAAGTAAAAAAAAAGAAAGCCATTGAAGGGTTCTGCTTGTCAAATAAGCATGACTATTCCACCCTGACCTCTGTTTTTTATGATCCCCATCAAGGTGATCAAATAGTGTTTACACATGAGTTTCTGAAAACAGAGGAAGCCAAAGAAGTTCACCTAATTGCACAAATTTTAGGGCCAATAACAAACCAATCACTGATTCTTTCAGTTGTCCCCATCTTTATTTCTCACTCTCTCTGGGTTTGTGCATGTGTGTGAGAGTATTATACTATACTATAGAACTGTATTATGCCTATAGCATATATATAAGCTGCTTGATCAATCGATTGACTGGTTAAACAGTTATTGAATTTCAGAATATGTGTAAGGAATAAAACATATAAATATGAACAAGATCTGTGCCCTTCCTCCTTGGAACACACATTCTAATTAGAAAAGCTGTCATGTAAACTACTAATTACAGGCAACATGAGAAGAGCTTTAACGGGGAAGATACAAGGCACAGTGCACATATGTAACGTTTAGAGATACAAGTTTTTGTTGTTGTTGTTGTTGTTTGTTTTTTGCGGTACGCGGGCCTCTCACTGTTGTGGCCTCTCCCGCTGCGGAGCACAGGCTCCGGACGCGCAGGCCCAGCCGCTCCGCGGCATGTGGGATCCTCCCGAACTGGGGCAAAAACCTGTGTCCCTTGCATCAGCAGGCGGACTCGCAACCACTGCGCCACCAGGGAAGCCCTAGAGATACAAGTTCTAACACCTGTAATAGGAAACTCAAGATTAAAGGTATTGCCCCATAATACCCATATTACAAATATATTGGTAACCTATTTTGTCAAACAGTTGACTGAAGATATGTCAGTAGACTGTTATGTGTCACTGATAAGTTCAGACTTTACTATGTGCTTTCAATTTTTATTCATATTAAAGTCTTTTAATCTCTCATTGCCTTCAAATAATTATTTCAAGCTTCGTTTTTTGTTTTTTGGTTTTTTTTGCGGTACACGGGCCTCTCACTGTTGTGGCCTCTCCCGCTGAGGAGCACAGGCTCCGGATGCACAGGCTCAGCGGCCATGGCTCATGGGCCTAGCCACTCCGCAGCATATGGGATCTTCCCAGACTGGGGCACGAACCCGTGTCCCCTGCATCGGCCCCAAGCTTTGTTTTTATTCAGACAATCACTGTAAAATGAAATTTTAGATCATAAAATGTCCTTGAAAACAGAAGCTTCCTACTATGATACTGATATTTCTTTTCTTGCCTTATTAGCATCTTTAGTTTATACTTCTTATGTGTACTCACTTAACAACCAGCCTTAAATTCAGTAATCACATTTTCACCTAATCTTTGATTAGAACAATTATAGTAATTGAAAATAAAGGAGTAATTTCGTGAAGAGATTCATAAAGCATCCTTTTCAAGCCAAAGTGCAGCCTTCTAAGTAGTTTTTTCAGTATTAGGGCTACAAAAAATTCTGTTGTTCTGTTTAAAATACACAAATCCAGGGCTTCCCTGGTGGCGGAGTGGTTGAGAGTCTGCCTGCTGATGCAGGGGACACGGGTTCATGCCCCGGTCCAGGAAGATCCCACATGCCACGGAGTGGCTGGGCCTGTGAGCCGTGACCACTGAGCCTGCATGTCCGGAGCCTGTGCTCCGCCACAGGAGAGGCCACAACAGTGAGAGGCTTGCGTACCACAAAAAATAAAAACAAAACAAAACAAAACAAAAACAACAACAAAAAACAACACAGATCCCAAACCCTTTCATTGTCCGTGCATATTTGTCTTGGTCTCCCCTAGAGCTGTGAGTCCCAGCAGAAGGCTTAGCACACAACAGATGTCCAGTAAATGCTGTTGAATGACTGCCTGGCCCTCTTAACCTGGACTAAGACAGTAGAAGCATCAGAGAAAGTCCCTTCAAAAATAAAAAGCCTGTGAACGGATAAATAGGAAAGAAACATACAACAGAATTTGTATGTCTACTCCAATTTTTCTTTAGCTCTGAACTCTCTTAGCCAATGTTGATTTTTGGTTTGCCTTAAAAAACAAGAATATATACATCAGCACACCCTAAAGGAAATCTCTGTGAAGATTGCCACACCAGTTTATATTATAAACCAATTGGTAACATATGGCTGAATATTTTCTGTCAACTCACTGCTGTGTAATGAACCCCGAGGATGATGTTCCCAGTTACATAATTCCCTCACACTGACATCCAGAATATTGTGTTTTTTTTAAGTTATTTTGCTAATATCATATTCTTGGAGAAATAAAAAGGCTACAAACACCTTGATTAACAGAGTTTTTATGCCATCTTTTACACATTGTGGTAAAACTAAGCCAAAGCACTAGACGTGTTTCATGAAAGCCCATGAGCTGCATAAGGGGTCTGAAAGAAAAAGACACAATGTAAGATCTGTGAGTTGAAGTTTTATTCAGGGTCTTACCGTGGACTATAGCCTGGGAGACAGCCTCTCAGACGGCTCTGAGGAACTGCTCCAAAGAAGTAGGGAAGGAGCCAGGATACACATGACTTTGGGCTAAGAAATAAGTGCAGTCAACCAAGCATACATCTCAGTAAAAGATTACCTCTAGTCACAATGAACAGGTAGTTCAGTTAATGATTTTAGTACTTTTCTATGCATGGGAAGATACAAGAATCTGGGTTCATTAAAATTCTTCCTCAGATATGCATCTAACTGTCTAAAGGCCTGTTTTTCCAAAGCACATTTCATCCTGTTTTTCGTCCTGAATTCCTTCTGGGGTACACTGTTGGTCAGTGGCTGCAGTAGCTAAAGACTCGATCCTTGTAGAACTGAAGGGTGGGCAACACTCTTTGCTGTACAGGTCTATACAGCTCTGTTAGGGTGGGTGACAGTGTAACTTTTTTGCATGTGTGAATCCCTCTAATTCAGATTCTCCTAGAATAGAAAGGTTGAGGAACTGATCTCTCATTGGTTCTTTTACCTTTATTGTTTCATCCCCAAGTCCCTCACATTTTCCCCCCACACACTCAGGCACACACACACACATGCACACACACACATACAATCACACTCACACACAAGCAAGAAAGGTGATTTTTGTCCAAGTAACAAAGACCCAAACTCACGGTGCCTTAAAGGAGATAGAAGTAAAAATCTGAATGTGGGCAAAGCGTGCTCTGCCCACAGGACAAAGCTTCCACCCCGTTACTACCCTGTGCAGCTCCACTCCTCAGTGCATCACTCTAGCCACATCAACTGCAGGTTAGTCGGCAGGAAGGTGAGGGCAGAAGGATGGGGAAAGGACGGGCAACGGAGAATCTGTCCTTGAAGAAAGTTTCCTAGAGCTTCCATACAACACTTCAACTTCCGTGAACCTAATAACATGACCACACTCCACCACAATGAAACCCCAGACACGTTTATATGTCACTATTGAGAACGGAGGGGAGAATAAAGACAGGGAGACAACCAGTAAGCTCCTTCCCCGTAGAATGTGTGGGGTTTCATTCTCTGGAGTGTTCTTGCATTTTCCTTTCCTTCTCCACACACCCTACACTACCATTCTCTCTACCCCTTAATCCACACAAAAAATCTTATTCTTACGTATCCATACATACTTCTCCTGCTCAAAGGAAAGAGGGTGAGCAATTAGAAGAAGGCAGGCTGACTTTCAGTATTAAAGCTGCCGAGTACCATGGATTTGAATGAGGAGGATCTGAGCCATATTCTAATCCTGTGCCTGCGTGTTTGCTCTCTCAGCTGAGACCACAGTTGGTTTTAATTGAACATAAAAGCTCCTATTTGATTCTAAGCAGTGGAATAGGGTTTTTATTTGCTAGTAAGTGGATTTTGAATTTCCTCCCAAAAGAAGTTAAACTTTGGTGATAGTTACAATAGTATCTCATTCACACAAAGGTCTAGAACATTTAAGATTCTCTGGGGAGATACCAACTTCTGTGGGCAGGGGACTCAGTAATTTAAAGACAATTTTAGGTGAAAGCATTGCCCTGGTTATCAAGGCAGTTGTTTTCATGCTCCACAAAGCACCAGAGGTATCTTTGAAATCTCCAGTTTCAGAGTGGTACAAACGAGGCAGAGCCCACCCACCGCAGCCCATCCCCATTCCATCCGTATTTTATGAATTCCGCTTCTATATGAGATACTGTTTAAAGAAACATTTTCACTACTTTTAAATATTTGACCTCATTGTTCCCAGCTCAAAATCTATTTCTTGTGGATTTGTTTCTTATGGACATTACAGCCTTGAAATTCCTTGGCCTTTTAGGAGCTGGTGACAAAGGGTAGAAAGAGAAGGGACATATGTGAAAACTTCTGCTAACTTGTCATCATGACATATTTTTCTAAAACTTAGTTAACTCATTTAGAGGCATCACAATGATGCTTGCAAAACAGACCCTCAGAATGCCTTGATGAGTGAGATTATATTAGTGGATATCTTTGTTTTGCTGGCAGTCACAACCTATGTGTATAATTGAAATTATTTTTTTTTAGTCATTTAAATTTTGCATTCTAATTCTTAAGTCTTTTTAATTGTGTGAATATATTTGTTGCTCCCACAAAATTGAATATTCGTATCTAGGTCAACATACGCGGAGGCAATGACCACCGAGTGACAAGGTTTGCTGATTTTCACATCACAGCTGCACCACAACTTTATTGTTTGTTTTTGAATCAGAATCCTCTCAGCAACCCCACTTCATCTGTCAAATACTCCATGGGGACAAAAAAGAGAGAAAGCATTTGTAGTCTTGTTGTTGTTGCAAAAATCCAATCTTTTCTTTCTGGCAGATCAACTACTTAAGTAAAACTCACATCGCTAAAGGAGTAGTTAAGTGTTTCACACTAAATAAAATACTCTAAGAATTTATTTCTCTCAGCATCTGTTTTTTCACTTTCCAACTCATATTTCTTCATGGCAACAAAATATCGAATAAAAGTTTCCCCTAGAGCCTGTCTCAGACATTGATCTTCCTCCAGTGCCATGAGGGCATCTTCTAGTTTCAAAGGGATCTCAGAAAGTTTGGGCTGATGAAGGTCTGTGCTGTCCTCTGGAGCAGCCAAAACACCATCGTTTCTTTGAAGTCCATCCAAGCCTGAAGCCACAGTGGCGGCCAGCACCAGGTAAGGGTTTGCCGTGGCTGAGCCCAGTTTATTTTCTATTCTGGTGCCTTTCTCACCATGGCACTTGATATTAAAAGCACAGCTGTTATCGTTGTATGCCCACGTTGTCGGCACACTCTCCTTCAGGTCTTTACTCTCCTTGGAATAGCGCTTCCGGCAGCTCGCAGCAGGAGCCATCAAGCAGCTGAGAGCCGCAGAGTGCTTCAAGAGACCTGCCAACCATTTTTTCCCAGTGGTCGTGAGCTGCTCCATTCCAGAACTGCTACAGAACAAGTTTTTCTCTCCATCGACATCCCAGAGACTATGAGACAAAATTCCTGAATTGCAGAATCCAGTCTCGATGAAAAAGCTGGTGATGTAATTATATTTCCTTGCCACTTCTTTGACAGCTGTTCTAAAGGTAAATGCGTTATCAGCTGAACGGATGCCAAATTCGGGCAGAAAGCAGATTTCCATCTGGCCAGGCCTGGTAGAGGAGGAAAAGCTCTCAACATTGGCCCCAGTGTGATACAACCCATCCACGAGGTCCTGGATGAAGGGCTGGTCATGATCATCTAGCAATGCTGAAGCAGGAAGAGATATGGTCTTTGAATTGATAATTTCAGGTATACCAAAAATGCAAAAATCATAGATGAAGGCAGAGAACAGGGAGAAGCCAGAGTCCTGCAGCCGGCTCAGCTGCCTCTTTGCGATGTGCCTTGGGGAAGTCAGCAGTGGCTCGCCAGTCACAGTGAACGTGTCACAGATCACCCTTGCAGTCCTCTCGGCCCACGGCAAAACTCTGAAGGTCGATAGCTCTGGCATCAGGACTATGTCACTATTAAAACATGTTGCTCTTATGTGATCCACTTCATTGTCCTTAGGATTTGGTATCAATTCAAGATAACCTCGGGGCATGTAAACGCCATGGATCACTTTTTCCTAAAGAAGTTAAAGGATAGAGCAATCAAGTTTTGAAACTTGAAAACAAACAAAAACGTGGGGGGTGGGAGAACGGAAAAAATGTTTAACATCTGTTGGTTAAAGCTAGCTTAGTATCAGATAATTTTTAATAGTTTAAAATAGACCCCCCAAAGGTAATTTATAAACAAGGCTTAATAGCTTTTAGCCTTGGAGACTTTATATGCTCATGTTCATGAAAACAGCACTCATAAAGAAAAGCTATAATGATAAAGAAAATGTCTATAGCCAATGACAAAGGTAAAACCTAACAGAACTATTTGAACTGCTCATAACCAAAAATATTTTTTAAAGCACTTTTTACCGTGTGGCATAGTAGCTAATACTTCAGATAAGGCTTATTCTATTGTAATCTCCACAGGTAACTGACTCCGAAGTCTACAGTAAAGAATCCTCAGTCTTTCTCAGAGAGCTGACTGTTGTCACACCCGGGACACACAGGACAGAAGAGTCGGGACTGCTGACAGTTGCACTCCTCTCTTCACTCACCTTTACAACCCACTAACGAGCAAACTACCTCACAGGCGCAGAGTTCCAGAAACCTTGCCCGTGAATGTGGACCTATGTTATAGTTTCCAAAATGTTGCAGCCTTCAAGTCAGCAGTCCTAACTCTCATTAATTCCTTGTGTGAAGTTAAGCAGATCACAGAACTATGTTATGTGTCACATATGTTTTGTTATGTGCCTCATATGTTATGTTATGTGCCTAATGTTATGTTATGTGCCTCATATATTATGTTATGTGCCTCATATGTTATGTTATGTGGCTTATATGTTATGTGCCTCAGCCTTCATATCTGTGAAACAGAAGTGTTAGTGTAAATGATTGCTAAGGCACTTTCTAGTCAAATACCTCTTGGGTTCAATGGATTTAGCTTTTATTTAACTTTTCTATGTGCCATACAGCATGAAAATAATGAAGTTATAAAGTTGAACAGACACATAAAAATGTAGAAATTGTGTAGTAGGAATACCAGTAAGGTTTCATGTGTTGACGTTTCCATTAATGGGTGGAGAAAAAGCTGACTGTAAAGCTTGGTTCCTATGATGTCAGTGAACACCGTGAGGGTAACAAAACCTACTCACATTCTGCAAGCCAAACTCTTTGTTATATTACTTCCAAATCTCAAACAGCGTGGCTAACGAGGAAGGGCTGATGCTCGCAGAAGTGACTCTTCTGCAGGTGCTGGTGAGCCTCCTTCACTTTCCACCACCTCTACACATTTCCAAGTGCCATTTGACCTGGATGATCCAAATCTGCTTTTGCCAATAGTAAAGTTGAGTAAGTCAAGCACTGTTTATTCAGCGCCCGCTTAATTTTCAACCTACTCAAGGACCTAGGTACATAAACTTCGTGTGTGTGTTTGTTTGTGTGTGTGTGTGTGTGTGTGCAGGCAGATCTAAAGAATTTTTGAAGAAACAGATTTGAATCTTTTGGAATTCTTTAAAAAGTGTTTTGAAGATGCCCAGGTTTTCCCAATATAAAGCAAATGAGAAAAATTACAATTTGATATTGAAGTAATAAGTAAGATATATTTAAACAATAATCTTAGAGGATGCTTAATTTTCATACTTTTGTATATAATACTGATGTCCCTTCCTAAGAAATGATGTTTCAGTAACACAGTAAGTCAGTTATTAAAGTAAATACATGACATAAACTGAAAAATACTCAGAAAATCTCAAAACATATCTAAAAATATCGTATTTCTTGATATCACTATTTTTGAGAACTTAATAATATTTATTGTCATCCAACAAAAATAGGATATATTCTTATCAGAATTAGAAGCTAAAATGGATATGCTTTTTATCTAGCAAATTCTATTTAATCTTTTTTTTTCTCTTTGTATTTATTCCTGGGTCTTCTGTTGTAATTTTCTCATATCAAACAAATTATAATCTTCATAATTGCAATAAGAGAAAAAAGGAGTGAAATTATTCAAGGCAGAAGAATGAAAATTACCAGTCTTAATTAGTTTTATATTTATATTGGGTAAATGAATTGCTGTTTGGGAGCTGAAAGTATACATTCAGCTCTTAGGGGAACAATAATGTGTCTGGGGAGTGGTAAGGGAAGAAACACAATGAATGATTGGTTTTCAACTAGAATTGCTGTATAGATTACAATAACATAAGAAAGAGCAATGAGGACCATTTCCTTGCAAATGAATTGAATGAAATTATATTCAATCATGACTCTACTTGCAAAACTCACTTGGAAAAATTGTGCAGGGATACTCTTAGACCTGGACACACCATGCAGGTCTGTTGCTTCAAATCGCACAAACTGAAGGTGATTTTTGGCCATTTCTTGTTTAATGTGTTTCATTCTAGAGGAGAGTTGAGGTGCAGTAGGAATTGGAGTGCTGTCCCTGGTGTTATCTGTAAAATAAAAAATGGTCTAAATCATTAGATCATGATGAACTGCGAAGTAAAATGAGGCTAGAGAATAGTAAATTAGTCATTATGATCATTAACAAAAGCATCATATGTTTCCATGTCTTTGGCTTATTCCTGAGAACATTGTTCCTAAACAGTCTAAGAGATTATCACCTGGGACGAGGTGAAGGTTAACTCTATTTGCTTAAGTAAATAGCAATATTATGTGTAAGCACTTACTGAAAATGTCTTTGCTTATGGGAATTAGAATATATTTACATCACTGCTTTGGCACCATATAAGGCTGTATATAGATGAGTATCATCGAAAAGACTGAGCTTCTTGAACTAACTGGTTTTACCCAAATAAAAAGTGCCTGTATGATTAAAGGTAAAATTATTTGTTTGTTTTTATTTTCTGTGGGTTTGCTTTTTTGTTTCGTTTTCTTTGCCAAAAGAGCTATATATCTTTATAACGGCATCTGGATCTAAGACATCTACATCTCTGTCAAATATAAAATTTGTATAAATGAGAATATAAAAGTGTTTTTCAAGAATGAGAGTGTAGGAGATGAAAAATCTAGACTGAGTACTCCATTTTAAAAAAACTAGAAAACTTCAAAAAAAGTTTTTTTTCAAGACTTTTAAGATAGTCTACAAATTCTAAAACCCTAGAGTTAAAAGAGACTGGAGATAACATCTAATTCAACCAACTCAGTAGCTTAAGTCCCAGAGAAGTACAACCAGGTTCCCTGAATCACGCTCTCAGTCCATCACCAAAATTGAAACTGGAACCCAGACATTTTGATTCTCGGTGGGTGGCTCAATACCATAAAGTGACTGAATGTATCTAAAGCGTATGGGAGGATCAGGCACACAGTGCACATCATAGATGTTGGCTACTGTCCGACTTTTAGGAGACGCAGCAGATTATAGTCATTCAGCACAAACACTGAAACTCATCTGCCTCCCTACAAATCCTGCCTTTGCCCTGGCAACTTGCCTTATCTCAGCTTTCTTATGTGCCTCAGCTTTCTCACTGACACAGTATTACCTATTTCATAGGCTTGTTATGATGATTAAACAAGTTATTCAACAGTTCTTGGCAGACAGTAAGCACCATATCAATGTTTCTTAAATGCATCAAGTGAGCACAATTACTCTAACCCTGGTAAATGGTACCATGATCATGTCTGAATCTGAATACCCATCAATCTGTCACATCACTGATGTTGAACAGCTGTAATTTTAAAGTGATGCTTGAGTATCATTTTTTGAGATATAATTATGCTTTTAAAACATAAAGATTGACAGTTTAAAAACACAGATTAAGTAGATTTTAAGTACATGAAGCATGTGTAGTCATTTGATTGGTTCTACCTATGCAAATATATTAGGGGTGCTGTCCCGTCACTGATAAATTTGGCTGCTCTGATGCTCCATAGGCTTTATAACTACCTTCCATTTAACAGAAACAATTAAGCTGTAGCATTTACAGTGTTTTATGCCAAATTAGCAGCTGCTGTGTTCCCAAACTTATTCTGAAGTATTGGGTGTTCTGCCCAAGATGAATAATTCTCCTTAAAGAAAATAAAATTTATAGGCATTTTAAAATATGGAAAATTTCAGATAATCAGTATTCTAAACGTAATAAGCAATTACATGTAAACCATAAATATATTAATAACATAAAAAAATCAGAAGACATCTCCTATTAAAGGAATAGTCATTTTACTGGTTCACCAATAATACAATCACAGGTAATCATTAGTTCTTTCCCTTATCTGTATCTTCTACAGTTACTACAATAAATGTGTGTTATTTTAAAATAAGAAAAAGGTTTATCCACTCAATATAGATTTGTTTTTTGTTACCACATACTATTTATACTGCACATATATTATAGGGGCAGCCAGAAAAAGGCTGGGCACCCTTGGAGAGCTTTATATTATTGAGTGAGGAAACTATAGACAATAAACATGCCACCAAATGCAAAGGTGGGATAATTTATCATGGTTAAAGTGCTGGGAAAATAAAACATAATCATCTGAAGTATTAATTCTCTGAGATTTGATCACAATGTGGACAGGTCCAACCACTGATTCTCTCTAACATCACCAAGTTACACTATGGCTGGACAGTGAGTGTATATATTAGTTTGCTAGGGCTGCCATAACAAATACCATAGACCAGGAGGCTTAAACAGAAATGTATTTCCTTACAGTTCTGGAGAGTAGAAGTCCAAGACCAAGCTGTCAGCAGGATTGGTCATTTTCTTCTGAAGACCTCTCTCCTTGGCTTGTAGATGGCCATCTTCTTCACATGGTCTTCCCTCTGTGTGTGTGTTTCCTAATTGCTTCTTATAGGGACACCAGTCATATTGGATTAGGGCCCATTCTACAGAACTCATTCAACATTAGTTACCTCTTCTAAAACTCTGTCTTCAAATAGTCACATTGTGAGGTACTAGGGGTTAGAACTTCAACATATGAATTCTGGGGAGACACAATTCAGCCCATAATAATATACTGACCAGTTTCCATTTTCTTCAGGGTCCTAATCACCACCTGCCATGTTGTTGTGTAATACAAGTTTACTGTCTTTCACCACTTGCATGTTAGCCCCAGGAGAGCTTACTTATTATGTATTTACTTACTTGCTATTGTATCCCCAGTACCTCCAAGCAGTACAGACATATCATAGGCACTCACTGGCTATTCCTTTAATAATTTAATAATTAATGTGATTTAATTATTTAGTTAAGTAATTAATACATCATGTGATTTGACCTTGTCTAATTAAAAAGTAAAAATTGGCATCACATTTTGATATGTATCCTAAGTATGAAATTTTCATTTAAAAGTTTAATTCTTTCACCAAATATGACAGCCCTATTCAATCAAATTTCATTTTCATGGCATCAACTAATCTGAATTGTCTGACTTTCTTTTCTTCAAATAAATTGCACTTCTTAGTTACAATTAAACCTTTTGGTCAGCCCTCCCCAGATGTGTATGATAGAGCATACATGTGTATGATAGAAGAGCAGACAGATATTTGCCATTTCAGGGGCTCATTTGTTTTTCTTATACTGTGGCTCCTGAGAGGTGCTCTCCTTTCCCATCTCCTCAGAGAGTTAATAAATTAAATCAATGTGCTTTTATAGTGGAAGTTTTATGGCTGTGAGTTTTTAAGGGGAAAAATAAGAAAACATGAAAAACCAAGCAAACCTCAAAGCTCTATAGCAGCTAGAAAGCCTTGGAGAAATGTCCATGTTCCATGACAATGAGGACATGTTTCAGTTATAGAGAACAAGCCATGGTCACTTATAAAAGGCAAATTAAATAGGTGTTTGGGCTTTCAGAAAACTCATTTCAAAAGAGGAAAAGTGCATTTGAGAGTACACTCTGTAATACATTCAGCTTAGGGACGGCTGCCATATTCCTTTCCTTCATCGACCTGGCTGCTCTGAGAGCCGCACTGTTAATGCAGATGTGACCCCACCTTTGGCCACATCACATTAGCCCAGCAGTATTGGAAAACACGGGTGGCAGAATAACCTGGTATAAAAGCCGGGACAAAAACAAAAACAATAAAAAGTGAGGGTAGGGGGAGTTATTCTTTGAAACAATACATTTTTAATAAATTCAAAGTAGTTATTATAGAGAAGAAAACACCACATTGAAATTCCTTACACTTATCTTGGAGATTTATTTTTATATTTATTTTGAAATTATTTATTGGTTGTTTGTTTGGAGTTGGATACTTTCTGGTACTTGGGGCCTGTAAAAAATCTAGCCCTGGGCCAAAGAAGAAGACTGTGAATTAATAAAGTTGAATCAATCAATGATTATACCCACACCCCTAGTCATAGTTGATTGGTGAGAAGAGAGCTCATGACACAGTTCTTTTCTCAGATATTTTGACTTGAGACTAAATAATGGTAAATTCCATTTCCCTTTTATGCCTGAAACTATATAAAACAAAGGTCACAAACTGTGAAAGAGCCAGTGTAGTCAGCAGATATTTTCTCATTAGCCTTCCCAGTGTTTGGAAATTTTTAAAATTAGTTGACACTTAAATATCAGAAAATTTCATATAAAAATCTTGAGTTCAACCTTCTCTTGAAAAAAGAGAAAGATTTGGCAATACTGGGTGAACATTTCTCTGCAGCAACCATTGGCTGGAACTCTGAGGTGGCCTTCAAATGGGGTATGTATGCATCCTCTAATCCATGGGTTGGCAAATGTTTTCTGTAAATGACCAGATAGTAAATATTCACAGCTTTGCAAGCCATGTGGTCTCTGAGTGAGTAGCACTCACTACTTTCTCACCAGCACACCTCACTCATTGGCATTATCTGTCTGGCCCCTGTGGCATTTGTATTGATAGTCCCTGATGCTTGGAGGCTGCCGGTGCTCATGTTCTTCACTTCATGGAGAAATTCATGAAGCCAAACACAGAAAGAGACATTCATGAAGCCACGGAGAAATGCAGACATGAGAGATGGTATGAATTTCTCCCGAGGATGTTGACACCCTAAACCTTGGAACATGTAGAATATGTTAAGCTGCGGGGCAAACAGGACTTTGCAGATGTAGTTAAGTTTATGGACCTTAAAACAGGGACATTGTCTTGTATTATTCAGGTGAGCCCTTAAAAGCAGAGAACTTTCTCCAGCAGTAGGCAGAAAAGAGGTGTGGAAGACAAGGAATTCATAGAAATTTCAAACATGAGAAATATCTGAGGCACTACTGGCTCAGAGATATAGAACCAAAGGCTTCCAGGAGCTAAGGGCCACCCCAGCTGGCAGCCAGCAAGGAAACAGGAACCTCAGTCTTATGACTGCAAGGAACTGGATTCTCCCAACAGTGTGAATGATCTTGTAAGTGTATTGTTTCCTAGAATCTCTAGCTAAGAACTAAGATGGCCGACGCCTTGATTTTGGCCTTGACATACTTGAGCAGAGAAATCAGATGTGCAAACCTAGACTTCCGATGTACAGAACTGTGAGATAATGAATTGTGTTCTTTTAAAATGCTAAATTTGTTATGGTGGCAACAGAAAATTAATATATAAGGAGCCTGACAGTGTTCACTTTCAGGCTCTGTGAACTTCTTAGGCCCTGTTTGTGGTAAAGAATTTAACCTTGCCCAAAGAGAGCTCTGGCCTTTACCCTTGGCCCTGACTGGTAATCTCTAAGCCCTTAGAATGTCCTGCCTGACAAGAGTGCCTTTGTTTTCCTTGTGTCTCTGGTCACACTAGAGAGTCCAGCAATGTCATTTATTACTGAGTCATGTGGCATCAGCTTGACCCCAGTGGAGCTGGAGACTGAGGTCAGCCGTGTGGCCAATTGACTGTGGAGCTCCAATAAAGACCTGCACACCAAGACTAAGGTGAGCTTCTCTGGTTGGCAATACTCCGTTTACATTGTCACACACCTTTGCCAAGAAAATAGTGTTTGTCCATGACTTCAGTGGCAGAGGACAAGTGGGAGTTCCATGCTTAGAACTTCCTTGGACTCTTCATCATGAAACCTTTCCTTAATTGAATTTAATCTGTATTTTGTTTTCATTGTAATCAACCATAACCTTGAGGATAATAGCCTTTGGTGAGTTCTTATAGCTAATTATCAACACTAAGGTTAGTCTTAGGGAACTCCCAGTCTTGAAATTGGTTTCAGAAGTGAGAGTAGCCTGGTAGACACTGTATCTTTAACCTTACACCCTGCTATATTTCTACCTTTCCAAACCTTGTTTGTTCAATCTTTTAATCATGGATTCCTATGTGGAATAAATAATTTTAAAATTAATTTCTATCACTTGGATCCCACAGATTTTTGACCAATACACTCATAGGCCAAAATAGCTATATCACTATCGATAACCCATAAATTTAGAATAAGAGAATTTTTAGTATCTGGTCTTACATTTAGGTCTTTAATTCATTTTGAATTTATTTTTGTGTATGGTGTTGGAGAATGTGCTAATTTCAATCTTTTCCATGTAGCTACCCAGTTTTCCCAGCAACACTTATTGAAGAGACTGTCTTTTCTCCATTGTATATTCTTGCCTCCTTTGTCATAGATTAGGTGACCATAGGTGCGTAGCTTTATCTCTGGGGTTTCTATCCTCTTCCATTGATCTATATTTCTGTTTTTGTGCCAGTATCATACTGTTTGATTACTGTAGCTTTGTAGTATAATCTGAAGTCAGGAAGCCTGATTCTTCCAGCTCCGTTTTTCTTTCTCATGATAGCCTTGGCTATTCAGGGTCTTTTGTGTCTCTATACAATTGTAAAATTTTTTGTCTAATTCTGTGAAAAATGCTACTGGTAATTTGATAGGGATTGCTTTGAATATATAGATTACTTTGGGTACTATAGTCATTTTGACAATATTCTTTCTTCCAATCCAAGAACATGGTATACCTCTTCAGCTGTTTGTGTCATCTTCAATTTCTTTCATCAGTATCTTATAGTTTTCTGAGTACAGATCTTTTGCCTCCTTAGGTAGGTTTACTCCTAAGTATTTTATTCTTCTTGATGTAAATGGGATTGTTTCCTTAATTTCTCCTGATCTTTAATTGTTAGTGTATAGGAATGAAAGAGATTTTGTAACCTGCAACTTTACTGAATTCATTGATGAACAATTTGTAGTTTTCTGGTAGCATCTTTAGGATTTTCTATATATAGTATCATGTCAACTGCAAACAGTGACAATTTTAGTTCTTCATTTCCAGTTTGGATTCCTTTTACCTCTTTTTCTTCTCTGATTGCCATGGCTAAGACTTCCAAAACTATGTTGAAAAACTCTTAGAGGAAAACATAGGCAGAATACTCTCTGACATAAATTGCAGCAAGATATTTTTTGATCCACCTCTGAGAGTGATGAAAATAAAAACAGAAATAAACAAATAGGACCTAATTAAACTTAAAGGCTTTTTCATAGCAAAGGAAACTATAAGCAAAATGAAAAGACAAACCACAGATTGGGAGAAAATATTTGCAAACGAAGCAACCAACAAGGGATTTATCTCCAAAATATACAAACAGCTCATGCAGCTCAATATCAAAAAACAAAATAATCCAATCAAAAATGAGTGGACGATCTAAATAGACATTACTCCAAAGAAGAAATACAGATGACCAAGAGGTACATGAAAAGATGCTTAACATCACTAATTATTAGAGAAATACAACTCAAAACTACAATGAGGTATCACCTCACACCGGTTAAAATGACTATCGTCAAAAAAATCTACAAACAATACATGCTGGAGAGGGTGTGGAGAAAAGGGAATCCTCCTGCACTGTTGGTGGGAATGTAAATTGATACAGCCACTATGGAGAACAGTATGGAGATTCCTTTAAATACTAAAAATAAAACCACCATATGACCCAGAAATCCCACTACTGGGCATATAGCCTGAGAGAACCATAATTCAAAAAGAGACATGTACCAGAATGTTCATTGCAGCACTATTTACAATTGCCAGGACATGGAAGCAACCTAAATGTCTATCAACAGATGAATGGATAAAGAAAACGTGGCACATATATACAATGGAATACCACTCAGCCATAAAAAGGAAAGAAATTGAGTTATTTCTAATGAGGTGGATGGACTTAGTCTGTCATACAGAGTGAAATAAGTCAGAAAGAGAAAAACAAATACCATATGCTAATGCACATATATGGAATATTAAAAAAAACGGTACTGGCGTACCTACTGGCAGGGTAGAAATAAAGACACAGACGTAAAGAATGGACTTGAGAACATGGGTGGGGGGAAGGGGGAAGCTGGGATGAAGTGAGAGAGTAGCACTTACATATGTACACTACCAAATATAAAATCGATGGCTAGTGGGAAACTGCTGCATAGCCCAGGGAGATCAGCTCAATGCTTTGTGATGACCTAGAGGGGTGGGATAGAGAGGGTGGGAGGGAGACTCAAGATGGAGGGGATATGGGGATATATGTATACTTGTAGCTGATTCACTTTGTTGTAAAACAGAAACTAACACAACATTGTAAAGCAACTATACTCCAATAAAGATATAAAAAATAAGATTAAATTAAAATAGAGCCACCATATGATCCAGAAATTCCACTCCTGAGCATATATCCAGAGAAGACCATAATTCAAAAGGATACATGCACCCCAATGTTCATTGCAGCACTATTTACAATAGCCAGGACAAGGAAGCAACCTAAATGTCCATCAACAGAGGAATGGTTAAAGAAGATGTGGTACATATATACAATGAAATGTTACTCAGCCATTAAAAAGAACAAAATAAGCCATTTGCAGCAACATGGATGGACCTAGAGTTTGTCATACTGAGGGAAGTATGAAGGGCAGAGAAAGACAAATATCATCTTATATGTGGGATCTTAAAAAAAGGTACAAATGAACTTATTAACAAAACAGAAATTGAGTTACAGATGTAGAAAACAAACTTACATTTACCAAGGGGGAAAGGGGGGAGGGATAAATTAGGATCAACATATACACACTATACATATATAACAGATAACTAATAAGAATCTTCTGTATAACACAATGAATAGTCAACACTCTGTAATGACCTATATGGGAATAGAATCTAAAAAAAAATAATAATACTAACAATTTTACTTTTAGAAAAGTCTTGAGAGAGCATGCATTGCAACCCTCCCATTTTCCAGATGAGCAGCCTAGTGGGGAAAGAAAACTGTAAAGCACTTTATAAATGACAGGTGTATAAATTATTTCAATTGTTCTGACTTTCAGGCTAGCATCTTCAACCGACAACACAATGTCACTAATTCAAATATAATTTGGGATTAGCAACTAGACCCATGTGCCAGTTTGTCCCAGAGTCCTTACCAGTATAGCTGGAGTTTGGGTGAAATTCACCACCAGGAGCGCTAGCTGATGTTTTATGGGGCAATGGCTTTATCACTATTGTCTGATCTTTGGAGTCCTTGTCATCTTCTGGCAAATGAGATTCAGCAGAGCCAGGTCCCATGACTGGTTTGTTGGTATCCCCCAATTTGTGACACACCATTTGGTTCCTAATCCTTTCTGTAGAAATAAAGAAAAATGTTAAGGTCTTCTGCCCATTTTTTATTAGGTTGTTTGTTTTCTTGATATGGAGTTTTATGAACTGTTTGTGTATTTTTTATATTAATCTCTTGTTGGTCTCATTGTTTGCAAATATTTTCTCCCATTCCATATGTTGTCTTTTCGTTTTGTTGATGGTTTCCTTTGCTGTGCAAATGCTTTTAAATTTGATTAGGTACCATTTGTTTATTTTTGCTTTTATTTCTTTTGCCTTGGCCTAAAGAAAATATTGACTGGTGTAAGAAAATATTGCTACAATTCATGTCTTTTAGGGGTTTCATGGTGTCATGTCTTATATTTAGGTCTTTAAACCATTTTGAGTTTATTTTTGTATATGGTGTGAGAGAATGTTTTAATTTCATTGATTTACATGCAGCTGTCTAACTTTCCCAACACTGCTTGCTGAAGAGATTGTTTTTTCTCTGTTGTATATTCTTGCCTTCTTTGTCAAATATTAATTGACCTTAAGTGTGTGGACTTATTTCTGGGCTCTTTATTCTGTTCCATTGATCTATATGATGCTTTTGTGCCAATACCATGCTGTTTTGATTACTGTAGCTTTGTAGTATTGTCTGAAATCTGGGACGGTTATACCTCCAGCTTTGTTCTTTTTCCTCAGCATTGCTTTGGCAGTTCTGGGTCTTTCGTGGTTCCATATAGATATTAGAGATATTTTTTCTAGTTTTGTGAAAAACGTCATAGGTAATTTGATAGAGATCACATTAAATCTGCAGATTGCTGTGGGTAGTATGGCCGTTTTATCAAAATGAAATAGATATTTCTCCAAAGAAGACATACAGATGGCCAACAGGCACATGAAAGGATGCTCAGTATCACTAATTATTAGAGTAATGCAAATCAAAATCAAAATGAGATATCACTTCACACCAGTCAGAATGGCTATCACCATAAAGTCTACAAATAACTGCTAGATTAAAAAAAGGGAACCCTCCTACACCTTTGGTGGAAATGTAAATTGGTGTAGCCACTATGGAAAGCAGTATGGAGGTTCCTTAAAAAACTAAAAATAGAGATACCATATGTTCCAGCAATCCCACTCCTGGGCATATATCCAGAAAAGATGAAAACTCTAATTCGAAAAGATACATGTACCCCGATGTTCATAGCAGCACTATTTACAATAGCCAAGACATTGGAACAACCCAAGTGTCCATAAACTGATGATTGGTTTAAGAAGGTGTGGTATGTGTGGTATGTATATATATATATATATATATATATATATATATATATATATATATATACATACATACAATGGAATATTACTCAGCCCCCAAAATGAAATATTGCTATGTGCAGCAACATGGATGGACCTAGAGATTATCATACTGGGTGAAATAAGTCAAACAGAGAAAGAGAAATATATGATAATCACTTATATGTGGAATCTAAAAAAGTAAGACAAATCTATATGCAAAACAGAAATGGACTTACAATTTCTGTAGTAGATTTAATGGTTTTCATAGAAACAAACTTATGGTTACCAAAGGGGAAATGGAGAGTGGGGAGGGAAAAAATTAGGAGTATGAGATTGACAGATACACATCACTATATATAAAATACATAAAAAACAAGGATTTACTGTATAACACGGGGAACAATATTCAATATCTTGTAGTAACCTATAATGGAAAATAATCTGAAAAAATTTATATAACTGAATCACTTTGCTGTACACCTGAAACTAACACAATATTATAAATCAACTATATGTCAGTTTAAAAAAGGAAAGAAACATGTTTAAAAATGTTGGTACTGTTTTCAACTGTCTTTCAATATGATGTAAAGAGGAATACTTGAGAAAATAATTTATTCCTAGGCAGTGACATACCAAATAAGGGGCAGTGGGAGTAGTTCACCCTGGTTTTAAGCCATATGGGGTTGCATTTTCTGTAGAGAACTTTAAAACAATAATAAAGTTTACAAAAGTCTAACTGCATTTTATTGTTGCCACGCACTGGCCATTTGTACTGCCCCTGCCTTGGAACACAACTCTTCCTAGAATTCAGACTGTTGTCCAAATCAACTCCTAGTTTCAGCACTGTTTCAAATCCATTGGAGTCTAGTTGGATTTCCAACATGTGTTATGAAAACTTAATCCACATATTTATTGTGGCCTCTCTCAGTAATGATCTTTGTACTCATTTCTCAGAGCAGAAATATGCTTCTCTTCTTACTCATATGTTCCTTCTGTTCTGTACTCTTTTGTTCACACTACTATTTTCCTAGTTCTACTCCCTTTAAATTCTAAATATTTTTATTATTTTTATATATTTATACTGCAAGCCTATATTTTCCTTCTTTTATGTTGCCTATGTAGGAATAAATTTTCTTTCTTTCTTTGCTTCTCCCATAGAAGAGAAGAAAAATGTTTTATGAAGAAGAGACCAAACAGAGATTGTCTTTGACTACATATTCTTGAGGGATCATAGTAGCAAGATACCTTTTGAGTTGTCTATATCAACTTCTCCTATTTCAGTTGAAAACATATGTAGTTTAGTGACTTCTTTTCTTGCCTTTCTTAAGTTACTCATCCTGCTGGCTTTAGTCTCATTACCTTCATCTCTGATGTCCTGTAATGATTAATAAACAAAAAGTCAAATAACAGATCATGCATACAATGAAATTTGGAGGTCAAGAAAGAATGATGATATAAAAATGACTCTATGAGACTTTAAAAACAAGGTAAATTTTGCTGTTTCCACATCCACTTGAATAATTCAAAATTAAGAGGCTCAACATTTTGCTGACAGGATGGATTTTCTGTATCTCTTTTTATATGTGGTACAAAAAATATCATCAAATAAATTAAAATCTTTCCCAACTAGCCAAGATTTTCTATATCTTTTACTCTGGGATATTTTGCATTATTTATTCTTAAGTAATTTTACCAAACTCATTTTAGCTTTAAAAATCCCTCTTTTATAATTTCTCTCTCTCTCTTTTTAGGATCTCTAATGTTTTTGACCAGAGACATAAGTATTATACCTAAGGAATTAGATTCTCCTCTTCTTACCTTCATCCTAATTGCATCAATATTTACTTCAAAAAAAGTACATGCTTTCATAAAATCCTATTTTGTGACTGTATTTTATGTGTGTGAAACAATATCATGCTCAAACTGTTTTATAGCTTGGGAAAACCTAAAGAAAAACATATTAAAACAAAATAACCTAACTTCAACACTCTAGTTATAATCTTTGACAGGATCCCTTGACAGAGCTGTCAAGGGCAATTCCCCACGGGGAGCTGGACAGTGAGGCAGGGGCTGGGGATGGAGAGCTCTGGTGTCTCTGCCCCATCAGCGGACAGAATCATCCCTGCAGTCCTGAGTCACAACTGAAATAAATAAGATATTTTTAAAATAAAAAGCTGACATTTTTTTCATTTATCCACTTTTATTTTTAATTCACTGAAATAATTTTTAAAAGAATCAATTATTTTCTACTCAAATGGCTTGATATTTTATGCACATCATAATGTACTGACTACAGATTCTATTTTAAGTTTTGTGTAGGTGTCATTACTTCTACCAAGTCAACTTTTCTGATTTTTTTAATGAAGTGTCATTGACTTAAAATATTATATTAGTTTCAGATGTACAATATTAAATATTTTTATAGAGTATACTCCATACAAAGTTATTATAAAATATTGACTATATTCCTTGTGCTACACATTATATCTTTGTAACTTATTTATTATCTACCTAGTAGCTTGTATCTCTTAATCATCTACTGCTATTTTGCCCATCCCTCCCCACACCTCTCACCTTTGGTAGTTTGTTCTCTGTATCTGTAAGTCTGTTTTTGTTTTGCTATATTTGTTCATTTTTTTAAATTCCACATATAAGTGAAAATATACAGTACTTGTCTTTCTCTGTCTGACTTATTTCACTAAGGATAATATGGCATATATATATATAATGGAATATTATTCAGACATAAAAAATGAAGTTTTGCCATTTGCAACGACTTGGATGAACCTGGAAGGAATTATGCTGACACTGGTACTTTTAATGTTTTTTTTTTTTACAAACTCCTCATTGTGGTTTGAGGTGAGAGGGTCAAGGTCAAAAACTATATTCTAAAATGTTTCGAGCTATTTTCTTTTTGAAGAGCTATTTCTGAAGTTTCCATCCCTGGAGGCAAGTTATAAATACATGTCCAGAGTGGTTGCTGGGGAACAGCTGTACCATTTGTCAATTAAATCAATTCAATCTCTGAAGACTAAAAGAAGAAACATGAATTTAACTGTTTTGTGTCTACATGTAGTTATGATACATTGTTCTTATTGTTACCATGTTTTTGAAAAAGATATATTTCATAGGATAAACTCTTTGTGTGATTTTTTTTCAAGGAACTAATATTTATTAAGCACTTAATGTATACTAAATGCCAACATTATACTTTAAATTTTTAAAATTTTATTATGGTAAGAACACTTAACATGAGATCTAGACTTTTAAATTTTGAAGCAATTTTTAAGTTGGCCATAGTGTTTTTTCTTTTTTTAACATCTTGTGTGATTTTAAATTTCACTTTTTAGAAAAGTGTGGTCTTTCACTACAGATAATCTTATATTTGGATCATGTGATGTTTATTGTTATAGTCATTTATTTTTTTCTAGTAGTTTATAATTTTATTCAAATATTTGTGTAAATTTTCCCTATGCACTTTGGATAGGTTTCTGACAGTGATATACTAGCCTTATTGTATATATTCACAATTTCTAAGATTGCATTGCCAGAAATATACATTATATAGTTGTAATTTTGGTAAATGTTTTTGCATATTCATGTCTCTGGTTATTTTTAAGAAGTCTTCTTTAGAAAATGACGTATTAGTCCAGTTACACAAATTTCAAAGGAAACTGAGCAGACTAATGTTTGTGTTAGTTTGATTCATTAGGGATCCTCTCATACACAGATTGATGGAATCAAATGCAACAAATTTTAAGATTTCTTCCAGCTTCAAACTCTAACTGCAACCAAATAACGATGTGTTACAATTGAGCACTCTGTCAGGCACATTTCTTCAGCATAACCCTCAAGACGTTAGAATCTTCATCCTACAAATGAGAAAAGTGAGACCCTGAGTAACTTGCCCAAGGCCACAAAAGTGAATGGAAAGTAGAGAGTATTGATGCAAACAGGTCCTTTGGTTTCCAAAATGCCTTCTGCTTCCTAAATTTCAGAGACTCAAACCCAGAGAATGTTTATTTTAGTAATTTTCACCTGCCTTTATATAAACCAGACCAAAAGGGGAAGTTTATTAAGAGAAAAACAAGGACAATTTATCGAGTTCCTAAACTGAGAATTTCACCAATAAGAACCCTAGAACTAAGTCATAGTATGTGCCTCTGACTCCAAAATAGATGTTCAATTTTTTTTTTCAAATGAAGAATACATTTAGTTCAGTCCTTTGATTTTCCTTTATATACTAAAATGATCATTTCTATAATAGCTCAAAGAAATTTAGTGGATCCCTGATTTACCTCACCTCCAATAAGTATTTTTATTCTCTTTAATCTCTTAACTACATTTAGTTACAATGTGAATGATGTTTCAGTAAAAAAAAATTCTACTAGTCAAGATTCATGTGATTTGAGTCCTAATTCTGACTTTTCCCTAAGAAGCAAGTCCTCTGGAGCCTTGGTATTTTCATCTGTAAACACTGCTATAAGTACAATTCCCCAAAGTATATTAACATTTTACAAGTATTTTTATAACCAAACAATATGTTATATCTTATTTAATACTCAAAACTTTCAGGGAACATTTATTATCACCTATGTTTTGCCAAGGCAGAAACAGGTTCACCAGGATTAAATGATTTGTTCAAGGTCATATAACTGCCAAGGAAGAATGGGAATTATCTGAGGAGCTTCCCACATCACCATAGCAGACAGCTGAACTAAATGAAATTCCACCTCTATATTATAGGATTACAAAAATTGTAAAAATTTGTTCACTCAACTCCCTCAGTTACATATTCTTCTATAATTATATTGTGTTTTAATAACTGTTTCCTGAATAAGGGTTAAAACCATCTTAAGTCACTATCAGCTTAAAGTTCATCAGTCCAAACAATGAGGACTATGGGTAAGGTAAAATCAAAGACATAAAAATAAATAAAACATGGTCCCTTTCATAAAGAATCTTACAATCTAGTATAGGTGATAAAGTGTTGTTATTGAAGTTGAAGGCTCCCATGTTACAAAGAAAGAGATAGTTAGGCTACCCTAGTTCAGAGGCAGCAAACTCAATGCTGAACTGGTAACAGAGACGCAGTGGGCTGTATGGTAAGCACCAGAGCTGACATCCATCCAAGGAAGGAACCAATGTGTGGGTCTAGCCAATAGTTGCCATGACAAAATGTGGCCCTAGTGATGCCAGTTTTCCAAATTTCCAAGGAATGCCAGAAATCTGGATTTTCATTTGAAGTTGTATGATTTTTTTAAATGTTGACAATCAATTTAAAGTATAAAGTAAGTAGTAAAGAAGAAAAGAAAGATACTCAAGTCCCATATAGCCAGATCTCAAAAAGACTGGAATGTTGTTCAGAATATTCAGCAGTGCTAGAGGCCCCGGGCGCAATGATAGCAGCAGAGACTACCTATCTTTTCCCCAGCAGTGGTGGCTAGTACAGATGGTCAAGATATTTAACCATTAGTACAGATAATAAAAATAACAAATACTTTTATTTTACCTACTATGTGTCAGCTCTCTTCTAAATGCTCTGCGTTTCGTCTCAGAACAACCACTTGAGATAGATACATTGTCATCTCCATTTTAGAGATGAGTAAAACTGAGTCAAAGAAAGACTAATTAGTCCACACATCTTGTAAATGGTAGAGCTAGGACTCGAACCCAGGTAATTGGCTCCAGAGCACAAGTGCTTAATGCATTGTTAATGAATACAGTCAGAATGCCCCAGAATCATTGCTGGGGTGCTGGGAAGCCAGAACAGGATTCTAGAGGGTCCCTGCAGGACCAGGTGTTAACTCTATAGTAGATGGATTATGGAGAGGTCTAAGGGCCCCAGGGAAACAGTAGGAGAGCTAGAGAAGTTCAGAGAGTTGGGGTACCTTCAAGGGACTATTGTCAGCAGCTGTTTGCCAACCAGTTTAGAAATGTTTATCAAGTAGTTGACATTACGGGTGCAGCCAACAAATTCCCTGGTTACACCGTTAAGTCAGACAAGCAGTGCCTGATGCTTAGTACTAAATAGATGTTAGTCATGATTATCTTTACCCAGGCACCGTGCATTACTGAGGATCTCTGCTTCAAAGATACCTCTTTCTAGGCTACCTCATGGTCCCTTAACTCATGAGAGATGACTCCTATTCAGTCAGGCTCTAATCCCTTCCTTTTCTAAGCATCTCTAGACTCTGAACACAGTAAGCTAGTGGAACCTCTCAGAGAGGTGAGGGTATGTCAAGTAGTCTGAGGGTTCTCAGTGGGGAGCCAACATACTCATGCTTGTAATCTACAGCACTGCTATTAAACAGGCAGATTGTTTTATAAATAGGGTCTTCAGAGAGTCTTCAGGGAAACTAGGCCAAGCTTAAACAGCAGAGGGGACACTTGAACTAAAGATAGAAAGAAGTCAATAAACGAAGCTGGAAAAACCATGAGCATAAACACGGATATGTGCGAACATGAACATCTAATTTATGCTTAATTTGGACAGTCTCAAAATTCTACTACAACAGGTTGACTCTGATTTCTTTTGATTTTTCCACCAGAGAAGTTTTTCACACTTCAGATACTTTTCTACTATCATTCTATCAGATGACTTCAGTTCATACACAGGAATGGCCTTTAAAGAATATTTCATATTACAAGATATTTTCATAATTCATGTTTTTCTCATCACAGCATTTCCTTTGAAAATTGTTCATATGGCTTAATATGTTTGTCATTTTGCATTTCCACTCAGTGGCTGATCAAGTTAACTAAAAGATTTAACCTAAAGGGGTACTGCCAAGCATTAAATTTAGGCATAATTTAACCTAATAAGTTTCTTTCCAATAAAGTAACCAGTGTTATTTAGATTCTAGATATCACTGATTCTGTTCATTTACATTTTTTTGTGTGTGTGTGTGGTACGCGGGCCTCTCACTGTTGTGGCCTCTCCCATTGCGGAGCACAGGCTTCGGACGTGCAGGCTCAGCGGCCATGGCTTACGGGCCTAGCCGCCCCATGGCATGTGGGATCTTCCTGGACCGGGGCAGGAACCCATGTCCCCTGCATCGGCAGGCAGACTCTCAACCACTGCACCACCAGGGAATCCCCTGTTCATTTACTTTTAATTTTCTGTTACCTTTTCAATGTCAATACTTTAAAAATCCCTGTTTTAACCCCTGTATACTGGCTATAGTCTGTGGTATAATTATTAACGCATTTACCATACACTCTGATTTTGTTGATGAGGGGAGATGCATGAAACAGCCAGCAAGAAAAATAAATAAATAAATCCCACATCCCTACATCAAGTTTTTTTGTTTTTTTTGTTTCTTTTTTTAATTTTTCTTTTTGTTTTTGTATTTGCTTGCTTGCTTTCTCGTGTACCTCCCCTCATTAATAAAATCAGAGTTTGGGGTTGACATGTACACACTGTTATATTTAAAATGTATAACCAACAAGGACCTACTGTACAGCACAGGAGGAAAAAAGTCACATCAAGTTTTAACATGTGTTAGAAATAATGTTAAAAAGGATCAGTGATTATCAAATTTAAAAGAATATATCAAAGAGAAAAGAATTTCAGTTTCCTTAAAATGTATTCTTCAAAGAAAGAGGGAAGAAATGTGTTCAAAATATTTGTAGAAAAGATATTTCAAAGAACACATTCTAAACTAACATCAACTTATCTAAAAATATCCATACCTATTATACACTTTTCCTACTTCTGGCAACTTGGTCTAAGAAAATAATTCAAAATATGTAAAGTGATATGCATGTCCAGTGCCATCTTTGTTATAATAGTGAAAACTTGAAAGCAGCATAAAGTAGGAAGAGTTAAATACAGTGTGGTAATTCTGTTCAATAATTCCCCATTTAAAAGTAAGTGCTTCCATTTCCCACATTTTTCTTAGATTACCACAGTCATTACTGACTTCCTCCTTACCTTCAGTGTTACCATTCTCCTACCCATCCTCCAGAATTCTGCCCATATCACTTCTCTAAATCACAATTTTGTCTTGCTATTTCTCTGCTTAGGATACTTCCACAGTTTCCCATCTCCTTCAGGAAAAATTCAAATTAGTATTATCTGAGGCCCTGCATAACCCAGGCTTACCAATCTCTCCAAACCCTAAGGCAATGATTAGTTTAGCCGAAGTATCATGATTCCTTAAGTGCCATGTATGTATTTAGGTGCCCCTTCTAGAATTAAGAACTTCTGCAGCCATAAACCAAGGAACTACTTAGACCTCCCAATATCCACTTGGGCAATCTAGGGTAGAGATTACAGTGATCTGAACTAGGATAATGGCTGTGGAGATGAGGCAAAAAATGAGCATACTACAGATATATTTGGGAGGTAGGTTTGGCAGGTCGGTGATTGACTGGATATAGGAAATAAAGTAGGCAGAAAGATTCAAGATAGCAGTAAGGTTTCTGACCAGGAAACCCAAATGAGGAGGAGACCTGAGAGGAGAGTTTCTGGGTTCTATTTTGGGTATAAAGAATCTAAGATAAGTGTGTCATCTGGAGGTATCCAGCAAATATTAGCCATATGGGTCAGAACTCAAAAGATGAAACAAAAGGAAAAAAACAAAGGCCTGACAGTGGTTGGAATTATTAAGGAAAAAAGAGCAGAGACTGAAAAAAATAAGGACTAAGATAAAAATGAGAACAATATTTAATGATTAAACATAGAAATTTGTTTATAGAACAAATAATAGAACATAGAAATTTGAATCCCCGACAGTAGTCAGAGAACAAAGGATGAGAATGTGAAAGAAAAAACTGCGACAGGATGGCTTCACTGACATAAAAAAGATAAAAGCTGTATTTAAAAGAAGGGAGCACCAATAGGCCATGCTACTGAAATGATAAATAAAGTTAGTATTAAAACTTGCCCATTGTTTTTTGCAACCAGGTCACTGGAGGCCTTGGTAAGAGCAGTTTCAGTGAAAGAATGTGAGCAGCAGCCAGACTGCAATAAACTGAGGAGGACTGAGAAGTGCTCAGTCCTGGGTCCACACACAATAAGTGCATCAGAGATGTCCACCACCATCGAGTGGAGACAGGCAGGACATACAACTCAAAAATACAAGAGAAGAAGACAGACAGGATGGCCACTGGGAGAGTGCATAGGGGTCCAAGAAAAGCTTATGTTGCTTTTAGGAAGAAAAGTCTTACATGAATTGTATTTAAATATTGATGAAAGGAGTCTATAAAGAAGGGGATGTTGAAGAAAGGAGAAAAAGGATAAAGCGAGATCCCTGAAAGGGCAAAAAGTATGGAAACTAGAGTTGAAATGAAGGAATAACTTATATATCTCCTTCCATAAGAGGAAGTAAAGAAGATAGAAGACAGAAGGTTAGAGGAGGGGAGAAGAGGAAAAATCTGGAGGAAGAGGAGAATTAGGAGTAGGAGAGAAAGAAGGGAATCCTCAACGTTTAATGAGTGCTTTTTAGATGATATAACTGTACCTCAGTAAGATTAATTGCACCTAATGTGTGGCAGATTATGAATTTAAAACTAATTTTAAACTTTGATCTTTCTTATCCATTCTGGGTGTGCTCAGAAAGTAAGTATATGGAAAACTAAAGGCTTAAGAAGAATGGAAGTGGTTTGACATAGACATAGCAGAGAACGAGAAAAAGCCAACTCAGGAAACAATAATGTCTAGTGTCTAAAAGAACTGAAGACTTTAAAGTTTTAGTGGCACCAATCTTCACAGGTAAATTCTTTTTCTCCAGCAAAGCTCTGTTGGGGTTGTGAAAAACACAGGGTTAAGGTTTTGTGATGATACAAACTCAGGAAGACAATGACAAAAATAAGTTGAAGATATTGGCAAGTAAGAGGCTAAAATAATGAGACATGAAATCCAAGACAGATGGCATAGGAAGTGAAATCAGGAAAGACTTACACAGAGAACCTAGTCAAGGGATTGGAGAGTCCTAGAAGGGGCCATTTTAGATATACCCTTGAGCTTAATATATTGACTAGAATAAAATGGAAATTGATTAAGTATTTTCTAATAAATGAATGAATGAATGGCAACCAAGGTCTACACACGGCCAGAAGGGACATTTGATTCAGATCTCTCCTTCATAAATAATACTAAATGAGATTTCTTTGAATGTCCAACAGGACCTGATAGTAATCCAATAGGTTGACATAATCAAAACAGCTTTCCTAGATAAAATATTATGTGGAATCCTTCAAAGTTTTCTCGAGAAGGGCTTAGAGAAAGAGAAGCTTCTGCTGGTGACAAGCTGCTCCACAACTTTGTCCCCTCTCCCCACTAATTTCACCTTTCCTTCGGGGTTTTTTTTCACCGTCTTTATCCTCAAAATGACACCTTGTCTCCAGGGTTATGATTACTCCCTTTAAAATATAGAACCTTATTTCCAATGCTTCCTTATAGCATAGCTGAAACATGCTAATATTTCAAAAGAATGTTCTAACATTAAAGAACTATATGAAATAAAATAAAGAAAACTCAGAAACATTCAAGAAAACCAAAATATTCACTTTCTGTAGTCCTGGCAGTTAACTACGTTTGTATACTCTGATCTGTTCTATGTCTTATTTAAAATGTTGGTCAAATTATTATCCTTTTAAGTTGTCTGGCTCCCCAGATAAATAAACATCATTTGGAGTTTATTTTAAAACTTCAGGGATTTCCCTGGCTGTCCAGTGGTTAAGAATCTGAGCTTCCACTGCAGGGGACACAGGTTCGATAACTGGTGGGGGAACTAAGATCCCACATGGCAATAAATAATTAAATAGAAAAAGAAAAACTTCAACACCTTTTTATGGCCTAGTGAGTAATTCACTCCTTCCACCAAGCTGTTTCTGCAAAGTCACTTTAGTCTTATGCTAAATTAGAGAGTCCCTGAGATCATTATGCACAAGGACCCAACTTATAGAAAATAAGATATTCTTACAAAGACACTATCCACATATCTACTTATTCTAAAAACTAGACCTTCATCTTTACATTTTAAAGAATTTTCATCCTTAAACCGTGTTGCATTTTAGGAGCCTTCATCTGAATACATGAAAAGCAATAAGAAATTTCAGTCTTTTTTTAAAACTTCACATTCCAACCTAAGAGTGCCATCTCCATCCTTTGAAGTGAAATTATGCATCGACGAAAAGTACAAATAAATTTTTTGGAAGTTACAGAGAATCTAAATTTTACTTAATATAATGGGCTAAAATGGGATGGGCTATTTGGAAAAGTGTCAAGTTTCTTGTCCTCAAGCTCATTTGTGGAGAGGTTATAGAGTCAAATGTCAGAGATGACCCAGATCATTTCCAGTTCTACCACCATAGATACGCACCACCTTTGCAATAAAATAATCTATATACTAGTTGGCAGATTAGGTGGAACATAATATATATCCACATCCGCCCAAGAATTATAGAGAAACTGTCATTATAAAAAGCCTCTGTGTGAAGCAATTGTCACAGTGTAAATGATATGGCTGCTCCTCAAGTGAAGAGTTGGGATCTTGCTTCCATTCCCAGCAAGATGGCAAATAAGCAACATCAGCACCAAGCCCAGAGCGAATCGCAACTTTGGGGGCAAAGCAAAATCTGCAATAGTACATTCTATACAAGAAAAAAAAAAGCCTAATCAATAGTTTCAGAGAAGGGAAAAAATGCTCTTATAAAGGTCTAACAACATGTTATTTTCATAACATGAAACTAAATAACAAAGGAAGCTGAAATAATAAAGGAAGCAAAACGTTCAGTCAATTCTCTGGGCTTGGTGCTGGTATACCAGTCTTACTTTGCTTTTTCATAGTGAACCAAAAAATAAATCTCCATGTTTTCCAGAGAAATTAAGATTTTCACCTAAAAATATATTTATCTGTGTAGATAGGATCAAAGTAATTTTTGAAGGCTTTGTGGATGGGCAGAAAAGCAACAAATATACTTCAATAGGAAGAAAAAACTTGTAGAAAAATTTTAATGTACATTTAGCATATAATATAATACATATAATATTTATGATAATGGATTCTTGTAATACAGTTGAAATAAGATCCAAGAACATTATAGAACTGTTGGTGAAAATATCAACTGATAGGCTGCAGTAGATAAATATACTGGGTCTCATCAAAAATATTTTAAACATGACAGGAGAAGGCATTCTATCTTTTTAGAAATATGATGTGCCTATAACTAGAATACTAAATATAGTTCTCATCACTATACCTTAGGAAAGACTTAATGGGCTAGAAGTGAATAGATGTGTGTTTATATAAAAGTATACCACATATAATTTTTTCATTATGACATAGAAAAGCAAATGAAGTTCTACCATGTAAAGAAAAAGTGTAAAACTCTTTAAGGCTGTAAAAATGAAAACTTAGGAAAGATATTACTAGTCAGTCTAAAATATACTAAAGTATGTATGATAACTAATTCCTGTTTCATGAGTACTCACTGTGTTGTAAGCACTATTCTAAGCACTTTGCATGTATTAAGACATTTAATCCCTCCACAACACCTCTTCCATTTGGTAATATTAATGTCCAAATGAAGCAGAGAGAAGTCCAATAATTTGCCCCATGTGACACCGATAATAAGTAATAGAGCTGAGATTAAAACACAGACATTTTGGCTTCAGGGAATGTACTCTTAGCCACTGCATGTGAAACACAAACCTAATTTTTTAACATTGAGAGAGGCACTTAATGAACTGGAAGGAGGTACATTTGAGGCAAATGAACGTAAGTATAAAATGAGATAAAAACCTTGAAATCTGAAAACAAGACTTTGAATCCTAAAAGACAAAACACATTTAAAATATAAAAATAGAATCATGAAGTCTTTATAAACTTGCACACACAGTAGCATAGAGCAGGAAAAGTAGGGTAAGTTTGGGTAGGTAAATCTCTAGCCTTGAGTGCGACCTCAGTCAGTTACAGCCTCCCCTGGTGCCACGCTTGCTGCTGACACATACAGAGGCTGCAGAGGATGAGAAGCCTCTGGCCTCACCCCAACTGGCACCCATTTCTCTTCCACATTTCAATGTGGAAGGCTCAGCCTTTTGTGTCCACCTGGGTGGATGTTTTCTGTATTGAGCCATAAGCATCTACATGGCAGAGAGTAGATCTTACCCAGGTCTCTTGGCATATCATGCAACTCAGTGCCGCATTCAAGGTTTTTGATAGATTTTAATTTTGATAACTTGATGTGCTGCTACTTTCCTCAATTTCACAATGTCATACACCCATAGGGTGTATTTTGAGGAATAAGAATGTGTTTTTGATCTATTTTCTTTTCACCACTGATAAGAATTTGGCTGAATGCATGACTTCATGACATTGGAATAGGGAATGTCAGTAAAATATTCTTTAGGGACATACCATATCTAAGGTTAATAACAGTTCATTTTTACTAAAGACTCTGACACCCTCCTGAATCCATCAGGTCTTTGTTAACCTCGTGCTGCTGCTGCTTACTTTACCAGAGTGTCTGGTACAGCACACAATCACTGTCCTTTTCTAGACATCAGTTAACAGGAAAAGGATATCACACACCATCTCCCCCGCTCCTCCCATATTCATTCTCTCTCTGAAATATGACCCTAGGCAGGAAAGCACAGAGGAGGTTACTCAATGAAGAGTTGGGTCAAGTGGACACCAAGACTCACCTTTACTACATCTACTACATCTATTAAATATAATGTCCATCCCAGTTACAAAGGAACTTTTTCCCAAAAGGCAGAATATATCTTTTGTTGTAAAAATTGTGTACTTTAAAATCATATTGTTGGTTTTTGTATTCTCCTAAGAGTGAACTATCAACATTTGGTCTAGACTGGTCTTGGGGAGAGTGTGACTCATATATTTTCACAAAATCTGGGTCACCTGGAATCCTTAAAATTGTGGAAGGTGGGGGAGAAAATACAGTTCTGCCATGGGCTCAGGAGTAGTAAAACCTAACCCAAGAAGAAATTAAATAGTTAGAAATCAAAATTTCAAAAAGCTATTATGTGTATACTAATCACTTTCTTTCTCTAAGCCATCATTTGCAGCTACAAGTTTACTTTCAGACTAATTTGTTCTCTTACACATGTCTATCATTTGATGCCTCTGACAATGACAGGACACTACTTGATAAGCCACAGCCACTCCACAGTGGGTCCCTTCTTCACACAGTGTAAACCAGTTCCCTTGTGGAAAGTACTTGTCTCCATCCCAAAGCACACTGCTTATGCTCATTATACACAGCAGTTACCCTATTTTTCCTCAGGTGTTTTTATCTTTTTCAAAATAAATTTATTTATTCAGTTATTTAGTTTTGGCTGTGTTGGGTCTTCATTGCTGTGTGCAGGCTTTCTCTAGTTGCGGCGAGCGGGGTCTACTCTTCGCTGTGGTGCGGGGGCTTCTCACTGTGGTGGCCTCTTTCGCTGTGGAGCATGGGCTCCAGGCACACGGGCCTCAGTAGCTGTGGCACGCAGGCTCAGTAGTTGTGGCACACAGGCCTAGTTGCTCCACGTCATGTGGGATCCTCCCAGACCAGGGCTTGAACCGATGTCCCCCGCATCGGCAGGCGGACTCTCAACCACTGCGCCACCAGGCAAGTCCTGCTTCCTTAGGTTTTAAGCTGTCTTCCCCACCAGATGGAGGAGTCTATTCTCTATTTGCCACTATTTCAAACACAGTGCATTGGTCTACCACTGTGGCTCACACAGAGTAGGCATGTTTCTTACACTGTATTTTCTTAACTTCAACCAATGAAAACCCACATACTCCCAGACTTGACCACAACATACCTCCCAGTCTACATTCTAGACTTTCAGAATGGTCTGTGAGAATAACAGGAGTCACAGCTGGGTACATACACATTAAGAAGTAATGAGAAATGCAACATGTTGACAACTGAGTTGTTTAAATATCTAAAACGGATGAGTGGTTATCACTATGTAAAATGACGTGCATTTCAAATATAATTAGAAAATGGCTTCTTACCTTTAGTCATTTAAACTCAAAGCATTTTTGTCTGAATGAAACAAAAACTTTGAGAAAACAAAGATTGTTCTCTCAATGACAACCAAAATTGGTATAAACATTTTTATATCATACTTATGCTTCAAACTCAGTGCCTAATGAAGTTATTTTAAATGATTCATCAAGCTAAATATGCTTTCCTAATGCTAATTCTGAATTTAGTTTTTATTACATTTATAAACTCAATGTGTAGTAGCGAGGTTCTTCATAAACTTCCCCAGTGTAGACATAAAACTAGTGTAATCACATAGTCCTTATTCATTCTGGCACTCAAACAGTTGACATAGAATAATAAAAACTTTGCTATCAGTATTTTGATAAAAAACACGTTAATTATTAACTTCATACCTCCTTCAGAAGGTCCCCTTCCTCATTCATCTCACACATTTTTATGTAAGTTGGCTGTGGAAACCACAGTATCCCCAACAAATGCATTCAACATGTATTTATATGTATACCCAAAACAAACACTGCAGATGATGAATTGCATACAGGCTCTTTCCAGAGGGGTCTGACAGGTAACAAAAGATAAGCACCAAACTGATGTGTCATGCCCAAGGCATAATACACTAGAAATGCACTAGAAAAGTCTAATGATGAATTTTCATTTATGCCTGACTCCCTCCAAACAAAGGATATACAAAGCTTAAAACTGGGTTGATCAACATTTTCTGCAACATACTGGTTTTGTTATATAACAGTTGTATTCTGGAATGAAATCTATTGTTAGACTGAGATAATGAAATATTTATTAGACAACTATGCTACCGAAGTCCACAGACAAAAACACAATTGGAAAAACACACCTGTAAGTGACCCAGATTCTTACTGATGGCAAAGATCTACTTATTTGTAATTTCTATTTTTATTTTCCTTTCTAGCATCACTTCTAGTATCTAAATTAATTCTGGTCCTGTGTTGTATTACTACTGTCATCTTTCTTTAGCCTTTTCAATTCTCCAAATGTCAGTCTCTGAAGAACCCCAGCCATTCCAGCTGTCCACAATGAGCCCAGAAATCATCTACAAGCTGCTCTACATGGTCTCAGAAACAATCCTAACTCAGTCAGAGGAAATAGGAAATGGTTTCTCAAAGGGAGTTCGCTGCCTTCAACCACAACTTCAAGTCCAGTTAATGGGGGATGGTAGGAGGCTTTCTCTGAATCCAGTCAAACCTTCTGTACCCTCCTCCTTGTGTGATGTACAGTCTTCACAGCTGATCACTCCTTTCCAGGGCGTCTAGGCCCAAGAAAGTCCAGGCCCAACTCCAACTGGTCAGCTGAGCCTGACTCTCTTGTTCTATCTCTGCAATTGCATAGTCATTATTTTATGTTTGTTGTAATCAACTCTACCTTTTCCTTTATTTCTTTGATCATTGTTCCAGTTGTCTCTCTTTCCTACCTTATGAATGTCAATATCTCCTCTGTTTACCCTCTTTGTTTCTTTCTAATCAAACTGCAATATAAAATTCAAACATACTGTGTACAACAGTTGCTATATTGCTGAGAAATTTTTATCTCTGTTCTTAATTACAAAAATGAGTATTTGAAAGTGTTTTCATTTCCCTTTTAAAACTTAAAAAGCTTAAAATTAACCTATTTACCTGTTCACTTGGTTGTTTTTCATCCAATCTAAATGCTGATTCTCTTTATAAAACTTAATAATGCATCTATTTATTTTGTAGAACCAAGATGAAGTAAAAACTTATACCTGAAGTTGCCAGATAATCAATATTATTTACATAAAACACAACAATCTAAATACAGTTTGCATCCACATCCACAACTTTTTCCTAACCCTCCAAATTAATAACTAATCCTAATTCTAATATTTGAGATAAAATGGAAAAATTGTTGTGTCATAAAACACGGAGTTGGTACATTTCTGACAAATAAATCAGATAAACCATTAGATCTTACTAAGTTGTTAGAACTTAGTTATCCTTCATTTATAAGATTTTTCATGTCATGAAGAGCTGTCTTATCTGCCCAATAGAGGCATAAACTGCACATTATTAAGTCAGAGAGATCTTAATTCAGAGATTCTCATTTCTAGTGACAACCTACTCACTGAGCATCCTTCCAACACTGTTTTACTCATTGGGCCTGTACACCATCATCTAACCTACTAATCAAATTATCTTTAGCCCCTCATTATAATTTGATTCTTCCTGCACTAAACCTCAAGATTAACTGTTTTAACAGTCCCCCCCGCCCAGCTTCTCCTCCCACCAGTCTAGTTGTATATTGACTGTGGTTATGTTCACAATTGTTTATCATAGTTGTGCTGGTTATTGCTTCCATGCAATTTAATTAAATATTATGCAAACTAATATGAAGAAAGATATTTAACATTTCTTCAAATCTAAGCTGAATGTTTTAGAAAGACTTGAAAATAACATGTCTTAGTTTGGGCTTCTCTAACAAAAATACCATAAAATGGGTAGCTTATAAACAATAGAAATTTATTTCTCACAGTTCTGGAGCCTGGAAAGTTCAAGACCAAGAACAGATTCAACGTCTGGGGAAGGCAGCTTCCTGATTCATAGACGGCTGTCTTCTCACTGTGTCCTAACTTTGCAGAAAGGGTGAGGGAGCTCTCTGGAGTCTTTTTCATAAGGGCACTAATCCAATATATGAGAGATCAGTTCATAGCAGTATATGTCAAATACAAATTGTTGAATTCCGTTTGGGTAATACAAATGTAAAAAAAAAATTAAGACAATTTGTTAAATTGGAATTCTCTTTCAGATTGTCTTACAATGGGTTTTAAGATCTAGCATCCAAAAAACAAACAAACAAACAAACCCAAAAAATCTTATATTATTCTTATATGATGCACTATGATAATGGTTTTTTGCAAGAAAGACAATATGAGATTCAAACCAATGGATGTATACTCAAAAAAAGGCATTGTTCTAAATTCAATATGTTGGTTAACAAATGTATAATTATACAACTCAATTTAAAATAATATGTTTAAAATATTTACTCTTCTTTTTCTTTTTTTTAATTAGTTTCTGCTTTATAACAAAGTGAATCAGTCATACATATACATCTGTTCCCACATCCCTTCCCTCCTGCGTCTCCCTCCCTCCCACCCTCCCCATCCCACCCCTCCAGGTGGTCACAAAGCACCGAGCTGATCTCCCTGTGCTCTGCGGCTGCTTCCCACTATCTATCTACCTTACGTTTGCTAGTGTATATATGTCCATGCCTCTCTTTCGCTTTGTCACAGCTTACCCTTCCCCCTCCCAATATCCTCAAGTCCATTCTCAAGTAGGTCTGTGTCTTTATTCCTGTTTTACCCCTAGGTTCTTCATGACATAAAATATTTACTCTTTTTCTTTTTTTTATTAGTTTCTGCTTTATAACAAAGTGAATCAGTCATACATATACATCTGTTCCCATATCCCTTCCCTCATGCATCTCCCTCCCTCCCACCCTCCCCATCCCACCCCTCCAGGAGGTCACAAAGCACCCAGCTGATCTCCCTGTGCTCTGCGGCTGCTTCCCACTAGCTATCTACCTTACGTTAGGTAGTGTATATATGTCCATGCCTCTCTTTCGCTTTGTCACAGCTTACCCTTCCCCCTCCCCATATCCTCAAGTCCATTCTCAAGTAGGTCTGTGTCTTTATTTCTGTCTTACCCCTATGTTCTTCATGACATTTTTTTTTCTTAAATTCCATATATATGTGTCAGCATACAGTATTTGTCTTTCTCTTTCTGACTTACTTCACTCTGTATGACAGACTCTAGGTCCATCCACCTCATTACAAATAGCTCAATTTCATTTCTTTTTATGGCTGAGTAATATTCCATTGTATATATGTGCCACATCTTTACCCATTCATCCGATGATGGACACTTAGGTTGTTTCCATCTCCGGGCTATTGTAAATAGGGCTGCTATGAACATTTTGGTACATGTCTCTTTGAATTATGGTTTTCTCAGGGTATATGCCCAGTAGTGGGATTTCTGGGTCATATGGTAGTTCTATTTGTAGTTTTTTAAGGAACCTCCATACCGTTCTCCATAGTGGCTGTACCAATTCACATTCCCACCAGCAGTGCAAGAGGGTTCCCTTTTTTCCACACCCTCTCCAGCATTTATTGTTTCTAGATTTTTTGATGATGGCCATTCTGACTGGTGTGAGATGATATCTCATTGTAGTTTTGATTTGCATTTCTCTAATGAGTAAAGATGTTGAGCATCCTTTCATGTGTTTGTTGGCAGTCTGTATATCTTCTGTGGAGAAATGTCTATTTAGGTCTTCTGCCCATTTTTGGATTGGGTTGTTTGTTTTTTTGTTATTGAGCTGCATGAGCTGCTTATAAATTTTGGAGATTAATCCTTTGTCAGTTGCTTCATTTGCAAATATTTTCTCCCATTCTGAGCATTGTCTTTTGGTCTTGTTTATGGTTTCCTTTGCTGTGCAAAAGCTTTTAAGTTTCATTAGGTCCCATGTGTTTATTTTTGTCTTTATTTCCATTTCTCTAGGAGGTGGGTCAAAAAGGATCTTGCTGTGATTTATGTCATAGAGTGTTCTGCCTATGTTTTCCTCTAAGAGTTTGATAGTGTCTGGCCTTACATTTAGGTCTTTTATCCATTTTGAGCTTATTTTTGTGTATGGTGTTAGGGAGTGATCTAATCTCATACTTTTACATGTCCCTGTCCAGTTTTCCCAGCACCACTTATTGAAGAGACTGTCCTTTCTCCACTGTACATTCCTGCCTCCTTTATCAAAGATAAGGTGACCATATGTCCGTGGGTTTATCTCTGGGCTTTCTATCCTGTTCCATTGATCTATCTTTCTGTTTTTGTGCCAGTACCATACTGTCTTGATTACTGTAGCTTTGTAGTATAGTCTGAAGTCAGGGAGCCTGATTCCTCCAGCTCCATTTTTCGTTCTCAAGATTGCTTTGGCTATTCGGGGTCTTTTGTGTTTCCATACAAATTGTGAAATTTTTTGTTCTAGTTCTGTGAAAAATGCCAGTGGTAGTTTGATAGGGATTGCATTGAATCTGTAGATTGCTTTGGGTAGTAGAGTCATTTTCACAATGTTGATTCTTCCAATCCAAGAACATGGTACATCTCTCCATCTATTTGTATCATCTTTAATTTCTTTCATCATTGTCTTATAATTTTCTGCATACAGGTCTTTTGTCTCCTTAGGTAGGTTTATTCCTAGATATTTTATTCTTTTTATTGCAATGGTAAATGGGAGTGTTTCCTTGATTTCACTTTCAGATTTTTCATCATTAGTATATAGGAATGCCACAGATTTCTGTGCATTAATTTTGTATCCTGCAACTTTACCAAATTCATTGATTAGCTCTAGTAGTTGTCTGGTAGCATCTTTAGGATTCTCTATGTATAGTATCATGTCATCTGCAAACAGTGACAGCTTTACTTCTTCTTTTCCAATTTGGATTCCTTTTATTTCCTTTTCTTCTCTGATTGCTGTGGCTAAAACTTCCAAAACTATGTTGAATAAGAGTGGTGAGAGTGGGCAACCTTGTCTTGTTCCTGATCTCAGTGGAAATGGTTTCAGTTTTTCACCATTGAGGACGATGCTGGCTGTGGGTTTGTCATATATGGCCTTTATTATGTTGAGGAAAGTTCCCTCTATGCCTACTTTCTGCAGGGTTTTTATCATAAATCGGTGTTGAATTTTGTCAAAAGCTTTCTCTGCGTCTATTGAGATGATCATATGGTTTTTCTCCTTCAATTTTTTAATATGGTGTATCACGTTGATTGATTTGCGTATATTGAAGAATCCTTGCATTCCTGGAATAAACCCCACTTGATCATGGTGTACGATCCTTTTAATGTGCTGTTGGATTCTGTTTGCTAGTATTTTGTTGAGGATTTTTGCATCTATGTTCATCAGTGATATTGGCCTGTAGTTTTCTTTCTTTGTGACATCCTTGTCTGGTTTTGGTATCAGGGTGATGGTGGCCTTGTAGAATGAGTTTGGGAGTGTTCCTCCCTCTGCTATATTTTGGAAGAGTTTGAGGAGGATAGGTGTTAGCTCTTCTCTAAATGCTTGATAGAATTCGCCTGTGAAGCCATCTGGTCCTGGGCTTTTGTTTGTTGGAAGATTTTTTATCACAGTTTCAATTTCAGTGCTTGTGATTGGTCTGTTCATATTTTCTATTTCTTCCTGATTCAGTCTTGGCAGGTTGTGCATTTCTAAGAATTTGTCCATTTCTTCCAGGTTGTCCATTTTATTGGCATAGAGTTGCTTGTAATAATCTCTCATGATCTTTTGTATTTCTGCAGTGTCAGTTGTTACTTCTCCTTTTTCATTTCTAATTCTATTGATTTGAGTCTTCTCCCTTTTTTTCTTGATGAGTCTGGCTAATGGTTTATCAATTTTGTTTATTTTCTCAAAGAACCAGCTTTTAGTTTTATTGATCTTTGCTATCGTTTCCTTCATTTCTTTTTCATTTATTTATGATCTGATTTTTATGATTTCTTTCCTTCTGCTAACTTTGGGATGCTTTTGTTCTTCTTTCTCTAATTGCTTTAGGTTGTTTATTCGAGATGTTTCCTGTTTCTTAAGGTGGGATTTTATTGCTATAAACTTCCCCCTTAGAACTGCTTTTGCTGCATCCCATAGGTTTTGGGTCGTCGTGTCTCCATTGTCATTTGTTTCTAGGTATTTTTTAATTTCCTCTTTGATTTCTTCAGTGATCACTTCGTTATTAAGTAGTGTATTGTTTAGCCTCCATGTGTTTCTATTTTTTACAGCTCTTTTCCTGTAATTGATATCTAGTCTCATAGCATTGTGGTCAGAAAAGATACTTGATACAATTTCAATTTTCTTAAATTTACCAAGGCTTGATTTGTGACCCAAGATATGATCTATCCTGGAGAATGTTCCATGAGCACTTGAGAAAAATGTGTATTCTGTTGTTTTTGGATGAAATGTCCTATAAATATCAATTAAGTCCATCTGGTTTAATGTATCATTTAAAGCTTGTGTTTCCTTATTTATTTTCATTTTGGATGATCTGTCCATTGGTGAAAGTGGGGTGTTAAAGTCCCCTACTATGATTGTGTTACTGTCGATTTCTCCTTTTATGGCTGTTAGTATTTGCCTTATGTATTGAGGTGCTCCTACGTTTGGTGCATAAATATTTACAATTGTTATATCTTCTTCTTGGATCGATCCCTTGATCATTATGTAGTGTCCTTCTTTGTCTCTTCTAGTAGTCTTTATTTTAAAGTCTATTTTGTCTGATATGAGAATTGCTACTCCAGCTTTCTTTTGGTTTCCATTTGCATGGAATATCTTTTTCCATCCCCTTACTTTCAGTCTGTATGTGTCTCTAGGTCTGAAGTGGGTGTCTTGTAGACAGCATATATATGGGTCTTGTTTTTGTATCCATTCAGCCAATCTGTGTCTTTTGGTGGGATCATTTAGTCCATTTACATTTAAGGTAATTATCGATATGTATGTTCCTATTCCCATTTTCTTAATTGTTTTGGGTTCGTTATTGTAGGTCTTTCCTTCTGTTGTGTTTCTTGCCTAGAGAAGTTCCTTTAGCATTTGTTGTAAAGCTGGTTTGGTGGTGCTGAACTCTCTCAGCTTTTGCTTGTCTGTAAACGTTTTAATTTCTCCATCAAATCTGAATGAGATCCTTGCTGGGTAGAGTAATCTTGGTTGCAGGTTTTTCTCCTTCATCACTTTAATTATGTCCTGCCACTCCCTTCTGGCTTGTAGAGTTTCTGCTGAGAGATCAGCTGTTATCCTGATGGGGATTCCCTTGTGTGTTATTTGTTGTTTTTGCCTTGCTGCTTTTAATATGATTTCTTTGTGTTTAATTTTTGACAGTTTGATTAATATGTGTCTTGGCGTATTTCTCCTTGGATTTATTCTGTATGGGACTCTCTGTGCCTCCTGGACTTGATTAACTATTTCCTTTCCCATATTAGGGAAGTTTTCAACTATAATCTCTTCAAATATTTTCTCAGTCCCTTTCTTTTTCTCTTCTTCTTCTGGAACCCCTATAATTCGAATGTTGGTGCGTTTAATGTTGTCCCAGAGGTCTCTGAGACTGTCCTCTGTTCTTTTCATTCTTTTTTCTTTATTTTGCTCTGCAGCAGTTATTTCCTCTATTTTATCTTCCACCTCACTTATCCGTTCTTCTGCCTCAGTTATTCTGCTATTGATCCCATCTAGAGTATTTTTTATTTCATTTATTGTGTTTTTAATCGATGCTTGATTCATCTTTAGTTCTTCTAGGTCCTTGTTAACTGTTTCTTGCATTTTGTCTATTCTATTTCCAAGATTATGGATCTGGGAAATAGAATCTTGGATCATCTTTACTATCATTATTCTGAATTATTTTTCAGGTAGACTGCCTATTACCTCTTCATTTGTTAGGTCTGGTGGGTTTTTATCTTGCTCCTCCTGCTGTGTGTTTTTCTGTCTTCTCATTTTGCTTATGTTACTGTGTTTGGGGTCTCCTTTTTGCAGGCTGCAGGTTCGTAGTTCCTGTTGTTTTTGGTGTCTGTCCCCAGTGGCTAAGGTTGGTTTAGTGGGTTGTGTAGGCTTCCTGGTGGTGGGGACTAGTGCCTGTGTTGTGGTGGATGAGGCTGGATCTTGTCTTTCTGGTGGGCAGGTCCACGTCTGGTGGTGTGTTTTGGGGTGTCTGCGGACTTTTTATGATTTTAGGCCACCTCTCTGCTAATGGGTGGCGTTGTGTTCCTGTCTTGCTAGTTGTTTGGCATAGGGTGTCCAGCACTGTAGCTTGCTGGTCGTTGAGTGAAGCTGGGTGCTGGTGTTGAGATGGAGATCTCTGGAAGATTTTCGCCGTTCGATATTATGTGGAGCTGGGAGGTCTCTTGTGGACCAGTGTCCTGAAGTTGGCTCTCCCACCTCAGAAGCACAGCACTGACTCCTGGCTCCTCAATTTGGGATGATTTGTTGTCTATTCATGTATTCCACAGATGCAGAGTACATCAAGTTGATTGTGGAGCTTTAATCCGCTGCTTCTGAGGCTGCTGAGAGAGGTTTCCCTTTCTCTTCTTTGTTCTCACAGCACCTGGGTCTCAGCTTTGGATTTGGCCCCGCCTCTGCGTGTAGGTCGCCGGAGGGCGTCTGTTCTTCGCTCAGACAGGACAGGGTTAAAGGAGCAGCCTCTTCGGGGACTCTGGCTCCCTCAGGCCGGGCGGGAGGGAGGGGCACGGAGTGCGGGGCGAGCCTGCAGTGGCAGAGGTCTGTGTGACGTTGCACTAGCCCGAGGCGCGCCGTGAGTTCTCCCAGGGAAGCCGCCCCTGGATCCCGGGACCCCGGCTGTGGCGGCCTGAACAGGCTCCCGGAAGGGCGGTGTGGACAGTGACTTGCGCTCGCACACAGGCTTCTTGGCGGCGGCAGCAGCAGCCCTAGCGTCCCACGCCCGTCTCTGGGCTCCGCGCGTTCAGCCGCGACTCGCGCCCGTCTGTGGAGCCCCTTTAAGCAGCGCTCTTAATCCCCTCTCCTCGCGCACCAGGAAACCAAGCGGGCAGAAAAAGTCTCTTGCCTCTTCGGCAGCTCCAGAGTTTTCCCGGACTCCCTCCCGGCTAGCTGTGGCACATTAGCCCCCTTCAGGCTGAGTTCTCGCCGCCAGCCCCAGTCCTCTCCCTGCGCTCTGACCGAAGCCCGAGCCTCAGCTTCCAGCGCCGCCCGCCCCGGCGGGCGAGCAGACAAGCCTCTCGGGCTGGTGAGTGCCGCTCGGCACCGCTCCTCTGTGCGGGAATCTCTCCGCTTTGCCCTACCCAGGTATGTGGGGAGTTTCTTGCCTTTTGGGAGGTCTGGGGTCTTCTGCCAGCGTTCAGTAGGTGTTCTGTAGGAGTTGTTCCACGTGTAGCTGTATTTCTGGTGTATCCATGGGGAGGAAGGTGATCTCCGCGTCTTACTCTTCCGCCATCTTACCCGGAAGTCCCTTACTTTTTTTTATGATTCCTTATTTCTGCTGACTTTCTTGATTAACCAACCAATTTTCTTACCTGATTGTTTAGGATAAAATACATCTTTTACCTTTATAAACTTTTCTTAAAAATGTTGATGAGGTCTTTTGGGGAGAAATGTCAAACTTAATACATGCACTTACTTACTTTTGCCTCTTTCAAAAAAAAAGTTAACAAAAAACCGTAAGCAAAAAGAGAGAAAAGAAAATGGAAATGGGGACAAAAGAAAAAAGATTTGGGTGGAATAAAGCAGTAAGACAAATTGTACCAAATATTTAACAAAATTCAGAAAGCTATTCCCACATAATTAGTGAGAAAAACCAGGAAACAATGCAGTGTACCACATAGAACTTTCCAAAAATAAGAGAAATAAAACAAAGAAATGGAAAATAAGAGAGAAGGGATTAAAAAAGAAAAAGATGACCAATCCAGGAGGTTCAACATATGAATAATAAAAGATTCAGAAAAAGATGAGAGAAAATAGAGGGAAATAAATCTTCAAAAATATTTATTTCCCAGCATTGAAGGGCAAGAGTTTCCAGAATGAAATGGTACACTGAAAACCTAGCTAAGTAGATTACAATTGATACAAGACTCACTGTCATAAAATTTCAGAATGCTAGCACATACCATGGATGAGGAATCAGAATGAACTCAGACTTCTTTATAGCAACACTGGAACTTAGGAAACAATGGAGAAAGAATTTCAGAATCATGTGGGAAATTGTCTAACCCATAATTCTATACTGAGTCAAAACTAACAATCAAGTGAAGAGAAAAATGAAGACATGTTTCACATACCACTCGTATACTTTTCTCAAAAAAATGATGAAAGATAGGTTTCTCTGAAATAGGAAACCAATACAGAGGAAAACCATAAAACCAAGTAACAGGAGATCCAAATGGTGGAGAGTAAAGGGAATCCCCAGGAAACTGATAAGGTGAAATCTCAGAATGACAGCTGAATGACACATATGATAGTACTTTACTTTTATAAACAGTAAAGTACTATCAGGTATGTTCAGGACAAAAGCCCAAGAAATAATTTACAAGAAGAATAAGTTAATAAAATACCTCTTGTACATGAATGTTGGGAAATAATTGAGATTGAGCTTCTAATATATATATGGGATATTAAGCAACTAGGAAAAAAAGACAATTATTAACTCTGAAACCACACACCTTGGATAGGACTTGAAGCTAGCTGCACTTCAGATTGGGACTTGAACCCACAGTCTCTGACATAGAAGGGAACTCAAACCCACAGTCCTTGGATTGAAACTGCACAACTGTTCTCAGGACTTACTGAAGCTCAGGTTCTTTTGTCTCGGCACAGAGAGAATTCAGCAAGAGGAAAAGTGACAGGCAAAAAATGAGTTTATTAGCGAGGGATGCTTGTGAGAGATACAAGCAGGTAGGCAAGGGAGTGTAGCCCTAAGAACAAAGAGCGTTACATTTTCAAAATCAAAGAAAAAGTGGGAGGGGAGAAGACTCCCTTCTTCCTCACTTTTGGGTAGACATCAAGGCTTATGTCATTAGTTCCTCCTTTGACTCTATATCATATAACAGGGACTGTCATGGTGTTATTTAAATCATAGGTATATTAACAAAATGGTGGTAACGTATACTAAAATATGGTGATTCATCCCAGGTTTTGGTATAATGTCTCCTTTCACCTAGTTTCTTTCCCCTTTCACCTGTATTCCTGTCTTGGTTACATGCAGAGATTCTACTCTTCGAGGACCATTAACCCCTGACTTCATGTAACAAGATTCAGACCCCATATCTATTGTCATGTGTTTTAATTATCAGGGTTTGTGGCTTGAGTGTGCCTGGTGCTTAAATGCACCTGGCCTTCCTTCAAGGTAAAAATGTTGCTAGGTTACTGGATTCTTTTCTTAAGTGGTCACTGGCTTGCAACAGTCTTCCAAATTCCCTTAAAATTCCCTTTCTTCCTTTAATCTTCTAGTAGGATTTCTAAGCTATTTAATTATACTACTCTATGCCTATCAACTCCATGGAAAAGAAAAAGTTATATGGGCAAGGAAAAATTATCATATAATAATACTACATGGCTCAACTGTGGATAGCTTTACAATTGTGAATTACATTTACAATGTAAAGACTAAATATTTGTTCTACTAAAATCACAATACTTTATTAGGATGATTAGGAAAATTGAAAGTGTGCATGTGCATTCAGGGAGGAGGGAGGAAAAGAGCTAAATCCTCATTTATCCAATGTGAGAAGTCAGTAGTTAATGCCAAACAATTACAGATGAATAAATAGTAATTTAAGTACAATTTTTAGACATATTGAGTACAAACAAAAGATCTAGCTAAAGAAATTGAGAATGGATGTCTTTGGAGGAGAAAAAGAGGTGGAACAAAGAACTGTTTAACTCTTTAAACCAGGGGCATTTATAACTTTAATGATTGGAGACAAGTTGGCAGAGTAGAACAAATTGAGCTCGCCTCGTCTCATGAAAACATCAAAATCACAACGAACTGCTGAACAGCCATCAACAAAAAAAGACTGGTGCCTACCAAAAAAGATATTCTACATCCAAAGAAAAAGAAGAAGCCACAATGAGACAGTAGGGAGGGGCACTTTTGCAATATAATCAAATCCCATGCCCGCCAGGTGGGTGACCCACAAACTGGAAAATAATTATATTGCAAAGTTTCTCCCACAGGAGTGAGAGTTCTGAGCCCCACATCAGGCTCCCAAGCCTGGGGTCTGGCATCAGGAGGAGGAGCCCCAGAGCATTTGACATTGAAGGCCAGCAGGGTTTCAGTTCAGGAGCTCCACAGGACAGGGGGAAACAGAGACTCCACTGTTGGAGTGTGCACACAAGTTTTCACATGGACTGGGACCCAGGGAAAAGCAGGGACTCCATAGGACCTTGGGCCAGACCTAACTGCAGGTTTTGGAGTGTCTCCAGGGGAGGAGGGAGTCAGCTATGGCCCACTGTGGGAGGCAAGGGCACTGGTTGTGGAAGCCCCTAGGGAATATTCCTAGGCATGATCACTTCTGTAGGTCACCATTTTGGCACCAAGACCTGGTCCCACTCAACAGCCTGCAAGTTCCAGGGTTGGGACACCTCAGGCCAAACAAGCAACATGGTGGGAACACAGCCCCACCCATCAGGCAGGCTGCATAAAGTCCTCCTGAGCCCACAGACACCTCTAGACACACGCCTTGACACAGCCCTGCCTGCCAGAGGGACAAGACCCAGCTCCACTCACCAGTGAGAACCAGTCCCTCCTACCAGGAAGCCTGCACAAGCCCTTGGACCAACTTCACCCATGAAGGGGCAGACACCAGAAGCAAGAAGAACTACAATTCAGCAGCCTGCAGAATAGAGACCATGACACAGAAAACTAGACAAAATGAGATAGCAGAGAAATATGTCCCAGATGAAGGAACAAGATAAAACCCCATGGGGCTTCCCTGGTGGCGCAGTGGTTGAGAGTCCGCCTGCTGATGCAGGGGACACGGGTTCGTGCCCTGGTCTGGGAGGATCCCACATGCCATGGAGCGGCTGGGCCCATGAGCCATGGCTGCTGAGCCTGTGCGTCCGGAGCCTGTGCTCCACAATGGGAGAGGCCACTACAGTGAGAGGCCTGCGTACTGCAAAAAAAAAAAAAAAAAGAAAGAAAACCAGAACACCTATGTGAAGTGGAAATAAGCAATCTGCCTGAAAAAGAATTCAGAATAATGATAGTAAAGATGATCCAAGATCTCAGAAAAAGAATGGAGGCACAGATGGAGAAGATATAAGAAATGTTTAACAAAGAGCTAGTAGATTTAAAGAACAAACAAACAGAGATGAACAATGCAATAACTGAAATGAAAAATATGTTAGAAGGAATCAATAGCAGAATAACTGAGGCAGAACAATGAATAAGTGAGCTGGAAGACAGATTGGTGGAAATCACTGCTGTGGAACAGAATAAAGAAAAAAGAAATGAAGACAGTCTAAGAGACTTCTAGGACAACATTAAACACACCAACATTCACATTATAGGGGTCCCACAAGGAAAAGGGAGAGAGAAAGGACCTGAGAAAATATCTGAAGAGATAATAAATGAAAATTTCCATAACATGGGAAAGTAAACACTCACTCAAGTCCAGGAATCACAAAGAGTCCCATACAGGACAAACCCAAGGAGGAACATGCCAAGACACATATTAATCAAATTGACAAAAAATAGAAAATACTAAAAGCAGCAAGAGAAAAGCAACAAAAAACATACAAAGGATTCCCCATAAGGCTATCAGCTGATTTTTCAGCAGAAACTCTGCAGGCCACAGAGAGTGGCACAATATATTTAAAGTGATGAAAGGGAAAAACCTACAACCAAGAGTACTCCACAGCAAGGCTCTCATTCAGATTTGAGAGAGATATCAAAAGTTTTACAGACAAGCAAAAGCTAAGCAAATTTAGCACCACCAAAACAGCTTTACAGCAAATGCTAAAGGAACTTCTCTAGACAGAAAAGAAAAGCCCACAACTAGAAACAAGAAAATTATAAATGGTAAAGCTCACCAGGAAAGGCAAACATACAGTAAAGGTAAGAAATCATCCACACATAAATATGATATCAAAACCAGCAATTGTGAGAAGAGGAGCGTTCAAATGCAGGATATTGGAAATGCACTTGAAATTAAGAGACCAGCAACTTAAAACAATGTTGTATGTACATAGACTGCTCTATCAAAACTTCATGGTAACTTTAAACCAAAAATCTACAATAGATACACACACAAAAATGAAAAAGCAACACAAACACAACACTAAAGATAGCCATCAAATCACAAGACAACAGACTAAAAGAGAAAGGGGGAAAACCTACAAAAACAAATCCAAAACAATTAACAAAATGGTAATAAGAACATACATATTGATAATTACCTTAAATGTAAATGGATTAAATGCTCCAACCAAAAGACATAGACAGGCTGAATGGATACAAAAATAAGACCCATCTATACGCTGTCTAGAAGAGAACAACTTCAGCTCTAGGGACACCTACAGACTGAAAGTGAGGGTATGGAAAAAGGTATTTTAGGCAAATGGAAATCAAAAGAAAGCTGGAGTAGCAACATGCATATCAGAAAAAAGTAAACTTTAACATAAAGACTGTTATAAGAGGCAAAGAAGGACACCACATAAAGATCAAGGGATCAATCCAAGAAGAAGATATAACAATTGTAAATATATACGCACCCAACATAAGAGCACCTCAAGATATAAGGCAAATGCTAACAGCCATAAAAGGCGAAACTGACAGTAACACAAAAATAGTAGGAGAGTTTACCACCCCACTTTCATCAATGAACAGATCATCAAGACAGAAAATCAATAAGGAAACACAGGCCTTAAATGACACTTTAGATCAGTTGGAATTAATTGATATTTATAGAGCATTCCATCTGAAAGCAGCAGAATATACATTCTTTTCAAGTGAATATGGAACCTTCTCCAGGATAGACCAAATCCTGGGCCACAAAGCTAGCTTCAGTAAATTTAAGAAAATTGAAGTCATATCAACCATCTTTCCTGACCACAATGCTATGAGATTAGAAATCTCATACAAGAAAAAACCTGTATAAAACACAAACACATGTAGGCTAAACAACATGTTACTAAACAACCAATAGATCACTGAAGCAATCAAAGAGGAAATAAAAAATACCTAGAAGCAAATGAAAATAAACCACGATGATCCAAAACCTTTAGGACAAAGCAAAAGCAGTTCTAAGAGGGAAGTTTATAGCAATACACTCTTACCTCAAGAAACAAGAAAAATCTCAAATAAACAACCTAGCCATACACTTAAAGCAACTAGAGAAAGAAGAACAAACAAAACCCAAAGTTAGTAGAGGAAAGAAATCATAACGATGAGAACAGAAATAAATGAAATAGAGACTAAGAAAACAATAGAAAAGATCAATGAAACTAAAACCTGGTTCTTTGAAAAGATACACAAATTGATAAACCTTTAGCCAGCCTCATCAAAAAAAAAAAGGAAGAGTGCTCAAATCAATAAAATTAGAAATGAAAAAGGAGAAGTTACAAGACACCCCAGAAATATAAAGGGTCATAAGAGACTACTACAAGCAACTATATGCCAATAAAATGGACAACCTAGAAGAAATGGACAAATACTTACAAAGGTACAATCTTCCGAGACTGAATCAGGAAGAAATAGAAAATATGAACAGACCAATCACAAGTACTGAGATTGAAACTGTTATTTTAAAACGCCCAACAAACAAAAGTCCAGGACCAGATGGCTTCACAGGTGAATTCTATCAAACATTTAGAGAAGAGTTAACACCTATCCTTCTGAAACTATTTCAAAAAATTGAAGAAAAAGGAACATTTTCAAACTTTCTATGAGGCCACCATCACCCTGATACCAAAACCAGACAAAAGTACAAAAAAAAAAAAAAAAAGAAATTTACAGGGCAATATCACTGATGAACAGAGATGCAAAAATCCTCAACAAAATACTAGCAAACCAATCCAACAATACAGTAAAAGGAGCATACACTATGATCAAGTAGGATTTATCCCAGGGATGCAAGGATTTTTCAATATCCACAAATCAATCACATTAACAAATTGAAGAATAAAAACCATATGATCATCCCAATAGATTCAGAAAAAGCTTTTGACAATATTCAACATGCATTTATGATAAAAACTCTCCAGAAAGTGGGCATATGTAAGTTTCCTACCTCAACAAAATAAAAGCCATATATGACAAATCCACAGTTAACATCATACTCAATGGTGAAAAGCTGAAAGCTTTCCTCTAAGATCAGGAAAAAGACAAGGATGTCCACACTTACCATTTTATTCAACATAGTTTGGGAAGTCCTAACCATGTCAATCAAAGAAGAGAAAGAAATAAAAGGATTCCAAGCTGGAAAAGAAGTAAAACTGTCACTGTTTACAGATGACATGATACATAGAGAATCCTAAAGATGCTACCAGAAAACTACTAGAGCTCATCAATGAATTCAGTAAAGTTGCAGGATACAAAATTAACACACAGAAATCTCTTGCATTTCTATACATTAACAATGAAAGATCAGAAAGAGAAATTAAGGAAACAAATACCATTTACCACTGCATCAAAAAGAATAAAATACCTATGAATAAACCCACCTAAGGAGGCAAAAGACCTGTACTCTGAAAACTATAAGACGCTGATGAAAAAAATCAAAGATGACACAAACAGATGGAAAGATATACCATGTTCTTGGATTGGAAGAATCAATATCATCAAAATGACTATACTACCCAAGGCAATCTACAGATTCAATGCAATCCCTATCAAATTACCAATAGTATTTTTCACAGAACTAGAACAAAAAATTTTACAATTTGTATGGAAACAAAAAGACCCCGAATAGACAAAGCAATCCTGAGAAAGAAAAATGGAACTGGAAGAATCAGGCTCCCTGACTTCAGACACTACTATAAAGCTACAGTAATCAAAACAGTATGGTACTGGCACAGGGACAGAAATATCGATTAATGGACGGGGATAGAAAGCCCAGAAATGAACCCACTCACCTATGGTCAATTAATCTACGACAAAGGAGAAAAGAATATACAATGGAGAAAAGACAGTCTCTTCAATAAGTGGTGCTGGGAAAACTGGACAGCTACATGTAAAAGAATGAAATTAGAGTATTCTCTAACTCCATACACATAAATAAACTCAAAATAGATTAAAGACCTAAATGTGAGACCAGATATTATAAAACTCTTAGAGGAAAATATAGGCAGAACACTTTGACATAAATTGCAGTGAGATCATTTTTTTTATTTTTATTTTTTATTAGTTTCTGCTTTATAACAAAGTGAATCAGTCATACATATACATCTGTTCCCACATCCCTTCCCTCCTGCATCTCCCTCCCTCCCACCCTCCCCATCCCACCCCTCCAGGTGGTCACAAAGCACCGAGCTGATCTCCCTGTGCTCTGCGGCTGCTTCCCACTATCTATCTACCTTACGTTTGGTAGTGTATATATGTCCATGCCTCTCTTTCGCTTTTTTAAAAATTTATATTACATGTTTATTAAGGCAAGGAACTATATAGAAAAAAAATTTCTGCTTAAGGCATATTTGGGAATGAGCCATTGTACAAATTATTGCCCAACTGAAACCACAGTGCATAACAGACTCTCTGCATAAAAAGGTTAAAGTAAACCAGGTGTATTTACCTGACTTAGGTCATAAATGTAGACTGGAAGACAAAAATAGATTTTCTTGTCAAAGTATGCAGCAATTGGAGAAATTTGGCCTCCTTTGGCACCTTTAGAACCAAGACTCACCAAGCACCACTGTTTAGGCTATTAAAACACATTTTCTGTACCTGACTTTCTTCTTCTTCTTCTAAGATTGTAATAATGGCTTTTAGAAGAGAATACAAGGTGATCTTTATGCTTATATTGCATTGAAACAATTCAAGGCTTTCTGGTTTTCCCTCCCCCACACTCACTGATCTAATTTGTACCCTGATACCCACCACTTCCTGTCACCCCCTTGGTGTTTTTGAAGTCCAGGAATATATATTCAAATTGGATTTAGAATTGGAATGATAGAAGATCCAGTCACAGACCCCAACTGTCCTTTGTCATTTGGTTTCCTCAGGTCTCCTGATTATCCATTCACAAGTTCACTGGTTGGGAACTTGACCATGATTGTAGTGCTTTCCAGCTGGGTTCCTTCCCTCACTGGGAAGACAGTGTGAAAGGTAAAAAATACTGAATTCTCTTCTGGCAAGGTGGGTCATACCCACTGTTTTGGGATTTAAAAGTGCCTCTTCATGTGTAAGTTGAAGTGGTCCAAACTCGCAAATGCTTGGTCGCACTTCTGGCACTGGAAGGGGTGGTGCCCGGTGTGTTGGCGGTAGTGCCTGGTCAGTTCATCTGAGAGGGCAGATTTCTACCCATGGCCGTCCCAGTCACTGTGCTAAGGTTTCTCACCTGGGTGGGCTCAGAGGTGTGTGTGTCTTGAGGTGAGAACTCTTCCTGTAGGTTTTGCCGCAGCCTGCATAATCCCAGGTGTGAGTGGCCAGCCTTTTCCGGGGCTACGACGTTCTTCCCTCTTTGGCTCAGGTTCCTCCCACATGCAGGAACTGCGTGGCATAGGCTCTTGGTAATGGAGCAGTGGGACCTGCGGCTGCACCTGGTAGGGAAGGAAGGGAGGGTAGTTGGGTGGGGATGGAAGCCTGGGGGAGTGGCAGGGCAGGATGACTGCTGCTCAGCAGTTCCTCAGCACCCAGGGTCGGGGTAGTCCTGCTGGGGAGCTGCCGCCCCAGGGGAAAGTTGTGCGCTGGCAGCTGTGGTCATTGCTGAGAGGGGGTCCAGTGACCAAGTGGGCCTCTAGGGGCCGACCGACAGGATGCATGAGGAGACAGCTTCCCGCTTGATCTTGGGGCACAAGCAGGGCAGCCCGCCACTGTAAGGCACCGCCACCACCAACTGGCTGCCGACCAGGCTGCCTTTGCTAACACCAATGATCAGGGGCCCTCAGCAACGCCTTCAACATAAACTTGCCCATCAAGCCACCTGGCTGCTGCGGCTGCTGCCGCGGATTGTACACTGGGTCCAATTCCGGCCACAGGAGCTCAGCCACGCAGCAGCCAGAGGGGCTCACGTGGTTGATGTCTGCAAGGTTGAAGGGAGCTGTCACAGGGGGTGCAGATTCCCAGTCATAGAGCAGGCCACCGCCCCTGCTGCCTGGAGCCAAGCCTGGGTCGCCCCCAGCCTGGCCTGGACAGCTGAAGCTGCAGGTGGAGGGCACACAGGCAGGACCGCTGCTCGAAGGGGAGGACAAGGATGAGGCTGATGCCGACGACAAGGTGGAGACCACTGGCTTCTGATGGGACAGCGAGTTGGAGAGGATAAAGTCCAGGTCCAGGAGATCACTGAACTCCTCCGACTCCCTCCAGGGTAGGAGAGCCGGGTTGCTCTGTTGCAAGACGTGCTGACTCTGCCACTCTGCAGGTCGGTGGCCACGGTCGCCGCTGCCAGGTCGTAGGGGCAGCCGGGAAGCCCTGGGGGGAAGTCACTTCACGTGGGAGAGCTCCCCCACCCACAGCTATTCAGGACACCTGCTGGACACAGGGTCTTCCCCCTTCCCTGGGGGCCGGATGCAACAGTGGAGAAGGATGGGAGCAGTGTGTTGCTGACAGCCAAGTCAGACTCTCCAGGTGGCTGCCTCATTAATGTGGGTGCCCAGAAGGTCCTCAGGAGTCCGAAGCAGTGGGTGTGCCCGAACACCAAAGTCAACAAAGAGGAAAAAAGTCTTAGAAACGAGGCCAAAACCAAAAACTCCAAATTGCCTGAGATCCTTCTTCTTTGGATTAAATATAAAGGGGAAATTACTTTTTAAAAAAGTTCCTTTGTATACAAAAGTTCTTAGAAAAGTTGTAAACCCATAAAAATAGATAATCAGCAAGACGAGGAAGTAGGTCTGATGGCCGGGCTGTGCTCTCTTCCATTCAGCAGCGTCCACACCCCACCCTGTCTCCCACGTGGAGGAGGGATAAATTAGGAGTTGGGGATTGACATTGACACACTACTATCTATAAAATGGATAATCAACAAAGACCTAGTATAGAGCACAGGGAATGCTACTCAATATTCTGTGATAATCTACATGGGGAAAGAATGAATGTAGGTATATGTATAACTGAATCACTCTGCTGTGCACCTGAAACTAGCACAACGTTGTAAATCAACTATACTCCAACATAAAATTAAAAATATGAAAATGAGGGCATAGAGAATTGAATAAATTGTTGACATTCTTTCTTCATAAAGCAGTTCTTTCCATTGTATTTATTTGATTTTTCTTTTTTTGATGAGATCTTATTTAATTTATGTACAGTTAGTCACTCTATCCTCTGGCTTTCATATAACTATATAGTGCTCATCAAGTTTTACTGTATTTTACCTGTTTTTATATCTCCCACCTAAGCTGTGAATTCCTACAGTTTCACATAGCAGAGGGTTTGCATCCTAGAAGTTAGATTCTATTTTGTAACTTGAGCACCTGGAACACTGCCTATTTCATAATAAGAGATCAGTATACATTTGTTGAATGAATGAATGATATATGAGAAAAATGGAATTTATTATCTAGGAAAAAATGTTACATTTCTATTATGAGAATTAAGTATATATTGCCAAAGAACAAATACTCTCTTATGCTATACCAAATCAAATTTTTATGATGACCTAGTTTCTGGTGATATCCTCTATACTCCTGTCAATCACCATAGCCACAGTGCCTTCTTTCTATTAGATAAAAGACTGAAAACATCTACTGTCAGACATCTTCACCCATAAGTAACTATTTATATTCATAATTTTTTTCTGATAAAGTTAGACCCCTTCACACAATTTACACACCAAACAATTTAGTGTTCTCTAACCACATTCCTGATTTAGAATGTAATCTGTATTATCTACTCCTGTTTCAGGTTTGTTAAGAATCATTCTAGGGGAGTCATTTAAGATTCACAAAATTAACTTGATATTCGTACCACATTGCCTCCTAGATAGTAGACAGAATTAAAGGTAAGTTGTACCTTCTACTTGAGTCTAGATGACTTATGAATAATTTTGTCTGCAAAACAGCTATAATTGTAATCTATATACAAGTATTTTTTTTAAAAAATGATGTTAGATTCTCAAATAATAGGGCCCAAGATCGTTTGAAAACTTTAGTTTCCATTGTATACTGGCTAATATAAAGGATGATAGATAATAATCTAAATGGTATATATCACCTGTCCATTGGTGTATTTCATGTTACAACACAATAAATAAATTTCTGATGACATCATAAATTTTAAAGAAATATGTCTTTAATTAAGCAAATATATTTTAGGAAAAGAAATAAAAAATTTTAAAAACGTCTTTCCTCTGCTCATTAACCGAGCTTCTTCAATGAAAGCCCATGTGCCTACACAGCACAGTGTATATCAGTCTCTTTACTTTGGAACAGTGACCTAGATGAAGCTGGAGTATCCACACTGCTTCCTCCACTCCAGTTGTAAAAGTTTGTAATTACAACAAAAGCTTTAAGGATTTAACAAATATTTAGCACTGCTACGTTATTGTAATGAATAAAATAAGATAGACTTACATAGTTCTTAGAGTGAACAACTTCTAAGTGCTTTACAGATAGTAACTCATTTAATTACCAAAACCAATGAGGTAACACCATTACTACCACCATTTTACAGAGGGGGCAACTGAGGCACCAAAATCTTAAGGGTCTTGTGGAAGCCTCACACAGCTAGTAAGTGGCACAACCAGGATATGAACTCCAATAGCCTGTGCCCAGAGTCCACACCCTCAACCACAAAGGCAAGATGGGAAGGAATCCAGACTTTTAAAAAATTCAGCACCTAAGAAAGCATAAATAGATGCATAAATATAAGGTGAGGAAGCTTCAGTAACCCTTTTCTCTTTTCATTAGTGAGACTGTCAGGAGCCATTCAGATTAAAGAAGCTCTATTTGTATCATTTCTTTGTCTCTAAAATTATCCCATCTGAGTGGGAAATTTATTTGACCACTTACAGCAAAAATCAAATTGTCAATCGATTTTATGAGGGCACAGTTGTTTTAGAGTTTTTAGGAGTGATGTTTGATATCATGTTTAGCATTTCTAAATAGTAAAATCTTCAGTTGGAAGTCTACATAGGAAGAAATATAATTCTTCCATTTGTAGAAAGTGAGTGATAGCTGAAAGTTTAAGGATAGGAAAAATTTCAGAATGGCATTTATAGAGAATCTGAAACCAAAATGTATTTCATATACTTTTGTCTCTTCTTTTACAGAAATTGCCAATTTGATTTTCTTCTCAATTTTGCAGAGAGAAAGAAAATACCTTGAAAGGAAAAGACTGCTTAAAAGGAAATATTTAAAAGATACTTAGCAAGCACGTGTGAATCTGAAGAATAAACCTGGGGTTTTGTTGTTATTGCTCCTGTAAATTTTATAAAAATTTGATCATATAAGCAACATAATACTCCATAATGGAAAAAATCAAATTCATTTAACTATCTTTCTATGCATGGTAATCTGGTTGCTTTTTTTTTTCTTAAGATGGATTATATTCTTTTTTTTATTGAGGTATAGTTGATGTAAAAAAATATATGTTACAGGTGTACAACATAGTGATTCACAATTTTTAAAGGTTATACTCCATTTATAGTATTATAAAATATTGGCTATGTTCCCTGTGTTGTACAATATATCCTTGTAGCTTATTTATTTTATATATAATAGTTTGTATCTCTTATCCACTACCCCTATCTTGCCCCACCTCCTTTCCCTCTCCCCATTGGTAACCACTAGTTTGTTGTCTGTGAGTCTGTTTCTGTTTTGTTATATTCACTAGTTTATTTAACTTTTTAGTTTCCACATTTAAGTGATATCATACAGTATTTGTCTGTCTTTGACAGACTTATTTCACTTAACCTAATACCCTCCAAGTCTATTCATGTTGTCTCAAATGGCAAACTTTCATTCTTTTTTGGCTGAGTAATATTCCATTGTATATATATACCACATCTTCCTTACCCATTCATCTGTTGATGGACACTTAGGTTGCTTCTTATCTGGGAAATTATAAAGAATGCTGCTGTGAACATTGGAGTGTATGTATCTTTTCAAATTAGTGTTTCCATTTTTTTTCAAATATACACCCAGGATTGGAATTGCTGGGTCATACAGTAGTTCTAGTTTTAGTTTTTTAAGAATCCGCCATACCATTTTCTACAGTGGCTACACCAATTTATATCCCCAGAAACAGTGTATGACTGTTCCCATTTCTCCACATCCTCACTAACATTTTTATTTGTGGTCTTTTTGACGATAGTCATGTTAACAGGCATGAGGTGAAATCTCATTCTGGTTTTAATTTACATTTCTCTGATGATTACTGATGTTTAGCATCTTTTCATGTGCTTGTTGGCCAACTGTATGTCTTCTGTGGAAAAATGTATATTCAGGTCCTCTGCCCATTTTTTAATTGGGTTGTTTGTGTTTTTGATGTTGAGTTGCATGAACTATTTATATATTTTGGGTATTAACCACTTTTCAGTCATATCATTTGCAAATATTTTCTCCCATTCAGTAGCTTGTCTTTTCATTTTGTCCATGGTTTTCTGTGCTGTACAAAAGCTTTTTTGTCTAATTAGGTCACATGTATTTATTTTTGTTTTTATCTCCTTTTCTTTAGGAATCAGATCTAAAAAAAATATTGCTACCATTTATGTGAAAAAGTGTTCTGTGTTTTCTTCTAGGAATTTTATGGTTTCTGGTCTTACATTTAGGTCTTTTAATCCATTTTGAATTTATTTTTGTATATGATGTGACAAATGTTTTGATGTCATTCTTTTACATGTGGCTGTCCAGTTTTCCCAGCACCACTTATTGAAGAGACTGCCTTTTCTCCATTGTATATTCTTGCCTCCTTTGTCATATATTAATTGATCATTCTCTTCCATTGGTCTATGTGTCTATTTTTTGTGCCAGTACCATACTGTTTTGATTACTGTAGCTTTGTGGTTGTTTAAGTCAGGGAGCAGGATACCTCCAGCTTTGATCTTTTATCTCGAGATTGTTTTGGTTATTCAGGGTCTTTTGTGTTTCCATACAAATTTTAAAACTATTTGTTTTAGTCCTGTGACAAATGCCATTGTTATTTTGATAGGAATTGGATTGAATCTGTAGATTGTCTTGGGTACCTTGGTCATTTTAACAACAGTAAATCTTCCAATTTATGAACACGGTATATCTTTCCATCTGTTTGTGTCATCTTCTGTTTCATTCATCAGTGTTTTACAGTTTTCTGAGTACATTTTTTTACCTCCTTAGGTAGGTTTATACATAAGTATTTTATTCTTTTTGATGCAGTGGTAAATGGGATTGTCTCCTTAATTTCTCTTTCTGATAGTTTATTGTTAGTGCATAGAAATGCAACAGATTTCTGTATGTTAATTTTATAACCTGAAACTTTACCAAGTTCATTGCTGAACTCTAGTAGTTTTCTGGTAGTGTCTTTAGGATTTTCTATGTATAGTTCACATCATCTGCAAACAGTGATGGTTTTACTTCTTCTTTTCCAATTTGGATTCTTTTTATTCCTTTTTCTTGTCTGATTAATGTGGCTAGGAGTTCCAATACTGTGTTGAATAAATGTGGTGAGTATGGCTATCCTTGTCTTGTTCCTGATCTTAGAAAAAAGTTTTCTGCTTGATAAGTATAATGAGTATGATTGTTAGCTGTGGACCTTTATTATGTGGAAGTATGTTTCCTCTATACCCACTTTCTGAAGAGTTTTTTTTTATCATAAATGAGTGTTGAATTTTGTCAAAAGCTTTTTCTGCATCTACTGAGATGATCATAGGGTTTTTATTCTTCAGTTTGTTAATGTGGTGATTGACTAACTTGCAGATATTGAAAAGTACTTACATCCTTGGGATAAATCCCACTAGATCATGGTGTATGATCCTTTTAATGTATTGTTGGTTTAAGTTTGCTAATATAATGTTGAGGATTTTTGCATCTATGTTCATCAGTGATATTGGCCTATAATTTTTTTTGTGTCTGTGTGATATCTTAGTCTAGTTTTGGTATCAGGGTGAGGTTGGACTCACAGAATAAGTTCAGAGACATTCCTTCTTCTGCAATTTTTTGGAACAGTTTGAGATGGACAGTTGTTAAATCTTCTCTAAATGTTTAATGGAATTCACTATGAAGTTATCTGGTCCTGAACATTTTTTGGGGGGGCAGTTTTTAAATTACTGATTCAATTTTTATTACTGGTAATTGGTCAGTTCATATTTTTTTATTTCTTCCTGCTTCAGTCTTGGGAGATTATACATAATTTGTCTATTTATTCTAGGTTGTCCATTTTATTGGCATATAGTTGTTTGCAGTAGTCTCTTATGATCTTTTGTATTTCTGTGGTGTCAATCATAACTTCTCCTTTTTCATTTCTGATTTTATTGATTTGGGTCCTCTCTTTTTTTTTTTTTTCTTGATGAGTCTGGCTAAAGGTTTATCAATTTTGTTTGTCTTTTCAAAGAACCAGCTCTTAGTTTCATTGATCTTTTCTACTGTTTTCTTAGTCTCTCTTTCTGCTCTGATCTTTATGATTTCTTTCCTTCTATTAATTTTAGGATTTGCTTATTCTTCTTTTTCTAGTTCCTTTAGGTCTAAGTTTGGGTTGTTTATTTGAGTTTTTCATGTTTCCTGAGGTAAACTTGTGTTGCTATAAACTTCCCTCTTAGAACTGCTTTTGCTGCATCCCATAGATTTTGGATTGCTGTGTTTTTGTTTTCATTTGTCTCCAGGTATTTTTTTATTTCCTCTTTGATTTCTTCAGTGATCCATTGATTCTTTAGTAGCATATTGTTTAGCCTCCAAGTGTTTGTTTCGTAGTTGTTTTCTAGTCTCATAGCAGTGTGTTTTGGAAAAGATGATTGATATGATTTCAATTTTCTTAAATTTACCAAGGCTTATTTTGTGGCCTAGTATGTGATATATCTTGGAGAATGTTCCATGTTCACTTGAAAAGACTATGTATTCTGCTGCTTCCAGATGGAATATTCTATACATATATCTATTAAGTCTATCTGCTCTAAAGTGTCATTTACGGCCTTATTGATTTTTCTGTCTGGATGATCTGTCCATTGATGTAAGTGGATTGTTGAAGTCCCCTACTATTATTGTGTTACTGTTAATATCTCCCATTATGCTTGTTAATATTTGCTTTAGGAATTTAGTTGTACCTACATTGGATGTTATATCTTCTTGAATTGATCCCTTGATCATTATATAATATCCTTCTTTGTCTCTTATAACAGACTTTAAAGTCTATTTTGTCTAAGTGTTGCTACCCTGGCTTTCTTTTGATTTCCATTTGCGTAGAATACCTTTTTCCATCCCTTCCTTTCAATCTGTGTGCTTTATTTTATTTTTTTAAGAATTTATATATTTATTTTATTTTTGGCTACATTGGGTCTTTGTTGCTGCACACAGGCTTTCTCTAGTTGCAGCAAGTGGGGGCTACTCTTCGTTGTGGTGCACGGGCTTCTCATTTTGGTGGTTTCTCTTGTTGCAGAGCATGGGCTCTAGGCATGCACACTCCAGTAGTTGTGGCTCATGGGCTCTAAAGTGCAGGCTCAGTAGTTGTGGTGCACAGGTTTAGTTGCTCTGTGGCATGTGGGATCTTCCCAGACCAGGGCTCAAACCTGTGTCCCTGCATTGGCAGGTGGATTCTTAACCACTGCACCACCAGGGAATCCCCAGTCTATGTGTTTTCAGATCTGAAGTGAGTCTCTTGTAGGCAGCACATATACGGGTCTTGTTTTATATCTATTCAACCACTCTATGTCTTTTGATTGGAGCATTTACCCCATTTATATTTATGGATATATTTATTGATATTTAGGTTCTTATTACCATCTTGTGTTAATTGTTTTGGGGTGTTTTCATAGGTATTTTTTATTCCTTTCATCTTCTTTTGTCCTCTTCTTTTGTGACTTGATGACCATCTTTGGTGTTATGTTCAGATTCCTTTTTCTTTTTTGTGTGTTCATCTATTATAGACTTCTGTTTTGTGGGTACCGTGAGGTTTTTACATAGTAATCTATATGTATACATGATTGTTTTAAGTTACTGATATTAGTTTCAAATGCATTTTAACCATACTGCGTTTGTACTCTCTTCCCCTCACAAGTACTGTTTTTGATATCATATTTTACATCTAATTATTTTATATATCCCTTAACTGCTTGTTGTGGATATAGATGATTTTACTGCTTTGTCTTTTAACCTTCCTAGTAGCTTTGTGTGTGGATGATTTCCTACCTTTACTATATGTTTGCCTTTACCAATGAGCTTTTTCATTTTATAATTTTCATCTTTCTAGTTGTGACCTTTTCTTTTTTGCTTAAAGAAGTTCCTTTAACATTTCTTTTAAGCCAGTTTTGTGGTACTTTTTTGGTTTTGCTTGTCTGCTAAGCTTTTGATCTCTCCATCAAATCTGAAGTAAAACCATGCTGGGTAGAGTAATCTTGGTTGTAGGTTTTTCCCTTTTATTACTTTAAATATATCATGCCACTCCCTTCTTGCCTGCCGAATTTCTGCTGAAGATTCAGCTGATAGACTTATGACAGTTCTGTTGTATATAATCTGTTGGTTTTCCCTTGTTGCTTTTAATATTCTCCCTTTATCTTCAAATTTTTGCCATTTTAATTACAATGTGTCTTGATGTGTTCATCTTTGGGTTAGTCCTGTATGGGACTCTCTGTACTTCCTGGACTTCTTGGATATCTGTTTCCTTTCCCAGGTTAGGAAAGTTTTCAGCTATTATATCTTCAAATATGCTCTCAACAACTTTCTCTCTCTCTCTTCTTTCAGGATCCATTGTATTATGAATATTAGTGCACTTGATAGTGTCCCAGAGGTCTCTTAAAATGTCCTCATTTTTTTTCATTTTTTTTCTTTTTTCTGTTCAGCAGTAGTGATTTCCACTACTCTGTCTTCTAGCTCTCTGATCCATTCTTATGTATTATTTAATCTACCATTGATTCCTTCTAGTGTACTTTTCATTTCAGTTACTGTATTCATCTCTGGTTCTTCTTTACAATTTTAACTCTTTGTTAAAAACATGTAACTTCTAGTTCTGTGTACCCATTCTTCGCCAGAGTCCTTTGATCATCTTTACAATCACTACCCTGAATTTCTTCTTGAGTAAATTGCTTATCTACACTTCATTTAGTTCATCTTCTGGGGTTTTATCTTGTTCCTTTGTCTGGAACATGTTCTTCTATTGCTTCATTTTGCCTAAGTTGCTGTTTTTATTTTTATGTATCTATTAGATTGGTTATGTTTCCCAATCTTGGAGAAGTGACGTTTTGTAGGAGATGTCCCATGCATCCCAGCACTGTACCCCCCTCTCTTCTCCCAAGCTATTTGCTCTAGGGGTTCCTGCTATGAGGGCTGCATGGGTCTTTCTGTTGTGGGGGACTGATTATGTGGGTGGTCTCATGGACTTTGTTGCTCCCAGTCTGGCTGGTTTCCAGGTCATGCCTTGTGTAGAGGCTGCTGCTGGTGGTACTGCATCTTGAACGGCTGACTGCAGAACTCCAGGGGTCTCCAGGGCTTATGTCAGTTCACTAGTGGGTTGAGTTGGGGTCAAGAAGACTCCAGTGCTATTGCCTACCCACTGGTAGGTGAAGCTAAGTGCTGCACTACTGACAGACAGAGCTGGGTCCTGGAGTCTGCTTGTAGGACCCAGGGTTCTCAGAGTTGGTGTCAGATCAATTGGGGGAAGGGGTGGTTTCTGACACAGTTGGGTATGGGCCCAGGGTGTCCCAAAACTTGTGTTGGCCTTCTAGTGGGCAGTATCAGGGCCCAGGTGATCCCAGGGAAGGGTCTGTCCTGCTGATGGGTAGGCTGGATCTGCAGGCTGTGGGACTGTGGTTTTCTTGAGTCTGGTGTCAGCTCCCTGGTGGGTGAGGCTTGTCCAGAGGCTAGAGGAGGCTCCCTGGAGGTCAGGGCCAGGGACCAGGGAATTCTGGAACTCGTGTCTGCCCAATGTTGTGTACAGCTGCATCCTGGGCCCTCTGGTGGGCAGGGTCATGTCCAGAGGAGGCTCAGGGGGTGTTAAGGCAGCCTGTCTGTTGATGGGTGATGTGTCCCTACCAAGTTAGTTGCTTGGCCTGAAGAGTCTTAGCACTGGTGCCTACAAGCTTTTGTATGGGGCCAGGTCTTGGCCTAATGAGCTAGAGGGAGGATGCCGCAATGGCACTTGCCAACTCTAGTGTCCACGTGGTAAAAGGAGCTCCCAAAAATGGCTGTTACCAGTGTCTATGTCCCCAGGATGAGCTGCAGTTGCTTTCTGCCTCGCTAAGTCCAGCAAATAGGTTTGACCCAGGCTCCTCTCAAATTACTGCTTCTGCCCTGAGTCCTGGAGTGTGTGATATTTTGTGTGCACCCTTTAAGAGTAAAATCTCTATTTTTCCCAGCCCTCTGGGATTCCTAAACGTAAGCTCCACTCTCCTTCAAAATCAAATACTCTGGAAGCTCACCTTCCCATTGCAGGATCCCCGGGCTGGGGAGCCCAACATGGGGCTCAGGCCCCTCACTCCTTTAAAAGAACCTCTGTAATGTAATTATTCCCCAATTTGTAGGTTGCCCGCCCAGGGATATGGGATTGACTATATTGTGAGTCTACTCCTCCTACCCATCTCGTTGTGGTTCCTTTTTTATATCTTTAGCTGTAGAAGATCTTTATTCGTAGGTCTCAGTCTTTTTCATTGATGGTTTTTCTGCAGATAGCTGTGATTTTGGTGTGCATGTGAAAGAAGGTGAGCTCAGGGTCTTTCTACTCTGCCATATTGGCCAATTTCTGTCTTGAATATTTTTAAACATTTTAAAATTATTCACTCAATAAGCAAAAGTTGAAAAAAGTTGATTACCTATATGTAAATTAATTAAACTAACTCATGAGGAACAATAAATGTGAATAAGCTTTGGAGTTAAGAAAACTAGATTTATAGTTCTTTTGGCCATGTAATAGTCAACAAATACCTTGATTTCTTTCAGTATTACTGTAATATGGAGAAAAATTACTATAGTAATGAACTTGGATCAAGATGGCAGAGTAGGAAGACGCAGAACTCACCTCTTCCAAAGAACACATCAAAGATACATCTACACATGGAATAATTCTCCCTGAAAACTAACTGGAGACGATCAGGAAGACTCCTGTACAGCCAAGGCTTTGCAAATGATATGTCTGATAAGGGATTAATATCCAAATATATAAACTGTTCATACAATCCAAAATCACAAAAACCAACAACCCAATTAATAAATGGACAGAAGACATGCATAGACATTTTCCCAAGAAAGATACACAGATGGCCAACAGACACATGAAAAAGTGCTCAACATTGCTAATCATCAGAGACAGCAAGCCAATACCATAATGAGATATCACCTCACACCTGTCAAAATGGCTGTCATCAAAAAGTCCATAAATAACAAATGTTGGTGAGGATGTGAAGAAAAGGGAACCCTTGTATACTGTAGGTGGGATTGTTGCAGCTACTATGGAAAGAAGTATGGAAATTCCTCAAAACTAAAAATAGAAGTACCATATGATACCACTCCACTTCTGGTATATATCCAAAGAAAATGAAAACACTAATTCAAAAAGAGACAAACACCCCAATTTTCACAGCAGCTTATTTACCATAACCAATATACGGAAGCAACCCAAGTGTCCATAAACAGATAAATGGATAAAGAAGATGTGATATATATATATATTACTCAGCCACACAGAAAAGAATGAAATTCTGCCATTTGCAGCAATGTGGTTGGACCTAGAGAGTATTATGCTTAGTGAAATAAGTCAGACAGAAAGACAATACTGTATGTTATCAGTTATATGAAGAATCTAAAAAACTGAAGCAAAAATTGTATATAACAAAATGGAAACAAAGTCACAGACAGAGAGAACAAAGAAGTGGTTACCAATGGGGAGAGGTAAGGTGTGAGGAGTGAGATAAGGGTATGATATTAAGAGGTACAAACTATTACATATAAAATAGAGAAGAAACACAGGGAAACATAGCCAATATTTTAATATAACTTTAAATAGAGTATAATTTATAAAACTATTGAATCACTACACTGTACACCTAAAAATAATAAAATAATAATAATAATAATAAAGAGTATATAAAGAGTATCATAAAGAGTATCATGGGGCTTCCCTGGTGGCACAGTGGTTGAGAGTCCCCCTGCCAATGCAGGGGACATGGGTTCGTGCCCCTGTCCAGGAAGATCCCACATGCTGCTGAGCGGCTGGGCCCGTGAGCCATGGCCGTTGAGCCTGCGTGTCCGGAGCCTGTGCTCCACAACGGGAGAGGCCACAACAGTGAGAGGCCCACGTACCACAAAAAAAAAAAAAAAAAAAGAGTATCATGGAACAATTCTATGTAAAAGATTATTGGCCTGCATTAAACACAATGCTTCTATTCCCACTTGGGGTCCTTGTGCAAATTCAGCATCTAAATACTAGCTTACATATGTTCATGGCTTTTCTTTCCCAGTCATTAGCTCATTGAAAAAATGATAATGGTTTCTTTCCTTGGATATTCTCCTGAAAAAAAGGATTCGTTTCTGTAAAAGTATCAACAGATTTTATAGTATTTAATGGAGACAGAAAAATTATTATTTCTGTTTTCAAAAAAACATTATTTTCTGTAAAAGGAGTAATGGTTTTTATAGTATTTAATGGAGTCAGAAAAAAAATTCTGTTTCCCCCTAATATTTCAATATGTTTTCTTCATAAAGCTGAATATACCTATAAAAAACCAATTACTGTACTAATTACTTCACAGTATTTTTACTAGTACCAAATTAACTAAAATATTTGAAGAAATTTATAAACTGTAAAACAGTTCACAGATTTTACTTATGATTGTTACTGGGTCTAGGCATAGTTATATGTTTGAAGACCATAGATTATCTCAGAGCACTAAAATTAGTCTGAACTGTAAGTGCACAGATTTTTAAAATTTTACTTTATTTCCAGATTGAATCAACAGCATACTTAAAAAGTGCTACATACACATCAAAAAAATACAAAGTAAACAATTCAAAAATCCAATTGTTAAGTAAACTAATTGGTATTTTATCCTAATAAAAAGAATCTGACACAATCACTGACAACTAAATGTATTTACAGAAAAAAACCCAGATATTTATTTTATACATGTCTTGAATTTGAATCTGAAAATAAAACTAACAGCAATCCAGTAATCTTAACCTCTTTAAATTAGATTAGAGACTAAAGCATTATTAAAGTGGGGTTTCAATTATAGATACTGCATCTCTTTTCCAACTTCAAAATGATGTCAACATATTGGAGAAGATTTAAGGAATATTAGGTCAATATCTCAGGATTTTTCCAATATATCAGTGGAAGAATTTCTTGTAATGACCCTTTGGGTAGAGTACTTAAAAGTAAGTAAGTAAATAAATCACTTCAAAAGAAGAAGGCATTGAGGTTAAAATGATCTTTGTGGAAAAAGAAATGCAGTTAGAGGGAAGAATATTGTTATATAAAGTGAATTATATGTACTAGTATGTATCTAGGCAAACAGTAGATGGCAACATCTACACAGTCTTGTTTTTGAAAGGATTATATAACATCAATATAAATCAGGCTAATGATTCATGAAATTTGGGACTTTCCAAAACTCATGTATTAGAAAGGATATTTATGCACATACATATTTTGTTTTTATGCTTCCTATTTTACAATATCGTGCTTCTACCTTATTAGAAGGACTTCACTAAGATCATTAACCTAAAAAATGTTTTATTTGTGAGTCACATTAGATTGCCTACCTAAACAAAGGGACAGTATTGTTTTTCCTCATATGAGTTGGCCAGATGAGGTGGTTGAATCAGATAAGGATGAGGATTAATGGAACCACGGATACCTTCTTTAATGAAAACTAACAAATAAATAAATCTCTGACGTGACCTCAATAATTGGAGTTGCAGCAAACTGCGGCAGGAGGCACATCTGGTGGTCAAGGGAAGGTGCAAGATGCGTATATCAAGTTTCCTTTTCTCTTTTGAGCTCATACAGCCCCCACCTGCCTCTGTCAGTAACGCTGAAGTCTGAAGACATTCTCACAAACCACTTTCAAACCTAAGAAGACCAAGGAAGTCACTGTGGACTTTGATGCCTGGGGGTATTTTTATTTTCCAGAATGATGAGATTTATTATTGACGGGTTTCCTGGTCAGAAATCAGAGAGCAGCTCTGCTGGCGAGCAGCAGTGTTGCTTTACAACAGCAGAGGTCACTAAAAGCAAAAGGGAAGGAGATGGAGCCGTCCAGTCAGAACCTGCTCCCACTTTCTTTGACAATCAGCAGGCAGGAGGCTGACACACGAAGGATAACCTAATCCTAAGTGCCCAATAGGATCTCCTGGGCAAGCAATGGCTCTATCCTGGTCACAGTGCTTTCCTGGACATGCTCAGAGATGTTTAAGACCCTCCACACAGAGAATTATTTCCTACCAAAGAGTATATTTTTAGGGAACCATAATAAATTATAGAGTGAAAATTTCCACTATATGCTTTTACAATTATTGAAATTTCTCCTACCTCTCCAATACTGGATGTGGATCAATCTTTAGAAAGAACAAATAACAGCCACCACCCCCCCCAACAACAACAAAAGAATGGGAAAAATAAAATAGTTTAGCTCTACATTCTTTCAGCAAAAATTTTTTTGAGTGTCAGGCACTGTTCTAAGTACTCGGGTACAAAGGTAAACAAAATACATTACATCCTTTTCCTCATGGAACTTAAAGAGCCTGGTAGGAGCAGGCAGAAACTGAACAAAGAAATGGTATATCACACGTCAAGTGGTGTATTTGTTTTCTAGAGCTGCCGCAACAAAGTGCCACAAACTGTGTGGCATAAAACAACAGAAATTTGGGCTTCCCTGGTGGCGCGGTGGTTGAGAGTCCGCCTGCCAATGCAGGGGACACGGGTTCATGCCACGGAGCGGCTGTGCCCCTGAGCCATGGCCGCTGGGCCTGCGCATCTGGAGCCTGTGCTCCACAACGGGAGAGTCCACAACAGTGAGAGGCCCACATACCGAAAAAAACAAAAACAAAACAAAACAGAAATTCATTGTCTCATAGTTGTGGAGGCTAGAAATCCAAAATTGAGGTATCTGCAGGACCATGATCCCTCTGAAACCTGCAGGGAAATCTCCCTTGCCTTTTCTTAGCTTCTGGGAGTTTGCCAGGAATGCTTGGCTTGTATTGATAGATGTGTCACTCCAATCCTCCATCTTCACATGCCACACATGGCATTCTCCCTGTGTCTCTTCACAGACTCCTTTATATATGTCTATGTTTGTGTCCAAATTTCTCCTTTTTATAAGGATACCAGTCATACTGGACTAGGACCCACCCCAATAAACTCATCTTAACTTAGCTACGTCTGCAAAGAACCTATTTACAAATAAGGTCACAGTCTGAAGTACTGAAGGTTAGAGCTTCAACATATATTTGGGGGGGCAAAATTTAACTCATAACCCATATTATGAAAAACTGAAGCAGAGTAAAGGAAATAGTAACAGGCAAGGGTAGGGAAGGCACACTGAGATAAGGTGGTCAAGGAAAATGACACTTGAATAGAGAAAGTAAAATCTGAGGAATTGGGACATGCAGATAACTGAGAGAAGAGATATCTGCTCCTGAAAATACATGACGTTTAAGTGCCAAAATTGTAATACGACCAATTGTCTTCACTCTTTAAAATAGTTTCATGATTATAAAGAAAGGCGTATTAACATCACAACGCCAAATCATTCTTTTTAACAAATTGATTCATTTTCCTTTAACTCATCCTTAGCAAGAAGAGAGGGGATACTGATTGATTGTAAGCTTAAATGATGATGCTCTAAACAAATATTCATTTTGTAGCAAATATTCATTTTGCACACTTGTAGCTCCTGGGGAAAAAGGGAATAAAAAATGTAAAACTCTTTGCCTTCATGGAGTTTATATTTCAATAAGGGGGAACTGAATTTGACTTTTCACTGTTTCTCCCCCACTGGTTTGGAAATGGAAGACACCTGCCCAGTAAGAGTAAAGTGTGACTTTGCAGCTATCAAGAATCATGAGCTCTCATGAGGACCCATAAACTTTATCTGTTCCAAGTATTCATTGGATGGGGAACACTTTATAGACTCTCCTTCAAATGGCACTAACATGTTTGGCAACACCATCAGCAACAGAAGTTCACAATCCCCCCAACCCCACCGTCCACAGGAGCTTCTTTCACCCTTGCTCCCTCTGTTCCAAAAACACAGTCCTGAGCCGGAGGGGAAGATGGCGGAAGAGTAAGACGCGGAGATCACCTTCCTCCTCACAGATACACCAGAAATACATCTACACGTGGAACAATTCCTACAGAACACCTACTGAACGCTGGCAGAAGACCTCAGACCTCCCAAAAGGCAAGAAACTCTCCACGTACCTGGGTAGGGCAAAAGAAAAAAGAATAAACAGAGACAAAAGGATAGGGACGGGACCTGCACCAGTGGGAGGGAGCCGTGAAGGAGGAAAGGTTTCCACACACTAGGAGCCCCTTCACGGGCAGAGACTGCGGGTGGTGGAGGTGAGAAGCTTCGGAGCCGCGGAGGAGAGCGCAGCCACAGGGGTGCGGAGGGCAAAGCAGAGAGATTCCAGCACAGAGGATCGGTGCCAACTGGCACTCACCAGCCTGAGAGGCTTGTCTGCTCACCTGCCTGGGCGGGTGGGGGCTGGGAGCTGAGGCTCGGGCTTCGGTCGGAGCGCAGGGAGAGGACTGGGGTTGGCGGCGTGAACACAGCCTGAAGGGGTTAGTGCGCCACGGCTGGCCGGGAGGGAGTCCGGGGAAAAGTCTGGACCTGCCGAAGAGGTAAGAGACTTTTTCTTCCCTCTTTGTTTCCTGGTGCGCGAGGAGAGGGGATTAAGAGCGCCGCTTAAAGGAGGCTCCCGAGACGGGCGCGAGCCGCGGCTAAAAGCGCGGACCCCGGAGACGGGCGTGGGACGCTGGGGCTGCTGCTGCCACCAGCAAGAGGCCTGTGTGTGAGCGCAGCTCACTGTCCACACCTCCCCTCCCAGGAGCCTGTGAAGCCCGCCACTGCCAGGGTACCGGGATCCAGGGACAACTTCCCCGGGAGAACGCATGGGCACGCCTCGTGCTGGTGCAACGTCACGCCAGCGTCTGCCGCCGCAAGCTCGCCCCGCCTCCACGCCCCTCCCTTCCCCCCCCGGCCTGAGTGAGCCAGAGCCCCTGAATCAGCTGCTCCTTTAACCCCGTCCTGTCTGAGAGAAGAACAGACGCCCTCAGGAGACCTGCATGCAGAGACGGGGCCAAATCCAAATCTGAGCCCCGGGAGCTGTGCGAACAAAGAAGAGAAAGGGGAATCTCTCCCAGCAGCCTCAGAAGCAGCAGATTAAAGCTCCACAATCCACTTGATGTACCCTGCATCTGTGGAATACCTGAATAGGCAACCAATCATTGCAAATCGAGGAGGTAGACTTTGAAAGCAAGATTTATGATTTTTTCCCCTTTTCCTCTTTTGTGAGTGTGTATGTGTATGCTTCTGTGTGAGATTTTGTCTCTATAGCTTTGCTTCTACCATTTGTCATAGGGTTCTATCCGTATGTTTTGTTTGTTTGCTTGTTTTTTCTTAATAATTTTTTTTAATTTTAATAACATTATTTTATCTTGCTTTATTTTATTTCATTTATCTTCTTTCTTTCTTTCCTTCCTTCCCTCCTTTAGACAACGAATCACCCCAAATTGAGAAGGTGGACTTTGAGAGCAAGATTTATGATTTTTTCCACTTTTCCTCTTTTTGTGAGTGTGTATGTGTATGCTACTGTGTGAGATTTTGTCTGTATAGCTTTGCTTCCACCATTTGTCCTAGGGTTCTATCTGCCTGCTTTTGTTTGTTTGTTTGTTTTTAATTTTTTTCTTAATAATTATTTTTATTTTAATAACTTTATTTTATTTTATCTTACTTTATCTTATTTTACTTTACATTCTTTCTTTCTTTCTTTCTTCCCTCCTTGCTCCCTCCCTTCCTCCTCCTTTCCTCCTTTCTTTCTCTCATCCTTTCTTTCTTTTTTCTTTCTTTCTTTCTCTCTTTCTACTTTTACCAATTCTTTTTTTCTACTTTTTCTCCCTTTTATTCTGAGCTGTGTGGATGAAAGGCTCTTGGTGCTCCCGTGAGGAGTCAGTGATGTGCCTCAGATGTGGGAGAGACAAGTTCAGGACACTGGTCCACAAGAGACCTCCCACCTCCACATAATATCAAATGGATAAAATATCCCAGAGATCTCCATCTCAACACCAGCACCCAGCTTCACTCAACGACCAGCAAGCTACAGTGCTGGACACCCTATGACAAACAACTAGCAAGACAGGAACACATCCCCACCCATTAGCAGAGAGGCTGCCTAAAATCATAATAAGGCCACAGACACCTCAAAATACACCACCAGACATGGACCTGCACACCAGAAAGGCAAGATCCAGCCTCATGCAGCAGAACATAGGCACTAGTGCCCTCCACAAGGAAGCCTACACAACCCACTGAATCAACCTTAGCCACTGCAGACAGACACCAAAAACAACGGGAACTACGAAACTGCAGCCTGCAAAAAATAGACCCCAAACACAGTAAGATAAGCAAAATGAGAAGAGAGAAAAACACACAGCAGATGAAGGGGCAAGATAAAAACCCAGCAGACCTAACAAATGAAGAGGAAATAGGCAATCTACCTGAAACAGAATTCAGAATAATGATAATAAAGCTGATCCAATATCGTGGAAATACAATAGACAAAATGCAAGAAACATTTAACAAGGACCTAGAAGAACTAAAGATGAAACAAGCAATGATGAACAACACAATAAATGAAATTAAAAATACTCCAGATAGGATTAATAGCAGAATAACTGAGGCAGAAGAACGGATAAGTGACCTGGAAGATAAAATAGCGGAAATAACTACTGCAGAGCAGAATAAAGAAAAAAGAATGAAAAGAACTGAGGACAGTCTCAGAGACCTCTGGGACAACATTAAACGCACCAACATTCGAATTATAGGGGTTCCAGAAGAAGAAGAGAAAAAGAAAGGGACTGAGAAAATATTTGAAGAGATTATAGTTGAAAACTTTCCTAATATGGGAAAGGAAATAGTTAATCAACTCCAGGAAGCACAGAGAGTCCCATACAGGCTAAATCCAAGGAGAAATATGCCAAGACACATATTAATCAAACTGTCAAAAATTAAATACAAAGAAAACATATTAAAAGCAACAAGGGGAAAACAACAAATAACACACAAGGGAATCCCCATAAGGTTAACAGCTGATCTTTCAGCAGAAACTCCACAAGCCAGAAGGGACTGACAGGACATATTTAAAGTGATGAAGGAGAAAAACATGCAACCAAGATTACTCTACCCAGCAAGGATCTCATTCAGATTTGATGGAGAAATTAAAACGTTTACAGACAAGCAAAAGCTGAGAGAGTTCAGCACCACCAAACCAGCTTTACAACAAATGCTAAAGGAACTTCTCTAGGCAAAAAAACAAAAGGGAAGGAAAAGAACTACAATAATGAACACAAAACAATTAAGAAAATGGGAATAGGAACATACATATTGATAATTACCTTAAATGTAAATAGACTAAATGCTCCCAACAAAAGACACAGTTTGGCTGACTGGATACAAAAACAACACCCACATATATGCTGTCTACAAGAGACCCACTTCAGACCTAGAGACACATACAGACTGAAAGTAAGGGGATGGAAAAAGATATTCCATACAAATGAAAACCAAAAGAAAGCTGGAGTAGCAATTCTTATATCAGACAAAATAGACTTTAAAATAAAGACTATTAGAAGAGACAAAGAAGGACACTACATAAAGATCAAGGGATCAATCCAAGGAGAAGGTAAAACAACTGTAAATATTTATGCACCCAACGTAGGAGTACCTCAATACATAAGGCAAATACTAACAGCCATGAAAGGGGTAATCGACAGTAACACATTTATTGTAGGGGACTTTAACACCCCAGTTTCACCAATGGACAGATCATCAAGAATCAAAATAAATACGGGAACACAAGCTTTAAATGATACATTAAACAAGATGGACTTAATTGATATTTATAGGACACCCCATCAAAAACAAGAGAATACATATTTTTCTCAAGTGCTCATGGAACATTCTCCAGGATAGATCATATCTTGGGTCACAACTCAAGCCTTGGTAAATTTAGGATAGTTGAAATTGTATCAAGTATCTTTTCTGACCACAATGCTATGAGACTAGATATCAATTACAGGAAAAGATCCGTAAAAAAAACAAACACATGGATGCTAAACAATATACTATTTAATAAAGAAGTGATCCCTGAAGAAATCAAAGAAGAAATTAAAAAAAAATACCTAGAAACAAATGACAATGGAGACACGATGACCCAAAACATATGGGATACAGCAAAAGCACTTCAAAGAGTGAAGATTAGAGCAATAAAATCCTACCTTAAGAAACAGGAAATATCTCGAATAAACAACCTAACCTTGCACCTAAAGCAATTAGAGAAAGAAGAACAAAAATCCCCAAAGTTAGCAGAAGTAAAGGAATCATAAAAATCAGATCAGAAATAAATGTAAAAGAAATGAAGGAAACGATAGCAAAGATCAATAAAACTAAAAGCTGGTTCTTTGAGAAGATAAACAAAATTGATAAACCATTAGCCAGAATCATCAAGGAAAAAAGGGAGAAGACTCAAATCAATAGAATTAGAAATGAAAAAGGAGAAGTAACAACTGACACTGCAGAAATACAAAAGATCATGAGAAATTACTACAAGCAACTCTATGCCAATAAAATGGACAACCTGGAAGAAATGGACAAATTCTTAGAAATGCACAACCTACCAAGACTGAATCAGGAAGAAATAGAAAATATGAACAGACCAATCACAAGCACTGAAATTGAAACTCTGGTTAAAACTCTTCCAACAAACAAAAGCCCAGGACCAGATGGTTTCAGAGGCGAATTCTATCAAACATTTAGAGAAGAGCTAACACCTATCCTTCTCAAACTCTTCCAAAATATAGCAGAGGGTGGAACATGCCCAAACTCATTCTACGAGGCCACCATTACCCTCATACCAAAACCAGACAAGGAGGTCACGAAGAAAGAAAACTACAAGCGAATATCACTGATGAACATAGATGCAAAAATCCTCAACAAAATACTAGCAAACAGAATCCAACAGCACATTAAAAGGATCATATACCATGATCAAGTGGGGTTTATTCCAGGTATGCAAGGATTCTTCAATGTATGCAAATCAATCAATGTGATACACCATATTAACAAATTGAAGGAGAAAACCACATGATCATCTCAATAGATGCAGAGAAAGCTTTCAACAAAATTCAACAGCCATTTATGACAGAAACCCTGCAGAAAGTAGGCATAGAGGGAACTTTCCTCAACATAATAAAGGCCATATATGACAAACCCACAGCCATCATTGTCCACAATGGTGAAAAACTGAATCCATTTCCACTAAGATCAGGAACAAGACAAGGTTCCCCGTTCTCACCACTCTTATTCAACATAGTTTTGGAAGTTTTAGCCACAGCAATCAGAGAAGAAAAGGAAATAAAAGGAATACACATCAGAAAAGAAGAAGTAAAGCTGTCACTGTTTGCAGATGACATGATACTATACATAGAGAATCCTAAACATGCTACCAGAAAACTACTAGAGCTAATCAATGAATTTGGTAAAGTAGCAGGATACAAAATTAATGCACAGACATCTCTGGCATTCCTATACACTAATGATGAAAAATCTGAAAGTGAAATCAAGAAAACACTCCCAATTACCATTGCAACAAAAAGAATAAAATATCTAGGAATAAACCTACCTAAGGAGACAAAAGACCTGTATGCAGAAAATTATAAGACATTGATGAAAGAAATTAAAGATCATACAAATAGATGGAGAGATATAACATGTTCTTGGATTGGAAGAATCAACATTGTGAAAATGACTCTACTACCCAAAGCATTCTACAGATTCAATGCAATCCCTATCAAACTACCATTGGCATTTATCACAGAACTAGAACCAAAAATTTCACAATTTGTGTGGAAACACAATAGAACCCGAATAGCCAAAGCAATCTTGAGAACGAAAAACGGAGCTGGAGGAGTCAGGCTGCCTGACTTCAGACTATACTACAAAGCTACAGTAATCAAGACAGTATGGTACTGGCACAAAAACAGAAAGATAGATCAATGGAACAGGATAGAAATCCCAGAGATAAACCCAAGCACATATGGTCACTTTGTCTTTGATAAAGGAGGCAGGAATGTACAGTGGAGAAAGACAGCCTTTTCAATAAGTGGTGCTGGGAACACTGGACAGGTACATGTAAAAGTATGAGATTAGATCACTCCCTAAGAACATACACAAAAATAAGCTCAAAATGGATTAAAGACCTAAATGTAAAGCCAGACACTATGAAACTCTTAGAGGAAAACATAGGCAGAACACTCTATGACATAAATCACAGCAAGATCCTTTTTGACCCACCTCCTAGAGAAATGGAAATAAAGACAAAAATAAACAAATGTGACCTAAAGAAACTTAAATGCTTTTGCACAGCAAAGGAAACCATAAAGAAGACCAAAAGACAACCCTCAGAATGGAAGAAAATATTTGCAAATGAAGCAACTGACAAAGGAGTAATCTCCAAAATTTATAATCAGCTCATTCAGCTCAATAACAAAAAAAACAAACAACCCAATCCAAAAATGGGCTGAAGACATAAATAGACATTTATCCAAGGAAGACATACAGATTGCCAACAAACACATGAAACAATGCTCAACATCATTAATCATGAGAGAAATGCAAGTCAAAAGTACAATGAGATATCATCTCACACCAGTCAGAATGACCATCAACAAAAAATCTAGAAACAATAAATGCTGGAGAGGGTGTGGGGAAAAGGGAACCCTCTTGTACTGCTGGTGGGAATATGAATTGGTACAGCCACTATGGAGAACAGTATGGAGTTTCCTTAAAAAACTACAAATAGAACTACCATATGACCCAGCAATCCCACTACTGGACATATACCCTGAGAAAACCATAATTCAAAAAGAGTCATATACCAAAATGTTCATTGTAGGTCTATTTACAATAGCCAGGAGGTGGAAACAACCTAAGTGTCCATCATCGGATGAATGGATAAAGAAGACATGGCACGTATATACAATGGAATATTACTCAGCCATAAAAAGAAATGAAACTGAGCTATTTGTAATGAGGTGGAGAGACCTAGAATCTGTCATACAGAGTGAAGTAAGTCAGAAAAAGAAAGACAAATACCGTATGCTAACACATATATATGGAATTTAAGGGAAAATATGTCATGAAGAACCTAGGGGTAAGACAGAAATAAAGACACAGACCTACTAGAGAATGGACTTGAGGATACGGGGAGGGGGAAGGGTAAGCTGTGACAAAGAGAGAGAGAGGCATGGACATATATACACTACCAAATATAAGGTAGATAGCTAGTGGGAAGCAGCCGCATAGCACAGGGAAATCAGCTCAATGTTTTGTGACCACCTGGAGGGGTGGGATAGAGAGGGTGGGTGGGAGGGAGACGCAAAAGAGAAGAGATATGGGAGCATATGTATATGTATAACTGATTCACTTTGTTATAAAGCAGAAACTAACACATCATAGTAAAGCAATTATACTCTAATAAAGATGTAAAAAATAAAGTCTGACAACTGGGAATTTATAGACATTTCTTTTTCTCCATAGTTACTTCTTTTCCTTACTTTTCCAAGAAACTTAAATACCATGGCCATTGTTCTGCTGCAAATTTACATTATTTTCTTACCTCAAGTTTGGAAACCTAAAAATATAAGCAGAGGCAAATTGTAGGGTGAAAAATAGGCTATTCCTCAGCTACCTTCACAATTTAGTGTCTCAAGGGGATCAAGATGGAGTAAGAGGAAATGGAGGTCACCTTCTCCCACAGACACATCAAAAATACTTCTACATGTGGAACAATTCTCACTGAAGACTAACCGGAGACTGGGGGAATCACTCTTGTACAACCAAGGCTGCAAAAGGCCACACATGCAATCACATGGGAAGGGAAGAAAAGTGATCAGGTCTGGACCTGTGCCCCTGAGATGGGTCCTAAGTATGGGGGTGGGGGTGTAGAACAGAAACCCCCTTGGCATAGTGGAGGACCACTGGGATAAACATAGTGCTGCGGGTAGCCTGGATTCTGCTCATGAAGTGCTTATGCTGGTTAGCACCCAAGGCAGGATGGAGACAGGTCTGCACTGGCTGCTGCAGGATTTCCCCTGACCACCTCACTGTGCATCCCAGCCTGAGCTGGACAGATGCTCTGTCCCTGCTCAGTCTGCACCACAGCACAGCACTGGACCTGGAGCAGCCACAACCAGGGAAATGACTCAACTGTGGGAAGCATAGCAGACCCAGTTCCGGGGTGGAGGTTGGGTGGGGTTGTGGCAGCCATGGTTGGTGCTTGCTCAAGAGGTGCTCCAGAAGCAGCCAAAATTTCTGATGGCAACCAATGGCCACAGCTCATTTCCCCACACATGCCAAGAGTCCACACGGCCCCACCTGCCCTGCCGAGCAGTTCCATAAAAGAGTGTGGGGAGCAGAGGCTGGGGGCAGTAATCTGCTGTGAGGGACAAAGGGGGCTTGCATCTGAGTCTGCATCTAAGCGGAGCCGTGGACACCTGCACAGGCAGCACATCACACCTCGGTCTGCACACCAAACCCATCTTGCTCCAGCACTCTCCTCCTCTGGGACAAGGGTCCTGGTGCAGGGAGAGGGGAAAACACACACTTAAAGGGAATAGAACCTGCTAGAACTGACCGTCAGGGCTTCTGCTCCAGCAACTTGGGATCAGACCCTGTCCCTGACAGGGTGATGATAGCTGCTGAGCAGAGGGCAAGTCCTGCCCCAGCTGGAGTCCTGACTCCAGCTCTAGCTCCTCCATCTCCAGCCACAGCCCCTACCAACGTGATAGCTGCCAGCACACCCTAAGGGAAGACATGACTTGCAAATCCAGCTCTCCCACCAAAGACATGGGTCCAATGACCCACATAGTCTGCATAGGGATGCTCCCACATAAGAACACCCCTTCAAGACTTCAGTAGATAAATGTTTCACCTAAATTCATAGAGGCAGAGAAAGTTAAGTAAAATGAGAAGACAGAGGAACAGCTCCCAATTGAAAGAGCAGGAGAAAACCCCTGAAAGAATAAATAATGAAACAGAATAAACGATTTAAAAGATAAAGAATTCAAAGCATCGACAGTAAAAATGTTAACTGAATCAGGGAAAAGAATTGATCTAAACATGTAACATTTTGACAAGGAACTAGAAAATATTAAAAAGATCCAATCAGAAATGAAGAATTCAATAGCTGAAATTAAAACACACACACACACACACACACACACACACACACACACACACACACATTAGAAGGAATGAATAGCAGAAAAGTGGATCAGAATGCATAAGTGATCTGGAAGATAAAATAATGGAAATCACACAATTAGAACAGAAAAAAGAAAAATGAATTTTTTTTAAATGTAAGCAATATAAGAGATCTCCAAGATAACATTGTGTTCCAACATTCACATTATAGGAGTCCCAGAAGAAGAGAGAGAGAAGGTGATCAAGAATGTATTTGAGGAAATTATGACTTAAAACTCCCCAAACTTGAAGAAAGAAACAGATATCCAGGTACAGGAAGCACAAAGTGTCCCAAACAAGATGAACCCAAACAGACCCACACCAAGACATCATAATTAAAATGACAAAAGTAAAAGAGAAGATTCTAAAGGCAGCAAGAGAAAAACAAAAATTATATACAAGGAAACCCCCATAAGGCCATCAGCTGATTTCTTTGCAGAAACTTTGCAGACCAGAGGGAGTGGCATGATATATTCAAAGTATTGCAACCTAGAATACTCTACACAGCAAGATTATCATTTAGAATAGAAGGAGAGATAAAGAACTTCTCAGATAAGCAAAATTAAAAATGTTCATCATACTAAACCTATCCTAAAAGAAATGTTAAAGGGTCTTCTGTAATTGGAAAAGGAATAAGAATCTATTAAAGGGAAAATCCCAATAGGAAAAGAAAATATATAGTAAGGACTGAAAATCAATCACTTAAATAAGCCAGTACAAAGATTAAAGACAAAAAAACTGTAAAATCAAAAAACTGCAAAAAACATCTATAACCACAAAATAACAGTTAAAAGATAAATATGAAAATGTAAAATATGACAGCAAAAACACAAAATGTGGAAGAGGGGAGTAAAAAATGTACATTTTTAGAATGTGTTTGAACTTAAATGACTACCAGTTTTAAACAAGTAGATATATCAACATATATGAACACCATGGCAAACACAAATAAAAACCTCACAATACAGTAAGTTCCCAACATACAAACCTTCAAGCTGTGAACTTCCAAAGATGCAAAGGTGCATTCACATGTCCAATCACATGTTAGTTCACCTTCCTGTTTACATTGTCATGTGCGTGCATCCTCTACAAGTGGTTGTGCTTTTGTGTACTTTACTGTACAGTACTGTATAGAGTACAGTAGTACAGTATCTTTTTTTCAAGCTAGATCTGCAAGAGGATGAATTCATTGAACTACTTGCTGTGCAACATGAGGAGCTTATTAATGAAGACCTGATGGAATTGGAGGTTCAGATAAAGGACAAATAGAGACAAGAAGAAGAAGTAGTAACTGAAGAACCGAAGAGAGTCATGACACAGGAAATGGCAAGGGAATTTTCTTTATCTAAGGAGACTGTTAGTTTTTGAGGCACAGGACCCAAATGTAAAACTGTACAACAAGGTTGCAGCAGCCTTTTGGAATGCAATGCAGAGTTACCATGTCATCTCTGATAAGAAAAACAGGAGCTACTACCCAGACATCACTGGATTGTTTTTTCAAGAGGGTAGATAGAATTGAATCCAGAAGGAACCAGAACCTGTGTCATCAATGTTAAGCATGAGTAAAATTGCAGCTTGTCCTCCATCTCCTATTTCTGATGATCCTTCAGCTCTACCATCTCCCACCTCCTCTCCCTCCTCCAGTCAGTAACTCTTCTTGCCTGTTCACTAGACTACAGCCCCTGTATGCCAGCTCTTGTACTGTACTACTGGACTTTTCAAGGTACTGTACTGTAAGATTAAAAATGTTTTCTTTACTTTTTGTGTTTTTTTTATATATTAGTTGTGTGAAAAGTATTATAAACCTATTTTCAGTACAGTACTATAAAGCCGGTTGTGTTAGTTGGGTACCTAGTCTAACTCTGTTGGACTTACGAACAAATTGGACTTACATGCTCTTGGAACAGAATTTGTTCATATGTAGGGGACTTACCATAGATACACAAAAACTAAAAAGAAAGGAACACAAACATACTACTAAAGGAAATCATCAAACCACAATGGGAGAAACAAACAGAAGAAGAAATGAATCAAGAAGAACTACAAAAACAACTGGAAAACAAGGATTAAAATGGCAATAAGTACATACCTATCAATAATTACTTTAAATGTCAATGGACTAAATGCTCCAATCAAAAGACATAGGGTGGTTTATTGGACAAAAAAAAAAAAAGTAAGACTCTACTATACGCTTCCTACAAGAGATTCACTTCAGAGCTTAAGACACACATAGGTTGAAAGTGAGGGTATGGAAAAAGATATTTCATGCAAATAAGAAGAAAGTAAGGGTAGAAATACTTATAGCAGATAAAATAGACTTTAAAATAAAAGCTATAACAAAAGACAAAGAAGGGCATTATATAATGACAAAGGGATCAACACAAGAAGATGATTATACTTGTTAACATATACGTACCCAATATAGGAGCACCTAAATATATAAAGCAAATACTGACAGACATGAAGGGAGAAATCGAGAATACAAAATAGCAGGGGACTTTAGCACCACACTGACATCAGTGGACAGATCATTCAGACAGAAAATCAACAAGGCAACAGTGGTCTCAAGTGACACATCAGGCTAGTTGGACTTAATAGATATCTACAGCACATTACATCTCAAAACAGCAGAATACATATTCCTTTCAAGTGTACATACAACATTCTCCAGGATAGATCACATACTAACCGTGAAACTAGTCTAACAAATTTAAGAAGATAGAAATTATATCAAGCATTTTTCCAACCACAATGGTATGAAACTAAAAATCAATTACAGGAAGAAAAATGGTAAAAGCACAAACACATGGAGACTAAAAAACATGCTATTAAAAATCCAAGGGGTCGGGCTTCCCTGGTGGCACAGTGGTTAAGAGTTCGCCTGCCGATGCAGGTGACAGGGGTTCGTGCCCCAGTCCGGGAAGGTCCCACATGCTGTGGAGCGGCTAGGCCCATGAGCCATGGCCACTGAGCCTGCGTGTCTGGAGCCTGTGCTCCACAATGGGAGAGGCCACAACAGTGAGAGGCCCCTGCACTGCAAAAAAAAAAAAAAAAAAGAAAAAGAAAAAATCCAAGGGGTCAAAGAGAAAATTAAAAAATACCTTGAGACAAATGAAAATGGAAAAACAACACTCCAAAATCTATGGGATACAGCAAAAGCAGTTCTAAGAGGAAAGTTTATAGCAATACAGGCTTTCCTCAGAAACAAGAAAATTCCCAAGTAAACAATCTAACCTAACAGCTAAAGGAATTAGAAAAAGAAGAACAAGAAAACCCAAAGTCGGCAGAAGGAAAGAAATGAAGAATAAAGATCAGAGAGGAAATAGAGATCATAAAACAATAGAAAATATTTTTTTTTAAAAACCAAGAGCTGGTTTTTTTTTAAAGATAAACAAAATTGATAAACCTTTAGCCAGGCTTACCAAGAAGAAAAGAGAGGACCCAAATAAGCAAAGTAAGAAATGAAAGAGGAGAATTAACAACTGGTACCATAGAGATATAAAAAAACATAAGAGAATACTACAAAGTTATATGCCAACAAATTGAAAAACCTACCAGAAATGGACACATTTCTAGAAATATACAACCCGCCAAGCTTGAATCAGGAAGAAATAGACAGTCTGAACAGACCAAAAACTAATAGTGAAATTGAATTTGTAATAAAAAATCTCCCAGCAAACAAAAGTCCAGGATCAAATGGTTTCACAGAGGAATTCTACAAAATATAATTTTACAAAATATAGGTGTTAGAAGAACTAAAACACCTATTCTTCTGAAACTATTTCAAAAAATTGAAGAAGATAGAATACTCCCAAATTCATCCTACGAGGTCATCATTACCCTGATACAAAATCCAGGAAAAAAACACTACAAAAAAGAAAATTACAAGCCAATATCTTGATGAATATAGATGCAATAATCCTCAAGAAAGTATTAGCAAACCAAATCCAACAATATATAAAAAGGATCATACACCATGATCAAGTTGGATTTATTCCAGAGTCACAAGGATGGTTCAACATTTGCAAATCAATCAATGTGATACACCACATTAACAAAAGGAAGGATAAAAATCACATGATCATCTCAATAGATGCAGAAAAAAACGTGACAAAATTCAACATACATTCATGACAAAAACTGTCATCAATGTTGTTATCAAGGGAATATATCTCAACATAATAAAGACCATATATGACAAACCCACAGCTAACATCATACTCAACAGTGAAAGTCTTTCCTCTAAATTCAGGAACAAGAAAAGGATGCCCACTCTCACCACTTCTATTCGACACAGTAGCCTTGAAATCTAAAAGATTATTGAAGATTTAACTCCCCAGATGTGTATTTACACTTCTAGGGGCAGATGAGACCCAAAGCCATAGATATATTCCAGGATTCGTAAAGCTAGAAACACTTGTTTTATCTTTCCCAGGAGATATTTATTTACATCTTAAAGGGTAAAAACCCAGGGCCCTTCCCCTTCTCTTTCCAAGGAGAATTTGTTTATTGTAGGGAGTGAAGGTAACTCTTGTTTCCTTGAAAGATAAGGGGACAGCCATTCATCTTCTATATAAGCTCCAGATTCATATTTTGTGTGTTCCTTTCCTACAGAATGACAACCACCCCCTACTATGTGTAGGCCTGTCCACTGCCTCTTTTTGCATCATCCCTGAATGGGGAAAATTTTGGGGGGAAAGAACAAATAATTTCTGTAAGTAACAATAATCGGTCCCCGTCCCAGTAACTATTTTCAGTATAATACAATAAATAGAGATATTAAACATGTATCACCAGGCACTATCTTAAGCGCTTTATGTGAATTAACTCATTTATTCCTCTTTACAATACTATGAGTTAGGTACTCCTAGTTTTCCTATGTTAAGATGGAACACTGAGACACAGAGATAAAAAGTAACTTGCCCAAAGGCTCCTAACTAGAAAATAGCAGAGGCAGGATGTCAACCCGAAGAGTCTAGCTCTAGAAGCTGTGCTCTAAACACCATGCCACACTTCCTCTAACCAATAATCTTTCTCATTGACTATTTATGATTCTCACTAAACCATGGTATTCACTGTGTCTAGACATCTCTTATTCAGTCATACCCAAGGACTTCCTTTCACAGTTGAAAATAATTTTACAGATGGTCACCAGCTTATGATAGTTCACATTAAGATTTTTCAGCTTTAAGATGGTGTGAAAGCAATATGCATTCAGTACAAACTATAGTTCGCATTTTGAATTTTGATCTTTTCCCAGGCTGGCACATGCAGTACACACCTCTCTTGTGATGCTGGGCTATGGCAGCGAGCCACAGCTCCCAGTCAGCCATGTGATCACCAGGGTGACAACTCACAACCATTCTGTACCCAGACAACCATTCTGTTTTTCAGTTTCAGTACAGTATTCAATAAATTACATGAGGTATTCAACACTTCATTCTAAAAGGGTTTGTGTTAGATGATTTTGCCCAACTATTGGGTAATATAAGTATTCTGAGCACGTTTAAAGTAGGCTGGGCTAAACTAAGATGTACAGTAGGTGAGATGTATTAAATGCACTTTCAACTTACAATATTTTCACCTTACAATGGGTTTATCAGGACATGGTCCCTTTGTAAGTTGAGTAAGATCTGTATAAAGAAATTGTCTTTCTGCCTAGTTTTTGTGGGTCCTGAAAGTATACATGTAGCTGTTTAATGCTTAAAATAAAACACTCTCTCCTCAAGATAATTCTGCCAATTTTGAATGGGCTACGTATATGCCATAAGTATTCATGTGTTGATGGCCACAGGCTAAACTGATGAGTTCATTTGATAATCCCCATTTCTATCACATTGATTAAGATAAAATTGTCTCATATCTGATTAGCTTTCAGTATTTCCTGAACAAAAGTTTTTTTTACTTTCTTCCTCAGCTCCTCCTGGAGAAACCTCTGTGTATCTTGTCATGGGACTAACAGGGAACAGGATAATTGAAGAGAGCTTAATAAAGCATTTACTTACAAAGATTAGGTAGTATTCGGAGAAACTCACAAAGGCTGGTGCAGTAACCTAGTGCCAGGAAGAATTAGGAGTTATTGCCACCCCTTGGACTGAAGGGCAAGAGAGGAGGGCTTCCCTGGTGGTGCAGTGGTTGAGAGTTCACCTGCCGATGCAGGGGACACGGGTTCGTGCCCTGGTCTGGGAGGATCCCACATGCCGTGGAGCGGCTGGGCCCGTGAGCCATGGCCGCTGAGCCTGTGCATCCGGAGCCTGTGCTCCTCAACGGGAGAGGCCACAACAGTGAGAGGCCCGTGTACCGCAAATAAATAAATAAATAAATAAAATTAAGAAAATGAATAAATAAAATAAATTTTAAAAAATGAGAGGGTTACCAGAACTCTGAGGGAGAGGCTGTAGTTGTCACACAGGGTTGCCCTCGGAGTTGTGACCTATAGGAGAGGAACAAAACCAATAAATGGTAACCCAGCAAAAAGAAAGCTGGAGGGATAAATACCCCAAACCCATTCTCCTCTCGTTATCGTAGCTCCACTGGTGCCTCCTGTTAGCCAGAACCAAGCTGAAACCAGATGGGGAGGGAGCCTTTGGTATAGTTCATAAAAGTCAGCCTCCTAGGACAAAAAACACAGTGAAGAAGGAGGGAAAACCAATCATGAGAAACAGGAAATATCAAGCACATTCTGGGATAAAAGAGACTCATGTGAACTCTTCCCTATCTGTTCTTTGCAAAGGAAATTTCTCCTTAAAAAAGCAGTTCCTCATTCATTAGTTACATGTGTTAAAGGGCAAGATGTACACAATTACGGCCTTCTCTGCAATCAGCAGTCACAACAAAGCTATCATGTACCTTGAGCCTTGTGCCAAGGACAGGAAGCCCTGGAGATGCAGGCTGTGTCAGAGGACATGCTGTGCAGGTGGAGATCCAGGAAGATAAGTAGGATCACAGGAGCACAGCCCGAGGCCACCAAGATGGAGCAACCAAATGAGATTTATGGAGAAACTAAACTCTGTCCCAGGTAAACCTTATTCAGCCAAGGTGAAGATTAAGATTAATGCTGAAAGATATAGAAAATTAAAGTTTACTAAGCACAAATTCTGTTATGTGTTATTTCATTTGAAGACGCGAACTATGAAAGTTCTGTTTAAAATCTGGCTGTGGTTTGCCTATTTTTATAGCATGTCTGATAAAGAAAGTTTGGTGAATACTAATGGTGATAAGGAAATAAACTTACGGCAAGGACTAAATGGACGGGTCTCCCAGCTTCCACATTCCCACATCACCTCCACCCGCCACACACACACAAAGTCTATTTATTATCCATACAACAGCACAAGTGATTCTTTTGCTATATAAGTCAGATCATGTTACTTTTCTGCTTAAAATTCTCTAGTGTTTCCCCCATTTTATTTGCAATATAATCCAGACTGTACCAAGTCAACAAAGCCCTACTAGAATTTTCCAAACCATGCATCATGCTCATTTATGGATCATGAAATAAGGTTCCCCAGAAACCCACAAGTGAGGTTTCCCCTTATTTTCTTTTTTTTTTTCTTGCAGTACGTGGGCCTTTCACTGTTGTGGCCTCTCCCGTTGCGGAGCACAGGCTCTGGACGCGCAGGCTCAGTGGCCATGGCTCACGGGCCCAGCCACTCCGCAGCATGTGGGATCTTACAAGACCGGGGCACGAACCTATGTCCCCTGCATCGGCAGGCAGACTCTCAACCACTGCGCCATCAGGGAAGCCCCCCTTATTTTCTTCAAATGCAGAAGTCACATACCCAGAGAGAACTTTTCTGACTACCCCATAGAAAGTAGCCCCATCAACATTTTCACTCTCTTTTTTCCTACCCTACTTTATTTTTCTCCAAGGCCTTTATTATCAAATGAGATATCATGTATTTACTTGTTTGTTTGTTTCATCCCTTGCTTTACTGAAACGTAAGCTTCATGAGAACAGGGACTTTACTGTATTGACTACTGTATCCCCATGCCTAGAACAATGGGGGCTCAACAATTTGTTGATGATGAAGGGATGGATGGGGAGAGGGATGATGTAATAGGATGGCCTTGAGGAAATAATATGCTAAGAGGACTCTGGAGCTAACAGATGACCCAGTTTCCTTCTGGAAAATCCACCTTGCCTGTCACGTCCCCCTGCTGTACAACCCAAACACACATACATACACACACCTCCCTCACTGTCACCTGGAGGACTCTACCTACTGCAACATCAGGAGAGGTAAGGCTTCAGCCAGGTGGCAGTGGGGAGAAGAGTGTGGAGTATTTGTGTGATTATCTGCTTTGCCCTGCCTAGATTGAAGGCTTTAAAGGGATGACGAGAAGCAGGATTGTCTACAGACCCTAGAATCTGGCTTTGAAGGCTACACAAGCTAAAGGCTTCACCGTGGTCAGCAAGAGCCCCCAGCTAGCTCAGATCCTTAGCACCAACCCTCATCTCTTAAATTTTATCAGACTCTCATTTCAGCCTGCCTTATCCACAAATCCAACCTTATTCCAAACATTTTTCCTCCAGAAATCCCATTAATTACTCTGATTGACTATGTGGCAATTTTAATAATTCAGCAACCAGAAAACAATTAATTTCATAGTATATGCAGTATTTTAAGTCTTAAAAGAGAAAAAAACATTTATTTCTTAAAGCAACCATATAGCATTGGTTATTAATAAGACATTACGTCAAAATCAGTTGTTTTCAAAATAAATGAATTAGTCCACTCCATTTGCAAGTGCGCTGGCCCTTGTGACCAAGGACCCTCTACCCCCAGCTTTTGCTGCCCCTTCACCACAGATTGGTCTCCTGGGGATCCCACCTGTCCTTAAGAGGAAGGAGGCAATGACCACCATTCTCCAGATAGCAAGACTGAGGATTAATACAGAAAGGCAGATGGAGGATTGGCCCAGAGCCCACTGATTGGAGGCCCAGCAACTCCACAGGGTTTTGAAGAATAAGAAGGCACCCTTAGAAAAATCAAGGGCGTCTCTTCCTAAGCGTACTAGTGTCGGCAGCGGCAGCAAATATTGGCCGCATTGGCAAGGTCCAGGCCATGTTCAGTGCCATCATGGAGATCGTGAAGCCCAATGACAAGAACCCTGATGAGTTCAAGTCGGGCATCTCCCAGGCCCTCTTAGAGCTAGAGATGAACTGGGACCTCAAGGCCCAGCTGCAGGAGCTGAATATCACGGCCACCAAGAAAATTGAAGGTGGTGGTGGTCAGAAAGCTATCATAATCTTTGTTCCCATTCCTCAACTGAAATCTTTCCGGAAAATCCAGGTCCAGCTAGTGTGTGAGTTGGAGAAGAAGTTCAGCGGGAAGCAAGTGTCTTGATCACTCAGAGGGGAATTCTGCCTAAGCCAACTCGAAAAAGCCACACAAAAAATAAGCAAAAGAGTCCCAGGAGCCGCACTCTGACAGTCGTGCATGACGCCATCCTGGAGGACCTGGTTTTCCCAAGTGAGATTGTGGCCAAGAGAATCTGCATGAAGCTGGATGGCAGCTGACTCATAAAGGTTCATTTGGATAAAGTACAGCAGAACAATGTGGAACACAAGGTTGAAACATTTTCTGGCATCTATAAGAAGCTCACGGGCAAGGATGTTAATTTTGAATTCCCAGAGTTTCAGTCATAAACAAAAATGACTAAATAAAATATTATTCACAATTTTTTTTAAAAGCAAGGACTTATTCATTCATTCATTCAACAAATATTTATTTGCCAAATATCAGCAGTCTAACACATACCAGTTATAGTTCTAAGCACTGGGGTAAAATGATGAGCAAGATAAACCAGGTGTCCACCTTCATGGAGCTTATGTTCTAGTGGGAGGGAAAGGAAAATAAATAGGAAACCAAACAGTAAGTAAGCCAATAACGAAATAGAATCCTGTTAGAGAGTGATAAGCCCGTGCGGGAAGTAATCTGAAGTAAGGAGGGAGAGAGTGAATGAGCACCTGGGCTTGGGTTGGGTGAGGTGGAGGGGACCATGGAAGGCCTCTGAGTAGTGACAGCTCTGGTGAGTGATGACAAGCGGCCACCATGCAAAGGTCTGAAGAAGAAAAGTCCTGGCAACAGAAACAGCAAATGCAAAGGCTCTGAAGTAGGAACAATCTTAAGTGTTGGAGAAAAAGACCAAGATAGCTACAGCCTGGTTAGCAAGGGGAAAGTTGAAGGAAACAAGGCCAGAGAGACAGCAGGCCCGAGATCAAATATACACACATAAATATGTGTTGTTAATGTCGTTGTGAAACAATGTAAATGCTGAAATCATTCTTAAAAGAGAGGTTCTACGATGTAAAAAAATTAATAACCATCAAGGTAAAAATGCCAATGGATAATCATAAAAAAACGGGGAAAAACAGAAGATTATATAGGAAGTAAGAAGGAAATTGTTCATCCTATATCAGGAAATGTCAGCATATGTGGTGTTATTCTTGATTTTGAGGAAGAAAGAAAAGTAACTGATTTCTGAACATTTACAGATAAGCTAACAGAATAAAAAAAGAGCATGTGTAATTTCCAAATAATTAGAAAAAATAATGCCAAAATAAATCTCTATTCATCTAGAAAGGGAAAAGACAGAGAGCTCAAAAGAAGCTGACAGAAATAAGACCAAACATCTGTGATCACAGTAAATGACAAGTGGGTCAAAAATCAACAGTAATTACTTAGAGAATGAACTTATGGTTACAAGAGGGGGGGTGGAAATGATGGGAGGAAGGGTTAGTTAGGGCATATGGGATCGACATGCACACAATGCTATAGTTAAAATGGATAACCAACAAGGACCTAATGTAGAGCACAGGGAAATCTGCTCAGTGTTATGTGGCAGCCTGGATGGGAGGGGAGTTTGGGGGAGAATGGATACATGTATATGTATGGCTGAGTTGCTTTGCTGTGCACCTGAAACTTTCACAACATTGTTAATCAGCTATACTCCGATATAAAATAAAAAGTTAAAAAAAACGAATTAACGTAAAAAAATCAAATGTTATTAATAATCAGCAGGCATAATTTTACATTATAAAGAAATATTAATAATGATTTATAAGGCATTAAACAGAACAAAACTACATAATATATTGATTTATTAATTAGTTCAAAATGAAGTATAACTTTCACTAAAATTTATACTACAAATAGTATAACATTTAAATAGATAAATAAATATTAGAATTATATGGTAATATAATTAAAACAAAGGTGAAATTTCAGATCAGTACAGGGTGGATGGATTATTTGATTAACAGTGAGACAACTGGTTAAACATTGGGAAAAAAATAAAAGTAAAGCCAACATAAACTTCAAAGGCATTAATTAAATCATATAAATACCAAAACTTAGAAGGATTTTTTTATATTTGAAGTATTGAACACCTTTCCAAATGTGACACCGAACTCAGAAGTAATAGAAGAAAAAAAATGATACCTTTGATGATATTTAGATATACTAAGAAAACTGTAAACAAAGACAAATGACAAACTGGGAAAAATATTGTAATTTATGACATGATCAACTACTTCCCTTAATATATAACAAATAAGAAAAGATAAATAATCCAATAGAAAAATGTAAAAAGCCTAGAACAGAGATTCATAAAACAGCTCTTAGAAGTAGGAAATGACACCTACCTTCTTAAAAAGAGAAAAGAAGTTAAAACTGCACTGAAGAGCTTCCCTGGTGGTGCAGTGGTTGACATTCCGCCTGCCGATGCAGGGGACGCGGGTTTGTGTCCCGGTCGGGGAAGATCCCACATGCCGCGGAGCGGCTGGGCCCGTGAGCCATGGCCACTGAGCCTGCACGTCCGGAGCCTGTGTTCTGCAAGCGGAGAGTCCACAACAGTGAGAGGCCCGTGTACCAAAAAAAAAAACAAAAATAAAATTCACTGAAATCCTATTTTTTTAAACGAATAACATTTTCAAAGATCTAAACATTTAATACCTCACACTTCCTTAGTCTCCCTACATGGGGAACCTCTTGTCCCACCTTGCTCTGCCCCCGCCCACTCCAGGGTGCAAAGTGTATAACAAGACCTCAACAAGTAGTTTTATTCTTTTGAAAGATGAGACAGTACATAGTGTTTTATTCAATTGGGTCTTGATACCTAAGTGTAACTCTATTTTTTTTAATTAGAGTAGAATTGTTTACAATGGTGTGTTAGTTTCTGCTTTATAACAAAGTGAATCAGTGATACATATACATATGTTCCCATATCTCTTCTTTCTTGCATCTCCTTCCCTCCCACCCTCCCTATCCCACCCTTCTAGGTGGTCACAAAGCACCGAGCCGATCTCCCTGTGTTATGCGGCTGCTTCCCACTAGCTATCTATTTTACGTTTGGTAGTGTATATATGTCCAGGCCTCTCTCTCGCTTTGGCACAGCTTACCCTTCCCCCTCCCCATATCTTCAAGTCCATTCTCTAGTAGGTCTGTATCTTTATTCCTGTCTTACCCCTAGGTTCTTCATGACATATTTTTTTCTTAAATTTCACATATATGTGTTAGCATACGGTATTTGTCTTTCTCTTTCTGACTTACTTCACTTTGTATGACAGACTCTAGGTCTATCCACATCATTACAAATAGCTCAATTTCGTTTCTTTTTATGGCTGAGTAATACTCCATTGTATATATGTGCCATATCTTCTTAATCCATTCATCCGATGATGGGCACTTAGGTTGTTTCCATCTCTGGGCTATTGTAAATAGAGCTGCAATGAATATTTTGGTACATGACTCTTTTTGAATTATGGTTTTCTCAGGGTATATGCCTAGTAGTGGGATTGCTGGGTCATATGGTAGTTCTATTTTTAGTTTTTTAAGGAACCTCCATACTGTTCTCCATAGTGACTGTACCAATTCACATTCCAACCAGCAGTGCAAGAGTGTTCCCTTTTCTCCACACCCTCTCCAGCATTTATTGTTTCTAGATTTCTTGATGATGGCCATTCTGACTGGTGTGAGATGATATCTCATTGTAGTTTTGATTTGCATTTCTCTAATGAATAATGATGTTGAGCATTCTTTCATGTGCTTGTTGGAAGTCTGTATATCTTCTTTGGAGAAATGTCTATTTAGGTCTTCTGCCCATTTTTGGATTGGGTTGTTTCTTTTTTTGTTATTGAGCTGCATGAGCTGCTTATAAATTTTGGAGATAACTCCTTTGTCAGTTGCTTCATTTGCAAATATTTTCTCCCATTCTGAGGGTTGTCTTTTGGTCTTCTTTATGGTTTCCTTTGCTGTGCAAAAGCTTTGAAGTTTCATTAGGTCCCATTTGTTTATCTTTGTTTTTATTTCCATTTCTCTAGGAGGTGGGTCCAAAAGGATCTTGCTGTGATTTATGTCATAGAGTGTTCTGCCTATGTTTTCCTCTAAGAGTTTGATAGTTTCTGGCCTTACATTTAGGTCTTTAATCCATTTTGAGCTTATTTTTGTGTATGTTGTAAGGGACTGATCTAATCTCATACTTTTATATGTACCTGTCCAGTTTTCCCAGCACCACTTATTGAAGAGACTGTTCTTACTCCACTGTACATTCCTGCCTCCTTTATCAAAGATAAGGTGACAATATGTGCGTGGGTTTCTCCCTGGGCTTTCTATCCACTTACATTGATCTATATTTCTGTTTTTGTGCCAGTACCATACTGTCTTGATTACTGTAGCTTTGTAGTATAGTCTGAAACCAGGGAGCCTGATTCCTCCAGCTCCGTTTTTTGCTCTCAAGATTTCTTTGGCTATTCGGGGTCTTTTGTGTTTCCATACAAATTGTGAATTTTTTTGTTCTAGTTCTGTGAAAAATGCCAGTGGTAGTTTGATAGGGATTGCATTGAATCTGTAGATTGCTTTGGGTAGTAGAGTCATTTTCACAATGTTGATTCTTCCAATCCAAGAACATGGTATATCTCTCCATCTATTTGTATCATCTTTAATTTCTTTCATCAGTGTCTTAAAACTTACTGCATACAGTTCTATTGTCTCCTTAGGTAGGTTTATTCCTAGATGTTTTATTCTTTTTGTTGCAATGGTAAATGGGAGTGTTTCCTTGAATTCACTTTCAGATTTTTCATCATTAGTGTATAGGAATGCCAGAGATTTCTGTGCATTAATTTTGTATCCTGCTACTTTACCAAACTCATTGACTAGCTCTAGTAGTTTTCTGGTAGCATGTTTAGGATTCTCTATGTATAGTATCATGTCATCTGCAAACAGTGACAGCTTTACTTCTTCTTTTCCAATTTGGATTCCTTTTATTTCCTTTTCTTCTCTGATTGCTGTGGCTAAAACTTCCAAAACTATGTTGAATAAGAGTGGTAAGAGTGGGCAACCTAGTCTTGTTCCTGATCTTAGTGGAAATGAATTCAGTTTTTCACCATTGAGGACGATGATGGCTATGGGTTTGTCATATATGGCCTTTATTATGTTGAGGAAATTTCCCTCTATGCCTACTTTCTGCATGTTCTTTATCATAAATAGGTGTTGAATTTTGTCAAAAGCTTTCTCTGCGTCTATGGAGATGATCATATGGTTTTTCTCCTTCAATTTGTTAATATGGTATATCACGTTGATTGATTTGCATACATTGAAGAATCCTTGCATACCTGGAATAAACCCCACTTGATCACAGTGTATGATCCTTTTAATGTGCTGTTGGATTCTGTTTGCTAGTATTTTGTTGAGGATTTTTGAATCTATGTTCATCAGTGATATTGGCCTGTAGTTTTCTTTCTTTGTGACATCCTTGTCTGTTTTTGGTATCGAGGTGATGGTGGCCTCATAGTATGAGTTTGGGAGTGTTCCTCCTTGTGCTATATTTTGAAAGAGTTTGAGAAGTATAGGTGTTAGCTCTTCTCTAAATGTTTGATAGAATTCGCCTGTGAAGCCATCTGGTCCTGGGCTTTTGTTTAATGGAAGATTTTTAATCACAGTTTCGATTTAAGTGCTTGTGATTGGTCTCTTCATATTTTCTATTTCTTCCTGATTCAGACTTGGCAGGTTGTGCATTTCTAAGAATTTGTCCATTTCTTCCAGGTTGTCCATTTTATTGGCATAGAGTTGCTTGTAGTAATCTCTCATGATCTTTTGTATTTCTGCAGTGTCAGTTGTTACTTCTCCTTTTTCATTTCTAATTCTATTGATTTGAGTCTTCTCCCTTTTTTTCTTGATGAGTCTGGCTAATGGTTCATCAATTTTGTTTATCTTCTCAAAGAACCAGCTTTTAGTTTTATTGATCTTTGCTATCGTTTCCTTCATTTCTTTTTCATTTATTTCTGATCTGATTTTTATGATTTCTTTCCTTCTGCTAACTTTGGGGGTTTTTTGTTCTTTCTCTAATTGCTTTAGGTGCAAGGTTAGGTTGTTTATTCGAGATGTTTCCTGTTTCTTAAGATAGGATTGCATTGCTATAAACTTCCCTCTTATAACTGCTTTTGCTCCATCCTATAGGTTTTGTGTCATCGTGTCTCCATTGTCATTTCTTTCTAGGTATTTTTTGATTTCCTCTTTTATTTCTTCAGTGATTACTTTGTAATTAAGTAGTGTATTGTTTAGCCTCCATGTGTTTGTATTTTTTACAGATCTTTTCCTGTAATTGATATCTAATGTCATAGTGTTGTGGTCAGAAAAGTTATTTGATACAATTGCAATTTTCTTAAATTTACCAAGGCTTGATTTGTGACCCAAGATATGATCTATCCTGGAGAATGTTCCAGGAGCACTTGAGAAAAATGTGTATTCTGTTGTTGTTGGATGAAATGTCCTATAAATATCAATTAAGTCCATCTTTTTAAATGTATCATTTAAAGCTTGTGTTTCCTTATTTATTTTAATTTTTGATGATCTGTCCATTGGTGAAAATGGGGTGTTAAAGTCCCCTACTATGAATGTGTTACTGTTGATTTCCCCTTTTATGGCTGTTAGTATTTGCCTTATGTATTGAGGTGCTTCTACTTTGGGTGCATAAATATTTACAATTGTTATATATTCTTCTTGGATCGATCCCTTGATCATTATGTAGTGTCCTTCTTTTTCTCTTCTAATAGTCTTTATTTTAAAGTCTATTTTGTCTGATATGAGAATTGCTACTCCAGCATTCTTTTGGTTTCCATTTGCATGGAATATCTTTTTCCATCCCCTTACTTTCAGTCTGTATGTGTCTCTAGGTCTGAAGTGGGTCTCTTGGAGACAGCATATATATGGGTCTTGTTTTTGTATCCATTCAACCAATCTGTGTCTTTTGGTGGGAGCATTACTCCATTTACATTTAAGGTAATTATTGATATGTATGTTCCAATTCCCATTTTCTTAATTGTTTTGGGTTCATTATTGTAGGTGTTTTCCTTCTCTCATATTTCTTGCCTAGAGAAGTTCCTTTATTGTTTGTTGTAAAGCTGTTTTGCTGGTGCTGAACTCTATCAGCTTTTCCTTGTCTGTAAATGTTTTAATTTCTCCATCAAATCTGATTGAGGTCCTTGCTGGGTAGAGTAATCTTGGTTGCAGGTTCTTCTGTTTCATCACTTTAAATATGTCCTGTCAGTCCCTTCTGGCTTGCAGACTTTCTGCTGAAAGATCAACTGTTAACATATGGGTATTCCCTTGTGTGTTATTTGTTGTTTTTTCCTTGCTGCTTTTAATATATTTTCTTTGTATTTAATGTTTGACAGTTTGGTTAATATTTGTCTTGGTGTATTTCTCCTTGGATTTATCCTGTATGGGACTCTCTGTGCTTTCTGGACTTGATTAACTATTTCCTTTCCCACATTAGGGGAGTTTTCAACTATAATCTCTTCAAATATTTTCTCAGTCCCTTTCTTTTTCTCTTCTTCTTCTGGAACCCCTATAATTCGAATGTTGGTGCATTTAATGTTGTCCCAGAGGTCTCTGAGACTGTCCTCAGTTCTTTTCATTCTTTTTTCTTTATTCTGCTCTGCAGTAGTTATTTCCACTATTTTATCTTCCAGGTCACTTATCCGTTCTTCTTCCTCAGTTAGTCTGCTATTGCTCCCTTCTAGAGAATTTTTAATTTCATTTATTGTGTTGTTCATCATTGCTTGTTTCATCTTTAGTTCTTCTAGGTCCTTGTTAAATGTTTCCTGCATTTTGTCTGTACTATTTCCAAGATTATGGATCATCTTTACTATCATTATTCTGAATTCTTTTTCAGGTAGCCTGCCTATTTCCTCTTCATTTATTAGGTCTGGTGGGTTTTCATGTTGCTCCTTCATCTGCTGTGTGTTTTTCTGTGTTCTCATTTTGCTTCTCTTACTGTGTTTGGGGTCTCCTTTTTGCAGGCTGCAGATTCACAGTTCCCACCGTTTTTGGTGTCTGTCCCCAGTGGCTAAGGTTGGTTCAGTGGGTTGTGTAGGCTTTCTGGTGGAGGGGACTAGTGCCTGTGTTCTGGTGGATGAGTCTGGATCTTGTCTTTCTGGTGGCAGTTCCACGTCTGGTGGTGTGTTTTGGGGTGTCTGTGGACTTACTATGATTTTAGGCAGCCTCTCTGCTAATTCGTGGGGTTGTGTTCCTGTCTTGCTAGTTGTTTGGCACAGGGTTCCATTACTGTAGCTTTCTGGTCGTTGAGTGAAGCTGAGTGTTGATGCTGATATGGAGATCTCTGGGAGATTTTCGCCGTTTGATATTACGTGGGTCTGGGAGGTCGCTTGTGGACCAGTGTCCTGAAGTTGGCTCTCCTACCTCAGAGGCACAGCATTGACTCTTGGCTGCAGCACCAAGAGCCTTTCATTCACACGGCTCAGAATGAAAGGTAGAAAAAGTAGAAAGAAAGAATTAGTAGAAGAAGAAAGAAAGAAAGAAAGAAAGAAAGAAAGAAAGAAAGAAAGGAGAAAGAAGGGAGGGAGGGAGGAAGGAAGGAAGGAAGGAAAAGAAAGAAAGAAAGAAAGAAGATAAAGTAAAATAAAATAATGTTATTAAAATAAAAAATAATTATTTAAAAAAAATAAAGGACAGATAGAACCCTAGGACAAATGGTGGAAGCAAAGCTACAGAGACAAAATCTCACACAGAAGCATACATATACACACTCATAAAAAGAGGAAAAGGGGAAAAAAACATAAATCTTGCTCTCAAAGTCCACCTCCTCAATTTGGGATGATTCGTTGTCTATTCAGGTATTCCACAGGTGCAGGTACATCAAGTTGATTGTGGATCTTTAATCCTTTGCTTCTGAGGCTGCTGGGAGAGATTCCCCTTTCTCTTCTTTGTTCGCACAGCTCCCGGGGCTCAGCTTTGGATTTGGCCCCGCCTCTGCGTGTAGGTCGCCAGAGGGCATCTGTTCTTCGCTCAGACAGGACGGGGTTAAAGGAGCAGCTGATTCCGGGGCTCTGGCTCACTCAGTTTCGGGGGGAGGGAGGGGTACGGATGCGGGGCGAGCCTGTGGCAGCAGACACCGGCGTGACGTTGCACCAGCACGAGGCGCACCGTGTGTTCTCCCGGGGAAGCTGTCTCTGGATCCCGGGACCCTGGCAGTGCCAGGCTGCACAGGCTCCCCAGAAGGGGGTGTGGAGAGTGACCTGCGCTCGCACACAGGCTTCTTGGTGGCGGCAGCAGCAGCCTTAGCGTCTCATGCCTGTCTCTGTGGTCCGCGCTGATAGCCACGGCTCGTGCCCGTCTTTGGGTTCCGCGCTGTTAGCCGCGGCTCGTGCCCGTCTCTGGAGCTCCTTTAAGCAGCGCTCTGAATCACCTCTCCTTGCGCACCAGGAAACAAAGAGGGAAGAAAAAGTCTCTTGCCTCTTCGGCAGCTCCAGACTTTTCCCCGGACTCCCTCCCGGCCAGCCGTGGCGCACTAACCCCTTCAGGCTGTGTTCACGCTGCCAGCGCTCTGACTGAAGCCCGAGCCTCAGCTCCCAGTCCCGCCCTCCCCGGCGGCCGAGCAGACAAGCCTCTCGGGCTGGTGAGTGCCGGTCGGCCCCGATCCTCTGTGCGGGATTCTCTCCGCTTTGCCCTCCGCACCCCTGTGGCTGCGCTCTCCTCCGCGGCTCCAAAGCTTCCCCCCTCCGCCACCCGCAGTCTCCACCCACGAAAGGGCTTTTAGTGTGTGGAAACCTTTCCGCCTTCACGGCTCCCTCCCACTGGTGCAGGTCCCGTCCCCATCCTTTTGTCTCTGTTTATTCTGTTTTCTTTTGCCCTACCCAGGTACGTGGGGAGTTTCTTGCGTTTTGGGGGGTCTGAGGTCTTCTGCCAGTGTTCAGTAGGTGTTCTGTAGGTGTTTTTCCATGTGTAGATGTATTTCTGGTGTATCTGTGGGGAGGAAGGTGATCTCCGCATCTTCCTCTTCCGCCATCTTCTGCTTCTCTCGGTGTGACTAACAAGTAGTTCTTTAATTGACTCTCTAATGAAGAAAAGGAGCTCGTGGAAGAGTTTGAAGATGATTGATGGAATTAATATTACTTGTTGGAATTCCAGAAATCCTAAAGGTGTTTTTCCGACTGGTCCCCCAGATCTAGTCTCTCTCTACTCTAATCTCTGCCCGCTCTACCATGAGAATTACCTTTTAAAATCTCAGAGGTCTTTAAGTCTATGTCATACTAACAAATATTTGATATTCTTTAAATATAATGAACATATGTGTATATAATTCAGTAGAAACTATTTTTGTTTTAATTTCATGCCTATAGAGTAAAATCCAAAGCATAGTACAGGAGATCATTTTACATTCTGATTCCAAACATTTTCAGTCTCATCTCTTGTCATACCCCTTGGACCCCTCTTGTCTTCCCCCAGGTTCTCTCAATTCTAATCAATGCAGACTCTATTCTCCAGATTAATTATGAACTTCTACATCTCTAATCCTTTGGAATTTCCTCTGCTAGAAAGGTTCTTCCTTTGAGCTCCACCCATTGGACCACTAGTCAAAACTCTTGTCTTCAAGGTCCAATTCAGATGTGGAAGTTTTCATCCCCATACACCTGGTTCAACACCCTGGTCAGAATTTATCACCTCTCCCTCTGTGTTTCCATAGCCTTTTTTTTTTTTTTAATAAAAAAGGGATTTCTCCTCTAGCTTTGAAATCCTCTGATTGCCTTTTTGTTCATTGTGGCTACTTTTCATTTATTCAACATTTATTGATTCATTCAAAAATACGTCTTCAGTGCCTGCTATATTCTAGGTGCTAGGTAACTAGAAAAAAAAAATAAAATCCTCTAAGTCCTCCTGAAGCTTACATTCAAGTCATGAGTTAAGTTTTTAATTCTTTGAGTGTCACTATCATTTTCCCCAGCACCAACACCAGGTCCTTCCTGCATGGAGTAGGTATTCAAAAGGTACACCTGCCTGTTCTCCCTTTCCCATGAATAACTGCTTCTCTGCAGTTAATGAAAAGTTTTGTTAACTGAAACATGCTGATAGAGTGTAGAGATTGTCTAACTATTTTGAAGGAATCTAAATTATTCAATAGAAAATACTGCTGCCCTAACAAATAGCAGTTAACCCACCCATGATAGAAGTCACCTGGAGTATTTTTTTTATCACTAGAAATAATGGTTTGTTTCATCATGAAATGGTGATGCCTATGGAGTCTTTACTATTTACCAGGCATCACTGGAGGGCTTTGTGTATTCATCCATTTAATTGTCTCAACAACTCTAAGAAGTATTGTTATCTCTTTTTTTTTATAGATGTGGAATCTGAGAAAAATCACTTGCCCCAAATCACATAGCTGGTAAAAGATGGAGCTGACATTTGAACTCAAAGAGCCTGCCTCCTAAGCCTGTGCTCTTATCCACTATGTCTTAAGGGCGTAGAAAATAAAATTCTTTTCCAAATTCGATAGACTAAAATGACTTACAGATGATTATGAATGCAAGAAGACTGTTACACTAATGGTTTTCACTTCTCTTAAGCTCTTTTATTTGTAAGAAATAGATATATACCCAATTTACCTGAAAGAATATAAGATGAGGCAGGATGGTAATATAAGTTCACACATACACATGTGAATGAAAAATGTTGCTGCCATATCAATAAACAAAGGATGTTGCAGCCATCACATTGCAGCCTCCCCAGTGGTGAGCCCTGATGGAACTCAGGATGGAAACAGGATGCCCAGCATCAAGCAGTCAGCTGCTGCAGCCACCCTCAACGGTGCACCCTGAGGAGACTCAGGATGTGAAAACACAGGATACTGGCCCCAGATAGCTGAGGTGCATGTCAAAGGAATGATTTCAATAAGCCCAGACTCTTGCATTTTCCCATACATAGAAAAGTGCTAAATTCATTAACTTGAGATGTCTGGTTTTCTTAAATTAACAGTAATCTTTTGATATTCCAACTACCTGGTTTTTGTTGCAAAATTCCTATATATCCTGGCTCCCCCCTTACCTTTTGGGAGCAGTCCCTCAGAGTGATCCTCAGAAAATCCACCAAATAAAACATAACTCTCAACTTTTAGGTTGTGCAGTTTTTTCAGTCAACACACGGAAACCCTGGAAAGGCAGGAAGCGTTTGGAATCAGACTCATAGGACCAGAAACTAGAAGGTCATTCTGATCCCTAAGTTTCCCTATGGACCTGAGAACAAGAACTTCATAAATGTTCTTTACTCTAGTGTTCCACTATTAACCTGTCTGCTCCTGTGTGTCCCCTTCTCTTTCCGTTATCAACTAGTATTCTTTTCATTCTCCTCAGTTAAATTCCTGAGAAGAATCTTGTTGCATCAGCTCAAAATGATGTAGAGCTCTCCTTTTGTCCCAGGCCAGGCCTGGAGGACCCACCTGCTGTGGATCTACCCCTGAGCTCAGTTCCCTCTCAGTCAACCAAGGGCAGGCTGGAGGGAGGGAGAGGACAGGGTCGCTTCATTCAAAACACTTATGCTAAAGCAAGGCCTAGGCTCAGGTAGCTTCCCTAAAATAGTGCTTTGTGTGTGGCAGATACTCACAGCCGTGTTGCATATAAGAGTCAAGAACATGTGGTGGTTATCTCTAATATAAAGAGAGATGTAGAGAATTATATGTTTAATAAAATACTATATGTGGAAGCTTTATAAATTCTCACCTGAATTATTGCAGTTGCCTGCTCACCACGTTCTTCTCCCCACCCTAAACTCCACATTATCTATTCTCCACACAGAAGCCATGTTGATCCCTCTAAAGTGTGTCAGATTATCTCAAAACCTGCCATGGCCTCCTTACCTCTCTTCAAGTAAAGACAAGAGTCCGGATGATGGCCTAAAAATGATCATTGGGTAGTCAACGTTCTCCTTCTCATTTTACTGCCTGCAGATCCCCCGCTTCATTCTGTCCAGCAAACCGTTTCTCACACATACCAAGCACACTCCCACCCCAGAGGCTTTGCCCTGGTTTATTCTGCCTGGAATGTAATAATATTCCAAGTAGCCCTCACTCTTCCTGTCTTTGTGCAAATCACACCATTTCGGTAAGTCCTACCCTGGCCACTTTATGTGAAACTGCAATCATCCCCCACACCTCCAGCCTCCCATCTCCCTTTACCCTGTTCTATTTTTCCCTGTAATACTTAATGGTTTCTGACACACTTTATCATTCTTTAATTTATTATATTTATTATTTGCCTTTTTCTGGTAGAATATAAGTTCCACAAGGTCAGAAATTTTGTCTTCTTTGTATACTAAAATATCTTCTTCACTAAAACAGTACCTAGCACTTTTGTTGAATATGCATCCAACAAAATGTTTGTTGAATGAATGAATGAATGAAATTGCCACTAATTATGTAAGGTGTAATCCATCCTATTTTCTATACCTAAGAGCTTTGATACATTTCCATTATGATCTTGAGCTTTTTGGTTAGTGCTGAACTTTAAATCCATGTGGGTTGGGGATTTTATTTGACCCAAGAAAAATTCAATATAGTTGGAGAAAGTGAAGTTCAACTTCTCTATCTATTCAACTTCTATTCTTCTAGAAGTACACTTTTCTATCTAATAGTAGCTAGCAAGGCTGACTTGTTTGTTCATGTTTGGAAATCTTTCTAAAATAGTGTAGAATCTGCTGTCAGTGTGCCTACCAATAGCAGCATTTTCTATTTTGATGGAATGGAATATCTGCAAAATGTGAGGGTTGGCATGTCTCTACCACAAATAAAGTGCTAGCTTTTTTGATATCTATTGTGATCACTGAGGTTTTTTTGTTTAGGTTCAGGTTCACAGCTACAGATTTGGATTGGGATTGCCAGAAGGCTGACTACTGAATAAGCAGTGTCACTATATTTAGAATGTAAATGGTAGTTTACAAAAATAGAATATCTGGTTTTGCTACCTTACTTAACTCTATGTTTTTAGGATTCATTTGGGATTAAAAGAATTTGAGAGTATATGAATATTTTTGTTACAATCTAAGGGTTTCTATAAGCTTGGAAACTATAAACATTATAAATTTTTTCATGGCAAAATCTCATATTTATTTATGCCTCTAACCTTTGGGTAGTCTTCATGAAACTCCCTATTTGAGGTAGTCTGTAGATGCTGATTTCAGGTATAAGAATGCTATAAGGCATATTATTGATAATTAATTGATGGCACTTATTCCAACTCAAGGTAAGAAATCCAAATAAGTTGCCTAGTAGAATTTAGATGTCATCCTACAAGAAGCTGAAATAGCCTAGTGAGTTCTGATCATTGAAAATTCTTGTCAGAAATAGACCTCTGATTCATTAAAATATTACTTTGTATAACTGTATCTCATAATATTTCATCTCAGAATGAGGCACTTTTAAATTATGAAAAAAATAATAATTTCTTCTTCAAGGTATAAAGTACTTAGCAAACCTTCAGAATAAAAGACACTGTGCAAACATTGGACATTACGATCATTATGTTATTTCACAATGTTCTAAATATAATACTTTTTTGTTGTACTAGGAAGAAATACAGAACTTAGCATACTCACCAAGTACAAAGAGGAGAACTGGACATCTTTAATTCCTATACCAGGAATTAGAAATTCAGATTTGTTCAAAAAATTGAAAATTAGCTTATACCTAAATTTCAATAAATTCATCCTCATTTACTGAATGTTCTAGGGAGGATTAAGTATAGATCTTGCTCAACTTACAATGGGATTACATCCCAATAAGCCTATGTAAATTTAAAATATCTTAAGTCAAAAATACATTTAATATACCTCCTAGCAAATATCATAGCTTAGCCTAGCGTAGCTTAAACATGCTCAGAATACTTACATTAACCTTTAGTTGGGCATAATCATCTAAAACAAAGCCTATTTTATAATAAGGTGTTAAATATCTCATGTAATTTATTGACTACTGTACTGAAAGTGAAAAACAGAATGGCTGTCTGGGTACAGAATGTCTGGGTACAGAATAAGTGTATCAGTTGTTTACCCTCTGATCACTTAGCTGACTGGGAGCTGTGGCTCTCTGCACAGGATCATGAAAGATATTGTACTGTATGTCACTAGCCTGGGAAAAGATCAAAATTCAAACTTTGAAGTACAGTTTCTACAAAATGCATATTGCTTTTGCATTATTGTAAAGCTGTAAAACCTTAATATGAAACATTGTAAATCGGGGACCATATGTATCTTTAAGCATGAGTCAAAGGAACAACTTTCTAGGGTATTTAAAACCAAATCTATGGAAAGTTAACAAATTTGGTGCAGTCACATGATGTATTGAACCTAGATTTTTATGTTTACTTCTACCCCAAACACCTATAAATTTTAAATAGTTAAACCCATAGGGACAGCAGAGAACAGGAGATGCAACATAAGAGAGAAGGGGGAAAATATCAAAAGAAAATAAAAAGAGAAAGAGAGAACTGAGACAAATATCTAGGATAATGGTGAATAAACATCCCAAAATGGCAGTTGTTCAAAATTTCTAAGAAGCAACCAATTCAAGTTGGATCAAGAAAACAAAAGATGATATCACATGACAATTTTATTCAATTAGAGGAAGAAAAGAAAAGAGAAGGTATCACCTGGGGAGAAAAAAAGTAAATATCTGATGTGTGAACTATTCAGATTTTTTTTTTTCAGTTTATAGGTAAAATTTAGGTATAGATTGGTGATTGAATAATGGAAAAAAACAGAAACAAAACTCTAAACAATACCAACTCAGTAAATACAAGAAGTGTAAACATAGTACACTATGTTGATTAACTGTAAATAATAGTTACATTATAATATAAACACAGATCATTAATTGAACTCAAAAATGTAATAATAAACTTTTTAGGAGGTGTGAGACACGGAGAAGTATTTATCTGAATACGTGTGTGTGTGTGTGTGTGTGTGTGTGTGTGAGAGACAGAGAGTGAGGAAGAGAGCAAAATCATCTCCCTTAGTAGAAAAGCAATAGGTTATGTCTAAAACTAAAAAATAAAAACCTTAAGAAGCATGTTACCTACAAATACTAAAGTAAATAACAAAAGAAACAGCTAAAAGAATTGAAAGTGGTTGTTTCAGGGAGACGATAATCAAAGTGAAAAAAAATCAAGAGGGGCAGGGGTCTACCTTTTTATATAAATCTGTAATACCATTAGAAATGTATTTATTAATTAAGATAAATTTAAAATTGGGACTTCCCTGGTGGTGCAGTGGTTAAGAATCCATTTGCCAATGCAGGGGACACAGGTTCAAGCCCTGGTCCAGGAAGATCCCACATGCCTCAGAGCAACTAAGCCCACATGCTGCGACTACTGAGCCTGTGTGCTGCAACTACTGAAGGCTGCACACCTAGAGCCTGTGCTCTGCAACAAGAGAAGCCACCACAATGAGAAGTCCACACACTGCAACGAAGAGTAGTTCCCACTACCACAACTAGAGAAAAAGCCTGCACACAGAAACGAAGACCCAACGGAGCCAAAAACAAACAAAAAAACCCATAAATTTAAAATTAATTAAAAACCTAAGTGAAAAAAGCAACATGCAGAGAATTACATATGCATATTTTTTATGCATCTATTGAGATGATCATATGATTTTCAGTCTGTTGATACGGTGTATTATATTGATTGATTTTATTTTTGTTGTTTTTAATTTAATTTTTATTTTATATTGGTGTAGAGTTAATTTACAATGTTGTGCTAGTTTCAGGTGTACAGCAAAGTAATTTAGTTAGACATATACATATATCCATTATTTTTCACATTCTTTTCCCATATAGGTTATTACAGAACATTGAATATAGTTCCCTGTGCTATACAACAATATGAGTTGTTGTTGATTATCTATTTCATATACAGTAGTGTGTATATCTTAATCCCAAACTCCTAATTTATCCCTCCCCACACCCCACCTTTAGTAACCATAAGTTTGTCTTGGAGTCTGTGAGTCTGTTTCTGTTTTGTAAATAAGTTCATTTGTGTCATCTTTTTAGTTTCCGCATATAAGCGATATACAATATTTCTCTTTCTCTGTCTGACTTACTTCATTTAGTATGATAATCTCTAGGTCCATCCATGTTGCTGCAAATGGCATTCTTTCATTCTTTTTTATGACTGAGTAATATGCCGTTGTATATATGTGCCACATCTTCTTTATCCATTCCTCTGTCGATGGACATTTAGGTTGCTTCCATGTGTTGGCTATTGTAAATAGTGCTGCTATGAATATTGGGGTGCATGTATCTTTTTGAATTATGGTTTTCTCCATATATATGCCCAGGAATGGGATTGCAGGATCATATGGTAACTCTATTTTTAGTTTTTTAAGGAAGCTTCGTACTGTCTCCCATAGTGGTTGTACCAATTTACATTCCCACCAACAGTGCAAGAGGGTTCCCTTTTCCCCATACCCTCTCCAGCACTTATTGTTTGTAGACTTTTTTATGATGGCCATTCTGACCAGTGTGAGGTGATACCTCATTGTAGTTTTCATTTGAATTTCTCTAATAATTAGTAATGTTGAGCATCTTTTCATGTGCCTTTTGGCCATCTGTATGTCTTCTTTGGAGAAATGTTTATTTAGATCTTCTGCCCATTTTTTGATCGGGTTTTTTGGTTTTTTGATATTGAGTTACATGAGCTGTTTGTATATTTTGGAGATTAATCCCTTGTTGGTGACTTCATTTGCAAATATTTTCTCCTATTCTGTGGGTTGTCTTTTCATTTTGTTTATGGTTTCCTTTACTGTGCAAAAGCTTTTAAATTTAATTAGGTCCCATTTGTTTATTTTTGTTTTTATTTCCATTACTCTAGGAGGTGGACCCAAAAAGATGCTGCTGCGATTTATGTCAAAGAGTGTTCTGCCTATGCTTTCTTCTAGGAGTTTTATAGTATCCAGTCTTACATTTAGGACTTTAATCCATTTTGGGTGTATTTTTGTGTATGGAGTTAGAGAATGTTCTAAATTCATTCTTTTACATGTTGCTGTCCAGTTTGCTAGCACGATTTATTGAAGAGACTCTCTTTTCTCCATTGTATATTCTTGTCTCCTTTGTTGTAGATTAATTGACCATAGGTGCGTGGGTTTATTTCTGGGCTTTCTATCCTGTTCCTTTGATCTATATATTTCTGTTTTTATGCCTGTACCATACAAGAAAAAACTCATTTGGTCATGATGTATGATGTTTTCAATATTGCTAAATTCAGTTTTCTAATACTTTGTTAAGGATTTTTGCATTGCACCTATGTCCATGAGGGCTATTAGAGTTTAGTTTTCTTTAATGTCTTTATCAGAGTAAATGATTTGAGACAGTCTCTCCTCTATTTTCTGGAAGATCTCGTGTAGAATTAGTATTATTTCATCCTTAAATCAAATAGTTGGTAGGATTCGCCAGTGAAGCCATCTGGGCCAAGGGTCTCTTGTGTAGAACAGTTTTTCACTACAAGTTCTATGGTTTTTAATAGATATAGAACTATTCGGATCTTCTATTTCCTCTTGTGTGAACTTTGGTTGTTTGTTACTTCAAGAGAATTTGCCTAATCATCTAACTTTTCAAATTTATTGGCACACAATTATTCATGATATTCCTTTATTATTTTTATTTTATTTTATTTTATTTATTTTTTTTTTTTTCCGGTACGCGGGCCTCTCACTGTTGTGGCCTCTCCCGTTGCGGAGCACAGGCTCCGGATGCGCAAGGCTCAGCGGCCATGGCTCACGGACCCAGCCACTCCGCGGCATGTGGGATCTTCCCAGACCGGGACACGAACCCGTGTCCCCTGCATCGGCAGGCGGACTCTCAACCACTGCGCCACCAGGGAAGCCCTCCTTTATTATTTTATAGTTCTGCAGGAACTATATCAATGTATCTTATTTCATTCCTAATGTTGGTAAGTAATCTTTTCTCTTTTTATTGTTTTTGTTTGTTTGTTTGTTTGTTTTTCTTGTTAGTCTGGCTACAGATTTATCAGTTTTATTGACATGCTACTGATTTTTCTTTATTTTTTTCTCCTTTCTATTTCACTAATTCCCTCTCTTATTTTTCCTTCCTTATGCTTACTTTGGGCTTAATTTGTTCCTTTTATCTAGTTTCTTAACACTGAAGCTTGGATCTTTGATTTGAGATATTTTTTCTTTTCTAATACAGACATCTACTGCTATAATTTTTCCATGAATTACTGTTTGGGTTATACCCACAAATCTTGAAGTGTTATGTTTTCATTTCATTTCATTCAGTCCAAAATATTTAATAATCTTAAATGCCATATCTTCTTTGACCCATGTTTTATTTAGGGTATATTTTTTAAATTTTCAAACACACATAGATTTTTAATATCTTTCTCTTATTGGTTTCTATTTTAATTTCATTGTGGCCAGAGAGTGTACTTTGTATTATTTTATTTCAATCCAGTTGAATTTAATGAGATTTGTGTGTGGCTTAGAACAGTTTGTCTTGGTGAATATGAACGTTACATATGCACTAGAAAAGAATATATATTCTGCTCTGTTGTATGAAAATTTCCCTAAATATTAGACTAAATAAGCCAAGTTGGTTGACTGTGTCTCTCAAGTCTTCTATATCCTTACTGATTTTCTGTCTATTTGTTTTACTAATTACTAAGAGAGGGGGGTTGAAATCTCCAACTAGAATTGCAGATTCATATATTTTCCTTTTAGTTCTATGTGTGTTTTGCCTCAGGTTTTTTGAAACTCTGTTTTTAGGTTCATATACATTTAGGATTTTTAGGGCTTCTTAATGAATTGACCCCTTTATCATTATATAATGTCTTTTTTTGTCCCTGGCAATATTCCTTATCATAACATCTACTCTATCTGAAATTAATATAATCACCCCAGCCTTTTTACTTTGTATTGTTAGTGTTTGCATAGTATGTTGTTTTCTGTCCTTTCACTTTTAACCAACATGTCATTATATTTAATCTCTAAAACAACCCTATGAACTAGGTACTATTATCATCCTCTAATTTACACTTGAGAAAACTGAAATAGAGTACTTGACATTACCCTGTATTTCCTCTTCATCCAGCCTGATTCCAGAGCTCTTAGTCTTCTCCTGATGCTACTTCTCAAATATGTCCAGATCATAATATTTTCAGTGCCAATTTTTTCCATTTACATTCCAATATAAATAAAATATTCAAATAATGTATTTTTCCCATTACCTCCATGGGATGTCGTAAGGCTATTAGCATTTTGCATGAGGAAAATTAAAATGTGGATTAAAGTATTTTTTATTTCCCTGAATTGATTCTGGGGCCAAAAGAAAAGAGTGGTAAGAATTTATTTTATTAACAGATACCAGGTTTAGGGTCAAAATCTATACTAAAAGTTTTTACATTTTATTTAAGAAAATAGGTGACAGCAACCCCACTAATAGCATCTTCTGGATCTCAGTAATTAGTTTATGTCTCAGAAGAGAGTAAGACTTTGAGTAGTGCTTCCTGGAAATACCACACAGTGCCCCAAATTCAGTTGAACCCCCTCATCTTGCAGCAGCTCCTTGGAGCTTGGGCTCTAGTTCGTCACCCTACAGTCTCTGTTCCCAAGAGACAAAACACCATAACAAGCTGTCAGCTTTGGCACTAGCCAAAGAACAGGGGTTTAGAATCTGTTCTACAGAATCCCTTTCATCAAAGCAGAGAAGGGAAGAAATGGTTATTTTGCCACTAGGCCAGGCCTCCAGATCTTTGTTGCTGGCTTCTCTGAATGAGTTGACAAGTTCTGTAGGCTTCACTCTGAACATAAATTTCCAACAGAAGAGTTTAGAGTCCCTTAACCTCTACCCAGACAATCATACTGCTTCTCCAGTTAAATGTGGAAAACAACGTTAGTGTTTTTATTCAAGAGTCAAAATGCCTAACTCAGTCAGACCTTGCTCAGACCTTGACCCTCCCCTCACTATCACCTCCACCCACCAGAGACCACTGACACTGTAAATGCCTGGAAGGTAGTGGCTTAGTCCACACCACACCAAATTCCTGGTTTGAATGATTTTTTTTATACTAAGTTAATTTCTTTGTCATCTTACAGATGCACTTTTTCTTTCTTTTTTCAAAATTTATTTATTAATTATTGGCTGCGTTGGGTCTTCGTTGCTGTACATGGGCTTTCTCTAGTTGCGGCGAGTTGGGGCTACTCTTTGTTGTGGTGCTTGGGCTTCTCATTGTGGTGGCTTCTCTTCGGAGCACAGACTCTAGGTGAGAGGGCTTCAGTAGTTGTGGCACGTGGGTTCATTCGTTGTGGCTCATGGGCTCTAGAGTGCAGGCTCAGTAGTTGTGGAACATGGGATTAGTTGCTCTGCAGTATGTGGGGCCTTCCTGGACCAGGGTTTGAACCTGCATCCCCTGCATTGGCAGGCAGGTTCTTAACCACTGTGCCACCAGGGAAGTTTCTACTTTTTCTTTCTAAATAGATATATGCTGGCAATTGAATAATCTAGATATTTTACTAATCCCAATCAGATGAACTAACACCTTTACATGCTGATCATATGCCAGGCACTAGGTTGGGAACCTTTATTTATTTTGTGTCATAAATAGTAGAACCTCAAGCTAATATACTCACAATTCTTTCTATACAGGCTACCATTTAATTTTTTGAAGTGACCACTTATAATAACATTGGAAACAAATGTCTGTGCCTACAGTTTTCTAAATTTCTTCACTTTTATTTCTACAACTATGACAATGTTACTTTATTTCTATATACCTTCCTTCAGAACAAAGTGTGAACAGTAATTCTCCTTAATATTGTATCTTATAATATCTTAAGAAGAGCACTGAATTGGAAGCTTTGAAGATCTTTGTCCTAAGAGCCAGCTAAGGTTGGATGGAAGACTGTGAAAGTCATTCAAACATTCTTGGTCTCAGTTTTACCACCTAAGACATTAAAAAATCAGACTAGATGCTCACTAGGAACCTCTTTAATTCTAAACATCTAAAAATCCTTCAGAGAAAGAATGTACTTTGGAAACAACTAACCAGGTATATGTTTTTTGAAGTGTTAATGATTGATAGGTTGTGACACTGAAGTCAGTTAAACACGAATCAAGTATTTACAAATACCTCCCATGCAGTGTATTTTCCATTTTGGGAAAGTATTAGGCAATGGAACATTTCTCAGATATTTTTACTGGAAGAGACTAATTAGGCTGAGTTTTTTGTTTCTACTATGTAAAGTTCCCACTAAAGCAATAATGATATGTGAAATGCTCTGTTTATTCATAGACTAAAATATCACATTAAGAATTATTTAGCAAGTTGCTCTCAGACTAAGAGGCTTGTGATTTGCCTAACAATACTTTTCTAAAAGTACTAAAAGACCAAATTTATTGTTGTTGTTAATATTAACATTTATAATTCAAAATATCAATGATGTTCTCATTAAATATAGGCACTGTTCCTTGTTGTCCTAAAATGTAAGTTAGAAGTCAGGCTTTATATTTTTAACTCAGCTACTAATTTTTGAGACAATAAAATGTCAAGCCATTTCAATTCTCTCAAAAGATGGAAAAAATGCCATTCAACCAATTACCCCAATCACTGTGGACAGGTAGAGACCATGTTAACTGTTCTCCAGGCATTAATATAGAAAGCTTTGAAAAACACCCACTATGTTTTCTAAGTTAACTTTCTAAACTTTCCTAAATTAATTTTCTAAAATAATAAAATAATGCCTAAATGTTTACTAAGTTTATTACAAATTGATTTTCATGCTTTTCTAAAGTTTTCAATTTTCCATTTAAATTTTCAACCTGTTCATTCTTTCAGCATGAATTCCACATGTATATTACCTATTTAAAAATTTTTTTTCCCTTTATTTGTCCTGAAGCAAACTTTCTGAGGCTTCAGTGATTACCTAATCATACTGGAATTTAGGATTTGATAACCAAGTCCACATTCCTCCCATCCACACCCTTCATTGTGCAAGAGACTTTGATCTTATCTCCTTCTGGGCCTTTTCCACATCAGAATCCTAGTCTTTCGAATCTCCTTCCAGATGAAAGTTTTCCATTCCTTAATTTTTATTACTCTTCTTTTACTGACCTTTATTTATGTATTTTAAGCTCTATTTTCTTCCTTGAGTGTGTTGTCCAAAAACACATCATGGCTTTTGAGTAAAAGAAAACTATGCTTTTTTTCATCATTATAATGTTTCCTAATAATAACCAGTATTTCATTTATCTTGTATTAAAACAACACATTGAGTAATTAAATGAAAATGTCTACCCTTACATTCAAATTGACATCTTTTACCTTGAAATCATGTTTTCTGTTATTCATTACAGGATGTCAACCATGATGTTTGCCCAGGCTGACTATCACTTGACACTTTCTTGTTCATTTCTATTATTAGGAGAAGTTTTCTTAGTTCCTTTCCTTCCATTATTACTTAAGTGGAAAATGCATTTCCCAGAACACACCAGTCTAAGAGGAAAAGAATAATCACAATGGCCATCAGGCACCAGGATTTTTCTAGTTACACCTCCAGCATGCTCTGGGGGAAACTGAGCCTCCAAAAAATTCAAGAATGTGTTCCTCTGAATATTCTATTGGCTGCTGTCTTCTTTTTAAGAGCACTGAAGTGATACCTCCTGTTGCCCTTGATATCCAAAGCAGTAGCCAGGAAGACAGTGACCACGGCCACATACCAGAGCGTGCCCGTGGCTGCAGCCCACTGAGGTCTGCACTGGACCCCTGGTGTTTGTCCCCAGGGGAGTGTCTATCTTCTGTAGCTCTCGGCACTACTGTCATTGCCACCACAAACCCTAAAGACCTCTGCTCTTTTGATTTTCACTTGTTCTCCATTTATACTCCTTATCTTGGGATTTAGTCCTGAATCCAAGGAGCCTAAACTAGGGGAGAGTTCATCCCCCAAACACTGGCTGACCATTCTCAAGCCCAACCTAGGCTATCAACACTGAACTTTCTCTTCCCACATGACAAGTTGTTTCCCATAAGTTCTTTGTTGCCACAGTGTGTTCTACATATACCTGAACAAATGTCATCCTTATGATCACCCCCGGAAAAGGTGGTGCCACCAATTTTACAGATGAAAAAACAAGGCATCAAGAAATTAAATTAATTACCCTACATAACACAGCTGACAAGAGACAGAGCGCAGAATTAAACCTTGTCTCCAGCCCCAAACCCTGAAGTATAACACACAGATTTTTCCACTTTCTAGTGAGTTGTGTTTCAGATATGCTGCTTCCTAAACCTCATAATATACAGACTTAATGTCAGGGAATCCTGGAGGCCGCATGACACTTCTTCACAAGACGTGCCCGGACATGCTAGAATCCTAAAGCTAACATGATTCTGGCCCTAACTCCATTTCTTATGTGTAAAAGTGTTAGCATGTGGTCAAGGGAGCTTGCACTCCACAGATGTGAAGACCTGGGCGTGGATGCATGCTTTGCAAGTATTTGTATAGACCCCGGACCCTGAGATTTTCTCCTCTATGCAATTGGCTAAGAACATTTTCCAGGGTTGAAAAGGGCCTGGTGCTATCAGGCTTCTCTCTTTCTTCTCTTCTGCAAGCTTCAAAGTCCTCTCTCTCACTTCTAGGTCTTTTCTAAAAGTCACATATAAGCCTTCTCGGAGTCTCTGAAGCAGAGCATGAACTCTCCTTACCCTGTAAACTTATCACCTTCTACAGACTTTTCTCAGCCTCCACATCACTTTGCTTCAGAATATCTGTAGGTCTGTCTTGCTCAGTAGGCTCTGAGGTAGTTGAGAACAAGGACTGTGTCTTAGTCAGGGTGTAGCCCTAGTGTCCAGAAACAGGAACTCCTGGAAAACTCCATAACTATTACTAGCTCTTTACAGATATATAAACTAGATTTTGTTTTGTTTTCTAAACCTTATACCCTAAGCAATTTATTTCACACTTCTCACCTACATGTCTCTGAGAGCAGAAAGATGTGTCCAGAGGGTCAAGAGGCCTAGCTCTACACAATGTATGTGCCGTGAATTCAAATTCTGACATCTTGATTATCATTTGTTTCCATCTTGCTGCAGGCTACTCAATAGTCCAATGTGCCCAAGATTGTAACAGATGAGATCATCTGGAATGCAATACAGATAAATATATTTCTTTTCTATTTTCATAAATATGAATTTATTTTCAGGTGCAACTTAGGAGAAAATATGATCAGCTGATCAAACTGTTGTTTCATGGATGTTATTTCATAAATAAGAATTATAAAAGGAGGACTTGAATAACTAAATGTTTGGAAAACATTGCTATATTGGTTCCTTTTTCTTTCAATAAGAGAGATATCATGGTAGTAGAAGCACAGACTCTAAAGCCAGACCCCTGAGTTTAAATCATGGCTCCCCCACTAGTGGTTGTGTGATATTGACAAGTTTCCTACCATCTTTGTGCCTCTGTTTTCCCACCTTCCAGATGGAGGTAATATTTGTACTTACCTCATAGAGCTGTTGTGAGGATTAAATGAATTAATATATGTTAAGCATTTAGAACAGTGCCTGACACATATTGATATTATTATTATGTTTTAAATGTTTCACATTATGTATGGTAGAGTAAAACAGGCTCCACTAAGATACGGCAAGGATCTGTCACCTCACCTTGTTCCATCTCTCTCACCTTTACATGTCACAACATCTAGAAATGCTCATACTTCTTTTTGAGAAGCAAGTTGTGATAGATTCTTGTAAATACTTATGATGTTCAAAAGCTCCTCTTTACTATAACATAAAAGTAGTTCTGTATTAGTTTTCTTTCTATAAGGGCTTACACGTGCCCTATGCCTGCTGACTCTCTGTAGGAACTCTGGCTTATTTACTAGGCATGACGTTATCGGGAAGCCATGTTGCCAAGGGAAAGCAGGTCATACTTGTGTGTACCCGACCAAACAAGGCTTTGATGTAGAGCCTTTAACTATGTCCCTAGTACAACTTGGATAATAACATATGAGTTGAAAATCCAACCTTTATATAGTGGTTTGTAGTTTAACGAAGTGTTTTGAATATATTGTCTCATTCAATACTCAAAAAAGTCTGAGAAAAATTAGTAAATCCATTTTGCAGATGATGAAACTTTGTTTCAGAAAAAGTATGTAACTGACCAAAAACACAAGGCCAAAAAATGGACAGTACCAAATATCCAACCAGAATGTGGCTTAATAGTTATCTTTAGGGATAAACATTGAAATATTAATAAAATGATTATTTGGATTTTCTTCAAAATAATCCAACTGGGGAAGGGAGTATAGCTGAATAGAAATTGGCCAGGAGTTCACAAATGTTGGAGTCAGATGACAGATATTTGGGGCTCATTATCCTATTCCATCTACTTTTGTTCCTTTTTATAATTTTTCCATAATTTGAAAAACATTAAGTTAAAAAATGTGTTTCTGATTTTCCAAAGTATCAGTATAATTCCTGGCTGTGTTCTTGATCTGCCAGCTGCCATTGGGTGAGTCTGTGCCCAGTTTCCTCATCTGTAAAATGATGATAATAGCAGTGCTCCCCTCATAGGGAAGCTGTGAGAATTAAATGAGCTGCAGGCAGCTCTTCATACACTTTTATTCTGATTCCTCGTTGTTTGCTTTTTTCATAACAAGCTAACATTCACTTTGAACAAAATATTAATAAACTCATTCATTCTTTCAATAAATAAAACACCTAAATGATGGGCAAGGAATGTTCTCAACGCTGGGGATACAGAGGTGAATAGAATAAGCAGATTACTTGCCTTCCTTAGCTTGAATTCTAGTGGGAAGAAAAAAGAAAAAGAAAAAAAGACATATGCATAGAATGTCTTAAATGCTAATAGAGAAAATATAGCAGGATAAGGGGGATAAAGAGTGCTGGGAAGGGGACAGCTATTTGAGCTGGGATGCTCAGGAGATGGGTGGTGTTGTGCCAGACTCTGCTCTCACCAGCTCAGGAGAACCAACTAAGTTTCAGAAGTTTTGTAGGCCAGTTGTAAAACGCAATCATCACTAAAAATTAAATTATATCAATTTAAAATTAAATAAATTTTATAAAAACAAAAGTAATAAATATTTAAAACTCATCACTTCCTAACTGCTTTCCTGCATTTCACTGTCATTCTTGTCATGGGTTGTCCATGTCTGCATCTGTGTCTGTGTGGGAGAATTGCTGTGTGACAGTGCCCACTGCTGCCCGTCTGTTCCCAACTCCACCTACACTGACTCCATTATAGAAGCTTGAAATTGCCCAGGGTGGAAGTAGTTACACTGGGAGATGTGGCAAATGCAACAAATCAGGGTTTGGTTTATTGTTTGGTGATGGTCACCCTAAACTTCAGCAAATGATGAATAAAATTGTCAACAATACAGATGAAACTTAAAATTGTGTTATAATATAAATATCACACATTTTTCTTCAGAGAGCCAGTTCTTAAGCATTTACCAGCACATCACAGGTAAACCTCTCTATTAAAGTGACAAGGAGACTTGGAGATGAGAGTGAGCCTTGCAGATGTCCTCGGGAAGAGGGCTTCCGGCAGAGGAAGCAGCAAGTGCAGGCCAGTGTGGCTATAAGCAAGGGAGCCAAGGAGAAATGCGTGAGATCAGAGCGGAAAAAAAGCCAGCGCTTGTGGCACCTTATGGATCGTTATAAAGACCACCTTTTAATCTGGGAGAGACAGAAAAACCCTGGAGAGTTCTGAGCAGAGACATAACCTGATCTGACTTACATTTTAATAGGCTGCTGTAGCTGCTGTGGAGGGTAAAACGCCAGAGGGAAACACAGAAGCAGAAAGATCAGGTAGTCCAAGGAAGAGGTGATGTTGGCTTTCACCTTGGTGGTAGGGAGATATTTAAAATGGTCACCTTTTAGGGGCTTCCCTGGTGGCGCAGTGGTTGAGGGTCCGCCTGCCGATGCAGGGGACACAGGTTCATGCCCCGGTCCAGGAGGATACCACATGCCGCGAAGTGGCTGGGCCTGTGAGCCATGGCCTCTGAGCCTGCGCGTCCAGAGCCTGTGCTCCGCAACTGGAGAGGCCACAGCAGTGAGAGGCCCGCGTACCGCAAAAAAAAAAAAAAAAAGGTCACCTTTTAGAACGAAATTGGGTCATTTGTACAGACGTGGATGGACCTAGAGACTGTCATACAGAGTGAAGTAAGTCAGAAAGAGAAAAACAAATGTCATGTATTAATGCATATATGTGGAACCTAGAAAAATGGTACAGATGAGCTGGTTTGCAGAGCAGAAACAGAGACACAGATGTAAAGAACAAACGTATGGACACTAAGGGGGGAAAGTGGTGGGGGGAGGTGGTGGTGGTGTGATGAATTGGGAGATTGGGATTGACATCTATACACTAATATGTATAATATGGATAACTAATAAGAACCTGCTGCATAAAAAAATAAATAAAATAAAATTCAAAAAAATAATAAAATGGTCACCTTTTAGATATATTTTAATGGGAGAGTGAACAGGACTTGCTGAAAGATTGGAAATTGGAGATGAGAGAAAGGAAAGTCCAGAGCGACTTACGATTTGGGCCTAGGCAACCTGAGGGTGAGTTGGTGTTCACCAGGAGGGAGAGGACAAGGATGGTGTTTATCAAGACTATAGGAAGGGGAGGGAAGAAGTGGGAGTTTGGCTTGGCTTTGGACACATTAAATGGATGCCTATTAGACATCCAGATGAAGATATTACATAGGTGGTTGGATATTTGTGTGAGGAGTTCAGGGGAAAAGTTTAGGCTAAATGCATATTTAGCCGGTGTTTAAAGCCATGAGGCTGATTGAGATCATGCAGGGAGACAGTTTAAAAAGGTAAGAGGTTAAGGATTAAGGTCTGGGTGTTGAGCCATGCAGTGCTCCAACATCAAAGGGTCTAAGAAATGAAAAGGAACCAGCACAGAAGGCTGAGAACGTGAGCCTGTAAAACCGTTGTTATTTATTTCTTTGTACCCTGGTTCTTTCTTACAAAGCCTTTGAGACAGCAAACAATGAAAACAAATAATAAGCTAATAAAATAGAAAAAGTCTGTGTCAACAGAAAGACTAAAAATATGTGAACTGTGAGAAACAACAGTATAGTTACTGTGAACTTCACGTTTGGTTCTGAGTTTCCTAGATCTTGAAGCAAAAAGGAAACACAGGGCTGCCCTGGTGGCACAGTGGTTGAGAGTCTGCCTGCTGATGCAGGGGACATGGGTTCGTGTCCCGGTCCGGGAAGATCCCACATGCCACGGAGCAGCTGGGCCCATGAGCCATGGCCGCTGAGCCTGCGCATCCGGAGCCTGTGCTCTGCAGCGGGAGAGGACACAACAGTGAGAGGCCCGCATACCACAAAAAAAAAAAAAAAAAAGGAAACACAATCAGTGTATTAGTTTGCTAGGGCTGCCATAAGAAAATATCACAAACTGAGTGGGTTAAACAACAGAAATGTATTTTCTCATAGTTCTAGAGGCTGGAAGTCCAAGATGAAGGTGTCAGCAGGTTTGGTTTTTCCTGAGGCCTCTCCTCTTGGATTGCAGACGGCCACCTTCTCCCTGTGTCTTCACATGGCCTTTCCTCTGTGCACCCCTAGGGTCTCTTCCTCTTTTTAAAAGGACAGCATTCTTATTGGACTAGGATCCCATACTTATGACCTCATTTAGCCTTAATAACTCTTTAAAGGCTCTATCTCCAAATATATTCACATTGGAGGTTAAGAATTCAATTTTGGGGGAGACACAATTTAGTCTACAACAATCAATGACACTATTTTTACTAACAAAATGCTAAGAGATATACTCAAGTAGACTGTACGCTATAATTGTTATGTTAGTCCTCTTTAAGTCAATACTATTATAGGATACTTGGTTTGCTCAAATATTACTTTTAATGATTTTATTAAAGGTACATGTGAGAAAGTGTCCAAAGAGAATGTCCCCGAGCTGAGTAGAGGAGGCTGGGAGCTGAGCATGCCCCAGGGTTCCAGCTTCAGAAATGCAAATGTCTCTCTAAGAAATGTGCTGCTCTTATTCTTCTTTGATTGCATCTTTAGATTTTGATGGTGAGAAGAGTATAGCAAATGTAAAATAGATAGCTAGTGGGAAGCAGCCACATAGCACAGGGAGATCAGCTCCAGCTCCATGCTTTGTGACCACCTAGAGGGGTGGGATAGGGAGGGTGGCAGGGAGGGAGATGCAAGAGGGAAGAGATATGGGAACATATGTATATGTATGACTGATTCACTTTGTTATAAAGCAGAAACTAACACACCATTGTAAAGCACTTGTACTCCAATAAAGATGTTTAAAAAAATACTCCATAAAAAAAGAAAGAACAGGAGTAGGTAATCAGGCAGGAAAAATTCTACATAATCCTTACTAAAATCCAAGTTAGATGTTGGAAGGCAATGCTGTATGCATCACTATTAGAAATAAAGATAAAAGTCAAACACTGAAAAAATTCTGTGGACCAGGACCACCAATATTCAAGATATGATGGGGAGTCACAAAACTTAAGAAAATTACTTATTGAAAACATGACTTCTTTATATTCTCTAGGAGATGTATAAGTACTTATTTTTACTTTAACCTAAAAAAATAAATATATAAAGATTCTAGAGACTTGTGACTTCTCATGGTTTACTAGGGCATTTTTATCTTCACCTGTTAGCTTGCTCTGATAAGCTGTAAACCTTTAACATGGAAAAGAACTTGTTTATTTTGGGGGGAGGGGGAGGAATAGAAATATTGTTGTAGACTATGCCCACTTTGAGGTCATGCTTAGTAGGAGCACAAGAAAAAGAATGCCAAAGAACATTCCTGAGGGATGAAGTAGATGGTAGCATGCCCAGAAAGAAATAAGTACATGAAGAGAGAATTCTATGAGAAAGGTGGTACCTGGTGTTATTGACCCTGAATACTGAAATATCGAATGTAGTTGAGTCATCCCTTTCCATAAAGACAGCAACGTGAGTAACAGGCGGGCATCTTTACCTAGGAACTTGTTGAAGATAACACAACAGTTAATTAAGGATCACTAAACCACAATGATGCAATGAGGATTTACATTCATTTTATTTATTTATTTATTTCATTTTACTAACTACCTAATGGTCCAGATAACACTAGTTTCATGAAATGCTCTGTGCAGAAAAAGTTTTCACGTCAAAGACATTGGGAAAATCCTACAGACTTCGTATCTAATATAACTTCACAACTTCCATTAGCATATTTATTGTTCTGAAATATACTTTAGTTAAAATGTTAAAAGGCCTTTAACTTTGTTTAAAATGTCAAATTTACTTGACCAGGAAACACTTTTTTTAATGATACCTATTAATATCTTGATGAACTAAACATTTTTAGAATAGTGACAATTTTTTAGCACAACCAACATTTTATATTATAACCCATTACACTCACCCCAATATAACCAAATCTTCACAAAATAACACCAAAAATGTAACTTTTTTTCACTTCTTTCCTTTTTTTTAACATAAGTAACAACCCCACTAAATTGATTTGACCTGTTAGACCATTTTAACTCAGTTTAAGAAAGAGCACTTTTGATGATGATGCATAGAGGAAGGCAATGATGTAATGACTAGAAATGATGTACAAGGAGTTCCATACCCTGCCCTTTAAGTCAGCTGATCCTCCCATGTGACCATGCACCTGCTGCCCATTAAAGCAAGCCCAGAGCACTCTCTGATGTTTCTCCCATTGCTTTTTAGATTTTCCTACCAAAGTATCCTTTATAATCTTTATAATAGCAAAGGAGAGAGAATATGTATGCAACCCTGGATGGCTGTAGCATAGCCCAAAGCAACCACTGGCAAGGGTAAATTTTCTTTGAAGTCTTAGGTTTTATCTTAAAAATTCATGCAAAATTTGCATTTGACTCTGTAATGTAGAAAGTAATGTAATGTAAACTATCATTAAACACAACTGACATTCCGGGAAAGTGTTCCAGGGAGTTTTTTTCCTGCAGATTTTCCTGCTGTGCCACTGAGAGACTTTGTCTCACTGTTCTGAGGAATGACTCTTATTCTTTCACCTAATCCCACCCCAGTTTGATCCAGGATTGTTTCTGTTTCTCCATCTCTCTAATCCTCAAATTCTAACTCTGTTTCTTGCCCCCGCAGCCACAGATTTAACAATCCTTCTGATTCACCTCCCTGTATTTTTGATCTTTGTATTCCTTTATGATTTTTAAATTAATTTATTTATTTCTGGCTGCATTGGGTCTTCGTTGCTGCTCGCGGGCTTTCTCTAGTTGTGGCGAGCAGGGGCTACTCTTCATTGTGTTGCACGGGCTTCTCATTGCAGTGGCTCCTCTTGTTGCAGAGCACAGACTTTAGGTGCATGGGCTTCGGTAGTTGCAGCATGCAGGCTCAGTAGCTGTGTCTTATGGGCTCTAGAGTGCAGGCTCACTAGTTGTGGTGCACGGGCTTAGTTGCTCAGTGGCATGTGGGATCTTCCCAGACCAGGGCACAAACCCATGTCCCCTGCATTGGCAGGTGGATTCTGAACCACTGTGCCACCAGGAAAGTCCCCCTTTATGGTTTTTGATGGTGCACAATCTTATCAATTTTTGTGTCCAATGACAACTCTTATTCTAGTTCCCGGTCCAAAGAAATGCCGTCCCAATTTACAGCCCTTTAATCCAGACTTGACTCAATCTGGCTTGGCCCCATCTTGGTTGAGAGTTTATTCAAAAATAGAAATGGGGAGTGGGGAGCAGGTAGGAAAATGTTATCAGGATTACAAAATTCGGGAATTCCCTGGCAGTGCAGGTTAAGACTTGGCACTTTCTCAGCCTGGCCCACGTTCAATCCCTGGTCAGGGAACTAAGATCCTATAAGCTGTGTGACACAGTCAAAAAAAATGATTCCAAAATTCCTCAATACAAAATGGATTGGATTTTAGTGATGCTTGAAGTACTTTGACATTTGGTGCCTAATAGAGGCACTCAGAAGTGCCACCCTCATGTATCAGCAGAATCTCCTACCTCTGTGAGCTCCCCGGAGAGATTCAAGTATCAATCCATGGAATACCTGGGCTTTCTGATACTAGTGCAAGATTGTGTGTGTGTATATATATATATATGACACACTTTTTTTGGAGAAGCCTCTTATTCCACCAACAAGTGAGGGCAAAAAAGGCAACTCCTTCCCTGAAAATTGTGCTCAATTCCAGGCTATCCTTTATAAGTGTTGGTACTTCTACCAATCAGGATGTGGTAAACAATGGTATCTCTCACTTCAGCAAGGGGTAAGTTCACCAATTGGTTGTGCTTCAGGAAAAGAAGTTTGACACACTATCCTGAACTCAATTCAAGGAAAGCCACGTGAGGTTGTCTCCATAGAAGGTATCTTACTGATCCACTCCGACTCCAGCCCATGCTTAGGTTCAGCTAGACCAACTTCTGAGCTGTAACCAGCCCTGCTCTCCTGACCCTACCACATACCCCATACACACAAAGTGTATGGGAGAAATAGATCACAACAGCTTTTACATCATTCTTTATTTACTCATTACTACGAAACAGGTAAAATAACCCTTGGCCAGTGTGGTCAAGAAGAGTCTCTGCTGTCTTCCAGACTGGAGTCCAGCTCGTCCTCATTCATTGGCTTGGCCAAAAAGTTTGTTTGGTTAATGAATACTTTTTTTCAGTAAAATTCTTGGTGAAAATGAAAAGTGTGTCTTTTACTTTTACTTAAAACCAAATGAAATTTTTTGACCCACCCAATATTTCCATCTGTACCTGCCACATGGGATTCATTTCATGCAAGTCCTTGGGATGTCACTTCCCTGTTTGAGACTCATTCTCTCTCTAGAAAATTGTCCTTGGTTATACTTGCTCAGTGTTAGCTGTAAATAACAATATGCACTGCAATTATGTGGAAAAGCCAGGACCTAGAATTCTATCTCATAACCCCCCAGATTCAGAAACAGATACATCCTCTAAAGGCAAGGTTCCCAAGTAGGCAGCCCTCAAGCCATGTGCTGCCTGCAGTGTGCTTTGTTAGACCCACACGTTTGTTTATAATTTGACCTGGTCACCAATATTTGGAAATTGGAAGATTTTAATCCAAATGTTTGACTTTTCATGGAAAATCAGAAGAACTGGCAACGCTTGGCCCTTATTCTGACACTCCTATTTGACACCTCTGCGGCCAACCGGCAGCACCTCCTTCAGAAGCTTCCTGCTCTCTCCATTTTAACCCAATAATCACCACTTTCTGTTTTCTCTCGTACACAGAAACCAAGTGTGAGCTGCTGATTTTCTTAGACTACAGAAGTATTTATTTGCACCCATGCCTATATCAAAAGTGGGAAAAGGAAAGCTAGACTTCCTCACAGATTTTGTGAAAAACTAGATAGGACTATATATTTTGGTGGCAATAACAAATTTTTCTTACAAGTTTAATATGCAAAGTTTGTTTTAAGTTGAAAGCATTCAACTTAAGACATAATTACAAAACAAATTGCTCTAAGAACTATGACCTCTACAAGGGAAAAACAAGTGTGATGCAATAAATAATACTTTTTAAAATTGAGGTGTCAGGGTCTGTTTTGGGATGTGGTAATGCCGCTGTGAAATTCATTTACAAAGCTGGCTGTCTGCACACATGTACATCATCACAGCCCCCTACACCAGAACCTTCCACATTTTTCCCCTCCCACCCCACTGGCTTTTGAGTTTACAACTTTTGCTCTAAAAGAGTAAATCTACAAAAAGAAATGACGCCCAATTCCCCCTATCACTACCCACATGGACCCAACATACCTGTCATCCAAAAATACTGTAACAACATGGTATATTTCTGGTTAACGGTGACTACAAGTCATGGAGATGTGATATGTGTATACTTTCAGGTAAGAGATAAAACTAGTGACTTAATGGTGAAACAGAAAATGAGGCATTTATACAACTGGGTATTCCAAACAAGTTGGTGCTGAATTTTTTCTCCTGTCATAGACTAGTGAAGAGCTATACAGAAATAAGAACCAAAATATACTTCAACTGGATATAGAGGATTCCAGACAGGAAACAGGGGCTGATTGATATGGCAGGAACACACTTCTAACATTTGAGCTAATGGTAGTTAAATAAATCCCCCAAGCTCTGATTACACAAGAAGGAGGGAGAAGAGGCAGCGTAGGTGGCCTAGGCTAAAGTCCGAAAATATTTTGAGCAGATCAGCATTTAGTCACACGTGGGTTGTGATGTCAGCAAGACAGCATCAGGACAGCCTTCCCAGAAATGAACTCTGAGCAGGGGTTGCCCAAGTCCTGACAAGATCCGGGAGTGCTATAATCAAGGCAGCCATTCCCAGGAGGAGGAGAAGGGTAGGGGGTCTGGAGCAAAGTTGAAGCATGTAGCGTACTGATCCCTTCAGTCTAACATCACTCAGATCAAGAGCAGAGTGAAGGTAAAGGACCTTACTATGTAGAATGTTTTTCTTTTTTTTTTTTTTGACCATTAGATGTAATAAAAACATAAAAGATAGAGACTTAAGGAGATTCTTCACCAAGCAACAAAATCACTTAAAGTTCACTCTGGTGTTACAGAATTACCTCATAATTATATGACTTTTTGTTGCAAGTTTTCCAAACTGGGTTATCCTATCCTTGCAAATCCAACAGCCTCATCGGAGAAAGCCTTGATGTAGCAGAAGTTGCTAGAGCAGTCTGACAAAACCAGACTGTTCCGATTAACTCTGTGACATAACAAATTACCCCGAAATTTAACAGCATAAAACAACCATTTTATTTGTTTACAATGTGAAGTGTCAGTAATTCAAGAAGGCCTCACTTGGGCAGTTCTTTGAGCCTCTCACACAGTTGCAGTCCAGAGATTGGCTGGACTGTAATTATTTGAAGGCTCAGCTGGACGGGATGTCGGCTGAGAGCTCAGCTGGGGCTGTTAGCCCCGCATCTGCATCCTGTCTCTCAGTGCAGCTGGGTCTTCTCGCTGCAGAGCCACTGGATTCCAAGAGCCATTATCTTCAGAGGGAGAGTCTCAAGAGCACAGAGAGCAAATGTTCCAAGAGACCGAGGAAGAAGTTGCAAGACTTCTCTTGACCTAATGTTGGAAGTCACTCAGTGACACTGGCGCTGAACTTTATTCATCAATGAAATCACTAAGACCAACCCAGAATCAATGGATCCCATTGTTCTATGAAAGGGGTATCATATAAATTTGGAAATTGACATCCTTTACTCTGAAGTTATAGGTTTTCATCGAAACTTTTCCTGGTAGTGAATCCTAGAGGTATAGAAAATAACTTCTCTATGTTTGTTTGTTTCTAACATTCAATCTACTGTTTTGCAATACCAAAACTTTTATTTATTTATTTTAAATTTTTTTAAGTTTATTTTATTTATTTATTTTTGGCTGTGTTGGGTCTTCGTTACTGTGTGGGGGCTTTCTCTAGTTGCAGCGAGCGGGGGCTACTCTTCATTGAGGTGCGAGGGCTTCTCATTGCGGTGGCTTCTGTTTTTGCAGAGCACGGGCTCCAGGCACACAGGCTTCAATAGTTGTGGCTTGTGGGCTCTAGAGCTCAGGCTCAGTAGCTGTGGCGCTCGGACTGAGTTGCACCGTGGCATGTGGGATCTTCCCGGACCAGAGCTTGAACCCTTGTCCCCTGCATTGGCAGGAGGATTCTTAACCACTGCACCACCAGGGAAGCCCCTACCAAAACTTTTAGAAGCAACATTTCTCATCCATAGTTTGTGATATTTTTTGAGTTAAAATTTAATATATAGAATTTCAGTTAATCTTCCTTGAAGAAATAATTCAAAACAAAGTTTCTTAAGTTGGAAATCAGGAAAGACAGGCAATAGACTTCTCTTTGTTACATGCTGTTCTAGTATACTTGGTGTTACATAGTCTGTTCCTAGTTAATCTCAAATTACCTTTATACAATTAAAAACTCATAATCTTACTTTTAATCAAATTTTTTTCTTTTGTTCTTCTGTAAAATGATGATTCTTATCTCTGAAACTTTATTTTATTTTATTTTATTTTTGACCGTTGATTATTTTATTTTGAACATTTGGGTTCTAGTTTGGAGTAATTATATATTTTTTTTAATTTTAATTTTTTATTTTTATTAGTTTCTGCTTTATAACGAAGTGAATCAGTCATACATATACATCTGTTCCCACATCCTTTCCCTCTTGCGTCTTCCTCCCTCCCACCCTCCCTATCCCACCTCTCCAGGCGGTCACAAAGCACCGAGCTGATCTCCCTGTGCTATGCGGCTGCTTCCAACTATCTATCTACCTTATGTTTGGTAGTGTATATATGTCCATGCCTCTCTTTCTCTTTGTCACAGCTTACCCTTCCCCCTCCCCATATCCTCAAGTCCATTCTCAGTAGGTCTGTGTCTTTATTCCTGTTTTACCCCTAGGTTCTTCATGACATTTTTTTTTCTTAAATCCCATATATTTGTGTTAGCTATCTCTGAAACTTTATAAAGAGTAAAAGGATATTCTTATTTTCCCCAAAATGATGAAATTGCTGTATCTTCTTTCTTCATGGCTAAGAAAGCATTTACAGTTCACACCCCAAATCAGATGCCTTATTAAAAGGAATTAAAGCTTAAAAGGGAAATACAGGGTTTCTTTTTTTTTTTTTTTTTTTTACAGTTTTATTATTTTTATTTTTATTTTTTTAACTTTTTTTTATTAGTTTCTGCTTTATAACAAAGTGAATCAGTCATACATATACACCTGTTCCCACATCCCTTCCCTCATGCATCTCCCTCCCTCCCACCCTCCCCATCCCACCCCTCCAGGCGGTCACAAAGCACCGAGCTGATCTCCCTGTGCTCTGCAGCCGCTTCCCACTATCTATCTACCTTACGTTTGGTACTGTATATATGTCCATGCCTCTCTTTCACTTTGTCACAGCTTACCCTTCCCCCTCCCCATATCCTCAAGTCCATTCTCAAGTAGGTCTGTGTCTTTATTCCCGTTTTACCCCTAGGTTCTTCATGACATTTTTTTTTTAATTCCATATATATGTGTTAGCATACGGTATTTGTCTTTCTCTTTCTAACTTACTTCACTCTGTATGACAGACTATAGGTCTATCCACCTCATTACAAATAGCTCAGTTTCGTTTCTTTTTATGGCTGAGTAATATTCCATTGTATATATGTGCCACATCTTCTTTATCCATTCATCCAATGATAGACACTTAGGTTGTTTCCAGCTCAGGGCTATTGTGAATAGAGCTGCAATGAACATTTTGGTGCATGTCTCTTTTTGAATTATGATTTTCTCAGGGTATATGCCCAGTAATGGGATTGCTGGATCATATGGTAGTTCTATTTTTAGTTTTTTAAGGAACCTCCATACTGTTCTCCATAGTGACTGTACCAATTCACATTCCCACCAGCAGTGCAAGAGTGTTCCCTTTTCTCCACACCCTCTCCAGCATTTATTGTTTCTAGATTTCTTGATGATGGCCATTCTGACTGGTGTGAGATGATATCTCATTGTAGTTTTGATTTGCATTTCTCTAAAGATTAATGATGTTGAGCATTCTTTCATGCGTTTGTTGGCAGTCTGTATATCTTCTTTGGAGAAATGCCTATTTAAGTCTTCTGCCCATTTTTGGATTGGGTTGTTTGTTTTTTTGCTATTGAGCTGCATGAGCTGTTTATAAATTTTGGAGATTACACCTCTGTCAGTTGCTTCATTTGCAAATATTTTCTCCCATTCTGAGGGTTGTCTTTTGGTCTTCTTTATGGTTTCCTTTGCTGTGCAAAAGCTTTGAAGTTTCATTAGGTCCCATTTGTTTATCTTTGTTTTTATTTCCATTTCTCTAGGAGGTGGGTCCAAAAGGATCTTGCTGTGATTTATGTCATAGAGTGTTCTGCCTATGTTTTCCTCTAAGAGTTTGATAGTTTCTGGCCTTACACTTAAGTCTTTAATCCATTTTGAGCTTATTTTTGTGTATGGTGTTAGGGAATGATCTAATCTCATCCTTTTCCATGTCCCTGTCCAGTTTTCCCAGCACCACTTATTGAAGAGGCTGTCCTTTCTCCACTGTACATTCCTGCCTCCTTTATCAAAGATAAGTTGACCATATGTGCGTGGGTTTATCTCTGGGCTTTCTATCCTGTTCCATTGATCTATCTTTCTGTTTTTGTGCCAGTACCACACTGTCTTGATTACTGTAGCTTTGTAGTATAGTCTGAAGTCAGGGAGCCTGATTCCTCCAGCTCCGTTTTTCGTTCTCAAGATTGCTTTGGCTATTCGGGGTCTTTTGTTTTTCCAAACAAATTTTGAAATTTTTTGTTCTAGTTCTGTGAAAAATGCCAGTGGTAGTTTGATAGGGATTGCATTGAATCTGTAGATTTCTTTGGGTAGTATAGTCATTTTCACAATATTGATTCTTCCAATCCAGGAGCATGGTATATCTCTCCATCTATTTGTATCATCTTTAATCTCTTTCATCAGTGTCTTATAATTTTCTGCATACACGTCTTTTGTCTCCTTAGGTAGGTTTATTCCTAGATATTTTATTCTTTTTGTTGCAATGGTAAATGGGAGTGTTTTCTTGATTTCACTTTCAGATTTTTCATCATTAGTGTACAGGAATGCCAGAGATTTCTGTGCATTAATTTTGCATCCTGCTACTTTACCAAATTCATTGATTAGCTCTAGCAGTTTTCTGGTAGCATCTTTAGGATTGTCTATGTATAGTATCATGTCATCTGCAAACAGTGACAGCTTTACTTCTTCCTTTCCAATTTGTATTCCTTTTATTTCCTTTTCTTCTCTGATTGCTGTGGCTAAAACTTCCAAAACTAAGTTGAATAAGAGTGGTGAGAGTGGGCAGCCTTGTCTTGTTCCTGATCTTAGTGGAAATGGTTTCAGTTTTTCACCATTGAGGACAATGTTGGCTGTGGGTTTGTCATATATGGCCTTTATTATGTTGAGGAAAGTTCCCTCTATGCCTACTTTCTGCAGGGTTTTTATCATAAATGGGTGTTGAATTTTGTTGAAAGCTTTCTCTGCATCTATTGAGATGATCATATGGTTTTTCTCCTTCAACTTGTTAATATGGTGTATCACATTGATTGATTTGCATATATTGAAGAATCCTTGCATTCCTGGAATAAACCCCACTTGATCATGGTGTATGATCCTTTTAATGTGCTGCTGGATTCTGTTTGCTAGTATTTTGTTGAGGATTTTTGCATCTATGTTCATCAGTGATATTGGCCTGTAGTTTTCTTTCTTTGTGACATCCTTGTCTGGTTTTGGTATCAAGGTGATTGTGGCCTCATAGAATGAGTTTGGGAGTGTTCCTTCCTCTGATATTGTTTGGAAGAGTTTGAGAAGGATGGGTGTTAGCTCTTCTCTAAATGTTTGATAGAATTCCCCTGTGAAGCCATCTGGTCCTGGGCTTTTGTTTGTTGGAAGATTTTTAATCACAGTTTCAATTTCAGTGCTTGTGATTGGTCTATTCATATTTTCTATTTCTTCCTGATTCAGTCTTGGCAGGTTGTGCATTTCTAAGAATTTGTCCATTTCTTCCAGGTTGTCCATTTTATTGGCATAGAGTTGCTTGTAGTAATCTCTCATGATCTTTTGTATTTCTGCAGTGTCAGTTGTTACTTCTCCTTTTTCATTTCTAATTCTATTGATTTGAGTCTTCTCCCTTTTTTTCTTGATGAGTCTGGCTAATGGTTTGTCTATTTTGTTTATCTTCTCAAAGAACCAGCTTTTAGTTTTATTGATCTTTGCTATCGTTTCCTTCATTTCTTTTTCATTTATTTCTGCTCTGATCTTTATGATTTCTTTCCTTCTGCTAGCTTTAGGGGTTTTTTGTTCTTCTTTCTCTAATTGCTTTAGGTGCAGGGTCAGGTTGTTTGCTCGAGGTGTTTCCTGTTTCTTAAGGTGGGATTGTATTGCTATAAACTTCCCCCTTAGAACTGCTTTTGCTGCGTCCCATAGGTTTTGGGTCGTCGTGTCTCCATTGGAATTTGTTTCTAGGTATTTTTTAATTTCCTCTTTGATTTCTTCAGTGATCACTTCGTTATTGAGTAGTGTATTGTTTAGCCTCCACGTGTTTGTATTTTTTACAGATCTTTTCCTGTAATTGATGCCTAGTCTCATAGCATTGTGGTCGGAAAAGATACTTGATACAATTTCAATTTTCTTAAATTTACCAAGGCTTGATTTGTGACCCAAGATATGATCTATCCTGGAGAATGTTCCGTGAGCACTTGAGAAAAATGTGTATTCTGTTGTTTTTGGATGGAATGTCCTATAAATATCAATTAAGTCCATCTTGTTTAATGTATTATTTAAAGCTTGTGTTTCCTTATTTATTTTCATTTTGGATGATATGTCCATTGGTGAAAGTGGGGTGTTAAAGTCCCCTACTATGATTGTGTTACTGTCGATTTCCCCTTTTGTGGCTGTTAGTATTTGCCTTATGTATTGAGGTGCTTCTACTTTGGGTGCATAAATATTTACAATTGTTATATCTTCTTCTTGGATCGATCCCTTTATCATTATGTAGTGTCCTTCTTTGTCTCTTCTAATAGTCTTTATTTTAAAGTCTATTTTGTCTGATATAAGAATTGCTACTCCAGCTTTCTTTTGATTTCCATTTGCATGGAATATCTTTTTCCATCACCTTACTTTCAATCTGTATGTGTCTCTAGGTCTGAAGTGGGTCTCTTGTAGACAGCATATATATGGGTCTTGTTTTTGTATCCATTCAGCCAATCTGTGTCTTTTGGTGGGAGCATTTAGTCCATTTACATTTAAGGTAATTATTGATATGTATGTTCCTATTCCCATTTCCTTAATTGCTTTGGGTTCGTTATTGTAGGTATATTCCTTATGTTGTGTTTCTTGCCTAGAGAAGTTCCTTTAGCATTTGTTGTAAAGCTGGTTTGGTGGTGCTGAACTCTCTCAGCTTTTGCTTGTCTGTAAACGTTTTAATTTCTCCATCAAATCTGAATGAGATCCTTTCTGGGTAGAGTAATCTTGGTTGCAGGTTTCTCTCCTTCATCACTTTAATTATGTCCTGCCACTCCCTTCTGGCTTGTAGGGTTTCTACTGAGAGATCAGCTGTTAACCTGATGGGGATTCCCTTGTGTGTTATTTTTTTTTTCCCTTGCTGCTTTTAATATGATTTCTTTGTGTTTAATTTTTGACAGTTTGATTAATATGTGTCTTGGCGTATTTCTCCTTGGATTTATTTTGTATGGGACTCTCTGTGCCTCCTGGACTTGATTAACTATTTCCTTTCACATATTAGGGAAGTTTTCAACTATAATCTCTTCAAATATTTTCTCAGTCCCTTTCTTTTTCTCTTCTTCTTCTGGAACCCCTATAATTTGAATGTTGGTGTGTTTAATGTTGTCCCAACGGTCTCTGAGACTGTCCTCTGTTCTTTTCATTCTCTTTTCTTTATTTTACTCTGCATCAGTTATTTCCACTATTTTATCTTCCACCTCCCTTATCCGTTCTTCTGCCTCAGTTATTCTGCTATGGATCCCATCTAGAGTATTTTTCATTTCATTTATTGTGTTTTTAATCGATGCTTGATTCATCTTTAGTTCTTCTAGGTCCTTGTTAACTGTTTCTTGCATTTTGTCTATTCTATTTCCAAGATTTTGGATCTTGGAACTAGAATCTTGGATCATCTTTACTATCATTATTCTGAATTCTTTTTCAGGCAGACTGCCTGTTACCTCTTCATTTGTTAGGTCTGGTAGGTTTTTATCTTGCTCCTTCACCTGCTGTGTGTTTTTCTGTCTTCTCATTTTGCTTATGTTACTGTGTTTGGGGTCTCCTTTTTGCAGGCTGCAGATTCGTAGTTCCTGTTGTTTTTGGTGTCTGTCCCCAGTGGCCAAGGTTGTTTCAGTAGGTTGTGTAGGCTTCCTGGTGGGGGTGACTAGAGCCTGTGTTCTGGTGGTTGAGGCTCGGTCTTGTCTTTCTGGTGGGCAGGTCCACGTCTGGTGGTGTGTTTTGGGGTGCCTGTGGCCTTATTATGTTTTTAGGCAGCCTCTCTGTTAATGGGTGGGGTTGTGTTCCTGCCTTGCTAGTTGCTTGGCATAGGGTGACCAGCACTGTAGTTTGCTGGTCGATGACTTAAGCTGGGTGCTGGTGTTGAGATGGAGATCTCTGGGAGATTTTCGCTGCTTGATATTATGTGGAGCTGGGAGGTCTCTTGTGGACCAGTGTTCTGAAGTTGGCTCTCCCACTTCAGAGGCCCAGCACTGACTCCTGGCTGCAGCACCAAGAGCCTTTCATCTACCCAGCTCAGAATAAAAGGGAGAAAAAGTAGAAAGAAAGAATTAGTCGGAGAAAGAAAGAGAGAGAGAAAGAAAGGAAGAAGGAAAGAAAGGAAGGAAGGAAGGAAGAAAGGAAGAAAGGAGGGAGGGAGGGAGGAAGGATGGAAAGAAAGAAAGAAAGGAGGGAGAGAGGGAGGAATGAAAGAAAAAGGAAGAGTGAATGGAAGAAGGGAGGGAGGGAGGGAGGAAGGAAAGAAAGAAAGACAGGAGGGAGGGAGGGAGGAAGGAAAGAAAAAGAAAGTGAAAGGAAGAGGGGTGGGAGGGAGGGAGGAAGGAAAGAAAGACAGGAGGGAGGGAGGAAGGAAAGGAAAAGAAAGAGTGAAAGGAAGCAGGGAGGGAGGGAGGGAGGAAGGAAAGAAAAAGAAAGTGAAAGGAAGAGGGGTCGGAGGGACGGAGGAAGGAAAGAAAGAGAGAAAGAAGGAAAGGAGGGGCGGAGGGAGGGAGGGAGGAAGGGAATGTAGGAAAAAAAGAAAGAGCAGGTAAAGTAAAATAGAATAAAGTATGAAATATAGTAGCGTTATTAAAATTTAAAAGTAATTATTGAATAAAAAAACGGACCGATAGAACCCTGGGACATATGGTGGAAGCAAAGCTATACAGAGAGAATCTTACACAGAAGAATACACATACACATTCACAAAAAGAGAGCAGGGGGGAAAATCAAAAATCTTGCTCTCCAAGTCCACCTCCTCAATTTGGGATACTTCGTTGTAAAAAGAGGAAAATGGCGAGAAGTCTGAAATCTTGCTAAGTCCACCTCCTTAATTTGGGGTAATTCGTTGTAAAAAGAGGAAAAGGGGGGAAAGTCTTAAATCTTGTCCTCAAAGTCCACTTCCTCAATTTGGGATGATTCGCTGTCTATTCATGCACTCCACAGACGCAGGGCACATCAAGTGGACCGTGGAGCTTTAATCCGCTGCCTCCGAGGCTGCACAGAGAGATTTCCCTGTGTCTTCTCTGCTCTCACAGCTCCCGGGTCTCAGCCTTGGACCGGCCCCGCCTCTGCGCGTAGGTCGCCGGAGGGCGTCCGTTCTTCGCTCAGACAGGACGGGTTTAAAGGAGCCGCTGATGCGGGGGCTCTGGCTCACTCAGGCAGAGGGGAGGGAGGGGCGCGCAGAGTGGGGCGGGCCTGCGGCGGCAGAGGCTGGCGTGACGTTGCACCAGACCGAGGCGCTCCGTGCGCTTTCCCGGGAAAGCCGTCCCCGGGTTCCGGGACCCCGGCAGTGGCGGGGTGCACAGGCCCCCCGGAAGGCGGGGCGGACAGTGACCCGCGCTCGCACACAGGCCCCGCGGCGGCGGCGGCAGCAGCAGCCCCAGCGTCCCACGCCCGTCTCCGAGGTCCGCACCTGTCTCCTGCGCTTCCCCAAGCAGCCCTCTTAATGCCCTCTCCTCGCGCACCAGGAAACAAAAGGGAAGAAAAAGTCTCTTGCCTCTTCGGCAGCTCCAGACCCTTTCCCCGGACTCCCTCCGGGCTAGCCGTGGTGCACTAACCCCTTCAGGCTCTCTTCCTGCCGCCAGCCCCAGTCCTCTCCCTGCGCTCCGACTGAAAGCCGATACCCGAGCCTCAGCTCCCAGCCCCGGCCGCCCCGGCGGCCGAGCAGACAAGCCTCTCGGGCTGGTGTGTGCCTGAGGGCACCGATCCTCTGTGCCGGAATCTCTCCGCTTTGCCCTCCGCACCCCTGTTGCTGTGCTCTCCTCCGCTACTCCGAAGCTTTCCCCCTCCGCCACCTGCAGTCTCCGCCCGCGAAGGGGCTTGTAGTGTGTAGAAACCTTCCCTCCTTCACGGCTCCCTCCCACTGGTGCAGGTCCCGTCCATATCCTATTGTCTCTGTTTATTCTTTTTTTCTTTTGACCTACCCAGGTATGTGGGGAGTTTCTTGCCTTTTGGGGGGTCTGAGGTCTTCTGTCAGCGTTCAGTAGGTGTTCTGTAGGAGTTGTTCCACGTGTAGATGAATTTCTGATGTATCTGTGGGGAGGAAGGTGATCTCCGCGTCTTACTCTTCCGCCATCTTCCCAGGGTCCCAGGGTTTCTTTGAAATATGCCTTGGAGGTCTTGTCCTAGACTGTGAAACTTAAAAAATGTTTCATCATGTAAGATCTGGTTCTAGTTTTTCATCCCTTTTTGTTTGCAGAATGGGGGCATGACATATTTTTTTTTTTTTAAGAATCAATCAGTGGTTGTTTCTTCTTTAGTTTCTATAATATAAGTTTCTTTCCTTTATGATACTGTCATAGTCCCCCTCCCCCTCCCCCTCCCCTCCCTCTCCTCCTCCACTTCCGTCCCCGCCTCCTCCTCCTCCCCTCCCCCTCCCCTCCTCCTCTTCCTCCTTCTCCTTCTCCTTCTGCTCTACATGCTTCTTATATTCCTTTTCCCTTTCTTTAGTATTCTGTATCCTTGAATTGGATTTATATTGAGGGAAAAATCAAAATAAAAGAGGAAAAGCTAAGCACGAATCTTTGTATATCTTCCATTGTAAGAATTTATGGAATCAAATGCATGGTTCTTCACTGAACCTCCCTTAATTAGAAGTCTTTCAGCTTAGTAGACAGCCATTTAAATTAAACTAAAAAGGCTATTTATAGCAAAGAGGGAGGATTTTTAAAGGTTAGTAAAGTATTAAGCTAAAAGGGATTTAAAATATGTATTAGGTAATAGGCAAATCCATAGTGACAGAAAGTAGATTAGTGGTTGTCAGGGACTAGGGGAGGGGCAATGGGGAATGCCTTATAGGTACAGATTTCTTTTGGAGGTGATGAAAATGTTCTGGTAATAAAGTTCAACTCTTGTTTTTCCTAATACTCCTAGGGCCCTAGAACCTGTTCTTACTCTGAAGAAATCCTAAACTTCCATCATCAATCCTAAATAGGTTATGTTACACCATCCTTGTGGGGTTGTGAGAGGTAAGCAGGAAAGAATTGTTCTGAGGAATAAAAAGCCAAAAATAATCCTGAGCTGAAATGGCTGCCTCACCACCCCCACATATGGTTCATTCTAGTCACACAGATGATCATAGTTCATCTTGAATCTGTAAAGATTCACGAATTTAAACTTATTCCCTCAAAGGGAATTGCAAAAATCCAACACAATCTTGAGTAAACAATTAAGGTGTTTATTAATTTATGAACCAGACACCCTAATATAGACATAAGTAGAAAGAATAGTAGTAATGGTTTGAAAATCAGAACATGCACTATGGGATTTTGTTTAGTCATAAAGTTCAAACCATGTCTAATTTTCATGCACACCTTCTCCCCTACTTCCTATGTAAATAAAGTGAAGACTTAATTTTGAAATTATTTCCCTTTGTGAAGAAAATTGGGTTCTATAACCATCTTCTCTTTGAGCTTGTTTCAAGGCATTGTGCTTTATTTTGTTATTTAGGGAGATGAAGTTGAGGGGATATTGCTTGTTTTCTGTGATTAACTTCCATAATTTCTTTATAACTAACAGCATTTTTGAAGTCCTAATATATCAATTAGTGTCCTAGGCTGGACAAAGCTATTTCCTTCCCTTCTGGGAGCCTTGAATGGAAAAATGAAAATATGTGAGAAGATTGCAGTCAGAGAAAGGAGGAGGAGGAGGAGAAGAAGAAGAAGAGGAGGAGGTGGCAGCTTGTAGAGAATTGGAGAGGAGATATGGGATCTAGACTTGAAAACTGGTCAAGCACATCCTTGAGATTGGGGAGCACTCTAACAATACAGTACATCAGTGGGAGAATGCATAGGCCTCAGAGTCCTAGAGGTATCAAAGAAGCCTGTTGGATTTACACTTTTATTCAAAATCAAAACCACCTCCATGTGTGTCTCCTTTTTTGACTTCTTCCTCTCGAGGAAGTTTCTAACTACACCCTATTAGGAAATCCCTATCTAATACCTTCCTTAGCCAGCTCTGTACCACCCTTAGCTGGTCCCATTGGGATGGCCATACAAAGCCAAGCACCTTTGCTCTGTCCCTCCTTTGTATAGCCATGTCATTACCATATGGGTAGAGGTTTGATGGCCTTTGTACTTACTGTTTCTTCTGCAAGGAAATGCTCTTCCTTGATGTGCACAGGGCTCCCTCCCTGTCACAGGTTGGGTTCCCTAGGAAGCCCACTCTGAAACAAGCTTCTGACCATTAGATATGAATATTTATTGGGAGTATTCTTGGAATCAGCTGTGAAAAGAAGGGAAAGGAAGGGAGGTAGTGTTAGCAGCCTCAGCTAGCCCTAGGAGGGAGACTACGAAACAGAAATCTCCCACCAGGTAGGTCTTGTTTGGGCTTTTCTATCCCCACCTTGATGAATCATTGGACATGGGCCACCTTCAGGAAGGACACGGCCTTGAGAGAGACACCCCTGAACATTCCGAGGCTGAAGGTTGTCTTTTGACAGCTCTCCAGCACCTGGGGCAGAAATTCCTTCCTTGACGGGGTACCTGTGTGGCACACGTCTGCATCCCTCACTTCATGCAGACTCTTCATAAAGGTTGACTCCTCAGAGAAGCCCTTCTGACCATCCTTTAAACTACTCCCATTCCTAGCCCCGAGACACTGAGATCAGGGTGTCAGCAGGGTTGGTTTCTCCTGAGACATCTCTCCTGGGTGTGTATATGCTCGTCTTCTCCCTGACCTCACATGCTCTTCTGATCTATCTGTGTCCAAATTTCCTCTTCTTATAAGGACACCAGTCATACTGGATGAGGGCCATTTTAACTTAATTACCTCTTTTAAGACTTTATCTCCAAATGCAGTCATATTCTGAGGTACTAGAGGTAGGGCTTCAAAATTCAAAATATGAATTTGGCAGGGGGGTTGGTGCACAATTCAGCCTGTAACACACAACAGACTAGGTTTCAAGGTTAGCCAAATGGATGTTAAAATTAATTTATGTACCATAAGATCACCCTAAAATAATAAGCATCAGCTCACACAGAAAATTCCAGAAGGTTGCCTAGATGTGAAAGTAATTGAGGGCATATAAATAGAGAGGCTTACAAGAGTGCTTTCAATCATTTGGCAAGTGGACAGGCTTGGTCTAGCTTCACATTGGCACTGCAAACCTGCATTCTACACCAAGGCACATACTAAAAGACGATTTACTCTCCAAGACATTGTATTGAAGAATGACTTGGCCCCAAGGTGAATAACTTCTGGACCAGTTGTGTCAGTAATACTGTAATAAAGACCAAAAATGACTCCATACTGGATCTATTCCTTTGGCTCTAACCTTTGTGCTCTGTTGCCTGTGCTTAGTCATGCTGGCTCTGGATCTTTTGTAAAAGAATGTTGTCTATAGTGTGAAATATACAGGATAGCCTATTCTCAAGGCTCTGACCTTTAAAAGTATAACACTTTTCCATTCATATAGAGATTAAAATTTGAAGAACAGAGAATAGTATTTGCCCTGTTGGAGGTTTACAGGAACATTGTGGCCAGACCTATGTGGACAAATGCAAGAGCAAAGGATTCCAACACCAAGTTTGTGACAACCAGCCCACCTCCTCCCCTTTTAGTATAAAAGAAACCTGAATTCTAACTCAGGGAAGATGGTTCTTTGGGACACTAGTCCACCCTCTTCTCGGTCTGCTGGCTTTCCAAATACAGTCACTATTCCCTGTCCCAAAGCCTCGTCTCTCAATTTATTGGCCTGTTGTGTGGCAAGCAGTATGAGCTTGGACTTGGTAACAATATCTTGCCATTATTGTTAAAGTGTATATATATATATCCTTACAAAGGAAATCTTGAGGTGGTTTCAGTATTTTAGAACAGAAATAGGGGTAAAGTGCTGAGTTAATGTATCAGAACGTAGACATCATGTTTTCCCCTATCAGCATCCCCAATCAAACCTTCAGGATTTGAAGGAAATTGTGAATTTCATCCACTTTTTCTTTTTACCTAAAAAGACACTCTTGTCTTTAAAAATCTTGTTTCTTAAACTGTGACCCTTCCCAGCAAAATCAGAATCACCTGGGTTCATATTAGCAGTCAGCATGACTCCCCCAGACCCACTAAATGTGATTCCCTGGGGATGGGACCCAGTCATCTGCTTTTGTAACAGGCTCTCCAGGTGATTCTTATATGCAATAAAACTTGAACTTTTTTTAAAGCTGATGAGGAGATGAGGTGAAGCTGTCATGAGCTGGGACTTCTCAGCCCCTTTCCCTTTATCTCCCTGAGTTGGATTCTGGATCAACTTGGCCTCTGAGCAGCCTCAAAAGCTCATATCCCTCAAAATACAGTTGAAAACCATCACTGTACTAAAAGAGTGATTGCTGTTTTATAATTGCTAGCCCTCCTCAGCAGGTTGGTAGGTTATTGTGCAGTGAGAAAAGGGGTTAGGGTATGAGTAAGTAACCAACAGTTCTTCCTGGCAGCAGTGGAGGGGAAAGCTGGTGGTTTTAGTCACTAAGTCATGGAGGAAAATAGTTTAGTTTCTGTTACAGGAAACATGTTCAAGCATGTCCGTAAAGGATAGTGGTCATCTCTGTACCCTTTTACTTACTTATTCGTGCTTTATTTTTTTCAGCAAGAATATCATATCGATATTGATAACTTACTAAATACCAGACATAGTGTTAGTGTACAAAAGTGAATAAGACATGATGCCACTAAAAGGAGGGATAAATAGAAGCAAGTATTACATCAGTAAAAACTAAATTTTTACAATGACAACATTTTTAAAATATAACAAACTCGGGAATAGAAATAGGTTATAAAATCAATTCATAGACTAGTTTAACCTAAATGAATACTCTTGCTCTACAAAATTTTTCATATAATGTATTCACTAATTACATTGTGTTGAAGATATAAGAGCTTTATTTGCCATTTATACAATTTATACGATTTAAGGTTCTGCTATGTCTAAATAGCCAGGAATAAGACTTCTCTTTAATTCAAAAACTAAATTGTCTATATTTTCCTTTTAAAATATAAAAATAATCAAGAAAATGCTATCTGTCCTACAGTTCCTTTTGTTATTAGACTAGCCACTGGGTTTTACTTCAGTGAAAAACCATGAACTGACGCCTTATTGAATGTACTGTTACATAGGAAAAGCAAATACTCCAGCACATGTGCAAAAGATTCCACCAGATGTAAAATATTTGGTTTAAAGTCTTTACACAGCTGCCTGGGGACACCAGTTCACTAATGCCTGAAGAGTGTCTGCCTCTGTCTCGCTTCCAGGTAGACAGCAATCATACCCCCTTCCCATCTGCTTTCACTGGTAACCTATGTAAGGTTGAGAGTGGGTGAGTGATCACAGGGGCAGGTCTAAATAAGAATGTATGATTCCTACCTCTGTAAGCAAATGGACCATTTCCTAGGTTGCTGGCAGATGTTGAGATAAGGTGGACAACTTATCAGTCAAGCTGAAGATACAGGGAAAGAAAATCCTTCCTTCCAGTCATTGAGCTTAACATTTAACCACCCCCCAACCAGAGTGAGTAACTGTCACATGACAGAGGGGACCGTCCCCTTCTCTGACAGGAACCGCTAAAGAAGTGTCCCTGGCTGGGAGCTAAGAGTCCTCCAAGACCATGGGCCTGCTGGATCCACTTCAGGGCTGGCACTGCTAGCAGTTCTCACCTAAGCTGAGAGGCACTAGGTCTTCTCTTTTTTTTTTTAATTTTTATTTATTTATTTTTATTTTTGGCTGTGTTGGGTCTTCGTTTCTGTGTGAGGGCTTTCTCTAGTTGCGTCAAGTGGGGGCCACTCTTCGTCACGGTGTGCCGGCCTTTCACTGTCGCGGCCTCTCTTGTTGCAGGGCAAGGCTCCAGACGCGCAGGCTCAGAAGTTGTGGCTCACGGGCTTAGTTGCTCCGTGGCATGTGGGATCCTCCTGGACCGGGGCACGAACCCGTGTCCCCTGCATCGGCAGGCGGACTCTCAACCACTGCGCCACCAGGGAAGTCCTAGGTCTTCTCTTTTTAACACATCCTAAAATATCAAGAACTTCCTGGGCATGGCACAGGGATGCCTTCCTAATTGTGACAGTTATGTTCCCAATGAATTGCCTCTAATCTGAATTTCTGCAAGTGTCATGTGCACGTGTGGACTATTCACTATAGATGCATACAGATTTGTATGTTTTACTGCCATTCTATTTCAACTCCAAATTAGTGTCTAATGATTTAGCATCATTTCACTCTTTTTCCTCCTTCTGCCTCAGCTTCTCTCCCATAACCAAATATGTTTAAACTTCCTAAAATATCTATTTAGTAAATGGGATCATGTGCATAACTTGCTCAAAGCAGGAGACACCTACTTCTGCACTGAGTATAGAGGCTAGTGATTTCACAGCTGTAATATGAGCGTATGCTATATTTAATTTATTAGCCTAGGACAAGTTAATTGCATAGGTTCCACAAAATAGAACATGTTGTTTACAGTAACTACATGTTAATTCCTTTGAACACATCAGTAGTTATACAGTGACTTTGCCTCTCGACAATCATGTGATTAAATGGTGTTTGGTGTTTTAAGCTGTATGTGAGGTCAGCATGGAGGCAGACAGGGTTTGTGCATAAAAGGACACCTTAGTATCCTTACTCTGTTCCCATGAACTTTGCTTCTTGTTTAATTCTAGTGGGTTTGCACACAGCTCGCTGAGGTAGGAGGGCTACTGCCCCAGCAGCCTTGACATTTAAGACCAGCACACAGAGGCAGCAAACCTTTTTGGGGCACAGAACACCATGTACTCAAGGAAGACAATATCAGTGTTTGCCCAGTACATACACATCTATAAAAAGTTCAGTAAACACACAGGTGTAATGGCTTGAGTCTTATGTCTAAACAGAACTTTAAAATCACACTTCAGCCTGAGTACTTCTGAGAAATGATTACACTTTTCAAGATGTTGGAAGGTATGTGGCTTTCAGGATTCTGACTCTTAAAGACAAGAAAGAAGAGTCGTTTTTGCCCGAAGGGCTGACTTGGCTTTGAACATCACGTTTTACAGAATATTCTGCTCTGGGTTATGTTTACAGCAGTGAATGCCTTGGTGCTTTTAATTAACATTCCTCCATTGTCTAAGTAATGGTCTCCTCTTTCCTCCCCAAAACGCTTCGTTAGCCCCTCCAGTTTTGATGAGAAACTATATCAAATATACCATTATTTTCCCTGAATATACTGTTTTGATTAGTTACTTCAACAGAAATCACTCTTAGGAGAGTGAGGCCACGAATGGGGAAGTAAAGAAAATGCAGAGCTGTAGAAAGCAGTCATTTCACAAAGCACAGATTTCATACCCACGTTTAATAAAATGCGATCAGCAGCCTGACTCAGCTTATAGACTATAAAGCCCCTCTTTTCCCCCCTTTTCCTCCCAACTCTTCAGGTTAGATGGGAGAAATGTTCCTTAGATTTCAAACCTGGTGGTTTGGGGTTGCCACCTCTATAGGACTCTCCAGGTTTCTAGTTTAATAACTTAGTTTCTGGCATTTGATCCAGGTGTGGAAGCATTCAGGCCATCGCCCGCGACCCTGAGGCCCTGTGTGCAGAGGACGTCAGGTCGAGGCCGAGGCCGCTTCGGCCTGGCCTGCACAATGACAAGGGCCCCTCAGCCATGCCTCCTGTCCTCTGTGTCTTGTAAAGTAAAATGAGGAGCCACTGGCCTGACTTGCCTGAGCCCAGGAAGGATCACTCCTTCTCATTCAGGTATCAGTTCTGTGACGATTCGTTTTCAAGTGGCTCCTGCGAATGATTTCAGAAGTTCTGTAAACTTTGGCTTTATAAAACCAAAATTGCTTTCAGAGGCAGATTTAATTTCCAGCAATGGAAAAGGTGAGTCATTACATCTTAGCCTCCCTTGCAGCAGGGAAAGAGAAGAATCATCTCTACCGTCCTTGGATTTCTATATTCACCCCAAAGCAGCAGCCTATAGCAGTTTATCATTACAAGTCTTATATATTCACTAAGTCTCAGTGTCAAATATGTACAGTAAGCAGAATATATATGTATTATATATAGATTTTTTCCCTTAAACTATCAAGTTTATTATGACAATAACAAAATCAAAATTAAATAAGTAACACAATGCTTTTGAAAATCTTAGCAGGGTACCCCCAAGCCCACAGCTCTCAATCGGGGCCCCTGCTCTCGGCTCTGACTGCAGCCAAGTGGCAGACCTGCCGGCGCAGCTGGTTCATCCGGGTCACCTTCTTCTGCGAAAGGCTGTCCCCGGAGTCTTTCACTTCCAGCAGCTTGATGCGATGACTTTGGGGGCTCCACACCACCAGGTCAGGGAAGCCCACTCAGCAGTGTCGGAAGTCCACGGCCTGGCACCGGCGCACGCCGCTGAGGACGGGCCCCCAGGCAGGACACACGATCCTGAGCTTGTGAAGAGAAGAGAAGGATCCCAGCTGACAAGGGAGGCCAGCCTGCCTTCCTGAGCGTGCCACGCGGCTGCCACCCAGGCCGTCAGGCTCTCTGCAGGGGTGGGCGTTTCTGCAGACTTCTGGCATCCAGTCCATGAAGATAGACACATAGATGATAGGTAGATAGATAGACAGATAGATAGATAGATAGATAGATAGATGCAATCAAGAAGTAAAAGATTCAAAGAAATGAGAAAAATAGTGGAACATGTCGAGAACATATGTTTCTGTGGTTCAAATTTCTGATTTTAATTATAGATCCACATTTGAAGTTACTTGAGAATTGGCATGCCTCCAATCATTGAAAAGCCCATCAACCAATTTCTAAAGAGAAATAGCATTTGAAAATGTTTAAATCATTCTGCTCTCCTTCAAAAGAAAATGTGTTAGAGGCAAAAACTTTTACCTTGCTCTGTTCTCTTTACAAATTCTGATAAGTTTGTTTATTCATTTAGAGTCTGGTAATAAATATTTAACATTCCAATAAATTAGATAATATCAGTACAAGAATTTTCTGAAGCAAGATATTTACTGGGAGAACATTGGCTACTGCTTTCAATATGAATAATTCTTTTATTTGTAAGTTTTCAAGTCTTGTGTTAGTAAATACTAAAGTATCATACATTGTAAGCTTTTGAGGGAGAGCATGGAGTTTTCATTATCTATAAATTACATAATAAAATTAATTCAAAAAAAATAAATAAAATGAATTCATTTTCTACTATTTACAAAGCACTGCACTAGACACTTTGAGAATTATACAGATTTTTCACTTAACACAATCTCTATAAAAAGCAATTATGCTTATAGCTTATGTTTATTGATCACTTACAAGTGACAGGCTTTGCATTAAGCATTTACATGGATTATATCATTCAGTCTTCACATTTACCCAAAAAAGTGCTATTTTATCCCCGTTTTATAGAGAGAAAATGAGCCTCAAGGAAGCTGAGCAACTTTCCTAGCATCTCATGTTTAGCAAGTAGCAGAGCAGAGATGCTTCTGTCCACAGAGCCTAGGTACTAACAGCTCCACCTCAGATCTGCTCCCCCCTTCTCAAAGGTACTTCAATCTAATGAGAGGATGAAATTAAGGATCAAAGGGAAAATCAAATAAATACCGCCTAAGCCTGAAAACATGCATGTAAAATTTTAAAGCAGTAAAGAATTGCATGCATGTTTGCTAAGTGGAAAACTCACAGGTAATAATTTGTGACTCCTCTTGCATTAGTTTATATGGTTATTTAATCCATACTGTTGTTTAGCATTTTGCACATATATGAATCCTTTCCTCGACTGGATCCTGACCTTACCAACTGCAGATTGTGTTTTCTATTTTAGGAATCTGCCATAGCTACTAGTGCAATGACACATACATAGTAAATGACTTATAAATACTTGTGGAGTGAATAAATGAAGGAATTACAGGCAATTAAGACAATTTTGTATATGGCTGTGTGGAGTGGCTCTATTCAAGGGAATGGCAATAGCTTACATGAGAGGGCAAAGGGGTGGATAAGATAAATGAGAAAGAAAGGGTAGAGCAGGGAAATGGGCTATAAAAGAAGCAACATTTATGGAGTACTTACTATTTGAAGGGCTTTACCGGCAGTGAATCACTCGTCACAACAATCCTATGAGGTAGTACTATTATTATCCCCACTTCAGAGATGAAACATAGAGAGATAAATAATTTAACATCAGCCAGGCGGGAAGTCGCCGTGTCAAGAACTCGTGCAGTTTGGTTCTGCTCTTGCCCACAGAGAGGGTCCAAGGGTGCTTTGAGCATCCAAGTGCCTGGTAAGAGTAAAGAACAATCAAAGGTTGTAACAAAAGTCCTTGCTTGGAACGTCAGAAAGTTATATCACCGCCAGCACTGAGAGAAAGCTGAAATGGGAGAGCACAGGGGCAAAAGAAGCAGGCGAGGGCCTCCCTGGTGGCGCAGTGGTTGAGAGTCCGCCTGCCGATGCAGGGGATACGGGTTCGTGCCCCGGGCTGGGAGGATCCCATATGCCGCGGAGCGGCTGGGCCCGTGAGCCATGGCCGCTGAGCCTGCGCGTCCGGAAACTGTGCTCCGCAACGGGAGAGGCCACAACAGTGAGAGGCCCGCGTACCACAAAAAAAAAAAGAAGCAGGCGTGCTCTTTTCTCCACGTTCAGCTTAAGTGGGCTTCAGAACATTCCCAGGAGGTCATCTTAGGAAAGGGGGAGTACAGAAGGCTGACCTGGGGACCACAGGGGTGGGGGGAAGGGAGTTTAATAATAATAAAAAGAAAGACATACAACAACTGACCTTTGTATAACCTTTTATATTTTGTGTTTAGTGAGATAATTAACATGCATTCTAAATTCACTGGCTGAATATGGTTATTCTATTCCCATGTACAAAGTTACTTGACAAATTATTTTCTTGTTCTTCACAGTTCTATAAAGTTGTTATGTTTCTAGGTTTGGAGAGAAAAACACTAAGACTCAGAGTTTTAGGGACGTGTCGTTGGTCTCTCCTCTGATTAGAGGTTCAAGAGGGTCAGAGCCTGACTTGGCTCCTTCTTATCAAGGAGAGTACAATTTAAAGGAAACCCATTCATCTGTCGATAAACACTTTGGTTGCTTCCATGTGCTGGCTATTGTAAATAGAGCTGCAATGAACATTGTGGTACATGACTCTTTTTGAGTTATGGTTTTCTCAGGGTATTTGCCCAGTAGTGGGATTGCTGGGTCGTATACTAGTTCTATTTTTAGTTTTTTAAGGAACCTCCATACTGCTCTCCATAGTGGCTGTATCAATTTACATTCTCACCAACAATGCAAGAGGGTTCCCTTTACTCCACACCCTCTCCAGCATTTATTTTTTGTAGATTTTTTGATGATGGCCCTTCTGACTGGTGTGACGTGATACCTCATTGTAGTTTTACTTTTGATTTCAATTTCTGTAATAATTAGTGATGTTGAGCATTCTTTCATGTGTTTGTTGGCAATCTGTATATCTTCTTTGGAGAAATGTCTATTTAGGTCTTCAGCCCATTTTTGGATTGGGTTTGTTTTTTTTTTTTTTTTGATATTGAGCTGCATGAGCTGCTTGTAAATTTTGGAGATTAATCCTTTGTCAGTTGCTTCATTTGCAAAGATTTTCTCCCATTCTGAGGGTTGTCTTTTCATCTTGTTTATGGTTTCCTTTGCTGTGCAAAAGCTTTTAAGTTTCATTAGGTCCCATTTGTTTATTTTTGTTTTTATTTCCATTTCTCTAGGAGGTGGGTCACAAAGGATTTTGCTGTGATGTATGTCAAAGAGTGTTCTGCCAGTGTTTTCCTCTAAGAGTTTGATAGTGTCTGGCCTTACATTTAGGTCTTTAATCCATTTTGAGTTTATTTTTGTGTATCGTGTTAGGGAGTATTCTAATTTCATTCTTTTACATGTAGCTGTCCAGTTTTCCCAGTACCACTTATGGAAGAGGCTGTCTTTTCTCCATTGTATATTCTTGCCCCCTTTATCAAAAATAAGGTGACCATATGTGTGTGGGTTTATCTCTGGGCTTTCTATCCTGTTCCATTGATCTATATTTCAGTTTTTGTGCCAGTACCATACTGTCTTGATAAATGTAGCTTTGTAGTATAGTCTGAAGTCAAGGAGCCTGATTCCTAGAGCTCCATTTTTGTTTCTCAATATTGCTTTGGGGCTTCCCTGTTGGTGCAGTGGTTGAGAGTCCACCTGCCAATGCAGGGGACATGGGTTCGTGTCCTGGTCTGGGAAGATCCCACATACTGCGGAGTGGCTGGGCTTGTGAGCCATGGCCGCTGAGCCTGCACGTCCAGAGCCTGTGCTCCGCAACGGGAGAGCCCACAACAGTGAGAGGCCTGTGTACCGCAAAAAAAAAAAAAAAAAAAAAAAAAAGATTGCTTTGGCTATTAGGGGTCTTTTGTGTTTCCATACAAATTGTGAAATTTTTTGTTCTAGTTCTGTGAAAAATGCCATTGGTAGTTTGATAGGGAGTGTGTTGAATCTGTGACACATATATACAATGGAATATTACTCAGGCATAAAAAGAAATGAAACTGAGTTATTTGTAGTGAGGTGGATGGACCTAGAGTCTGTCATACAGGGTGAAGTAGGTCAGAAAGAGAAAAACAAATACTGTATGCTAACACATGTATATGGAATCTTAAAAAAAAAGTTCTGAAGAATCTAGGGGCAGGACAGGAATAAAGACACAGATGTGGAGAATGGACTTGAGGATACAGGGAGGGGGAAGGGTAAGCTGGGACAAAGTGAGAGAGTGGCATGGACGTATATACACTACCAAATGTAAAATAGATAGCTAGTGGGAAGCAGCCGCATAGCACAGGGAGATCATCTGGGTGCTTTGTGACCACCTAGAGGGGTGGGATTGAGAGGGTGGGAGGGAGACGCAAGAGGGAGGGGATATGGGGATATAAGTATATGTATAGCTGAGTCACTTTGTTCTAAAGCAGAAGTTAATGCACCATTGTAAAGCAATTATGCTCCAATAAAGATGTTTTAAAAAAATTAAAAATTAAAAATAAAACGGGAGTAATAATATGCATTTTGTAAAAAAGTAAACATAAAAATAAAGGAAACCCAGTCAGAGCAGCCTTCCCGACCTGGCAGCACAAGCTAAAGCTCCCTCCTACTCAACTGGTCTTTATCTCATTCTCTATTGTCTGTGTCAACAGAGCACCCACCCCTATGGCTTGTCTCTACATTTTGTTTATTTTCTATTTGTTCTCTCTGGAATAAAAGCTCTATGAAAGCAGGGTCTGGGGTCAGTCTTGTTCTCTGATCTTTACACACACAATACCTGGCAAGCAGTACGCTCTCAATCGAGGTTTGTTGCAGAAATGAGCGAAACCCAAATCCCCATTCCATCAATAATAGTGGAATATTGGTTGAAAAAGCACAGGACTGTGGAGCCATGTATTCTTGTGGTTCCCCCCACTCTCACTGTTCTGGCTATGAGATAACTGCTCGTTTACAAGAGTTAACGGGGCAGCAAATGAAAGAAAACAGGAATTAATCAGGGAACTTTACAGGAAACTCTTCCCAACGGAGAAAAGTGGTTGTTACACTGGTAAGATCGTAGGGCAGCCAGATGTAGAAAGCAAACCGTTTAGCAGCAGTGTACCAAATGGTCATTTTGTACTTACCCGAGTTTACCTTGAGTTTACAGTGATAAATGTATTAAGTTATTGTCAGTCCCGACTGAAAATACGTGCTTTACCAAAAAATTCACATTAAATATAACATCCTTAGAGTTTCTTTCCCACATCCGATATCCTTTTAAGAAATTTCTTTTTAAAGTGAAAAAGTCAAGTGCATTGCTTTATCCACACGTTGTTTCTGGGATCTTTCCTGCCACATCCAAAGGTAAATCAGTTCTGTTAGTTTGCTTGATTAGTTAGCAATCTGTCCGCAACCTGTATATGACCCATGATGCACAGAATTTTCATTTAAACATCTGAATCATAATAATTTTCACATCGACCTATGGGCTTGTGTGGTCTCCTGTTGGAAGAGAACCTTGGGAATTTGTGTAAAAGCTGAACAGAGTACAAGAAAAAGTAGAGTTCTCCCAGGTCCACCACTGACCAGCTGTAGTACCGCAGACAAGAAACGTGGTGCTGGAGTCTGTAAAATGGGGAGAAGAACCCCTGATTTACAGAGTTGTGAGAATTAAATAAACATGTCTGGCAAATAGTAATAGCTCAACATTTAGCTATCTTTTCATATAGTGTTAGATTCCTGAAAAGCTGTCCAGCTTCTATGCATGAGGCTTTAAGGGCCTCTCAATCCCTCCTGTTCCTTCCAGTGGATTTAGGGTTTATACAGAAACAACTCTCTCTTTTCATGGCATTTGAGCAAAACATATTTCTCTCCTGCTTCAGGTGCATCAAAAATCTTCATAATTGCTGCTGAAATTTCCAGTTCAGCACTCCATGTATGAGTTTCTCTCTGTACACCACCTATGAGACATCTGGTCATGGCTTTTGTGTTGTTCAAAGGCCTCCCCTGCAAGGACACCTTTAGGGTCTGTGCAACCTGACCAATCAAACCCCCTCTTCACAGTGTCCAAGACATGGACAGGATAAGATGGGGGGCTGGATTTGGAATTAGCAGCAAGGTGGGATTTTGTTATGCCCAACTTACATTAAGTCCTAAGGATGGAAACCGGAAGCCAGAGACTCATGCAGCCAGATAGACAAGCTCTCTGCCTTCTGAGGTCCTTATTTACAAATCCAGATAAGATAATTTAAGCTTCCATATAACTACAATTCCATACTTTTGTGAGGGTGCCCTTCTCCAAGTCCTTGGCTGTTTATCTCCCTTTGTCTTGGCACGTTTCTCAATCCACACCACTGTGCTGGTTGTCACTCATTCCCTGCTCCAGGTCACTGCAGGTCACTTGAATCAGTCATCATTGCCCACCCAAATTTTCCTGGTATGTGCTAACAGAGATCCCTCCCTAGACACAGAAAGCAAAGCTAAAACCAAGTTAACCAAGGTATAGCATTTAACAAAACTTACTGAAGACTTGGGGATGTGTAGAGGGAAGTAGAATAAGAAAAGGAGAATGTAATCCTACACAGTAACCATCTCTGATCCAAAGGAGGCAGTGGTCAAGGGCATGGGCTTGAGAAATGGACAGCCTGGGGGAAAGAGTGAGCTTGACAGGTTATTTAAAATCTTGGTGTTTCACCTAGAAACAATAAATGCTGGAGAGGGTGTGGAGAAAAGGGAACACTCTTGCAGTGCTGGTGGGAATGTGAATTGGTACAGCCACTATGGAGAACAGTATAGAGGTTCCTTAAAGAACTACAAATAGAACTACCATATTCCCCAGCAATCCCACTACTAGGCATATACCCTGAGAAAACCATAATTCAAAAAGAGCCATGTACCAAAATGTTCATTGCAGCTCTATTTACAATAGCCAGGACATGGAAGAAACCTAAGTGTCCATCAGTGGATGAATGGATAAAGAAAATGTGGCACATATATACAATGGAATATTACTCAGCCATAAAAAGAAACGAAACTGAGCTATTTGTAATGAGGTGGATGGACCTAGAGTCTGTCATACAGAGTGAAGTAAGTCAGAAAGAGAAAGACAAATACCGTATGCTAACACATATATATGGAATTTAAGAAAAAATAATGTCATGAAGAACCTAGGGGTAAGATGGGAATAAAGACACAGACCTACTAGAGAATGGCTTGAGGATATGGGGAGGGGGAAGGGTAAGCTGTGACAAAGTGAGAGAGTGGCATGGACATATATACACTACCAAACGTAAAATAGATAGCTAGTGGGAAGCAGCCGCATACACAGGGAGATCAGCTCGGTGCTTTGTGACCACCTAGACGGGTGGGATAGGGAGAGTGGGAGGGAGGGAGATGCAAAGGGAAGAGATATGGGAACATATGTATATATATATCTATATATATAGATATAGATATAGATATAGATATAGATATATATAAAACTGATTCACTTTGTTATACAGCAGAAACTAACACACCATTATAAAGCAGTTATACTCCAATAAAGATGTAAAAAAAAAAAATCTTGGTGTTTCAGAGGGCAGCCACCCCCAAAAAATACCCTGAATAAATGAGTCACCGTAAGTGTTACTTAGACTTCTGAGCGATGCCTAGTGAGCACCCAGTAACCGTGTGCTCTTATTATTGTTGTTGTCATTGTCATTTCTGCCTGTGTCTCTTTAGTGCTCAGTCGGCCGTCACACTTGAGGGATTAACCCACATCCTACAATATAATTCTCATTACTCGTCCATCCCCCACGTCTAAATCTCCAATTTTTGTGGGATTAGGAAATTGGTGAAAAATCATTCTTGCCCTTTGGTAAATTCATCTGCCATCTACCCAAAAGAAAGACAACTTCATTATTATGTAGCTCAGTTAAGTTTCTTAATAATTGTATCCCCCCAATAATGGAATATTGTTTTTATTTTGCTCTGTAAACCACAAGTTCCATTAAAGTGCTTTCTCCTCAGAGAGGTATCATCCTTGAGGTGATAGAGGCAAAGAGGAGACAGACAATAAAATAAATATATAACATAAAATTATAAATATATTTATAATTGTTTATAATATATTTATGTTAAATATTGTTTTAATTAATATGTTAAATTAATTTTAATCGATATACATTAATATTTAATATATTGTATGTTATATTTTATATTAAATATATTTAAAATTATAAACAAAATGAATGCAGCAAAAAATGCATAATTCCTAATTAAGAAGAATACCATGGGCAGTTCTCTGTGATCAAAAATAATCAGGGGGGCCCCATCAGTTTATGTGGTCAGGAAAGCCCTCTTTGAAGAGGTGGCCTTTAAAGAGAGACCTCAAGAATGAGAAGCAACCAGCTGGTCAAAGGGTGGAAAGACTACCACTCCATGCAGAACAACATTCTCCCTTTCTTTGTTCTAACTGTGTTTGGGGATCAGCACAGATACTTTTATGCAGGGAATGTCAATTCCTCTGGAACCTCTCTCCCGCAACCCAAGAGATGAGCAACAGTTGATGTTAACCAGTCATGGCAATGCTGGTCCCGTTCACCAGTGATTGGTTTTGAGGTAGGTGTGAGGCTATATTCTGGCAGGGAAGAGCATAAGCAGATTTTGAGACTGTGATGTGATAAACATGCTATGTATGGCTATGTATGGCTGAATAGAAAAATACAAAAGGATGCATCCTTGATGAACTTATTGTGTCATTGGACAGCCTTGAAATCTGCTGCCAGACTTCACCTAATGTGAGATAAATAAAATGCTATTTGTTTTAGTAACTGTTAGATTTTTTTCCATTATTTGCATCTGAAAACATTCCTATTACAGCAAAATAGTAGCATAATCATTTTTAAGAAGATCATTCTTAAGAGGAATCCTCTGTTTTTGGATCTTTTAAGAAGATTCCAGTGCTATATGGAAAATTGGATCACTAACTAAACATTACTGTAAATTTTCTGTGGTGAGTACAATTTAGGTCACAAATTTGTAATCACACGGACTTATCAGATGCAAAGGGAGACATCACCGTAGAATGAGAGGAAAGACTTCGGAACCTCTCTCCTTAGATGGAGATTATCTGCTGGATAAGTGCTGGCTCTTCTGAGAAAAAGCAGAGTTAAGTCAGTGTATTTGTCACATCAGACTTCATTCCGTCTTTTCTTTATGCCAGCTTGTTACTGTTAGGGAAATAATTCTCAAAGTCCTTCTGTAGTAAAGTTTATGATATTTCATATTCTATGACTCATTCTTTGCTGTTTTACATAATTTCTGTGAGAATGCAACTCAGATGTGGGATACAAATGAGCCTTCATTTCCACGGGCAAAAAAAAAATTGCTTGAAAAAAAAGAAAGGTAATAATATTATCTCTTGATAAATAGGATGAGGTCCTTTAGGATAATGATACAGGTGGAATGTGACAAGCAATCAGGGCTTCACATTTTTTTTTTAATATATCAAGACCTTCTTCCCACACAAAAGTCATCAATGTTGCTGAAACTTCAAATGGAAAAATAAATAAATCCTGAACTTTGGATCCAATTAAATCCCATCTGATGAAACTCACTACAGAATGCTCACTTCTGGGAGGATTTGAGTCAAATCAAGTTCCACAGCCCTGAAATTTTATGCCTCTCTACTTAATACAGACCTAGCCAGAAAATTCCCATAGGATTTAAATAGTGAGGAACAAGTAGTAATGAGGACATCATACCAGCTAGGATAAGATCTATGCTCCAAACTGTCAATGGCAATCAATGAATTAATCAATCTATGTCATATATTTTCAAAAATCTACTATCATCTATTTCATATTTTTGTCATGAAATAATTATGAAAAATATATTTTGTGTTTTTTGGTTCAATATTACATATTTTTCCAGTCTTTTTTTTCCCCAATAAAATTGTTGTATCTATCATTAATAAATGTTTTCTGCAGGCTTTAAAAATTTTTTTTTAAATAATTAAGTAAGGTATTACTTCTGATATGGTCATACCACTTGTCTTATAGCAATAAAGTCAACTTCTTTTAACCTGCCTTATTGGTAAGGTACAACTTCTGAATGAGTTAGAGTTCTATAAGTGTGAACAACAGAAATAGGCTGTGGTTAATTTATACAAAGGAAACTTACTGAAAGATATGAGACCTCATCATCTGGCAGTAAGTCTAGAGAACCAGACTTGGAAATGCGCAGAGACAAGGTATCCCTGGTGGTCCCAGACCTGGGGAGACGGGCATAGTGTCATGGTGGCAAAGATCTAAACGCCATCCCTGGATTTAATGAATTCTTACCATTTTCTCTGTCTTTAATCTTTGACCCAAGACTTAGTTTCAATCACACACTCAAACTTCAGTTAAGAAAGTGTAAGGGACCCTGGAGTACAAGCCCACCAGGCTGAATCAAAAAACAATGAATAACAATAATAATAATACAATTATTATTCCTCTAAAAGAAAGGTGTTGTCAAGAAGGGGTAATGAATTCTGGTCAGTCACAAATTGCTGATACCCAATACACTGCCCCTAACCATTTTTTGTTAATTACCTTACCTATTTTCAATTCATGGTTAAATGAAAATAATTCTTTACAGCCATTCTAAAAATGCAGGAAGCTCCTTGTCGTCTGCTTGATAACCTCAGTCACTGAACTACAGAAAGGGCTAAGTGGATTTTATTCAAGCTGGAGTTCAGAGTGGTGGAGTTCAGGGTTTTCTCCCCATTTCTGAGTGGTGATACAATCTGCTGATTTGATGAGAAAGTGGCTTGTCACACATTACTTTGAGTCATAGGGAGTGGTATGGATGGCGTCGCCTAAAATGATGAGATCAGCTGTGCTTCACTCTCTTCCACACCAGCTGGACAGTCCCCTCCGCAGACATGGCTTCCTTCTCTTCCTCTCTCCTGTATTCCCCAGAATGCCCAGTTCATCCCACATGTTGACTCTCCCTGTTGCTTCCTTGTTCCTGTTGGTGACTTGCTTTTTTTACCTTGTGAATATCTTACCCCCAGCACACCCCACCACAAAACATTATACAGTGAGGCCAAGGAATGATGTTACTATGCTTTTTCCTTTCTCTTTAACAAGGAAATCCTCCAGTTCTTTATTTTTACTGGGCACAGGGTGTCTCAGAAGTCCTTAGATAGGAGAGGTGCCAAGTGCTAAACTAAGGAGGACAGTTACCAGCTGTTTAACAGCTCAAACTCATCAAGGAGCAAAGTGGGAGAAATACTTTAAGAAGCACTTATATTCTTCACTTAGGTTTTGACAGAGTTAACAGTAGTATTGAGAAATAGTCAAATACAGCCTGTTGGGCAGTTTTAAGAAAAAGATAAAAATTTTGATTACATATTGGTTTTTCTCAGGGTAAGGGAAATGAGGTAGTTTCTTGTCCCCTTGCTGAGACAACTTTCTTATCCTGTCTGTCCACAGATAGGTTTGCATCCCTGATTGCTAGCCCAGTTATTGTACAGATGGTTAAGTTAGAGATACTTTCAGAGAAGGAGTATACTTGAAAGTTATCAGAAATAATTTGGACAAGCTTCTCTTCATTTTCTTTCTCAAATAATGGAAAATGTCATAAGAGCCGTCAGTAGACATGTATCATTGCTTGGACAGAGCAATGTATAATGTGGTCTTGGAGTCTGAATGGCCCACAAATATTTCACTGAACTTTTCAGAGAGGTTGGTTATCCTCAAAGCTGAGTCAGAAGTTCATATCCTACTACCTTATTAATATCGCTGTGATCAAGGGAACAGAAGAATGAGGAAAGGAAGATGAGAGAGCCAGTAGATAGATAACTTACCAAGACAATCTTCCCGTTTTGCTTCTTTCAGGCCCAGGACAAAGCAGCCAGGCCATTCCTGCCTACCCAGAGCCCCCAAATATCCACACCTCGGCACATTTTTCCCTTTCCATACTAGGTCGGTGACCACTTGTACTACTACTTATAACACTGCCTACAGAGAGAATTTGTTCAAGACTGTCCTTCCATCCCTGGGTGAGGCTATAATATGGTGGCAACCCACTTTCCCTAACATTTATATATTGTGAGAATTAATGTGTAAACTGGGCCTAAGTTTTCTCTTTTTCCATCCCTTGGTCACAGGGGACCACTCAGTCTCTGCCTCCCTCCCCCATGAGGCCCTAGGTATGTGTTGATGGAAAAGCAGTGGTGAAACAGTGACAGGCGACATGAGAGTTTAAGATACATGTACATGTAATTTATTCATGGCTTCTGGACATGTTCAAGCTAGGGCCCAATGTTTCATGTCTATCATAAGTCTACTGACACAGCCACCCAAACTTATCACTCATTGTATCTGATAATACCATGGTGGGCAGCTCTAGTTGTGCAGGCACCTGCTGTTCCATGATCAGACACACAGTTACTACTCAAATCTGATAAAATATCCAGAGACAATTTTGATATGAGACCATTCTTTTCATCCCCACTTCCTGGACCTCCTAATTTGTGTTGGCTCTGTCCATTTCCAAGCCTGGTTCTTCAGCCTTTCTGCCAATGAGTACCTGAATCCATCCAACAAATTCCCTTTCTTCCATTCCTACAAAGTGAATTATGTATTTTTGAATAACATAGGTTATCACCATGACATTATTTTATTGACCTGCTGGAGCAAAACATAAGAAACTGGGTTTTCCATTGTGCCCAAGTTACAAAGAAAGTAGCTTGGGTCTTTCAGCTCTACAGTAAAGCAAAGTAAAACACCACAACACTATTTACATCTAATCTGATCCCAGACATCCTTCTGTGGTTATTTCACATCCAATCACACAACTTTCCAATGTTATGCATCTAAATAACCTAAGAGAAAATTATATATCTCACTCCAGAAATTATGCCAACTTTATATAAAAGAAAAATAAACTACAGAGATTTATGCATACCTTAATAAGGATTATACTTTATTTTTTGTATCTTCTTAGGTTAGTTTATAACATTGAAGTGGAAAAATATCAATACCATTCTTAGGCTGCTTTTTCCTCAAAAACAACTTCCTAGAAATTGGTCATAGATATAGCCAAGTGGCTGGAGGACAGAAGTGAAAGGGAGAATTTTCACTGCTTTCCCTTAAGATTTTGCATTATGTGAACAGACATCTATTTAAAAAATAAAACAAATAAGCTGTCAAGAAGGAGGGTAAATAATCCAATAAGTACTTGCATGTACTGATGTATCTTTATTGGATGAAATAATAAACATCCATTAAAAATCATATGTTTAGGCAACTCTAAATAATAATGTTCAGGGATGCACACTGGATGGTAAAAATGCAAAGACAAATAAGGAAACATTTACCATAAAGTCATTAGGGCAATACATTTTAGCAGAGAGTGAGAGGGTTGTGTTGGACAGGTGTTTCTAGGGTGGCTGAGAGAGGTAGTAGCCGCAAGAGTCTTTATCCTATAATATTTCATTTTGCAATTTTCTGTATTTGTGTTATATTTAATATATAAAATTTTTAAAAAAGAAAAATATTTTTTAAGGATTTTCTTAATGGTATGGGAAAATGCTCACAATATAAAATTCAATGGGAAAAAGAAAGATACACAGTTCTGTATGCAGTATGATTCCAGTTATGCATATGTATGTTGGGTATTTGTAGAAATAGACATTAAGATAAATATACAAATGTTAATTGTACTTTTCAGGTTTTTTGTTATTTTATGTAGTTGCCATATTTTCTTTAATGTACAATATAATAATTCGTAAGGTGAAAGTTTTATTACAAACGATGAGGTGATAACCCTACTTTGTAGGGCAAATATTAACCATTAATCCTCTTCAGTTCCTATAAACATAGGCATTTCACATGATATAATCATAAAATTTTAGATCTAGGAAAAAATAATGAGACCACCTTCTCAGACACCTCTATTTTGCAGATTTAGAAACCAAGCAGTGGATAGGTTAACTGCCTTGGCCAGGATCCAGGATTAGTTAGTCAAAAACTTAGGAGAGGGATCTGTCCCCCTTACTCTGGACGGAGGGAGGACACAAAGCCTTGCTCTCTAAAGAACATTTCACCACCTTTTCAAAACATGAGTATGTGAGAATTAAAATTAAGCAATATCACCAATGAAATGTAAATTTGTAATGCAATAATAACAACAAAGCAAATGTCAAAAATTAATATTGGAGAAATTTTATTTTTGAATTTTTTAAAGGAAGAAAGAAACAGCAACAAAACACCTTGAACTTCTGTAAGACCTGCTTGAATTCACCCACCTAATATAGTAAACATAGCTTGTGACTGCAATAAACTCCATCATTGTTGCTTTTAATGTTTTAAAAATGACAAAACCTATGCGGCGACTGCTTTAAATCAAGCTTGTTTTGACAGGCTGTTTCTGAGTTCCAACTCATTTGTACTTTAGCCTCACTTCTCTGCCATGTAGACCCAAGCAACTTAGACAAACCCCATGTGACCTCAACTGTACCTCTCAGAGAGAAGGAAAAATATAAAAATAATAGACAAATTACTCCCCCTAAGTTCTAATTGCCACCTAGCCTGTTTCTATTGTTTGACCACTTTTTAAAAATTAGTTTTCTGAACCCTTCAAGTTTTAACTCTTTAATATGTAATATTGGAACTCTCTTCCCCACATTTTACTCCTTGAAAGATAATCTCCAACCTCAAATCTTCACTGAGTACCTACTATGTGGCAGATGCCATCCTCAGGCTTGGGATACAGAAATAAGTTAAACATAGTTTCTGCCCTAAAGAAGCTAACTATTTAATGGAGCAGCTCGACAAATAACCTGCTGATGGCAATAAGATGTGGTTGGTGCCATAAGGAAATCAGTGGATGTTCTGTTCATGGCACTTTTTACCCAAGAGTTCTATCAGCTAATATTTAACACATGTCTGGTCTACACTTCCATCCCTCTCCACAACATCTTAGGTCCACAAGATGAACCCAGTTGAATCCCTACAGATCTGAATCCCCAATTCAAGTCAGGCTTATATAAGCAAATAGCTTTTCTATCTGAATGTTCAGAAAAAAACACTAAGGGTCATTTACTATACAAATTCCTCAGACATAATTTCAAAGACTAGAGTAAAACAAACAAAAAAGAAAAACCCTGATTTATCTTTAACTTTCCATGAAGTGGTCAGAGAATTAATTCCATGAAGGAGACTATGGAAGACATTGTAATTGGCTAACCATTCCCTTGTAAACAGAATCTCAATTTTATTGGGGGCAGCAATGTGTACTGCTCATAATATTTTGTGAGATAAGTACCTTCCCAGATTCCTTTCCTATTGAGGATACCAGCATGACACAGTCCTGCCCCTGAGGCTTCATGGAAATCTGCTAAGAGGCCTCTGAGAGTTTTTCAATGTTTGTGAAAAGGAGAAGACTAAGAAAAGAGCTTCTTTTGCCACTTCTTTCTGAACTGAAAGCAGATGAGATGTTTGGAGGTATGACAGCCATGGAACAATGAGGTGACAAGAATAAAGACAAAATCCAGCATGTGAAGGACAAGAAAAGACAGAATTTGTATCCTTGGAAACATTTTAGAGTGACTGCCTGTGCTAATTTCTGTTAGGTAAACATTAAATGTCCCTATATTTTAAGCCATTTGTAAATGCTTATTCTGTTACTTGCTGCTGAATGTGTTCCTAATGCAGATAAACATCCATCCTGTTCATCTCTCCAGCCTCAGTACTGAGAACACTGGCTGACATAGAGTAAGTGGGCAAAAAAGATTTGTTGAAAGTATTATAAATGGATTTTTAGATCAGATACTAAGATACCTAAACTTGTGGGTGGTAAAGATCTTTTATTTATTTTATATTGAATTTTTATTTTGAGCTTAATTTCTCCAAAAACAAAACATTCAATGAAAATTTTGTTTGCCTTGCACTGCTTTTTCCTTGCTAACAAAATCTCAGATTTGAGGGAGAATAGACCCTTCTCCAGTCCCAGGAAAATCTATCTTGCTGGTCCAAGCCAATCATGGTAGTCTCATACACTTTGTGCAGTGAGTTAGTGTTATTATGACTGGCACGCAAGGCAGTTATGACCAATGGGGCTAATTCTTCTGGGAATTTGGGGGAAAGGTATTCATCACTAAAGAAATATGGTGCTTGGAAGGAAATGATCCTCTCCTCAGGTTTTCGTGTGAGGACAGGCTCTGCAGCAGCCGTCTTGCAAAATGAAGGATGAAGCATGAGGACTAAGCCACCACACCAAGAATGGGAACCTGGGTCATTATTGACACTGTTGGGTCAATAAAAGAGCCAAACTCTCTCGAGATTCCTTGCCACATAATAAAGATACTGCAGGTAAAGAATCATTGGAAAAGAGGATTTTGTCCTAATTCAAATGGAGCTTTCCAATTTTTAATAAGGAATATGCATTAATGTGTTACTTGTTTAAATACAAGTTAATAGCAAATAAAAATATTAATGGAAAATGTATTCAATATACTTTATGTGTGCTCTTCTGTCCACATCATCTTGTTCCTGACCCTATTCTTGCTTAAAACTTGCAAAGAACCAGACCAAAGTTAACAACAAATAAGTAGAAATCTCTACCGGGCTCTGACTCGTCATATCTTCTGTGAACACTGTTCCTTCTGACTCCTTAGTGTATGTTTCTTCATTTTAAAATGCCTTTTCTGCAAGTTTTCACTGCAGTGAAAATGTCTCTTTCTGTCTAGGCAAATTATTGAAACATTAGAGCTTGTCATTGGCCACTGTGTCCCCGGTGTAGCTGTGTCTACTTAAGTGAAGGACTTCTGTTGAGTAACTGATATATATGATCAATTTTAATAGCATTTCTGAAAAGCACTGATAAATTCAGAGGTTCCTTAAGATGTTGAAAGTTTGAAGCCACATAGCAACATTAAGTTGTGACATTTATAAAACTTGGCAGTTATTTGTTTGTTGATTTATTCATTCACATTCACATGTTCTCCCTTGGTGCTAGGAAAGCAAAGAACTAGACAGGCATAAGAAAGATTTAAAACCCTCACAAGCTAGGCAGAGACAAGAACCTGAATAAAACTGAAGCTTAAAAAAAAAGAATAACAAATTATGCTTTATAGAATGGAAGGAAAGAAGGAAAGAAGCCTTAGTTCATAATATGTTGTATGATTTATATTTTTACTCAAGTGGATATTAGAGAATCACAGGATAATCATCCAAATGTAATAATTTTCAAATAACTTAGAAATAGTATTTTCTGATTTATTCTAAGATGTGCTGTCATTAACTTGAAAATATATCTTTGAAGAAAAAATCATCATAATACTGTTAATTTTTTTCCTATAGTAAGTCATTTTGTATTGGCCCTATTGAAAACCTTGTTATTTATTACCTTGTTTGAAATCTAAACTGTCAAGAGTATAGCAAAACATATTTTAATGAAGTTTAAACTTGTTGTAACCCCAAACAAGTAGAAGACTGAAAATAAGACTTTAATCTGTCAGCCAGGCAATTTTCTAAACCTGGCACTGAATTCTGTGAATACTCCTATCCAAAAGGTCAGCAGAAGTAAAGGCTTCATTACACAAGTTGATACCAGTACTATGTTCTTTGCCAAGAAAGCCTGGTAAAATAAAGAATTCCATTGTTTCAATAGATTGACCTAGCAACTTAGTCAGAAAGGTTTTCTTTATACTAATTTAGTTGAAGAGACAGAATAAAGTCAAATAACTGTTTTAAAGTAAAAACACTTCAAAGTAATACTTAAGGGCTCTGAAATTTGATAGATCTGGATTTGAATCTTGGCTCTACGAGTTGTGAGACCTTAGTAAGTCAATTTAATTTCTCTATGACTCAATTTCTCCATTTGTAAGATTGATGACAATAATAGCTCAAACACAGCAGAGTCTGCTGGCTCTCTCCCAATACCCATTCTCTCCTTCTTCTTTGGCAATAGAATCTTAATTCTAGGCATTAATTCTTAATTCTAGGCTGGGCGTAAAAGTGACTGAAAAATAATCTCTTTTACAACTAGGTGTGGTCATCTGCCTAAGTTTTGGGATACATGTGGAACTAATATGTGTTCTTTCTGGGAAGTGTCTTTAAAGAAAGGGCTTGTGACCTCTTCACCCTTCCTTCTTCCTACAGCTGGAATATGGACATGATGGAAAGAGCTCTAACTGGAATATGGACATGATGGAAAGAGCTCTAACAGCCTCCTTTGTACATGAGGTAACCTTGGGAATGGAAGCTGCCAGAAGTATGAGACAGGAAGAGATTGAGTCCCTGCCACCATTGTCATATCAACCGCGGACTGACTACTTCTGAACTACAGACATACCTCAGAAACATCTCAGGTTCATTTCCAGAACACCACAATAAAGCAAATATCACGATAAAGCAAGTCACATGAATTTTTTCTTTTCCAATGCCTATAAAAGTTACATTTACACTATACTGTAGTCTGTTAAGTGTGCAATAGCTTATGTCTAAAGAAACAATGTATGTACCTTAATTAAAACATACTTTATTGATTAAAAAAATGCCAACCATCATCTGAGCCTTCAGAGAGTCAGAGTATTAACATCACGGATCTCTGATCACAGATCACCAAAACAAATGTAATAATGGTGAAAAAGTTTGAAATATTGCAAGAATTACCAAAATATGACACAGAGACATGAAGTGAACAAATGCTGTTGGAAAAATGACACTGACAGACTTTCTCAACACAGGGTTGCCCCAAACCTTCAGTTTGTAAGAACACAGTATTAGCGAAGCACAATAAAGTGAACAAGCACTATAAAACGAGGTATGCCTCTACTTGAACAGGAAAGAGAAATAAGACATCTGACTGAAGCCATTGTCTAAAAGTATTTAGTTCTTCTCTCTGTCAACCTTAATCCTAATTGATAATACTACCAAAGAGAAAGCTTTTGAGAATTAAATGAGATAGTGTGCCAGCTGTATAGTAAGTGCACAACAAATGATGTCTGTTATTATTATTATTCAGACAATATTATGAGCTAAATATTCAGAAAAATAAAATATATATAGAAAAGCTTACCTTTCAAACCAATGGTATTAAGGAATTAAAAATACATTTATCAAAGGATAAACTCTCCTGAGATGCAACTTTTTGTGTTATTAGAATAAATTACTTGCAATAAAGAAAAGAAATCAAACAGCTCCTAATCCCCATGGTAACTGCATATTTTCTTACATCAAGTATTTCCTAATGTTCTCAGTCTGAAGGACACTGAATTTCAATGAAATATTTTAAATGGAAAATAAAGGTATGTACGTGTGGTATCCCATAAAGCAAAACCCTCTGAGTGATGGATCTCCTGATGATAATCTTAATTGACAAAAATTGCACTATGCACAAAAGAAACAATTTTGGAAAGGGAAATAAACTCTAAAAGCTCAAAACAATGACTATTACTGGAAAAAATCTAGATAGATAATAAATAAAATTATACATATATATGATTTCTACATTAGAAATTATCAAGAATCATTTGAAATTATCCAATATGTATCATAGACTATGTCCAAAATAATGTCATAAAAAGATTTCTATTAATGCAACCCAATAGTTTTTTAAAGAATCCATTGACATGATTTTCGCCTCTTTTCCATAACTCTGCTGAGGCCGGAGCTCATCTTAGATTGCTATTTCACTTTCCCTAATAAGAGCAATGCCAATTTTGTTAGTTTTTTTTTTTTTTTTTTTTTTTTTTTTGTGGTACGCGGGCCTCTCACTGTTGTGGCCTCTCCCGTTGCGGAGCACAAGCTCAGCGGCCATGGCTCATGGGCGCAGCCACTCTGTGGCATGTGGGATCCTCCCGGACCGGGGCACGAACCCGTGTCCCCTGCATTGGCAGGTGGACTCTCAACCACTGCGCCACCAGGGAAGCCCTAATTTTGTTAGTTTTATTTACCTTTATAGTTACTTGTACCTAAACTCACAGCCCAGGTATCTTGAGGCCCTGGCAGAAAAGACAGGAATAAATTTTATAATTGCTAAGTATAAAATTAGCATTTTAGGCATCCCTATTGCAAAGAAAGAACTAGCAATGGAATCTAACAGCGTTAAAAGATAAAGACCATATTCACTTCACCAGGATACATTTTTGAGACTGAGAACAAAAAATATAAGGATGTAGGTATCAACATTAGAATTTCACATGTAAACAAATGTAATGCTCAGAGGTATTAAATAACTTGACCAAGGTCACACAGTTTGTGAGCAGTTGAACTAGGATTTGATTCCAGATCTAACTCTGTGGCAAGGGCTCTTTCCAGCAAGCCATCCAGACTCCAGCATGTACTGACAGCAGAGAGTGTGAAAGCAGGACTTTGCCTTTAATACTTGCATACTTGCAAGAGTAACATAATAGTCATGAATGTACCTGGGAAGTGGCAGAAAAGATAAAAAAGGGACTCAACATTGAGAAATTCTCATTAAGATATTTCAGCTCAAAGAAAACATACTCTTGAGGACTGATAAGTTTTGGAATTCAGTATCTTTCAATTTTAGATAAAAAATAGGGTACATATATGTATTATGACACACTTCCTGCAGGATCTGGATAGCACCCATTACCAAACACATTAATATTTCTATAATGAAGTATATGAATATCCACAGTAAGAGGGATAGATAAAGATTATAAAAGCCTCTCATCAGCTCAGTAGTTTTCATTGCTAAATGAGTTCAGGTCAGGTCAGGTTTTGAATTTCTAAAATACTTCCTCTTTTCATAGCTTTTTGGATTTCATAATTGCAGGTAAGGGACGTAGAACTGTACTGTGCCCTGTCTTACCAGGTGAGGGAAATACTAATGATAAACTGACTGAGTTACCAGAACTGACTTTCTACTAACAGAGAGAAGACACTGTATAGGCCAATAGTGTTCCACATACTTGGCGCAAGCTTGTTTCCTGTTTTGTGACTCAATTACAATTCATTATGTGATTCAGTTGAATTAAAAAGTAGGCCATGAAAATGAAATACAGGTCAGTCTAGTAAAACCCAGGTAAGCTATTAAGTAATTCACATGTGACAGTTCCAATTCAATGTTAGAACTATAGTTAACTTCCAACGTTTACACTTAACTTGAAAATAAACAATTAAGAAAATTAGAAGTTACTATAAATAGATTATTAGTCCCTGAAACTCAATCATCAGTATACCATTAAGGTTCATCCTGTTCAGATTAAAGACATTTGTTACCATACTTTACTTTAACAAGTGGACTTGAAATAAACACTCAACACATTAAAATTCAGCAGACAATCATTTCTACTCTGTAACTAGATGAAACTGTGGGGTGATTTAATGTGTCATCATCTGTCATCTGTTGAGGAGCCTCTATATCTGGATCCAACATATTTTAGAACTATAGACAAATTTGCAAGTAAGCATATAGCTATCAAATAAAAATTAACCACTGGACCTCTTACATCATTATACTCTAACATTCATTGATATTTTTTCTCCTCTTCTGTGTGCATCTCATTGTTTCTTCAGTCTTCTTTGATTCTACATCCCATTAGATGTTTATGCAATTCTCACTTTCAAATATTGAAATACGTTGGTCTTCAGATTTATCAATTAATATTGCTAAGAACTAGGAAAAATAGTAAAACACAAAAAATGAAAGTAGGTATCTGAAAAAGATTTTGGCACAAGAATTGTTCCCCTTAATAAACTTCAGACCTGTGTTTATGGCATCATGGTCAAGGTGACAGTGGTTACTATTCTTTTTTAGTTTTTCTCTTATAAACAGGGGGTAAAGACACCACTTAATTAGACCATGTGCCATAGGGCATGTGCTAATGGATAATCAGTTTTAAAACTGAGTAGGAAATGAAAACAAATAGCACATAATTTTTCAATTAGTGCACAGAAAATAATATCCGGCTTGTCATCTCTTAACGTACAATAAATCAACATTACTTTTTATCAGCTCTCCATTTAGTCTTTTTCTCAATCTAATTCAGAAGAAGAAGCATCAGGAAGAAGCAACCACCCTTCTGTGTAGAAATGCAAAAAAGCATCTAATCACCTAAAAAACTGAAAAGATATAAACAACACCTGTAAAAAAGAGCAAATGACAGATGGCTAAATGCCGTAACTAAGTTTTACAAGTATTAACATAAAGCACCAAAATTATTTCCTTCCTAAAGAAACAAATAGCATATATTTTAGAAACTGCCCCTTGACCTGTATAAACTGCAAAATAAGCAGATGTGCCTCCCCCTCACTGCCACCCTGCTGTAACTCACTAACAGTTTAAGTTTTGCCCACCCACTTTCTGGCTGTAACGAGCCTTTTTTCGCCTTTTCCAGTATCATATGCAGAGTGGATTCCAAATAAACTTCAAGCTAGTTTTCAACATATAGCTAACTCTAAAATTTACCTACATGGCTATTTTATGGATCACTTAGAGAAAGACTGTTAGACCAATGTGAATCTTACTATAAAATTATTCATCTAATTCTCTGATTATTTCTATGGGATAATTGATGGCTGAAGAGCACTGATTTGTTCAGGGGCACACACTCACTTAGTGGCACAGCCCAGTCTAGAATCAAGCCATCTGACTCCCTCTCTCATGCTCTTCCCCACAAACTCCCTGGGATGATGTTTTATGTATTGGATCACATCACACAGTGAGAACATTTTGTTAAGTAGGTGCCTAAGTCCTTTGTCTTCCATATCGGGCTCTTGAATTTCTTATCCCAACCCCACATTTATGCTTTTCTGATTTTATAGGATTTTACATTACATTTTCTCCAAAGCATTTCAAGAGCTACACTGCAAACTACTTTTTCTGCTTTTATTTGAATGTGGCTGAATAATTTTCATAGTTATGAGGATAAGAAACCATATCCATGATGTGAGATCACCACCTGTCTGTTGAAAAATTTTAGTGAGAGAAGAAGATGATAAACAACAAATAAATAGTCCTTGTAGCAGATCATTTTCATTAGGAGACTCTGGCTGAGGTGTTGTCAACGGCCAGAGTTCTTTGTCACTCTCACCAAGACTTTCCATAAGCAAAGAGAGCAGTGGGAAGCACTTCCTCTTTGAAATAGAAAAGGTGTTACTATAAGCTGAGTGCTCCCCCCAATTATATTGTTCATATTAGTCAAAAGAACACAATAACAGTATAGTGTAAAATAGTGTAATGGCCAGAAAACAAATATTTGCTCATATATTTACTCAGATTTGCTATTCCTTGGGCCATAGGGGCAATAACATAATGCTGTCTGCTGCAGTGGAAAATTCAGCGCATCTGATCAAGTACTATGTTCAGACAAAGAGGTAGTTATACGATCTCTTTTACAAGATTAAAAATCACCAGAAAACAACCATAAAGTAAGGATCCAGGGTGTTTACTATATTGCACTGTTCATATGTGCTTTCTCAGGTATTGTACATAATATGATGCTTATAAATGAAATCCCATATCAATCTGCAAAAATCCCTTCAAAACAGGGCCAAAATATCTTACCCTCCTAGAGCATTCTGGTCTGAACTTTGAGCTGATCACCTACTCCTGGCATAATAATGCTTTGTTGTCATTCCCAACTTTCCAAGATATAATCATAAAAACAGTAGAAATAAATCAGATATAGAAAAGGTAGAATTTTACCCATAGGCTTTTAACTTGGTTTATAAAGTGCACATATTAGCAATGTACATTAATATAAAAAAACTATTCCAGGTCTTCCCTGGTGGCTCAGTGGTTGAGAGTCCGCCTGCCGATGCAGGGGACACGGGTTCATGCCCCGGTCTGGGAAGATCCCACATGCTGCGGAGCTGCTGGGCCCGTGAGCCATGGCCACTGAGCCTGCGCGTCCGGAGCCTGTGCTCCGCAATGGGGGAGGCCACAACAGTGAGAGGCCCGTGTACCGCAAAAACAAACAAACAAACAAACAAAAAAAAATATTCCATATTCAGGCCCAGTATCTTCTCAGAACTACCACAACAGACGCATTGCCTCTAAAAGTACATCAACTTTGGCCTTCACCACACCTTGAGTTAATCAGTGAGAAACTTTAAGGTACTGTATCAAAGTATTTTTTAAAATGTAACAGATATACTTTTAATTATGTATGTATTTTTTATGTCCAACCTGTTTCAAGAAAAAAAGATGTGAGATAACTCATAACTTTAAAAAATATAAAAACAAAATGATTAAACCAGAAGCCTTGAGAGAGATTGCAATAATGACTTTGAGCTTCCAGTCAGTCAAAGCAAAAGAGAAATTCAAGGTGTTATTTTCTTTCTTTCCTTTTGTCTGATAAGAAAAAATATACAAGTTCATGTGAAAAGATAGATTTTTTCTTTTCCTGGTATTAAATCATAGAAGAAATTATATATGAACCCCCAAAACAGATGTTGAGTATCATAATGTTACCAAATCCAAACTCGTTCCGCTCACTGTATGACAGGCCAGTAAATCAGGACACAGGGTGCTGGGGCAAGGAATAGTGACTTTATTTGGAAAGCCAGCATACCAAGAAGATGGGGGACTCGTGTCCGAAAGAACCATCTTCCCCGAGTTAGAATTCAGGCTTCTTTTATACTAAAAGGGGAGGGGGTGTGGCTGGTTGTTGCAGACTTCTTGGTGTCAGAATCCTTTGCTCTTGTATCTGTCCATGGAGGGCAGCTCATGATGTTCCTGTAAACCTCCAAGACAAATGTTTTATTCTCTGTTCTACAAATTTTTATCTCTATATGAATGGAAAAGTGTATACCTTTAAAGGTCAGAGCCTTGAGAAAGGGCTATCCTGTATATTTCAGGCTGTAAGCAACATTCTTTTACAAAAGATGCAGAGCCAGCATGACTAAGCACAGGCAACAGAGCACAGGGTTAAGGTAAAAGAAACAGATCCAACATGGAATCAGATTTGTTCTTCCTTATTACAATGACAGTGCTTTCAATTGTTGTTTCTGCAGATACTACAGAGGCATTCTTCATATTAGCATTTTCTTAAAATGGAAAAAATATTAAGGAAGTAAAATTGAGGAAGCAAAATGAGCATAACTGTCTCAGAAAACTAAATGAGTGGAGTGGAGCATTTCACAATCTCTTGTTCTAATTTGATTCAGGGATTTAGCTTAGGAAAACTAGAGCAGCATTTCTGATAGTGTACTTTGAAGATCCCCTGAATCAGATTGTTCAAGGTTCCTTTTCAAAGATGAGGATTTCTGGACCACACTCTAAAATTCCTAACTCAGAATTTCAGGTGTGGATCTCAGGAATCTCAATTGTAAGTAAGCTATCCTGGTGAATTATATACATGAGGTGCTGGTTATCAGTAACCTTTCAGGATCAAACCCACCCCTCTATACTCGGACTTGTGAGGCTGAGGCTGTGTTTCTGTGACCACATTTCTTTTTTGCCACCTGGCTCCCTGTTAGGTTCTGTCCATAGGGGGCACTAGAGAGAACAGAAATGGAGGAAGGAGGCCCGTTTGTTTGCTGTTCCTGTCAGCTTCATCCCACTGCAGCTCTTCATCCCAGAAGTGTGGTTGATTCCAGTAGCAGGTGGTTCCAGTTTCTACTTTGTTTCCAGTCTCATACAACCAGCCCCATGATGCTCCCTCAGAGCACCAGCATCTGCTGAAGTCTGGGCCCCACTGCCCAGGCTCTCCTCTGAGTCCCTGAGGCCCCAGCAACCCCTGGGCAGCTCCTCATGTCAGAGGTCTGGATTCCTCCTCCAGGTTCTAGGTTCTAATGACTCAACTTTGACCCCTTGCTCCCCCAGACCCAGTGGTGGTAACTGCTTCCTGCAATTACACTCTGTGTGTTGGATTTGTTCCTCTTCAGTCCTGCAGTACCTATATGTCCAATTCCCTATATAAATGATCTCTTAAAATAGTTGCTGTGGCTTCTTTTTTCCTGACTAGGACCCTGGCTGATACAAATGTTTGAGTTCTAGTGTCTTCGAGGACTAAGGTGACAACTAATCCCCTAGCCAGGGGATCATTCACAATAGTTTAAATTCCTCTTTTGGTGCCAGTAAATAAAACAATGATATCAAGTGCCTCAACTACTACCTTGTATTGCCATAAGAAATTTCAGGATGAGCATGTAACAACGTTGAAATTCTGTCATCACCATGAAAATTGCTTACCTAATCTTTCCCACATTCAGAGGTAATCCAGTTCTATATAGCACTGGCTCATTAGTGAGCCTGTGAGTAGAACAAAACTTTTTCTCAAAAAAGATTTTTATTCTTCTTAAGGGCTTCCACAGGAAGCATTACATGCATTAGCTGCAAGACAAAGACAACCTTGACCTTGTATTTGAAGCCATCCATCATGTTACCCCTACACAACTCTTCAAACTCATTTCAATGGCCTTTATTAGGGTGCTGCTTCCTCCTGAGCTATCTGTTTCCTGACACACTTTATGTATGGATTTTTGCCTCCCTACCTTGCCTTGGGCAGTTTTCTCTGCCTGGGAGCCCTCATGGAATACACAGAGACCTAGAGCATGCACATAATGGGAAGTCAACACATGCTGGAACTGGTTGCCATTGCCTCCTTCTACATTAAGCCTTCCTTAGGATTATTCTGGTTTGAACTTCAATAGCAGTTAGTTTGTATACACATTGTACACACAGCAAATGTTACCTTGTTAATTGCTTGTATATATCCAATCTTCCCTCCTAGATTATCCATGCTTTAAAATCAAGCCCCACAGTGCCTCACGGACCTTGCATAAAGTAGTGACCAATGCATGTTTGTTGAGTGAATAAATGACCTGAGAATGATCACCTACTTTTTTCTGAGTCATTCCTTTCTCCTCTACTATCCTGTAGATATCTCAAAATTTTTTTGCAAATGTAGAGGGTAGAAATAATATCCATATGCCTTATACTATTTCCACAGTGCTATGGAATAATTTTTTCATTTGTCTAGATCTGCATAATATTTTCCATACCTTAACTGTTTAAATTTTGGTGCCAAACCTGTGGAACCACTTTCCATTTTAACTAAGGAAACTAAGGCTCTGAGAATTTAAGTGACCTTATCCAAGGTCACATAATGAGACAGTGCTATTCCTGGAATTTGACAAGGGCTCCTTTCACACACATCACACTGTCTCTGGGGAAGTCAGTAGCAGACAGTGATGATGTGGGTGCTGAGCTCACCTGACAGATTGCCCTTCTTCCTCTACAGAGACTCACTTCGACACCAGGCACCACCTGAGAGCAGTGACTGAGGATTCCCAGCAGCAGTGCCAGACCGTGTGGTAGGACTCTGGTCAGGCCATGGAGCCAGATTTCTGCGGAAGTTAGACAAGCATCTGTGGGTTCTTGGAGGATCCCCATCTACCCCCCGACCCCAGCCAGGAGCATGGCTCTGGGAGGAGGAAAGCAGGCAGCAGAGAGGTAAGTGTGGCTTCCCCATGTTCTCTCCTTCTCATCTTAAAGCTGAGTAGTCGCTGGCTGACCCAGTCCTTTGTATTTGTTCATAAAGTCTAGCGAGCCACTGACATTCTAACTGGTCCACAAATTTCAAACACGCTGGCCACATAGAGCGGCATAGTGCAGGTGGTTTGAATGCACTGAATGAATGTTCTGTTCCTGTTGAGCTCTCTGAAAAATAGGATTCATATATGCCTTTGGTGGCACCCTCCACAGAGATGTGTAGTGAAGAACGTGGCTTTATAAAAATATTTGTTAGTGAATTCCCTGGCGGTCCAGTGGTTAGGGCTCCGTGCTTCCACTGCAGGGGGCATGGGTTCCATCCCTGGTCAGGGAACTAAGATCCTGCAGGCCGCGTGGCCAAAAAAAAAAAAAAAGTTAAGAACTTTATGGAGCATTTAGATAATTTCAACAGGGTTCTCTGGTCTCAAAAAATATTATAATTAATATCTACTTTTCCACTGTATAATATTTGATACATAAGATGGTCATATTGGAAGACAAACATTAGATTGGAACAAAGATCAAACCTGGTAAAACTTAATTTCCTACATCAATTCAAGTAGATAATGTCTCAAACTTTTAAGCAAAAACATGGCCAGCATTGTGTCACATTCTCACCCTTGCCCCTCTTTAACCCCTCTGGCCTCGCCTGCCTTTTCCTAACCATCTGGTCTTCCCTTTCTACCTCTCTCCCTTCTAATTCTTCTCATTTCCTTTCCTTTTGTGGACTAGGGGCTTAACCTTTTAAGAAATTGCTTTATTTGCTGCACTTTCCCTAAAGCCTGGTCTAAGGAGCCAATCCTGTTTGCATAAAATAAAAGTTAGAAAACAAAAAGTTTCATGGAGTAAGGGTGGCGGGGAGAATTATGAATTTTATTGCACAGTCCATGGTCCCTGAATGCATGCAGTCAGCAGAGAATGAAGTCCAGTTTTTCTGACGTATCCATCATTCACCCACATCTTATATCTATTGGTAAAGTATGTGCTTAATAGGAGGTTGGCAGGAACTATCAGAGGGCTAAAAATTATAAATTAAGTGTAAAAATATGTCTACAGTTACTGGTAAATTTGTATTTTCACTATTAGAGAAATATGACGTTTTGCCATTATAAATAATTGTGTAATTTGGCTTTTCACCATTATTTAGGTGTTTTTGTAGGATGATGAGCAATATTTCATGTTCTGAAAAAAGAAAATTAGAACCATGAAGATTAACAGTTGCTGGAGATAGGGCAAGGATAATAACAGGATAGATTCCTGAAAATGAACAGACAAAAAATCAATGCAAACAAACTGGCAGAAGGAAGTCAAACTGGAACCACACAAAATGATGTAACGATGAAATACAACTGTTAAAAGAGTCATGAGGTTCATTTACTTCATACACTTTTTCATTCACTGGAGTCAGCAGATCATCTCAAGGTAGGAAAAAGATACCCGTATAACCCTGCAAGAGGAGAGTGGTGGGACACAGCTGCAGAGAAATCTAGTCTAAGAAAATGGCATGAAGTCTAAATCCTAAATGTATATGGTGTTGGCAGCCAGGTATAGCTTGCCCTGCCTTTCATTCCTAAGGCTATAGTTTAAGTGGATGGTCCAAGAAGATGCTCCAGATTGCCTTGAAGACTCAGCCACCCAGACACAAATGGTGCCTTGTACAGCCAAACAGATGGTTTACTGCCCAACTCTGGGGCACCATTCACACAGACTATAATGTGAAAGGGGACCCTGATTTTGTGAGACGTGGATACCCCTCAGGGTAAACCTCCAGGGTCGTATAGAATAGAGAAGAAAGCAGGATATAAGTTTAAATATAAAGTATGATACTGATTTTTTTTCCCAAATAAAACATAGAAAAATGACCAGAAGGAAATTATAAAATTTCTGGAAGAATGCCTGAATTCGCTTTTCCTTATTCCTAGTTTTCTGTATTTTCACATGGGATAAATTAGCAGTTTTTAAATAAATTAACAGCATTTAATAAATTAGTAGCTGAAAACATCCAAATTAATACTATTTGTAGCTTTAATGTTACAAAATGTCAAAGATGTAATGATTAGAATGGTTTTCATACAGATGGAAAATCCTGTAGAGAATTGGGCACTATTTTTCTACATGTGTTTGCATTTTAAACTAGTTTTGCATTTTAAACTATTCAATAAAATATAAGGATTGGCTTTGCTTTTGAAAGCCCTGATTCTCTTATAAATGCAGCAAACTTGTATACTGCACATCCAGAGGTATACCAGGTTTCAAGTGCAGTGCCCTCTGCTCTGAGGTTCTCTCTGTGCTGCCAACCTTTTGGGCTGGCATCTGTCTAGACCTCATACCTGCCAGCAGGAACTGGAACCATGTGATTCCTGGTCCATGGCCAATGGCAAGAGGGACTGTCCACCCCTAAACCAATCACAGGCAGGAGATGAATCAGGAATGATCCTGGACCAGGGATCACTACCTATGGCTGCTGCACACTGGGAAAAGGGCAAGGACAGCCTCCTTCTTAAGCCTGGAATTTAACACAATCTGGGGGTTCTCTTTAAGTGATACAGTTTTAAAAATACAAATTTATTATGAAAGTGAACATTTATTTAGAATGAAAAGAACACAATATAAATGTTTTTAAATGCCAAATGCCAAAGACATCACAAAATTCAGAAAAGAGAGCATGACATTTTTATTAATTTACTTCCTGACACATCCCTTTATACCTTTTCCCACAATTTTTTGTCCACATTCTCTTGGATTGCCTCTTCATGTGACAATTGTGCAATGGTTAATAAAGAAAACATAAAGAAATATAATTGTCTTTCCTCTAGCATATATTATTAGAAATTGTCAGCATTATTGATAATTGCAAAAAAATTTTTAGCATCACAAGTTGTTATCAGTGATGTCATACAAATTTTCAGGAATGTTATCAAATTTAGGTAGAACTCTATCAAGTTATTTTTTTCACATATGGCCATAAAATTTAGAACAATTTTCCAAAGTCTAGCTACTGGATCTGCACCTCTCAGAGGTAAAATCTCCTCGATTATCCAAATACTGCCAGCAACAGGCACTACAGGACTTGCTCATGGCTTCATACATCCTATGCTGGGGTTGGCACAGCATAATGGATATTGGGATTATGTCTGGAAGCCGTTTCTACACGAGGACAGCTAACTGTACATGAGAGTAATTGCAAACAAGGTAAATATATGCCATTAACCCCAAACAAAAATATACCCTATACACCATCCCCTTAATTGGATCTCAAATTGTATCCAGGCACATCACCCAACTGGAGGGCAAGTGTGGTGGAGGTGTTAGACAATGAAGCAAAAATCGGTCCTAACTGACCAGAGTTAAAATGTCTCATGGTTACAAATTTTACAAAAACATTAGGACCATGTTAAATCAGTATTCAGATCCCATAAGATTGCGTTCTATATATTTGGCAACAGACTATGGGAAAAGATAAGATAGTGCACAATCGATTTCTTTTGTTATGATGATCAAATTATATCTACTTATTAGTTAATTAGTTAGTAACTTGTTCATGTATTACATTCCTGATGCGAGTCTATTTCCCACGACATGAGGGAGGAGGGGTAGACACAGAAATGTATCACCAAGCCCTGCCTTTGTTGAATTACTGACCTGATAGGGGCATCAAAATCTATAGGCATTCATTTTCTCCTTTAAAATACTTGATAGACTAAAAGAAAACAATGAAATAAATATATCTTGGCATTAATAACATCTTAATTTCATATTATACACATTAATCACATGAGAAAATAAACGCTAGTGTATAGCTATTTGAAAAATAGTTTGGTTGGAGAATCATACTGACATTGTGCAAGGAACAGTGCCCAACAAACTATGGCGTTCATTGTTTCGTCTTGAATACAAGGCTGTTTAGCATTTTCATCAGGTGTGGTTGACAGAATGGAGCATATAATGATTAAATTTACAGATGACAGCGAATTAGAATAAGTGGTTGTTACTTTGGATAAGATTAGAATTCTAAATGACCTTGCAAAGCTGGAAAAGGAGTCATAAAAAGATTGATAAGCAACTGCATTGAGAAATGTGCAGTAAAGTACAATTAGGAATTTTTTATCTACACAAACAAAATGTAGCAAATTCTTTAACATTTTTTAAATGCAGAAATCACATTCCTTCACAAATTGAATACACTTCAGTAAGTATAGCAATTAAATTTTTTTAATGCTTCATTTTGGACGTGGTTTAACAACACTCTAATTGAAAGGAAACAAAAAATAATGTGTTCCCACTACATCTGGTACCATGCAATCTCTCTTGGATCAAGGTATACTCTAATTCTGAAGAAAAAAAATTGTTTTTTTTTTTTTTTGGCTGCACAGAGTGGCACGCAAGATGATAGTTCCACGACCAGGGATGGAACCCGTGCCCCCTGCAATGGAAGCGTGGAGTCTTTTTTTTTTTTTTAACATCTTTATTGGAGTATAATTGCTTCACAATGGTGTGTTAGTTTCTGCTTTATAACATAGTGAATCAGCTATACATATACATATGTTCCCATATCTCTTCCCTCTTGCGTCTCCCTCCCACCCTCCCTATCCCACCCTTCTAGGTGGTCACAGAGCACTGAGTTGATCTCGTTGTGCTATGCAGCTGCTTCCTACTAGCTATCGACTTTGCATTTAGTAATGTATATATATCCATGCCTCTCTCTCACATCGTCCCAGCTTACACCTCCCCCTCCCCGTGTCCTCAAGTCCATTCTCTATGTCTGGCCTTTAATCCTGTCCTACCCCTAGGTTCGTCAGAACCTTTTTTTTTCTTTTTTTAGATTCCATATATATGTGTTAACATATGGTATTTGTTTTTCTCTTTCTGACTTACTTCACTCTACATGACAGACTCTAAGTCCATCCACATTACTACAAATACCTCAATTTCCTTTCTTCTCTATAGCTGAGTAATATTCTATTGTATATATGTGCCACATCTTTATCCATTCATCTATCAATGGACACTTAGGTTGCTTCCATGTCCTGGCTATTGTAAATACTGCTGCAATGAACATTGTGGTACATGTCTATTTTTGAATTATGGTTTTCTCAGGGTATATGCCCAGTAGTGGGATTGCTGGGTCGTATACTAGTTCTATTTTTAGTTTTTTAAGGAATCTCCATACTGCTCTCCATAGTGGCTGTATCAATTTACATTCTCACCAACAATGCAAGAGGGTTCCCTTTTCTCCACACCCTCTCCAACATTTATTGTTTGTAGATTTTTTGATGATGGCCATTCTGACCAGTGTAAGATGATACTTCATTGTAGTTCTGATTTGCATTTCTCTAATGATTAGTGATGTTGAGCATTCTTTCACGTGTTTGTTGGCAATCTGTGTATCTTCTTTGGAGAAATGTCTATTTAGGTCTTCTGCCCATTTTTGGATTGGGTTGTTTGTTTTTCTGATATTGAGCTGCATGAGCTGCTTGTAAAGTTTGGAGATTAATCCTTTGTCAGTTGCTTCATTTGCAAATATTTTCTCCCATTCTGAGTGCTGTCTTTATCTTATTTATGGTTTCTTTTGCTGTGCAAAAGCTTTTAAGTTTCATTAGGTCCCATTTGTTTACTTTTGTTTTTATATCCATTTCTCTAGGAGGTGGGTCAAAAAGGATCTTGCTGTGACTTATGTCACAGAGTGTTCTGCCTATGTTTTCCTCTAAGAGTTTTAGAGTGTCTGGCCTTACATTTAGGTTTTTAATCCATTTTGAGTTTACTTTTGTGTATGGTGTTAGGGAGTGTTCTAAGTTCATTCTTTTACATGTAGCTGTCCAGTTTTCCTAGCACCACTTATTGAAGAGGCTATCTTTTCTCCATTGTATATTCTTGCCTCCTTTATCAAAAATAAGGTGACCGATGCAAGAGGGAAGAGATATGGGGATATATGTATATGTATAACTGATTCACTTTGTTATAAAGAAGAAACTAATACACAATTGTAAAGTAATTGTACTCCAATAAAGATGTTAAAAAAAATAAGGTGACCATATATGCATGGGTTTATCTCTGGGCTTTCTAACCTGTTCCAATGATCTATATTTCTGTTTTTCTGCCACTACCATACTGTCTTGATGACTGTAGCTTTGTAGTATAATCTGTAGTCAGGGAGCCTGATACCTCCAGCTCCATTTTTCTTTCTCAAGATTGTTTTAGCTGTTCAGGGTCTTTTGTGTTTCCATACAAATTGTTAAAGTTTTTGTTCTAGTTCTGTAAAAATGCCATTGGTAATTTGGTAGGGATTGCATTAAATCTGTAGATTGCTTTGGGTAGTATAGTCATTTTCACAATGTTGATTCTTCCAATCCAGGAGCATGGTATATCTCTCCACCTGTTTGTATCATCTTTAATCACTTTTATCAGTGTCTTACAGTTTTCTGCATACAGGTGTTTTGTCTCCTTAGGTAAGTTTATTCCTAGGTACTTTATTCTTTTGTTGCTATGGTAAATAGGAGTGTTTTCTTAATTTCTCTTTCAGATTTTTCATCATTAATGTGTAGGAATGCAAGAGATTTCTGAGCATTAATTTTGTATCCTGCTACTTTACCAAATTCATTGATTAGGTCTAGTAGTTTTCTGGTAGAGTCTTTAGGATTCTCTATATATAGTATCATGTCATCTGCAAACAGTGACAGCTTTACTTCTTCTTTTCCAATTTCGATTACTTTTATTTATTTTTCTTCTTTGATTGCTGTGGCTAAAACTTCCAAACTATGTTGAATAATAGTGGTAAGAGTGGGCAACCTTGTCTTGTTCCTGATCTTAGTGGAAATGGTTTGTTTTTCACCATTGAGAATGATGTTGGCTGTGGGTTTGTCACATATGGCCTTTATTATGTTGAGGTAAGTTCCCTCTATGCCTACTTTCTGGAGGATTTTTATCATAAATGGGTGTTGAATTTTGTCAAAAGCTTTTTCTGCATCTATTGAGATGATCATATGGTTTTTATTCTTCCGTTTGTTAATATGGTTTATCTCATTGATTGCTTTGCATATATTGAAGAATCCTTGCATTCCTGGGATAAACCCCACTTGATCATGGTTTATGTTCCTTTTAATGTGCTGTTGGATCCTGTTTGCTAGTATTATATTAAGGACTTTTGCATCTATATTCATCAGTGATATTGGCCTGTAGTTTCCTTTTTTTGTGACATCTTAGCCAGGTTTTGGTATCAGGGTGATGGTGGCCTCATAGAATGAATTGGGGAGTGTTCCTCCCTCTGCTATATTTTGGAAGAGTTTGAGAAGTATAGGTGTTAGCTCTTCTCTAAATGTTTGATAGAATTTACCTGTGAAGCCATCGGGTCCTGGGCTTTTGTTTGTTGGAAGATTTTTAAGCACAGTCTCAATTTCAGTGCTTGTGATTTGTCTGTTTCTATTTCTTCCTGGTTCAGTCTCAGAAGATTGTGCTTATCTAAGAATTTGTCCATTTCTTCCAGGTTGTCAATTTTATTGGCATATAGTTGCTTGTAGTAATCTCTCATGATCTTTTGTATTTCTGCAGTGTCAGTTGTTCCTTCTCCTTTTTCATTTCTAATTCTATTGCTTTGAGTCTTCTCCCTTTTTTTCTTGATGAGTCTGGCTAATGGTTTATCAATTTTGTTTATCTTCTCAAAGAACCAGCTTTTAGTTTTATTTATCTTTGCTATCGTTTCCTTCATTTCTTTTTCATTTATTTCTGATTTGATCTTTATGATTTCTTTCCTTCTGCTAACTTTGGGGGTTTTTGTTCTTCTTTCTCTGATTACTTTAGGTGTAAGGCTAGGTTCTTTATTTGAGGTGTTTCTTGTTTCTTGATGCAGGATTATATTGCTATACTCTTCCCTCTTAGAACTGCTTTTGCTACATCCCATAGGTTTTGGGTTGTCATGTTTTCATTGTCATTTTTTTCTAGGTGTTTTTTGATTTTCTCTTTGATATTTTCAGTGATCTCTTGGTTATTAGTAGTGTATTGTTTAGCCTCCATGTGTTTTTATTTTTTACAGATTTTTTTCCTGTAATTGATATCTAGTCTCATAGTGCTGTGGTCAGAAAATACACTTCATATGATTTCAATTTTCTTAAATTTGCCAAGGCTTGATTTGTAACCCAAAATATGGTCTATCCTGGAGAATATTCCATGAGCACTTGTGAAGAAAGTGTATTCTGTTGTTTTTGGATGGACTGTCTAAAATATCAATTAAGTCCATCTTGTTTAAAATACCATTTAAAGCTTGTGATTCCTTATTTATTTTTATTTTCAATGATCTGTCCATTGTTGATAAAGTCCCCTGCTATGTTACTGTCGATTTCCCCTTTTATGGCTGTTAGTATTTGCCTTATGTATTGAGGTGTTCCTATGTTGGGTGCATAAATATTTACAATTGTTATATCTTACTGTATGGATCTTTAGATCATTATGTTGTGTCCTTCTTTGTCCCTTGTAATTGTCTTTGTTGTAAAGTCTCTTTTGTCTGATATGAATATTGCAACTCGAGCTTTCCTTTGATTTCCATTTGCATGGAATATCTTTTTCCACCCCCTCACTCTCAATCTGTATGTGTCCCTAGGTCTGAAGTGGGTCTCTTGTAGACAGCATATATACCCGTCTTGTTTTTGTATCCATTCAGCCAGTCTAAGTCTTTTAATTGGATCATTTAATCCATTTACACTTAAGGTAATTATCAATATGTATGTTCCTATTACCATTTTCTTAATTGTTTTTGGTTTGTTACTGTAGGTCTTTTCTTTCTCTTGTGTTTCCTGGCTAGAGAAGTTCCTTTCGCATTTGTTTTAAAGCTGGTTTAGTGGTACTGAATTCTCTTAGCTTTTGCTTGTCTGTTTTAATTTCTCCTTTGAACCTGATTGAGATCCTTCCTGGGTAGAGTATTCTTGTTTGTAAGTTTTTCTCTTTCATCACTTTAAATATGTCCTGCCACTCCCTTCTGGCTTGGGGAGTTTCTCCTGAAAGATCAGCTGTTAACCTTATGGGGATTCCCTTGTATGTTATTTGTTGATTTTCCCTTGCTGCTTTTAATATTTTTCTTTGTATTTAATTTTTGATAGTTTCATTAATATGTGTCTTGGAGTGTTTCTCCTTGGATTTATCCTGTATCGGACTCTCTGCACTTCCTGTACTGGATTAACTATTTCCTTTCCCATATTAGGGAAGTTTGCAACTATAATCTCTTCAAATATCTTCTCAGTCCCTTTCTTTTTCTCCCCTTCTTTTTCTTTTTCTCCCCTTCTTCTGGGACCCCTATAATTTGAATGTTGGTGCATTTAATGTTGCCCCAGAAGTCTCTGAGACTGTCCTCTATTCTTTTCATTCTTTTTCATTCTTTTTCTTTGCAGTAGTTATTTCCACTATTTTGTCTTCCAGGTCACTTACCCGTTCTGTCTCAGTTATTCTGCTATTGATTCTTTCTAGAGAATTCTTAATTTCATTTATTGTGTTGTTCATCATTGTTTGCTTGCACTTTAGTTCTTCTAGGTCCTTGTAAAATGTTTCTTGCATTTTCTCCATTCTATTTCCAAAATTTGGGATCATCTTTACTATCATTACTCTGAATTTTTTTTCAGGTAGACTGCCTATTTCCTCTTCATTTGTTTGGTCTGATGGGTTTTTGCCTTGGTACTTCCTCTGCTGTGTGCTTCTCTGTCTTCTCATTTTGCTTAACTTACTGTGTTTGGGGTCTCCTTTTCGCAGGCTGCAAGTTTGTAGTTCCCGTTATTTTTGGTGTCTGTCCCCAGTGGCTAAAGTTGGTTCAGTGGGTTTTGTAGGCTTCCTGGTGGATGGGACTGGTGCCTGTGTTCTGGCGGATGAGGCTGGATCTTGTCTTTCTGGTGGGCAGGACTGTGTTCGGTGCTGTGCTTTCGGGCGTGTGTGACCTTATTATGATTTTAGGCAGCCTCTCTGCTAATGAGCGGCATTGTGTTCCTGTCTTGCTAGTTGTTTGGCATAGGGTGTCCCACACTGTAGGCTGCTGGTCGTTGAGTGAAGCTGGGTGCTGGTGTTGAGATGGAGATCTCTGGGAGAGTTTTGCCATTTGATATTCCGTGGAGCTGGGAGGTCTGCGGTGGACCAGTGTCCTGAACTCGGCTCTCCCACATCAGAGGCACAAGCCTGACACCAGCCGGAGCACCAAGACCCTCCGTATGTCAGCCACATATGTATGTCAGCCACATATGTATGTCAGCCACACAGCTCAGAAGACAAGGGAGAGAAAAAGCATACAAACAAGCAAGAAAGAAAGAAAGAAAGAAAGAGAAAGAAAGAGAAAGGAAGAAAAGAAAGTTATTAAAATAAAAAAGAATTATTAAAAATTAAAAAGTAATTAAACAAGAAAAGAAAGAAAGAAGAGAGCAACCAAATCAAAAAACAAATACACTAATGATAACAAGTGCTAAAAACTATAATAAAAACAAAAAACAAAAACCAAAAAAAAAATAAAAGGACAGACAAAACCCAGAACAAATGGTAAATCAAAGCTATACAGACAAAATCACACACAGAAGCATACACATACAGACTCACAAAAAGAGGGAAAAGAAAAGAATATATCTATGTTGTTGCTCCCAAAGTCCACCTCCTCAATCTGGGGTGGTTCATTGTCTATTCAGGTATTCCACAGATGCAGGTACATCAAGTTGATTGTGGAGATTAAATCCGCTGCTCCTGAGGCTGCTGGGAGAGATTTCCCTTTCTCTTCTTTGCTCGCACGGCTCCCGGGGTTCAGCTTTGGATTTGGCCCTGCCTCTGCATGTAGGTGGCCGGAGGGCGTCTGTTCTTCGCTCAGACAGGATGGGGTTAAAGGAGCCGCTGATTCAGGGGCTCCGGCTCACTCAGGCCGGGGGGAGGGAGGGGTGCGGATGCGGGGCGAGCCTGCGGCGGCAGAGGCCGGCGTGACGTTGCACCAGCCCGAGACGCGCCGTGCGTTCTCCCGGGGAAGTTGTCCCTGGATCATGGGACCCCGGCAGTGCCGGGCTGCACAGCCTCCCAGGAAGGGAGGTGTGGAGAGTGACCTGTGCTTGCACACAGGCGGCAGCAGCAGCCCCAGCGTCTCATGCCTGTCTCTGGGGTCCGCGCTTTCAGCCGCGGCTCGCGCCCGTCTCTGGAGCTCCCCAGACTCCCTCCCGGCCAGCCGTGGCGCACTAACCCCTTCAGGCTGTGTTCACGCCGCCAACCCCAGTCCTCTCCCTGCGTTCCGACCGAAGCCCGAGCCTCAGCTCCCAGCCCCGCCCGCCCCGACGGGTGAGCAGACAAGCCTCTCAGGCTGGTGAGTGGCGGTCGGCACCGATCCTGTGTGGGAATCTCTCCACTTTGCCCCCCGCACCCCTGTGGCTGTGCTCTCCTCCGCTACTCCACCCACAGTCTCCTTCCGTGAAGGGGCTCCTAGTGTGTGGAAACCTTTCCTCCTTCACGGCTCCCTCCCACTGGTGCAGGTCCCGTCTCTATCCTTTTGTCTCTGTTTTTTCTTTTTTCTTTTGCCCTACCCAGGGACGTGGGGAGTTTCTTGCCTTTTGGGAGGTCTGAGGTCTTCTGCCAGCGTTCAGTAGGCATTCTGTAGGGGTTGTTCCACGTGTAGATGTATTTCTGTTGTATCTGTGGGGAGGAAGGTGATCTCCACGTCTTACTCTTCCGCCATCTTCAAGGTCTCTCAGGCATGGAGTCTTAACCACTGGACTGCCAAGGAAGTCCTGAGAAAATGGTTTTTTGAGGGTATTTAACTACAGAGTTTCTGTATCTTGTAGATTTCTATCAAATTTTTTTCTGAGTGGAAGGAATCAGAGCAGTGACACAGGGGGCCTAAAACTGGGGTCTATCGAAGTCATTTCAACCAGTACTTACAAAACATTTATATATAACATTGCACCAAGCACTATAGACAATTAGATACATATCTTATATAGCTGTGCATAAAAGAGGGTTTGGAAGGATTAAAAACACAACAATAATATGCATTTTCTTCCTTAATTGAATAGTTAACAAATTTCACTTATTCCATAACTGAAATTAGTGGCATTTGTCAATTATATGTGTCATTATGATTTCTCTAAAGGTAATATTATGAGATAATTTGAATGTTAATACAAATATAGAACTATTTATAAAAATAAGTGTGATACCTAGAGCAACATCATAAACACACTTAGAGTAGCTTTGACGAGTTAGTCAGAAGAACTGTGCCCCACGTATATCAAAGGATCAGAAAAATGACCACCTTCCAGAACATCATGACTAGTTAAAAACCAATACATCCAATAAAGATGTTAATAAATAAATAAATAAATAAAACTTTAAAAATCAATACATATGTTTATTTTTGGCACAGGTCATTTTATTTTATGGCTTTGCTGGTATTTGAAAGCTAATCATAAAGGTTTAAGGATATCTCAGTAACTTTGCTGAGAGAGGGAATATATTAAAGAATTAGATTAAAACAATAGAATTAGAAAATATCTGAACCCAGGAACTCCAGGGAAAACAAATTACCATTTATATTTTATCCACATGATTTTGTGCAATTTTAAAGATAATCTAGGAATGATTTATAATGTTTCCCATAAGTGTTAGCAGTATTTTGTCAAGGATAATAAATACTCTAAAGAAATTTCTCACCCTATAGAAAATAAGTATCACTACAAGGAAATCAACCTTAATTATTATTTATTAGGCAAAGTTTCGATGTATTATTTCTTAAAAAACATAATAATAGGGGCTTCCATGGTGGCGCAGTGGTTGAGAATCTGCCTGCTAATGCAGGGGACACGGGTTGGAGCCCTGGTCTGGGAGGATCCCACATGCCGCGGAGCAACTAGGCCCGTGAGCCACAACTACTGAGCTTGTGTGTCTGGGGCCTATGCTCCACAACAAGAGAGGCCGCCATAATGAGAGGCCCGCGCACCACAATGAATAGTGACCCCCGCTTGCCACAACTAGAGAAAGCCTTCGCACAGAAACGAAGACCCAACACAGCAAAAATAAATAAATTAATTAATTAACTCCTACCCCCAACATCTTCTTAAAAAAATAATAAAAATAATAAATTTAAAGTTTAGGGGTGTAAAGTCTTAGCAGTACAGGGCCTTTTTGTAACTTGAAATTTCCCCTAAAGCACTCCAGATTTAAAATTCTCCTCTGAGCAAACTCTCTGTGACTGTAACTCTCAGATTAGTGTCACTACTTCAGATGGGAGTTTTTATTGTATAATTATAAAAGACCACAAATCAAATGAGTTAGAAGGGGAGGGTGGGGGAGGAGTCAATGGGAGTAGGGTTGAGAAGTAAGGTAAAAAGTTAAAAAAAACTAAAATGAGAGTTTTCATGGACTAATGATGGTAATAAAATGGAATGAATTAAGGAGAATAATGTTCTTAATCATTCTAAAAATTTTAAAGTATTTTTTAAAGGGAGGATGGCAGTATTTTCTGGATGGGACAAAATTCACCTAACACAGTGGTTTTCAAGTTCTCACTAGAGCAATGCAGTGGTTCTCAAAGTGTGGTCCCTGGACCAGCAGTCTCAGCATCCCCTGGGAACTTGTTAGAAATGCGAATTATCAGGCCCAATCCCAGACATACTGAACCAGGAGCTATGGGTGGGGCCCAGTAATCAAATGTTAACAAAGTCCTACAGGTGATTCTAATTCTTGAAAGAGGTGGAGAACCAAATTAGTAACACGGGAGCTTTAAGAACTACCAATGCCCAGGCCGGTCCCAGAACAATTAAATCAGAATCTCTGAGGATGGGGTCTTGGCATCAATATGGTTCACAACACTCCTCAGGTCTTCCGATGTCAGATAGAGAATCATTTCCTTAGAGAGTCCCCCACAACCGAGAGAAAGGAGCCAACTGGATGAGCTCCACATGTAACCCTCCTACAATAGGATTAATTAAATCTTGAACCAGTTTGTTTTACTTCTTTGTCAATGAAAGATTTTCTTAAAAGAAGTGTGAAACCACAGGCTGGGTACAGTCAGGACTGATTAGTTCTATTTAAATCTTTTAACACCTTTGTCAGTAGATTCAAACTCTGAAGGAATAGGGACCCTAGGCTTAATGTTTGCACGTGCAGAAAGGAGGAGGGGGGATGACCATCCTGACCCATGGGGCACAGTAAGGATACCTCAACAGCCGAGACTATGAAGAAAGGGCCAGGGCTCCAGTGAAGGGGAAGGTAGGAGAGTCCTACAATCAGAATACAGACAGGCCCGGACAAGGGTTTACAACAACAAAAAGCCGGTATGGTGTCACAGGCAGATCTCACCTGCACCAATCAGAGTTTACCTGAGGCTACCTTGGTACAGCTAAATAGAGATTAGTCAGACATAAAGATTAGTTATCTCTGAAATTATTCTGCAAAATCGCGGGGAAACTTTTAAAAATTTGCTGACGTTAAATGTACATGCAAATTTCCAGGCACTTATCTCAACAGATGGCACCCAATCATCCCCATTAAAGGTTCTTTGGAATGTGAGATGGGGTGTTTGTTTACCAGAAGGTTGTTCAAGAGACACTGTTTCGCGGGTTTCCCTGGGGAGCTGGCATCAAGAGAAAGAGACAGAAATCCAGGACTGTTCTGCTATTATTTTCTCTTCACCAAGATTTCAAGAAATTGTACTGAAAGTGTAGCAAACATTGTTAAAGGGATTTCCATTCTTCATAAGAAAGATAAACATGGAAAAATTGGGACTCATTTAGTGATTGAATTATTAAAGATGAACGTCGAATATCCTGATTTAAAAGAAATTAGACAGAAATTAGATTAGTTTAACTTTCAGTCGAAGACACTTAGTGAGGTAGTTATATATCCCAGTATTTATGCTGTAGCATTGTATCAAATAATTAATAAGATTTTGAAATGTGGTTCAAAATACTGCAGATACAAAGAATTAGCATAAAAAATGAAAATGAAAAAGAATAGTTGGGGGTCTCAACAGTATAATCTCATATTTTGAAGATAGCATCAAAATGTGCTTTAGTTTTTTCCCTACAACAATAGTTCAAAAACTTCATCTGCCCCAGAGTCACCTGGGACACAGATTGCTGGGCCCTACTCCTAGAGTTTCTGAGTCCAGGAGTCTGGCATGCAGGCTGATTTTGCATTTCTAACAAGTTCTCTGGTGATGCTAATGCTGTTGCTCTGGGCACCACACTTTGAGAAGCACTGATTTAGAATATGAGTAGATTCCAGCATGTAGAATTTGTTTAAATTTAACAAATTTAACAAATTTAAATAGAATTTGTTTAAAATCTTACCATATAAGATTTACAAAGAGGTAAAGAATAAGTAAATAAGTACTTGACCTACCACCTAACCTAAGAAATTAAACATTACAATACAGTTGAAATTACCTATAAACCTTTCCAGATTCCATTCCTCTTCCAACTTCAAACCTAGGGGTAATCAATATTTTTCATGTTTAATTTTTATTCTTTATGGTTTGCAGAGAACTACTGCAAATCAACAAGAAATGGGAAATCTTAAAAAAAAAAAGTAGATGAATAACCAATTTTCAGAAGAAACCCAAAAGGTCAGCAAATATATGAAGACATGCTCAAGCTCAATAATCAGAGGAGAGATGGAAGGGGGGAGGAGCAGGATAAGGGTAGGGATTAAGAGGTACAAGCTACTATGTATAAAATAAATGAGCTACAAGGCTATATTGTACAGCTCAGGGAAATATAGCTATTATTTTATAATAACTTTAAATGAAATATAATCTATAAAAATTTTGAATCTTGAACAACTTTGTTGTTGTTCAGCTGAACAACAACAAAGTTGTTCACCTGAAACTCATATAATATTGTAAATCAACTATATTTTAATTTTTTTAAATTTAAAAATTAAAAAAACATCAAATTGTACACCTTAAATATACACAATTTTATTTATACCTATTGAGGTATTTTTATTTCATTTAATTATTTTAAAAAATAGGAATCACACATAGATAATGTACAGTGATTGCTTTCTGAATACGTTGAATGGATCCAAACAAAGGTCTTTGTGGGCCCCTCCCTAGAATGCTATTAAAAGAGGTGTGTAAACAAGATAATCCAATCAGGATGAAAGGTTTACCCACTCCTTCGGGAGTATAAAAGGAGTTGAGAGAGGCGTGAGTGATGCATTCGGTGCCCTGAGAGTGAAGCTACAAGAGTGGACCTTTGTTGGGATAACCAAACCTACACCAAGAGAACAGGCTGGAGAGAGGGTGAGTAGACCCGTGTGTGAAAGGGGGGAAAGTCGGGCTCCCCAGGCCTTAGAAACTGTTAACAGTGGTTCTCTCCAAGGATGAGATTTGGAGTATAGATGTGGATAGGGAGTTCGCTTTAAAACATATCTATAGTGTTTGATTTTTAGAACTATGTGTGTGATTTCTTTTCCTATTAAAAAGTTTCAGTTTGTGGGACTTCCCTAGTGGTCCAGTGGTAAGACCCCGGGCTTCCACTGCAGTGGGTGCAGGTTCCATCCCTGGTGGGGGAACTAAGATCCCACATGCTGGGCAGCATGGCCAAAAATCAACAACAAATGTTTCAGGTTATTAAGTAGTAATCTGGATCCTTCATCTCCAGATTACACGTGATAATATTTTTTATAGCCCAAATATCAGGAGAACAAATAGGTCTTTGACATCAGACCTATCCCAGATAATTGGGGGAACTATGGTCACAAAATTTATATTCTGATTATCAAAGGATTATCTAAGTTTGAAACTACGTCCAATAAGAGCTATGTTATGTAATAATGTAAAGTCTGGTCACTGGCAAGTTTAAAAATCAGTATTTTTCATAATTAAAAAAAATCAATCTGGTAATCGAAAGGTGAACCATAATTTATCTTCTTAATAACCTGAAATCATTTTTGCTCTGGGAATCTAGTTATACATACTTGATCATGATTACCTGGGTCTTTTTTTTTTTTTTTGTCTGTGCCCTCGAGGTTTGTGGAATCTTTCCCCAACCAGCACAGAGTCCTAACCACTGGGCCACCAGGGAATTCCCAATCTGGGTCTTTTTTAAGAATGTTGAGAGGGTTTTTCTCATATATAAAAGCAATACAAGCCATTGTGGATAATTTGGAAGATACAGAAAAGTATAAAATAAAATGTCCAAAACCTATACTACTTCAGAAATAGTCACTATATACATCTTGATGTATTCCTTTCCAGACATTTTCTTTGTATGTACCACAAATATTCTTTCAAAATGAAGATTATGTCATATAAAGTTCATTATCCTTAACATTCCTTCATGACCATGACCTCTTTTCAGTGAATATTCTTGGGAAATATGATATAAATAGTTGCATAGAATTCTTCATACAAATTTACCAGATTGTATTTAACTGGTCCCCAAAGTTCAATGTAGTAAGGAAAAGGTATATCTGAGTATACTGAGTAAATTCAAAAACCATTCTTTTTCTTCAGGGATACTATTGAACTTCAAACTACAATAGACCCTTGAACAATGCAGGGGTTAGGGGTGCTGACCCTCCTCACAGCCGAAAATCCACCCATAACTTGTAGTCAGCCCTATGTCCCCACAGTCCCTCTATATCCGCAGTTCCGAATCCAGTTTCAAACAACCTTAGATCATATGGTACTATAGTATTTACTATTTAAAAAATCCACAAATAAGTGGACCCGCACAGTTCAAACCTGCGTTGTTCAAGGGTCAACTCCACATATTTTGCTTAATCAAGTAAGTCCCCAGTAATCGTGTTATAAGACTGAATGGAGCCTTTTGAAGATATCAAAGCTTTACTGTAAAAGGCACTTCTTGGTTACTCAGGTTTGAACAAAATCTGGTAATAGAATGTGTGTGAATGTGGTATGTGGAAACCCAGAGTTTTGGTCCCCATGCTCCATAGTGAAAGCCAAAGGTCAATGTACTTCCTCTTTTATGAATAACCAATTCCATGGGTGGCCTAAAGAGAGAATTCTTATTGGCTAAGACAGGTTAATGAGATTCAGCTTGTAATCCTGTAGTGGTGTAGCTACTTTAGTGCTACAGTGTAGCTAGATCTTCTCTGGCCATTAGCACATATTTCTATCTTCATGCCCCCAACAAAAGCATCTCAGTTAAGGAATGTGTAGTTTACTGGTGATTGATTGACTGCATTATCTCTGATTAGATCAGGGGATAGGAATTCCGGTGTCTTTGTGCATAAGAGCAAGAATTCACACAGGGGTTGTAGGGAAGGGGAAAGAAAGAGGAAATGATGGTATGAACAGCTAAACAAAACTTTTGCCCAGTTTGAGAGTGTAATTGTAATGGGGCGCAATTAAGTTACTTGACTCAGGTTATTCAAAAGGTAATGGTTACAGTTGTTTAAAGTAGAAAATAAGAATAACAGGGCATCAAAGTTAGTGATGTCATATCAGTTGGTATTATTTAAGAAACTTATAAGCACAACTGAAAAATCCCAGTTATCAGTCTAGGAATGTTCATAGTCATAGACTATACTTTTTTGTTTTTTTGGTAATTAAGTGATTTAAATTTTTAAAAAAGCAAAATATTGGAAGCACAAATATTCAGATTAACAGATGGTAGACTCCTCTCAGCAGAGACAATAAAAAAAGACTTTACAATTCTTCTCACCAGAAGTGTATTTAGTTACAATTCAGTCTTGCAGTCTTTTTTTTTTTTCAAGCACATTTCATTATAGTAGAATTTTTCTCTATTCTTGTCAAGTTTCTGATCCGTCTGGAAAACTTCAACCAATATGAAAAACATTCATGTTCTTTTCATCCAATTATCATAATACTGGGAGTATTTGGTTCAAAACTTGGGACCAGAAATTCTTATTCTCTTTCTTCCTAACTCTAGTCCCTCCTTAGGAAGACTCTACTTTCACTCCCACATGCCAACCCAGGCAGAATTAAGCATCACTTCTCAGGGTTCCCATAGCACCCAGCGGAAAACATCTGTTAGACATTTTATCTTGCTGTACTGTAACTGTTTACACAGGGATCACTTTTGAGGACAGCATCTTTTTCACAATTGTATAACACCCACACCCCCATCTCTTAGACCAGTGCCAGTGCATAGTGAATGCTCACAGAAATTTCTCCATCCAAGGAGAAGACTAGTCTTAGAGGCAACATGGACAGTTCTGAGACATATGGTATGGTTTCTGCACATATTTATCTGTGGCTGACGTCAGAATGGAGCCAAGCAAAGCAGCAATTGTTCCAGGTATTCATAGAAACCTCAAACCTCCATTTCTTGTCATCTTTCCACTCCCAGAACAATTGCTGTTCATTTCTAGTAATAGAAGATTAGTGCTAACTGACCCTCCCTTCTTCAAAGGAGAACATAGTTGGCTCAGCAAAGACAGTGGGCTCCGTAGAGCGTAGAAGCTCTCCGAGGCTGCCCTGAGACAGGTGGAAGTACAGGTGTGACTCACCATGGCAACCGTCTCCAGCATTAGAGCACTGAGTCAGATGTCACAGTAAGACAAGGACCTTGGAAGAGTTCACTGGAAATCAGAGAATTTAAGAATTCGATCTTTTTGTCATGTCATTAAAATATGTTTAGACCTATAGGAAGTAAAATCCTTGAAGTTGTGTCTCCCTCTCTCCTATCTCTTCAGATACCTATTTCTATAAGTGGCATGGGGCCTCAGTTACCAGAAATATTATTACTGCTGCTATAGCTGCTACTGTAATCACAATTCTTGGACCCACGAAGAGTTTTGTGTGCCCCACTGCACTAGAAATAGATGATTTTGCCTTCTTGTGTGACATACTACAAAAGGCATGCTTTCACTCTGCCTAGCTAATGATGAGCTACCTTACAGCAGCAGCTGGTGGGAGCTTTTAGCATTCACAGACCCCAACCTGTGAATCAGAATCACCCGAGGTGCCTCTAAAGTTTGGGAGCCACAGCCTCAGAGGAGGTTGGAGCATTTATTTAACCCGTGGATCCTGATTTTATGAGAAGAATGAGTCTGGGAGCAGTTTACAATTTTGACTAGCTTAATTACTAAGTGTGTTTCAACCTCTCCTTATGGAAGATGGGGTAGCCAAATCTCCTCCCAAAGCCTTGTTAAGAGTCGGTAAGAGATGCAATCAGATAATACAAGGGAAATCATTTGGGAGTTAAATTACATGGAAATGCAAATTATGTGCCCGTTAGGAGGACTTCCCCTTGGCTCTGAGATGACTGCCACATTCTGTGAGCACTTGATGAGTCACTTATCTTCTCCAGGGCTCTGCTCCCTGAGGTATAATTGGATGATCTTTCAGGTCTTTCCAGTTCCATCTTTACATGGCTCTAAAATTCTCTCATCTTCTTATAGTTGGAAAAACTCCATCCTCCAACACCTTACTGTATTTGCTGCCTCACATCATTCTAACAGCTTCTGAATCTCAGCTACTCAAAAAGGCACACAGATATAGACACTTTACAATATCCTTATACAATAACCATGGCAGACAGAGAGGTTGGGCCGTGTAGATAGAGTGCTTTAAAAAGATAAAAATCCCCTTAAAAATGAAAGATTTTCATGTAGAATCAAGGGATCCAAGAATAGAACAATAACTAAGAAACTTGAAGGGCCATATTTAATGATTCCATAATCATAAATTGTGTGCATAGATGCAGGATAAAACCCTAAATAGGATGCAACTACCACAAGATGTTTGCCATCCTGAATTAAGCCCTATATGTACAGTAGCCACCTGCCAGGATTTTCCCCTCTCAAAAAGGATTTAATTGAAGGAGAACTATTACAAAGATTGTAAAATCTGTTCTTAAATAATTATCATTGATCAGTCAGCACCTTCAGTGTATATGGAGCCAACAGAACACATGCCATACTCTTCTCAATTAAAATTTAATGTTAATAGCATTTCTTTGGTACAATATACAAAACAAAGAAAGGAAAAATTTCCCTTAAATTTTCAAAAAGTTAATCCAGTCTTCAAGTACACATTTTTGAAAATCTAAAAGTTTAATCACACTAATACACCACCTTAAAAATATTATAATAAACTTACTTTAGGTGTGCCATGTTAAGTATTTTCTCAGAGCATGGCTTCTGTCTGCCTTATAGTACACAGAAGGGAGGGTGACACCAGAGGGGAAGTCTAGAATTCTCTGTGCAAAGGCTCTGCCAAAGAGATCAGCATGTCACTATCACTTTAGGTGAATCTGTTCTAGATCAATAATTTATTTCTGTGTCACTGATACTAGTTGTGAGTTCTTTTGTCTTGTTATTCATTTCAAGGAATAAAAAGTAAGATTATTCCTAATAGTAATGTAAAAGTGAGTTATTAATACTCTTTTAGGAGAAATGCTCAAATACAGCAACAACAACCAAAAAAAGATAGTAAACAATCTGTCTTTGATACTATCCAAGATAAGCCAGCCTGTTATCATGACTTTCTTGATTTCACCTTCTAATCTTTGTCTGCTGCTAGATCCCATTTCTTGGTTCTGTGTCCTACCAAACACCAGCACTGTCCTCTAAACATCCTTAAATAAAGCATGAAACAATAATACCACAAAATATGCTAGTTGCTCATTAAATACCTACTATGTGCCAAGTACTGTGTTAGGCACAGGGAAATTAATAGTACCTGGCCTCTGCCTTGGAAAGCTTCATGGGGTATGAGGGATACAGATGGGTTTACAAAAATGGTTATCATAATGCAATGAATGCTTCATTAGAGGTATGCACAAGAAACTATTGAAGCATGGGGAATGGAGTACCTAATTGATGTAGTGGCCAGGAAAGCTTCATAAGAGAATTAATTGTAGAGTTTTAGGGGAAGTAGAAAGAGAACTTTCTAGGTAAAAGGAATTGCAGACAATAGAGGTCTGAGAAAACATGGCAAATATTTTGGAAACCACAAGTTGTTTCAAAGACTAGAAGAGTAACAGGAGTGCAGGAAGTAGGGCTGGGAAGGCAAAGGCATAATTTGGAGGGTCTTAAATGTCTTGCTAATTTGGACTTTCTAAAAGTTAATAGAGGGCCACTGGAGGATTTTAAGTAGGAGAATGACAAGATCAGATTTGCATTTTTTTTAAAGACACTGAATTTTTTAACAATACAGGATGGATTAGATGGAGACAAGACTAGAAGTCATTGAATCAAGCTATTTCAGTACAACTTAGTAAATATTGTTAAAGGGATGAATGAAGGAATGAAAGAAGGGGGAACAGATGAAGGAAGGAAGGAAGACTGACAGTAAAAAGTGGAGGCAGAGGGACACTTCCTGAGATTTTTAATAGATAGACTCAACAGAAATTGGCAGCCAATCAGACAGAAGAGAAGAGAAGGGAGTATGCTAGTATGGCTGCCAGGTTTCTGGCTGGGGCATCTGAGGGCCAGAGATGGGAGTCACTGGTATCAGGACAACAAAAAGATGAACTGGTCTCATGGGGAAGGGAGGAGATTATCGGCTCAGCTTTGATCATGTGGTATGAGGTACTTGGAGTTTATACCATGGAAATATATATTTCTGGAACTCAGGCGAGAAGTCTTTACCGGAAGCACAGGGAATGTTAGGAAGTTGAAACCAAAGAAATCTTCTAAACGACTCTGAGACTGTAGAGTGTAAGAGTATAACAGAGAAGAAATAAGAAATATCCTTAAAAATACCAACAACTGGAGGACAGGAAGACAGAGGGAGACAAGCCAGGAGCTCCCAGAGGGGTAGACGAAACAAGAGAGTTTCAAGAAGGAAATAAAGAACGAGTTTCCTCGTCTGCCAAGTAGGTTGTCAGATAATGCTCATAAAGCGTTTATCACAAAGCCTGCCCATGGAGCAGGATGATGGGCTTTGGATAGGACATATCCAAGGCAGTAAGACTCTATGGCAGTATGGAGGATAGATGATTTTGCTCCACTCTCTTCCCTTTCTCATTGGAAAGAACACTGGAGAGAGGAGTCATTGCTCATTGATATTCATGATGTCCATTAGTGGGGAATTAACTAGTTCAATTTCATCAAAACCAATTCATCTTTATAAATAACATGCTCATGAAGAAAAATATTCTGTAACTATAAATACTCCTGTTGGAAATTTTTAAAGCCATTTAAAATCAATTAAAAGGATCATGATGACACTTGTAGACAGCAGGGACTTATATGGAGTCATTTTGGGAAGCTGTAGTGCATAAGACTATTCGACAGAGTTCCATTTCCACCATTACTTGTAAAAACAGTGAATTTACACAATGAACACTACATATAAGGAGAAGGGCTTAAATAGCAGTAAAAAGCAATTTGGATTTAAAAATGAATTTCCCAAAGGCTATAAAACAGTCTATAAGTTTGTTGTCAACCCACTTTTCCTGGCTGTCATCTGATGCTATAAACAACATTTTCAGTTTCCTTTTTAACTCTGGAAGTGTGGTACAGTAACTCTAAATTGTCCTGATGGGTGCACACCAATATATCAACAAAAGCATGTTCATATATTTGTAAAACCACAATCATAGTTCTTATTTAAAGTTATCAAAGGAAGCTGAGAAACCGTATGAATGGTTTCTTTCCTCCTGATGACAGCAACCCAGGATGGACAGACTAGGAATAATTAATATTGTAAAAGATCATGGAGTGGCCTCATGCATGAAAGACTAAAGGAAGGTACCTGTAGCAATTCTTTTCATAATGTAACTGATCGATTTCCATAGTTTTCAGCAGTATTTCTTAATAAAAATGAATTACGTGAAAATGAAATTTTTCAAAACATAAAAATATAAGCCTAATTTATAAATTTAATTCAATAAACATAAAGTTACCCTATCAAATTGCTATAAAAGTTCTGAAAGTCCTGCTCTCAATCTCTATACTTATCTCTTCTCAGACCAGCAACAGTTTGTAGGTTGGTTTGTACTAGCTCACAGCCCAAATCTGAGTACCACTGGCCTAGAGAACAACTTCTCTTGAAATATATATGAGAATGAGAAGGGAGGATGGAGTTTCAGTAATTTACTACATAATCATATTTTGTGATTCACTTTTACTAAACTCATAGAAGATGACATATAGGCCAGAATGCGAGAACAACCAGCATGTTCACTGTACACAGATTCAGTGCCTCTTCCCTAGGCAGTGCTGGACAAACACCGACAACCCTCAGATCTTTAGGCTTTACTGTTCTATGTACCTCTCATCATCTTCCTTCAGTTCTCATAATCTTCCTCCACACAGGTGTAATAAAATTGATTTAATTTCCACTTACAATCACATTCCAGTTCACCTTCTCTTAGGTGATACCAAAGTTACCTTGACTCAAGTTTTAGATGTTTCCAAATGTTAGTCACACATTTTTAGGCAATCTTTTGATTTATAACCACAGATATGGTATGTAAACACCCTCATTGTGGCTGAGTTTCTGGCTTAATTCTCTGAAGACAATTTTTTAGAGCAAAAAAGAAAATGGAAAAAGGAGATTTCCTTTCATTTCAAGTTCTCAGGGATCTTGAGAACTCGGGCATTACATTCCTACATGTGATGGCAAATAGATCCACCTTAAAAGTAAATTATAATGGGATTAATCCTCTGGAAACATGGACTCAGAACAGGATGGTTGTGGTGTTCTGACAGCTGGAGTGAGGTTAGGGTAACCTGGCGCCACCATCTCTTTTGCAGAGATTATAAGAAGGCCACAGACCTATCAGAACAACCTCTTCTGGGACAAATTCTAACTCCCAACTTAAATCTGACACACAAATACACCTCCCTCTACTTCTAAACAGTCATCATACAATTAAATGTTTCAAATATCTTCCATGTAAATAACATTCCAGACATTCATTTTCTGAAAATATTACCTGAAATTCTGAAAATATTAGGAATATGGGATATGACTTAAATCCTCCAAGTGCTCATTTGGTATTCCCAATAACAAGGGTAGCACTTTTGGAAAGAAACTAGAAAATATAGGAATTTGTAAAGAAAAAAATCGTTCATCACATCACCCAATGACACCCACAAAGCACTTAAATGTCACTTATAACACTGTTGACATTTATGTTTATTTCTAAGTTCAAGAAAAAACTGCAAATGTGTTTAGCACAGATTGGAAGACAACAAGAGCATAATAAATTTTAGCTTTTCATACTAATAGTTACCAGGACTTTGATTGTTCTATGAAAACTTAAAATATACAACGGTTAGGCATTCCCATTGCTCTATATTCTTGAAATCCTCAGAAATACTGCCTTTCTCCAAGCATAATTTGAGGACCTTTGTTTCTTTTATGCTTCTGGTTTGCCCCTTACAAACATATTGCTGATGAAAATGGTCATGTGAATTATGAAACTTCATGTCAGTTTGCCTATAATATTCAGCACCATAGCATAAAATAGGCTTATAATAATGGCCTTCTATCTTTGTCTGGACACGGGCAACAATTCTGAGAAGCTGTAGGCCATGTTGTGATTCACGTCTTCTCAATTCTATTTCTACGTCTCTGATCTACTCACTTCTCTCCATTTCCACTGTCTCGTCACAGTCAGCACTGTCACTGTCCACCATTTAGCAAGGCAGGAAACCTCAGGTCTTTCACCGCATCACGCCAACTCCACTCTGTGGCTCCCTCCAATCCATTCTCCACAGAAAAGGAAAAATGATTTTCTTAAAACATCTATTTCCTGTTAGGCAGCTGTTGCTCATTGCCCTTAAAATAAAATCCAAATACTTACCATGGCCTACGAGGTCGCTGAATTATCCAGCCCCTGCCAGATGTGCAGGCTGACTCCTGCCTCTGTTCCCTTTTCTTATTTTGCTGCAGCCCCTCAAGTCTTTCATCTCCTTGAGCACAGACAAACTCTTCCCACCTTGGGTATTTGTACTGTCATTTCCTCCACCAAGAACCTCTCTCCTCTCCTCCTCCTCTTTCTGTGATAAATTCTTGTCCTTTAGGTCTGGGTTTCCTGGGAGACACTGCCCCTCGACTTCCCTGTCTGAAGTAACTACCCCAGCTATTCTGTTTACCGCCTTCATAGCACACATTACAACTTATATATTCTTTGCTTAGTTACTTTTTATTTTCCCTTTCCTCATCTGTATATAAATTCCACTGGAGGTAGAAACAATGTTTATGCTGTTTATCATAAGATAGCAGAGGGCCTGGCATAGGCTAGGCATTTAACAAGTGTTGAGGAGAGAAGGCGGATGGATAGCCGAAGCTATGGGGGTAAGTGAAAACCTCAGGGTGCATGCAGAGCAGGGCCAGGCAGCCCTAGAACAAACAAAACCCCAGTGAACACCATTGTTAAAGGGATTGAGAAAAAACTAAGAGGAGCCTGCAAATAAATCTTAGGAAGACTGGGAAGAGGATGCCTAAAAGGATTTCTGGAGGAACAGTAACCTGGTCATATCCAGACAAATATTGATTATCTACTATATTAACATGTCAAAGGACTCCAGAAATACATGATATGAGAACTACCTTAAGTAGAAGAAATTCTGAAATGCTTCTACACTTTTTTCTTATTCAGTATCTTCTGGTGATGAAATAAGCGATAGAAATACACTAAGATAGCAATCTTTACTGAACATGTCCTGTTAAAAAACAAAGTTGTGATACAGTAGGGAAGAGACATGACTACTGAAGCTTTCTGTTAAATAAATATTATGCTTGGCAGAACCCGTTCAAGAGCACTCCTCCTTATGTAAGGCTGACCCTAGTAAGGCTGCTTGGGTCAGTGTCTGTCTGGATTCTGCAGCCTAAATGCCAACTCTGTAAATTAAACCTGTGAAGTGACAGCTTGGCCATAGCACGCATAACAAACCTTTGACATTTATTGATACTCCATTCCCTTTCTCTGGCCAGATTAAGTTCTTTCCTAAGCTATTTTTGCCTCGCTTCAGACTGCGGCATAATTCAACATGTTCCTAACAATTTCATGGAGACTGTGGCCCTCCTGATTTCCAATTCCCAAATGATTTTTATTCAGACTTTAAAACAGCAAAAGAAATTTTTCCTAGTTCACTAAAAATAAGAATTTTCTGAAACTAGATTCCTCCGGGTACCTGTACGTGAATCAGTCATCAAAATGGCATGCTATGCCGATGCGGGGGACGCGGGTTCGTGCCCCGGTCCAGGAAGATCCCACATGCCGCGGAGCGGCTGGGCCTGTGAGCCATGGCCGCTGAGACTGCGCATCCGGAGGCTGTGCTCCGCAACGGGAGAGGCCACAGCTGTGGGAGGCCCGCGTAACGCAAAAAAAAAAAAAAAGGCATGCTATGAAAATGCTATGAAGTATTAGAGGTTTATAATAAGTCCTTTACTCAGCATCCCAAGGAAACAGTTCCTACCAGTATGCAAATAGAAATATTCTTTTGACGAATCTGTCACATCATAATACGCACGCTGAACCTCCACAGAAGTAAATACTCAACTATATTGTGTCAGGGTTTCTAATGTGAAAACACAGTTTCATGTGACTTGAAGACTTACCCAAGCAATTTTTGGGTTTGTATTCAAGTTGATTAAACTTAGACATGAAAAGTAAAGGGACAGAAAATGGACATAACAGATTTACTAAAGAGCATTAATTCTTAAAATAGTTTTTAAAAGGTTTTTCGAAAACTGCCTTAAGTCAGTTTTACAGAGAAAGATTACCTCTAATGATTGGGTTTGAATGGCTTAATGTTTATTTCTGATCCAACAGGATTCTTTTATCCAAAGATATTTACATCTTTAGCACCCACCGGGTAGGTGACTGACAGTTTCTATGTCTGACTGAGTCAAAACACAATAGCCCAAGTGCAGGTACTGATTGGCCTACGGACTTTGACTGGCTTGTGACAAGCTTAATTGCTTGTTGGAGATTTCTGTATCTAAAATTCACATAGAAATGGAGATGTAGCACCGCTGTTTGATTTTTATTATTCATCAAAAGGATGAATTGCTATCCTTATCCCAAGAAAAAATAATTGTACTTACCTGTGGGAACAGATGTTACGAGACTTACTGTGGTGATCATTTGTGAAACACACAAATGTCGAATCATTATATCAGACACCTGAAGCTAATATAATGTAATATGTCAATTACATACCGCAGTTAAAAAGTAATAAATATACAAAAATATGTGGCTATTAAAAAATACGATAAAACTTTAAATCAGTAACTTAGGGAAAGAAAACTAAGCCATTTTTTAACATAGAGCATGCTTTAGTTTTAAACAACATTCACGCACTTGAAAATTATATGTTCACAGAAATTTAAGTATACTCTCCATTTTAAACATTTTTTAAAAATTTATTTTATTTTTGGCTGCGTTGGGTCTTTGTTGCTGCGTGCGGGCTTTCTCTAGTTGTGGCGAGCAGGGGCTACTCTTCATTGCAGTGTGCGGGCTCTAGGCGGGCGGGCTTCAGTAGTTGTGGCACGTGGGCTCAGTAGCTGTGGCACGCAGTCTCAGTAGTTGTGGCACACGGGCTTAGTTGCTCCGCGGCATGTGGGATCTTCCCAGACCAGGACTTGGACCCATGTCCCCTGCACTGGCAGGCGGATTCTCAACCACTGCGCCACCAGGGAAGCCCTCCATTTTAAACTTTTTTTAAACAAATCACACAAGAAGTTTCGTTTTAGATATAAAATAGGCTGCTATATAACAGCAAAAGGAAAATAGACTGTTACAATGTTGATAGTAGCCATGGTTGTATCCCTGAGTTTTCAGGACACTTTTTACGTTTGGGGCTATACTGCCCTTAAGATCACCCTCCCCACTAGTATCCAGACAGCCACTGGGGTATTTGCCTCTATTTAGTACACCTGGCACATCATTATACCTTGCAATCTAGTATTTCTTTTCTGGGTTGTTATTGTCACATTTGATCTTTCTATCACTGCAATGGTAATACTCTTGCTTTATTAAAATTGTTTTTATCAGACTTCCTCATGGTCTCAACCTACCCTTCATGGCCCTAATAAGTCTGAGAAGATAGAAAGGGTTGAAATCCTCCATTCCTCTTACATGTCTGGTATAAGTGGAATCATTCAATGTTTACCAGATCTGCCATCCTATAAAGAGTTCTCTGCTCTTCATCATCAGTTTTTGCTGACTTGTAGTCTCCTGCAGTGCTTCATCTTCCGTAAGGATTTTCCTCATAATGCTCTTACAGTCTCCTTTACCTCCCAACTGTTGGCTTTTGAATTTTGAATATGCTAATGAAAAGTCCTGCCTACCATGATGAACTCAAGGACACGTGTTTTGCTGAGAAAAGTTAACTGCTATCTGGGCATTTTGTTTAGCTGGAAAAGAAGTCTTCCATCTTAGGGCTTCTTTCTGGAGCATTGCCTTTTCAGAAGTGTTTCCTTACTTCTGGATGTCTGGACCACTATTTGCAAGCTTGTTGACTCAGTCTGAACCCTCTGCTTCAACAAGTTCGGGCGCTGATGCTCCAAGTGCAGATCTATAGAGGTTAGTGAGTCCTCTGACCCCAGGAGACTCCTAACCAGTGACGGGATGGACCACTGTTTTCTTAAAACTTAAAACTTAAAAAAAAAAAAAAAGCTTAAAACTATTGGGCTCCACAGGGCACACACGCTCAGCAGTGAACCACAATACCACATGACACACATATAAACACGGCAGCTGCCGGAGTCGCAGGCCCATGACAATAGCAAAAGTTCTATCTAGTTTTTCATCCTTGACTGTCTTTTCCAAGTAGAGCAAGGTGGTACCTCATCTGAGAGGCTAAGACCCGCCCCCTCCCTCTCCCCCCCCCGCCCAAGCTGACTGGTCCACTTGGGAGTTTGAGCCCAGCTTTCAGAGCTTGATGAGCAACAGCTCACCGGATATTTCATGTCAGCACTGCCTGTGACCATTACGGGATCTGGCTCACAAGACTCACAACTTGTATCTCAAGTTCTACAAGAACACTGGCTAATACTGATTTGGCTCTGCTTAGCTGAACTTATATCTCGTCCCACCAAACTCATTTTTTGAAAAGCTTTCAGTCTTCCAACTAGCATCTCTGTGCTGACAAACTTTTGGCATGAGAGCAGCTGACTGAACACGGGTTTTTTTAAACTACACTATTGTAGATGTGGGTCAAGCATTTTATTTATTATGGTGTTAACTGTTCCCATGATACGTCGCCAAAATGTCCTCCCAATGGGCCGTTAAATATTTTAACTTTGTCAACAGCCTTTTGCCATATCAAAGTTTTAAACTTTTATGTAATGAAGAGGCATCGTATATTTCTCAAGCTCTTTAGTTTTCCTTGACTTAGATGGATTCAAGAGTTTCCAAGGCAAGCAATTTCCTTAAGATGAAGGTGATTTGACTTTTGTTCCCATAAAAGCCTGCCTGACCCAACTCTTTTTTGAAAGCGCTCACTTTGTTTACAGAAGTTGAATAACTATGCAAGCACAGTCTCTAAGCAGAAGTTCTAATAAATCCTAAGATGCTGCAGTACACTGACCAAGGAAACAATGGGATCCCTAAAGCCCTCTCCAACCTATGCTCAGTGAAAACAGCAAACAAAAGGCCTCAGTGTTAGTAGAAAGCAGAGTTCTTCAGAGCAGGTAAAACTCCTATTTACTCCTTCCAGAGAGAAGAAGAGAAAGAGTTTTCCGACTAGAAATGACAGAGTTGCCCTTGTGTTAACACAGAACAACCGTGATAAGCTTTACTTGTTAAGGGCCTAAATTACGAAAGACAGTGGGACGGTTCCGAAAAGGAACAAAAAGGAAAAGCTCCAGCTTGGACGCAAAGAGTTCCATCGGTCCTTGACCAAGTCGAAGGCTCTTACAATGTTTAAAACGCTGCCTAACCTTCCCTCACCCGTGGCAACGCATCCAAGGAGCCGCAGCACAGAGGATGCGTGGGAGTCGGCTATGCCACGCTTGAGCCTGCCGCAGCTGCCCGCGTGCGGAGCACGAAGGCGTGCCTAAGAGAGCCCGCGGGCGGCAGAGCGCTCCCGCCTTCCGCTGGATGGTCGCCGAAATACGACCTCCCCGCTCGAACGTGCCCGCACCTGCGCTCGCGTGGTCCGGGCCCGGGGGCTCAGGCACCCCAGGGGTCGTCGCCCGGCAGCCGTAGGGCCACAGAAACATTTGACGACGGGGATTGCAAGTCGCAGGTGCCACGGTAAACCGCAGGCAAAGCCGACTGCTGTCTGACCTACGGCAGAAGGAAGCAGGGCCGGGACTGAGACCCGGTTCCGGCCCCGAGAGGACTGCGTTTTCAGGCGAGGTCAACGGCAGGCCTCTCCTGGTGACGAGGGCGCACGCACTCGTCGGGGCGTTTTAAGGAGGAAGGGCGGCACCTCCTCCCTCTCCCGGCCTTCCCCCTCCCCTCCCTGTCCCTCCTCTGCCACTTCCCGCCCCCGCCCGGTGGCGCTCCGACTGCAGCGCGGCGCCATTCATCAACCGGTTCACACCGGCAGCCGCCGCCGCTCCGTGACGTTCGCGGGGCGGGCCTCCGCCCCCGCTCGTCGGCGCGCGACCTGGGGCCCGGCTGCGATTGGTGGCCGGGGGGCACGCACGTCAGGCGCGCTATAAATGGGAGGGCTTGTGACGCAAGGGCGCCTCGGCGCGCGTATTGGCCCCCTGGACTGCGGGCCGGTGAGGCTGCGCGCCCTTCTCGGAGCCGCTCGCTACAGACCGAGTCCGGTTCCCCCGCCGCCGTCACCGTCGCCGCAGCCCGCGAAGCCGCCTCCGCCGCCTCCGCCCCGCGACGACCGCCGCCGCCCCTGCCCTGCCGCCGCCGCCTCGGGACCGGCTGTATGATTAGGCCACAATCTTCAATGAGTAGACATATTCCTGTGAGTACCCGCGTCCCGCGCCGCCGTCTTTGTTCGGAGCCCGGCGCCCGCCCGCGTCCCGGCCCGAGTCCCGGTGGTCCTGGCGGCGGGCGGGTACCGGGGGCCGAGCCCGGGGCGCTGGGCGGGGCGCCCGGCGGCGCGGTGGCCCAGAAGCCGCTTTGTGGCCGCTTCTTCCCCTGGGCGTATTGCGGGCCCGGCCGGCGCTCCGAGGCCCCTTTGTTTGCCGCGGGGCCCTGGGATCGGGGACGTGGCCCGGGTGGGGCGCGGGCTGCGCGTCACTGCGGCGGTCGCGCCCCCAGCCCCGGCGGGCGGGCGGGCGGGAGAGGCGGCTGCGCGCGGGCTGGGCAGGGCTCTCCGGCGCGGAGCCGGCGGGACTGGGCCTGTGGGCTACCGTGCGCTCCGCGGCCGGGACCGGCGCTCGGACAAAATGGCCTCGGCGCCGCACTGAAGGCGCGGCGCGAACCCGTGACCCGGGCCGGCGCGGCCTCGCCAGGTGAGCCGGCCGCCGCGGGGGGCGCGCCCCGCCCCGGGCCGCGGGAGCGAGTCCAGGCTTGTCCTGCGCCGGGGCGGGCTGGGCCGGCGGCGTCTTGCGATCGTGGGCTCTTGGGCTGTGCCTGAGTGTCCCCTGGCGCGCCGTGTGCTTGCCTTCTGTTGGCTTGTGGCGCCGTGGCGAGCCACACCCACGGCTGTGAGTCTGAGCTTGTGCCCGTGGAACCCGCTACCGTTCCCAGTGTGTGAGGCTGTTGCGCTGTTTCTGGCACCGTGGGCTTGCTTGGGATCCAGATTGTGAGCCAGTGCTTCCTGGTTCTCTCTCTCTCTCTCTCTCTCTCTCTCTCTCTCTCTCTCTCTCTCTCTCTCTCTTTCTTTCTTATTTTTGGCCTCACCGAGCCGCTTTTGTGGGATCTTAGTTCCCTGAGCAGGCATCGAACCTGGGCTTTGGGCACTGGGAGCGAGGAGTTCTAACCCCGGACGGCCAAGGAAGCCCCATCTTGTTACTCTTTTCGTATAAATTTTGTTTGATGGCAGTAGAAAAGTTGGAGACCAGGAAACCAGATCATCCCCAGGAGCGAGCAGTATGTTTTTTACACATGCTTTATTCCGGGTGTGTTATCTAAAGCACAAGTAGATGTGGAACAGACTCGCCAACGAACCGTTGGACACAACAGAGATTTGTTGCTCGGACTCTGCAGTAGGACAGATCGGCTTAGGCTTCTGCACAGAAATTGGTCCCCCATGCCCCGTGTGTATTATTGCGGTTATATGCAGTGGGAGGGGAACAATTCCTTGGTATTTCCAGACTTCCTATCATAGATAGTTTTTCCTGGGGCAGAGAAATGGGGAATAGGGGAGTGTCTCGGGCAGAAGAGAAAGATGTTAGGTATTAGTGGTCATTTCTGCGCTTGTGGAAATCCACCGTTCGTCTGTCCGTCGTCGTCCCGTCGTCGTCCACCCCCCCTCCGCCAGCCACTTGGTGCCTCCACTCAGTAAAAACAACCAGGTCACCAAAGGACTTATTTCTGTATTGCTTTCTGTGCTTTCTCATGAAACCGCTTGTTTGAAAGGGGTGGATATGGCCAAAGTCAGCTATAACAGGAATGTCAGCTGTTCAGGATGGAAGTCGATGGTGTGCAATGCTGTCTCTTCAGAAATCGGCTTTCAGTTGAAAAAAGGTAGTACCGGAAATCAGAATACTGAGATAAGAGCCCTTGACCTTAACAGCTTTGCAGATCACTTTAATTCATTGTCATTGGAAAGGTGCCAGAATACACTTTTTAGTCTAAGGAATTAGTGTGTAAGATTTGAAGGGAAAGTAGAATTGAAATTATTTCCAGTTACTGCTGTCACACTGTTAACAGAACAAAGTCCTCAGTGGCAATTTAATCACTAATTTTCTTAGCCCAGCTCACAAGTCGATGAAGTAACATCTGAGGGTGGGTTTGAACAAATTTGGATTAATGAAAGTTACCTTCCTTATGGGACACCTATTAAGACATGATTCGTGAGGCTAGTTCCTTTATTTTTCACAGAAAAATGAACTGGGTTTTTGACTTAATGTTTTCTGTGATTGGCTAGATCTTCATATGAATTATTGTTCAAAACTTAGCAGCGTTGTTTAAGAAACTATAACTAGTGTGGGACTCAGTGAAAATGAGATGAGATAGTTTGAATGTAGTTTTAAGCCTTTTTTAATGCTTAAATTTAAACTTAAGCATAATAAACTAAGGGAATCTTTTGATTACAAAAGATTTTATTTGGTAATTTATCCATGAGAATACCTGTGAACAGTTTGGGGCAGTGGCTGGCTCTCAGTGCTCTTGTTGACCTGCTGTTAATTTTTTCTTTTTTTTTTTTTTAGTCCTCTGTTTGCTCCCAACCACACAAGCTCTTTGTAAACTACTTGGAAGAAGACTAACATCAACATCAATGTTTTCCGTGTATATATTATGAAAATATCCTGTGAATATTCATGTCTTTGATACTAACATAAAATTGATTTAGATCTTTAAGGGGAACTTGGGGAAAGTATAATTGGTGGTAGCAGTTACCTTGCTTTTGAGACCTGTAAAAGAAATGTAAGGTAATTTACACCGTCCCACCACCACCTCTCTCTACTTTTTCTTTCAATTAGATTTCAGTTTAAGACAGGATAACTGAAATTTCGGTTTTAAAATACAAGACTATTACAATTATGAACGTCTTTTTTATAGTTATAAATGGGAGTTCTGTGTATATGTGTATGTGTGTGTGCGCGCGCGCGTGCACACGCGAACTTATGTTTCACGTACGTTGAAAACTTGATTTCAAATTGATTAACTCCCAGAGACTCAGATGAGATATATCTGTTAAAGGGGAATGAAAAGTTAATAGGTTGTTAAGAATCAAATGAAATAGTATATATGGGAGCATCTTGAAAACCAGTTTCTTTTTTTTTTAAGAATATATTGACTAATATATTGAATTTTTGTAATACATAAAAACATTTTGGTAGTTGGAAAAATCAGTGTAGAAAGTTGTACATAATAATTTAGAAGAATGTAAAGCAAGTAGCCAGGTTTTAAAAGGAGTAATTAATAGAAGAATGTATGTAAGGGATATTCACCAAATGTAACAATGATGCGAGGGGTATTAAAGTAATCCTTGCTTATTGATTTAATCTGTAATCACCTTTGTATTTTTGTGGTTCAAGTAAAAGTTTAAAAGGTGGCTTTGGCCCAGATTTGGAAAGATCGTTGTGCACTTAAACACCGTCAAAGCATAACATGTTCCTTTTGAATTGAAAACAACTTTTTTTCTCTTTCTTTTAAACAGCAGTTCTGTGGTGTTCTTGGTCACACATTTATGGAGTTTCTGAAGGGCAGTGGAGATTACTGCCAGGCACAGCACGACCTCTATGCAGACAAGTGAACTGTAGAAATTCATTACCACTCCACCAAGAAGCCCCCATAAGAGTGGTGAACCTGGACACAGAAGTGTTGAATTGAAATCCACGGAGCATTCTTTACAGGAGTTCTGACCTGGATGGGGTAAACCTCAGTGCACTTCCTTTCTCTTGCCTCAGTATTACTGGATTGAAGAATTGCTGCTTCTTGTCAGGAGGTTCATTTCGTTTCCCATTACTCCCAACTTCATACTCAAAAGCACTGAGAATTTCAAGTGGAGTATATTGAAGTAGACTCAGTTTCTTTGCGTCATTTCTGTATTCAGTCTTTTAAATTCTTTCATAACCCTACTGAGTGTTTTTTAACTAAATTAACATGGCTCGAATGAACCGCCCAGCTCCTGTGGAAATCACTTACAAGAACATGAGATTTCTTATTACACACAATCCAACTAATGCGACCTTAAACAAATTTATAGAGGTGAGTTTTGATGCTTTTTAATGTCTTAAACTGATTGTAGTTCAATAGTGGAGCCTTTTATGTAACAAAATAAAATATTTTGGAAATTGTGAGGTGCTATGACTACAGTTCCAACTCTCAGAAATGCCAGTGTCTTTACGTTAGAGGTGAATTATTTTATACATTTTGAGGAGAACATGTACTTGAGCTAGTTTAGATTTATCAGTTAATATCTAGTTCTTCATGCCTCACAGTTTGCTTGATTTAAATGTATATGTGGACAGTATAACAGTATGGCTCTTGTTTTACTAGAAGTTTGTTGGAGGGAGGCTCCGCTTGTGGGTTTTTCACATATTTGCTTATTAGCATAATGCCTGATACTATAAACCAGGATTAGTTTATGTCTTGGCCCCCTTTTGATGCTTAGAATGCAATTATCAGCTACTGATCTACTAATTCTATTTCTGGAAGGATTGTAATGCTGAATAATTTATTTGGATGCATACACATTTTATTTTATAAATATCTATATAATCAGAAACAACAAATAGGCCTTCCAGATCATAGAAATACTTTTATCTTTGATTGTCATCTATTTATTTTTTAAATGCCAGAAGAATTATAATTAATAATAATGCATTATGAGTCTTAAAGCCTCTAGTCTTAAATGGTGTGGGGTGTTTACACCGCATTTTTGAGATTTTACTCTATGAACATACTTTTAAGGTGTATAGAAACATACTTTTCTATACACTATACACTGTGCACTGCAAATGAGCAAAAGTTTAAAGAGTTAATGTAAGTCAAGTCAGATTACTTATCGTCATGAGTGATTCCTTTGTTCCTCAGTTGCTTCTCATCCTCTTTAGCGCTTCATCTAGCCAAGGTTACCTTGACTATAAACAACTTCAGTATGTGAAGGGCCATGGGATTTTTTTTTAACCTAAAATTTATTAAAAATATATGATGTTTAACAATTCCCTTTCCTTTTAATGCTATTTTAGTACTGTCACTTAAAACAAGACTTGTGACAATAAGACTTAACAAGACCGTGTTAAACATACATGATTTTCTGTTAACCTGTTAGAGAGGTGATCAAAATGACAAATGGTGAGCAAGAGTGACGTGGTTATGAAGACTTCATATGCTTTTTTACATGTGTTTTATCCAGGAACTTAAGAAGTACGGAGTTACCACAGTAGTAAGAGTATGTGAAGCAACGTACGACACTAGTCTTGTGGAGAAAGAAGGCATCCATGTTCTCGTAAGTGTTTAATGGTTCCCATGTGTTCACAGTGCTGTGCTGCCAAAGTTTATTCAGATAAACCACTGGCTTCAGAAAGCTTAATTGTTTAAGTTGTTGGAAAAGTATACACTGTCTTAAGGTCCAAATAAAGGTGAAAGTTGAGCAGAGGTTTGAAGCAATAAAAGATCTTTATAAAGACTCAGCATGTATTTGCATTTCATTGACAGTGGGGTTTCATAAAACACTTGTTTAAACGTTAAAAGAAAATGCTTCTGGTAACATTTGGGTGTTAGAATTTTAGAATTATTATACCAATTACATTAAAAGTCTAAAACGTGTATTCTTTTGACTTAGGATTGGCCTTTTGATGATGGCGCACCACCATCTAACCAGATTGTTGATGATTGGTTAAGTCTTGTGAAAATTAAGTTTCGTGAAGACCCTGGTTGTTGTATTGCCGTTCATTGTGTTGCAGGCCTTGGGAGGTGAGAGAATTTCTTAAACCCATTTAATGATACTGGTCTTCATTCTAGTTAAAGCTTGATTTTGACTCCCGTAAAGACGCGGTTGTCAGTTTGTGAATCAGTTTGCTTTGTTAGGTTACTTACTGAGTTAAATTTAAAAGTAGGTGAGTGTAGCAGTAATGTGTTCCAGTACATTTGGAACTGACAGATGCTATCGCTGAAATTTATACTTGCCTATGTGGGCGGAATTACTTAATTGTGTGTTCTAGGTTGTATCCGTAGTATTGGGAATCACTGTCCAAGCTCATTGGAAAAAGGATCATGAATTGTCTCTAAGGTGTTTTTGCACTGCATATGGTGAGTTTGTGGCAGGGTTCTTGGTCCTGGAGAATCCTGATTCAGTAGGAAGTCATTACACAGCAGTGCCAAAATATACGTGTCCGTAGTTGTAAATTGCTACCACCACCCTCGTCCCCCACTGCTCAGACCATGGCCCTGGGGAGCCTGGCGTGAAACTTATGTCACAATCTCATTGATAATAAAACAAAAGAAAGCAGTTTTTTCCAGAACATCTTTAAGTGGAAAGTATTTTTCACTGCTTGGAATTTAGAAAATATTGTCCACATGTGTCACGATTTACCCTCTCCCTTAAATTTTTTCAAGACTGCTCTCCAGTGATACAGGTCTTAATTTCTAGGCTTATTTGTATTAGTTAAGGACATAGTTGTCTTTTTGGTTATAGATTAAAAACCTGGGTTTGATATGAAAATACTGGTACTTTATTAATTTAATTTTTAACATAAAGTCCAACATTTTCCATAGGTATTAACATAGGAAGTGCAGTAAATAATAGTGCTTTCGGATTGGGGAATGTTGAATTGGGGAGTATTGAATTTTCCAGGATTTGACTTTGAAAAATAATTTACTATAATTCTTACTTTACCAGAGCTCCAGTGCTTGTCGCCCTAGCATTAATTGAAGGTGGAATGAAATACGAAGATGCAGTACAGTTCATCAGACAGTATGTATTTAATACGTTCTTTCCGTTTGCACTTTTTATTTCCTCGTTGAATGGTAACGAATTTAAATATATTACTAGGAAAGCAATTTCTTTCCAAGAGCCGATCTGACCATTTTGTTCATTTTTAAGATAGTATTACCACCAGGGAATATCTTACTTGTTTGCATTCCATGTAGATACTCATTACAAAGATTCTAATCCAGTAATAATTCTGTAAATTATTGTTTTACTTAAAATTCTTGATTGAATATGTTACTTGTTTATCTGTCCTTTTATTGAAGTATAGTTAGTTAAAATGCACAGATATCAAAGGTAGATGAATGGATGGTAACAGCCAAATAAAATAACCACTCAGTGCAATACACAGAATATTTTGATCATTTCAGGAAGTGCCCTCATGCTGTTTGTAGTCATCTTCCCAGCCACCAGGGGCAATCTCTTTTTGACTCATATTACAATAAGTTAGTTTTGCCTTTTCTTGGACTTTATAGAAATGAATTTGTAAGTTTGGACTATTTTATAACTACCTCTCAAAAAGATTTAGAAAATTAACTTTTTACGGCCCTTTTCCCATTTACACGTGGATGCTGATCCATATTTCTACATTAAGTCACAATGTAATAATCAAAAAATAAATTGCTATAAGAAAGGTGATGATTGCCTCCTATAGAACAGTAAATGTTAATTATAGAGGGACTTTGCTTTAATTTGTCTTTTGTTTTCTTCGTTCTAGAAAGCGGCGAGGAGCTTTTAACAGCAAGCAACTTTTGTATTTGGAGAAGTATCGTCCTAAAATGCGGCTGCGCTTCAAAGACTCCAATGGTCATAGAAACAACTGTTGCATTCAGTAAAACTGGGGTGCCTGATGCCATTGCTTGGAAGTGGAACCTAGACAGGACAGGATTTGTCGTACATGTTAGCCAGCATGTTGGCTTGGTGAAGTCTGATGAAGCTTCCATAGGAGTGTTGAAACGCAGTTTTACCAGGCCACAAGGCTGGCAGAATTGCACCCTCTATGTTTGGGTTAAGATCAACCTACTTGGACACTTAGCAAAGGATTCTTGCTGTTCAGCATTTAAAATGTGCTTATCATTTGTACCAATTGACTTTTCCTGAAATCATGCAGTATGGAGTCATTCATGTCTTTAAATCTGTTTCCATGCCAGATTCTTATCAGTATATAAGAAATTTAGAAAGACTAGGTGCCAAAATACCCAGCACAATTCTTGTTGTTTTTAGTATCATGTCGAACTAAAATCCCAGGAACTATGAAAACTCTGGACCTTATGTGTTTTATTCTTTCCATCATTTCAAACATAGAAAGTAGGGCCTATAAGGTTATTTGCTCACAGTATGTTTACATCTTCCACAGTCATACCAGTATACATCCGATTTGTTCGTTTGCTTTTTTTTAATTAACCAAGTCTTACCAGTGATTATTTAATGTCTTTCTATAAATCTCATTTTGTGCTGTCATGGAAGACCTCCGTTTTGAAAATCTACATTGTACAGAAGCACATGTCTTTAATGTCTCCAGACAAAAAAGCCTTACAGTTAATTTTAATGTTTGCACTTTGGGGTGCAACTTACAGGGAGGGCCTGAAAAAGGAATGGGAGGGGGCTATTAAGTATTTTTAGTAAAATGTTGCCTTTGTCTTGTGCAGAACATGTAGAATATGCGCTTTAATTTAGTAAATATTTTTTTAAAAGGTAGAAATACTTTGTTATTGTAGCTAAAACAATTCTTAATCATAAAATTTCTGAAATTCTTGTAATTTTTTTTCAAACTTATCTGAAGTTGTTTACCAACTTATTTTTTTTAAGTGTGATTCCCAACCTTTCTTGCAAAAAAAAAAAAACAGTGGGTTTCTGCTAATGAATTGAGCAGACATTTAATATTTTATATGCCTTTTGAGCTGTGTAACTTAATTTTTGGATACTTGACAATTTGTTTTATTATGTGATTGATAAAATGGTGATGTGTATTAATGTCAGCTCAACCATATATTTATACTGTCCGGGAACATGTGGTTATAGTTCTGTGGGAGAAATAATTTGTCAGTGTTCACCAGCTTGTAAAAATCTAGTGCGAGAGCTTAAACATTAAATAAATGATGAAATGCATTTATCGTCATTGAAGTTGTTTTGCTTAAAGTTAACTTATTTTGTAGAAAACGATATGAAAGAATTGCACTTGCTGCCATTTGAAGCGTGGATTTTTTTTTAGCAAATGAAGGATTAAATGAAGTTGGCGTTGTGATAAGCTCCTTATAATTAGGCAGGGAACTATTTAATATTAAAAGTGCTTTCCGGGCTTCCCTGGTGGCGCAGTGGTTGAGAGTCCGCCTGTCGATGCAGGGGAGATGGGTTCGTTTCCCGGTACGGGAAGATCCACATGCCACGGAGAGGCTGGGCCCATGAGCCATGGCCGCTGAGCCTGCACGTCCAGAGCCTGTGCTCTGCGACGGGAGAGGCCACAGCAGTGAGAGGCCTGCGTACCGAAAAAAAAAATGCTTTCCATTATAAACTTTTTTAATGGTTTAGATAATCATGAACCAATGTATTCTTATGTACTGAGGAGAAACTGTCGTGGAGGAAGGCCATGACTTGAAGCTCAGTTCCACCAACTAAGTGGTTTTGGGCAACTTAACTTCTTAGCATCAGTTTTCTCATTAGCATATCAATAAGTACGTATCTTTATAGGTTTTGAAATTCAGGCATAAATTTTTGGCATGTGAGGTGTTACGTTTCCTTCAGTAATCTGAAGTACTTTTGCATAGCTCGTGTTAATCTAAAAGGGAGAGATGTCCTTGTCTGATAACCCTTTTTTTAAAAAAATAGCTACAACTGAGTAAAAGCCTCAAAATTTGAGTAGAAAAACGATACACCACCTTATGTTTTAAAGAATTTGCTTCCATTTTTTCATACCAGTTTAGCATTTAATATACTCCATTCTTGAAACTTAGGCCAGTTGTATGCATTAAGTAGTGAATGGAAGAATTAGTAATTCTATAATTTGACATATATTGCCAGACTAATCAGTTGATTAATGTAGCTATCATAGCTACTTACATATTAAAGATCTTATTATCAGGTAATTTTCATAATTCAGTTACCTTATCCTATATTAGTTATCCCACATTTACACATAAGGGATATGAGCCTCTAGTTAGGAGATGAGCTCATAAGTGGTAAAAACTCAGGGACTCAAACCTGTGTGACTGTCCATTCTACCACACAGCTGTGACTATGTATATATGCCTGGCCATTTTTTTATGTTACCAGTTGTTAAAGCTCTTATAATGAGTTTTCAAACTCCTGCCTATGGAACCCATTTTGTTTAAGGACAAAGTGTTCCACAACACTGATTTTGTAAATTTCTTCATTTAGATTAAAACCCTTTTTCTGCAGAAAATCCCTTTTGAATTAAGTCAGGATAGGCTAAGATACGCTGCAGAAACAACCAACCCTGAGAGTAATGGATTTATTTGTCACTTATGTGTCATATTTATCAGAGGGACCCAAGCTGTTGGAGCATCTACTCTGGGACAGTGCTTGTTGTGACAAGGCAAAAAAGGCTTTGGAGTGTCACAAATTTCTTGACTAAGAAATCATGCTTAATCACTTCTATTCAACTCATTGGACAGAACTGGCCACTCAGCACAGGAAATGAAATCTATCGTGTACTGAAAAGCCAGAAATACACAGCGTTAATCTCTACCACATCACTTATAGAGTGGATTTATACTTAAAGAGTATACCTACAGCAACATCCCACAGAACTGAAATATTAAACATAGGGGATAAGGTTTCCAAACAAAATAGAGGTCAAGAAGTTTAGTACTTATTGAAGTGTGTGCTTATTAGGGGATCATAGGTGCTTATTTAAGCCTGTTTAATCTTTAAATAAAACTAAGGTAGCTGTGGTAATTTGGTTTACTAGTTAGTGTTACATATATACGACTTATGTTTGCTAGGATTTACTCAAGTATTAAATGCCAAATTTAATTATCAGATGCTTTTTGTAAATCCAATACATACATATCATTCGAGGAAAGAAGCACTTTTTCTTTCTGAAAGTAACAGTCTGTGGTTTGTTGGCAGGGCTGGGGCAAAAGAAGAAGCAAAATTCTAGCGCTGAAAGAACTATTGAATTTTCAGTTGACTAGAATCAGGAAATTGTGCAGTAGTTCCACAGGTGTTCATTGAGTGAACATTATATGCCATGTATTTGGCACTGAAGACAAAGTGATTAGGACAAACTTGGTCCCTGCCTTCATGGAATTTAGACTAGCGCATCAAATATAAACTTAAACTGCTGGGTATAGCATAATAAAAGCCAGTGTATCTAATCCAACAACCTCTACCTAAAGGTTCTGGCTTGCAAAAGAAGTATGTTAAAACACCCCTGCTGCAAAAGTATATTCAAATAATTTTCATGGGTAGCTATCAGGTAAATGCCATTAAGCATACAGATTCAAAGAAAGCAAATATTTAGACGTTAATTAAATGATAGTTGTAGTTAAGACTGATACATATGCTGTGTCTGAAAATTAATACTGCCAGGTTTGATAGGGCTCACTGGTGCATCAAACTAAACCATCACGAAGTGCAGCTCAAACACCAAAAACTTGACAAGGTGAACTTCCAAACCTTGGCATTGAGTTGTTTGGTCACACATACGGAATAAGTCGTTCCTGCGGAGGATCTAAAATTACCAACAATTTCTACTTGAAAAAATTTTCTGCCCACTAATTCTACCTCCTGATGGATGAAAAAAGGCTACCATGACTTAGTTCCAACAACCCTGACAGTGTAGGCTGCTTCTCTCACTTATTTTTTCTTTCTTTGAAAATTTTATTTTTTTGTAACCATAAAACATAGTCAAAACTAGTACTAGTAACTTTTCATTTGACGACAACATATGGTGTCCTTAAGTGCAAGCAGTTTGCAAGAGATGTATTGGTTACAAGTATTGCTTACAAAGTCATCAAAAGATTTTTTTTAAAAAAGGTTATCTTGGTAACTTATTTTGTTAAGTCCTTCGCACTGTTCTCATTTTTGACACAGCTTGCTTCTCAGTACTTTTCAGATTTTGGAAAGTTAAAGAGAGGCAACTTGCTTCAATTACTGCTTTGCACTTGCTTGAGAGAACTAATCATTTCCTCCATGGTATGGAAGGCACAGGAACAGTTAACACAGATCTAGTTCACAAAACTAAATAGTTCCCTGTTCCTTTGAAATCAGACCTTCAAAAGGTGCTCTTATTATCCTACTTGAAATATACAAAAATAAATTCCCAAACCCAATAGAAAGTAAAATTATTTTTTTCCTCTTCCAATATCTCACTACTGGTGGAGAGCTCCAAGATGGTGGAAGAGAAAGATGTAGAGATCACCCTCCTCCCCACAAATGCATCACAAATACATCCACATGTGGAACAGCTCCTACAGAACACTTACTGAATGCTGGCAGAAGACCTCAGACCTCCCAAAAGGAAAGAAACTCCCCATGTACGTGGCTGTGTGGCTGACAGGGTCTTGGTGCTCCAGCTGGGTGTCAGGGCTGTGCCTCTGAAGTGGGAGAGCTGAGTTCAGGAACTTGGTCCACAAAAGACCACCCAGCTCCACATAATATCAAATGGCAAAAGTTCTCCCAGAGTTCTCCATCTCAACGATAAGACCCAGCTCCACTCAACGACTAGCAAGCTACAGTGCTAGAGACCCTATGCCAAACAACTAGCAAGACAGGAACACAACCCCACCCGTTAGCAGAGAGGCTGCCTAAAATCATAATAAGGTCACACACACCCCAAAACACACCACCAGACGAGGTCCTGCCCACCAGAAAGAAAAGTACCAGCCTCATCCACCAGAACACAGGCACCAGTCCCCTCTACCAGGAAGCCTACACAACCCACTGAAGCAACCTTAGCCACTGGGGGCAGACACCAAAAACATCAGGAACTATGAACCTGCAGCCTGTGAAAATGAGACCCCAAACACAGTAAATTAATGAAAACGAGAAGACAGAGAAACACACAGCAGATGAAGGAGCAAGGTAAAAACCCACCAGAGCAGGAAATAGGCAGTCTAGCTGAAAACAACTTAAGAGTAATGATAGTAAAGATGATCCAAAATCTTGGAAATAGAATGGAGAAAATACAAGAAACTTTTAACAAGGACCTAGAAGAACTAAAGAGCAAACAAACAATGATGAAAAACACAATAAATGAAATTAAAACTTCTCGAGAAAGAATCAATAGCAGAATAACTGAGGCAGAAGAAGAAATAAGTAACCTGGAAGATAAAATAGTGGAAATAACTACTGCAGAGCAGAATAAAGAAAAAAAAATGAAAAGAATTGAGGACAGTCTCAGAGACTTCTGGGACAATATTAAGCGCACCAACATTCGAATTATAGGGGTCCCAGAAGAGGAAGAGAAAAAAAAAGGGACTGAGAAAATATTTGAAGAGATTATAGTTGAAAACTTCTGGAATATGGGAGAGGAAATAGTCAATCAAGTCCAGGAAGCCCAGAGAGTCACCTACAGGAAAAATCCAAGGATAAACACACCAAGACACATATTTATTGAACTGTTAAAAACAAAAACTATTAAAAGCAGCAAGGGAAAAACAACACATAATATATAAGGGAATCCCCATAAGGTTAACAGCTGATCTTTCAGCAGAAACTCTGCAAGCCAGAAGGGAGTGGCAGGATATATAGGGAAAAACCTACAACCAAGATTACTCTACCCAGCAAGAATCTCATTCAGATTCGACAGAGTAATTAAAACCTTTACAGACAAGAAAAGGCTAAGAGAATTCAGTACCACCAAACTAGCTTTACAAAAAATGCTAAAAGAACTTCTCTAGCAAGAAACACAAGAGGAGGAAAAGACCTACAATAACAAACCCAAAACAATTAAGAAAATGGTAATTGGAACATACATACTGATAATTACATTAAATGTAAATGGATTAAATGCTCCAACCAAAAGACATAGACTGGCTGAATGGAAACAAAAACAAGACCCTTATATATGCTGTCTGCAAGAGACACACTTCAGATGTAGGGACACATACAGACTGAAAGTGAGGGGATAAAAAAAGATATTCCATGCAAATGGAAATCAAAGGAAAGCTGGAGTAGCAATTCTCACGTCAGACAAAATATACTTTAAAAACAAGACTGGGGCCTCCCTGGTGGCGCAGTGGTTGAGAGTCCGCCTGCCGATGCAGGGGATACGGGTTCGTGCCCCGGTCTGGGAGGATCCCATATGCCGCAGAGCGGCTGGGCCCGTGAGCCATGGCTGCTGAGCCTGCGCATCCGGAGCCTGTGCTCCGCAACGGGAGAGGCCACAACAGTGAGAGGCCCGCGTACCACAAAAAAAAAAAAAAAAAAAACAAGACTGTTACAAGAGACAAAGAAGGACACTACTTAATGATCAAAGGATCAATCCAAGAAGAAGATATAACAATTGTAAATATTTATGCACCCAACATAGGAGCACCTCAATACAAAAGGCAAATACTAACAGCCATAAAAGGGGAAATCAACAGTAACACAATCATTGCAGGGTACTTTAACGCCCAAATTTCACCACTGGACAGATCATCCAAAATGAAAATAAATAAGGAAACCCAAGCTTTAAATGATACATTAAACAAGATGGACTTAGTTCATATTTATAGGACATTCCATCCAAAAGCAACAGAAGACACTTTCTTCTCAAGTGCTCATGGAACATTCTCCAGGATAGCTCATATCTTGGGGCAGAAATCAAGCATTGGTAAATTTAAGAAAATTGAAATTGTATCAAGTGTCTTCTCCGACCACAATACTATGAGACTAGATATCAATTATAGGAAAAAATCTGTAAAAAAAATACAAACACATGGAGGCTAAACAATACACTACTTAATAACCAAGAGACCACTGAGGAAATCAAAGAGAAAATCAAAAACACCTAGAAACAAATGACAATGAAAACACAACGACCCAAAACCTATGGGATGCAGAAAAAGCAGTTCAAAGAGGGAAGTTTATAGCAATACAATGCTATGTTAAGAAACAAGAAACATCTTAAATAAACAACCTAAACTTACACCTAAAGCAATTAAAGAAAGAACAAAAAAACCCAAAGTTAGCAGAAGGAAAGAAATCATAAAGATCAGGCCAGAAATGAATGAAAAAGAAGTGAAGGAAACAATAGCAAAGATCAATAAAACTAAAAGCTGTTTCTTTGAGACGATTAAAATAATTGATTAGCCAGACTCATCAAGAAAAAAAGGGAGAAGACTCAAATCAATAGAAGTAGAAATGAAAAAGGAGAGGAACAACCAATGCTGCAGAAATACAAAGGATCCTGAGAGATTACTACAAGCAACTCTATGCCAATAAAATGGACAACCTGGAAAAAATGAGCAAATTCTTAGAAAAGCATAATCTTCAGAGACTGAACCAGGAAGAAATAGAAAATAGAAACAGACCAATCCCAAGCACTGATATTGAGACTGTGCTTCAACATCTTCCAACAAACAAAAACCCAGGACCAGATGGCTTCACAGGCGAATTATATCATACATTTAGAGAAGGGCTAACATCTATCCTTCTCAAACTCTTCCAAAACATAGCAGAGGGCAGAACACTCCCAAACTCATTCTATGAGGCCACCATCACCCTGATACCAAAACCAGGCAAGGATGTCACAAAGAAAGAAAACTACAGACCAATATCATGGAAGAACATAGATGCAAAAATCCTCAACAACATACTAGCAAACAGAATCCAACAGCAGGTTAAAAGGATCATACACCATGATCAAGTGGGGTTTATCCCAGGAATGCAAGGATTCTTCAATATATGCAAAGCAATCAATGTGATAAAACATATTAACAGACTGAAGAGGAAAATCCATGTGATCATCTCAAGAGATGCAGAAAAAGCTTTTGACAATATTCAACACCCATTTATAATAAAAACCCTCCAGAAAGTAGGTATAGAGGGAACTTATCTCAACATAATAAAGTCCATATGTGACAAACCCACAGCCAACATCATTTTCAATGGTAAAAATCTGAAACCACTTCCACTAAGATCAGGAACACGACAAGGTTGCCCATTCTCACCACTATCATTCAACATAGTTTTGGTAGTTTTAGCCACAACAATCAGAGAAGAAAAAAGAAATAAGAAAAATCCAAATGGGAAAAGAAGAATTAAAACTCTCACTGTTTGCAGATGACATGATGCTATCAATACATAGAGAATCCTAAAGATGCTACCAGAAAACTACTAGAGCTACTCAATGAATTTGGTAAAGTTGCAGGATACAAATTTAATGCACAAAAATCTCTTGCATTCCTGTACACTAATGATGAAAAATCTGAAAGTGAAATTAAGGAAACACTCCCATTTACCACTGCAGCAAAAAGAATAAAATATCTAGGAATAAACCTACCTAAGGAGACAAAACACCTGTATGCAGAAAACTATAAGACACTGATGAAAGAAATTAAAGATGATATAAACAGATGGAGAGAAATACCATGTTCTTTGATTGGAAGAATCAACATTGTGAAAATGACTATACTACCCAAAGCAATCTACAGATTCAATGCGATCCCTATCAAACTACTAGTGGCATTTTTCACAGAATTAGAACAAAAATTTTCACAATTTATATGGAAACACAAAAGACCGCAAACAGCCAAAACAATCTTGAGAAAGAAAAATGGAGCTGGAGGAATCAGGCTTCCTAACTTCAGACTGTACTACAAAGCTACAGTCATCAAGACAGTATGGTAGTGGCACAAAAAAGAAATATAGATCAATGGAACAGAATAGAAAGCCCAGAGATAAAGCCATGCCCATACTGTCATCTTATCTTTTATAAAGGAGGCAAGAATATATAATGGAGAAAAGACAGCCTCTTCCATAAGTGGTTCTGGAAAAAACTGGACAGCTACATGTAAAAGAATGAAATTAGAACACTCCCTAACACCATACACAAAAATAAACTCAAAATGGATTAAAGACCTAAATGTAAGGCCAGACTCTATAAAACTCTTAGAGGAAAACATAGGCAGAACACTCTATGACATAAATCACAGCAAGATCCTTTTTGACCCACCTCCTAGAGAAATGGAAATAAAAACAAAAATAAACAAATGGGACCTAAGGAAACTTAAAAGCTTTTGCACAGCAAAGGAAACCATAAACAAGATGAAAAGACAACCCTCAGAATGGGAGAAAATATTTGCAAATTAAGCAACTGACAAAGGATTAAACTCCAAACTTTACAAGCAGCTCATGCAGCTCAATATTAAAAAAACTGAATCCGAAATGAGCTGAAGACCTAAATAGACATTTCTCCAAAGAAGATATACAGATTGCCTACAAACACATGAATGAATGTTCAACATTATTAATCATTAGAGAAATGAAAATCCAAACTACAAAGAGGTATCATCTCATACCAGTCAGAATGGCCATCATCAAAAAATCTACAAACAATAAATGCTGGAGAGAGTTTGGAGAAAAGGGAGCCCTCTTGCACTGTTGGTGGGAATGTAAATTGATACAGCCACTACATAGAACAGTATGGAGGTTCCTTCAAAAAATAAAAATAGAACTACCATACAACCCAGCAATCCCACTACTGGGCATATACCCTGAGGAAACCATAACTGAAAAAGAGTCATGTACCACAATGTTCATTGCAGCAGTATTTACAATAGCCAGGACATGGAAGCAACCTAAGCGTCCATCGACAGATGAATGGATAAAGAAGATGTGGCACATATATACAATGGAATATTACTCAGCCATAAAAAGAAATGAAATTGAGTTATTGGTAGTGAGGTGGATGGACCTGGAGACTGTCTTATAGAGTGAAGTAAGTCAGAAAAAGAAAAACAAATACTGTATGCTAACACATATATGGAATCTAAAAAAAAAAAAAAAAAAAAAAAAAACCACAGTTTTTCTGAAGAACCTAGGAGCTGGACAGGAATAAAGAGGCAGACATAGAGAATGGACTTGAGAACACAGGGAGGGGTAAGGGTAAGCTGGGATGAAGTGAGAGAGTGGCATGGACTTATGTACACTGCCACCTGTAAAATAGATAGCTAGTGGGAAGCAGCCACATAGCATAGGGAGATCAGCTCTTTACTTTGTGTCCATCTAGAGGGGTGGGCGGGAGACGCAAGAGGGAGGAGATATGGGGATATATGTATATCTGATTCACTTTGTTATACAGCAGAAACTAACACACCATTGTAAAGCAATTATACTTCAATAAAGATGTTAAAAAAATTCACTTCTTCAACCTCTTTCCACAGTTTTCTTATGTTTTAAGTTTGCCCAAAATAAGTGTGATTCCTCTTTCTGAATTATGACATGTTAATTTTTGAAAGTAAGCAATGATAGGGAAAATTTTAAGACGTGTTGAGAGTAGTCAACTTCTACCTTACCCTTATTCACAAAGACGGTGATTCTCAAATTTATGCCTGCATCAGAATCACTGGAGGGCATATTAAAACAGATTGCTAGGCCCTACCCCCAGAATTTCTGATTTAATAGGTCTGGAGAGGGCTTGAGGGTATGAATTTCTAGCGAGTTCTCGGGTGCTGCTGCTAGTCCTAGGAGAACCCTTTCAGAACCAGTGCTTTAGAGAAAGGTGTTCAAATGCTAAAGAAATTGGGCGTGTTGCTGTGGGTCTGTTATCTACAACCTGAACCACAGTCTGTGCAGAGGACTTGCCATTTGCAATAATAGTGTTAAGAAATAATATCACAGGAAAGCAGTTGGATTGCCCAACTCCAGGGAAATAATGAAATCTTGGAGTGTTAGAGGTCAGGTGACAGCCGTGGACTGTCAGAGATAAGATAGGGGAAATTACGTCACTAAGACACAGTGATGAAATGGTAATTAGGAGGTTTTGTCTCCAGGATTTGTGGTGGTGGCTAATTCGTCATCGAATCCCTAGAAATGAAATAGGTGGGCAGCTTACTAAGGTGCTACTTGACATACATAGATGGAAAATTATAGGTCTTCTTGTCAAAAAACATAAGTCATTGTAGTGGGACTTTTTGATCTTTTACCCAATTCCCCAATCTAAGCCAGCTCAGAGTCCTGAGGGACCTGGTCTCTTTAAGAAAGTACCCTGCACTCTTCCACCCCTGTTTTCGGTGAATCTTCCCTCAGACCTTGCCTAGAGTCTGTTTAATGGTTGCCTCTACCCTGAGGAAAGGAAAATACCCATCACTCTGAACCAACGCCAAAATCAGAGACCAGAAATACCTCGATGGACCACCAGAAAGGGTTTTGTTTATGGAGGTAAGAGGACAGGAGGAGGCCTGACCTAAGCCCATAAAGCACTGAGTCAATGTAGTGGCCAGTTTCTAAGATAGACCATAATGACCCTTACCTCTCTGTATTTGTACCTATCAGTGATGCCTTCTGTGTTGTGCCAGGGTTGGCCTGCATGAACAATGGAGTGTGGCAGAAGTGATGGTATATCGCTCCTGAGATTAGGTTATAAGAGGCCACAGCTTTCATCTTGGGCTGTGCTCTGGGGCAAACCAGCGGCCACATCTTCAGGACACCCAGTCTTTGGGAAGGAAAGAAAATGAGGCCTCCAGCTACAGCCAGTGAGGAACTGAGGTCAGCCTGCAATTACTGAGTAAACACGGAGCGGATCCTCCAGCCTGCAGATGACTGTGGAGATGCTCAGCCAGAGCCATGCCTCTAAGCTACTTCTGAACTCCTGAACCACAGAAACTGTGAGATAAGTGTTTGTTGCTTTAAGCTGATAAATTTGGGGAGTAATTTGTTATGCAGCAGTAGGTACTTAATACAATACCCTGCCAAACTGGGTTATTTGAAGCAATTGCTGGATATAACATCGTTTCATCTGAATATATTTTGGTGTGCATTGCCAAAAAATAATTTATCTTTTCTAAACATATCACAATATCATTATCACACCTAAAAATTAATAATTGCTTAAGATCATCAAACATCCAATGAGATCAAGAATCCAATCACTGTACAAGGGCTTCCCTGGTGACACAGTGGTTGAGACTCCACCTGCTGATGCAGGGGACATGGGTTTGTGCCCCGGTCCGGGAAGATCCCACATGGCGCAGAGCAGCTGGGCCCGTGAGCCATGGCCACTGAGCCTGCGTGTCCCGCAACGGGGGAGGCCACAACAGTGAGAGGCCCGCGTACCGCAAAAAAAAAAAAAAAAAAAAAAAAAAAAAATTCAATCACTGTACAAATTTCCCTGATTGTCCTATTATCAAAAAGGCAAGAAATGACAAGTGTTGGTGAGGATGTGGAGAAAACAGAATTTTAATACACTATTGGTGGGAATGTAAATTGGTACAGCCACTATTGAGAACCGTATGGAGGTTCCTTAGAAAACTAAACACAGAGTTACCATATGATCCAGCAATTCCACTCCTGGTATATATATCTAGAAAAAACGAAAACACTAATTCAAAAACATACATGCACCCCAATGTTCATAGCAGCATTATTTATAATACCCAAGATGCAGAAACAACCTAAGTGCCCTTCTATGGACGAATGGATAAAGAAGATGTGGTATGCAATGGAATACTACTCAGCCAGAAAAAAGATGAAATCTTGACATTTGTGACAACATGGATAGATCTTGAGGATATAATACTAAGTGAAATAAGTCAGACAGAGAAATACCATATAATTTCACTCATATGTGGAATATTCAAAACAAAACAAAAGCAAGATAAGTGAACAAACCAAACAAAAACACTTAGATACGTGGAACAGAGAAGTGGTTACCAGAGGCGAAACGGGCTGGGGGCAGGGTGAAATGGATAAAGGGGATCAACTCTATGGTGACAGATGGAAACCAAACTTTTGGTGGTGAGTACACTGTAGTGTATACAAAAGATGAAATATAATATTGTATACATGAAATAAAATATTATATACATTGGTTTATAATGTTCTAAACCAATAAAAAGTAAAATAATCTTCCCTGACCATCTCATGAATTTATTTTAACATTGTGCAACCTAGGATTCACATGAATTCCCTACATTGCAATTGGTTAGCATGTTTTTTAACTTATAGGTTTTTTCTCAATTAAAATGAAATTTTGCCATTGCAACAACATGGATGGACCTGGAGGGTTTTATGCTTAGTGAAATAAGTCAGGCAGAGAAAAACAAATACTGTATGTTATCGCTTATATGTGGAATCTAAAAAATAAAACAAATGAATGAACATATGAAAACAGAAGCAGAACAAAATAGTAGTTACCAGTGGGGAGAGGATTGAGGAGAGGGGCAAGGTAGGGTTAGGGGTTAAGAGGTACAAATTACCTTACTTACTATAAAGTAAATAAGCTACAAGGATATGTTGTACAGCATAGGGAATAAAGCCAGCCTTTTATAATAAATTTGAATGGAGTGTAATCTATAAAAATTGTGAATCACTATGTTGTACACCTGAAATTAATATAATATTGTAAATCACCTATACCTCAGTTTTTTTTAATTTAAATAAATAAACATAAAATTTTAAAACCAATATTCTTTCTGAGCAAACTTGTGCTGTAGTAAAGAATAGCCTGCAGCTTCTCCTACTTTCAGGTACTGATTAAGCATGATTTCCTTAAAAAACAAAACAAAACAAAATGGTGAACTTGGCTTGCCAATCCTTGAAGAACTTATGTGTTGAAAACTATGATGCAAATGAGTGCCCAGGTCTGTAAATCAATACTTTAGATTTGGTAGATCCCTGGAGTGTGCGTCACAGTGACTAATATTTGTTGTTCTTGTTGTTGTTTTTTGCGGTACGCGGGCCTCTCACTGTGGTGGCCTCTCTCGTTGTGGAGCACAGGCTCCCGACGTGCAGGCTCAGCAGCCATGGCTCACGGGCCCAGCCACTCCACGGCATGTGGGATCTTCCCGGACTGGGGCACGGACCCGTGTCCCCTGCATCGGCAGGCAGACTCTCAACTACTGCACCACCAGGGAAACCTACAGGGACTAATATTTTTAATACTGATTAGATTGCAAAAGTAACCTGCATATTGGAAAACACATTTTCTTACATTCAAAGTTCTTTTCCCCCACCTGCAGCTCTTAGCAAACGCATTTTTAACAAAGATGTAGCTGGACTGGGATATTCTGATCAGTGTCCAAACCTTTAGCATTTTATAGTTTATCTAACTGGAATATCAATAGTCAAATCCTTAACATAACTAGGAAATTTCTGGAAACCACTTAAGATTCCTCTTGATAAGTGATTTGTACATTTATTTAGCTTTTCAAAATTGTATGTGCCCACCAAGGAATAGTTATTTCTTGATCCCTGTGTAACGTGGTTTGGTAGTGGGTTCAGATAGCTTTACCTCAAGTAGCTAAAGGATGGGAGAAGAGCTGTCCTACTGTATCCCTAGAGTTGATCAAAGTGGAACATATGCATTAAATAAGTTACGTAGAATCTGGTAGTGCTTAGTGATATCATGCAAACCAGGTGGGAATTTTAGTCATATTTCTTGCTATCTTATAGATCGTCCTTAGATGAGATAATCTAGATCAGGGGTCCCCAACCCCCAGGCCGTAGACAGATAGTGGTCCTTGGCCGCTTAGGAACCAGGCCACACAGCAGGAGGTGAGCAGTGGATGAGCCAGAGAAGCTTCATCTGCCACTCCCCACCGCTCCCCATCTCTCCCCACCGCTCCCCGTTGTTCCCCGTCGCTCCCCGTCACTCCCCACCGCTCCCCATTGCTCCCCATCGCCACTGGAATTACTGCGTGAACTATTGCTCCCACCCCCCAAGCCCCTTCTGTGGAAAAGTTGTCTTCCACGAAACAGGTACCTGGGGCCAAAAAGGTTGGGGACTGCTGATCTAAATAGATAAAAACATATCCTAAGACGCTCTTGATGGCCTATCCCACAGCCTTTTACACCTTTTTCCTTGTACAGAACTCTGATTTAGTTCGTTGTGCAACAACTCCAGAGAATGAATCAGGTATGATCCAAGCAGTGGCTCTCAGCCATGGCTGCACATTAAATCCCTGTGAGAGAATTTTCCAAATATTGATGCCAGGGCACCACCCCAGAGCAATGAAATCAGAATCTCTGCAAGCTGGGTACAGGTGAAAATATGTTTTGAAAGCCTCCTAGGTTATCGTGATACGCAGCTGGGGAACAAGACCACAGGTCCAAGCCAATCATGGCCTGCAGCCCCTTTGTCAGTGACCAGAGGAAGGTACGTCATTCTGTTCTGACTGATGAGACTGAGGGGAAATTCTGCAGAGGTAAAATTTTTCCTCCCTGAAACTGGAGAAGAATGCAAGGAGATAGATTTTTAGCACCAGTACTCCTGCTTTATGCTTTGGCAATGTCCTGTGAAGGTATCATGCTTGGTCATGGTGGCCATTTTGCAGCCATGAGGAAAGACATTGTTGAAGCAATAAAGATGGCAGAACAGAAAGATCCCAAGTATATCAGTAGGAAAAGAGAGCCACTCTAAACAGAAAGAGAATAAGGGATTTATCATAACAATTAGACCTTACACAAGTATAAGTGGAGTTACAAAAGTGAAGGTCTGCAAAGGGAGACAGGATCAGAGAAACAGGCACTAAACTTTCCACCTGAAACATTGGTGTGAGTGGACAAACTGGAGGTAGCAGAGGAATTCAAGAAAACAAGCACAGCTGCTTGCCAAAGTGGGACTGTGGAAGGAGTACTGATGGAGAGATCTCTTCAAGCGTCACCTCTGGGGAAATAGTTGTCTTCCTGTGGCCATCACCCCTGGGTCTTCAGCTAAGTGCCCTGTGGGTGGTCAGGGGCTGCCAGTGGCCAGTAGGACCAGCAGGTGGCAAGAGAGTCAAGACATGTCCTGGAGAGAAGAAAGGAAAACGTGGGACTCACCGGGCATCTCTGCCCCTACCGTCACCCAGTCTGACAGCAATGACCTTCTGAGCATAGTGGCTTCAATTGCTGTCACTCTCCAAATCTCATACAAATTCTCATACAAATTTGTCCATTTCTAACCTGGAACCATATAGGAAAAGGGATTCTGGGAAATTTAGTTCCCAACCTTAGCCAAGAAATGAGAACAAACAAGCCGTAATCCTTCTGGAAAGTCTAAATTTGGTGGCTAAAATCAGTAATAAAGACAAATTTGGAGATGATGGCTGTCGATTATCCCTCAAAACCTTGCCTTTCCCATTATTAAAAGTGAAAATCAATTTCTGTAAATGTGTCCATGCCTCTTTTTGACTGAATTCTGGTACTTATCTCTTATACAGATAAGTCGATAATAAACACACACGATAAACAATAAAGGAACAGGGACAAAAAATCAATGGCTAAGAAGAAATTTTTAAATGGAATGAATTAAAATGTAGAGAAGAAGGGACTTCCCCGGTGGTCCAGTGGTTAAGAGTCCCCCTTCCGATGCAGGGGGCGTGGGTTCGATCCCTGGTTGGGGAACTAGGATCCCACATGCCGCGCGGTGAGGCCAAAAATTAAAAGCATAAATAGAGTAAACAGCAATAAAAAAAATTAACATTGAAAAAATGTAGAGAAGATTGATGTGAAAATAAAGATTAATAGGAATTAAAAAGACTCAATAGATAGGAAAAATAGAATGAGGTAGGAAATAAAAACAGGAGGCTTCTACTTTTAAGGCTGGAGGGTAAAAATAAAAGGATATAAAAGAAGAACAAAAACCAGCATATATTTGGACAAGGATGTCAATTAAAGCAGTGTGAGGGTAATTTGAGCAGGATTAAGTCATCATTATAATAAATAATAATTAGGTCACAGCGTCAACTAACACTGAGAAAAACTTAAATTGTCCCCACTGTAACCAATGTAAACAACAGTTGTAGTAGAGGTTTTAAGAAGTCCTCATTCTGCCAACATATTTTCAGTGAGTATTTTTGCAAGACCCCCTACAAATTTGTCTTGTCTGGAAAACTCGCAAAAGAAAACTGGAGAGAGACAAAAACTACAAAACTTTTAGAAGTTATTTTACAAATTTTTTTGAACACCGACTAGCTAATGGAAGTAAGTGGGTTGTTACCTACATATAATATTTATTTAAAAATTAGTTTCTCCTCAATATATTTTAAGCAAATATTTAAAAATATTGGTTAAAGGGGGCTAAACAAATAAAGTAATCGCTTTATTTGAGTGGTAAACTGGCTTCCAGCAGGCTCTGGTGGATCTGCCATGCCCCCCCCCCCCCCGGAAATATATGGAGCATATCTCACAGTGCACTGTGAGGAATCTCATTTTCAGATATACAAGGTTGCATGAGAAAGTGGTAACACTGGTAGCCTCCTAGAAAGGGGAAATAGTATCTTGGAGAAAAGGGATGAAGGAAACTTTCATTATTCTCCTTGCCATATACATTGTAAATGTTGTACCTTGTGAATATATTACCAATTCAAAAATCATCTAAAAACAAAACTTTTCAGGTTCTCAGCTTCCGATTCTGAAATTATCCACCACTTTAAGGAAGAAAGCAATTTCAAATGCCAGGTTCACCGCTCCTGGCTTCCCTCTTCTCCTGGATCTTGGTCCACAAATTTCACTTCTTTAGTTTCTCTCCAATGCCTTCAAAGTGTTATTTTTATATCCACCTCAATCTCAGCTTTTAAAATTGTTCATGGTGGGAAGGATGGACCAAAATGATCTAGTGTACTGTAGTACCTGAAGCAGAACTTCTATGATCACCTTTTTTTTTTTAATTTCCTTGAAGAGGAAATATTGTTGCAGTTTGCAAGTTGCCAAGGATTTAATAAATGCAACATGTTAATCAAAAGGTATTAAAATTTACTGTCTCCAAAGAAAAAGGAGAACAAGGACAAATGAAACATATTCGATTCCATAGGTATTTATTTGTAGCCAGCATTCACTTTGTCTACTGTAAGATAAACTGTATATCAAATGCTATTAATACACCATCTTACTTAATCTTTATAACAAACCATCTGATATTTATCATCAGTCCTGTTTTACAGATACGGAACCATGTGACATGAAATAATTTTTTTCTGGATTACATAGTCAATGACCGGTAGAACTTAGTTCAATTCAGCTTTGATCATTGAAATTAGTAGTATGCTCCACATTTTATCCGGATCTGCAAGGCACTCTGCTAGATCCTGAATCAAAACAAAAAAAAGTAATAAACAGAAATCTGACAATGGTGTTATTTAGTTTGATATTTTCTGTCCAAAATTGGTCAAAATATTGAAGATATAATCTTTGCAAAATGGAGTTTGGGATAGGAGAGAAAATTAGCCTGAAGAAAATAGCCCCTCAAAATGGAGTTATTTTCGATATCTGTAAGTCTGTTTCTGTTTTGTAAATAATGGGAAACATGGGGGAGGGGATAAATCAGGAGCTTGGGATGAACAAACACACAGTACTATATATAAGACAGATAACCAGCAAGGTCCTACTGTATAGCACAGGGAACTCTACTCAATATTCTGTGATAACCTATATGAGAAAAGAATCGTAAAAAGAATGAATATACGTGTATGTATAGCTGAATCACTTTGCTGTACACCTGAAATTAACACAACATTGCAAATACACTGTACTCCAGTAAATTTTATTTATTTATTTATTTTGCTTTATAACAAATTTAATCAGTTATACATATACATATGTTCCCATATCCCCTCCCTTTTGCGTCTCCCTCCCACCCTCCCTATCCCACCCCTCCAGGCGGTCACAAAGCACCGAGCTGATCTCCCTGTGCTATGCGGCTGCTTCCCACTAGCTATCTACCTTACGTTTGGTAGTGTATATATGTCCATGCCGCTCTTTCACTTTGTCACAGCTTACCCTTCCCCCTCCCCATATCCTCAAGTCCATTCTCTAGTAGGTCTGTGTCTTTATTCCTGTCTTACCCCTATGTTCTTCATGACATTTTTTTTCTTAAATTCCACATATATGTGTCAGCATACAGTATTTGTCTTTCTCTTTCTGACTTACTTCACTCTGTATGACAGACTCTAGGTCTATCCACCTCATTACAAATAGCTCAATTTCATTTCTTTTTATGGCTGAGCAATATTCCATTGTATATATGTGCCACATCTTATTTATCCATTCATCCGATGATGGACACTTAGGTTGTTTCCATCTCTGGGCTATTGTAAATAGGGCTGCTATGAACATTTTGGTACATGTCTCTTTTTGAATTATGGTTTTCTCAGGGTATATGCCCAGTAGTGGGATTGCTGGGTCATATGGTAGTTCTATTTGTAGTTTTTTAAGGAACCTCCATACTGTTCTCCATAGTGGCTGTACCAATTCACATTCCCACCAACAGTGCAAGAGTTTTCCCTTTTTTCCACACCCTCTCCAGCATTTATTGTTTCTAGATTTTTTGATGATGGCCATTCTGACTGGTGTGAGATGATATCTCATTGTAGTTTTGATTTGCATTTCTCTAATGAGTAAAGATGTTGAGCATCCTTTCATGTGTTTGTTGGCAGTCTGTATATCTTCTGTGGAGAAATGTCTATTTAGGTCTTCTGCCCATTTTTGCATCGGGCTGTTTGTTTTTCTGTTATTGAGCTGCATGAGCTGTTATAAATTTTGGAGATTAATCCTTTGTCAGTTGCTTCATTTGCAAATATTTTCTCCCATTCTGAGGGTTGTCTTTTGGTCTTCTTTATGGTTTCCTTTGCTGTGCAAAAGCTTTTAAGTTTCATTAGGTCCCATGTGTTTATTTTTGTCTTTATTTCCATTTCTCTAGGAGGTGGGTCGAAAAGGATCTTGCTGTGATTTATGTCATAGAGTGTTCTGCCTATGTTTTCCTCTAAGAGTTTGATAGTGTCTGGCCTTACATTTAGGTCTTTAATCCATTTTGAGCTTATTTTTGTGTATGGTGTTAGGGAGTGATCTAATCTCATACTTCTACATGTCCCTATCCAGTTTTCCCAGCACCACTTATTGAAGAGACTGTCCTTTCTCCACTGTACATTCCTGCCTCCTTTATCAAAGATAAGGTGACCATATGTCCGCGGGTTTATCTCTGGGCTTTCTATCCTGTTCCATTGATCTATCTTTCTGTTTTTGTGCCAGTACCATACTGTCTTGATTACTGTAGCTTTGTAGTATAGTCTGAAGTCAGGGAGCCTGATTCCTCCAGCTCCATTTTTCGTTCTCAAGATTGCTTTGGCTATTCGGGGTCTTTTGTGTTTCCATACAAATTGCGAAATTTTTTCCTCTAGTTCTGTGAAAAATGCCAGTAGTAGTTTGATAGGGATTGCATTGAATCTGTAGATTGCTTTGGGTAGTAGAGTCATTTTCACAATGTTGATTCTTCCAATCCAAGAACATGGTACATCTCTCCATCTATTTGTATCATCTTTAATTTCTTTCATCAGTGTCTTATAATTTTCTGCATACAGGTCTTTTGTCTCCTTAGGTAGGTTTATTCCTAGATATTTTATTCTTTTTGTTGCAATGGTAAATGGGAGTGTTTCCTTGATTTCACTTTCGATTTTTCATCATTAGTATATAGGAATGCCAGAGATTTCTGTGCATTAATTTTGTATCTTGCAACTTTACCAAATTCATTGATTAGCTCTAGTAGTTTTCTGGTAGCATCTTTAGGATTCTCTATGTATAGTATCATGTCATCTGCAAACAGTGACAGCTTTACTTCTTCTTTTCCGATTTGGATTCCTTTTATTTCCTTTTCTTCTCTGATTGCTGTGGCTAAAACTTCCAAAACTATGTTGAATAAGAGTGGTGAGAGTGGGCAACCTTGTCTTGTTCCTGATCTTAGTGGAAATGGTTTCAGTTTTTCACCATTGAGGACGTTGTTGGCTGTGGGTTTGTCATATATGGCCTTTATTATGTTGAGGAAAGTTCCCTCTATGCCTACTTTCTGCAGGGTTTTTATCATAAATCGGTGTTGAATTTTGTCGAAAGCTTTCTCTGCGTCTATTGAGATGATCATATGGTTTTTCTCCTTCAATTTGTTAATATGGTGTATCACGTTGATTGATTTGCGTATATTGAAGAATCCTTGCATTCCTGGAATAAACCCCACTTGATCATGGTGTATGATCCTTTTAATGTGCTGTTGGATTCTGTTTGCTAGTATTTTGTTGAGGATTTTTGCATCTATGTTCATCAGTGATATTGGCCTGTAGTTTTCTTTCTTTGTGACATCCTTGTCTGGTTTTGGTATCAAGGTGATGGTGGCCTCGTAGAATGAGTTTGGGAGTGTTCCTCCCTCTGCTATATTTTGGAAGAGTTTGAGAAGGATAGCTGTTAGCTCTTCTCTAAATGTTTGATAGAATTCGCCTGTGAAGCCATCTGGTCCTGGGCTTTTGTTTGTTGGAAGATTTTTTATCACAGTTTCAATTTCAGTGCTTGTGATTGGTCTCTTCATATTTTCTATTTCTTCCTGATTCAGTCTTGGCAGGTTGTGCATTTCTAAGAATGTGTCCATTTCTTCCAGGTTGTCCATTTTATTGGCATAGAGTTGCTTACAGTAATCTCTCATGATCTTTTGTATTTCTGCAGTGTCAGTTGTTACTTCTCCTTTTACATTTCTAATTCTATTGATTTGAGTCTTCTCCCTTTTTTTCTTGATGAATCTGGCTAATGGTTTATCAATTTTGTTTATCTTCTCAAAGAACCAGCTTTTAGTTTTATTGATCTCTGCTATCGTTTCCTTCATTTCTTTTTCATTTATTTCTGATCTGATTTTTATGATTTCTTTCCTTCTGCTAACTTTGGTATGTTTTTGTTCTTCTTTCTCTAATTGCTTTAGGTGCAAGGTTAGGTTGTTTATTTGAGATGTTTCCTGTTTCTTAAGGTGGGATTGTATTGCTATAAACTTCCCCCTTAGAACTGCTTTTGCTGCATCCCATAGGTTTTGGGTCATCGTGTCTCCATTGTCATTTGTTTCTAGGTATTTTTTAATTTCCTCTTTGATTTCTTCAGTGATCACTTCGTTATTGAGTAGTGTATTGTTTAGCCTCCATGTGTTTGTATTTTTTACAGCTCTTTTCCTGTAATTGATATCTAGTCTCATAGCATTGTGGTCAGAAAAGATACTTGATACAATTTCAATTTTCTTAAATTTACCAAGGCTTGATTTGTGACCCAAGATATGATCTATCCTGGAGAATGTTCCATGAGCACATGAGAAAAATGTGTATTCTGTTGTTTTTGGATTGAATGTCCTATAAATATCAATTAAGTCCATCTTTTTTAATGTATCATTTAAAGTTTGTGTTTCCTTATTTATCTTCATTTTGGATGATCTGTCCATTGGTGAAAGTGGGGTGTTAAAGTCCCCTACTATGATTGTGTTACTTTCGATTTCTCCTTTTATGGCTGTTAGTATTTGCCTTATGTATTGAGGTGCTCCTATGTTGGGTGCATAAATATTTACAATTGTTATATCTTCTTCTTGGATTGACCCCTTGATCATTATGTAGTGTCCTTCTTTGTCTCTTCTAGTAGTCTTTATTTTAAAGTCTATTTTGTCTGATATGAGAATTGCTACTCCAGCTTTCTTTTGGTTTCCATTTGCATGGAATATCTTTTTCCATCCCCTTACTTTCAGTCTGTATGTGTCTCTAGGTCTGAAGTGGGTCTCTTGTAGACAGCATATATATGGGTCTTGTTTTTGTATCCATTCAGCCAATCTGTGTCTTTTGGTGGGAGCATTTAGTCCATTTACATTTAAGGTAATTATCAATATGTATGTTCCTATTCCCATTTTCTTAATTGTTTTGGGTTCGTTATTGTAGGTCTTTTCCTTCTGTTGTGTTTCTTGCCTAGAGAAGTTCCTTTAGCATTTGTTGTAAAGCTGGTTTGGTGGTGCTGAACTCTCTCAGCTTTTGCTTGTCTGTAAACGTTTTAATTTCTCCATCAAATCTGAATGAGATCCTTGCTGGGTAGAGTAGTCTTGGTTGCAGGTTTTTCTCCTTCATCACTTTAATTATGTCCTGCCTCTCCCTTCTGGCTTGTAGAGTTTCTGCTGAGAGATCAGCTGTTATCCTGATGGGGATTCCCTTGTGTGTTACTTTTTGTTTTTCCCTTGCTGCTTTTAATATGATTTCTTTGTGTTTAATTTTTGACAGTTTGATTAATATGTGTCTTGGCGTATTTCTCCTTGGATTTATTCTGTATGGGACTCTCTGTGCCTCCTGGACTTGATTAACTATTTCCTTTCCCATATTAGGGAAGTTTTCAACTATAATCTCTTCAAATATTTTCTCAGTCCCTTTCTTTTTCTCTTCTTTTTCTGGAACCCCTATAATTCGAATGTTGGTGCGTTTAATGTTGTCCCAGAGGTCTCTGAGACTGTCCTCTGTTCTTTTCATTCTTTTTTCTTTATTTTTCTCTGCATCAGTTATTTCCACTATTTTATCTTCCACCTCCCTTATACATTCTTCTGCCTCAGTTATTCTGCTATTGATCCCATCTAGAGTATTTTTCATTTCATTTATTGTGTTTTTAATCGATGCTTGATTCATCTTTAGTTCTTCTAGGTCCTTGTTAACTGTTTCTTGCATTTTGTCTATTCTATTTCCAAGATTTTGGATCTGGGAAATAGAATCTTGGATCATCTTTACCATCATTATTCTGAATTCTTTTTCAGGTAGACTGCCTAGTACCTCTTCATTTGTTAGGTCTGGTGGGTTTTTACCTTGCTCCTTCTCCTGCTGTGTGTTTTTCTGTCTTCTCATTTTGCTTATGTTACTGTGTTTGGGGTCTCCTTTTTGCAGGCTGTAGGTTCGTAGTTCCCGTTGTTTTTGGTGTCTGTCCCCAGTGGCTAAGGTTGGTTTAGTGGGTTGTGCAGGCTTCCTGGTGGAGGGTACTAGTGCCTGTGTTCTGGTGGATGAGGCTGGATCTTGTGTTTCTGGTGGGCAGGTCCACGTCTGGTGGTGTGTTTTGGGGGTGTCTGCGGACTTTTTATGATTTTAGGCCACCTCTCTGCTAATGGGTGGCGTTGTGTTCCTGTCTTGCTAGTTGTTTGGCATAGGGTGTCCAGCACCGTAGCTTGCTGGTCGTTGAGTGAAGTTTGGTTCTCGTGTTGAGATGGAGATCTCTGGAAGATTTTCACCGTTTGATATTATGTGGAGCTGGGAGGTCTCTTGTGGACCAGTGTCCTGAGGTTGGCTCTCCCACCTGAGAGGCACAGCACTGACTCCTGGCTCCTCAATTTGGGATGATTTGTTGTCTATTCATGTATTCCACAGATGCAGGGTACATCAAGTTGATTATGGAGCTTTAATCCGCTGCTTCTGAGGCTGCTGGGAGAGGTTTCCCTTTCTCTTCTTTGTTCTCACAGCTCCTGGGTCTCAGCTTTGGATTTGGCCCCGCCTCTGCGTGTAGGTCGCCGGAGGGCGTCTGTTCTTCGCTCAGACAGGACAGGGCTAAAGGAGCAGCCTCTTCGGGGACTCTGGCTCACCCAGGCCGGGCGGGAGGGAGGGGCACGGAGTGCGGGGCGAGCCCGCAGCGGCAGAGGTCGGCGTGACGTTGCACCAGCCTGAGGCGCGCCGTGCGCTCTCCCAGGGAAGCCGCCCCTGGATCCCGGGATCCCGGCAGTGGCGGGCTGCACAGGCTCCCGGAAGGGCGGTGTGGACAGCGACCCGCGCTCGCACACAGGCGCCCCTGGCGGCGGCAGCAGCAGCCCCAGCGTCCCACGCCCGTCACTGGGCTCCGCGCCCTCAGTCGTGACTCGCGCCCGTCTGTGGAGCCCCTTCAAGCAGCGCTCTTAATCCCCTCTCCTCGCGCACCAGGAAACCAAGAGGGAAGAAAAAGTCTCTTGCCTCCTCGGCAGCCCCAGAGCTCTCCCGGACTCCCCTCCGGCCAGCTGTGGCACACCAGCCCCCCTCAGGCCGAGCTCTCGCCGCCAGCCCCAGCCCTCTCCCTGCGCTCCGACCGAAGCCCGAGCCCCAGCCTCCAGCGCCGCCCGCCCCGGTGGGCGAGCAGACAAGCCTCTCGGGTTGGTGAGTGCCGCTCGGCACCGATCCTCTGTGCGGGAACCTCTCCGCCTTGCCCTACCCAGGTATGTGGGGAGTTTCTTGCCTTTTGGGAGGTCTGGGGTCTTCTGCCAGCGTTCAGTATGTGTTCTGTAGGAGTTGTTCCACGTGTAGCTGTATTTCTGGTGTATCCGTGGGGAGGAAGGTGATCTCCGCGTCTTACTCTTCCGCCATCTTACCCGGAAGTCAGTAAATTTTTTTTTAAATAGAGTTATTATTTGTCCCCTTTCATTTCAGCACACGTGACATTTCCATATTGTCATAAACAGTGACATTTGAAGGTGGAAGGGAGGAGAACGGGAGAGTCATTGGTTCCCCCCATCGTTTTTCAAACCTGCCTCTGGTTTCAAACTAGCCTCCGCACTAGGCTGTAGGGCTGCACTGGTTTCTGTTTTCTATTTTCTCCACACAGCTTCAGATTCAGTCCTTCCTTGCTTCCCAGGATGACCAGTCACTATATTTAAGCTTTGCTAGCTCTAATTTCTATGAATTAAGATCAAGTACTTCTGGAAGGAGGCACTAGAAACTAGAGATTGCATCTGGGGAGTGATTGGGGTGGGAGAGAGTTCTCAACGAATAATTTGTATACTTTTAAATGTATTTTTTTACAAAGTATGTGTATTATCTATTCCAAAATTTTAAAATAAAAAATGTATATTTTGAAAAAAAAAATCAAGTACTCTCCAACACTTCTCTGCTGTTGTGGATGTCTGACCACTTTATTCTGGGGTCCCAGTCCCAGGCATTCCTGGCCATCTCTCTGGCACTTTTATTCCTTCTTAGGGTGGTCCCCTGCCAAGATTTGGATTCATTCACCTGGGTCAGTGACTATTCTGCTTCTACCATGAGCACAAATGCCTGTCTGCCCACACCTCTTTGTGTCACTCACCATAGACTGTCGCACGCTTTTCTTTTTACATCTTTATTGGAGTATAATTGCTTTACAATGGTGTGTTAGTTTCTGCTTTATAACAAAGCGAATCAGTTATACATATAATATGTCCCCATATCTCTTCCCTCTTGCATCTCCCTCCCTCCCACCCTCCCTATCCCACCCCTCCAGGCGGTCACAAAGCACCAAGCTGATCTCCCTGTGCTATGCGGCTGCTTCCCACTAGCTATCTATTTTACGTTTGGTACTGTATATATGTCCATGCCGCTCTCTCACTTTGTCACAGCTTACCCTTCCCCCTCCCCATATCCTCAAGTCCATTCTCTGGTAGGTCTGTGTCTTTATTCCTGTCTTACCCCTAGGTTCTTCATGACTTTTTTTTTTTTTCCTTAGATTCCATATATGTGTTAGCATACGGTATTTGTCTTTCTCTTCTAACTTACTTCGCTCTGTAGGACAGACTCCGTCGCAGGCTTTGTCCTACTGATTACCTGCTTCCCTCTCCCAACACTCCCATCCCCAACACAGCAGTCACTTCGGAGGTACCCACTGGGTTGCAGGTACCTTTCCGTCTGCTGTTGAATGAAGCTGCCGTTTCACAAAACTACGTGTAGGATGTTTTATCTCCTGGATGAATGGATTGAACAAAGAATATTGCTTTACAAATAAATATTCACTTAAAATACTCTTAAGCCTCTTATTACTGTTAATGCTGTAGGTTACAGGAACCAGAAAAGGAAAAAAGCACATATTGCTGTGGCCATGTTTGCAAAATATAAGCTGCCACACGGAAACTGCCCTTTAATGTGTACTTTGTTTTTTGTGCTTCTGGATTGTCCTTGATACTGTTTAAACCAGATTTCATCTTCACTCATGACTACGCATGGGCAAGTATTAGGCAAAGGAGAGATATGATGTGCTTTGTCTCAGGCACCATACCCCACCACCGAGAGCCATGCCTGTAGCAGCGTGTCTGTACACTCTGCCTGATACCAGGATCTTGGCCTTCCCCAATCAATAGAAGTTGATCAGAGGCCAGACAAGAAATTTAGGCCAGGCTTTATTGGGGCCCCTGCTGCAGCAGAGGGGAGCGAGAACAAGCAACAGGTTCCTTTGCTGGGTCCCTGAGGGGGCGTGAGCTGCTTCCCTATATGGGGTGAGTATGGGGGTGGGTCCAGAGGTCGGGCTGGAGGTGTGGCTTAGGTGGTCTGCCCACCCCTTAGGTGGTGTAGTGTGCAGGGGGCATGAGCAGTACCCTGCTTTTGCTCCCGACACCCTGTATTTGCTCCTGGCTCTTCAGACGTGGTAGTTGGGGTTTTTTGGGGGGTCTTTTTGCATCTTGTCCATAATTTGCCCCAACTCACATGCACGCGGTTTTATTTTTAATATTTTAATTTTATTGGAGTGTAGTTGATTTACAGTGTTGTGTTAGTTTCAGGTGTACAGCAAAGAGATTCAGTTATCCATATGCATAAATTCTTTTTTTTTTAGATTCTTCTCTCACATAGGTTGTCACAGAGTATTGCACAGAGTTCCCTGTGTTATACAGTAAGTCCCTGTGGGTGCACACAGTTATCTTTAGTCCCTTATAGTTTCTTTGTATTTTGTTGCTCCAGGAGATGTTTGTCCAGGTGCAAGCACTGCAGCAAAGGGTCCCAGGTCTCGGGTCCCAGCCTGTCTCACACACACCCCTCTCTAGTCCTATTTGAAAACAGCTGAGAGTAATGAGTTTTATTTTGAAAGAGATCCTTACAAACCCTAGCAGTCATTTTGCAGCCTATGTATACAATATTCCTACTTCATGGCACACATACTATAGACAAATCACAATATATGCATAGACCTTTACATTTAACAAACAAGTATAAATTAGAAATTTCATTTTTTTTCATTTGCTTCCAAATATTCTTAACTTTTTCAGAAATACTACATGATGAAATAATGAGAATAGCTCTTGGGACCTTTTTTAGTTTCCTTTTAATTTTTTATTTTAAATTATAAAACACTTCATATGTATCAAAAGTATACAAATAAAAAGTCATCTGTTAAGTTAACATCTGACCACATCAGCGCCCCTCCCTCCTCTCTTTCTCTCAAAATAAATTATGGGTGCAATTTAAAAATCATCCCCATATTTCTTCCCTCCCTTCCCAGGTCTGTCATATGATACTGCACAGATTGTGTAAACATTGTAGTTTACATAAACGGTGCCCCAGAGGGTCGTGCAAAACAGAACACAATTATCCGTGCCAGCCCCAGAATTACTGTACTGAAATTAGTGGTTTTCATTGTGATTCTCATTTTTACATTTTCACTACAAATAAGGATTATATATAAATGTTCCTCATATGCTGATCTTTACATTTTTACATAGATACTATCGTAATATAATTATTTTGTAGTTTGCTTTTTTTACTTACCCCATCCATGTTAATAAATGTGCATCTAAATAATTAATTATTCCTGCTCTATAGTATTCCTTTTTTTAAAAAAATAAACCACACTTTATCCATTCTTCTATGAGAGTTAATTTTTCCCCATCGTTCTCTCTGTTAACATCATTGCTACAGTGAACATTCTTGAACAGTTATCCCTGTTCACATAACCATGAGTTTCTTTAGGGATTAAATATACCTAGAAACAGAGTTGCTGGCAAATAGGGGATGTGAATATTATATATCGCCAAATGCATGTCTAGGGTAGACTGGGCTGCAGTAACAAACAGACCCCAAAATATAGCACTTCAACTCTATAGCAGTTTACTTTTCATTCACCTAAAAGCCCAGAACAGCATGTGCTCACACCTTCACAGTTACCTGAACAAACACTAGGTAACTTGCAGAGTTGGGTGAGTGAGACTGCCCCATGCAGCTACTCAGGTAATGATGCTGTCAGGGATTCTGCCATTTTTAACCTGTGGCTTCCACGTTTCCCTGAGCATCTATTTAATTCCTAGGTGGCCAGAAGGAAGTGTGCATTCAATCCCTTCCCATCGGTAACAGTTACAGAGCCATATCTAACCGCAAGAGAACCCGAGGAGCTGGTCTGGCTGTGTGTCCGGGAAGAGGAGAACAGATCTGCTAAAGACTTAGCAGTCCATTCCTCCTCCATTTTTCCCTCCAGGAATATACAAGAATTTCTATTCATTCACACGTTACTAATATGTGATATTGTCAAACTTTTCCATTTTCTTAACATAATGGATATGTAGTAGCCTAGCAAGTGCTTTTGATTTGCATTTCTTTGATCTAAGATTAATTGCCATCCATTTTTCCTCTTCTGTTTAAATCAATTGCTCTATCTGCCCCCTCTAGCTTCTCCTTATTGATCTGGATATAAATTCTATTTACTTGTTATACCTATTTTGGCAATATGAATTGTAAAATTCTTCTAGTTTGTGCATGTCTTCTCACTTTGTTTACTGTACTTTTTGTCATACTAAGTTTCAAAGTTTATTGTAACCCAGTTTATCAGTTTTCCTTTATGGATTGTGCTGTTTGTGCCTTATTTAAGAAATCCTTCATTGCCAAGATGTAATGAAGCTATTTTACTCTGCTTACTTTTGAAAGTTTTATAATTTCATTTTCTGCGTTCATCATCTGAATTTGGGGGGGTTAAGAAAAATTTTTGGCCCCCATATGGAGAGTCAGTTGTTCCAGCATCATTTATCGAATAGTCTACCCTTTCCCCACTGATTTGTAATACCACCTCTGTCATAAATCAAAATCCATGTATGCGTGGGTCTGCTTCTAGAGTCACATTTCTTTTAAGTGGACTATTTGATTGTAATAAGCACATGTTTTTATTATCATAGATTTATTGTAAGACTTGATAACTGGTAAGAATAATCCTCCTTCTTCAAAATCCCTGGCTCTTCTTGGCACTTTCCATTTGAGTTTTAGAATGCGTTTTTCAGATTCCATGAAAACTCTGTTGGGAGTACAATAAGAATTGCAATACCTTCACAGATTGATTTGGAAGAATTGTCATCTCTGTGATAAGAAGATCTTGGTATTGGTTTGAACATCTTTCTAATGACTCTAGTGCAACTTTTTATCATGACATGGGGTTAAGAACTTAAGCTACACATTTGCCAAAGTCCATAGAACTGTACAGAACAAAACATGGACCCTAATGTAAACTATGGACTTCAGTTAATAATAATGTATCAATATTTGTTCATCAGTTATAACAAACATACCACCCTAAGGCCAAGAGTTAATAAAAGCAGAAACTGTGATCCAGGCCATGAGGAGGTAAGTGGGAAATATCTGTATTATCTGCTCAATTTTCTGTAAACCTAAAACTTCTGAAAAAGATAAAATCTATTATTTAAGGGAAAAAAGGAACCCTTAAGCTATGATGTTCAACCCTTAGTAGTTGTGGGACTTTGGACAACATTTTTTGTTTTGTTTTGTTTTTCTATTTCTTTTTCTTTTTCTTTTACTTATTTTCCTTATCTGTATCATAGGAGTTATGATAGTATGTATGACAGTGCTTTGCTGAAAGGGTTACTATAAGGATTATATGATATGTGTAAAGTGCTTATCACAGCTGTTGGCAAATGAGAAGAGCTTAATAGTGGTAGCTACAATTATAATTTGGGTCCAATTATTCTTCTCTTCTAATAGACTAACAACCCAGCTTTAGATTTACCCTCCAATTTAGTCCTTAGCTGCTGAATTCATTCACTGGAAAATATTAATTCTGTCCCAAATATTGTGTTAGACACTATAAATACAAAGACATAAGTTTTCTGCCCTCCCTCAAATAATTTATAGTCTAATGGTGGAGAGAGAGAAGTAAACAGACAATTATGGTATGGTTCCATAGTGCCATGGAAAGCAATGCCTGACATTCCTTCCATGTTCAGTTTCCAGGATTTTCCCAACCTCTTAATCTACCTGGACTTGGGACCCAAACTTCCCTGGTTTATTCTGCCAAGCCACTGAATGAACCAATATTCTGAAAGAACAGTGAGTTTCAAAAAGTCGCAGGCCCCAGTTACTCTACATAAACCCATCACCATGAGCTGTTGGTGTTCGTGGTTGACTGGCTGCTTTACTGTCAAGAAAAATACACCTATAGTAGTAGCATGCATAATACATTTCTCAGAAATTAACATCTTCCACCATGACTTTTAGAAGCCAAGACTTGCCAGACACATGGCTTCTGTTTCCCTAATCAGGCCACTCATTTCACACACATATGTTGCCACCAAACACCAAGCAATATTGCCCAGAACGACAAGTGCTCCACCGTTCAGAGTCACCGAAATCCTTTGTACCAGCTCCTGAAGAATTGTAACCGAGCAGGACTTTATGGGGCCTTCCCAGAACAGAATCCTACTCCCCTTGTCCTCTGCCTGCCTCTTGTCTGTAGAAAAACCTTAGCCTCCTAGGCCTTCCCCGAGTTCCAAAGAGTAAATTTAATCAGAGAAGTGAGAAAATGCAGAAAGAAAGGAAAACAGGCAAACAAGACAAAATAATAATAGTATAGCCATTAAACAAAGTCAAGGACCTTTAGTTCCTCCTCGAGGGCTGTAGATAATATTCTGAGCCACGTCCTTTGAACTGTTTTGCAAATACTGAAACCCCCAGCAGGTGGAAGAAGTTAACTCCATGCTGCCCACAAGCATGTAGACCCCAGACCATTTGGAACCAGAAGATTGATGATGTTGACTCCCCATTACCCCACCACCAATGAATCAGAAGAAAGTCCACGAGCTGATCACACACCACACACCCCCCTCCCTCACCCTGTCTTTAAAAACCTTTTGCTGAAAGCCTTCGGAGTTTTCAGGTCTTTTCAGCACTAGCTGCCTGGACTCCTTGCTTGGCATCTGCAGTAAACTCTGCACTTTCCTTCACCACAACCCAGGGTCAGTAGATTGGCTTTACCGTGTGCAGGCAACTGGATCCAAGTTTGGCTCAGTAACAGAATCCCCACAACTCCTCTTGCTCAGTTCCTACTCTGTCCTGAACAATTCATGAGCTGGGAGCTCAGAAAACTTCTCCCAAAGACAGTGACTCCTCAACCAGGCCAAAGAATTCATCATAATGTCTGCCAAAAGATCTCTGGTTCCAGTGGTCCTCTGGAAAGTTTTGCTTTGTGGCTTTCATTTCCTTTTGGTATTACACCATACCATGACTTCTTGCTCATGAAGGAAAGATATTTTCCATTCTGACCATATCTGAGAAGAAAATTAGATGGGTTAGTGCCTTAGTGGCTGTTTATCCATAATCACACTCTGTCTTTTTATAAACTAAACTAAGCTTGTTTCCAAATTTAAATCATGGCTTGAGCAGATTCTACCAGAGGCTTCTTTTTCCTTATAATAATATTATAGCTCAATAATTAGTGAATATTTTTTTATACTGGAAATGTGGAAAACTCAGTAAATGATAAGTGTCTTGAAAGAAGCATCTTTGTTTTATTCATCTTATTATCTTTAGTGATATTCAGAGCCTTACACACAGTAGACCCACAGAAATGTGTGTTGAATTAATTTGAGAATCTTTTTCTACTGGTCCCTCAGAATGACAGGGAGCTTCACTGAGAGGTACTCTAAAACCCCAAGGATCGTGTTCCTGGAACCAGATAGACACAGTTTCTCAGATGGTAGTGAGGTTAGGAAAAGCCTTTATCTTGCTGCCACGTAAACGAGCATGTGCACTAACTGGCTGACTAACTGTGGCATGTGTGCTACTTAGAGGAGCTCTTTACAAGCCGTAAACAGGGGACGTGTTATTCTATCAGCACTTCAGAATCTTAACCCACTGCCTAACTTTGAGAAATTTCCCACTTTCCGGGTCTTGGTGGAGGTTAGGGCCCGTATTCCTCTAGAAAGTTGGAAGAGGCCCAAACCTTCCTCCCCAGGCACCATGTAAGTGGGGCCTGGGCTCCACTTTTAGATGTATCTTTCCTGACTCTGACCTTGGAGCTGGTGGCACAAGAAGCGAGGAGAATGGAGCATCCTACTTGGCTGCAGGGACAATTGCAACAAGTATTTAGCTTCTCTTCTTTCCTGGGTCCAAATTTTAGACCCAGCCTTGGAAAATCTGTCTTCAGAGGTAGTAAGGAGGTCTCTGCTTGGTCCTTTTGTGTCTGGAAAATACCTTCGAGTAATGTTGATACAATAAAGGCAGTTGTATCTTCATGTTTAGAGGTTAGAAAAATTATTAGAAACTTGAGATTTCAACCTTTTTCTGGGAATACCTGAAAATGAGCTCAATGTTTTTTTTGAGTTGTGGCTCAAGGATAAAGTAAATTTTCCAAATATCTGTCCGTTAGCTGAGTTATTATTTGTGCTGCCAAGAATTAGCAACCGTTTAAAATGCACTTATTTATTTCTTATGGTGTTGGTAGAAAAAGGTCATAGGAAAACTTCTAACTCTAATTAGATGTGAAGAAAAGCTGAGATGACAATAATTCAAAAAGTAAAGAAAAGGATAATTGAAGTAAGGTAGATTGGATGTAATCTTAAGGCCAATGCCCATAGTTATCCCAGGAATATCTAAAAGAATCTGAATGATAAGCTCAACTTCAATTCATTAGACATTTTTGTTTTAATCTTAATAGCCATAATGTACTAAGTTCTCCTTACGTAGTAAGTTAACTTTTATACTGCAATATAAGTTTGTATTAAAAACTGATGAATTTGTAATAGAAATACGCTATAACTTTGTCATCACTTTAGACTTGATTTAACTTAATCATATAAAATATAGGCATTATAAGGAGAAAATGTACTTCCCAACCCTAGAAGTGATCTCTTTTGTAATAAGATAGTGCCAAATGTATTTAGATTGTTGAGATCATGACACCAGGTAGAACAACAATTCATTTACACATTTACTCATGTAAAACCTGACATTTGGTTTACTGTAATGTCATGACTGTTAAGCAGAAGTTAATTACTCTAGAACACATTATGAGTTCTGAATGTCTTTTTTTTTTTCTATAAAAAGTGTTCAGTCACGTTTCCTGCTGCTTCTTGTTCACTGGGTTTCAGTATCACCCACAAATTCTCTCCTAGTTTCTTGCTAACATAGGAAGCAATCAATAACAACTATGTGAACATTCTGAAGAAATAAACTTGATTAAATAAAGCTAGTATTTGCTCGTGTGTTAAGGAATTATTGGAAGCCCGCCATAGAATTTGAAAATTGAATAAAATTTGAATAAAGATCAAAGCAAAGCATTTTCTAAGGTGCAAATGTTTCCAATACGTGCCTCTGTGTAAATATATATATATATATATATATTTTTTTTTCAAATATGATTTTCTAAAGCTGGTAAGGATGCTTATTTATTTTGAACCCATGGAAGTTATTTGCCCAAAATATTGGTGTTTAAGTGCATGAAGCATAAAATGACTTTGACTTAATATTTATTAAGTTTAGTCTTACTGCATATGTAGTTCATTACTTTTAAAATTTGTAAATATTTCCCTGTGCTATCACCAAACTGAAATTCTAGAGTGATAAATGTAAGGGGAATTAGGTAAGAGAATTTTCCTTGTAGGAATTTGAGCAGCTATTAGCTGCTGTACCATATTACAGCATTTATTAGTTATCCTACAGTAATTTATAAAACTTTTCTCTTATATAGCCTTCCACTTAAACTTCAACTGACATCACAGAGAATGAAAACAATGATGTAATAAATACAAAATGAAAGTATTTAATTAAGGGATTCTTTCCATTGTACTTTTTGGCATCTGGAAAACATTTTGTTACATTCTTAAAATAAAAAAAAGAAAGTAGGAAGAAAAGGGAAAATAAAAGAAACCTGATATGGCACAAAGTAATAATATTAGAAAAATGAGTAAAACCTGAATCTAACCCCTTTGGAACTCATCTACTAAGGGTGTGAGCTAAATCTTCACAATAAAAAGTGATGAATGTGTTTTCCGCTGTCATGGTAACCATAGATTTGGAACCCAACCTCCAGAGAAAATTCAGGAGAACACCCTTAACTTCTGACCTCCAAATTTTGGAATCTTTATTCCAGGTGAGCAGGGGGAAACACTTTGATAAGTCTCAGCAATGTTCTCAATTTCTAAGATATAATGCTTTTGAACATTTAGGTTCCACTCAGTATTTTTCAATTGCATGCACACTTTCTAAAATCTTCTCATATTCACTAAAACAGGTAGTAGATCTGAATGTAGTCAATATTTAAGTGTGTATTAAGATAATTAACAAAAACAAGTTTCTTTTTTTTTATTGTAGTATACTTGGTTCACAATACTGTGTTACTTCCAGTTGTATAGCATAGTGATTAGTTTTTGTTTGTTTGTTCTGCAGATTATATTCCATTATACAGTATTACAGATACTGAGTATAGTTCCCTGTGCAATACAGTAAATCCTTGTTGCTTATCTATTTTATGTATAGTAGTTTGTATCTGTTAATCTCAAACTCTTAATTTGTCCCTCCCCACCTCTTTCCCCTTTGGTAACCATAAATTTGGTTTCTATGCCCATGAGTCTGTTTCTCTTTTGTATACAGATTCATTTGTATTATATTTTAGATTCCACATATAAATGATATCATGTAGGATTTGTCTTTGTCTGATGAAGCATAGTATTCTCTAAGTAGGTCCATCCATGTTGCTACAAATGGCATTATTTCATTCTTTTTTATGACTAATATTCCACTGTTTATATATATATCGCATTTTCTTAAGCCAGTTATCTGTTGATGGGCAATTGGGTTGTTTCCATGTCTTGGCTATTATAAATTGTGCTGCTATTAACACTGAGGTTCATGTATCTTATTGAATTAGTGTTTTAATTTTTTTCGGGATATATACCAGGAGTGGAATTGCTGGATAATATGGTAACTCTATTTTTAGTTTTTTAAGGAACTTCCATACTGTTTTCCACAGTGGTTGTACTGATTTACATTCCCACCAACAGTGTAAAGGGTTTCCTTTTCTCCACACCCTCTCCAGAACTTATTATTTCTAGATTTGTTTGATGATAGCCATTCTTAACAGTGTGCGGTGATACCTCTTTGTAGTTTTGATTTGCATTTCTCTAATAATCAATAATGTTGAGCATCTTTTTATGTGCCATTGTCCACCTGTATGTCGTCTTTGGAAAAATATAAATTTAAGTCATCTGCCCATTTTTTATTTGGGTTGTTTGTTTCTTTGATATTGAGTTGTATGAGCTGTTTGTATATTTTGGATATTAACCCCTTGTCAGTCACATCATTTGCAAATATTTTCTCCCATTCCATAGGTTGTCTTTTCATTTTGATTATGGTTTCCTTTGCTGTGCAAAAGCTTGTAAGTTTGATTAGGTCCCATTTATTTACTTTTGTCTTTATTTATTTTGCTTTGGGAGACTGATCTAAAAAATATTGCTACAATTTATGAAAAGAATCTTTTCCTATGTTGTCTTCTAGGGGTTTTATGGTATCATGTCTTATATTTAGGTCTTTAAGCCATTTTGAGGTTATTTTTGTATATGATGTGAGGGAATGTTCTAGTTTCATTGACTTACATGTAACTGTCCAGCTTTCCCAACACAACTTGTTGATTAGACTATCTTTTCTCCATTGTATATTCTTGTCTTCTTTGTCATAGATTAATTGGCTGTAGATATGTGGGTTTATTTCTGTGCTCTCTGTCCTGTTCCATTGATCTATGTGTCTGGTTTTGTGCCAGTACCATGCTGTCTTGATTATTGTAGTTTTGTAGTATAGTCCGAAGTCTGGAAGAGATAAATCAATACCTCCACCTTTGTTCTTTTTTCCTCAGGGTTGCTTTGGCAATTCTGAGTCTTTATTGGTTTCATATAAATTTTAGGATTATTTTTTTCTAGTTTTCTGAAAGATGTCCTGGGTATTTTGATAAGGATTGCATTAAATCTGTAGACTGCTTTGGGTAGTATGACCATTTTAGCAATATTAACTTTTCTGATCCAAAAGCTTGGAATAGCTTTCATTTCTTTGAGTCATCTTCAATTTCCTTTATCAATGTTTTATAGTTTTCAGTGTATAGGTCTCTCACCTCCTTGGTTAAGTTTATTCCTAGGATTTTATTTTTTTGATGTGATTTTAAACAGGATTTCAAAAAATCTTTCTCTTTATGCTATTTCATTATTAGTATAAAGAAATGCAACATATTTCTGTATATTAATCTTGTATCCTGCTACCGTGCTCAATTCATTTATTAGTTCTAATAGTTTTTGGGTAGAGACTTTAGGGTTCTCTATGTAGAGTATCATGCCATCTGCAAATAGTGACAGTTTTATCTCTTCCCTTCCAATCTGAATACTTTTTAATTGTTTTCCTTGTCTGATTGCTGTGGTTAGTACTTCCAGTATTATGTTGAATAGAAATGGTGAGAATGGGCATCCCTGTCTTTTTCCTGAATTTAGCAGAAGGGCTTTCACCTTTTCACCATTGAGTATTATGTTGGCTGTGAGTTCGTCATAAATGGCCTTTATTATATTGAGATAAGTTCCCTCTATTCTCACCTTGGTGAGAATTTTTATCATTTTTATCACGAATGATGTTGAATTTTGTCAAATGCTTTTTCTGCATCTATTGAGATGAACATGTGGTTTTTGTTTTACCTTTCATTAATGCGGTGTATCACATGGATTGACTTGCATATGTTGAACCATCTTTGTGACCCTGGAATGAATCCAACTTCATCATGGTGTATGATTTTTTTATGTATTGTTGAATTCTGTTTGTTAATATTTTTTTGAGGATTTTTGCCTCTATATTCATCAAAGGTATTGGCCTTAATTTTCTTTTTTTGTAGTGTCTTTCTTTCTTTGTGGTATCTAGTTTTGGTATCACGGTGATAGTGGCTTCAGAATAAATATGGTAATGTTCTCTCCTCTTCAATTTTTGGAAGAATTTGAGAAGGATAGATGTTAGTTCTTCTTTATGTGTTTGGTAGAATTCCCCTTGAAATCATCTGGTCCTGGACTTTTGTTGGTAGGGAGATTCTTAAATTACAGATTCTGTTTCACTTCTAGTGATGGGTCTGTTCAAATTATCTGTTTCTTCTTGACTCAGTCTTGGGAAGCTGTATGTTTCTAGCAACTTGTCTCTTTCTTCTAGGTTGTCCAATTTTTTGGTATAACTGTTCTTTGTATTGTCTTATGATTTTTTGTATTTCTGTGGTATTGGTTGTTAATTGTGACAATTTTTTTTAAGTCAAAGATTCTTTAATTGTTCTCTCTTTTGGTGTAATTATCCCAAGCTGACATTGCAAAATACTTTCTGTGATTATAACTTATCAAATCTCAAACAGGACATTGATGCAGTTAATTTGCACTATCTTGCAGAATTTCTCTTCTAAATATATGGCATGTACCTGATTTTAGACTCACAAGGGCTTGCATTTAGAACCTTGCTCTATCACTAACAAGCTGTTTGACATAGAAGATTATTAACCACTGTGAATCTTAGTGTTCTCATCTGTAAAATAGGAATAGTAGTAACTGCTTGTGCTTATTCTAGGACCTGAGTTATAGAAAGCACTGAATAAATTACTACAACTTCAAGGTCCTTTCCTTAAGGCACATCCATACTTAAGTAGTCAAAGCAATGTTGTTTGTGGCTTGAGAACCTGGAAAGTGATTAGTAAAACAGAAATTATAATCCTTGTGTTACCTACTTAAAGTCAGGGTCTGGAATTTTATTTTATCCTTCCTACAAACTAACAAGTTAGTATGCTACTGTTTTGTGAATAGTGGCCAAACACACACCACTGATGGGCAGAGACAAAGGACTTTATTACTCACAGCACAATAAGCAGCATGAGCTTCAGGTGGCTGGTATGTACACAGGGACCGGCCTGGAGACAAGAATACTGAGCTTTGGGAATCAAGCAAACCTACTCGTTACCTCATACCTCAAGGTTGTTCATTGCAAACACAACCCTGAGAAATGTCCCAGGTAAGGAGCAGTAAGAGCTTTGCATCTTTGACGTACCTAGCAAGAATATGCAGGGGTGTTCAGGGACCATGGAGAATTGCCTCAACTCCTACCTACCTCATCAGTGACATTGGTACTGAATATAGAATGAAAAGTGCCTTTTGAGATTTTTGGGATAAATTAGTAAATGTGACAACTCCTAGAATTTAGCCTAATGCCTAACACTGTCAGTGTTTAATAAATGAGAAATATGCCAACAATTTAATTAGTATGTTTATTAAGTTGATTTTTGTCATCATTTTACTTCAAAATTAAGATAAATTAGAGGACAATAATATGTTAATTAAAGTGAAATTACTGTATTTTATAAAACCAGGAGATAGCCTGAGTCCCTAGTAGGAAATGTAGAGATACATGTCTGAGAGAGATTAATAGAAATAAAGAAGAGGACTTGGGCATTGAAAGAGGTAAGTATCCAGAATTGACAATACAAAAGTAAACACATCCATAATTATTGAATTTGACTATTATTTTTAACTGTCTTCAACTATTCAAGTTGTAATTTAGAGAGAGGAGTAAATACAATGAGTAACTGACTGACTGTGCTGTGTTTAACCTCAAGAACCACAGGACTACTCACTAATCAATGTTGCTCTGCAGAATTGCCTTATCCGGATCTGCTCTTTGGCCTTCACACGACACTACCTCCTTTTATCCTTTCAAAGCCAACTTTCTATATCATAAGGTAGCTGCTTGATTAACCTCAGTATATTCATTGGGCAATAATTTTTTAACATGCACTGATCATTTTCAATTCTGCCTTCCTATCACGTGCAGAATGTGAAGGGTGTGCTCAAGAGCTGCCGTCACCCCAAGCATAGCAGGGTGTGAATTAAGGAATCCACGCTGTCAGAGCAGACACTACCCTGCTCAGAGTCCACTGTTACAATTTCCAAAATCCCCTGAAATATTGAACTGCCACTAATTACACCATAAAATATGAAAACTTTAACCACATTTGGAAGATAGAGAAAATTGAGCCTTAACAGAAAGAAAATCTTACAGATGAATGATCAAAACCCACAGAGAGCAGGTTTCTTACCACCGGACCACTCCGAGTTTTCTGCAGACAGGTCCTTTGTCTCCCTCTCTCTTCTCCTCCCTTAAGATCCCAGTATGCCTCTTCATCCCTTTCCACGTCTCCCCTCTCATCCTCCCCGCATACTTCCTTTTCCTCACTCTGAGCTTCTGAATCTGACTAACTGCCTGAGCTAGAGGATGAGAGAGGAAGTGGGGACAGGAGGTTAGGGGGAGGACTGCAGGCTCTCAGGTTTACACATAAGGCAGGAGAAGAGAGGAAACTGATTACCCGATTCAATCTCAAGGTCAAAACCACCAGGACAACAAATCTTTATTTTAATATTGAATGTAATTTTGCTGAAGAGTATTATATATTTTTCTACATCTCCTTCTTTATCCTGAGTTGGGTGAGCTACATCCCCAGCAGAGTTGTGGGTAACTGTCCAGTCCCAGAATAGGATTGGGGGGAAGTGGGGTCTCAACAAGAATACATGTTTAGTTTTACATATTTTTGGTTCACTAGCAGCATCATGTAATATTTCCTTATCTCCTGAACCCTATGTGCCAACCCCAGTGATGAGCCTACATCTTAGCTTGCTTCCTGCTTGTCATGAAGCACACCATACTAACAATTGCTAAATTGCTCTATTTTTATTACATCCCTTACTTTTGTTCTGTACCAAACTATTATCATGTGATGGTACTTACCAAATTCTACCATATACAAAAATTTATATTTGCGTCCATTATATTCTCTGCTAGACTGTAAACTATCTAAGAACAAGTTGCATATACAATTTTTTATAAGCTTAACACTTAACACCTGATACATATTAAGGACATATAGATGCTCAATACATATGGGTTGAATAAGAGTATAAATAACTATTCTCTTCTGCAAGTCTGTGATGGCTCTGCTTTTGTTTGGCATCTTTAACTCTTTGCTAGTTTTACTACATAGCTCTCACTAAAATGTTTCCATCACAATTACTTTCTCAGGCCATTAGATATTGCCTCTCCACACTACTTTTATAGGTGTTGTGATATGATGACACATTTTAATAGATTTGTAATGTGTTTTCGAATGTCATCTTTTATGAGTATGAGATGAACTCTATGCAGCTGCATGGCAGATGAGGCACTTTCAACCAGAATGAGCTCAGACCACTTTCTCCATTTGGGGGCTATTCTCTGCAATCTTCCTAAGTATGAACATACTAATATCTAAAATTGAAAGGAAGTTATCTTTCAGTTAAGAGAACTTTTATTAAGTGTGACCGAGTGGGAAGTTTGGGAGAAAATGATAAGTTTAAAATTTAAAAAGTATTATGCACATATTAAATAAATTACTATAAAGAATGGTTTAAAATGGAAAGTAAAATGAGAAGTACTCTGCTGCTCTGCCTTCAGTCCTTCTAGTAATTGCCTTCAGAGCTCTGGAGTTCTAAATAGCTTATATTTCTAGATTCATCAATTTTATTGAATATATACTACATATTGACCCGTAATACAAATTGTTTTTAATACTGCCTAATTTTTCATCCACACGTTCTTCCAATTAAATAGTTGTTTTTTATTTCCATTTGTGATCCACCATTACTAGGTATGCGAACTTGGGCGACTTACTTAACCCTCTGTGATTCGGTTTTTCTGTCTCTCAAATGGAGAAAATCTGAGTACTTCATAGGATTGTCGTGAAGGTTAAATGAGTTAATATATTTAAGGAACTGTGCCCAGCACATAGTAAATATTATCTAAGTACTGACTATTATTATTGTTGTTGTTTTCTTCAAATTTACATTTAAAAATTAACATTTTATTCTTAAATTTAATTTCTCCTTCTGTCAACTTAGAACATATATATTGGCTCCCTTCTCTGTAAGCTATGCTTGCATTTTCCTTCATCTGTCCTTCCCATTTATGGAAATTAAATAATAATTTAATTTAATTTATTAATTTAATTCAATAATTAATTCAGTTTTGTAACCAAAATTAAAGTTTCTGCAACGAGGACCTACTGTATAGCACAGGGAACTATACTCAATATTTTGTAATAACCTATAAGGGAAAAGAATCTGAAAAAGATTCAGTTATACATATATAACTGAATCTAACTTTGCTGTACACCTGAAACTAACACAACATTGTAACTCAGCTATAATTAAAAAAAAGTTTCTGTGTTTTAAATAGAATAGTCTTGAAAATTAAAACTCCCCACCAAAAAGATAGCATTTACATTATGACAATGTAAATATTATTTGCTATACAGTGAAGTACATGATATGATTATTCTTCATTATATGTCTAACATCAAAAACTAATGTTTCAAACATTGATAAAAGCTTTTCTCACATTCAATCAACTATTCAAATCATTCCATATTTTAGTTTGCTATATTTAAATCACTGTTTCTTATAAAGCTTTTATTTTTCACTGGTATTTCTAATTGCTTTTCTTTTGCCTTGCTGGTAAAAGAAGCATAGCCCTTTAAAATATGCTGAAGGTTACCTGTCTTGTACCTCTTGGTCTCTGCTGCAGTGCTACTGCAGATTCCCCTGGTTTCCTGCTTCCATCTAGACAAACTTGGTCCTGACTTTCCTCTGGCTCAGCTTCATTGTTTTCATACTTGATCCTCATTTTCCATTTTATTCCTTGTTTTGCTAAACTATATATTCAAATAATGTTCTCAGAAAAGATGATTGGGAGGCAAACTTTCTGAATTCTTGCATGCCTAAAAATGTATTTCTTTCCCTTCTGATTTCTTATAATTGCCTGATAATTTAACTGAATGTAAACTACTGAGTTGAAAATCTTTTCCCTTAGAAGTTTATAAACATGTTTCATTATTTGCTCATATCCAGTGTTGCTAATTAGAAGACAGATGCCAGCTGGATTCTCATTACTGTGAAAGTGAAAGTAGATTTTCTTTATGGAAGCTTTTAGGATTTTATCTTTATCCTTGGCAATTTGAAATATAATGAGGACATGTATACATGTAATATTTTATTATATTTTTTATATAGCTTACTTGATTCTTCATAGGTATTTTTGGTTTAAAAACGTTATGTTTTCTCAGTCCCCCCAAATTTCTTTTCTCTAATAATTTCCTCTCCTCTAGTTCTTCAATTCTCTTTTCCTAAAATACATTGTTAGTCAAGTGTTGGCATTCCAGGATTGAGCCACTACATACTATCTGCCCATCTCTATCTTTTTCCTCTCCATTCTGGGAGACTTCCTTGCAGTCCTATTGATTTTTTTTTTAGCAATGACTTTTCTGTTTCCTGAACCTCTTTGTGCCTTCTGACTGTTTACTTTTCATAGTATCCAGCATAGTTTTATGAGGAAAAAAAAAAACCCTCCCCTCAAACAGCTTGCATTCTAGTTGCTGCTTGATTGGGACAGAAGTTAGAGTAGTGCGTGGTGACTGGGTTCGGGAAAGCAAGTGGAACCCAATGATAAATGTCTATATATGTGTATAGAAATAATGAAAAGGGTACACATTACACGGAGTGAAATTTGGTGGTGATGGTGGTTATTAGGGGATTGAAGAATTTTTACTTTATAATTGCTATTGGATTTTTAAAAAATCAATGGGCATATGTTACTTTTATAAGAAAATTATTGGTCCTTTTTAAAAGTTTGTCTATGGACGGAAGGAGAGGGGAAATATGAGCATGATTACTTTCTGAAGAGAAAGGGTCAGAAGACGTTAGCAGGGAAACAAGCCGGAGAGGAAAGGGAACAACTGGTGAAGCAAGGTCTCTGTGCACCTGGGGAGGAGGGTGTGCAAACACACATGGAAATATTAGCACTGGGCAGGGGAAAGAGCCTCTGCTATGTTGAGACAAGAAGGAAAAAGAGAAGGTTGAATGGAGAAGATATGTCTGAATACAGTTTGAAGCAAGTTTGACCAAAGGAGAAAGTTTTGAGGAAAGAGCATAGCCTAGGAGGCAAAAGACCGAGGTCCAAACCCTCGCTCATGACTTCCTGGCTGGAACGCAGGGCCAGTCGTCTAACTTTTCGTCTCTTCCAAATGAGGCTAACTGTCGTGTGGGGCTGTTGAGGCAATTAAACGTGACAGAGTGTGGACAGTGTTTGGCAATCATTCTCAGCAAATGCTACTTGTTTTCTCTATTATCTCTCTTCCTGGCTGCCTGGACAGAACATTTGTAGGAGTTGAATTCCAGAGCTGTTATTTCACAGCCCAACATGGCCAGTCCTGCTGTTGCTTCAGCTCTGACCTTGGCTCCAGGCCCCAGTGCATGAGTCTGTCTAAACTTCCATTCCAAGTCGTTGGTGGGCTATCCCATACACCACCCCTCCCCAGGACCAGATTCCAGCCCACTCACCTGCCCTCCCAGTGACTGCTTCCCGCTTGGATCCTTGGTCCTACTGTGGCTGGAGTATGTGCCATTTCATCCATGATCATACTTCCTAATACTTGTTGCCAGAATTCCAAATTTCTGCCCTTATTGCCTTTTTGCCATCATGCAAATTGACTAAAGAATCTATGGCCATGCTCCAAAGTTCAGACACCTAGCCTTCATCTAATTGTGTGGGTCTGGCTGAGTTGCACATACTGATCTCACAAATACTTCAGAATATAACTGGGTTTACTGATGCCCCGGCATTGGAATTTGTTGGGTCACTCTAACCACACCAGTTAAGAAAATTCATATTTTATAGTGAGAGGAGGTATTCTCAACTACCTACTTTAATGTAGATTCATGTCTTCTCTCCCAGTATAAGTTCCACAGGCTACACTGTCCTCCATTCCCCTTTGTAGTGCAGCCTCTGCCCTGGTTACGAGCTCATATATTCAGTTTTACTTTGGTTTTAGCCTTTTCTTTGGAAACTCGAAGAGCTGAATACCTTTTTCAGCACCATTCTGGGCATCCCTGAACTTTGTATATGATCAGTGATTCTATGAGCACACAGATTATTATCATAAGCAATAAGTCTGACAACCTACTAAAAAAACTAAGCATGTCATTTGGATGTATTACTGATATCTGAATATGCACCTTAAAATATAGGTAAGCTTCCTAGAAGTAGAGTAAGCATGTCTTAATGTACTTTATATTTTGAAGTTTATCAATTACTTGAAGTGTAAATATACATTTTTATTATTACAAGAATAAACAATGCATTGTAAAAGCTGTTAATTTTATGTATTGAAACAATTTCTGAGAACTTTCAAATGATTAAATACATAAGGCAGTATATTTTATAATTAATATTAATGTTAAGAGAAATATTTGCTAGATAACTGTAAGAAGAACATTATATCCATCTTGAGCCAACAGATGTTTATAAAAATTTAAATAATAATAAAATAATAACAGATTAGATTTTATCATCATCATAGTTGCAATTTTTGTAAAACTTTCATAGAACTGTTTGGTGTACTAGAATTCATAGCAACAAACAAAATAATCTTTCAGAGGTATATTTCATTGTTAGCTATTTAATTTCAATTATATTTTAAAGTCTTTGAAGAAAAAAATTCCTTTCAGAATTTTTTTACTTCTATGAGGAGGAATTATAAATAGAATATTAATTTCTTCAACTCAGATTTTTGAGTTTCTTGCTCACATTCTTATACAAATTGTTCAAGTGAGATAGGATATCTGTTATTACATATACCAAAGGCTGATAGAACAAAAGATAATAAACATAGAACAAAGTATAATAAAAGCCTTTATATTATACTTTGAAGATTACAAAACTAGCATAATAGGATTTACTAATAACCAATGTTTGCCTGCAAAAGAAGTTCATTTGCTGCTAAAGAAGTAAATCGATGTGCCTGGAGAAGGCAAGTATTTTTCACATGACACCTACCATAAAGTCCTTCCTGTCACTCACCTCCAAGGAAGATTTTGCAATTGGTATGCATGTAATGAAAACTGAGAAGATGATGGGAATTCAGTGGTGATTTTATTTTCCTTAAAGCCAAATCCATGTTCCATTGTCACATTTTTAGATCTAAAGCTTAAGGAAGAGAATGTTTGTGTAAAGGAAGTAGTTCATGAAAATATATTAAAATAAATGTGTTTATTAAAAGCAAGAATTTTAAAAGTTCACTTTCTATTGTGAAAGTTTTCAAATATGTGCAAGAGATCCTCTTGTACCCAACACCTAGCACCTACAATTATCAGCGTTCTATTATCTGGTCTCAATTCATTACTTTTAAATTTTATTTGTATTTTCTGGAGTCTCTTTAACTTAAATTCCAGATATAGTTCACCCATATGAATTTCCATATGTCTTATCTAAAAGATAAGGATTCTTTAAAAATAACATAATTAGTTTTAATCAGCTCATGGTTCCATAGCTACCAAAAGCCAGATCCAGGATTGGACTTAGGCTTCCTCGTTTCCAAGTTCGATCTCTTAACCACTCACATGTACAATATATGATTCCTTCTAAATTTCCACTTTAACACTGGTTTTTAAAAATGCCTAACAGAGGAACTGAGAGACAAGATGGTGGGGTAGAAAGACTTGAGCTCACCTCCTCTCATAAAAACACCAAAAAAAAAAAAAAAAAACCCTAACTGCTGAACAAGCACTGACAAAAAAGGCTGGAAGCTACCAAAAAATATATTCTACATGCAAAGACAAAGAAGCAGCCACAACGGGATTTTAGGAGAGGCACATTTGCAATACAATCAAATCCCATACCCACCAGGTGGGGAACCCACAAACTGGAAAATAATTATATTGCAGAGATTCTCCCACAGAAGTGAGAGTTCTGAGCCCCACATCAGGCTCCCCTGTCAGGGGGTCTGGCATCAGGAGGCGGGGCCCCAGAGCACTTGACTTTGAAGGCCATCAGGGCTTGATCACAGGAACTCCATAGGGCTGGGGGAAACTCCACTCTTGGAGGATGCACACAAGGTCTTGTGTGTACTGGGACCCAGCGAAAAAACAGTGACTTCATAGGATCCTGGCCAGACCTACCTGTAGGTCTTGGAGCATCACCTGGTGAGGTAGGGGGTGGCTGTGGCAGAACACTGGTGGCGGAGGTACTGGAGAATATTAATTGGCATGAGCTCTCCTGGAGGCCACAATTTTGACACCAAGAGCTGGCACCACCCAACAGCCTGTTGGCTTCAGTGCTGGGATGCCTCAAGACAAACAACCAAAAGGGCAGGAACATAGCCCCACCCATCAGCAGACAGGCTGCCTAAAGCCTTCCTGAGCCCACAGCTGCCTCTAAACACACCCCTTGACAGACCCCTGCCCACCAGAAGGACAAGACCCAGCTCTACCCATCAGGAAACCTGCACAAGCCTATTAGACCATGGATGTCACCGACCAGGGGGCAGACCCCAGAAGCAAGAAGTACTACTATCCTGCAGCCTGCACAACAGAAACCGCAAACACAGATAGTTAAAGAAAATGAGACTTTGGAACAACATTAAATGCACCAACATTCGCATTATAGGATTCTCAGAAGGAGAAGAGACAGAGAAAAGGCCTGCGAAAATATTTGAAGAGATAATAGCTGGAAACTTCCCTAACATGGGAAAGGAAACAGTCACACAAGTCCAGGAAGTGTGGAGAGTGCCATACAGGATTAACCCACAGAGGAATACACCATGACACACTGTAATCAAAATGATAAGAATTAAAGACAAAGAGAAAATATTAAAAGCAACAAGGGAAAAGCAACAAATAATACACAAGGGAATCCCCATAAGGTTATCAGCTGATTTTTCAGCAGAAACTGCAGGCCACAAGGGAGTGGCATTATATATTTAAAGTGATGAAAGCAAAAAAACCTACAACCAAGAATACTCTACCCAGCAAGGCTCTCATTCAGATCCAGTGGAGAAATCAAAAGCTTTACAGACAAGTAAACGCTAAGAGAATTCAGCACCACCATATCAGCTTTACAACAAATGCTAAAGGAACTTATCTAGGAGGAAAAGAAAATGCCACAACTAGAAACAAGAAAATCACGAATGAGAAAGCTCACCAAATCAAATAAACAGTATAGGTAGGAAATAATCCACACACAAATATGATATGAAAACTAGCAATCATGAGAAGAGGAGAGTACAAATACAGAATAGTGGAAATGCATTTAAAATTAAGAGATTGGCAACTTGAAACAATCTTCTGTGTGTGTGTGTGTGTGTGTGTGTGTGTGTGTGTGTGTGTATAGACTGCTGTAGCAAAACCTCATGGTAAGTACAAATGAATATACACACAAAGAAGAAAAAGGAATCCAAACACAGCACTAAAGAGAGTCATCAATCACATGAGAACAGAAGCAAAAAGACCTAAAAAAAAATCCAAAACAATTAACAAAATGGCAATAAGAACATACATATCTATAATTACCTTCAATGTAAGTGGATTAAATGCTCCAACCAAAAGACATAGACTGGCTGAATGGATAAAAAAACAAGACCCATCTATATGCTGTCTAAAAGAGACCCACTTCATATCTAGGCACACATACAGACTAAAAGGGAGGGGATGGAAAAAGGGAGTCCATGCAAATGGAAACCAAAAGACAGCTGGAGTAGCAATACTCATATCAGACAAAATAGACTTTAAAATAAAAACTGTTACAAGAGACAAAGAAGGACAATACATAATGATCAATCCAAAAAGAAGGGATCAATCCAAGAAGAAGATTTAATCACTGTAAATATATATGCACCCAGCAAATGAGCACCCTAATATATAAGGCAAATGCTAACAGCCATAAAAGGGGAAATTGACATTAACACAAAAATAATGGGAGATTTTAACATTCCACTTTCATCAATGGACAGATCATCCAGACAGAAAACCAATAAAGAAACACAGACTTTAAATGACACATTAGACCAGATGGACTTAATTGATATTTATAGAGCATTCCATCCAAAAGCAGCAGAATACACATTCTTCTCAAGTGCATATGGAACATTCTCCAGGATAGATCACATTTTGGGTCACAAATCAAGCCTCAGTAAATTTAAGAAAATTGAAATCATATCAAGCATCTTTTCCAACCACAGTGCTATGAGACTAGAAATCAATTACAGGGAAAAAAAAGATGTAAAAAACACAAACACGTGGAGACTAAACAATATGTTACTAAATAACCTATGGATCACTGAAGAAATCAAAAAGGAACTCAGAAAAATACCTTGAGACAAATGACAAAGAAATCACAATGATCAAAAAAAGCAGTTCTAAGGGGAAGTTTATAGCAATACAATCTTACATCAGGAAACAAGAAAAATATAAAAGAAACAAGCTAACCTTACACCTAAGCAACTAGAGAAAGAAGAACAAACAAAACCCAAAGTTAGTAGAAGGAAAGAAATCATAAAGATCAGAGCAGAAATTAATGAAACAGAGATGAAGGAAACAGTAGCAAAGGCCAATGAAACTGATAAACAAAATGATAAACCTTTAGCCAGACTCATCAAGAAAAAAAGGAGAGGACTTGAATCAATAAAATTAGAAAAGAAAAAGGAGAAGTTACAATGGACACCACAGAAATACAAAGGATCATAAGAGACTACTACAAGCAACTATATGCCAATAAAATGGACAACCTAGAAGAAATGGACAAATTCTTAGAAAGGTACAATCCTCCATGACTGTACCAGGAAGAAACAGAAAATATGAACAGACCAATCACAAGTACTGAAATTGAAACTGTGATTAAAAAACTTCCAACAAACAAAAGTCCAGGACAAGAAGACTTCACAGGTGAATTCTATCAAATATTTAGAAAAGAGTTAACACCTATCCTTCTGAAACTCTTCCAAAAAGTTGCAGAGGAAGACACACTCCCAGATTCATTCTATAAGGCCACCATTACCCTGATACCAAAACCAGAGAAAGATACACAAAGAAAGAAAATTACAGGCCAATATCACTGATAACATAGACACAAAAATCCTCAACAAAATACTAGCAAACTGAATCCAGCAATACATTAAAAGGATCAAGTGGGATTTATCCCAGGAATGCAAGGATTCTTCAATATCCACAAATCAATCAATGTGATACACCACATTAATAAATTGGAGAATAAAAACCCTATGATCATCTCAGTAGATGCAGAAAAAGCTTTTGACAAAATTCAACACCAATTTATGATAAAATCTCTCCAGAAAGTGGGCATAGAGGGAACATACCTCAACATACTAAAGGCCATATATGACAAGCCTACTGCCAACCTCATACTCAATGCTGAAACCTTGAAGCATTTCCCCTACAATCAGGAACAAGACAAGTATGTCCACTCTTGCCACTTTGATTCAACATAATTTTGGAAGTCCTAGTTATGGCAATCAGAGGAGAAGAAGAAATAAAAGGAATCCAAATTGGAAAGTAAGAAGTAAAACTATCACTGTTTGCAGATGACATGATACTATACATAGAATATCCTAAAGATGCTACCAGAAAACTACTAGAGCTAATCAATGAATTTGGTAAAGTTGCATGATACAAAATTAATACAGAGAAATCTGTTGCATTTCTGTACAATAACAATGAAAGATCAGAAAGAGATATTAAGTAAACAGTCCCTTTTACCATCACATCAAAAAGAATAAAACACCCAGGAATAAACCTACCTACGGAGGCAAAAGACCTGTACTCTGAAAACTATAAGATGCTGATGAAAGCAATAAAAAATGACACAAACCGATGGAAAGATATACCATGTTCTTGGATTGTAAGAATCAATATTGTCAAAATGACTATCCACCCAAGGTAATCTACAGATTCAATACAATCCCTATCAAATTACCAATGGCATTTTTCGCAAATCTAGAACAAAAAATCTTAAAAGTTGTATGAAAACATAAAAGACCCTGAATAGCCAAAGCAATCTTGAGAAAGAAAAATGGGGCAGGAGGAATCAAGTTCCCTGACCTCAGACTATAATATAAAGCTATAGTAATCAAAACAGTATGGTAGTGGCACAAAGACAGACTTACAGATCAATGGAACAGAATGGAATGCCCAGAAATAAACCCACGCACCTATGGTAAATTAATCTATGGCAAAGGAGGCAAGAATATATTATGGAGAAAAGACCGTCTCTTCTATAACTGGTGCTGGGAAAACTGGACAGCCATAAGTAAAAAGATAAAATTAGAACATTCTCTAACACCAGACACAAAAATAAACTCAAAATGCTTTAAAGTTCTTAATATAAGACCAGATACTATAACACTTTCAGAGGAAAACATAGGCAGAACACCCTTTGACAAAAATTGCAGCAATATCTTTTTGGATCCACCTCCTAGGGTAATGAAAATAAAAAAACAAACAAATGGGACCTAATTAAACTTAAAAGCTTCTGCACAGCAATGGAAACTATAAACAAAACAAAAAGACAACCCACAGAATGGGAGAAAATATTTGCAAACGAAGTGACCCACAAGGGATTAATTTCCAAGATATACAAACAGCTCATGCCACTCAATATCAAAAAAACAAACAACCCAATCAAAAAATGGGCAGAAGATCAAAATAGACATTTCTCCAAAGAAGACATAAAAAGATGGCTAAAAAGCACATAAAAAATGCTCAACATAGCTAATTATTAGAGAAATGCAAATCAAAACTCCAATGAAGTATCACTTCACATCAGTCAGAATGGCTATCATCAAAAAGTCTCCAAAAAATAAATGCTGGAGAGGATGTGGAGAAAAGGGAAGTCTCCTACACTTCTGGTGGGAATATAAATTGGTACAACCACTATGGAGAACAGTATGGAGTTTCCTTAGAAATCTAAAAATAGTGGGCTTCCCCGGTGGCGCAGTGGTTGAGAATCCACCTGCCAAGGCAGGGGACATGGGTTTGAGCCCTGATCCAGGAAGATCCCACATGCTGCAGAGCAACTAAGCCCATGTGCCACAACTACTGAGCCTGTGCTCTGGAGCCCATGAGCCACAACTACTGAGCCCACGTACCACAACTACTGAAGCCCATGCATCTTGAGCCCGTGCTCCAGAACAAGAGAAGCCACCACATGGAGAAGCCCACGCACCACAACGAAGAGTAGCCCCTGCTTGCTGCAACTAAAGAAAGCCTGCACACAGTAACGAAGACCCAACACAGCCAAAAATTTAAGAAATAAAAAAATAATTAATTAAAAATAGAGCTACCATATGATCCAACAATCCCATTCCTAGGCATGTATCTGGAGCAAACCATACTTTGAAAAAGTACATGAACCCCAATGTTCATTGCAGTACTATTTACAATAGCCAAGATGTGGAAGCAACCTAAATGTCCATCAACAGATGAATAGATAGGGAAAATATGGTTCATATATATATGATGGAATATTAGTCATAAAAAAGAATGAAATAATACCATTTGTGGATTATCATACTAAGTGAAGTAACTCTGACAGAGAAAGACAAATATCATATGATATCACCTATATGTGGAATCTAAAATAATGATACAAATGAACTTATTACAAAACAGAAACAGAATCAACAGACTTTGAAATCAAACTTATGGTTACCAAAAGGCAAATATGGGAGGAAGGGGTAAATTAGGAGTTTGGAATTAACATATACACACTACTATATAAAAAATAATCAACATGGACCTATTGTATAGAACAGGGAACACTACTCAATATTCTGTAATAACCTATACGGGAAAATAATCTGAAAAAGGATAGTTATATGTATAACAGAATCACTTTGCTGTACACCTGAAAGTAACACAACATTGTAAATCAACTATACTCCAAGATAAAATAAAAGTGTTAAAACAAGAAAAAAATACCATTATCACAAACAAATTTTTAAAATGCCTTAAATACCTAGTCTATGTTCAATTTTCCCTGATTACTTTAAAAGCGTTTTTATAGTTTAGTTATGTTTGTCCAGGTATTAGTTTATTCAATTGATTATTAGTTTGTTCAAATAAGAATCCAAAGAAGATTCACACCTTGTATTTGTTTTTTGGTTTTGTTTTGTTTATTTTGGGGGGTACGTGGGCCTCTCACAGTTGTGGCCTCTCCCGTTGCGGAGCACAGGCTCCGGATGTGCAGGCTCAGGGGCCATGGCTCACGAGCCCAGCTGCTCCGCGGCATGTGGGATCCTCCCGGACCGGGGCACGAACCCGAGTCCCCTGCATCAGCAGGCGGACTCTCAACCACCGCACCACCAGGGAAGCCCCACACCTTGTATTTGTTTTGTGTGTTTTTAAAATTTCTTTTAATCAATAATATTTCTTCCTTTTTAGTTCTTTTTAAAAAATTTTTAAATTTAATTTTATTTATTTTTTATACAGCAGGTCCTAATCAGTTATCTATTTTATACATATTAGTGTATACATGTCAATCCCAATCTCCCAATTCATCCCACCACCACCACCACGCCTGCCACTTTCCCCCCTTGGTGTCCATACGTTTGTTCTCTACATTTGTGTCTCAATTTCTGCCCTGCAAACCGGTTCATTTGCACCATTTTTAGTTTTTTTGAAAAAATGTTATTAATTTGTTGAAGAAACTCTGTAATTTGACTTGTAGAATTTTCCACATTTTTGATTTGCCTATTGTATCTTTGTAGTGAAGGGAACAACAATCTTCAGACTGCTTCTGAAAATAATCAGAAACATCTTTTTGAGATAGTTCACAAAGCTTCATATCATAGGATGGTCTTAAAAATATACACATATTGAAAGCATCAACCAAATCTTCAAGCCCAGAAGTAAAACAAAATCTTTTCTTTAGTCAGTTACTACTGGAGAGGGAGGAAAGCACAATCCCACCAGCAGCAGCAGCAGAGTCAGCAGTACCTACTCTGACAGACCTGGCCATAAACATATGTAGCTCTTCTAATGATCTCAGGTGGAAGTAAATTATCACAAAACCCCCATTTGATACGTTATCTCACAAATGCACATAGAGTGACCATAAGAGCAACATCGTGGATGTGGTTGAGTCATGATTTTTCCTGCACTGTAATATCAAACTGTTAAAATTGAACTAATAATAAACTTAATAACAATGAAAAGTTTTTAAATGTCAGATTAATTACTGTTTTGTAGAAGTTTATTCTTTTATGGTATCATTTGGTTTGGCATCCAGTTTTGCTGAATATTAACTTTACCATTCAGCCATTTGTTGTTTGCCTAAAATGTTAATCTGTGCATGTCTAAATACTTCATTATAGCATGACAGTGATGCCCACTTCCTCCTACCCCAGCAGAAGCTGGAGCTGGGGTGCTCCAGCCCATCTTTTTTTTTTTTTTATTTTATTTATTTATTTATTTATTTATTTATGGCTGTGTTGGCTCTTCGTTTCTGTGTGAGGGCTTTCTCTAGTTGCGGCAAGTGGGGGCCACTCCTCATCGCGGTGCGCGGGCCTCTCACTATCGCGGTCTCTCGTTGCGGAGCACAGGCTCCAGACGCGCAGGCTCAGTAATTGTGGCTCACAGGGCTAGTTGCTCCGCGGCATGTGGGATCTTCCCGGATCAGGGCTCGAACCCGTGTCCCCTGCATTAGCAGGCAGACTCTCAACCACTGCGCCACCGGGGAAGCCCCCAGCCCATCTTTAATGTACAGGTATTTGACATCCTCATCCTCTAGGCAGTGATAACATATTTGAGCCAAATATCCCTCCTGCCACCTTTAGTGGGAAGAGGCTGGGGAGGCAAGAGTCACGCTATTCCATAACAAATGTCAATGGCTAAGGTTTTTAGTTTAAACGTATTTGACTCAATCTGCACATGAGCTCAATCTTCTGCTATTATCTTGCCCCCACTTTCCTCACGTTCATTACCTACTAGGTCACTACTATTGTATTTGGGGAGAGGGAGGCATTGCAACAATGGTGATGGCTGGACTAAGGTCACGTCTCTCAGAGCCTCCAAAACTGTGGACCCTTAAGTTACCAACAAAGCACCACATCCCCTGAAGTCTAGTAGGTGCTAAAGCCATCTGTGTTCTGCTCCAGAAATGGATGAAATGACTCCAACCCTTGTACACCACACTTGGTCTTCTGGTACCAATGGACCTGAGCTTTGTACCTTCACATCTCTCAGATTCCTTTATTGAACACAGCTCTCTTGGCTTCTGTCTACAGAAGCATTGGGACAAAACTATACTGGACCTGGCTCATGGGAGGTGTTCAGTCTCATGAGACTGGCTGTTCAGTCTCCACTCCCTTTGATGCCTGGTGCCTGGGGGGGTGCTGAGGTGGGTTGATTGGGGCATCAGTGGGTAAGGACAGAGTAAAGGATGATGATGACACACAATAAAAATCCTTTCATTGATACATTAAATGGAAAGATATCCCGTGTTTGAGATTAGAAGAATTAATATTGTTAAAATGTCCATACTACTGAAAGCAAACTACAGATTTAATGCAATCTCTATCAAAATACCCATGACATGTTTTGCAGAACTAGAACAAACAATCTTAAAATTTGTATGAAACCACAAAAAATCCCAAATTTCCAAAGCAATCTCAAGAAAATAAAAAAAGAACAAAGCTGGAGATATCATGCTCCCTGCTTCTACAAAACTATAGTACAAAGCTATAGTAATTAAAACAGTATGGTGCTGGCACAAAACCATAATCCTAGATCAATGGAATAGAATAGAAAGCTCAGACATGTAACCATTAAGTAGCAAATCCCCAGTCTCCCATTCCTGTGTTTATTCTGTTAATTGACCATCTCTCTGTTCCCCAGACAGTCTCATGCCTCTTTTTTTTTTTTTTGACTGTGATAGTTATATTAGCTCTTCCATTCTCCTAGATTAACTTCAAAATTCTCTTGCCGAATTAAAAAAGGAATGGTAATACTTTCATGGGTGATTTTGGGGAGAATTGGCATCTTTATTATATTGTTTTTCTCTACCTATGACATAGTATATGTTTTCATCTATTCAAGTTTCCTTTTTTAAAAAGTAACAGTTTTATTGAGATAAAATTTACATACCATATGTCACCCATTTAAAGTGTATAATTCAATTGTTTTTAGGAGATGCACAGACAGGTGTGACCATTATGACAGTCAATTTTGGAACATTTTCATCATCTTGAAATGAAACTCTAAACATTCAGCCATCACCCCTCTCTCACCCGTTCCCCTCTTAGTGCTAAGCAACCATTAATCTACTTTCTGACTCTATAGATTTACCTATTCTGACCTTTTCATAAAATAAATTTTGTATTTTGTGACTGGCTTCTTTCATTTAGCATAATGTTTTCAAGGTTCATCCATGTTGTAGCACACATTGGTACTTTTTAAAATTACCATATCATATTCCATTGTATGGATGCCACATTTTGTTTATTCATACGTTTACTTTGTTTCCACCTTTTGATATTATGAATAATGCTGCTATGAACATTCATGTACAAGGTTTGGCATGGACATGTTTTCATATCTCTTGTGTATAAACCTAGGAATGGAATTACTGGGTCATATGGTAACTCTATGTTTAAGTTTAAGAACTGCAAACTGTTTTCCAAAGCAGCTGCACCATTTTACATTCCTACCAGCAGTGTACAAGTGTTCTGATTTTCCACATCCTCACCAATAATTGTTATTATCTATCTTTTTTTTTGCAGTACGCGGGCCTCTCACTGTTGTGGCCTCTCCTGTTGCGGAGCACAGGCTCTGGACGTGCAGGCTCAGCTGCCATGGCTCATGGGCCCAGCCACTCTGTGGCATGTGGGATCTTCCTGGACCGGGGCACGAACCCGTGTCCCCTGCATTGGCAGGCGGACTCTCAACCACTGCGCCACAAGGGAAGCCCTTATCTATCTTTTTGGTTATAGAAATCCTTGGGTGTGTGAAGTAGTATCTCACTGTTTTTTTTTTTAATTGAAGGAGAGTTGATTTACAATATTATATTAGTTTCAGGTGTACAGCATAATGATTCAGGAATTTTACAGATTATACTCCATTTAACGTTATTACAAGATAATGGCTGTATTCCCCTGCGATGTACAATATATCCTTGTTGCTCATCTATTTTTTGCATAGTAGTTTGTATCTCTTAATTCCCTATCCCTACTTTGTTCCTTCCCTTTCCCTCTTCCCTTTGGTAATCATTGGTTTGTTTTCTATATCTGTGAGTCTGTTTATGTTTTGCATACATTTATTTGTATTATTTTTTAGATTCCACATATAAGTGATATCATACAGTATACTTATTTCACTAAGCATAATATTCTCTAGGTCCATCCTCACTGTGGTTTTGATTTACAGTTCCCTAAAGACTAATGTTGAGCATTTTTTCTTATGTTTATTGGCTATTTGTATATCTTCTTGAGAAATGCATATATAGATACTTTGTCCATTTTAAATTGGGTTATTTGTCTTTTATTGTTCAGTTGTAAGGGTTCTTTATATATTTTGGTTACAAGTATCTCTTCAGATTTATGATTTGCAAATATTTTCTCACATTATGAGTTGTCTTTTCACTTTCTTGATAGTGTCCTTTGGAGCACAGAAGTTTTTAATTTTGATGAAATCCAATTTATCTATTTTTGTTGTTGTTGTTGCTTGTGCTTTGGTGTCATATCTAGGAAACTCTTACCAAATATGAGGTCTTGAAGATTTACCATCATGATTTCTTCTAGGAGTTTTATAATTTTTGCCCTTCACTTAGGTCTTTGATCCATTTTGAGTTTCTTTTTGTGTATGGTGTGAGGTAAGGGTGCAACTCCATTTTTTTGCACATGTCTATCTAGTTATTCCAGTACTATTTGTTGAAAAGACTATTCTTTCCCATTGAATGATATTGAGATCTTTGTTCAACATCACTTGACCATTACCCATGGGTTTATTTCTGGACTCTCAGTTCTATACTGTTGATTAATATGTATATCCTATGTCAGTATCACACTATCTTGATTACTGTTGCTTCATAGTAAGTTCTAAAGTTGGGAAGTGTGTGTCTTCCCACTTTCTTCTTCTTTTTTCAATATAGTTTTGGCTACTCTGGGTCAAGTTTCCTTTTAAGTATAGTTTTTCTTTTTCTGCATACATGAAAAAAATGCACATTTTTTTCTCGTTAGGTTAAGTGTTATATATTTTTGTTGGAATTTATTTTCCCAATTGTATTATAATTGGCATTTGCGTTAATGGGAAAGCTATTAATATTTTTTACTGATTTTTTAATAACTGGCCTAGTAGTCAGGCAACTCCTTTTTGCTAGTAGTCATTTAATTGATTCTCTTTGGTAGGCAGTTATATCATATACAAATACCTGTCATTGTGTCTTTTCTTTTCCTATATCTATGTATTCTTTCTTTTCTGGCATTTTTGTATTGGCTAATATTGAATAACAGTGGTCATAGTAGGAGCCTTGCTCATCCCTGGCTTGAGTGAGGATGCTTCTTATGTTTCACCATTAAGTGTGATGGATTCGGACAATTATCATTGAACTGCATCTTAAAAGGATGAAGAAGCAATCTAGATAAAGTGGTGGGAGGAATTGTGGGGATGTTTGGGGTCAGTTGGGAGGAGGGCATTCTTGTCAGAGGTAACAGCAGGAGCAAAGACTTCAGGTTGAGGGACAGTATGGGTGTATGTAGGAAACAGCAAGAAATTATATGTTGCTGTATCATAAATTATAAAAGCAGAGAATAGGGAGAGAGGAGGTTGAGGAGCTGGAGAAGGACCAATCCTACAGGATCTTGATGGCCATATTGAATTTTATTCTTTTTATTTCGGAGAACCATGGAAAGATTTCAAGTAGGGAGGTGACATTGTCACTGAGGGACATTATCACACCTTCTTTGTTAAAAGAATTTTAATTATATTCATGGCTACAATATGTCCAACCGGGTAATGAATCATTTGCAGCTCCTGAAACGCAGCAGATTCGCTGGTACTTTCTTGCCCTGGAAGGCATCCCCTCTGTCAGAAATGCCCCCTGCCCACTCCGGGCCAGGTAGAGCACGAATACATTCTTACGTGCCACCTGCTGTCAAAACATTTACCAGATTGCAGTGTAATTGTCCACTGGCCCATCTTTCTCACTCTTCTGAGTTCCTTGAGGCCAGGAAGAAAGCTTTTTATTTCTGAAACCCACTGGGGGTGCATAATGGAATGGATTAAAAAAAGGACCAAATAAATGTAATAGCTGTGGGTTGGCAGGGAGAGTATTGTAGAGGGGTTGGGAGAGGTAAGTCATATGGATCGTTAAGGACACAACTGGTTAGAAAACTGGTGTCTCACGTCTCTCTTTGCTCCTTCCTTGTACCTTAGAGTTACTGAAGTGTGCAAAGCTTCTTTTATACCTTGTGCAGTCCTGGTGCATGGAAAAGCTTTATGGTATTTTTTGACCCATGGTCTCTAGATCTCCCTGAACTCTGGTATGCTGTGCAAATTATTCACCCTGGGATGAGGCATGCAATTCCTCTTCACCCATTGTTTGCTGCTGAAAGCCTGAGTGGCTGGGAGCCATCTTTCTGAATAAAGCAGGCAGAGAAAGTGTGGGAAGGGAGCAAGCCCGTCAATCATGAGGTGCACGGTGTTCTGGACGAAGCCTCTAAATTCCATTATGATCTCAGTAAAATGAGTTCAGGATATTTTAACCCCACTGTTTTGATCCCATGTTTAGGAATGAAAACATTTACATCTCTCTTAAACTAACTTGAAAGTGTGTCTGGTGTATAGAAAGTATTTTCCAGAGAAAACCCCATTAAATAAATTTAATATTTTTACTGATTTTCTGTTCATTGCAATTAACTCTTTCAATTTTTCCCCATCTTTACTCTGATGATACTGTAGGGATCAGTGTTTTAGTGATGACAAGCATTTTTTATGCCAAAATTAACCTTCATATCTGCATCGTGAGCTGTCTTCCATGGCCGCACTTTCTGCCAGGCTCAATTTTGCAAGACCCAAATTTTGTCAGTTTTCATTCTTTCATTTCTTTATAGTCAATTATAAATGTACTGTCAGTTTTTGCTATTGTTAGTTGTCTTGTTTTCTATCATATTTAATTTTCCTAAATTAATTTGTAGTTTTCAATATTACCAATACAATCTGATTTTTCAAAACGTCTTTTAACTAAAACAGCATCCTGCATTAAGTTAGAGCTGTTCCCAGTATTATTATGCTGGTCCTTTCTTCTAGTAACCTTTCTATGGATTGGGTAAAAGAGACATAGTTTGTGTTTACATCTGGATGCAAAAAGCAAGACAAATGTGAACCTGGGTTCTTGGCTGGTTCAAAATAACAGAGTTAAAACATCATGCTCTGTGGCAAGCTGGTTGGCTTTTTAAGGATAGAATTTTTTTTGTAAATGTGACAGGCTTATGGTTCCTATATTTTTTACTTCCATTTTGTTTTTTCATAAATTTATGAAAATTTCTCTAACAAGATAAGTTTTCCCCCAGCTCCTCTAAGGGGATTTTCCGTCTAATGATTTTCCATTCAAGCTCTACTGTATTGAATTCCTTTAGGGTGGAATTTTGTTTCTGACAATAATCTTATTCTTTTCTAATGACTTTTGCAAATTTTACATTGAGGTCCAGGAGAAGAGTAAAGATAAAGATAGATTTAGTTTTGCAATTCATCCTAGACATTGCAAGTGAAAAAAACCCTTGACTATTCATTTCTATTCTCCTTTCTCAGAAAAACACTTTAAAAAAGAGAGATTGTAAAACAAGGTTCTGAGGGATTGATGAATCAAGACAGGGGGTTGAATTCTAGGATTCCAGAATTAGGAAAATCTAAACCTCCTTTGTGGAAGAGCATTTGGTTTGGAGAGTGCTTGAAATGCCACAAGACCAGAGAGAGTAAAGAACAGATCTTCACCACATGCCTGTGAGCTATTATTCTACTTGGCACTGCATCCTACAATGTGGCCTGCTGCTGGCTTGAGGCTTAAATCAACAAGTAAAGGTTTTAGAAGAGCACGGCAGGTGTTGGCTGGCTATCATTTTTTAGTGGGTACTGTCATGGTCCCTGCAGTTAGGAGACATTCCTGGTCCTTAAGGGGCTCATCTTGTTCTGGGGAATGACTAGCAACAATTACCCGACAGTGCTTGTTAAGGGCTGAGATAGAGGTCTGCCCAAGCTGCTGTGGAGGCACATAACCTAAACCAGTGGTTTTCAAACTTTTTGGTCTCAGAACCCCTCTTCGCTCTTAAAAATTACTGAGGGACTTCCAAGAGTTTTTGTTTATATGGGTTAGTGATATGTATTGATATTTACCGTCTTAGAAATTAAACCTAAGAACAATAAAAAACCCCGAAATTCATTGTTACCATAAATATTTATTATGAAAAATACATTTACCAACAAAATTTAATGAAAGAGTGGCATTGTTTAAAATTTTTGCAAATATCTGCATTTGTCGGGCTTCACGGAGGATGGCTGGATTCTCCTTTCTGCTTCTGCCTTAAATCGGTTGCTACACGTTGTTTCGGTTGAGGGAGATGAAGAAAATTGGGCCTTATACACATGCAATTGCAAAAGAACTGGAGACCCTCTGAAAGGGCTTGGGGGCCCCTCCGGAGATCCTCTGGCCACATTTGAGAACTGCTGACTTAGATCGGGAACATTTCTTGGAGGAGGCAGCTTGAGTCCTGAACGCAGACCGGCTTGCTAACAGGGGAACGACGAGGGCTAGGCGATTCACGACGGGACTGCGGTGCAAAGCCCGCAGGGATTCCTGGGCAAGGGGCTCAGTCCGCGCCACCATCGCCCGCCATTCTGGAACACACACCCAATTCGTAAAAAGCACCGAAGGGGGAGCAGATCTGCCCATCAATTTCACATTAAGCAGGAAGCTTTAGCTGTTACTACAACCGAGAAAAAGCAACTGTGTGTAGCCTTAGCCCTGGCCCGCGGGCGGTGCCGCGCCCTCGGAAGCCCGGGAGGCTCGCAGCGCGCAGGCGCGGCGCGGCCCCGGAACGGTAAACAGTGCGGTCACGTGACGCGACCCCGCTCCAGCCCCCGCGCCGTCGCCGCACGCCGATGGCTGTGGGGTCTCGCGCCACCGCACGGTCCCCACGAGGCGAGCGACCCTCGGGCCCTGGGCGGCGGCGGCTGCAACGAGAATAGGGAGGGCGGCGCGGAAGACGGGACGGCGTGGTCCGCAGTGGCCGCCCGGGTTGGGAGGAAGCAGAGGTTGTGGCAGCGACGCCTGCGTCCTGCGCGTACCCCCTCTCGGCGCAGCCGGCCCCCTCCTCCGCGGCGGCGCGGCCACCATCTTCCTCTCGCTGCCAGTGGTAGCGCTCGTCGGCGGAGCTGGTGAGTTGCGGCGCGGCCGCGGCCGGGCAATGGGCGGCCCTCCCCTCCCCCAACCCCAGCCCCGCGCCTCCGCGGCCTCCCGCCCTCCCGCGGCCGCACTCCGCGCCTTCCTCCCGCGCAGCGGGAAGCAGCGGGAAGGCGCCTCTCGGCTTCTCGCGCGCCGCCCTCGGCCCGCCCGCGCCACCTCTGCCGCCCGGGACCGTTTGGGCCGCTGTGGCGGGGCCGCCGGGCGGAGGGTCGGGGCCGCGGCCTCCCCGCCGGCTCCGCGCCCGGGCCTCGGGGTGAGTGCGCCGCCGCGCGGGCGCGCAGGCCGGGCGGCACGGCGGGCGCTGCCGGGGAGGCCCAGCCCGCAGGCCCCGACCCGGCCCTTCGGCATCGAGCTTTGGGCCCCGGCCCGTCAGCCGGCGCTGGCCTTGGCCGCGAAGCCGAGCCGGGTGCCCGCTGGTGGGGACGAGGAGTCGGCGCTCCATCCACCCTCCTGCGACCGCGCGCTTTTGTGCTCGGGACCCAAACTGTCGACTCCTTTTGCATAGTTTGAAATGAGAAGCCAGGAATCTGGCCTTCGATAATACGTGTAATTTAATGAGCCACTTGTCGATACGTGGGTGTTCATGGTGCTAAATAACTGATCACCTGACCCGGGGGGCGGGGAGGAGGGAGAAAGGGAGGGAATGTTGGTACCGCGCACAGTCCAGTGCCCCTTCTTTTCCCCACCTGTGTGTTGCCGGGTCCGATTACTTTTTCCCCATCTTTGAGTTTTTAAATGCTGTTTCTCGAAGACCGTGATTCGAAGTAATTTGAGTGTGTGATTATTGGTGCTGCTCAGGAATCGTCTGCAGAACATGGTCGTGAATAGTCATTAATTTAAGGGACAACAACGACTTAATATCTTCCTCATCTTGATCTTCATCACATGTAGAGATGCTTAATTTAAAATGAAACATCGGTAGCTGAGCCTTAGCAAATACGAACTTTACCACGTTATTTTGGGATGGGGGGGTGGAGATACAGTCAGCTACTTAGGGAGTGCTTAAATAGTACATTGTTATAGTTAGTTACTGTTTTGGGTTTTAACTCGTCTTCGCTTTTCTAAACTGGTTGTTTGAGATCTTCCAAAACTGTGTCTCCATTACTTATTCATTACCTACCATTTTTTGATTCTTGAATGAAGTGTTTGGGATTGTGAAAATGTTGGTAGATGTGTTTCTGTGGTAGAGACACTAGTCAAAGAACCAGGAAATCTTTGCAGCATTCTTGTTTTTGAATTTGTCTCTTCATTCCAGAGCATAAAAGGTGTTGTCTTGTGAAGATTATTGTTTCAGATAGTGATTACTTAACCGTCATTACCACTTAGACGTTTCTTAATTTATTATTATTTCTCCCCAGTTCTCTTTACTGGCCATATATTATGATAATGAATTTTCTCTCCATCACCATCTTCATCATCACTACTTTAAAATATATACTCCATTTCCCCATGATAGTAACAGAATTTAAGGAAGTACTTTTAATAGCTATCATTGCGCTGATGAAGCCACACACAGTTCAGTCAGTTCCTTAGCAGCAGAAAGACATCCACTCAACTGAAGTGAGCCAGTTGTTAAGTATGCAGAACTACAGCCTTAGAGTTTAAGCTTTGTTTGGTAGCTGTATGGGAGACTTGTGAGAAGGATAACACATGAGTTAGTGATGGGACAAGTTTCCCCCTGTTCCGTGCATGTTTTGTAGGTCCATTTACTGAAGAGCTTGAAAATATAATTTATTATACTGCTTTTGCATCCTTTGGGAGGATAGTGAACTTCCTTATCGATCACACTGAATTAGTTATGCATTCTCTGCTGTTGGGATAGACCTCAGATAACTGTCTAGCTGATCCTGTGATATACTCATCTGTTACATGTTCAGATAAGTCAAATCTATGAGAAGTGGTTTGTGTAAATGTAGGTGAAAAATAACTTTGGTCCAAAGCAACTTTCAGGATAGAAAAATGGAAAGGAACTTGTCTTTATATTAATCATTTAAGACCATAATATTAAAATTTGGATTGTATTGAGTATTGAAATCAGGGAAGGTTGATAATTTTTGACATATAATAGCATGTTAATAAAACTGTTTTTGATAAAAGTTAGTTTGGGGGTACTAAAATATAGATAATGGTTATCTTCCTTGACATGGTAACTTGGTGCTTGCCTTTTTGATACATTTTGCTTTCTTAAATGTGCTATTTTTATTATTTTTTTCTTTACACAGATTTCTCACAAAACCTTTTTTACTTAATTTTTGTCTGGAGGTAAGATCTTTATTATATTTAATGGAGAAATGAGGTTTATTGATTAGCATTTCAGGTTTGTGGATTCCTACCACACAGTGTCAGGGAGTGCAAGGTTCTTGGACTGCTGACTTCTAAATATTTTTGTTCATCTACATCTCATCAATTCTTTTGGACATGTGGTTGCTGGATTTCTTTTCTGCAACAGTACATTTTGGGCTCTATTTCTTTCATTCTATTTCTTTCATATTTCTTTCATAAATTGCATAGACAATTTATTTTTTAACTACAAAAAAATGACTTGGCAAATTGTTAACACATTTCTGATGCTGTTGCATTTTTAAGAACAGTAAAAAGCTTCTCTTTTAATGTTGCCCTTTGATTACACAGCGAATGATATTGACAGTATTGATTTGATTCAAAATATTTGAGACCCAGGTGCTGTTTGTATGCTCAAGGAACATAATCTAGGTTGAGAAACCAGATTCAGACATGAGATGTTAAATCACTGTATTAGAGTTAAAAGAGGAAGATATTTCAAGAGTTACAAAACACACTGTGTGAGGAATTGCCAAATGTATAGACTGGACAATTATGGCCATGCATCGTGTATTTAATATAGATCATTTTTTAATGGTCGGGATTACAATTTTTATGATCGTTTGTATAATGGAGAGAGGATGGAGAGAAATAGTTAAGCAAAAACTTCAAAATAGTATCCTGAAGTTTTATCTTTTGGCACAGTCTAACTTTATTAGGAAAATTTTGAATGGCATAGTAGATTGTACAGAGAAGCTAAAGTTTTATTTCACTCATAATTTGTGTGAGATGGCCACATGAAACCATTCTAAAACTGTAGTTTTTGAAAATAAATTGTGAAGTTTGTGGTCGATCACTTCCAAACTGATGTTTTTTTCTATACACACTGAGGACAGCCATTTTATTTTTAAATGTGGAGAGTGGCTAAGTGCATATTTCCCAATTTATTTTGGAAGTGGGCATGTCACTTTGTTTCCAGTATTTTGATATGTGTTATGAATGTAGACTGCATAAAGTATAGTAGTTTAGAAGTGGAGGCTCAGGAATCTCACTGCCTGGATTCCAGTTTGGGTATACGGGCATACCTCTTGTATTGTGCTTGGCAGATACCGCGTTTTTTACAAATTGAAGGTTTGTGGCAATCAAGCATGGAGCAAATCTATTGCCGCCGCCCATTTTTTAAACAGCATTTGCTCACTTTGAGTCTTCTCTGTCACATTTTGGTTATTCTCACTATATTTCAAACTTTTGCATTATTACTATATTTGTTATGGTGTTTTGTGATCGGTGTTGATGTTGCTATTGTCATTATTTTGGGGCACCACAAATCACAGCTCTGAAGATGGTGAACTTAATTGTAAATGTTGTGTGTGTTCTGACTGCTCCACCGACTAGCTTTTCCCTGTCTCTCTCCCTCTCCTTGCGCCTCCCTGTTCCTTGAGATGCAACAATATTGAAATTAGGCCAATTAATAACTCAATTAATAACTCTACAATGGCCAGTAAGTGTCCAAGTGAAAGGAAGAGTCGGTGTCTCTCACTTTAAATTAAAAGTTAGAAATGATGAAGCTTAGTGAGGAAGGCATGTTGGAAGCCGAGACAGGCCAAAAGCTCGGCCTCTTGTGGCAAACAGATAGCCAAGTTGTGGATGCAAATGAAAAGTTCTTGAAGGAAATTAAACATGCTATTGCAGTGAACACATGAATGAAGAAAGTGAAACAGCCTTACTGCTGTTACGGAGAAAGTTTTAGTAGTCTGGAAAGAAGATCAAAGCAGCCACAACATTCTCTTAACCCAAAGTCTAATCCAGAGCAAGGCCTTATTAACTCTCTTCAATCTTGTGAAGGTTGAGAGAGGTGGGAAGATACAGAAGGAAAGCTTGAAGTTAGCAGAGGTTGGTTCATGAGGTTTAAGGAAAGAAGTCATTTCTGTGACATAGAAATGCAAGGTGAAGCAGCAAGTGCTGATGTAGAAGCTGCAGCAAGTTATCCAGAAGATCCAGCTGAGATAATTCATGAGGGTGGCTACCTTAAACAACAGGTTTTCAATTTAGTGAAAACAGCCTTCTATTGGAAGAAGATGCCATCTAGGATGTTCATAGGTGGAGAGGAGAAGTCAGTGCCTCGTTTCAAAGGACAGGCTGGCTCTCCAGTTAGGGGCTGTTGCAGCTGGTGACTTCAAGTTGAAGCCTGTGCTCATTCACCATTCTGAAAATGCTAGGGCCCTTAAAAATTATGCTAAATCTACTCTGCCTGTGCTCTGTAAATGGAACAAGAAAGCCTGCATGACAGCACATCTCTTTACAACATGGTTTACTGAATATTCTAAGCTCACTGTTGACCTACTCTCAGAAGAAAAGATTCCTTTCAAAATATCACTGGTGGGCTTCCCTGGTGGCGCAGTGGTTGAGAGTCCGCCTGCCGATGCAGGGGACACGGGTTCGTGCCCCGGTCTGGGAAGATCCCACGTGCCCCGGAGCGGCTGTGCCCGTGAGCCATGGCCGCTGAGCCTGTGCGTCCGGAGCCTGTGATCCGCAACGGGAGAGGCCACAACAGTGAGAGGCCCGCAAAAAAAAAAAAAAAAAAAAAAAAAATATATATATATATATATATATATTACTGCTGACTGACAATGCACCTGGTCACCCAAGAGCTCTGATGGAGATGGACAGTGGGATGAATGGTTTTCATGCCTGCTCACACAACATCCATTCTGCAGCCCATGGATCAAGGAGTCACTTCAACTTTCAAGTCTTATTTTTTAAGAAATACATTTTGTAAGGCTATAGCTGCCATAGATACTGATTCCTCTGAGGGATCTGGGCAGAGTTAGTTGAAAACCTTCTGGAAAGGATTCACCATTCTAGATGCCATTAAAAACATTGTGATTCATGGGAAGAGGTCAAAATATCAGGATACACAGGAGTTTGGAAGAAGTTGATTCCAGTCCTCATGGATAACTTTGAAGGTTTCAGAGCTTCAGTGGCAGAAGTAATTGTAGTTGTGGCAGTAGCAAGAGAACCAGAATTAGGAGTGGAGCCTGAAGACGTGACTGAACTACTGCAATCTCATGATAAAATTTGAATGGGTGAGGTGTTGCTTCTTACGGATGAGCAAAGACAGTGGTTTCTTGAGAAGAAATCTACTCCTGGTGAAGATGCTGTGAAGACTGTTGAAATGACAGCAAAGGATTTAGATATTGCATAAACTTAATTGATAAAGCAGCTACAGGGTTTGAGAAGACTGACTCCAATTTTGAAAGAAGTACTGCAGTGGGTAGCATGCTGTCAAACAGTGTGTCATGCTGTAGAGACATTGTGGAAGGAAGAGTCAGTCATTGCAGCAGACTTCATTGTCTTCTGGTTTCAAGAAATTGCCACAGCTGTGCCAGCCTTGAGCAGCCACCACCCTGATCAGTCAGCGCCACCAGCATCGAGGCAGGACCCTCCACCAGCAAGACGATTACAGCTTGCTGAAGGCTCAGATGATGGTTAGCATTTTTTAGCAATAAAGTATTTTTAACTAAGTTTTTTACATTGTTTTTTTTAGACATAATGCTATTGCATACTTAATAGACTACAGTATATTGTAAACATAGCTTTTATATGCGCTGGGAAACCAAAAGATTGGTGTGACTTGCTTTATTGCATGCAATATTCACTATTGTGGTGGTCTGGAACCGACACTGCAGTATCTTTGAGGTACATCTGTCCTGGGTGTGTGACCTACACAATGGTCTGGGCCTCAGTTTGCTCCTCTGCAAAATAGAAGTAATAATTGCACCTACCTCACAGGGTTGTTGTGAGAAACTGATGAGATTCGCATACAGTATAGTTAGCACAGGGCCTGGCACATAGTACATGCTCAGTACATGTTAGCTTGGTCTGTTATTACTTAGGCCATAGTGTTGATGACTTGTACTGTTTCTGTGGTTAATCCAAACTGCTAGAGCCTCTCATAATGACAATAGGGAATGGTTGTAAACTTTGAAGGTAATTTTCATACTAATAGCTAAGTAATTCTGCTTTTGCCAGTCTCAACTTGTACTCGATAGTTCTTTTTCTAGGTTTTTAGGTCTGCTTTGGTCTTAGTATGGCAGTCATCTTGGATTCTTATATATTCTTTTTACCTGATAAATTCAGAAACACAGTTAATGATCCTTGTTTTTTTCTTATGTAGTCTTGCCAGTAGATTCTAACCAATGAAACTGGACCAGAATTTGAAATGGGTGTGTAGAGCAGGTGATGGGGTTGCATTGCTTCTAGAATTGTACTTTTTAGAAATGTGTTACACCACACGTCTTAACCATTTAGTGATTTTCCTTGACTTTGTCTTGGAAGGATAACTTACTCATCTTTAACATTGTTATATCATGGTGGTGAAGAACTGACCTTTGTGTCAGCGGATTTGAGTTCTAGCTTTGTCATTTATTTATTCTGTAATATTGGGTGTAACTTTGCTAAGCTTTAGCTTTTCTCTTATAAATTGAAAATAATAATAATAGCTGCTTAATTGTGTGGCTGTGAAGTTTAATGACATTATACATTTAAGTTAGCACGGTGCCTGGCACATAATAAATAGTGAATTTAACTGTGTGAAGAGATAATGCAGGGCAGTGGTAAGTGCATTGACTTTTTTTTTTTTTTTTTTTTTTTTTGCGGTACACGGGCCTCTCACTGTTGTAGTCTCTCCCGTTGCGGAACACAGGCTGGACATGCAGGCTCAGCGGCCATGGCTCACAGGCCCAGCCGCTCCGCGGCATGTGGGATCTTCCCGGACCGGGGCACGAACCCGCGTCCCCTGCATTGGCAGGCAGACTCTCAACCACTGCGCCACCAGGGAAGCCCTGCATTGACTTTTGAATGAAAATTTTTGCGTTCAGATTTCAGCTCCACCACTTACTATAGCAAGTAATTTAACCTCTCTGATTCCAGTTTTATTTATTTTTGTATAATCAAGATTATAATATAGCATTATTGTGAGAAATAAATTAATAAATGTAGAGCAGAGTTTCTTAACCTCAGCACTGTTTTTTGGCTGGCTAATTCTTTGTGGTGGGACTTTCCTAGTGCATTGTAGTATGTTTACTAGATGCCAGTAGCATGCCCTCCAGTTTTGATGACCAAAAATGTCTCCATTTTCGAATTAAGCCAGATGTCCTCTGGAGAGGCTTAATCACCTCTGATGCTCTGATGGAGAACGAATGTAACGCATGTCGACCGTTGCCTGGCCTGAAGTTAGAGCACATTAAGTTTTATATATTATCATTGTTTTAGTAGTGGTACCTTGTTTTTTCCTACTGCTCCTACTATTGCCTGTTAGAAATTTGCTAATAGTGAGCATGCCTGATGAATTGACAGCTTAATTTAATCTATGTTGTAGGGGTCAGAAGGCAACAAGCAGTTCCATTCTCAGTGCCTTTGCATTTAGGTCTTTGCCTGAATTGCTGTTCCCCATTTATGCATGGATCACTCCCTCATTTCAGGTTTTGGCTCACATGTTGCCCTTATTAGCAAGGCCTTCATTTACTGTCTTACATAGAATACTCTCCTTCTCCAATCACTATTACAGTGTTTAATTATTCTTCATAGATTTTATAATCTCCTGATATATATTTGTTCCCCCACCAACATACTCATACACGCGCGCGCGCGTGCGCCTGCCTTCTATAGCTTTAGTGACTTATTGGTAGGCTTGTTCTGTGCAGTTTTTTAAGGAAGATATGATAAAATGCATAGTTTTACTTTCAGGATGTTTTTGAGAAGTTGAGGTAGTCAATTTTAGTTTGCTCTTAATTTAAAGGGGATTTTGGTAGAAGTGTAATTTTTTTCCCCTGTTGCTGTTTTTTAAATCTTTTTGCATTCTATTCATACACGAAACACTTAGAAAACAATATACACTGGTTTTATCAGTGTAAATGAAATTTGGCTGCAGTATAGTTCTCTGAGTGACAGATGAAGCAAGTGGGAAATGTCTCTGGACTCAGATTAAATTTTATTCAGGGTGTTAGTACTGATAATTATTTTTAGTTGTATTCTGAGTCTTTCTAAATGGTCCATTAAGACCAAACTCTGGCATTCATAATTAGCACTTGCTGTTCTTTTGCCTGGAGTAGCCTCTGGACCTTTAGGACCAATCTCACATGTCACCTGCTTAGCCTTTCTTGGCCTCATGGATTTTACCTTTCTCTGTGGTACTGAGAGCCCTTCAGTATGACACTTTCATATTTTGTTGTGATGTTTATATGTTGTATTTGTTTATATGTCCATACTTGATTTTGGATTATGAATTCCTTGAATTTGAGACTGGGGTTTGTTTCACTGGTATACTTATGATGGTACTTTTTTGATAGTACTTCATAGTAGATACTTGATAAATACATGAATAAGTGAGTAATTTTGAATTAAGCAAATTATCCAATTTGACTTAGCTGGATACATCCTATTGTCTGCAAACTTGAGGTGTGACTGTGAACCCATAAGTAATTTCTGATTTTAGCATGTATGTATTCCCAAGTTAATAGCATCAATTCAGTTGCATACATGCATATCATTAGCCTCTTGAAATACATCCTAGATAGGTTTGTTATGTTCTGTTATGTTTTAATTATTAAATTTGTAATGCGAAATGTAAGGAAGCATTTAAGTAAAATTTCAGTGTAAGAAACAGGAATTTGTTAGTTTATTTATTTACTTATTTTTTGGCTCTTTTGCGCGGCCTGTGGGATCTTAGTACCCCAACCAGGAATTGAAACCGGGCCCTCAGCAGTGAAAGCGCAGAGTCTTAACCACTGGACCTCCAGGAATTTGTTTAAATCAAGCAATTTGTTTAACAGACACACTGAATCATCTCTTAAATTTCTCAATTAGATCGATTATCTTTGTCTATCTACATGGCTAGGTATTTCAGGACATTGTATTTTAGGTTAGTGTTCATTTTTTTTTTTTAAAACCTTATTTTGGAGTAGTTTTAGATATATAGAAAAATTGCAAACAGTGTCGAATTCCCATATACCCTTTCTCTAGGTTTCTTGATTGTTCCATCTGACATAATGCTAATGTCTTTATCAGAACTAGAGGTTAACATTAGTGTTAACTGAACTCCAGACTTTATTCTGATTTCACCAGTTTTGTTCTTCCACTACCGTCCTTTTTCTGTTCCATGACCCAAGTCAGGATACCACATTGCGTTTAGTAGATTAGTGTGTTCGTGTGAAGCAAGGTTCATATTTCTGCAGTTGGCTAACGTTTGTCTTACAATTCAGCATGGAGAGTTTTAATTTTATTTTTGATACATTGAGCACTTGATATCTAAAACTGATTTTTTAAAATAAATGACTTTTATATTTCCATTCATTGTCACTTCTAAGGTAATCTTGCAATATGGCTGTATACTGTGATTTTGAGCATTCTTCCTTTGGAATTGGCTCCAGAGCCTGTTGGAACGACTTAAGAAAATTCAGTCTTACCAATTTATAACAATTTCACAAAACAGTTCTGTAGAAATTGTTTTCTTTGGACCCATAAGTTTGGGGTGCTTTATACCATATTTTGTCTTGTAAGATCCCCAGTTGCATTGGCATATTAAAGGTGTCTTGCACAGTGGTAGCTGGTTAGTGAACACTTTTTGAATAAATTAAAGGTATTAAAGAAACGTAACTTTGTTATACCAGTCTTTCTCGACATTTGACGCTTTTATGCTAATCTGTTTATTTAATCCAGGGCAACACACTTTATATAAATCATACTAGTTTTGGCCGAAAAAAAAACCCACCCCATACTGGAAAATGAGGTTCACCCATCTTATTTACAGTATGCTTTACTTTTTTTTTTAAAAAAAATTGATCTTTAAAGACTAAATATTGTCTGTCTGCTACTGAGATTAAAAAGTATGCCACAAGCTCTGAAGGCACGTTTTAGTAAAAGAGTTTGGGATGATTCACTAATAGTATCATTGAAAAAACAATATATTGCTCATTTAGATCACCCTTTAGAATGGGCTGGTTTTCGGTATAGCTAGGTGATTTCGAGCCGTGTAACTGTACCTTCTGAATGTTGTGAATGTCCCCACCACTTAAACGTACACAGGCAGAAGTTGGTGCAACAGAAAGACTAACCTCAGGTGAAGTTTGTAAAATTTCCCAGACTTGTGTTGCTATGGGAATGAGTGTGTTGTCAGTAGATTCAGCATATTGTTTTTATGAGGAAAGTCAACCATTTGTTTCTAGAGCTGGAATTGCCTTTTTTCTTTGTTTCATCTGGGATGCAACTCTGAAGAGGAGGTTGTTGTGGCTTGTGGTAAACTTTGGATTCCAGCATATTCAGATAAACAAATTTGTTGATAGTTCTAGCTGATTAATTTTGTAGATATTTAGTAATGTTTTTGTAAGTTATTTTTAATTACCAGAAATCTATTATACTAAAATTTCTTTGGAACCTAAAAACGTATTAGTGGAAGTATTGGTGATATATGATAATTGAGCCTTTCTTAGGTACTGAGATCAGATAGTTTCAGGGAATTAAAACTTTTCCTGACTTTTCATCACCATTGTAGCTCACAGTTTTCTCTAAATGTTATAAAGAATGCATGTAAGATAATCAGCTAATTAAACAGTTAGCATTTTATTTCAGTGCTTTATTAATATTTCAATATAAATAAGTTTCAAAATTTGAGAAGAGATACTGAAATCCTATATTTAGCAGAGGATTAACTTTTGTGAGAATGAGGAAATTTTCTTTCCTTTTCTTTAAATTTTAAATTGAGTTGCAGTGAACTGCATCCATTTAAAATGAACGGATTGGTGAATTTTGGTGGGTATATACACTCATAAACCACTACCACAATCCAGATTTGGGACATTTTCATCGTCTTCCAAAATATATTCCTGTTCCTTTGCAGTCAGTTCCCTCTCTTATCCAAGGCCCCAGGCAACTACTGATTAGTTGGAAAATGTTTTTAAAGAAGAACCTTTAATGAGTCAAATCTAGTCAATTTCTAGCTTTGTAGCTCAGTGTGAAAGGGTAGAGTTACCACCTTGGGCTATGTAGCCTTGAAACCTGGGTTTGAATCTTTGGCCCTGTTTTGTGACTTTGGGGAAGACGTTTAAACTATTTAAATGCATTTTGTCTACAAAACAAGGATAGTAATAGAGTGTATTGTTTATTATCACTGGGCATAAATGAATTAAAAATGTAGGTGAAATGTTCAGCAGCATATAATATATACCTGGTAAATTGTATAATATTTTTGAACTTCATATTCTCTCATTTTTATAGGGGAAAGAATTCAAGGACAGTTTGAGGAAATTTTGGTAGATTTGGAGCTAAGAATTTTGGAATCCAAGAATTTCTGGGTTAATTAGTGGAATTTTCTAGCTAACTGAATATTACTAGATTTTATTTAGTTGACTTGCCCACCACCCAAAATACATTGGTTCAGTGTCTCTGAAACCAACTTTTGATAATTGAGGCTCTTCTGGAGCATGAAGTGACCTTTGCTGAGCAATGCCTGGACTGTAGGTATAGTTCAAATAGGAGATCAGCTCCATATCTTTAGAGACAGTACATAACTCACTAAAATAAATGTAAGTCTCTGATATATTGGTTTGTCATTTATCTCATTTTATCTTAAAAGTGGTGCCCCCCCCCACAATGTGTGTATGTGCACGTCTGTGCCTGCGTGTATGTAGTTTTTTGAGTTTTGATTTGTTGGGTTTAGTTAATAGTTTCTTTCCGTTTTTTCTCCTTACTCCTACAAAAAAACCTTTTTGTCTTTCTTTAAATAATTTAAATGCATTGTAAATAAGACAAGGCTATTTTACAGTTTTAATAGGTATGGGACAATAATTTAAATGATTTGGTTTTAGCTCTTTTATATGGATTTTTATTAATCAGTGTCTGAGTCTTAATTTATGAAAAGATTATGGTTAAAAACATATGGTTTTTATGGTTTAAGCCATGTAATTCTTTCAAATGTGTCAAATTAATGGATTATATATATAGTTTTTTTTTTCCCTAAAAAAGTGAATTAAGTAAACATTTAATAGGATCTCTGGTAAAATGAAATTTTACATGCATGATGAAGAAACATTGTGTAGCAAAGATTCATTCTACATGTCCAAATGTATATTCTAAAAGCAGTGAGGATCTTTTTTTAAACCATTCAGAAATACCAAACTGTGTTCTAGACTCAAAACTATTAAAATAATTTGGTTTTAGGTGATTATCAATTGATAGCTTTATTTCTTATGGTATTTTTTTTGTCTTTCTATAGGGCTGAAAGACACACAGAAGTCTTCATGGATATAGTTGATACATTTAATCATTTAATTCCTACTGAACACTTAGATGATGCCCTATTTCTAGGATCCAACCTGGAGAATGAAGTCTGTGAGGATTTTAGTACAAGTCAAAATGTCTTAGAGGACTCGCTGAAGAACATGCTCAGCGATAAGGATCCTATGCTAGGATCTGCAAGTAACCAGTTCTGTTTGCCTGTTTTGGATAGCAATGATCCCAATTTCCAGATGCCTTGTTCAACAGGTAATTCTTACTTTTTTTTTTTTTTTTTTTTTTTAGTCTGCAATTTAAAGATTTTTTTTTTTTTAGATGAGGGTAGTGCATTTAGGGTTCTTTTCTTTGAATTTAGAGCTCCTTTTCTAGGCATCACAATCAGAATTTAAAATTTAAATTTTCTTCTAAGGAATGTGGAATTATCTTCAAGGATATTGTGGATATAGATAGGGTTATCATATAATTTGTTGTCCAGAATGGGATGCTTTTTTGAGAAGCATAGGGGGTGCTGTTAATAATTACATCATGACAACAGGTCATGATTGGGACTCTCTCTATCAAATAGGGATTGCCTTGCCAATGGGGACGTGATGTCATCCCAGGCCTATTGGAGTCAAGGGGAATGGCTGAATTGACCTTTTTCAATGCCCCTCCCTGCCCTTCAAATGTAATACATTGTGTGCTCCCATTTCAGATCTTTTAGTATTTACTTGTATCTCAAAACCAGAGAAAGAACTGTAGACCTTTGCTGTCCAACATAGCAACCACTAGCCACTTATAACTGTTGGCCTAATTGGAGATGAAATGAGTCTGGCCCCAATTGGAGATGTGCTCTAAAATGCACATTTGATTTGAGTGTGAAAAAAAGATTGTAAAATATTTCATCAAGTTTTAAAAATGTAGATTCACGTTGAGGTGATATTTTTGGTTAAATAAAATATTGTATTAAAATTAATTTCACCTGTTGTTTTTACCTTTTTTTTTTAAGTGGCTCCTTGAACATTTAAAATTACTTATGTGGCTTGCATTATATTTCCATTGGACAGCACTGCTTTAGGATCTATAGTTGAAGTAACTGAAAGATAGTAACTTTCAGAGGATAACAACTTTCTGTAGGGCTAATCAAATTCTTAATAAGAGATTACTTCAGAGATACATTACTATGTGGAAAAAATATGTAGGTGTTCCTTTATAAAGCAAAGAAGATATTACGACAAACTTTGGAGCAATTAGCTATTCTGTAAGCTAAAATTAGACAAAGGAAAATCAGCTTCACATGGAGAAGTTAGGCTTTTTTCCCCTCTCCGTTCCATAGAGTAGTTCAGGTTTACGTGGCGATGTTCAGTTTTTCAATAACTCTAGACTTTTTCTGCACTACAGTTTTCCAGTATTTTTCATTTCCTTTTAATATTTTCTACGTAATATTTTGATATAATAATACTTAAAGTCTGGTTTAGGTGGCCTGCTATTCATCAGATTTGTCAGATTTCTCTGCCTGAAGACTCAACACTTTGGCTTCTAGGAATTTTTTCATTTTAACGACTCCTTAATACTGAAGTCTTTTGAATTGTTTGTTAATAATGGTATATCTCTGAATTATATATATTGTGTTGTGTTATCGCATAGGTTTACATTGTTTTTGTTGTTGTATTCTTAAATGTTTTAAAGCTTTTAAAATTTTGTTTTATGTATGCACTGTTCCTGTGTCAGTACAGTATATCTAATTATTGTGAAGCACTTTTGACGCTGGTTATATGCACAGAGTTTCACAGTTTAGTCTAAATTCAGGAAGAACGTTTATTGAATACATATGTGCTTATTACTAGAAATACAGTAACCGTTTCAGGGATGTTATATTGGGCCTGGAACTGGCAAATGTATCATCCTTTTAGACTTTCTTATAAAATTACAGCCCCTTAGAAATACTGGTATTCTTACTTGCAGTCTTTTTTTTTTTTAATTTCTGTCGATGTGAAAAGTTTTTTTTCATATGAAAAGTCTCTTTGGTTGAACATTTCTTTTGCTAATAGAAGACTTAGAACATCTTTATTGAAGTACTTAAATATTTTTGAGGCCTGATTAATATTTGTGTACGATTTCATTGTAAACTAACTTTTTTATTTAAGAATCTATAAGTAGAAGTATTTTCTCAATTCTCGTATTTTAAGTTTGTTTGCTACAATTATTTATCTTGCTTTTAAAACAACTATTTGTGTTAATACATATGATATATATCTATACACTTTTAAGATATGTAAGGGAATATGTGGGGGAAACTTAAAATTGTAAAGCTCTTTATAGGATTGCTTAGATTTCATTGTGCCATCAGGCAGGGGATTTATTTTGATTGTTTCAAAGTTCCTTTTGCCCTTTGGGATATTTGCTTTGGTAAAAGGCCAGCATATTTTCTAATGATAGCAAACTGGAAAACATTAAAATTAAAAAAAATTGTTTTGAAATAGAAATTCTGTTGTAAACTATTTCGTGAAAACCATACATGGACACCTTTTGTAAGTTTCCGCTATTCACAAACGGCTTCATCTTTTTGCTATAAAATAAAAATGACATGGTTCTTACCCAGATGTTTGTACTTGGCTCAATACGTTTTCACTACTTGTCTTGACTGACGCATAGCAGGGAAATGGCTGTGTCGGTATTCCTCAGGCCATTGAAAGCTATAGATTATGGTTATATTGTAACCTTGGTCTTAACAGTGCGAAAGGTAGCAAACAATAACTGCTGTCTTGTTCTCTACTCTTCTGATGTAGGTTGGTTTGCTGTAGTTGTTAAAGACCAGTTGTTGAATGTCTTGCATTATATTTCAGCTGTCTCCAGAAATCATAGGGAAGCTTTAACAATTACAAAAATAGGAAAGAAAATGGTAGATCCCTTTTAGCGCTCTGCAGGTGCACAAAAGTTAGGATGCTTATTGTTTCATTTTGAGAGACAATAAATAGATTTCTGATCCTCTTTTTGAATGCTTTTGACTCCATAAAGTATTTCTTTATGTAAATGCAGTGTTTGCATATGGTTTTTAGATTTACCCAGCAATACATTTTATTTATTTATTTATTTTTAAAAATATCCTTATTGGAGTATAATTGCTTTACAATCTTGTGTTAGTTTCTGCTGAACAACAAAGTGAATCAGCTTTATGTATACGTGTATCCCAATATCCCCTCCGTCTTCAGTCTCCCTACCATGCTCCCTATCCCACCCCTCTAGGTCGTCATGAAGCATAGAGTTGACCTCCGTGTGCTATGCAACAGCTTCCCACTGGCCATCCATTTTACATTTGGTAGTGTATTATGTCAATGCTACTCTCTCACTTCGTCCCAGCTTCCCCTTCCCCCACCGTGTCCTCAAGTCCGTTCTCTACGTCTGCGTCTTTATTCCTGCCCTGCCACTAGGTTCATCAGTACCGTTTTTTTTTTAGATTCCATATATATGTATTAGCATATGGTATTTGTTTTTCTCTTTCTGACTTATTTCACTCTGTATGACAGACTCTGGATCCATCCACCTCATTACAGATAACTCAATTTTGTTCCTTTTTATGGCTGAGTAATATTCCATTGTATATATGTGCCACATCTTCTTTATCCATTCATCTATCGATGGACATTTAGGTCACTTCCATGTCCTGGCTATTGTAAATAGTGCTGCAGTAAACACTGTGGTACATGAATCTTTTTGAATTATGATTTTGTCAGGGTATATGCCCAGTAGTGGGATTGCTGGGTCGTATGGTAGTACTATTATTAGTTTTTTAAGGAATCTCTGTACTGTTCTCCATAGTGGCTGTATCAATTTACATTCCCACCAACAGTGCAAGAGGGTTCCCTTTTCTCCACACCCTTTCCAGCATTTATTGTTTGTAGGTTTTTTGATGATGGCCATTCTGACCAGTGTGAGGTGATACCTCATTGTGGTTTTGATTTGCATTTCTGTAATAATTAGTGATGTTGAACATCTTTTCATGTATTTGATGGCAGTCTGTATATCTTCTTTGGAGAAATGTCTGTTTAGGTCTTCTGCCCATTTTTGGATTGAGTTGTTTCTTTTTTTGATATTGAGCTGCATGAGCTGCCTGTGTATTTTGGAGATTAATCCTTTGTCAGTTGCTTCATTTGCCAATATTTTCACCCATTCTGAGGGTTGTCTTTTTGTCTTGTTTATGGTTTCTTTTGCTGTGCAAAAGCTTGTAAGTTTCATTATGTCCCATTTGTTTATTTTTGATTTTATTTCCATTACTCTAGGAGGTGGGTCAAAAAGGATCTTGCTGTTATTTATGTCATAGAGTGTTTTGCCTATGTTTTCCTCTATGAGTTTTATGGTGTCTGGCCTTACATTTAAGTCTTTAATCCATTTTGAGTTTATTTTTGTGTATGGTGTTAGGAAGTGTTGTAATTTCACTCTTTTACATATAGCTGTCCAGTTTTCCCAGCACCACTTATTGAAGAGGCTGTCTTTTCTCCACTGTGTATTCTTGCCTCTTTTATCAAAGATAAGGTGACCATATGTGCGTGGGTTTATCTCTGGGCTTTCTATCCTGTTCCATTGATCTGTATTTCTGTTTTTGTGCCACTACCATACTGTCTTGATTACTGTAGTATAGTCTGAAGTCAGGCAGCCTGATTCCTCCAGCTCCGTTTTCCTTTCTCAAGATTTCTTTAGCTATTCAGGGTGTTTTGTTTTTCCCTACAAATTGTAAAATAGTTTTCTCTAGTTCTGTGAAAAATGCCATTGGTAATTTGATAGGGATTGCATTGAATCTGTAGGTTGCTTTGGGTAGTATAGTCATTTTCACAATATTGAGTCTTCCAGTCCAAAAACATGGTAAATCTCTCCATCTGTTTGTATCATCTTTAATTTCTTTCATCAGTGCCTTATAGTTTTCTGCATACAGGTGTTTTGTCTCCTTAGGTAGGTTTATTCCTAGGTATTTTATCCTTTTTGTTGCAATAGTAAATGGGAGTGTTTCCTTAATTTTTCTTTCAGATTTTTCATCATTAGTGTATAGGAATGCAAGAGATTTCTGTGCATTAATTTAGTATCCTGCTACTTTACCAAATTCATTGATTAGCTCTAGCAGTTTTCTGGTGGCATCTTTAGGATTTTCTATGTATAGTATCATGTCATCTGCAAACAGTGACAGTTCTACTTCTTTTCCGATTTGGATTCCTTTTATTTTTCTTTTCTGATTGCCGTGGCTAAAGCTTCCAAAACTATGTTGAATAATAGTGGTGAGAGTGGGCACCCTTGTCTTGTTCCTGATCTTAGAGGAAATGCTTTCAGTTTTTCACCATTGAGAATGAGGCTGTGGGTTTGTCATATATGACCTTTAGTATGTTGAGGTATGTTTTCTCTGTGCCCACTTTCTGGAGAGTTTTTGTCATACATGTTACCCAGTAATACATTAAAAAAAAATTCCAGTAAGTGAGGAAATTCATTAAGTGTTTGGGAAGTGTTTGATCTTGATGAACAAACCAATTATTTGTATTCTTAAAAATTCCTGTTATCCTTAAAATAAAACTAACATTTCCCCAAGTAATAGGTTCAAGATGCTGACTATATTGGTTATATACTATGTGAGGAATGTATTAAAAATCATTGAAATGGTGTTTGAAAAACTGGCATTATCAGTGTCCTAAAGAAATGTTAATTTTTTCTTACTTTACAAACAAATGTGTGCCCCTTTTATGTAGACAGCTATGATTAATAAGTGTGAAACAAATCTTGTATTTATGAACCATTTCTTTACATGGTATATTGAATAGAAATGTTCAGTGGCTGTAATTTGATTTAGTTCTTTAAGACCAGGAAGATGGGTGCACTGTAGATAATAAATACGGATATTCAGAGCAGCCTGTCATTTACGTAGTGCTTGTAGCTACTGCATCCTTCAGTGAAACCAAGATGTCCTTTCCAGGCTATATCATGGCTTACAAAACCATTATTCACTAAAAAAAAAAAATCCCTCCTGTAGCATGATTTTTGGAGATTAAAAACAACAAACAGTCATTGAATTCAGTATCTTACATATTTGTTAAGAGTTGATTCATATTGTGTATTTAAGTGTTTTTTCAGTTGTATAGAAATTCATATTGTTTAGTTTTTTCAATTTTAAATTTCTCCTAGCATGCATATGTGATAGTTGTTTCCTATCAGGAATGCCATTGATAATATATAACATCAAGTAGCATTGTTTAATAAGAAGTTTAGCTTGTGCTGCCTTTCTTCCGAGCAAAGTATTGTTAATGCATGTTAAGACTGGTTTTACAAGCTTTTTAGCAGTAGTGTGATTGGGTCCTTTTTTTAGCACACAGATTTTTAATTTAATCATAGCTCTGTAGTTTGGGGCTTCTTCATCATTAGAGGCAGAATTCATCTGTGTAATATTTTAAAAATTATGGTACTTGTTCTGAAAAGATGATTGTTGTCCTTTTGCATCATTGAGATTTGTTTTAAAAGGTATTTATAAGTTTTCATGGCTTCGTGCTTCTCTTGGACAACATTTCAAGTCAGTACATTGAGCTAAACACGGTGGACCCCTGGTCCAATAAAATTCAGTTGTCAGATATTAATTATTGTTTTCCTTATTTGTACTTTATTTGTGGGGGCAGCAAACTCTTTGTGCAAATTTATTACACCTGTCGATCCAGGTACACATATACATTCATTACGTATTTGCACAGGGGTCTTTTTTTCACTGTTTTTATTACTCTGAGTAGTAGTGTTTATGGATTTTTTTAAACTTATGTGCCTAATGAACATCTTTTTGCCATTGATCTTATTTTTGAGAGTTGCATTTGAACAAGAAGATACAAATTTAGTACATGTAAAGTAGTCATGCAAATGAGATGAACATACATTGGTTAAGATAAAGCATATGCTCTTCAGTTTGAATGTTAGTGGCGTGTAACTGATTAGCCTTGTAAGAACATTCATAGTCTTTTAAGAATAGAACTTTATTTCTGTAAGATTGATCATTAATATTATATATTTTGAGTTATACTTAGAGGGGTTTTGGTGCAAGTGGGTGTGTATAGAAGAGAGCAACCAGAAAAGAGAGGCAAAAACACCTTGTAGAATTAGCGGAGAAGAGAAAATGCTGGAAAGTTGAAGGAGTAGGACATGACAGCAGCCATAGATCCTTGGAAGTTTGTCCCATTGGTAAGAGACTTGACTTCTTTACGGAAAGTGGGAAAGAGCTAGATCCAGTAGGTTGCAGTTAGAGGGAGACGGAGTTTGATTGGCTAAAAGGAAGAACTTGGGGTTCCCTCACATAGAGTAATAGGTTCCCAGGGGACATGGGATTTACACTTCTGCTGGGTATGACCACCTTGACCAGGGTATTGTATTTCATTGGGGATTCATGTCTCATATAGTTTTTGTTAGGTGACTTTTTATGGTCAGTGTCCTCCTAGAGTCCTCTGTCATTGTGTGTTCTAACATAAAGTGTCTCTGTTTTCTTTATTAGAAATTAGATTGTTTGCTTTAATTCTAAATCTCATTTGTAGGCTTAATGTATTTTATTGCTTAATACAACTTGAAAAGCATAGTAATAACTATATTTATGTAAGCAACTTTCATTGCTCTTAATTCACTCTGTTTCTTTCCGTCTTATTTCTTCTGCTCTATGTTCAGTTTAGACATTTTAAATAGTCAGTTCTTCTCAAACAGGTAGTTTTCATTAATCACTGCTGCAAGTGATCCTTACTACCAAAATAACAGAATTGAACTCAGAGATAAAACAAATAAGCCCTTTAATACCAACACTAAAATATCACTTTCTAAATTCAGAAAATGCAGAGAGAGGGAATTTTTGGCACAAGGCTAGAGTTTTCCAGTTTATGGTTTTAGTTTGTATATTTTGTGGCCTTTCTTTGTTTTACCTCTATTTGATTCAGTTGACTTTTGCTTTCCTTAGCTTGATATAGTATAAAGCAGAACGTATTTTAATTTTACCTTGCATTAACTGAGCATTTAATTTTCTGTCTTTTAAATTAAAAATGTGGAATAAAATTAATCATGTCTTCATCACTATGCCCCTAATATCTTTCCATTTCTTCCTTTCGCCTGTTATTTACAGTTCACTCTGTATTACTATTTTTTAGCTTGCATTTCTGTGCTGTTGTATAGCAGGCCTCTTTATCCACGGTCTTGGGCATGCTTCTGGAGTTACTCAGTCCTCCTGCCTCCCAGCGCCCTCTGTCGCTGTCCTGTCCCTATCTGGGTTTGCCGTTCTCCAGGCCTGTCTCACGTCTGTCGTCCCTAGTGTCGTCGCTGCCCTCCTTGAGTGGAGCTGTTGTCGTCCTGGATTTCATCTCCTCTCTCTATCTTTGCCCTCTTAATGCCATTCTTAGTGCCTTTCGAATATTATTACACGTGACTAATAATTTGCCTTTATAGAGAAAACAATTGATTATCACCTTTTCTTAAGATTTTGTGTCTGATGTTGCTGATGGGTTGGTTGTCTGGGTTTGTATAAGGCTTGTTGCTTTGTCAGGTGGCCTTTTCTGCACCCCCATTTTAGGATCTTCTTATCTTTTGGTGTTTAGTCTTTGACTTATTTTTGCTGGCACTTGGTGGGCCTTTTCAATTTGGAGAGTGATCAGTTCTGGGAAATTTTCTGTGTTTTCTCTGCAAACTCCTAGGAGATGTTGGCCCTTCTGGATTAATTGCCCATGTTTCATGTCTCTTTCTTGCATCTTTACCATCATTTTGCTCCGTGTCTTTTTAGAGATTCACTGCCATATTTTCCATCTCTTTGAATATTTAATTTTGACAGTCACTATTTCTAAGAAGTCTTCTGTTCTCTTTATTCATACCATTTTAAAATAGTGTTCTGTGTCATAAATATATGTAAGAGTTTCTTTATAGTCTGAATTCATTTTCCTATTTGTTTATTTTGATGTTTCCCATAATGTTGCAACCTTTCCCCAAATGATTATTTTTGGTTGCTTGTTGTTTAAAATGGGAGGAAATAGGAAGTTTAAGTTTTGCCTTTACATACATGAGTGCTCTTAAGATCAAGGCTCTAGAAAAATTGGGATAAGTTTTCTTTTTTTTAAGTTCTTTTAAAAGAACAAAGGAGATAGTAGGTATTTAGTAAATTTTTTAACTGAAAAGAAAAAGTAAAAGGAAAAGAATACAAGGAACAGAAAGAAGTAGGGTAGTGGGACCAGAGGTTAAGATAGTAAATAAAGTGCTGTCTGCAGGTGGGGTACAACTTTGGCTCTCAGATTTCTAGCAGTTGTGGAAGAGGAAAACAGGTAAAAACAAATCTGGTGCCCAGGAAAAGGAAGACTATTTCTGATACTAAAACTAGGAAGACATTTTATCCACAGTTTTATTGTGATATGATATAATAAAAGATAATCCTTAACAACATACTTTCAATGAACATAGGGCTTTTTCTTATGATATCCCTCATTATGTATCCCAGTATAAGCAGTATTACAGGGACTAATGTAATGAATGGTCTGACCCAGTCCCCTGTTAGATTTTAGGTTATTTTTCAAACAACTCACCTTGGATATCATTTTTTAACACCAGATTTCTAAATATATTGAGAAATATAATGTTCTGTCTGAGAACTGTTGGGAATGCAATTATTCCCCCCCCCCACCACCTTTTTTTTGTGTGTGTGCCAGCTAAGTGCATAGACAAGCTTTATAAGCAAACAGGGCTGTGATGGGATATGAAAATTTAAAGGCACTGATGGGGGCATCTGTGTGAATAGGAGGCTGCTCTGCCCTCCCTGGGTGGAGCCAAGATTTTTCTCAGAAGATGATTTTGGGACCCTCTGTAATGCATAAATAGGCAGGAGAAAGCTAATTGCAGACACAAATGAAGATCATTCTGGCATAGGTGACTTTTGTTTTATAGCCGTGGTTAAAGTGGCAACTTGTTGAATAAAATTCATAGATTTCTATCCCCTTTAGTTCCAACTGATGATTCTTGCAGTTTTCTTCCCGTCGTGGCAGGACTGCAGCATCCCTTGTTGCCATTTTCACCATAATCATTGCCTAGATTCTGTTAGAACCCTTTAGGCCTGTACTTTGTACTTCTACCCCTTGTACTTTTCTCTCTTCCATATTTATTTTGTTTGCTTTAGTTGAGAATGTTCTGAAAAGATTTCTGAACTGGAGCTACTGTTGTTAGTACTGCCCTCTGTGGTCTCTTCTTCCCTAAAATACCTTCTTTCTCTAATTTTGATCTTTTATCATAGACTTTTGATTATGTCTCTAAGTCCATCTTGAATGATAAATCAGTTACTCAATGTAATTACATAGCAAAGAGGTAAATTGTCATGGGATGATTAATTAGAAGTTTACTAAAACAGGAATCCAAAATGATGACATTGTTCTAAACACAATTGATTTTTTTTTCTTTTTTTTTTTGCGGTACGTGGGCCTCTCACTGCCGTGGCCTCTCCTGTTGCAGAGCACAGGCTCCGGACGCGCAGGCTCAGCGGCCATGGCTCACGGGCCCAGCCGCCCGCGGCATGCGGGATCTTCCCGGACCGGGGCATGAACCCGTGTCCCCTGCATCGGCAGGCGGACTCCCAACCACTGCACCACCAGGGAAGCCCAACACAATTGATTTTATGCCTTTTGTCTGGTAAAGATATTTTCCCGTAACCAGTTTAAGATTAGGATGAGAGCATTTTACTGCTTGGTTTGTACAACTCCAGTGAGTACCAATCAGAGAATACAGTGTGAATCATGCCCCCTTGAGTGGATAGCAGCCTAGGATAGTTTAAAGGAGTGAACATTAATTTATTTTTAGATATTTTACATTAAAAAAATAAGTTTATTTATTTGGCTGTGTTGGGTCTTCGTTGCTGTGTGTGGACTTTCTCTAGTTGCAGCGAGTGGGAGCTAGTCTTTGTTGCAGTGCGCGGGCTTCTCATTCTGGTGTCTTCTCTTGTGGAGCATGGGCTCCAGGCGCGCGGGCTCAGTAGTTGTGACTTGTGGGCTCTAGAGCGCAGGCTCAGTAGTTGTGACGCACTGGCTTAGTTGCTCTGCAGCATGTGGGATCTTCCTTGACTAGGGCTCGAACCTGTGTCCCCTGCATTGGCAGGCAGATTCTTAACCACTGTGCCACCAGGGAAGCCCCTATTTTTAGATATTTTAATTTAAAATGATGCCTGATAATTATTTGATTACATTGTGGTAATTTAAATAGTTTTAAGTTTTCTTAAATAGGAGAAATAGCACATCTGACAAATCTCACTGTAAGACCACTGGTTTGGAACTCTAGTCTAAAACTTGATTTCTGTCTGTGATTATTGGACTGCTACCTCCTGGTGGTGGTGTACTTTAATTGCAAGAAAAGAGAAAACTATCACCTGTGTTTTGAGTCAGAAAGGCAAGGTATTTTTTTCTCTTGTCAGAACAAAGTATAATCTGATAATTTTATTGCTTTTGTCACTGTCTGGAAATATTCTTTTTTTTGTTATTTAAAAATGTAGAATTCATAAAATATGGCTGGTACAATATTTTGAAGAGAATACTTGTGAGATTTTTTTTTTTTTTTTTTTTTTTTTTTTTTTTTTTGCGGTACGCGGGCCTCTCACTGTTGTGGCCTCTCCCGTTGCGGAGCACAGGCTCCGGACGCGCAGGCTCAGCGGCCATGGCTCACGGGCCTAGCCGCTCCGCGGCATGTGGGATCTTCCCGGACTGGGGCACGAACCCGTGTCCCCTGCATCAGCAGGCGGACTCTCAACCACTGCGCCACCAGGGAAGCCTACTTGTGAGATTTTAAAGATATCTTAAATTGTATTAAAATACAATTTAAAATACAAGAAGAACATAACAGATATGAGTCAGTTCTGAAGATGTATAAATTTGAATTTACTTTTCTCTTTAAGAAGGTTATGAATGGGCATATTTTCAGATTAGCTTTTCACAAGCTTTTTAAACCCATAACTTTGTTGATTTAGAATAATAATACAATGAGCCTGACCTGTGAGTCCTGGTTTTGTGCAGAGGTATGAAAGAGAAGTGTTTTTAAACCCCTTGTCCTACACCATTTTGAAAACATGTATTATGCTTCTTGTTGACCATCTTTTATTTTCTGAATTCGCTCACCTATCTACCCTTTCCTTTCTTTTCAGCTGAATTCCTTTCCACCTCATTCTTTTTTTTTTTTTTTTTTTTTTTTTTTTTTTTTTTTTTTGCGGTATGTGGGCCTCTCACCGCTGTGGCCTCTCCCATTGCGGAGCACAGGCTCCGGACGCGCAGGCTTAGCGGCCATGGCTCATGGGCCTAGCTGCTCCACGGCATGTGGGATCTTCCCAGACTGGGGCATGAACCCGTGTCCCCTGCATCAGCAGGCGGACTCTCAACCACTGCGCCACCAGGGAAGCCCTCCACCTCATTCTTTATCTGCAAAATGTTTAAAATGTTTTTTTCCCTCCAGAATTAACTGGTTACTCTGTCTATAATGAAAATTAATTTTTATACCTTGTCTGTGATCTTAGCTCAAATTTAAGCAAGTAGGCTTATCACATTAGTATATAGTTAATTTAAACATGATTGTTAACTCTCTAACAGTTCCACAACTATTTGCATTATTAAATGTTTTCTAATGCAAGTGATCTCGCAATTACTTGAGGTTTGTACAGTTTAACATAGTGGAGTAAAAAAGTTTTATGGTACCATGTGTGGATAGTAGGTAGTATTCTTCAGGCAGAAAGGCTAATAGTCTATGATTTTGCAATTTGAAAGACTAGGGTTCTTAATTTCATAATTGTTTAATGTGGTACCAACTGATCAAATATACTTATTTCTCATGATCATAGAATATTGTTACATACTAGATGTGCAAAAGTTTGTTGAACAGTTGGTATTTATGAATGGTTTATGAACAGCTTTTTAATCTTTAGTGAATTCTACTTTGTAATTTTGATATAAAGAAAACTAAGGATCCTTTCTTTTTTTTTTTTTTTTATCAGTCTTAGCAATATTTATTGGATATATCTCCTCAAGCAAGAGAAACAAAAGCAAAAATAAGTAAAAGGAGCTGCATCAAATTAAAAACTTTTGCACAGTGAAGGAAACTATCAATAGAATGAAAAGGCCTCCTACTGAATGCGAGAAGATATTTGCAAACAATATATCTGACAAGGGGTTAATATCCAAAATATACAAAAAACTCATACAACTCAATATTGACCCAATTAAAAAACGGGCAGACACTGAGGTTGCTTCCATGTCCTGGCTATTGTAAATAGTGCTGCAATGAACATTGTGATACATTACTCTTTTTGAATTATGGTTTTCTCAGGGTATATGCCCAGTAGTGGGATTGCTGGGTCATATGGTAGTTCTATTTTTAGTTTTTTTTTTTTTTTAATTTAATTTATTTTTTTTCATTAGTTTCTGCTTTATAACAAAGTGAATCAGTCATACATATATATCTGTTCCCACATCCCTTCCCTCATGCATCTCCCTCCCTCCCACCCTCCCCATCCCACCCCTCCAGGCGGTCACAAAGCACCGAGCTGGATCCTTGCTTTCTTGATCTTGATTTTCTATTCCTTTGTCTAATTAATCTCCATAATTTTTATTCTTACCATTTTTTCCCCATCAGGGAGAAAAATGAATAATAAAATCTCTAAACTCTGTACTTTGACATCTTTTGAGGATATTGACCAAAAAGGAATTCTGATAAAGGAGCTGCATCTGCAATCTTCTTATGAGATCTCGAGGAGCCTGTTTGACTTAGTGGCCAAAGAGAGAGATTAGCTTGTTTTAGGGCCCTATCCGTGGCCCACCCTACCTATCCTAGAGATGGGTGTACCTGGCAGCCAGAGGAGTTGAATTTCATAATTCCTTGGCATTGGAAGATCGCTGTTATTAGAGAATTAGGAAAGTCTGGTTACCTGGATTTTCCCAAATCATAGACCTAGGCATCCTCAGTCTCCTGGCTGATACCAGAAATCCTTTACCTATTCAAGGCTTCCTGTTCTTTTCTTAGTCTGTTGCTGTCATGGATTTGGTTCTCATGGATTGTGACTCACTGGGTCATCTTAATGAAAAAGTTTTGGCCTTTTGGCCTAGGATTAGGTTCAACTGGGAGTGACGGAAAACTCCCAAATAACAGTGGTGTAAAGAAAGAAATGCTGCCAGCTGAGAACTCCCTTCAGAATTGCCTTGGTGGTAGCGTTGCCTCACCCAAAATCACACCCTCTTCCCAGGGCAACCTGCATCCAGTGACTGGTTGCCATGGGGGTACAAAAGCCTGGTACCATCAGCACAACTCAAGATGACTCTGAAGATTCACCCCAGCTTCCGAGCTCCCGAAGGGTTGGCCGAGTTGAGGCCTCTGTTGCCGCTGCACCACATCCCAGCCTTTCCCTCACTCCAATCTGCCCCTCCCTCCCTCCCAAGAGCACTCTAATAAATCTGCATGCATTCTGAACCCGCCTCCCTCTGGCGTACTGGCATAGAGTTAAGCACCCCACATGTGTTCGGTAAGATAAATACATCTTCTGAAGTTTGAGAAAATAAAAAATAGAAATTTATCACATAATAGCTCAGAAGAAAGTGACTGAGAGCTGGTGTGGGGCTCCACAATGTCAGGGACCTAAGTTCCCTCTTCATTGCACTACCAAGTATGATCCCTACCTCCATATTCACCTCATAGTTTCAGATGGCTTTTCCAGCTATCAGGTTGGAGTCTAGCCAGTACAAGAGAAAAGGGAAGGGGAAGGTATGTCCCCTTTCTTTATGCTCATCTTCTGAGAGTTGCACGTACCATTCGTCCTTTAATTCTGGTGGTCGTTACTTAGACATTGACCACATCTGGCAGTAAAGTAGATTGAAAAGTGTAGTCTTAATTTGGATGACGACGTGAAATAACAGGAATTCTGGTGAATGAGGAAGGATGGCTGAACGGACATTGGGCAGCTGCTAGTCAGCTGGCTCAGGCACAGTTTTTTAGTTCACTCTGGGGATGCTGAGATCAGGACCTTCTTCTTGGTAGGCCTGTCCCAGCTCACAGATCAACCTGGGTTTGAATACTTGGCCTGTTTTTAGAGGTGAGCCTGCTTCACTTGTCAAAGATTTTTCTAGGCTGAGTATTTTTCACTCCTAACTAATGGAACTTAGATCTTAGTTTGTAAAATTTAGGTCTTTGTTCATAGGTCATGATCATCTGCTCATATCAAAAATTTTAGAGGGAGAATGAATTCTTGTGTTGTTTCATCCCAAAGAGGGGGTGGGTGTCAGAATTACTATTTGTATATCAGAGGCTTCATTTCATCGAGGGAATGGTGTCCAAACCTTTTGACTGTACGTGTTTATCAGTAAGACATTTTCGAGTACTCATTCATACTTGCATATGTGTTTATATACTTGTCCTACTTTACTAATATATTAATGTCCATTATATAACACATACAATAGATATTTTAAATGAGCTATAGATATCATAAATGATATTTCTACTTTAAAATTATTAGAATTTTCAGTTGTACAAGAACTTTTTTGGAGTGCAGTATGATTGAATATATTTTTGAGAATTTCACTTTGTCATTCTGATAAAATCTTTTATACATCAGATGCTAAGTTGAGTTTATTAAAGTGTCCAGATAAAAGTTTTCATAGGTGCCACATTTCATTTTTAGTCACAAATTATATAATGATGGAAACATTTTTAAACGGGCATTTGCTTAGCCAGAGTTTCTTTTAGAAAAGCAATTTTTCTTACTCATTACTAAAACGTCACTTTTATCTAGAAGGGACAGACTGAGGTGCTTATTTTTTCATATGACATCATTTACAGCTGCTTTATAATAAAAAAGGCCGTGTATTTGTAGCACGTGTCTCATTTGTAAAGTATTTGTCTCATTTTGTGTGAAAGAAAGATGTATAGGGCCTCCCTGGTGGCGCAGTGGTTGAGAGTCCGCCTGCTGATGCAGGGGATACGGGTTCGTGCCCCGGTCTGGGAGGATCCCATATGCTGCGGAGCGGCTGGGCCCGTGAGCCATGGCCGCTGAGCCTGCGCATCCGGAGCCTGTGCTCCGCAACGGGAGAGGCCACAACAGTGAGAGGCCCGCGTACCGCAAAAAAAAAAAAAAAAAAAAAAAAAAAAAAGAAAGATGTATAACTCAATCTTAGGTAAAACAGTTTTTCAGGACTTTGCTGTGAGTTAATGGAGAACCTGTGTGATATAAAGATTTTATAGTCATTTCCCATTTCATTAAAATTACTGTAAGCAATCTACTGTTTATGAAGTTTTTTAAAAAATATAAATAAGCTACATTGATGACATCCTGAAACACTGTAAAAGGTTGAAGGCAAACATGCCATTAAAGGTGTCAACTCCTCCATTTTATGAAATTCTCACTCTTTTCTCAGCTCTTTCTCTTTAGATAATTGTGACTAACATGAATACAGCAAAGATTACTAGTGTCAGTTTCATTGATTGTTGGTAAAGTTTAATTTCTTTTTAGTTTTTAGGTAACATTTAATATACATAGTAATATTTTCTTCCTGGACACAGATTGATTGTGTATGCATCCCTTTAGGTATATTCACATCCTTAGGAGACCACTGGCTTAATGTATACTTGAAGTCTAATGAAAGCTCCTATGTGGGTGTCTGTTGAAATGGTAAAGTATTTTATTTAGAGGCATTACTTTTTAAATATATAATGACTGTTTTTTCCCCTGAAGTGTTTTGCTAACTGCCTGACAAACTTTGACTTTTAAGCTTCATTAGAATCAGGGAACTCTTAGTAAAATGTAAATATTTGTAACCCATTCTGGGTACTGACTTGACTTCACCTTAGTTTCTGACCTGTATTTTTCTTTTGCTTTTTCTTCCTTTTTTTCTTTTAAAATATTACCTTATGTTGTATATCTTTTTATTTTATTTTATTTTTTGGTTTGAAAGTAAATATTTATTTAGAATGAAAAAAATAAAATGCAAATTTTAAGAAGCTTTCAAATACCACAACCATTACAAAATCCAGAAAAATAATAAAATTATTTTTGTTAGTTGCCTGACACATCTCTATAGTGCTTTTTTCGGGGGGGAGGAGGGTGCATCCTCTTGATTACCTCTTCATATTACATTTTGTATAATCATTTTTCTATACAGAGAAGAGAGAGAATATTTAGTCTTGTCTTTAGCATGGTAAATTGACATTTTTTTTTCACTGAAATTTTCTTTTATTAGACTTCATATACTCATGACAAAAAAATATTAAAAACCACAATATACATTACAGTACAAAAAGGACAAAAGTAATGGATTAATATTTTTAGTAACATTACTGTATTCTTTAACATGTGGGAAAAACACATGAAACATTGGTTCCAGTAAGTAAACTCTGCAAAGATGAGAGATTGATTTGCACTAAGAATAACAGCATTGAAGTAAGTAAGTCAAGTTGTTTCTTCAGTTTTACAGTCACTGTGCTATGTGTCACTGCTTACTGAAGAGCTACTGTTTAAATGCAGGGTATATGTTATCACAGAGGTTAAAGACACATCTGTGTTTGAAGCAAACTGAAGTTATTCTGAACCATTATGATGAACCTACTCTCAAAAAGACGTGTGGCTGCATCAGTGTGTGTCTGAGGGTAACTGTATAACTGGGAGTTTATCAAACATAACTCCCATGTGGAATATAATGCTCATTAAAGGATGAGTAATTAAAAATGGACTAATTTAACCTTTATACAACTTTTCTGTTATAAAATCTCAATAGTAAAGGTAGCCATGGCTTTGAACTTAGACCAACAGAAGACTTTGTGAGAGAGGATTTTTTTTTATCACTAACAATGTTAAGAGTTACAGGAACATGGCAGTATTAAAATCTGGATTTTTGTTGATGGTTCAGAAAGCTTCTTGCAGCTGTACAGTTCACTGTTGAAACATGATATAAATTTTTAAGATTGTTACCAAATCTAGGAAAACCTCTATCAAGTTTTTTTTATATGAGTTATAAGATTCCAGGCCTTTCAAGTTTCCTGTAATTCTCAGTTACTGTAATAGTGACCCATCTTAAATGCTCTTCCAATTGACAGTTCTCATTAACCATTTTGCTATTAATGTTCCTGTGGTAGTTATGTATTATTATTTTTTAAATTTAATTTATTTTTTTATACAGCAGTTTCTTATTAGTTACACATTTTATACATATTAGTGTATATATATCAATCCCAGTCTACCAGTTCATCCCACCCCCCCCACCCCCCCGCTGCCTTCCCCCCTTTGGTGTCCATACGTTTGTTCTCTACATCTGTCTCTCTATTTCTGCCCTGCAAACTGGTTCATCTGTACCATTTTTCTAGGTTCCACATGTATGTGTTAATATATGATACTTGTTTTTCTCTTTCTGACTCACTTCACTCTGTATGATAGTCTCTAGATCCATCCATGTCTCTACAAATGACCCAATTTCATTCCCTTTTATGGCTGAGCAATATTCCATTGTATATATGTACCACATCTTCTTTATCCATTCGTCTGTTGATGGACATTTAGGTTGCTTCCATGACCTGGCTGTTGTAAATAGTGCTGCAATGAACATTGGGGTACATGTGTCTTTTTGAATTATTGTTTTCTCTGGGTACATGCCCAGTAGTGAGATTGCTGGGTCCTATGGTAATTCTATTTTTAGTTTTTTAAGGAACATCCATACTGCACTCCATAGTGGCTATGTCAATTTACATTCCCACCAACAGTGCAAGAGGGTTCCCTTTTCTCCACACCCTCTGCAGCATTTGTTTGTAGATTTTCTGATGATGCCCATTCTGACTGGTGTGAGGGGATACCTCATTGTAGTTTTGATTTGCATTTCTCTAATAATTAGTGATCTTGAGCAGCTTTTTATGTGCTTCTTGGCCATCTGTATGTCTTCTTTGGAGAAATGTCTATTCAGGTCTTCTGCCCATTTTTGGATTAGGTTGTTTGTTTTTTTAATACTGAGCTGCATGAGCTGTTTATATATTTTGGAGATTAATCCTTTGTCCTTTGATTCATTTGCAAATATTTTCTCCCATTAAGGGGGTTGTCTTTTCGTCTTTGTAGTTTCCTTTGCTTTGCAAAAGGTTTTAAGTTTCAGTAGGTCCCATCTGTTTATTTTTGCTTTTATTTCCATTACTCTAGGAGGTGGATCAAAAAAGATCTTTCTGTGATTTATGTCAAAGAGTATTCTTCCTATGTTTTCCTCTAAGAGTTTTATAGTGTCTGGTCTTACATTTAGGTCTCTAATCCATTTTTAGTTTATTTTTGTTTATTCTTGTGTATGGTGTTAGGGAGTGTTCTAATTTCATTCTTTTACATGTAGCTGTCCAGTTTTCCCAGCACCACTTATTGAAGAGACTGTCTTTTCTCCATTGTATATCCTTGCCTCCTTTGTGCTAGATTAGTTGACCATAGGTGCTCTGGGCTTTCTGTCCTGTTCCATTGATCTAATTTGTTTTTGTGCCAGTACCATATTGTCTTGATTACTGTAGCTTTGTAGTATAGTCTGAAGTCAGGGAGTCTGATTCCGCTAGTTTTTTTCCCTCAAGACTGCTTTGGCTATTCAGTGTCTTTTGTGTTGCCATACAAATTTTAAGATATTTTTGTTTTAGCTCTGTAAAGAATGCCATTGGTAATTTAACAGGGATTGCATTGAATCTGTAGATTGCTTTGGGTAGTACAGTCATTTACACAATATTGATTTTTTTTTTTTTTTTTTTTTTTTTTTTTTGCGGTACACGGGCCTCTCACTGTTGTGGCCTCTCCCCTTGCGGAGCACAGGCTCCGGACGCGCAGGCTCAGTGGCCATGTCTCACGGGCCTAGCTGCTCAGCGGCATGTGGGATCTTCCCGGACCTGGGCACGAACCCATGTCCCCTGCATCAGCAGGCAGACTCTCAACCACTGCGCCACCAGGGAAGCCCTTCACAATATTGATTCTTCCAATCCAAGAACACGGTATATCTCTCTATCTGTTTGTATCATCTTTAATTTCTTTCATCAGTGTGTTATAGTTTTCTGCATACAGGTCTTTAGTCTCCCTAGGTAGGTTTATTCCTAGGTATTTTGTTCTTTTTGTTGCAGTGGTAAATGGGAGTGTTTCCCTAATTTCTCTTTCAGATTTTTCATCATTTGTGTATAGGAAAGCGAGAGATTTCTGTGTGTTAATTTTGTATCCTGCAGCTTTACCAAATTCATTGATTAGCTGTAGTAGTTTTCTGGTGGCATCTTTAAGATTCTCTATAGTATCATGTCATCTGCCAACAGTGACAGCTTTACTTGTTTTCTGATTTGGATTCCTTTTATTTGATTTTTTTCTCTGATTGCTGTGGCTAAAACTTCCAAAACTATGTTGAATGATAGTGGTGAGACTGGGCAACCTTGTCTTGTTCCTGATCTTAGTGGAAATGGTTTCAGTTTTTCACCATTGAGAACGATGTTGGCTATGGGTTTGTCATATATGGCCTTTATTATGTTGAGGTAAGTTCCCTCTATGCCTACTTTCTGGAGGGTTTTAATTATAAATCGGTGTTGAATTTTGTCGAAAGCTTTTTCTGCATCTATTGAGATGATCATATGGTTTTTCTCCTTCAATTTGTTAATATGGTGTATCACATTGATTGATTTGCGTATATTGAAGATTCCTTGCATTCCTGGGATAAACCCCACTTGATCATGGTGTATGATCCTTTTATTGTATTGTTGGATTCTGTTTGCTAGTATTTTGTTGAAGATTTTTGCATCTATATTCATCAGTGATATTGGTCTGTAGTTTTCTTTTTTTGTAGTATCTGTGTCTGGTTTTGGTATCAGGGTGATGGTGGCCTCATAGAATGAGTTTGGGAGTGTTCCTTCCTCTGCAGTTTTTTGGAAGAGTTTGAGAAGGATGGATGTTAGCTCTTCTCTAAATGTTTGGTATAATTTACCTGTGAAGCCATCTGGTCCTGGGCTTTTGTTTGTTGGAAGATTTTTCATCACAGTTTCAATTTCATTACTTGTGATTGGTCTGTTCATATTTTCTATTTCTTCCTGGTTCAGTCTTGGAAGGCTATACCTTTCTAAGAATTTGTCCATTTCTTCCAGGTTGTCCATTTTATTGGCATAGAGTTGCTTGTAGTAGTCTCTTAGGATGCTCTGTATTTCTGTGGTGTCTGTTGTAACTTTTCCTTTATCATTTTACTGATTTCAGTCCTCCCTCTTTTTCTTGATGAGTGTGGCTAATGGTTTATTAATTTTGTTTATCTTCTCAAAGAACCAGCTTTTAGTTCTATTGATCTTTGCTATTTTCTTTGTTTCTATTTCATTTATTTCTGCTCTGATCTTTATGATTTCTTTCCTTCTGCTAACTTTGGGTTTTGTTTGTTCTTCTTTCTCTAGTTTCTTAAGGTGTAAGGTTAGATTGTTTTTTTTTTTTTTTTTGACTCTTAAATTTCTTTTTTTTTATTTTTTTTATTTATTTTTATTTTATTTTTTTATTTTTATTTTTTTTATTAGTTTCTGCTTTATAACAAAGTGAATCAGTCATACATATACATCTGTTCCCACATCCCCTCCCTCATGCATCTCCCTCCCTCCCACCCTCCCCATCCCACCCCTCCAGGCGGTCACAAAGCAACGAGCTGATCAACCTGTGCTCTGCGGCTGCTTCCCACTATCTATCTACCTACGTTTGGTAGTGTATATATGTCCATGCCTCTCTTTCCCTTTGTCACAGCTTACCCTTCCCCTTCCCCATATCCTCAAGTCCATTCTCAAGTAGGTCTGTGTCTTTATTCCCGTTTTACCCCTAGGTTCTTCATGACATTTTTTTTTTTTTTAAATTCCATATATATGTGTTAGCATACGGTATTTGTCTTTCTCTTTCTGACTTACTTCACTCTGTATGACAGACTCTAGGTCTATCCACCTCATTACAAATAGCTCAGTTTCGTTTCTTTTTATGGCTGAGTAATATTCCATTGTATATATGTGCCACATCTTCTTTATCCATTCATCCGATGATGGACACTTAGGTTGTTTCCAGCTCCGGGCTATTGTGAATAGAGCTGCAATGAACATTTTGGTACATGTCTCTTTTTGAATTATGGTTTTCTCAGGGTATATGCCTAGTAGTGGGATTGCTGGGTCATATGGTAGTTCTATTTTTAGTTTTTTAAGGAACCTCCATACTGTTCTCCATAGTGGCTGTACCAATTCACATTCCCACCAGCAGTGCAAGAGTGTTCCCTTTTCTCCACACCCTCTCCAGCATTTATTGTTTCTAGATTTCTTGATGATGGCCATTCTGACTGGTGTGAGATGATATCTCATTGTAGTTTTGATTTGCATTTCTCTAATGATTAATGATGTTGAGCATTCTTTCATGTGTTTGTTGGCAGTCTGTATATCTTCTTTGGAGAAATGCCTATTTAAGTCTTCTGCCCATTTTTGGATTGGGTTGTTTGTTTTTTTGCTATTGAGCTGCATGAGCTGTTTATAAATTTTGGAGATTAATCCTTTGTCAGTTGCTTCATTTGCAAATATTTTCTCCCATTCTGAGGGTTGTCTTTTGGTCTTGTTTATGGTTTCCTTTGCTGTGCAAAAGCTTTGAAGTTTCATTAGGTCCCATTTGTTTATCTTTGTTTTTAGTTCCATTTCTCTAGGAGGTGGGTCCAAAAGGATCTTGCTGTGATTTATGTCATAGAGTGTTCTACCTATGTTTTCCTCTAAGAGTTTGATAGTTTCTGGCCTTACATTTAGGTCTTTAATCCATTTTGAGCTTATTTTTGTGTACGGTGTTAGGGAATGATCTAATCTCATACTTTTACATGTCCCTGTCCAGTTTTCCCAGCACCACTTATTGAAGAGGCTGTCCTTTCTCCACTGTACATTCCTGCCTCCTTTATCAAAGATAAGTTGGCCATATGTGCGTGGGTTTATCTCTGGGCTTTCTATCCTGATCCACTGATCTATCTTTCTGTTTTTATGCCAGTACCACACTGTCTTAATTACTGTAGCTTTGTAGTATAGTCTGAAGTCAGGGAGCCTGATTCCTCCAGCTCCGTTTTTCGTTCTCAAGATTGCTTTGGCTATTCGGGGTCTTTTGTTTTTCCAAACAAATTTTGAAATTTTTTGTTCTACTTCTGTGAAAAATGCCAGTGGTAGTTTGATAGGGATTGCATTGAATCTGTAGATTGCTTTGGGTAGTAGAGTCATTTTCACAATATTGATTCTTCCAATCCAGGAGCATGGTATATCTCTCCATCTATTTATATCATCTTTAATTTCTTTCATCAGTGTCTTATAATTTTCTGCATACAGGTCTTTTGTCTCCTTAGGTAGGTTTATTCCTAGATATTTTATTCTTTTTGTTGCAATGGTAAATGGGAGTGTTTTCTTGATTTCATTTTCAGATTTTTCATCATTAGTGTACAGGAATGCCAGAGATTTCTGTGCATTAATTTTGTATCCTGCTACTTTACCAAATTCATTGATTAGCTCTAGTAGTTTTTCGGTAGCATCTTTAGGATTCTCTATGTATAGTATCATGTCATCTGCAAACAGTGACAGCTTTACTTCTTCTTTTCCAATTTGGATTCCTTTTATTTCCTTTTCTTCTCTGATTGCTGTGGCTAAAACTTCCAAAACTATGTTGAATAAGAGTGGTGAGAGTGGGCAGCCTTGTCTTGTTCCTGATCTTAGTGGAAATGGTTTCAGTTTTTCACCATTGAGGACAATGTTGGCTGTGGGTTTGTCATATATGGCCTTTATTATGTTGAGGAAAGTTCCCTCTATGCCTACTTTCTGCAGGGTTTTTATCATAAATGGGTGTTGAATTTTGTCGAAAGCTTTCTCTGCATCTATTGAGATGATCATATGGTTTTTCTCCTTCAACTTGTTAATATGGTGTATCACATTGATTGATTTGCGTATATTGAAGAATCCTTGCATTCCTGGAATAAACCCCACTTGATCATGGTGTATGATCCTTTTAATGTGCTGTTGGATTCTGTTTGCTAGTATTTTGTTGAGGATTTTTGCATCTATGTTCATCAGTGATATTGGCCTGTAGTTTTCTTTCTTTGTGACATCCTTGTCTGGTTTTGGTATCAAGGTGATGGTGGCCTCGTAGAATGAGTTTGGGAGTGTTCCTTCCTCTGATATTGTTTGGAAGAGTTTGAGAAGGATGGGTGTTAGCTCTTCTCTAAATGTTTGATAGAATTCGCCTGTGAAGCCATCTGGTCCTGGGCTTTTGTTTGATGGAAGATTTTTAATCACAGTTTCAATTTCAGTGCTTGTGATTGGTCTATTCATATTTTCTATTTCTTCCTGAGTCAGTCTTGGTAGGTTGTGCATTTCTAAGAATTTGTCCATTTCTTCCAGGTTGTCCATTTTATTGGCATAGAGTTGCTTATAGTAATCTCTCATGATCTTTTGTATTTCTGCAGTGTCAGTTGTTACTTCTCCTTTTTCATTTCTAATTCTACTGATTTGAGTCTTCTCCCTTCTTTTCTTGATGAGTCTGGCTAATGGTTTGTCAATTTTGTTTATCTTCTCAAAGAACCAGCTTTTAGTTTGGTTGATCTTTGCTATCGTTTCCTTCATTTCTTTTTCATTTATTTCTGATCTGATCTTTATGATTTCTTTCTTTCTGCTAACTTTGGGGGTTTTTTGTTCTTCTTTCTCTAATTGCTTTAGGTGCAGGGTCAGGTTGTTTACTCGAAATGTTTCCTGTTTCTTAAGGTGGGCTTGTATTGCTATAAACTTCCCCCTTAGAACTGCTTTTGCTGCGTCCCATAGGTTTTGGGTCGTCGTGTCTCCATTGTCATTTGTTTCTAAGTATTTCTTAATTTCCTCTTTGATTTCTTCAGTGATCACTTCATTATTGAGTAGTGTATTGTTTAGCCTCCATGTGTTTGTATTTTTTACAGATCTTTTCCTGTAATTGATGTCTAGTCTCATAGCATTGTGGTCGGAAAAGATACTTGATACAATTTCAATTTTCGTAAATTTACCAAGGCTTGATTTGTGACCCAAGATATGATCTATCCTGGAGAATGTTCCATGAGCACTTGAGAAAAATGTGTATTCTGTTGTTTTTGGGTGGAATGTCCTATAAATATCAATTAAGTCCATCTTGTTTAATGTATCATTTAAAGCTTGTGTTTCCTTATTTATTTTCATTTTGGATGATCTGTCCATTGGTGAAAGTGGGGTGTTAAAGTCCCCTACTATGATTGTGTTACTGTCGATTTCCCCTTTTATGGCTGTTAGTATTTGCCTTATGTATTGAGGTGCTCCTATGTTGGGTGCATAAATATTTACAATTGTTATATCTTCTTTTTGGATCGATCCCTTTATCGTTATGTAGTGTCCTTCTTTGTCTCTTCTAATAGTCTTTATTTTAAAGTCTATTTTGTCTGATATAAGAATTGCTACTCCAGCTTTCTTTTGATTTCCATTTGCATGGAATATCTTTTTCCATCCCCTTACTTTCAATCTGTATGTGTCTCTAGGTCTGAAGTGGGTCTCTTGTAGACAGCATATATATGGGTCTTGTTTTTGTATCCATTCAGCCACTCTGTGTCTTTTGGTGGGAGCATTTAGTCCATTTACTTTTAAGGTAATTATTGATATGTATGTTCCTATTCCCATTTCCTTAATGGCTTTGGGTTCGTTATTGTAGGTATAGTCCTTCTGTTGTGTTTCTTGCCTAGAGAAGTTCCTTTAGCATTTGTTGTAAAGCTGGTTTGGTGGTGCTGAACTCTCTCAGCTTTTGCTTGTCTGTAAACGTTTTAATTTCTCCATCAAATCTGAATGAGATCCTTGCTGGGTAGAATAATCTTGGTTGCAGGTTTCTCTCCTTCATCACTTTAATTATGTCCTGCCACTCCCTTCTGGCTTGTAGAGTTTCTGCTGAGAGATCAGCTGTTAACCTGATGGGGATTCCCTTGTGTGTTATTTGTTGTTTTTGCCTTGCTGCTTTTAATATGATTTCTTTGTGTTTAATTTTTGACAGTTTGATTAATATGTGTCTTGGCGTATTTCTTCTTGGATTTATTCTGTATGGGACTCTCTGTGCCTCCTGGACTTGATTAACTATTTCCTTTCCCATATTAGGGAAGTTTTCAACTATAATCTCTTCAAATATTTTCTCAGTCCCTTTCTTTTTCTCTTCTTCTTCTGGAACCCCTATAATTCGAATGTTGGTGCGTTTAATGTTGTCCCAGAGGTCTCTGAGACTGTCCTCTGTTCTTTTCATTCTTTTTTCTTTATTTTTCTCTGCATCAGTTATTTCCACTATTTTATCTTCCACCTCACTTATCCGTTCTTCTGCCTCAGTTATTCTGCTATTGATCCCATCTAGAGTATTTTTCATTTCATTTATTGTGTTTTTAATCGATGCTTGATTCATCTTTAGTTCTTCTAGGTCCTTGTTAACTGTTTCTTGCATATTGTCTATTCTATTTCCAAGATTTTGGATCTGGGAAATAGAATCTTGGATCAGCTTTACTATCATTATTCTGAATTCTTTTTCAGGTAGACTGCCTATTACCTCTTCATTTGTTAGATCTGGTAGGTTTTTATCTTGCTCCTTCACCTGCTGTGTGTTTTTCTGCTTTCTCATTTTGCTTATGTTACTGTGTTTGGGGTCTCCTTTTTTCAGGCTGCAGATTCGTAGTTCCTGTTGTTTTTGGTGTCTGTCCCCCGTGGCTAAGGTTGTTTCAGTAGGTTGTGTAGGCTTCCTGGTGGGGGGGACTAATGCCTGTGTTCTGGTGGTTGAAGCTCGATCTTGTCTTTCTGGTGGACAGGTCCACGTCTGGTGGTGTGTTTTGGGGTGCCTGTGGCCTTATTATGTTTTTAGGTATCCTCTCTGCTAATGGGTGGGGTTGTGTTCCTGCCTTGCTAGTTGCTTGGCATAGGGTGACCAGCACTGTAGCTTGCTGGTCGTTGACTGAAGCTGGGTGCTGGTGTTGAGATGGAGATCCCTGGGAGATTTTCGCTGCTTGATATTATGTGGAGCTGGGAGGTCTCTTGTGGACCCGTGTCCTGAAGTTGGCTCTCCCACTTCAGAGGCACAGCACTAACTCCTGGCTGCAGCACCAAGAGCCTTTCATCCACCCGGCTCAGAATAACAGTGAGAAAAAGTAGAAAGAAATAATTAGTAGAAGAAAGAAAGAGAGATTGAAAGAAAGGAAGAAGGGAAGTAAGTAAGGAAGGAAGGAAGAAAGAAAGAAAGGAGGGAGGGAGGAAGGATGGAAAGAAAGGAAAGAAAGGAGGGAGGGAGGGAGGAATGAAAGCAAAAGGAAGAGTGAATGGAAGAAGAGAGGGAGGGAGGGAGGAAGGAAAGAAAGAAAGAAAGACAGGAGGGAGGGAGGGAGGGAGGAAGGAAAGAAAAAGAAAGTGGAAAGAAGAAGGGTGGGAGGGAGGGAGGGATGGAGGAAAGAAAAAGAAAGAAGGAAAGGAGGAGCGGAGGGAGGGAGGGAGGAAGGGAAGGGAGGAAAAAAAGAAAGAGCAGGTAAAGTAAAATAGAATAAAGTATGAAATATAGTAGTGTTATTAAAATTAAAAAGTAATTATTGAAAAAAAACACGGACCGAAAGAACCCTGGGACATATGGTGGAAGCAAAGCTATACAGAGAGAATCTTACACAGAAGATTACACATACACATTCACAAAAAGAGAGCAGGGGGAAAAATCAAAAGTCTTGCTCTCCAAGTCCACCTCCTCGATTTGGGATAATTCGTTGTAAAAAGAGGAAAAGGGCGAAAAGTCTGAAATCTTGCTAAGTCCACCTCCTTAATTTGAGATAATTCGTTGTAAAAAGAGGGAAAAAAAAGGGGGGAAAGTCTTAAATCTTGTCCTCAAGGTCCACTTCCTCAATTTGGGATGATTCGCTGTCCATTCATGCACTCCACAGACGCAGGGCACATCAAATGGACCGTGGAGCTTTAATCCGCTGCCTCGGAGGCTGCACAGAGAGATTTCCCTGTCTCTGCTCTCACAGCTCCCGGGTCTCAGCCTTGGACCTGGCCCCGCCTCTGCGCGTAGGTCGCCGGAGGGCGTCCTCTTCGCTCAGACAGGATGGGTTTAAAGGAGCCGCTGATTCGGGGGCTCTGGCTCACTCAGGCAGAGGGGAGGGAGGGGAATGCCCTCTCCTCGCGCACCAGGCAACAAAAGGGAAAAAAGTCTCTTGCCTCTCCGGTAGCTCCAGACCCTTTCCCCGGACTCCCTCCGGTCTAGCACTAACCCCCTCAGGCTCTCTTCCTGCCGCCAGCCCCAGACCTCTCCCTGCGCTCCGACTGAAAGCCTGAAAGCCGATACCCGAGCCTCAGCTCCCAGCCCCGCCCGCCCTGGCGGCCGAGCAGACAAGTCTCTCGGGCTGGTGTGTGCCTGAGGGCACCGATCCTCTGTGCCAAAATCTCTCTGCTTTGCCCTCCACACCCCTGTTGCTGTGCTCTCCTCCGCTACTCCGAAGCTTTCCCCCTCCGCCACCTGCAGTCTCCGCCCTCGAAGGGGCTTGTAGTGTGTAGAAACCTTCCCTCCTTCACGGCTCCCTCCCACTGGTGCAGGTCCCGTCCATATCCTATTGTCTCTGTTTATTCTTTTTTTCTTTTGACCTACCCAGGTATGTGGGGAGTTTCTTGCCTTTTGGGGGGTCTGAGGTCTTCTGTCAGCGTTCAGTAGGTGTTCTGTTGGAGTTGTTCCACGTGTAGATGAATTTCTGATGTATCTGTGGGGAGGAAGGTGATCTCCGCGTCTTACTCTTCCGCCATCTTCCTCCGGCTCTCGGTTAGATTGTTTATTTGAGTTTTTTCTTGTTTCTTGAGGTAGGCTTGTATTGCTATAAACTTCCCTCTTAGAACTGCTTTTGCTGCATCCCATAGGTTTTGGATCGTTGTGTTTTCATTGTCATTTGTCTCTAGGTATTTTTTGATTTCCTCTTTGATTTCTTCAGTGATCTCTTGGTTATTTAGTAACGTATTGTTTAGCCTCCATGTGTTTGTGTTTCTTATGTTTTTTTTCCCTGTAATTGATTTCTAACCTCATAGCGTTGTGGTTAGAAAAGATGCTTGGTATGATATCAGTTTTCTTAAATTTACTGAGGCTTGATTTGTGACCCAAGATGTGATCTATCCTGGAGAATGTTCCGTACGCACTTGAGAAGAAAGTGTAATCTGTTGTTTTTGGTTGGAATGTCCTATAAGTATCAATTAAATCTATCTGGTCCATTGTGTCATTTAAAGCTTGTGCTTTCTTATTAATTTTCTGTTTGGATGATCTGTCCATTGGTGCAAGTGGGGTGTTAAAGTCCCCCACTATTATTGTGTTCCTGTCGATTTTCTCTTTTATAACTGTTAGCAGTTGCCTTATGTATTGAGGTGCTCCTGTGTTGGGTGCATATATATTTATAATTGTTATATCTTCTTGGATTGATCCCTTGATCATATGTAGTGTCCTTCCTTGTCTCTTGTAACATTCTTTATTTTAAAGTCTATTTTGTCTGATATGAGTATTGCTACTCCACCTTCGTTTTGATTTCCATTTGCATGGAATATGTTTTTCCATTCCCTCATTTTCAGTCTGTATGTGTCCCTAGGTCTGAAGTGGGTCTCTTGTAGACAGCATATATATGGTCTATCTTGCCTATTTTCATTTTGTCTTTCTTTGAATGTGGTTTTTGTTCCACAGGCTGCAGGATTGTAGTTCTTGCTTCTGCTTTCTGCCCTCTGGTGGATGAGGCTATCTAAGAGGCTTGGGCAAGTTTCCTGATGGGAGGTACTGGTGGTGGGTAGAGCTGGGTGTTGCTCTGGTGGGCAGAGCTCAGTAAAACTTTAATCCACTTGACTGCTGATGGGTGGGGCTGGGTTCCCTCCCTGTTGCATGTTTGGCCTGAGGCAACCCAACCCTGGAGCCTACCTGGGCTCTTTGGTGGTGCTAATGGCAGACTCTGGGAGGGCTCACGCCAAGGAGTACTACCCAGAACTTCTGCTGCCAGTGTCCGTGTCCCCACGGTGAGCCACAGCCACCTCCTGCTTCTGCAGGAGACCCTCCAACACTAGCAGGTAGGTCTGGTTCAGTCTCCTGTGGGGTCACTGCTCCTTCCCCTGGGTCCCGATGCACACACTGCTTTGTGTGTGCCCTCCAAGAGTGGACTCTCTGTTTCCCCCAGTCCTGTCTAAGTCCTGCAATCAAATCCCACTAGCCTTCAAAGTCTGATTCTCTAGGAATTCCTCCTCTCGTTGCCGGACCCCCAGGTTGGGAAGCCTGATGTGGGGCTCAGAACCTTCACTCCAGTGGGTGGACTTCTGTGGTATAAGTGTTCTCCAGTTTGTGAGTCACCCACCCAGCAGTTATGGGATTTGATTTTATTGTGATTGCGCCCCTCCTGCCGTCTCATTGTGGCTTCTCCTTTGTCTTTGGATGTGGGGTATTTTTTTTTTGGTGAGTTCCAGTGTCTTCCCGTTGATGATTTTCAGCAGTTAGTTGTGATACCGGTGCTCTCACAAGAGGGAGTGAGAGCACGTCCTTCTTCTGCACCATCTTGAACCAATCTGTATATCTTTTTTTAATTAATTAATTAATATATTTATTTATTTTTGGCTGTGTTGGGTCTTCGTTTCTGTGCGAGGGCTTTCTCTAGTTGCGGTAAGCGGGGGCCTCTCACTATCGTGGCCTCTGTTGTTGCGGAGCACAGGCTCCAGACGTGCAGGCTCAGTAGTTGCAGCTCACGGGCCTAGTTGCTCCGTGGCATGTGGGATCTTCCCAGACCAGGACTCGAACCCATGTCCCCTGCATTGGCAGGCAGATTCTCAACCACTGTGCCACCAGGGAAGCCCTGTATATCTTTTTAAAGGCCACTTTAAATCTGTTTTGGAATAAAACGGATTTTAAATCATTTATATTATATGCTGTTTAGATACCTGATTAAGGATATACTTCTATCTTGGCCTTTTTTTTTTTCTGCTAAGTTTAATTTTGTATTTTGAAAACTTAAAACATACTGGAACAAAGAAGGGTAGAGTATACACACATTTACACATCACCAAGATTCACCAGTTAATGTTTTGCTGTATTTGCTGCATCCATTTATCAATTTGCCAGTTCTTCCACCCAATTAGTTTAACTTCATCATACATCTCCAAACAAAGGATTTCTACATAGCAATGCCATAATCACACCTAACAAATAGTTTCCTAAAATCTAATAATACCTGTCCATATTCAAATTTGCCATTTGTCCCCAAAATATCATTTTCACTTGATTTTTTTCAAATCAAGATGCAATCAAGGACCTTGTATTGTCTTTAGTTATATTTCTCAGGCCTCCCACACCCTTTCCCAATGATACTGACTTTTTGAAGAGATAAAGCCAAATGTCTCTTAGGATTGTCCCAAGTTTTGGATTTTAATTTTTTTGTGTGTTGGGTGTCCATTGGCTTATTCCTCTATTTCTTTAATTTCCTGTAAATTGGAAGTTAGGTTTAAAATAAGCTTGATTAGATTCGAGTTAAACATATTTTGGCAAGACTCTTTCATGGGTGAAGCTGTGTAGTTATATCATGTTAGAAGTCTTACACTGGTTTTGATGTTAGATTTGATTGCTGGATTAAGGTGGCAGCAGCCAAAGCTGTCCTTCCTAAATACTTGAGTTATTAGCAGGTAATCTGTAGGGGTGTAACTGCAACATGGGACTGTTTTGTTCCTCATTAGCCTTTAATGGTTTTGTGCATCCCTTGATGATACTTGGTGGAATCAGTTGTAGCAACTAGATGGCCCCATCTGGGGCTGATGGGAGAGAGTGATGCCCAAAGTATGTTGCGCATGTCCAGTCTACTCTGTAAGATGCAGCTTAATAGAGTTTTGATATGAGTCAGCAAGCAGTTGATTTACTGTCTCTGTGCAGTCAAACCTCTCTGCTAATGATAATCTGTATCTGCAGCCGCTCCCCAGCGCCAGCATCACCGCCTCAGCTCCACCTCAGATCATCAGGCATTAGATTTTCATAAGAAGCGCCCAACCTAGATCCCTCGCATGTGCAGTTCATGGTAGGGTTCACGCTCCTATGAAAGTCTAATGCCACTGCTGATCTGACAGGAGGCGGAGCTTAGGCGGTAATGTGAGCGATGGGGAGTGGCTGTAAATACAGATGAAGCTTCACTTGCTCGCTGCTCAGCTCTTGCTGTGCGGACCGGTTCCTAACAGGGGGTTGGGGACCCCTGCTCTAAACTATAGTTCCTACTGAAGAGGCAGATTAAAGGGAAGGGATTAACATTTGGTTATGAATTTCCAGAGTAAGAGTTGGTAAAATGATCACATTAATTGCCTGAAGTGGCAAATTATTTTTTTCTTTTTAGGTTGTCATAATGAGTTCTTGGATTTTAAAAATATGTTTTGTTACACTCCTTTTTATTTTTCATCCCAGATACAATGAATGTGTGTTGATGTCCAACTGTGTAAGTTCTAATAGGGAGAATTATGTACACTGCCATTGTTGCAGAGGCAGAGTGCTTCTTAAAGTACTTATTGATTTTTTTCCTCATTCTTAGATTAAATATTTTAATTTTGGCTTCAGAACCATAATTTCCTGTTTTATGTGTATAATTACAGTTGACTCTTGAACAACACGGGTTTGAAGTATGAGGGTCCGCTTACACATGGATTTTTTTTCCATAGTAAATACTGTAGTGCTACACGACTTGCTCATGCAGAATGGTGGGTGGCTGACCATAAGTTATGCATGGATTTTCGACTGCATGGAAGGCCGCCACCCCTATCCCCCGAGTTGTTCAAGGGTCACCTGTACAGTTTCTTTATGAAAGATTTCCTGATATGCAACTTCACAAAAAGTACATCTGATGTCACTTTGGTAGCTGATCTGTTGATTGGTTTGGTAGAAAATTTTTTTCTGGGTTTAAGGTTTAACATTGATAGAAGTGCTTTAAATCAAGTTTGATAACACACTGGTCACAGGAAAATTGTCAAACTAATGACCTTGAGTAATGGACAAGCAGTGTTGTCTTTAATATGGAAATATTCATGTGATATTTTAGGAAAATAGTTATTTCATATAAAAAAATTTCCCAAGGAACACATAATTTTAAAACCATTTTTTAAACATTTTGGATGGGTCATTTTCTAAAATACATTAATTAGAAAGCTCTTCCTTTTTAAAAACAATGTAATGAACATAATTTAACTTTTAACTGTTGATTGGATTATCTTAGGAAATAAATTATTACTCATTATTAGTGATATCCTTAGGTACTGTTTTAGTACTAGGGCTTTTGGTCCCTACATTAATTGGACCTGAGACAAATACACTTGGAAAAAATTTTTTAAATGGTTTCTTTCTCTTTTTTTAATAATAATATCTTTAGACCTAATAGTGTATCTTTCTCAAACATCTGATATAATTCCATCCATCTAATTGAGAGGCCAGGAAACTGAGATAATTAGAAAAATGTGAAATAAAATTAACGTTGTACATGCTTTTGAATTATGGTGTGTGCATTTGTAACACATGGCGGAAATAAATTTTATTAAATTAGTTTTTCTCTGAGGGCTGCTATTTACTTGATTTTCGTTAGGAAGGGCTCTAGAATTAAAATGTTAACTAAAATGAACTTGGTAAGGGATCACCTGGTCCATTACTGCTCATAGGGACCCAGAGAGACTATTAAAGATAACAGAAAGTACTTACTGACTTCTAAGCCTACATTGTGGAATGGAACAAGATACATTTTGCTATATATAGTTGATAAAGGCTAAATACATAAAATATTCATTTTTTACTCATTAAGGCTCTTACCTAGGTATATTCAAAGTTTATCCAGTATGTTTGTTTATTAGAATTCTCTTCTTGTATTCTCCAAGTTCTTACAATTCTCTTATGTGTTCTAAATTTATTGCAGAGTTGATGCTTTTTCTATCAATCTTTTAAAATTTTCAGTCTTGCCATATAAGTGACATATAAAGTTATACGATATTTAAAGTATATATCATGGTGATTTGATATACATTGTGGATGGATTCCCCCCATCTAGTTAATTAATACATTCTTCATCTCATATGTTTATCTTTGTGTATGTGTGTAGTAAGAACATTTAAGTTCTATTCTTGTTGCAAATTTCAGTTATACAGTACAGTGGTCTCAACTATAGTCACCATGTTTTTACATTAGCTCCTCAGACCTTATTCATTTTATAGCTGCAAGTTTGTAAGCTTTTACCAATCTTAGCCTCTCCTTATTTCCCCTTGGAAACTACCTTTTTACTCTCTTTTTCTCTAAGTTTGACATTTTTTTAGATTCCACATATAAGTGGTAGCCATGTAGTATTTGTTTTTTTCTTTGTCTGGATTATTTCACTTACCGTAATGCCCTCAGGGTCCATCCATGTAATCCCAAATGGCAAGATTTTTTCCTTCTCATGTCAGTAGTATTCCATTTATATATACCACATCTTTATCTAGTCAGCCAGTGATGGACTAGCTTGTTTCCATATCTTGACTGTTGTAACTAATGCTGCAGTGAACATGGGAGTGCAGATATCTTTCCAGTATCCTGTTTTCATCTCCTTTGGATATACACCCAGGAGTGAAATTGCTGGATCGTATGGTAGTTCTATTTTTAATATTTTGAGGAACTTCCATATTGTTTTCCATAGCAATTGCAGCAATTTACATTCCTTCCAGCAGTGTGCGAGGGCTCTCTTTCTCCACATCCTTGCCAGCACTTGTTTCTCTTGTTTTTTTTGAAGATAACCATTCTGACAGGCATGAGGTGATATTTCATTGTGGTTTTAATTTGCCTTTCCGGATGATTAGGGATTGTTGAGCACCTTTTCATATACTTGTTGGCCATTTATTTGTATGTCTTCTTTGGAAAAATGTCTGTTCAATTCCTTGCCCATTTTTTAATTGGATTGTTTGTTTTCTTGCTGTTGAGTTGTGTGAGTTTTTATATATTTTCTATATTAACCTCATATCAGCTACATGATATGCAGATATTTCCTCCAGTCCTGTAGGTTGCCTTTTCATTTTGTTGCTGGTTTCCTTCGTTGTGCAGAAGCTTTTTAGTTTGAGGTAGTCACACTTGTTTATTTTTGCTTTTGTTGCCTTTGCTTTTGGTGTCAAATCCAAAAAATTATTGCCAAAACCAGTATCAAGGAGCTTACTCTCTATGTTTTCTTCTAGGGGTTTTGTGGTGTCATGTCTTACGTTCATGTCTTTAATTCATTTTGTGTTGATTTTTGTGTATGGTGTAAGATGGTGGTCTAGTTTCATTTTTTTCTTTTAATTAATTAATTTTTGGCTGTGTTGGGTCTTCATTGCTGTGTGTGGGCTCTCTCCAGTTGCTGTGAGCAGGGGCCACTCCTTGCTGCAGCGTGCGGGCCTCTCATTGCGGTGTTCTCTCCCACTGTGGAGCACGGGCTCTAGACGTGCGGGTCTCAGCAGTCATGCCACGTGGGCTCAGCAGTTGTGGCCTGTGGGCTCCAGAGCCCAGGCTCAGCAGTTGTGGCACATGGGCCCAGTTGCTCCGGGCATGTGGGATCTTCTCAGACCAGGGCTCAAACCTGTGTCCCCTGAATTGGCAGGTGGACTCTCAAACACTGCGCCGCCAAGGAAGCCCTAGTTTCATTCTTTTACATGTAGCTATCCAGTTTTCCCAACACCATTTATTGAAGAGACTACCCTGATTGTATATTCTTGGCTCTATTGTCATAAATTAATGACCATATATGCATGGATTTGTCTCTGCGCTCTCTATTCTGTTCCTTTGATCAGTGTGTCTGATGGTTATAGCTTTGTAGTATAGTTTGAAATCAGGGAGTGTGATGCCTCCAGCTTTGTTCTTCTTTCTTAAGATTGCTTTGGCTATTCAGGGTCTTTTGCGGTTCCATACAAATTTCAGGATTGCTTGTTCTATTTCTGTGAAAAATCTGTTGGAATTTTGTTAGGGACTGCATTGAATCTACAGGTTGCTTTGGGTTTGTTAGATATTTTAACAACATTAATTCTTCTAATCCATGAACATGGAATATCTTTCCACTTATTTGTGTCTTCAGTTTCTTTCATCAGTGTCTTAAAGTTTTCATTGTACAGATCATTCACCTCCTTTGTTAAATTTATTGCTAGGTATTTTATTCTTTTTGTTGCAATTAAGGTTATGTTTTCAATCTCTATTTAATGTACTTGATCAAAGTTCCATTTAGGTAGAGACTTTTATCTGTTGTAAAGAGGCTTTAGTTCTGATGCATTACTAATTGTATCTTTCTGAGCGGGTAGCTTTTCTGTTTGGTTGTTTCATGTTCGGGTATTTCCTTTCATATTTCGGATATTTCCTTCTAATCTATTAGCATTCTTACTCTGAGTTCTGCAAGGGGTCAGTCAACACTACTGTGATATGGAGTAGAGGTTTGTTATTCTGTTTCTTTTGTTTACTAATGCTAACCTCCTGGTTGGAGTCCAATTTAACAGCGTGGTTCTAATCTCTTGAGATAAAAATTTGGGAACCTTGAATTTTTGTATACATTCACGCATTTTTCATCCAAGCTGTGCTTAGGACTGAACACTCACTGTATGTTTCAGCTGCTGTTATAGGAGTTACAGATATCAGAAAGCAATGACAAATTCCTGCCCTCGTGGAGTTTATATTCTATTTAATGTTGTGTATAATACCATTAAAAGTCTTGTCCTGGGCTTAAGATTAAGATTGTTAATTGTTTCAGTCTTACCTACTGAAAAATATGTAATCCTCTAAGAACTTTTTGCTTGGCCTTGTTTGGGTAAAAGGAAACAAAATGTTATGAAACAAAGTGCCTAGTTGGGATCTGGTTCATTGCAATGTGAAACTCAATAAATAATGGTAAGATCCATATTGTAAGAGGGTTAGTCACATTTTTCTCAACCAATTCCTGTTTTATGGTAACATTCTCTTTAAATAGCATTGCAGGCATCAGCAGCTTACCGCATGATTCCACAGTTGTGAGGTATAATGATTTGCTTTGGTGAAAAGTGGTTGGTAGTGTTTGCTCATTTAACAAACATTTGTTGCGTACCCATCATATGCCAGTGCTGGAGGATACAGTTGTGTTTGAGAAAAAGTCCCTGTCCTCCTAGAGCTTCCAAGTAGAATGTAAGGTGATAAAGACTATGTGGTTGGTTGTTTGGTGGCCAAGACCGTCTATTTGAGTTGGGCTGGTCAGGGCAAGTCTATGTGTGGAGGTGACACAAGAGTAGCAACATGTTTAGACCCATGTAGTGGCCAGCCTTTTGAAGATCCTGGGTTCCTGGGTAAGGGAAGTACGCTCCCAGTAGAGAAATAGCAAATGAAAAGTATACATTAATTTAAGTGTTGATTAGTCAGTTTTTTGGTCAGATTAAAGTAATCCAGTGTTAATAAACAGTTCTGCAGTTGACCGTTGAACAGTTGTGGCGTTAGGGATGTTGGCCCTCAGTGCAGTCAAAAATCTGAGTATAACTTACAGTCTGCCTTCCATATCAGAGGTTCCTTCCTGTCCACAGTTCCACCATATCTGCCGTTTCACGTCCACAGATTCAGCCAACAATGGATCATGTGATGCTGAGTATCTACTATGGAAAAAAATCTGTGTATAAGTGGACCCCCACAGTTCAAACGCATGTTATTCAAGGGTCAACTGTAGTATCACCTCGGGTTGTATTTATAGGAATACATTCACGTTTAGTTTTTCACCCAAGTTGAGTCTGTAGTTGGTGGACTGTGTAAATGAACTGTAAGACAACAATTTCCCCATATACTATCCCACCAGAAGAGAAGAAACCCTAAGAGATAAAAAAAGGATTTAAACAACCAAGAAGCAAATCCTTAAGCAACTAAATAATCCACAGTACCCCCTGAACACTCAAGTTTTTATTAATGGTGTTTACCTGGTCACTGTAAGTTTTCCAGAATTGGCTGGTGGATGGCCAAGTGCCTCCTCTCTGCTTGCTTTTAGAAATATGGAGCGGAGCTAATTCAACTGAAAATTTGTTATGTACATTTTGATATTTTCCTTAATTTCATAATAAATATTGCCTGGTAATTAAAAAAAAAACTTAGGTACATTTTTTGCCCTTATATCTTATATTTAGGTACATATTGAGATATTTATGAAATCAGATATTTAGATATTTATGAAATTAGATTTTCATGTTTTCTGATTAGGTTTCTATTCTCTGTTTTTCATGGATATGGTTTGTAGTTACCATGATGTGATATCTACTCTACTTTTTCTCTGTGCTTGATAGAATTGAAAAGAAGTCTGAAAGAGTCTCTATCAAAGTCCTTACAATTGAATTTCAGTGTTAACCACACATCACCTTTTATATTTATTCATCAGTGTATTTGTCTTGCCCTGTTCTTTTTGCTCTGTTTACAGAAAACTCCTGGAAGAAATTTTAATGCTCTCTATCCCCAGTATCTCTCCTCCAAATTCTGATTTTGCTCTCACCAGCTGCACTGGGTTGCAGGCAGTGTCACTCTGCCAGGTTCCATCTTTGGTTCGCCACTTGGCGGTTATTCTCTCACCTTGCTGTCTTCTTCCTCTCAGTTTCTTCTGATTCTCTTCTTCATCTTCCTGACCTCTAGGTACCGGAGTATCTCAGGGTTCAGATTTTAGGCATCTTCTCTATTTCTACTCACTTTTATGGTGATATTATACAATTTTATGACTTAAAAAATGCTTTATAATTCAGCTCCCAAATATATATACTCCAGACCCCTGCGTTTACTTCTTTGGGTGTCTCTTGGGCATCTTAAGCTTAAGGTCTAACACTGAATTTTTATTATTTTTTTATTTTGTAAATCAACTATACTTCAATAAAATTAAAAAAAAAATAAAAGGGACACCAGTGCTCTGTCAGTGACCTGGGGCCACCCTAACACATCACCCCAGCTTAACAACAGAAATGTGTTGTCTCACAGTCCGGAGGCCAGAGTCCAAGTTCACAGTGTCGACAGGGTTGGTTCCTTCTGAAAGCTATGGCGAACAGTGTGCTCCAGGCCTCTCTCCTAGCTTCTCGTGACCTCAGGTGTCCTGGGTTTGTAGATGTAACACTGAATTCTTGGTACCTGCTTCCCCACCTCCTAGCCCCGCTTGTACCTCTTATGCCTACAGTCTCCCTCATCTCTAGAAATGGCAACTTCTTTCGAGCTGTTCAGCAGAAAACTTTGAAGTCATTCTTTACGTACTCTCTTTCAAGTTCTGTATTCAGTTGATCAGCAGATCCTGTTGGTATTATTTTCAGAATACATCCAGAATCTGGCAACTTGTACGTCTCACTTTCTTCACTGCCACTGTGGTTTTAGCGGTTACCATTTCTCATCTGGATTATTGCATTAGTTTGAAAGTGGCTTCGCTGCTTCCACCCCTGAGGATTCTCTCCCATCTATTCTAAAAAGAGCACCAAGAGTAATCTTGTTAAAAGTTAGATCCTATCACCCTTGTGTTCACAGCACTCTGGTAACTTTCCATTTCACGCAAAGGAAAAAGTTGAAGTCCTCATGGCCTGCAAGAATGACTTGAGCTTGCTGCCTTACCTCTATTTTTATCTCCCTTCTCCCCCTTTTCCCTAATCTGGCCTCACAGACCTGACTCCATTCTGTTCTTCCATCATCCTAGGCATACTCCTGCCTCAGAGTCTAGGTACTTGATGTGCCTTCTAGCTAGAAGGCTACTCCCTCAACTTGTTGAGCTTTGGCTGAGAAGTCACCTCAACGTTGTCATCCCCAGACTCCTTCCAGCCTGCACAGCGAGCTCCTTTCTTTTGGCCTGGAAGCTCTTGTGCAGGAGACAGCTGGAACCAGTACTCCTGGCTTTCCCTGGCCATTTGGTTTAAAATTACAGACCACACTGTGTTCCCTTCCTTGTACTCCCTGTTACTCTTGCCTTTTGTTCCTATGGCTTATCAGCTAACATGCCCCGTATCTTATGTATTTGTCTCACCCTCCCTCGTTAAAATGAAGCTTCATGGGAACAGTTTTTAAAAACTTTGCTGTTTTATGGAAAACATCAAACAAAGCAGCGAGACTTGAATAATGACCCTCATCTACCTGTTACTCATACAGTTAATAGTTGGTCTTTTTTCATTTATACCCCACCCACTTCTCCTTACCTCCCCCCAACCAAGATTATTTTCAACCATAGCCCAGGAATCATATCATTTATCTGTAACTATTTCAGCATGTATCTCTAAAATATAAGAAGTCTTTATTTAAAAAAAAATAACACTAATATTATCCTGCCTAAAACAATTAAGGATAGTTTTTATTATTTCCAGATATGCAGTCAGCGTTCAGTTATTTACCCAGTTCCCACTCATTGTTTTCTTTCTACAGTTTGAATTGGAATTGAAATAGGTCAGTCTGTTCATTTGGTTGCTGTGTAACTTTACTATATTTCAGCCTATGTAAATGCCACCCCTTATATATATATATATATATATATATATATATATATATATATATACACACACACATACATGAAACCAGGTCATTTGTCTTCAAATTCTGTATCACTGGTATATGGAATAATCTAGGCCAGTGTGTGACACATAGTAGGTGCTCAAATATTTTTTAAGGAATTACCTTAAAGGTACATAACTTATGGTATTTTAGAATGGAATGAAAACGTTAAAAATTTAGGGAATGATTACCATCTTACTCTTATAGTAGCCTGATAGAGTCATGTTGGCAATAAGCAAAATTATTTTGACAGTTGGGAAGGGGTCAAATGAAGGGCACTTAGGGCTATAGAAAATTGTTTGAAAAAAATCTGCCAGGATATAATAATGGCTACAGTCTTATGGTTTGCATGTCATGCACTGTGTAGGAAACTACAATAGTTTATTCAGTTTTCACAGAAACCTTTCAGCGAGGGTGGTAATGTCTACATTTTCCCAGTGAAGTAATTGGGGTTCAGTGGCGGAAGTGGAGGGGGATGTGTGTGCTGAGCATTAATGTTTTTCTTAATAAACTTTATAGAACCAGACACAACGTTGTTTTTTTTTTGTTTTTTGTTTTTTTTTTGGCGGTATGCGGGCCTCTGCCGTTGTGGAGCACAGATTCCGGACGTGCAGGCTCAGCGGCCATGGCTCACGGGCCCAGCCGCTCCGCGGCATGTGGGGTCTTCCTGGACCAGGGCACGAACCCGTGTCCCCTGCATCGGCAGGCGGACTCTCAACCACTGCGCCACCAGGGAAACCTACCTTTTTTTTTTAACATCCTTATTGGAGTATAATTGCTTTACAATGTTGTGTTAGTTTCTGCTGTATAACAAAGTGAATCAGCTATACATATACATATATCCCCATATCTTCCCCCTCTAGGTGGTCACAAAGCACGGAGCTGGTCTCCCTGTGCTGTGCGGCTGCTTCCCACTAGCTAGCTATTTTACATTTGGTAGTGTATATATGTCCATGCCACTCTTTCACTTTGTCCCAGCTTACCCTTCACCCTCCCTGTGTCCTCAAGTCCATTCTCTATGTCTGTGTCTTTATTCCTGTCCTGTTCCTAGGTTCTTCATTTTTTTTTTTTTTTAGATTCCATATATATATATGTGTTAGCATACGGTATTTGTTTTTCTCTTTCTGACTTACTTCACTCTGTATGACAGACTCTAGGTCCATCCACCTCACTATAAATAACTCAATTTCGTTACTTTTTATGGCTGAATAATATTCCATTGTATATATGTGCCACATCTTCTTTATCTATTCATCTGTCGATGGACACTTAGGTTGCTTCCATGTCCTGGCTGTTGTAAGTAGAGCTGCAATGAACATTGTGGTACACGTCTCTTTTTGAACTATGGTTTTCTCAGGGTATATGCCCAGTAGTGGGATTGCTGGGTCGTGTGGTAGTTCTATTTTTAGTTTTATAAGGAACCTCCATACTGTTTTCCATAGTGGCTGTGTCAATTTACATTCCCACCAACAGTGCAAGAGGCTTCCCTTTTCTCCACACCCTCTCCAGGATTTATTGTTTGTAGATGTTTTGATGATGGCCATTCTGTCTGGTGTGAGGTGATACCTCACTCTAGTTTTGATTTGCATTTCTCTAATGATTAGTGATGTTGAGCGTTCTTTCACGTGTTTGTTGGCAATCTGTATGTCTTCTTTGGAGAAATGTCTCTTTAGGTCTTCTGCCCATTTTTGGATTGGGTTGTTTGTTTTTTTGGTATTCAGCTGCATGAGCTGCTTGTAAATTTTGGAGATTAATCCTTTGTCAGTTGCTTCATTTGCCAATATTTTCTCCCATTCTGAGGGTTGTCTTTTTGAGAACCAGACACAGCTCTTTAAAACAATGTGCATGTATAACTTAAAAAGGAAAGCTTTAAAAAGTGGCACCAATGATACTACTTCCCTCTGCATGGAAAACCTTTCCAGCTTCTTTTTCTAGGGATTCACGCATGTATTACACATTTTGGGGGAAAATTCTTTTTGACAAAATATTTTTAATGTGAGATGATTTAGGAAGTGTGAATAAGAAGGGAAAAATCCTTTCTGAAATAACCATCATTAGCATTTTGGTATATGTTTTATTGGTGTGTGTGTGAGAATATAAGACTTGGGAAACAGTTTCATCATGTGCAGTTTTTTTCCCTCATAAAATGCCTTTATTTAGCATATTGAAGGCTCTGTAGATCTGCAGTGAAGAAACTGTTTTAACTTCGTTTAACCTAGTGTCTTTCTTTTAGATTTGTTTGATAGAAAACCCCTTTCTGTGAAATACTAACCAGTTTTTTCCCAAAGTATGAATTGAGTTTGACAAAAGTTGGAATGTTTGTGCATGTTTAAATATAAGACTTTAGAATGTGTTATATTTCAGCAGAAAGGATGGATAATTTAATAGTGTTGGAGTAACTGAAGGCAGCATTCTGAAGAAAAAACTTGACACCAGATAATACTAAAATAAGGTAAGCGAGGGAAAATACTTGCATCAAGTAGGTAACACAGATATTACATGAAGAGTTCATATAAATTACTGAGAGAGAAACACATTTATTAAGACCTGAGTAGGCGAGTAGGCAAAGCTAAAGAAATACAGAAAGGCAGTGTAATATATGTCAGGCTTTTCTCGTCACCGTGTTTCTTTTAAAAATCTGAAAGTGCTAGTAAGTTCTTAATTGAGACTTAATGTGAAAAATTTTGCACTGTAAATTGTTTATACTCTTTATCGAAAGCCATGTGATGAGATTAAAAATGGTAAAATCTATAAATTTGCCTTCTTTGACTCAGTAAACCTGTGTTTTAAAGTTTATTGTAAAGAAGAAATTTAAGAGGGAAAAAAAGATAGCATTATTTGTGTTGTTCAACTTAGAAACATAATATCTAAAATGATAAATTCATTTGACTAATTGTATGTTTACACAACTTGACTAGTTGTAACACATACAAATGTGTTTGTGTTTGTCATTTGTGTAACACCACAAATGACTAATTGTATGTAACACAACTTGATGGTGTGTATCTGACGTGGCCTCTTTTTGGAAGGATGTATGAATCGTCCATAAAGGAAAGAACGCTCACTGAAGGGAGGCCGAGGATGGGCTGGGTGGTGGTCTCCTGCGGTGTTCGAGGCGGAAGCTGTGGGGACTCTGTTGCAGGGATGTGTCTGTGTGACTTCTTACTCTCCTTCCAGGCCCTGTAAAGTACACACCTAACCTTTATTGTCGTGACACTGGAAAGAGATCATGCTCTTTAGTTTTTTCTCAAGTCTGACATTTAGTGCCAAGTTTCATAATAGAGGAGATAAGTGTCCTAGAAGCGGTTGAGTTTGGCCTCTGCATTGCCAGCGTGAGTTAAGGCATGTCAAATGTGAAGAGTCCCTGCTGTACTATGGTTCTCCCTTTTGTATGGTATAAGGTGATGTAAACTGATCCCAGTTTTGAGAAATTCAATAAATTTAGCTTTAAGTAGTTCAGTTTTATTCTTTTTACCTCATTTACCTCCTCTCTTCAAGAAGATAGATGTGAATTAAATAGTCTGGATTTGAATAAAGTAGTATTTGTGTCAGGAGGAGTTCACGTAGGCCTGACTCAGCAGATTTAAGGAGGGCCATATGTAGGTGAGGATGGGAGGAATTTTAATGTGATCTAAATTCAGGCTCAAGGAGATTTTGAGTATGATTACAGATTTTGTGCCAGCATTTCAAAATGGGGATGACACCTAATTCTGACATGCGGGAGGGAGGAAAAACGTAGTGTTTTCCCACATTATCACGCTTGCCTCCTGCATAATTCAGGCCGTTGTTTTTTTTTTTTTTTGACAACCCCAAATTCCCTTTTTAGTGGATGTGTTGAGTAGGACTGGCCACTTTTTAAAAACTGGAAGTCAAATACTGAATCTTAGTTTGCCTGTAGCAGTGGGAGGGGCAGATGTGGGAGGTCCCTGAGAATAAGCAGTGTTTTGAAAAGAACACAGATTCTCCTTCACTTCCTTCTGTTCATTTTCTTAGTGGAAGCTAAGAAAGTTAAGTGGAAGTTGAACGATTTAAAACGTAAATACCTAATTGGGAGGGTTTTGCCAGAGATAATTCATTCTGTACTCTGAATTACTTTTATCAGATAAATGGATTAGAAGAAAGAAATTTCAGGTACTTTTTTTAATGGTTGATTTGTTCTGGGGGGAGTTGAGAGAAGAAAGTAAGGGAAAAAGAATACATAAATGTTGATGGTGGGGTCCATGATGGGGGAGACTGTGAACAGAAGCCAGCATTTTCTAAGTGCCAGGTTGTGTTCCAAGCCCTTCACACACACAGATTTAGTCATCACAGCGCCCCTCTGACTGCTAGCAAGATCTCCATTTTATAGAAGAATTTGAGGCACAGCTAGGTTAAGTAGTTGCTTTGGTTGTTGGGGGCCTACTTCTGCTTGAGAGCTCTGGAAATGTTGGAGACGGTGTTAGAGCTTGATTTAATGTCAGGGTGACTTTTTGAGATGAAGGAAACATATTGCCAGGAGCTGCAGGAGTACAAAAAAGGTGACATTCTTGGAAACCTCACTTCTGAGAAGCATCTCACGTGCAGTCTTAAGTATTCTAATTGTAGGTTGTTGACTTAAGAGGTTTTAAGATACCGGGGCCTCAGGCATCCCTCAGCTCCCAGAGTTCTTTGCAGCAGTGGAAGATGCTCAGATCTCTTGCTTCTTCCCTCCCCCGTCCCCACTCTCCTCTTCCCTCTTTGCCCATTCTCTCTCCCTTCTCCTTCCCTCACTCCCTCTTTTGTGTGGAGGGGACTCTACCACCTCCCCTCCCCCCCCCCCGTTTCTTTTACTTACACAGAAAAATCATCTTTCATCCCTTTAACTTCCTTCAGCCCATTGTCCTCATTTTCTTTTACCCTTAAATTTCTCGAAACTAAATGAAAGAAACTGCCGTTGTCATTCTCCACTTAGTCACCTTTTAACCTCTTGTCATCTGGTCCTCTGCTTCTGTGTTTCACATGAGTGGATTTTTCTCCTTCCTTTGTTCTCTCTCTAGCAGTTAACCTTCCCGATCCCTGAAATTCTCCTTACCCTTCTTTTGTGGTGGTGCGTTAACTTTGATACTTCTTTTGCCTGCTCTTTTTTTTCATGTCACTAACATTCAAAAAGTTAAGTCATTACCTTACTTTCAAATTTATTCTTTGTAACTTCTCTCTTTCAGTTAACTGAAACATTTCTCTCTCGATCATCAAAGTTTAAATTCTCCAGGTCCCTTGTTTCCCCTAATTCTTTTATTCAGCAAGTGTTTCTGGAGTAGCCACTATATACCAGGTGATGACTCTGGGTTCTGGAGTTTCAGTGGTGAATAAGAGACAAAGTCCCTGGATTGTAGAGATTACATTCTAGTGGAAAATTACATGTTTCATTGGATAGTGAAACACATTTTAAAGGATAGAATATGCTAAGGGTCAGGAGGCAGTGGTGAGAGAATGCTGTTTTGGATTAGATCCTCAGGAAAGGTTTCTGTGAGAAGGTCGATTTTGAGTGAAACCTGAAGGAAGCGGGAGAGTGAGCCGTGTGGCTGTCTGGGAGGAGGGCGCTCCAGGAGAGGACGGTCAAGTGAAATAACCCTGAGATGGCCTTTCGCTTCCCTGTGTTCCGGGGAGACCAGTGTGACTGGAGCACAGTGAGTCAGTGGTAGGAGAGAAGTCAGGGAGTTTGGTGGGGGAAGCCCTTCTTAGGACTCTGGAGACCCTGGCTAGGGTTTTAACATACATCTAAGTATGTTCGTTGGGGTTTGGAGGGTCTTGTCAGAAGAATGGTAACGGGATACAACTGTATATTTTAGAAGACTCTAAAATATAGTTATGACTGTGTGGAAAAGAAACTGTGTGTGTGCATGTGTGTGTGTAGGAGGTAGCCATAGAGGAACGTGGGACACTAGGAGACAAAGTAGTTTTGATGGGAGAAGATGGTGACGTGGAGTAGAATGTGAGCTGTGGAGGTGATCAGTGGTGATCAGGTGGGTGCTGTGTTCTGTAGATAGAACTGGCAGGTTGAGCTGACCGCTTGGATGTGGGGTATGAGGAGAGAGGAGCTGGGGATAGTTCTGGAGCTTCAGGATTGAGCAGCTGGGTGGATGGAGTTTCCATTACCGGGACTGTCTTAGGAGGACAGTTTTACTGAGGGGAGGCGGAATGGGTGGAGTCAGTGTTTATTTTCTATTTGCTAACCTTGAGATACCTGGTGGACAACCTAGTGGACAGGCCAAATTACACTCTTCCAGAGGTCCAGCGTGAGCTTGGGGCTGGGGAAGGTAACTTCGGGGGGTCACGCGAGTGTAGATTGACTGGGTGAGATCATTTAGGGAGGGCGGAGTGCGTATAAAGGGTAGGTGGGAGTACTGAGCCCTCAGGTCCTGTCCTGTGTGGTAGCTGCAAGAAGAGCTCTGTAGAGGGTATTGAGCAGAAGTAGCTCGTGAGGGAGGGGCGTGGGATGTTCAGAGGTGAAGTGAGGAGAAGGGATGCAGGAAGGGGCGACGGGTCAGCTGTGTCAGCTGCTGCCAGCAAGTGGAATAAGACAGAATCTAATAATTGACCTTTGGATTTGGCTTTGCTAAATCCTGTTGATCCTGCTTTGCAATATAGCCCTAAAATTCATAACATACCTTTTTACTCCCTGCCAGCGAACACTGTTAATCAGATTTTAATTACCTTTCTCCTGGACTGTTTTTTGAATTATTACTTTCTCTCCTGATTACAATACAAAACTTATGTTTATTGTAGAAAACACAGAGACAGTATAACAGTGATTAAAAAACCCCCAGTTCCTTACCCCACCTAACCACTAGGTGGTCATTGATAACACTGTGGTGCCTTCCCCCATCCATTTCTATCTCTGCATACTTGTAATGCATATAATGCATAACTTTCGCTTTTTAAAATGAACATGGTGGAACTATTAATCTAATGTTAAAAATTCTTTGAGAATGTGTGTGAATGTGTGGCAGCATAAGTATTCCATCATGGTGGAGTAGCCGTCTAACTGAACTCCCCACCTGTTTTCCCCTAATTATATCTTAAATGAGTCCTGACGAATTTTCCTAAGATACGTTCTTCTTCTCTAAGCTTTTAGTGCCTATAGCGTAGTGATTAAAAGCATGGACTCTGTTTTTGAGAGTAATTCCATGCATATAGCAGGAAGTGTGCAAGATAGGAAAAAAGAATACTTATCTTTTATAGATCTTTTATAGAATAGCTATTGTTATAATTTTCATCTATTTCCTGCTAATCATTTTTGTCTAAATGTACCTATACAACATTTCATTTGTCTGTTACTAACAAGGATCACACTATGTTTTCTAGCCAGAATTTTTTTTTCGTAATTTATTCTCTCGTCTATACTTTATAATATATTGGTCAAAGTATATAAGCAGTTTCGTGATTCTGTCTGTTGTCAAATTGCTCTTCGAAAAGATTGTACCATTTGAAAGTATATTTATAAAGAATTTTGTTCTCTTTAAATTTTAGGATAGACCACTATCTTGTTGAACTCTTAAATGAAGTTCTACTTGGATACAAAGATGAGGACTAGATAACTTCTTGAGGTTCCTTCTAACCCCTAGGATGAAGATAATAACTAACATTTGTGTAGTGCTCTAAAGTTTACAAAGTGAGTTCTCATACATCATCTCACTTGATCCTCACAACAGCCCTGTGAGGTAGGTAGGACAGGTATTGTTATTCTCATTTAAGAGATAAACTAGAGAGGTTAAGGGACTTAGTCAGGTTTTACTTAAATGTTTTAGCAGAGACTTGAAACCAGGACGTATGATCTAAATAATCACATTCTTTTTACAAGATTTCATACAACTGCACATTTAGAATTGCTGTATGTCAGCTAGTTAAGTGACATTTGTTAGATACAGAAATAAGCCTGTTGATAATATAAATAGTGTTCCCCAGTCCTTTTCCATGCTCCCTCCCCTGCTGTTAAATGAATGACTCTCTCTTTTGACTAGGGGAAGGTAATTTAATTGTATAGTTCTATTTAAACACCTATTTTCCCTAGCATTTGGGGGAGGGGAAATTACATTATGTTTTTCATTTCTGTGTGTGTGCGTGTGTGTGTGCTTTCTACAACTTAAGAGTATATCTCCATTACTCTCACACATGTAGCATAAAGTCTTCAAGGAATAGATTACAGTTAGAACTAGAATCTTTTGGTGAACCTAGAATCACAAGCTTTTCAGGGTATTTACTCTTTTTTGTACTACTGTAACCAGTTGGGATAATTAAGTATCCAGGTATAGCTGCTTATGATGTTCACAAAGGTACAGTGAATGATAAGTGACAGTGAGTGATAGTGGAGGTCAAATCAAGAAGAATTACAACTAATCTCCTCTTTGACTAGCTGCCTCATACGGTAGAAGTTTGTAAAACCGAACTGGGAGCTTGGTAGTGGCATTATCACATTTTAGGAATAGACCTAGATTTTCAGGACTACTTGGTATTACATTAAACTGTTTCACAGTGTTTTCTGTACTGCCTTTAAATACTTAACATCACCAATATTTTCAAAAATTTTTGTTTTTTTTGTTTTTCTTTCTAGTTGTTGGTCTTGACGATATTATGGATGAAGGAGTTGTAAAAGAAAGTGGCAATGATACCATTGATGAAGAAGAGCTGATTTTACCTAACAGGAATTTGAGGGACAAAGTAGAAGAAAATTCAGTGAGATCACCAAGAAAATCACCTCGTTTAATGGCACAAGGTAATCCTTCCAGAGAGGACTAGCTAGAAAATCAAGTGTAGGGACAGATGTGATAGGTTGTAAAGTTGCTGAGCAGTGATAGTAGTTTCTTGGTGTTTGCTAATCTGAGCATTTTGATAATCAGTTTTGAGATTGTATCAGTTTGTTGGTATGATTTTTAAAAAGTTTTATTGAAATTACACATTCACATGATTTAAAGAGTTGACTAGTTCTATGAGTTTCCAATACTTGCTGTCCTACTACTTATTTCCCTTTCCCCAGAGGAAACTACTATTACCGCTTTCATCTGGTTTTGTTAATTTTTTGGTATTTGCTTCCATGTTTCTAAGTAACACATGTATATTGCTACTACTTGATTATTCTGATGTACGTGTTCATTGATTTCCCATTCTGGAGGGTGAATGTAGCATTCTTTTCTCCTCTTGCTCCCCCATCACACAAAAGAACGTTTTCTCATCTTTCTGATACATAATTTTGTAAGATCAGTAGTAATTACTTACGTTATTGTGACTCAGTGTGCTGTTAGTGATGATCCACTTAGTGAACTATAGTCGCTTTTCCTATACAACTTTTTGTCTTTCTGATTTAATAATTGATTTTGTTGTTCATTTGCTTATAGTTTTATGCATTCGCACACACAGTTTTCAGTGTACGTATCAGTAATTCCACCCCAACTACTCTGCCAGTTGTCTGAACCTTTCTTAAAGATATTTGTGAGTATCAGGTGTTCTGTCATTTTCATCTTATTGAGGAAGTGTCTCTGGGGGCCTTCTGATCTGCTTCCGTGTGCACTGTTGTGTTAGTTCTATATAAGTCAGATGCATGGCTGTTGTCCAGAGAGCTCTCTTTACTATTCTTCTGAGGATTGTGTTCTGTATTGCAGTTCCTGTTTACTTTGCTTTGAAGTAGCTCGTTCATTTTGGTGACATACCTCTTCTAGTACTTTTGTGAGAAAAAGGAATATGGATATATATTTTTGAAACCTTGTATGTTTGCAAATGTATTTAATATGTTCTCACATTGGAATCATGGTCTGATTGAACATAGAATTCAAGGTTGGAAATTGTTTTTCCTCAGAAATTTGAAAGTGATGCTCCATTTTCAGTTCTGGGAAAATCTCTTGAATTATTTCATTGATTATTTTCCGCTTTATTTTGTCAACTCTTGCTTCCTGGAACTCCTGTTATTCAAGTATTAGATGGCGGGGACTGGCTCTTCCATTTTCTTCATCTTTCCACCTCTGTATTCTTCCTCTACGTGCTGAAATTTTCTCATGTTTATCCTTCGACTTTTTCATCAAATTCTGAATGTTCTTTTTTTGTTCTGGGAATAGTCCTTTTTGTAGCATTCTGGTCTTGTTTCATGCATGCAGTATCTTATGTTGTCTTTCATAAGATGCTTACGGTGTTTCAAAGGTTTTTTAGTTTTTTTTGGTTTTTTTTTTTTGGTTCTGTCTTTCACATTAAGACACTGCTAAATGTCTGATCATTGATAGCTTGCTCAATGTTTAACGTTTTGTCAGCTATGAGCATCACTGTATGGTAATCTGGCTGTGTTACTTTTTGGAGGAATTCCTGTTGTTAGACTTTAGGCTTGTTAGATTGTTAGCATATTATGGGAGCCCTTGAGGGAAGCTGATGGGGGCATCTCATCTTTCAGTATATACAAATACACATAGTCTTAGAGATTTCAGTGTACTTTGCTGCTGTTCTTATCTACGCTGGATGTTTCTTAGTCTAGAAACTCTGTTTTTATACTCCCCGAAGAGTAAGCCTCAGTCTTTGATTAGGACCTGGGAAGGGCACTTGCCCAGCGGATGGAGTAGGGGAGAGGGAGCGCGGGGTCCGACTGCTTTTTAAACAGCTTTCCACTCATCCTCATTTTAACTGCCTGCCTTCCTGCCTACTTTAGAGTTTTCTGGGATCACCGGTTCCTAAGCCTTTTGAGGTGTAAATCGTATTGGTTCGGCCAGCAGTGCCAGATTACTGTTTATCTTCTTTTGGATGTCCTGCATCAGTTACTTCTTGGTCATCTTTTGTTTGGCTTCCAAAATCATCAGTGTTTTCTCTTCTCCTGCCCTTTCTTTCCTTTATTTTACTTTTTAAATTAAAACAAATATTTTTAACATCTTTATTGGAATATAATTGCTTTACAATGGTGTGTTAGTTTCTGCTGTATAACAAAGTGAATCAGCTATACATATACATATGTCCCCATACCTCCTCCCTCTTGCGTCTCCCTCCCTCCCTCCCTATCCCACCCCTCCAGGTGGTCACAAAGTACCGAGCTGATCTCCCTGTGCTATGCGGCTGCTTCCCACTAGCTATCTGTGTTGCATTTGGTAGTGTATAGATGTGCATGCCACTCTCTCAGTTCCTCCCAGCTTACCCTTACGCAGCCCCACGTCCTCAAGTCCGTTCTCTACATCTGCGTCTTTATTCCTGTCCTGAATCTAGGTTCTTCCTTTTTTTTTTCTTTTTAGATTCCATATATATGTGTTAGCATACAGTATTTGTTTTTCTCTTTTTGACTTACTTCACTCTGTATGACAAATTCTAGGTCCATCCACCTCACTACAGATAACTCAATTTCGTTTCTTTTCATGGCTGAGTAATATTCCAGCTTCTTTATCTGTTCATCTGTTGATGGACACTTAGGTTGCTTCCATGTCCTGGCTATTGGAAATAGTGCTGCAGTGAACATTGTGGTACGTGGCTCTTTTTGAATTATGGTTTTCTCAGGGTATATGCTTAGTAGTGGGATTGCTGGGTCGTATGGTAGTTCTATTTTTAGTTTTTTAAGGAACCTGCATACTGTTCTCCATAGTGGCTGTACCAATTCACATTCCCACCAACAGTGCAAGAGGGTTCCCTTTTCTCCACACCCTCTCCAGCATTTATTGTAGATGTTTTGATGATGGCCATTCTGACTGGTGTGAGGTGATACCTCATTGAAGTTTTGATTTGCATTTCTCTAATGATTAGTGATGTTGAGCATCCTTTCATGTGTTTGTTGGCAATCTGTATGTCTTCTTTGGAGAAATGTCTATTTAGGTCTTCTGCCCATTTTTGGATTGGGTTGTTGTTTTTTTTTTTTTTTTTTTGGTATTGAGCTGCATGAGCTGCTTGTGAATTTTGGAGATTAATCCTTTGTCAGTTGCTTCATTTGCCAATATTTTCTCCCATTCTGAGGGTTGTCTTTTGATCTTATTATGGTTTCCTTTGCTGTGCAAAAGCTTTGAAATTTCATTAGGTCCCATTTGTTTATTTTTGTTTTTATTTCCATTTCTCTAGGAGGTGGGTCAAAAAAGATTTTGCTGTGATTTATGTCATAGTGTTTTGCCTATGTTTTCTTCTAAGAGTTTTATAGTGTCTGGCGTTACATTTAGGTCTTTAATCCATTTTGAGTTTATTTTTGTGTATGGTGTTAGGAAGTGTTGTAATTTCACTCTTTTACATATAGCAGTCCAGTTTTCCCAGCACCACTTATTGAAGAGACTATCCTTTCTCCACTGTGTATTCTTGCTTCCTTTATCAAAGATAAGGTGACCATATGTGCGTGGGTTTATCTCTGGGCTTTCTGTCCTATTCCATTGATCTATATTTCTGTTTTTGTGCCAGTACCATTCTGTCTTGATTACTGTGCTTTTTTAGTATAGTCTGAAGTCAGGGAGCCTGATTCCTCCAGCTCCATTTTTCTTTCTCAAGCTTGCTTTGGCTATTCGGGGTCTTTTGTGTTTCCATACAGACTGTGAAATTTTTTGTTCTAGCTCTGTGAAAAATGCCATTGGTAGTTTGATAGGGATTGCATTGAATCTGTAGATTGCTTTGGGTAGTAGAGTCATTTTCACAATGTTGATTCTTCAGTCCAAGAACATGGTATATCTCTCCATCTATTTGTATCATCTTTAATTTCTTTCATCAGTGCCTTATAGTTTTCTGCATACAGGTCTTTTGTCTCTTTAGGTAGGTTTATTCCTAGGTATTTTATTCCTTTTGTGGCAGTGGTAAATGGGAGTGTTTCCTTAATTTCTCTTTCAGATTTCTCATCATTAGCATATAGGAATGCAAGAGATTTCTGTGCATTCATTTTTTATCCTGCTACTTTATGAAATTCATTGATTAGCTCTAGTAGTTTTCTGGTAGCATCTTTGTGATACTTTATGTATACTATCATGTCATCTGCAAACAGTGACAGTTTTACATCTTCTTTTCCCATTTGAATTCCTTTTATTTCTTTTTCTTCTCTGATTGCTGTGGCTAAAACTTCCAAAACTATGTTGAATGATTGTGGTGAGAGTGAGCAACCTTGTCTTGTTCCTGATCTTAGCGGAAATGGTTTCAGTTTTTCACCATTGAGGACGATGTTGGCTGTGGGTTTTTCATATATGGCCTTTATTATGTTGAGGTAAGTTCCCTCTATGCCTACATTCTGGAGGGTTTTAATCATAAATAGGTGTTGAATTTTGTTGAACGCTCTTTCTGCATCTATTAAGATGATCATATGGTTTTTATTCTTCAGTTTGTTAATATGGTGTAACACATTGATTGATTTATGTATATTGAAGAATCCTTGCATTCCTGGGATAAATCCCACTTGATCCTGGTGTCTGTTCCTTTTAATGTGCTGCTGGATTGTGTTTGCTGGTATTTTGTTGAGGATTTTTCATCTATGTTCATCAGTGATATTGGTCTGTAGTTTTTTTCTGTGACATCCTTGTCTGGTTTTGGTATCAGGGTGACGGTGGCCTTGCAGAATGAGTTTGGGAGTGTTCCTCCCTCTGCTAGATTTTGGAAGAGTTTGAGAAGGTTAGGTGTTAGCTCTTCTCTAAATGTTTGATAGACTTCCCCTGTGAAACCATCTGGTCCTGGGCTTTTGTTTGTTGGAAGATTTTTAATCACAGTCTCAATTTCAGTGCTTGTGATTGGTCTGTTTCTGTTTTCTATTTCTTCCTGGTTCAGTGTCAGATGGTTGTGCTTTTCTAAGAATTTGCTCATTTTTTCCACGTTGTCCATTTTATTGGCATAGAGTTGCTTGTAGTAATCTCTCATGATCTTTTGTATTTCTGCAGCATTGGTTGTTCCTCTCCTTTTTCATTTCTACTTCTATTGATTTGAGTCTTCTCCCTTTTTTTCTTGATGAGTCTGGCTAATGGTTTATCAGTTTTGTTTATCTTCTCAAAGAACCAGCTTTTAGTTTTATTGATCTTTGCTATTGTTTCCTTCATTTCTTCTGATCTGATCTTTATGATATTTTTCCTTCTCCTAACTCTGTGGTTTTTTTGTTCTTCTTTCTCTAATTGCTTTAGGTGTAAGGTTTAGGTTGTTTATTTGAGATGTTTCTTGTTTCTTGAGGTAGGATTGTATTGCTTTTAACTTCCCTCGTAGAACTGCTTTTGCTGCATCCCATAGGTTTTGGGTCGTTGTGTTTTCATTGTCATTTGTTTCTAGGCATTTTTTATTTCCTCTTTGATTTCTTCAGTTATCTCTTGGTTATTAAGTAGTATATTGTTTAGCCTCCATGTGTTTGTACTTTTTACAGATTTATTCCTGTAATTGATATCTAGTCTCATAGTGTTGTGTTCAGAGAAGATACTTGATACGATTTCAATTTTCTTAAATTTACCAATGCTTGATTTGTGAACCAAGAAATGATCTGTCCTGGAGAATATTCCATGAGCACTTGAGAAGAAAGTGTATTCTTTTATTTTGGGATGGAATGTCCTCTAAACATCAATTAAGTCCACCTTGTTTAATGTATCATTTAAAGCTTGTGTTTCCTTATTTATTTTCATTTTGGATGATCTGTCCACTGGTGAAAATGGGGTGTTAAAGTCCCCTACTATGATTGTGTTACTGTCAATTTCCCCTTTTATGGCTGTTAGCATTTGCCTTATGTATTGAGGTGCTCCTATGTTGGGTGCATAAATATTTACAATTGTTATGTCTTCTTCTTGGATTGATTCCTTGATCATTATGTAGTGTCCTTCTTTATCTCTTGTAATAGTCTTTATCTTAAAGTCTATTTTGTGTTACGTGAGAATTGCTACTCCAGCTTTCTCTTGGTTTCCATTTGCATGGAATATGTTTTTCCATCCCCTCACTTTCAGTCTGTATGTGTCCCTAGGTCTGAAGTGGGTCTCTTTTAGATGGCATTATCTGGGTCTTGTTTTTGTATCCTTTCAGCCAGTCTGTGTCTTTTGGTTGGAGCATTTAATCCATTTACATTTAAGGTAATTATCGGTATGTATGTTCCTATTCCCATTTTCTTAATTGTTTTTGGTTTGTTATTGTAGGTCTTTTCCTTCTCTTGTGTTTCCTGCCTAGAGCAGTTCCTTTAGCATTTGTTGTAAAGCTGGTTTGGTGGTGCTGAATTCTCTTAGGTTTTGCTTGTCTGTAAAGGTTTTAATTTCTCCGCCGAATCTGAATGAGATCCTTGCTGGGTAGAGTAATCTTGGTTGTAGATTTTTCCCTTTCATCACTTTAAATATGTCCTGCCACTCCCTTCAGAATTTGGGTTGAAAGATCAGCTGTTAAACTTATGGGGAGTCCCTTGTATGTTATTTGTTGTTTTTCCCTTGCTGCTTTTAATATTTTTTTTCTTTGTGTTTAATTTTTGATAATTTCATTAATATGTGTCTTGGCGTGTTTCTCCTTGTTTATCCTGTATGGGACTCTCTGTGCTTCCTGGACTTGATTGACTCTTTCCTTTCCCCACATAAGGGAAGTTTTCAAGTATAATCGCTTGAAATATTTTCTTAGTCCCTTTCTTTTTCTCTTTTTCATTGTGGGACCCCTATAATTTGAATGTTGGTGCGTTTAATGTTGTCCCAGAGGTCTCTGAGAATGTCATCAATTCTTTTCATTCTTTTTTCTTTATTTTGCTCTGCAGTAGCTATTTCCGCTATTTTATCTTCCAGGTCACTTATCCGTTCTTCAGCTTCAGTTATTCTGCTATTGATTCCTTCTAGAGAATTTTAAATTTCATTTATTATGTTGTTCATCATTGTTTGTTTGCTCTTTAGTTCTTCTAGTTCCTTGTCAAACTTTTCTTGTATTTTCTCCATTCTATTTCCAAGATTTTGGATCATCTTTAATATCATTACTCTGAATTCTTTTTCAGGTAGACTGCCTATTTCCTCTTCATTTGTTTGGTCTGGTGGGTTTTTACTTTGTTCCTTCATCTGCCATGGGTTTCTCTGTCTTCTCATTTTGACTAACTTACTGTGTTTGGGGGTCTCGTTTTTACTGGCTGCAGGTTCATGGTTTCCGTTGTTTTTGGTGTCTGCCCCCAGTGGCTATGGTTGGTTCAGTGGGTTGTGTAGGCTTCCTGGTGGAGAGTACTCGTGCCTGTGTTCTGGTGGATGAGGCTAGATCTTGTCTTTCTGTTGGGCAGGACTGCATCTGGTGGTGTGTTTTGGGGTGTCTGTGAACTTCATATGATTTTAGGCAGCCTCTCTGCTAATGGGTGGGGTTGTGTTCCTGTCTCGCTAGTTGTTTGGCATAGGGTGTCCAGCACTGTAGCTTGCTGGTTGATGAGTGGAGCTGGGTTTTAGCATTGTAATGGAGGTCTCTGGGAGAGCTTTCACCATTTGATATTACATGGAGCCTGGAGGTCTCTGGTGGACCAGTGTTCTGAACTTGGCTCTCCCACCTTAGAGGCACAGGCCTGACACCCGGCCGGAGCACCGAGACCCTGTCAGCCACACGGCAAAAAAATGAACGGCAGTTACTCTGAAAGGTGCCTTATTAATAGCAAGAATGGAAGCCGGAAAACAGTTGACTCTCATTTGTCACGTGCCAAGGGAAAATAACTGTCACAGTAGAAACCCCAAAACTTTCAGATGAGTGGTTTATTACGAGGATATTAAAACACAGGAACCAACAGCCAGAAGAAGAGATTCATAGGGTGAGGTCAAGAACAAAGAAACTTCAGTCCAGCAAGCAATGTGGCATGTGGAGGCGTTCTACTTCACCATTCAGAAGCTCTCTGAAACCCCTTCTTTTGGATTTTAATGGTGCCTTCACTATACAGGCATGGTTTGTTAAATTCTTAGGGCATTGGTCCTTTCTTTACTTTTAGATTCATAGCTTTTGTATAGCTTTAATGTGCGGTTTTGAGAAGTGGATTATTAGCTCAGATGCATATCTTTACTTTATCATCTTTTTCTCAGTTTTTTAGAAAATCGGTTTTTGGTATATATTTGTGACTTTGAGAAACAAAAAGAGTAGAATGAACATTATAGACAAATAATGGTAATGTTTGGCCTATACCGCCTGGCTCCAAACTAAGGCAGTTTATAGTTAGAGGAGAAAGAGTTACTTTATCCTTTGTCAGCTAATCAGTTACTATTGGAAAACAATTCTTTATCTGAATACCTTCACAGTTGAATGTGCTATGCATTTATCAACCACTTACATAATGGGTGTTAAAAGTTCTTCATTTATTTTATTTCAGGGCATATAAATATAGTTGAGCTATAAATTATTACAGGCTGTCTCAGAGCTTTAAAAATTATCTAAATATTAATAACAAACCATTAAAATTTTAGTTATTTTAAAATGTTATATATCTGAGCGTGAGTGGTTCATAATCCACTAAGTAAGTTTTTTTTTTTTTTTGGTACGCGGGCCTCTCACTGTTGTGGCCTCTCCTGTTGCGGAGCACAGGCTCCAGATGCGCAGGCTCAGCGGCCATGGCTCACTGGCCCAGCCGCTCCGTGGCATGTGGGATCTTCCCAGACTGGGGTGTGAACCCGTGTCCCCCGCATCGGCAGGCGGACGGACTCTCAACCACTGTACCACCAGGGAAGCCCCCCCTTTTTTTATATATAATTCATTTTTGATTTTTGGCTGCATGGGTCTTTGTTGCTGCATATGAGCTTTCTCTAGTTGTGGCGAGCAGGGGCTACTCTTCATTGCAGTGTGAGGGCTTCTCATCACAGTGTATTGTTGCAGAACACGGGCTCTAGGAGCGCGGGCTTCAGTAGTTGCAGCACGCCAGCTCAGTAGTTGTGGCTCGTGGGCTCTAGAGTACAGGCTCAGTAGTTGTGGCACACGGGCTTAGTTGCTCTGCGGCATGTGGGATCTTCCTGGACCAGGGCTTGAACCTGTGTCCCCTGCATTGGCAGACAGATTTTTAACCCCTGCGCCACCAGGGAAGCCCCCACTAAGTAAATTTTTGAAGTTGTTGGGTACTTACCTGATGACCAGATATTGTGCCGAGTCCTGGGGAATTAGAAAGGGTCTCTAAGATAGGATGACCATATAATTTATTGTCCAAATGGGGACACTTTTGAGTGTCATGACTACAAACATCAACTAGGACTGTTAGAGACAAACGAGGAAGACCTGTGACACCTTCTGTGAGAGTTTCACAGGTTCAGTGATATGTGACAAATTAGGGAAATGTTCTAAATACTGGTGCATAGTAGCATTTTGCATTAAAAAGGAAGGAGGCTTTTTAAAAATTAGTGATGTTCAATTTTCATACAGAGTTGATTCTGAGGTATTAGATATGCATAGGCTTGGATATAGCTTCTTATTTTGTATTTCAGTTTGTGGGTTGTTTTTTTACTTAGTGAATTATTATTATTTTTTCTTAGTGAATTATTTATCTTTCTTTCCAATTTCTTTTCACTTTGTGTTTCTTTTTCCCTTGGAGGATGTATCCAGATAGGGAAAGGAGGAAAGTCTCCGTTAGTGGATTCTTTGTTAGGAGCATTGTTACAAGTGGGAAGCTTTATTAAATTATTTTCATACTTTCTGCATTTTCCCTTATGATACATTTTCTTGGTTTAAATCTCTTTAATTATAACTTCTTTTTTTGTGGATCTGTGTCTAGTACTCTAGTGTATATTTCATTTCTTAAAATATTCAAGCTATTCAAGGAATAGCTTGAATGCTAAAATGGAGATATAAGGGAAGCACATTCATAAAGACATTAGAGTTCTTTTGAGGCTGTGCTTTGAAACTCACACAGATCCTGTTTGTGATAGGTGGTTTAGTTCAGATTTTATTGGCACCTGAATTTGTTTGGTTTTATATACTTAAAGGTATTTAATGTTTACAACTGCATGACAGCCTTGCTTTAAGATGGGTAGTGATATCAAGGAACCTCATTGATTTTACCCCCAGCTTACTTTCATAGAAAAGAAGCTTGATGAAAATATTTCTTATTGTAAAGTATAATATCAGTCTGAATTTTATACAGGTTATTTTCTACCCCAGAATTATAGAACTTTGATAAGTGTATAAAAAATGTAACCATCATCATGAGTAGATGTCAGTACATTTTCTTTGAAATGGGAAAATAAATTTTATGGCTCAGAATAAAGAAGTGATGTATTCTAAATTGCATTGAAATAAAAACACATGGCAAAATAACTAAGCTTTTTTTTTATTTATTTTTTTCCCTTATGATAGAACAAATAAGAAGTTTGCGACAAAGCACTATTGCCAAGCGTACAAATGCAGCGCCTTTAAATAGCACAAAAAAGGCATCAGGGAAGACTGTGTCTGCCCCTAAAGCAGGGGTGAAACAACAAGAAAGGTGTCAGATGAAAGAAGAAATTGGTACGTCCCCGAAACCCGAGCACCAGAAAGAGAGCAGGAGGGGCAGCCGACACAGTGGACAGATCGAAGAAGCAGTTCTAGCGTGTCTTGAAACGAAGGGTGAAGCTGGGTTAGACTCTGAGCAGAAATGTAATAATCAGGGAGAAGCAAATGTGCCATCTCATGAGTTAAACTGTCCACTCCTTTCAGAGACTTGCGTTAGTATTGAAGGAAAGAAAAATGAAACTCTGATGGAGTGTAAAGCCAAGACTGTTAGCCCATTGTTTAAGTTTTCAGGTAAAGAAGAACATGAACGGAACGATTCCATTTCAAGTAAAATGGATGGGACTGTTGTTGAAGAAATGAAGGTAGAAGGAGAAGTTGAACAAGAATCGAAGGAGACGATAAAATTAGCACACGAAAATGACAGTGTCAGTGAGGAACCTGCATCTTCCGTCGCTTTCTCTGGCAGTGCTGCTTGTACAAACCCGAATGAGAAAGAAAGGAACCTTGTCAGTTTGTCTGGTTCTGTGGATGAAGTAAATGAATGTAGTTTGGAATTGAAAGATAGCGTGGAAGTTGCTGATAAATCTGAGAACTCCCTTCAGAGAATTGAAATGGAAATGGCTTATTGTAAAGACCCAGAGTCTAATGATAAGCAGTTGGAGGGCACCAGATTTAATAAGTCAAACTTAGAGGTGGTTAATACTAGTGCTTTTGAACCAGAAAGTAATATTTTAGAAAATGCTATTTGTGATGCACCTGACCAAAATTCAAAACAGTTGAATATTGTTGAAAGTATGAAAATGGAGTCTCATGAAACAGCAAACCTTCAGGATGACAGAGACAGCCAGTCAAATAGTGTTTCTTGCTTAGGGTCAAAAAACATAAAACCCAAACATACAAAACCTGTAATTCATTCTAAGCAAACCATGGCCACAGATACTCGGAAAAAAGTTGTTGGAGCAAAGCGTGAATTAATGCATAACGTAACTAAAGTTAATGTCAAAAGTGTGAAGCGAAATGCTGATGAATCAGAATCTAAGCAAAATTTTCATAGGCCAGTCAAAGTGAGAAAGAAACAAGTTGATAAGGATTCAAAGATTCAGAGTTGCAATTCTGGGGTTAAATCTGTGAAAAATCAGGCTCATTCTGTATTCAGAAAGATACCACAAGATCAAAATTTAGTCCAGATTTCCAAACCCTTAACTCATTCTTTGAGTGAAAAGCCTCACGGTCACCCTGGTTGCTCAAAAGAACCTCATCATCCTGCACAAACTGGACATTTGTTGCATTCCAGCCAGAAACAGTGCCATAAGCCCCAGCAGCCGGCTCCAGCAGTGAGAACCAATAGTCATGTGAAGGAAGAGCTTGAGCACACAGGTGGTGTGGAACATTTTAAGGAAGAGGATAAATTGAAATTAAAAAAACCTGAGAAGAACCTACAACCCCGTCAAAGAAGAAGCAGCAAAAGTTTTTCTTTGGATGAGCCACCATTGTTCATTCCAGATAATATAGCGACTGTAAAACGGGAAGGCTCAGACCATAGCTCTTCATTTGAAAGCAAATATATCTGGACTCCCAGCAAGCAGTGTGGGTTTTGCAAAAAACCACATGGCAACAGGTGTGTGTGTGTGTGTGTGTGTATGTGATATGTACATTAAAGAGAAATTGCTTTTTTTTAGGGTGGGATTAGTGGGAGAACTTTTTATAGAAAGAGATTATTTAACATACAAAGACTTTTGCACAAACAGAAACCCCTCATCAATCCCGGATATATGATAGTAAGATGGAGCCACTGAATTTACAAATATGCCATCCTAGAAACTTTAAAACACACAGTCTGACCAAAAGCTGGTATATATGGAAATGTTTTATCATTGTAACCAGTTACTGTAATTTAGTCATTGCATCTTAAAAAAAAATGAGAAAATTGTTATAGTGCTTTGGGTGTGTAAGTTATATATTATTTTGTTTGGCTTGAGAAGAACTAGTAATACATTGTGAAGGGCATAATGGCAATTCTGTATATATACTTTCAGATGAAGCACACTTACTCTGACTTAATACCACTACTTCGTAACTATCAAACTTGACCTCAGAGTGAAATTTGATAGCTAAAACAACTGTTAAATGACACAGGGGAGTTTTGTATGTAACATGGAATGGAGTGAAACATGTATTTTGTTTTTGAATGTTCTAGTGATTTGGGTTTCTTGTGAATTCTCATCTTTCAGGAAATGATTTTATAGCACTGCTGTTGTCATTCTTCCTTAGGATTCAGTGTTCTGTAGTTTTATGACACTGCCACCCTCCCCGCCCATGTATGTTTTATTTGCTAGCTTTTTGAGAGAAAGAGAACAAGAGGTGAAGTGGAGTTTCCAGCTACAAGATTACCCTGTTCAAGTGTTGAGATTGCTGTTGGAACTTCTATCAACATTGATATGATAAACGAACATTGTAACTTGCACATTGTAATATTATCTTTACTCATGAAAGTAAATGTTAGAACGATTTCCCAGCACAATTAGATTACATGAAAATGAAACTCTTTAGGGAGGGACAGTTTAGTGCAGTGCGGTGTAACACATTATTTTGGTATGGAGGGTGTGGTTGGGAGTTCTTGAGGCTATTCTGTAAAAAATAACTTTTAGGTCAAGGGGTTTTTTCATTTGTGATTCAGCCCATGGCCTATTTTTAGTGTCAGTGGTTACTTTATAACAGCATATTCCAGTTTTTAAAACTTGTGACTTGTTTAAATGTAGTGCTACATTTGCCCTCACTTTTGTGCTGTTTATGCTTTTTTGTTTAAAACACCTTATTCAAATATTCTCAAGTGGGCCTAAGAGAATTAAGGGCTGGATGGTCCTTGTAAGTGCTCTTTTAAGTTAGCCCTTTTTTCTTTGCCAGCATCTTCTAAAAAACCATCATACTGACATGTTGTCAGAGTATGAAATAGGAGCCTTAAACTGAATGAGTTTCTGAAATGAAACTTTGGCCTAGAGTTGGAAGACATGTTATAATGTAACTTTTTTGGAGATAAACTTCTGTTATGATGGCGTGGTCCTCAGGAGTTTGCCCAGGCTTTTGAATGATGACTGTCACTTCACCAATATCAGTTATTTTCCTAAAATGAAGATTGATAAGTCCCATTGTTTTTTACCTAAGGCTGCCTTTTGGATCTAACCTATAAAACCTAGAGTTTCTTTGCCCCAGTCTGGAAAATGACTTAGAATATTAGATGTGTAGGGATTTTGAGTTTACCCTATGTAATCGACATGAATAATATGTAATAATACTGGAAACTATCAATTTTGGAAGCAGCATTTCACATTCAATTTTGTGAATAAAGAAGCCTAAGTAACTGATTGTTTTTTTCTTTACATATTAACTAGCCTTCACTACTTCTTTGATGCACTCTGCTTGTATATATAGAGGTTACTCAAAAAATGCACCTGTCATGCAGCATGTAATTTTCCTAGTTTAATCCATGTGTAAGAATATGAATTTATTAGGAAGGACATATGTGGAAAAAACTTTCATCCATATCTTTGATCTCATGCGCCAGCTACATTCATTGAAAGCTATTTGTTAATACGACATTTTTTTAGCACTTGTGACAAATTTACTTCTGTAAAGATTATTTTATAACTCTTCAGCATTTTACGTGTTGCAACTGAGGTTAGCTTCCTGTATGTGCTTCCAGTTGGAAATTATATTTTTAAATACGGATTCATTCATGCCATGGCCAAACGTAATATTCAACCATAAACTTCTGTATGTATCCTAAGGACAGTAGTCATTGACTGCCTCACAGTTTACACTTCATGCTGTTGTTTTGGCTTCCATTTATTTTCCTGATTCAGCCTTGTAGCTAAGGTATATTCATTACTTTAAAAGCCAGACTATTTAATACTTTTTAAAAAACTTACCTTTGAACGTCTTTTAAACATAAGCCAGTTGGCATTTTGGAAGGAAGAAGTCTTAGTCTTTTCATAATACCTACCTTGTAGTTTTTAGTATTTCCCTGCCTCTCCAGATGACATTTGTATCTTCAGTTTGTATTACACTTTCTTGCCCAGTTCTAGAAGATTAGTTCATTGGATGAAATTTAGAAACAAAAAAATATCCTTAGCTTAATGGAGTCATAGCTTTATACTCAAACAAGAAACCTTTTTCTGAGAAGGAAATTTTCTCTTAGAGAAAGTGATTCTGGTTTTTCTCAGGAGTTTAAGAGTTTGATAGAAAAGTACTTTTCTCTGCAGATTAGATTGTTAGTGACAAAAACAATGTTTTAATGTTTATGTGGAATAAAATCATTTTACCCTAGAAAAGAGTGAGTCCATATACATTCACAGTAATACAGTCTTAGTTGTTACTTAAAGGAACCACTTATCAGAACTTAACGGCTCATCTTGTAACAGCTCCATTGTTGGTGAATTTGTGACATGACTTTTTAAGAACAGGAATTCTCAGTGTTGCTTTTGTGGTTTACTTTGAAGAAACTTGAAAATTTTCTAAGAATATATTTTGGTTTGTGCCAAAAAGATTAGAATTAAGATTACATTTTAAATTAGGTTTAAATTATAGTAGGATTTAAAATTTTGTGTCTGAATGTATAACAGTAGGAGAACAAAATATAAATATTTCTGAACTTTTCTGTTTAACTGATTTCATGCTGACTTGGTCCAGTTAATTCAGAGTTAATCTTTTACCACACATTAATTTTTTTTAGTGAAATATTTAACACCCGGGTTATAGTCTTATCTTTGAGTGATTTTGCCTTTTGGTAATGAGAACTTCCAAGGACAGAGCAGAAAATGGGAGGGTAATTATGTTAGCCATTTGATCCATACTCCCTCTCCCTTTTTAAGCCATGAGGGGTAATATGAAAAGGGAAGACAGTGTATCTTCTCTTTTTGTGATAGGCCACTTAATAAAGTTCATAGTACTGGTAATATTTCCTATTTTGAAATTTTCCAGTTTCACTTTCAAGTGAATCAATTACATTTTCCCCTAGGACATGTAATTATTTTTATCAATGTCATTTTTTGTTCTGATTTCTCAAAATTTTAACTGCATTATTTTTTATATAAAATCTAAAATATTATTATTATTAAGATAACGTCTGGATGGCACTGTAGTTTTGAGATTTGTTTTTCAGAGCTTCTCAAGTTTGAGGAGATATTTCCATAAATAAACTTGGGGCATGGTGATATAATGAATACATTCCACATCATAAAATGACTCTATCCTGGTTGAATAAAGATTTGAAGTTTCCTAATAGGTTTGTTAGATTTGGATTTGGGGCAAAAGCAGAGCCATGGTCATAGTATGTGTCCTATTGAAACTATTCCAGGCTTGCTTTGAAGGAATTATTAATATAGCTGAGATGAGAAATCACATTAGCTTTCCTTCAATAATTCAAAAGAATTCAGCTTAGTTGCTTTCAAGAAATAGGAGTTCTTACAACTTTGCAATCTGAAATAGAAGAACTTTTAAATATCTGTATTTTTCAAACTTCGTATTTTTCTGTTGGCTGTATGATCTGTATCACTGAAACATGCATGGACCCATCTAAAGTCTCCCAAACCTAGAGAAATAATTTCTGTCTTGCAGACAAATACCACATTGTTGGAAGGTTTTCTCACTAGGGCTATGAATCCAAAATATTCTGTATTTTTATTTATTTTTACTTAAGGCATGAGGTTTTTTTTTTTTTTTTTTTTTTTTTTAATGGATTTGTTTTAACTTTTAAAATGAACCATTGAGGAAATGACCACTTATCTGAAAAAGATAGCACAGGCATCGCCAGTTAGGGTAAAGAATGGTGAATTGTAGACATGAAGAATTCAAGTTTCCTTGGTGCATGGCAGTGGTTGATCCACAGTGGAAAGGCACATGAGAGAGGAAGAATAGAGTGGTCTGCAATTGGGGGGTGGGGTATTTGGCGTGTCTTTTTCAAGACATCCTGTAAGGTTTGAAACTCAGCGTTCTGATTCTTAAAATTTCTACATTAAAACAGGACCACTGGTATATTTAGAGAGGGTTGGCCATATCACCCAGTATATTACCTTTAACATCTTCCTGTTGGACGATAGGTTTTTAAAAGGACTTTGGTCACTGTTGCTGGTGCCACTGTTCTTATCGAAATCAGCACAAAGTCTTTAAATCATTAAAGAATATACTTAAATTCTCCTAAATCTTTCAAACATACCATGAATTACTAACCTGAAGAAGAAAAAAGGAAAATGTTAAACGTGATTAAGTGAGCTTTGTCATTTTCTTAATAATGGGTTGAAAAGTATGTGAAAAAGGTAATTTCACCCTCAAATTGCTGTTTATATATCTGTTTCGCTATTTTTTTAAAATAATTCCATATATTTCTAAGTTAGAAAAACAAACTTTTTAGAGTCATAAATCTGTCCTTGGACTTTTTCATTGGTTAGTGAAATTATTTCTTAGATAAAATGCAGTAAAGGGAAAATATAAGGAGATTGGAAATTAAAAAAAAATTCACACTGAATAGTAATATCTTCATGTTGATATAATTTGGTCATTATTTGGGAAAACAAGTTTATTATCTAAAGTACAAGGTCAAGTAGTAAGGAAGCCCATGCTCAGAAGTACATAAAAAGATCCTTCAGCTAAATCATTGTGACACTATGAACCAGAATATTTTGAGCTCAAAGAATAGTTATATATATATATATATATATATATATATATATATATAGTTAAGGTGGTTAATAAGGAACAATTTGTGAGGCTCCACTTTGTTAGTTTTGAGTTGCATTTTTGTTGCATCTGGTTTTTCTCTTTGTTATTTAAAATGATTAGTTGGAAAAGTGACTCCAATTTTATGTATGATTTCAGGTCTATGTGGTAAATGTAGTTGTAACTTTGATGGGTTGTCTGTGATCAGATTATCACAGTTTATCACCCTTCTCAGTGGAGAAATACTGTTATTCTATACATTGTTACGCTATACGGTATGCTGACAAAGGTCAGTTGCCCTTTATTTTTATCCTTATGTGTCCCCCCCCCCCCCAGTATTTTCTCACTCAGAGGGGAAATGTTTGACTTCTTAAAAGTTCCATTTTCATAGATTATTCTTTGAAAACTCTCTCCATGTTGAACTGATAGAATGGGTAAAGACAGAAAACCTGCAAAATACTGGAAAAATATTAAAAATTCAATTTAGGCTCACTCAGCATTGGTTTTTAAGAAAATGTATCAAATCAAAGTGTTCTTTTTTTTTTTTCTTTCCAGGTTTATGGTTGGCTGTGGGAGATGTGATGACTGGTTTCATGGTGATTGTGTTGGGTTAAGTCTTTCTCAAGCACAGCAAATGGGAGAGGAAGACAAAGAATATGTGTGTGTGAAATGTTGTGCCGAAGAAGATAAAAAGACTGAAATAGTAGATCCAGATATTTTGGGAAACCAGGCTAAAGTTGAAGTCCATAGTGAAGATAAAGCAATGGAATATGAAAAGCTTGGGTTATCAAAGCACACTACAACAAATGACAAAACCAAATATATAGATGATACAGTGAAGCACAAGGTCAAAATTTTGAAACGGGTGAGCCTCTCATTAATGCATTATTTTTATTTAAGAACTTCGGGCTGACTGCGAATTTGAAATTTCTCTTTAGATTTCACTGTTGTGTACGTTTTCACATTTATTTTTCCGTAAAAATGGGTTTTTACTTAAAATGTTTTGTCAGGCTTGGTGAAACCAGGTAGTGACATCTTCAAAATATTCAGATCTTATTTCTTACAGTCTTTTGTGCTATTTCTAGTCTGTAGTTTGGTGCTTGCATTTTCTGTGGTAGAATGTGTGTGAGATTTTGTGGTGGTAGGTATAAATTGTGCTTGCTGAGAAGATTTTCTAAAAAGCTTTTCAGTCCGTAAATATCTATGAGTCCATAAAACCACATTTGGCATTATTTTCAAGTGAAAGAGTTCTCTCTGTAAGGAAAAGTAATCTTAGTTCTTTTGATTTTTGTTCCAGTATTTGCTTGGAACCCGTATCTCATAATGTTTCTCTTAAAATGTGGCCTTTTAAAAAGTTGTCAGTTTTCCCTCATCTTACATTTTCAACTACCTTCTTAAAGTATTTTCTAAATAGAAATTTCAAGATATTAGTCAATTACAGGAGAAATGTACAAAGGACACAGCACTTTATCTGATTAAATTTTATTTTCATTGTCTACTTTTTTATTTCCTGTGATTTTTCTAATCATTGATTTGTTATTCTTGTAGTTAGTGCTAGGGAGGAAACACTGGCAACAAATATATATGGATGGTCAAGTGTAATATTCCAGAACACAACGGACATAAATTAGGAACCTTGGAAATATTTTAATTCGACCATTCAGATTGAAGAACATAAGCACGTTTTCTCTAAAACCGTTTCCATTATTTACAAACTCAGTTCTTGGGACACTCCTTATGTGATAAATCTGGATTAAGTTCCAGTTTGCCAAATCCTTGTGCCATCCAATGTTTCCTGTCTGCCAAGACTTTGTGAGAATCAGATTATGTCCTTCTGATATTTACTATTACTTTTCCTGTTGATTTGATGGCACCAAAGTAATTGATAATATAGAACTGAGCGTCATTGAAAACAGTTTATAGCAAGCCTTTGGAAAGGTTCTGTTAACTTTTAATCATCATTTCTTGGGTACAATTTCTTGGCCATTCAGAAATACAGCTCATTGTTTAGTCATTCAGTTGAGTTATCTCCATCTTGTCTAAAAAGACATTATAAAACATTAACATTGTGAATGTTTTGAGAAACTCCTCTATCCAGTCTCTGTATCAGAAAAGGAACCGAGGTTAGTCTGATACTGTAAATAAATACATGAGCCAAGTGATTACTGCTTTTCTTTTCTTTTTGATACTGAACTGTTGAATCTTATTTGACTAGTCTGATTTTAGTTGATGGAATCTGCTTTTTAAATATCACTTCTTATCCCTAGATTTTATGTTGAACCATTTATTGAGTTCCTATTGTGTGCCAGGCATGGTACCAGATTTGAGTATGTATGACTGATTGAAAAATGTTCCTGCTCTCAAGTAAGTCTAGTTGGAGAGGTAGAAAATAAACAAGTAAATAAAAAAGTATAGGATTCACAGTCTAGAGAAAATTGATTTTTTGTATATACTCTTATCTTCTTAAAAACTATGATTATATATATATACACAAGTATTCTCACTGGTATGATGTGATTTTTTTTTTTTTATAAATTTATTTATTTTTTTGACTGAGTTGGGTCTTCGTTGCTGTGCGCGGGCTTTTCTCTAGTTGCAGTGAGCGGGAGCTACTCTTCATTGCGGTGCGTGGGCTTCTCATTGCGGTGGCTTCTCTTGTTGTGGAGCACAGGCTCTAGGCTCACGTGCTTCAGTAGTTGTGGCGCACGGGCTTAGTTTCTCTGCTCCATGTGGCATCTTCCCGGACCAGAGCTCAAACCCGTGTCCCCTGCATATTGGCAGGCGGATTTTTAACCACTTCCCCACCAGGGAAGTCTGGTATGATGTGATTAATTAACTCCCAAGGGTCTCAGAATTCTGGTTTCATTTGTAGTTCTTTGTGGGTTATAATTAGGACAAAAATAGGTTTGTTCTACCTTATAGGAGTTAAAATTGCCGATAGGTACACTGAGAATTTGATACATTTATAGGTAAATGTGACTTCATTTGTTCTAGAAAGTAGTAAGAAATACAGATAATTGATTTCTCCACAATCCCCCCTTTTTTTCATATCTGCAGCCGACGAAGAGAACTCTTACTATCTTATACCTAATTTTGTTTCTAATGCCATTATTTCTCAATGTTTTTTAGTTCCCCATTACAGACTATTATGTGTTCTGCAGAAAATAGGTGCTTAACAAATGGATTTTGGATGAAATGGTGAAGGTCTTTTTTGCGGTTAATTGAGTTTTATATATCTTCAAAAAACAGTTATTGGGCTAAAGAGTGGAATGTGTTTGATATCTTAATAGGTTGTCAGCTGATTAGTTATTGGGCTAAAGAGTGGAATATGTTTGATATCTTAATAGGTTGTCATACTAATTTTTTTAATCCACATGCTCAGGAGGCTTGCTTTGTATTTAAAGATAGTTTAGTAGTTTTCATTCTAATTAATTAAATACTATTTTTTCTAGGAGTCTGGTGAAGGCAAAAACTCATCAGACTGTAGGGATAGTGAAATAAAAAAATGGCAGCTAGCTCCTCTTCGAAAGATGGGACAACCAGTTTTACCTCGGAGATCCTCAGAAGAAAAAAGTGAAAAAATAACAAAAGAGTCTACAACTGTTACTTGCACAGGAGAAAAAGCTTCAAAACCAGGTAGTAAGAATAATATAAATTATTATATAATTATATTTTATTTCATACACTTTCAGTTAGTATATTTAGGGAAATTTAAAAACTTTTACATTTTAAAGGCAAGAAAAATAGTTTAGGTGATTGAAATAATCATTGAAATAATTATTGGTCCAAATTCTGGGGAAGTACTAAAGAACTTAGTAAGATAAGGCCCCTGCCCTCATGGCACTTAAATACCAATGGGAAATGGCAGATAACAGGTAGATAACAGGTAGACAGATAAAATGGTGTGGTATTTTTAGAGAATTTAGGCACTATAAAGAAAAAGTTGAGTCATGGGATAGAAAGTCAAGGTCAAGGAGAGTGGGGGGGTTTGTTTCAGAGAGAATGGAGGCGGTAATGTGCTCTGGGATCTAAAGGGATGCAGAGTTGTTTGGGAGGAAGGAATCCAAAGGGGGCACAGCCAAGCTGAAGGCTTTGAGGTGGAGATAGTCTCTGCATTTGAGGAGCAAGAAAATCCCTGTGGAATGATTAGAATGTAATACACGAGGGATAGAATGGTGGCTGGCGGAAGGTGAGTTTAGACAAAATTATGTAGGAACTCTGAGACCATGACAGGAGTTTATTTTTTTTGTTCTCAATATAATGGGGAACCTTTAGAGGAATTTGTGCAAGAGAGTGATGGCTCGCTGTGGTTTTCTGTGGAGACTGGACTGTAGGAGGATAGGAGAGAAGGAGAGTAGACTGGTTAGGAGTCTTTAGCCGTATCCTAGGAAAGAAAGAGTGGTAGCTTGGAACAGAGGTACAGTGAGGGAAGTGGTCAGATTCATATATATTTTATAGTAGACTTGGCAGAACTTGCTGTTGGATTAGGTGTAGGTAGGTGAAGGGAAGAGGAGTCTTAGGAGATGATTAGATCAGTGTTGGTGCTGTCTGCAGAGCTGAGAAAGAGATTGGGGAGGAAAATTGAAAAATATGTTATGGGTATTTTGACTTTGAGACGGGTATTAGAGATCCAAGTGGAGATGTTTTGAGTAAATTTTTGGCTGCTGAGTCTGGACTTTGGGCAATGGTATATAAATTCGGGATCTATCAGTGCATAGGTGTTATTTTAAATCACGCACTTAGGTATAAAGAGCTACAGAGAGAGTTTCATAATGCAGGGGCAGAAGCAGAGGCCTTGGGGTGCGTCAGCATTTAGAACGTGGGAGGAAGAGGGATCCAGCAAAGGAGACGAAGAGATGGCCGTTGAGGTAAGAGAACTAAGAGACCATGGTGGCCTGGAAGCCAGGTGAAGTTCCAGGAAGGAGGTAATGATCAGTTGTGTCCGATGCTGTCTAGACAGCTGTTTTGGTGGAGCAGTGGGGACAGAAGCCAGTTACAATGGCGTGTGGAAGTATGGAGGGTGAGGAACTGGAGTAGTGATTATGAATAACTCTCTGAAGGCATTTTGCTGTTAAAGGGAACAGAAATGGTGTAGTGGCTAGAGGTGGATATGAGGTCAGGATTTCTCTTTAAGGAGATATTATAGCATATTTGTAAGACTAATGGGAATGATCCAGTAGCGAGAGAATTTGATGATGTGGGCGAGAGAGAGAGGCTATTGTTGAGGTTCAAAATCCATGAAGAGATCAGAGGGGAATAGGATTCTCCTGGAGGGGTTGGTCATAGGAAAGGACAGCTGATGCATTGTAACAGTAGGGAAAGCTGCATGTGGAAGCACCGGGGACACATGAGGTACGTTAGTAGGTTTGGTGATGGGAAAGTAGCTGACACTGCTTCGCTTCCTCAGTGAAATATGAAGTGAGAAAATCAAATGAGGTCGAAGTTGGAGGTATCATTGGTTTGAGAAGAAAGGAGAAAAAGCATAAAATACATTTTTGGAAAGTGGGAGAGCAAATTTACTAGGACAGTTTAATAGGGTTAGGGTGGCAGATTGAGCTCTCTACTTGAGATTTGTGGTTGTAAATTTAAAGTGAGATCTGTCAGCACCAGTGCTTACTTTCTCCAGGTACCTTCAGCTGTTTGTAGGCTATTTGGGTGAAGGATAAAAGTTAGCTTTCACCAGGTTGTGGTTTTTGCCAATGCTGATGTTTAAAGGAGAGAGAATTAAGATGTTCAGGCTGCAACGGAATGGTAGGTGTTGGGCTACCTGGCCAAAGTTGGTTGTGTGGGAAAGTGAGGACATGAATGGCAAAAAAATGATCGATTTAAGAATTGTTGGAATGAGGAGTTTGTAGGACATTGAGATTCTGAAGATGTGCATAAATTAGTAATGATGGAATGAAAAATCATTTGAAAAGCTTAACATTCAGATTAACACAAATGTTTTAAAACCAGAGGAGATTCATCAATTTTGTGGTATTAGTAAGGACATTACATTATCTGCACACCTAAAAAGTTGAGATCAATTTTTCTAAATAGTTTTTTACAGGTATATGTGTTTCATATATATATGTGTGTATATATATATATATATATATATGAAAAGTAGCTCTAAAAACCATTATCTAATATGGGAAAGGGGTATATACATTTTATAGCATTAGGGCCACTGTTTACTCACTTAATTTCTAATTAAAATTCATTTAGAACTTTTTTTCTTATTGAGGTATAATTGACATATAACATTAGTTTCAGTTGTACAATGTAATGATTTGATATATGTATATATTGCACAGTGACCCACTACAATAACTTTAGTTATCATCTGTCATCATACATAGATTAGAATTTCAATGTCAGGAATATTTCAGTGTGGAATATGGAGTCTGATCTTATGATTTAAAAATGGTGATTTTTAATCAGTCAACTTACATTGTGCATTAAAAAGGAAAATATCTTTTTAAAAGCAATTTAGTGAGTTTTGATATTTATTTAAATTAGGTGCTTATGAGAAGCAAGAGACAAAGAAGAAGAAAACTGAAAAGGGCCCCCCTGGTGCACATCCTCCGGCGGCTCCTGCCTCCAAGCCTTCCACAGACCAGATCCGACAGAGCGTCCGGCATTCTCTCAAAGATATTCTTATGAAAAGGTAACACGCGTTGCTATTGTAGAAGATTGAATAATATACGCTTCATGTATTTGGAAAATAATTGAATTATTCTAATTTTAAGACTTACAGACTCAAATTTGAAGGTACCAGAGGAAAAGGCAGCAAAAGTTGCCACAAAAATTGAAAAAGAGCTTTTCTCTTTTTTTCGGGACACAGATGCTAAATATAAGAACAAATATAGAAGTTTGATGTTCAATCTGAAAGATCCTAAAAACAATGTAAGTATGTTTTGTTCATGTCTGGATCTTTATGCTTCCAACTTTCCTAATACATAGGGATTTATGATTTTCATACAATAGATCTATAATTTATTTCTTGAAGTGAGACCAGTAATTTTAATAGTCTTTTGCTACGAAACTGAGTTATGAATTCTGAACAGTGGTGACTAGTGTTATGCAATGTCTGTTAAAATATAAAATACTAAATCTATCTTAACCCGATTGATGTGAATTTTCTTTCCTTTATGTCCCTTGTTTAATCCAGTTTATTAAAAAATTCATTCATATGTACTCTTCAAAAACACTGTTAAACCAAAATTTGTAGCACTATGTATTTAATACTTCTGATGTAAATTTGAAAATAGAGTTACACTGCTTAAGAAAATAACTTACATTTTGATAAAAAAGAAAGCTGTTTTAGAATATTGTTATTAATTTAAATATGACTAGTTCTAAGAATCTTTTAGCAGGGGAGTAAACTTTAATTGACTCCTTAATCTTTTCCTGGGACTTAGAGGAAATCTGAAAGCTGTGGGTATAGATGCAAACTCCTTACACGTTTGTTTAAGTTTTACAACGTTTTCACACGAGTGATATCAGTTTGTCAGTTTGTGTAATGGTATTTGCCGTAGTGTGTGATATGAGGTATTTTCTGAAGTATGCGAACAGCTACGTAAGAAAAATCTACATTGTACAATCTGCCATCATGGTGCAGGGGATCAGTTACTTTTTGAATTACGTAATATGAAAGCTTTTCTTCAAGTAAATATTTATTTCCTTCAGGTTTATTCTTACAGTTGGTTCTTTGCTCTGGAGTCCACTGTAAGCCTGTTAGGATTTAAACATATGAAATCTTAAAAATATGAAAGACATCACATTCAGTAAAGTTCTTTTATGCAGTATCTTTTATGCAGTCATGGGTTGGCTATTGTGACAGTGTCTGTCCCTGGGAAGACTTAATACAACTTTTCAAAGGTGTTATAATGACTTCACCATACATGCTTCTCCATTATGTCTTGGTTTTTATACAAAATGTGTATTTAGCTCCCTTAGATGGTAAGTTTCTAGAACAAGCTGTCATTTATTCTCTTTGCAGGAGGTGTAATACATGAATCATTAAACATTTGTAAATTAGGTTTCAAAATTTCATCTTCATTTATTACAAGTTTCTATATAGCAGCTCCTCGTTCTTTTAAAAATGTTTTCCTCTCCTTTCCTTCCCATTTTTAAATATCTCCAGATATTATTTAAAAAAGTGCTAAAAGGAGAAGTAACCCCTGATCACCTTATAAGAATGAGTCCAGAAGAACTAGCTTCTAAAGAGTTAGCTGCTTGGAGACGAAGAGAAAATAGACATGTAAGATTATCTGTAAATATGTGTTTGTCTCTATCAAAATATCTACAAATATGTGTTTGTCTATATCAAAACATATTTTTTCAGCCACAGAGAAAAACGATATACACAGAGGTAGTAATTCACCTCATAGTGCACAGCAGCAGACTTGTTCTTCTGTATTTTTTTGTTACTGATCCTCCATTAGCCTATTCTTAAATTTTTTGTTGTTGATTTTTCCTGATCTCTTCTGCTTTTTTCTCATTTCCTCCAGTTATCAACTTACATAACTACCTTATATTTTGTAAATCAGAAGGATAGGAAAATAAGTGTATCTTTTCTTACATTTGCATGTTTCAAAAGCATAGTTTGAAGGTTTTATGAATATTGGTAATTTGTGGAGCCAGGTTAAGTCAGAATGAAAATTTTATAGGTTTATAGTCCTTTAATATTCATTTTCAAATGCCAAAAGATTTCAAGAATAAGGTTTTTTTTTCGTTAACAATTTATTGATAAAATGTGAAGTATCATGTATGAATGTTTATATTCACAGAATACCTTGTGTATAGTTAACTAGTGCTGTCCCAGACCTAACTGATGTGTTATATAACATATGTAGTACGTGCACTGTATTGCATTTTTTTTAACATCTTTATTGGAGTATAATTGCTTTACAATGGTGTGTTAGTTTCTGCTGTATAACAAAGTGAATCAGCTATACGTATACATATATCCCCATATCTCCTCCCTCTTGCGTCTCCCTCCCACCCTTGCTATCCCACCCATCTAGGTGGTCACAGAGCACCAAGCTGATCTCCTTGTGCGATGCAGCTGCTTCCCACTAGCTATCTGTTTTACATTTGCTAGTGTATATATGTCCATGACGCTCTCTCACTTCGTCCCAGCTTCCCCTTCCCCTTCCCCGTGTCCTCAAGTCCATTCTCTACATCTGCGTCTTTATTCCTGTCGTGCTGCTAGGTTCTTCAGAACCATTTTCTTTCTTTTTTTAGATTCCATATATATGTGTTAGCGTATGGTATTTGTTTTTCTCTTTCTGACTTACTTCACTCTGTATGACAGACTCTAGGTCCATCCACCTCACTACAGATAACTCAATTTCGTTTCTTTTTATGGCTGAGTAATATTTCATTGTATATATGTGCCACATCTTCTTTATCCATTCATCTGTCATTGGACACTTAGGTTGCTTCCATGTCCTGGCTATTGTAAATAGAGCTGCAGTAAACATTGTGGTATGTGACTTTTTAAATTACGTTTTTCTCAGGGTATATTCCCAGTAGTGGGATTGCTGGGTCGTATGGTAGTTCTATTTTTAGTTTTTTAAGGAACCTCCATACTGTTCTCCATAGTGGCTGTATCAATTTACATTCCCACCACCAGTGCAACAGGGTTCCTTTTCTCCATACCCTCTCCAGCATTTACTGTTTGTAGATTTTTTGATGATGGCCATTCTGACCGGTGTGGGGTGATACCTCATTGTAGTTTTGATTTGCATTTCTCTAATGATTAGTGATGTTGAGCATTCTTTCATGTGCTTGTTCGCATTCTGTATATCTTCTTTGGAGAAATGTCTCTTTAGGTCTTCTGCCCATATTTGGATTGGGTTTTTTGGTTTTTTTTTGATATTGACCTGCGTGAGCTGCTTGTAAATTTTGGAGATTAATCCTTTGTCCGTTGCTTCATTTGCAAATATTTTGTCCCATTCTGTGGGTTGTCTTTTGGTCTTGTTTATGGTTTCCTTTGCTGTGCAAAAGCTTTGAAGTTTCATTAGGTCCCATTTGTTTATTTTTATTTCCATTACTCTAGGAGGTGGGTCAAAAAGAATCTTGCTGTGATTTATGTCATAGAGTGTTCTGCCTATGTTTTCCTCTAAGAGTTTGATAGTTTCTGGCCTTACATTTAGGTCTTTAATCCATTTTCGGTTTATTTTTGTGTATGGTGTTAGGAAGTGTTCTAATTTTACTCTTTTACATATAGCTGTCTGGTTTTCCCAGCACCACTTACTGAAGAGGCTGTCTTTTCTCTGTTGTATATTCTTGCCTTCTTTATCAAATATGAGGTGACCATATGTGCATGGGTTTATCTCTGGGCTTTCTATTCTGTTCCATTGATCTATCTTTCTGTTTTTGTGCCAGTACCATTTTGTCTTGATTACTTTGTAGTATAGTCTGAAGTCCGGAAGCCTGATTCCTCCAGCTCCATTTTTCTTTTTCAAGATTGCTTTGGCTATTCGGGGTCTTCTGTGTTTCCATACAAATTGTGAAATTTTTGGTTTTAGTTCTGTGAAAACTGACATTGGTAGTTTGATAAGGACTGCATTGAATCTGTAGATTGCTTTGGTAGTATAGTCATTTTCACAGTGTTGATTCTTCCAATCCAAGAACATGGTATATCTCTCCATCTGTTTGTATCATCTTTAATTTCTTTCATCAGTGTCTTATAGTTTTCTGCATACAGGTCTTTTGTCTCCATAGGTAGATTTGTTCCTAGGTATTTTATTCCTTTTGTTGCAGTGGTAAATGGGAATGTTTCCTTAATTTCTCTTTCAGATTTTTCATCATTAGTGTATAGGAATGCAAGGGATTTCTGTGCCTTAATTTTGTATCCTGCTACTTTACCAGATTCGTTGATTAGCTCTAGTAGTTTTCTGGTAGCATCTTTGGGATTGTCTATGTATAGTGTCATGCCATCTGCAAACAGTGACAGTTTTACATCTTCTTTTCCAATTTGGATTCCTTTTATTTCCTTTTCTTCTCTGATTGGTGTGGCTAAAACTTCCAAAGTTATGTTGACTGATAGTGGTGAGAGTGAGCAACCTTGTCTTGTTTCTGATCTTAGTGGAAATGGTTTCAGTTTTTCACCATTGAGAACGATGTTGGCTGTGGGTTAGTCGTATATGGCCTTTATTATGTTGAGGTAAGTTCCCTCTATGCCTACTTTCTAGAGGGTTTTAATCATAAATGGGTGTTGAATTTTGTCAAAAGCTTTCTCTGCATCTATTGAGATGATCATATGGTTTTTCTCCTTCAACTTGTTAATATGGTGTATCACATTGATTGATTTGCGTATATTGAAGAATATTTGCAGTCTTGCGATAAACCCCATTTGATCATGGTGTCTGATCTTTTTAATGTGCTGCTGGATTCTGTTTGCTAGTATTTTGTTGAGGATTTTTGCATCTATGTTCATCAGTGATATTGGTCTGTAGTTTTCTTTTTTTGTCACATCTTTGTCTGGTTTTGGTATCAGGGTGATGGTGGCCTCGTAGAATGAGTTTGGGAGTGTTCCTCCCTCTGCTAGATTTTGGAAGAGTTTGAGAAGGATAGGTATTAGCTCTTCTCTAAATGTTTGATAGAATTCGCCTGTGAAGCCGTCTGGTCCTGGGATTTTGTTTGTTGGAAGATTTTTAATCACAGTTTCGATTTCAGTGCTTGTGATTGGTCTGTTCATATTTTCTATTTCTTCCTGATTCAGTCTTGGCAGGTTGTGCATTTCTAATAATTTTTCCATTTCTTCCAGGTTGTCCATTTTATTGGCATAGAGTTGCTTGTAGTAATCTCTCATGATCTTTCATATTTCTGCAGTGTCAGTTGTTACTTCTTCTTTTTCATTTCTAATTCTATTGATTTGAGTCTTCACCCTTTTTTTCTTGATGAATCTGGCTAATGGTTTATCAATTTTGTTTATCTTCTCAAAGAACTAGCGTTTAGTTTTATTGATCTTTGCTATCGTTTCCTTCATTTCTTTTTCATTTATTTCTGACCTGATCTTTATGATTTCTTCCCTTCTGCTAACTTTGGAGTTTTTTTTTGTTTTTCTTTCTCTAATTGCTTTAGGTGCAAGGTTAGGTTGTTTATGGGAGACGTTTCCTGTTTCTTAAGGTAGGATTGTATTGCTATAAACTTCCCTCTTAGAACTGCTTTTGCTGCATCCCATAGGTTTTCGGTCATCGTGTCTCTGTTGTCATTTGTTTCTAGGTATTTTTTTATTTCCTCTTTGATTTCTTCAGTGATCCCTTCGTTGTTAAGTAGTGTATTGTTTAGCCTCCATGTGTTTGTATTTTTTACAGATCTTTTCCTGTAATTGATATCTAGTCTCATAGCATTGTGGTCGGAAAGGATACTTGATACAATTTCAATTTTCTTAAATTTACCAAGGCTTGATTTGTGACCCAAGATATGATCTATCCTGGAGAATGTTCCATGAGCACTTGAGAAAAATATGTATTCTGGTTTTTTTGGATGGAATGTCCTATAAATATCAATTAAGTCCATCTTGTTTAATGTATTATTTAAAGCTTTTGTTTCCTTATTTATTTTCATTTTGGATGATCTGTCCATTGGTGAATGTGGGGTGTTAAAATCCCCTACTATGATTGTGTTACTGTCGATTTCTCCTTTTATGGCTGGTAGTATTTGCCTTATGTATTGAGGTACTCCTATGTTGGGTGCATAAATATTTATAATTGTTATATCTTCTTCTTGGATTGATCTCTTCCTTATTATGTAGTATCCTTCTTTGTCTCTTGTAATAGTCTTTATTTTAAAGTCTATTTTGTCAGCTATGAGAATTGCTACTCCAGCTTTCTTTTGGTTTCCATTTGCATGGAATATCTTTTTCCATCCCCTTACTTTCAGTCTGTATGTGTCTCTAGGTCTGAAGTGGGTCTCTTGTAAACAGCATATATATGGGTTTTGTTTTTGTATCCATTCAACCAGTCTGTGCCTTTTGGTGGGAGCATTTAATCCATTTACATTTAAGGTAATTATCGATATGTATGTTCCTGTTCCCATTTTCTTAATTGTTTTTGGTTTGATATTGTAGGTCTTTTCCTTCTGTTGTGTTTCTTGCCTAGAGAAGTTCCTTTAGCATTTGTTGTAAAGCTGGTTTGGTGGTGCAGAATTCTCTCAGCTTTTGCTTGTCTGTAAAGGTTTTAATTTCTCCATCAAATCTGAATGAGATCCTTGCCGGGTAGAGTAATCTTGGTTGTAGGTTTTTCTCCTTCATCACTTTAAATATGTACTGCCAGTCCCTTCTGGCTTGCAGAGTTTCTGCTGAAAGATCAGCTGTTAACCTTATGGGGATTCCCTTGTGTGTTATTTGTTGTTTTTCCCTTGCTGTTTTTAATATGTTTTCTTTGTATTTAATTCTTGACAGTTTGATTAATATGTGTCTTGGCGTGTTTCTCCTTGGATTTATTCTCTATGGGAGTGTCTGTGCTTCCTGGACTTGATTAACTTTTTCCTTTTCCATATTAGGGAAGTTTTCAACTATAATCTCTTCAAATATTTTCTCAGTCCCTTTCTTTTTCTTTTCTTCTTCTGGAACCCCTATAATTCGAATGTTGGTGCGTTTAATGTTGTCCCAGAGGTCTCTGAGATTGTCCTCAGTTCTTTTCATTCTTTTTTCTTTATTCTGCTCTGCAGTAGTTATTTCCACTATTTTATCTTCCAGGTCACTTATCCGTTCTTCTGCCTGTTATTCTGCTATTGATCCCGTCTAGAGAATTTTTAATTTCATTTATTGTGTTGTTCATCGTTGCTTGTTTCATCTTTAGTTCTTCTAGGTCCTTGTTAAATGTTTCTTGCATTTTCTCTATTTCCAAGATTATGGATCATCTTTACTATCATTATTCTGAATTCTTTTTCAGGTAGACTGCCGATTTCCTCTTCATTTGTTAGGTCTGGTGGGTTTTTATCTTGCTCCTTCATCTGCTGTGTGTTTTTCTGTCTTCTCATTTTGCTTATCTTATACTGTGTTTGGGGTCTCCTTATTGCAGGCTGCAGGTTCGTAGTTCCCGTTGTTTTTGATGTCTGTCCCCAGTGGCTAAAGTTGGTTTAGTGGGTTGTGTAGGCTTTCTGGTGGAGGGGACTAATGCCTGTGTTTTGGTGGATGAGGCTGGATCTTGTCTTTCTGGTGGGCAGGACCACGTCTGGTGGTGTGTTTTGGGGTCTGTGGCCTTATGATGATTTTAGGCAGCCTCTCTGCTAATGGGTGGGGATGTGTTCCTGTCTTGCTAGTTGTTTGGCGTAGGGTGTCCAGCACTGTAGCTTGCTGGTCGTTGAGTGAAGCTGGGTGCTGGTGTTGAGATGGAGATCTGTGGGAGATTTTCCCTGTTTTATATTATGTGGTGCCGGGAGGTCTCTTGTGGACCAGTGTCTTGAAGTTGGCTCTCCCATCTCAGAGGCACAGCACTGAGTCCTGGCTGCAGCCCCAAGAGCCTTTCATCCACATGGCTCAGAATTAAAAGGGAGAAAAAATAAAAAGAAAGGAATAAAGAAAGAGGCTAAAATAAAATAAAGTAAGATAAAATAAAGTTATTAAAATAAAAAGAGATTATTAAGAAAAAATATTTTTTTAAAGAAAAAAAAATTATGGATTGAACCCTAGGACAAATGGTGAAAGCAAAGCTATACAGACAAAATCTCACACAGAAGCATACACATACACACTCACAAAAAGAGGAAAAGGGAAAAAATAATAAGTCTTGCTCCCAAAGTCCATCTCCTCAATTTGGGATGACTCGTTTTCTATACAGGTATTCCACAGGTGCAGGTACATCAAGTTGATTGTGGAGATTTAATCCGCTGCTCGTGAGGCTGCTGGGAGAGATTTTCCTTTCTCTTCTTTGTTCGCACAGCTCCTGGGGCTCAGCTTTGGATTTGGCCCCGCCTCTGCGTGTAGGTCGCCTGAGGGCGTCTGTGCTTCGCCCACACAGGACAGGGTTAAAGGAGCAGCTGCTTCGGGGGCTCTGGCTCACTCAGCCCGGGGGGAGGGAGGGGTGCGGAGTCCGGGGGGAGCCTGCGGTGGCAGAGGCCAGCGTGAGGCACGCCGTGCCTTCTCCTGGGGAAGTTGTCCCTGGATCCCGGGGCCATGGCAGTGGCGGGCTGCACAGGCTCCCAGGGAGGGGAGGTGTGGAGAGTGACCTGTGCTTACACACAGGCTTCTTGGTGGCGGCAGCAGCCTTAGCGTCTCTTGCCCGTCTCTGGGGTCCGCGCTGTTAGCCGTGGCTCGCGCCCATCTCTGGAGCTCCTTTAAGCAGTGCTCTGAATCCCCTCTCCTCGCGCACCAGGAAACAAAGAGGGAAGAAAACGTTTCTTGCCTCTTCGGCAGGTCCAGACTTTTCCTGGACTCCCTACCGACCAGCAGTGGTGCACTAACCCCTTCAGGCTGTGTTCACGCCAACCCCAGTACCCTCCCTGCGCTCCGACCGAGCCGAGCCTCAGCTCCCAGCCCCGCCCGCCCCGGCGGCCGAGCACAGAAGCCTCTCGGGCTGGTGAGTGCCGGTCGGCCCCGATCCTCTGTGCGGGAATCTCTCCGCTTTGCCCTCCGCACCCCTGTGGCTGCGCTCTCCTCCGCGGCTCCGAAGCTTTCCCCCTCCGCCACCCGCAGTCTCCGCCCGCGAAGGGGCTCCTAGTGTGTGGAAACCTTTCCTCCTTCACGGCTCCCTCCCACTGGTGCAGGTCCCGTCCCTATCCTTTTGTCTCTGTTGTTTCCTTTTTCTTTTGCCCTCCCCACGTACGTGGGGAGTTTCTTGCCTTTCGGGAGGTCTGAGGTCTTCTGCCAGCGTTCAGTGGGTGTTCTGTAGGAGTTGTTCCACGTGTAGATGTATTTCTGATGTATCTGTTTGGAGGAAGGTGATCTCCGTGTCTTACTCTTCCGCCATCTTCCCCCCCTCTCTCTATGTATTGCATTTTTAAAACTAAAAAATTCTGAAAGTTACCAATGCTGAGAGTTTTATTGGGGGTTTGTGAACTTGAAATATCTTTGAAGGTGAAGGGAATATGTGACTTCAAATTATTGTGACTGCAAGATAGCCACATTATCCACTGCTTTTATTATAATGGCCTTAGAGTATTAGCTCTTTATTTTAGAAGATAGTGGTTTCTTATATATTAAGTCTACACGATTTACCTGATCTTAAGCATTAATCCTCCATGTTGATCTTCTACCAAATTTAGTTTGATGTGCAAGAGGCCTTAATTTGATACATTACACTAAGTCACATATTTATTTACTTTCCCCTTGTATAGTTTCTCGTGTTTTGCAAATATTATCACCATCTCTTTTTTCCCTCCGTATCCCAAATGTGCACGTGCCTCTCTTCTTAGAAACTGTGGCTGCAGGTGCCATCTGCATGGGAGACCTGCTGTTTCTTTCTTTGGGCTGTGTATGTGATTTCTTTCTTTAAAGGAAGATTTGCACTTAACAGTGACAAGACAAATGACCGGATCCGTCTTTACCTTCCTTAACCCACTCCCCTCTCAGCTACCTTTTACTAATCCTGTCTGCTCTTGCGTTTTTATTATGCTTTGTTGCTGAGCTTGTTCACTGTCACAAAGTATGTTCCGTCAGGAGCCTTCTGATGGGGGATTTGCCCATTTCTGTTGTTTGACTAAATTTCTGCTGCTGTGGCAGATGTTAGAACATCAAGTTAGGAATCTAAGAGGAACTTGATTGTTATTTCTTTGTGGCACCTGCTGAAATACTAGGTCAGAAAGCAGATTTTAAATGTAAATATCATGTTTCATCACTTTGCAAATTAGATTACACTTCAGCTGCCTCCAGTTACTGTACATGTAAAATTCTCCAGGCTGACGTATGAGCTCTAATTCTTAAAACCCCAGCACTCAAAACTGACATTTGCAAGTACTCAGTATATGTTTGTTGCTTGAGAGACTACCTAAAGGTTAAAAATTATCTGTGATTTTAACTGTGAAGTTTTCTTTAAAATATGTCCTATTAGACCATAGAGATGATTGAGAAAGAACAGAGAGAAGTGGAAAGAAGACCAATCACAAAGATAACTCATAAAGGTGAGATAGAAATTGAGAGTGATGCTCCAATGAAAGAACAGGAAGCAGCCATGGAAATTCAGGTAAATTATGATAATAAAAATAGCATGTTTTATAGTGCTCAAAACATGAAGATTCAGAAAAGATTTATTTGCCCGTTTTTGATAGAAGGGAAAATGTTTATACTTAACCATTTTCTTCTGTTAATACTTATGGTAATATCAAACTGAGCCTCACTCACATTAATGATTCACTTGGAATATAAAAATAAAGGGGGGCAGACTTCCCTGGTGGCGCAGTGGTTGCGAATCTGCCTGCCATTGCAGGGGACATGGGTTTGAGCCCTGGTCCGGGAAGATCCCACATGCCACAGAGCAGCTAAGCCCATGTGCCACAACTACTGAGCCTGTGCTTTGTAGCCTGTGAGCCACAAGTGCTGAGCCTGCGCTCTAGAGCCCGCGAGCCACAACTACTGAAGCCCACACGCCTAGAGCCCGTGCTCTGCAACAAGAGAAGCCACTGCTTCCTCTTGTTCTTAAAGTAGAAAAAAGAATTTTTTAAAGTGTGTATTTATTAGAGTTGTCTATATTATTGGTTTAATGTTGTTTTGAGAGTGTTTAAAGCATTGTTTTTCTGTACATAGTGTGCAGACCACCTGCATCACAGGCCTCGAAATCTGTAGGTGCTTCTTAGACTAGTTTGAGAGCAGGTGCGGCTTTTCTTACTTTCAAATATCAATGAGAAAATAATAGATATTGTTAGAGGCCTTGAAGAATGAGAAATATTTGAGTTTTTGCTCTGTTTTATGCCATAATTAACATCTAGCATTTATTTTTTAAAGCGTGAAAAACAACCTATGAATGGAGCAGTTTCATTTTGGAAAAATATCAGTATGAAATATCAGATGGTTTAAATAATTGAGGCCAAAGTTTTTCTGTTAACCTATTTTCACTCTCACTGTTGTTAGGAACCTACAGCTAATAAGTCAGTGGAGAAGACAGAAGGATCTGAGAAACCGAAAGAAGAGATTGACTCCTTGTCTAAAGATACCACTAGTCAACACAGACAACATCTTTTTGATCTTAACTGCAAAATTTGCATAGGTAATTTGAAGTATTTCTTCCTAAATGTTGCTTCCATTTTGAAAGGGGAATACATGTAAATTGTAATTTAAATAGGTTTTTGTTTTCCCAGTACTGGTGCAGAGTCAGATTGTGACTTAGTAGTAGTGAAATCAACTTAGTAAGTAGTTCACTAGCATTTCGAAAACAGAATAGAGAATATCATGGTGAATTGCACTGATAAAGATAAGTATGATTTTGAGAGACTTTAGTTCCAATTATTTATGTATAACAAAAAAACCCCACACATGCATACGTACATGTATACACACACATGTGCACAGACACGGGTATGTGGAGTGTGTGTGTATGTAAGTAATGGATCATGATATAAAATGTTACTTTACAGATCATGATAAAAATCGCTGAAAACCTGCTTGGGTAGGCCATATGAAAGATTTTCGTCTTCTGTCTAAGAGCAGTGGATAGTGATTGAAGGGATTTTAGCAGGAGAATGATATGATCAGCTTGGAATTTTATGAAGATTTCTCTGACTTTGAGTAGAGATGATGATGAAAGAAGCCAAGAGAAGAAGGCGCGAGGCTAGGTGGCAGGCGTTTGTGCACTAGTGCAAGAGGGAGATGCAGGTGCTTTTAATTAAAGGGAGGCTTTGAGATACTCAGGTAATATTGACAGATGTTAGAGGCTGGGTTTAGGGCATAAGAAATGGGGATGTGTTGAGCAAGAGTTTAAGTTTATATTCAGTTTATTGGTAAAGGTGGAGGACGAGAGTTTTTTAAAACTCTAGAGATGTAGCTCTCGATTTTTATTTTTTTACTATGGTATGCTAAAGGACTAATACATACTTTGTTCAGTAAGATGAAAAATTTTTTAGGTTAGTTAACATGCTGCCCTCCATCATTGTTTTAGAGACTAGGCAGCTTTCTTATAATAAAAATGACGTATCTTCTCAAAATTGTGTGTTCACAGTTGGTACAATGCTAAAGACTTAAAGGGCAGGGTGTTTTTAGACATTGTTATCCCTGAAGAAAGCTATCCATGGTTTACTAGTATTTTTAGTATACTCATATTTCAATAAATTTAATGGTAGCACACAAAATATTTGTTAAATACTACTGGACTTGACCTATTTTCAGAAAGTTTGAGTTTTTCTTCTTGATTCTATAGAGAAAATCAGTGTCATTTTCTAAACTTTACTAGTGTTTTTTCATGCTTAGTAACTAAGTAGCATTGTAGTATGCATATGTCATGGACTGCTGCTATATGTAACACGAAGTAGGGATACAGATTTGTTTTACTTAGTTCCTCATGTTACCTCTCAAGACTGTGGGAATTTGTTGTAGTTTAGTTTAAAAAATGCTTGATAGGGAATCAGGAAACCATTTTTAGGTTCTGGTTGTAATGTTTCCTTTTCAAAAGCTTGTCTGAGTTGTTTAACATGCTCTTTTTTTAGTTTTTCACATCAGTAAGGGAGGTTGTTCTAGAACTCATTGTGAGAAATGATGATAGTTACAAATTACCCCAGGAAATGTATGGTTATGCAACAGTGCAGTCAGGGGAACTGAATAACTTTAGAAGTGAAAATGGATGAAGTTACAGAAATTTCAGTTTACAAAAGTGGTATATTTTGGTATTTTCTGGCTTCAGGTCGAATGGCACCGCCTGTAGATGATCTTTCTCCAAAAAAGGTGAAAGTTGTTGTTGGAGTATCTCGTAAACATTCAGACAATGAAGCAGAAAGTATAGCAGATGCTTTGTCTTCAACCTCAAATATCTTGGCCTCTGAATTCTTTGAAGAGGAGAAACAAGAGTCTCCGAAGTCAGCATTGTCTTCTGCTCCACGGTAATTTTCTGTTAGTTATAATTTCTATTCTTTATAGCTCTTTGCCATATTATACTTGAAGTCTTCAAAAACTTTAGAAAAGTGACATGTTTCTTAAGAAAGAAACCTTTCTTTTGAGACAGTAACTGTACCTTCCTGTACCCTAATTGAGATTTTTTAAAAGACTCTAAAAGTTAATTTAGAGATTTTGAGTGTGTGGGGACTTGACTTTAAAACTCTCTTTAATTGCATTAGCTCCAAGAGGCAGGAGATAAGTCATTAAAGAAAAATTGCTTGCATTTCTCTGGACCATATTAGTCCACAGGACAGCCTAGAAGAAAGACTTTATAAAAACATGGCTATGTAAATATAAGTACATTAAAGTGAAAATATAAACTCTTTAATCATAGCCTTTACATATTTTGGTTTTCTTGACATGCTAAAATAGAAATGATTGATGAGTAAATAGAAAATGCATTTATTCATGAGCAGATCTTTAGGCTGAAAACTTCTTAATGTCATTTTTTAGTCCAGAGATGCCTGGAACTGTTGAAGTTGAGTCTACCTTCCTGGCTCGATTGAACTTCATCTGGAAAGGTTTTATCAACATGCCATCTGTAGCAAAATTTGTTACCAAAGCCTACCCAGTGTCTGGTTCCCCTGAGTACTTGACAGAGGTACTGTGAACTTTTCTACCCTTCTATGCCTGGGTTGACATATATGTTTCTGAAGCCAAAAGGTAAAGAAACAACATAATAAAATAAAAATATTTAATTTTCATTCATGATAAAAATATTTATTGACAGTGATCCTTAAACCATTCAATTAATGGAATTATGAGTCCACAAATGGAGTTTTAGAACTGTAGAAAATTGTGCCCTGAAGTATTAAATCCACATGTCCTGTACTCTTTGCAAGATGTATTCTCTGTCAGAATTAAAGATTAATGAGAGTCTGCGTGGATATCTAAGTTTTTCTTTAAGTACAGACTTACGTAAAAGATGGACATATTTATGGCCTTCAGTGTTAGCTTGTCATGGAGAGTTTTTCATTGTTATCAAGTCTTGTAATTCCCCTACTGCTTAAATTTCCCCAACTTCATGACTGTGGTTCTTACCTGCCCATTTCTGTGAATATAGATATACACCCAGTTGACCCTTGAGCAACACAGTTTTGAACTGCACACGGATTTTTTCAGTAGTGAAAACCACAGTACCACATGACCCGCAGTTGGTTGAATCCTCAGGTGTGGAACCGTGTATACGGAGGGGCAACTGTAGGTTATACTCGGATTATCAACTGCACAGAGGGTGGGCACCCTTAATTAACCCCCATGTTGTTCAGGGGTCAGCTGTCTAGTTGAGACTCGCCAGTTAGTTGACAGTCCTGAGAGGAATGACCTTGGTTGCTGCAGTGGTGCCCTTGGTTGGTTTTATACCTGAGGGAATAGGAAGGGACTGCTGTGCAGTATTTATGGGAAACAAGCAGCTGTAGTATTATAGTATTATGATAAGTGAGAAAGTACAATGTTTTCTGAACTTTTTTGAATCAAGTTTGTATTTCTCTGTGTTTATGCAGAAGGAAAATAAATCAGTATATGTGTACTGTATTTTTGTTGAGATTATATTTTGCTATTATGTTCATATCTAACATTTTTTCATTCATTCTCAGTCTGCTGACCATAAAGGCAAAAGTTTTTTTAAAAATGATTTCAGCATTTTGTAAAACGTAAATCATATATATGCCTGTTCTTTTTTAAGACTAATATAAACTTTTCTTTGTATTAGGATGAAATTAGTTTGATTCAATGTAGTGTTGCTTATCTAATCTCCATCAGCTTATTTGTCTAGTTGTGTTTTTGATTAATAAATGACCTAATTATTTTACATATAGTTTGGTTGGCAAGTAATATTTTAGATACACTGATTTTATAAGAAAAAAATTCAGTGCTTTTCTTTTTGAACAAATCTGTTTAGAAATTTAGTCTTTGATTAGTCCATGGTGAAGATAACTCTTCTTTTAAATGGATAACTAAGTCCTAAACTACAGGACCCTTTTGATTTTAAACAAAACTATTATTCTCTTTTCTGAGCCAGTTTCTGTGTGATTGCTTTCCAGAACTCCACCTCTGCTTTCTACTTATTTTTAGTTTGATTTGGACTAAAATCCCAAATAAAATAAAGCAATTAATCATTTAAATTTAATTGAATTTATATTGATTTTTTTTATGATTTTTCTCTCTTCATAAAAAAAAATATACTGATTAAAGTTTCAAATATTCTTAATTGTACAGCTCTTGATTGATTTTATGTATAGTCATCTGTTCTCAGAAAGATTATGCCTTTAAAAAAAAAAAAGAACCTTGCATTATTACAATGTTATTCTCTTCTGTGCAAAAATATACTCTATAATTAAGCTTGATAACTTCTGAAATCCAACTGTTAGTGATAAAGGCATACCCCAGCTCACTACCACCAAAAAAAGGAAGGGGAGGTGGAAGGGGAAAAACAATGGCCCCTAATATTCTGGAATCTGTTGTACTCTCCCCGGCTTGTCAGAGTGGGATGCTGGCACTGCTGCTTTGTCTTGATCTCAGATTCTTTCCTAACTGTGTTTTGGGCATCCACCTCAGTCACTTGGAGTTGACATTTGAGGTAAAGCCTAATTGCTCTTCCTGTACTTTCTTATGTTCTCTGATGCATTTTATAATCTTACTTGTTTTTTTATCACTATTTCATATTAGTCTTAGAGCTAAGTTTGTATGAAGTATAGACATTATAATAAATACAATCTGTATACATTGATCACCTTCATGTCGTTACCACAGGATCTACCAGATAGTATTCAAGTCGGTGGTAGAATATCACCTCAGACAGTTTGGGATTATGTGGAAAAAATTAAAGCCTCAGGAACCAAGGTGAGGAGAACTTTTTTCACTCTACCCATATTAGAGAGTATTTGAAAAGTAAACCACTGAGAGTTCTTGTGCAAGGTCCCTTGGGGAGGGAGCCAGTACAAGTACTAAATCTACATAGTATGCCTGACAAAGCTGAACTGTAGCCATTTGCTAGAGCTCAAAGCCCAGCATTCCTTTTGTGGTATGCTCTCTCAGTGATTTCTGTCATTGTTTTGAAAGAAATGTTTTAGAGTAAGTATTGAGATTTCATCCTGGAATTTTGCCTTGCTTTGATTGTAGACATGTGTTTTAGTTGGGGCATAGGCTAAGCTGTTGGGACAAAGAGACCCTAAAGTTGTTTATTTTCCTGCTATGTTAGGTGGGTCAGTAGTTCAGGGCTTTAGGCCGTTCGATTCAGCAGGGATGAGGCTCCTCTGTCTTGTCATTTTGCTGTTTGCAAGACTGTTGTCCTTATCATTCAAGCAGGGTCAGAGCTGACTTAGCAGCACCAAGTGGGAAAAAAAGAATGTCTGTCCAGTTGTTTTAGAAGCAAGACCTAGAACTTGCAGTTATCTTTTCACTTCCTCTAGCTTCCACTGGCAAGAGCTTACTCATAAACCTCATGGCTACTAAGGAGGCTGGGAAGTGTGATCTCTATTGGATGGCCCTGTGCCCAGCTAAAAGTTAAGGGTTCTGTTTGTAATAGGAGGAAATGAGGAGGATGGATACTGGGAGGTAATTAGTAGCCTCTATAGCAATGTCTCTCTTTTTCTTTTCTCTCTCTATATCTTCTATCATTTCTTTAACTCAAAGAACGTAAACTACACAGGAATATTTAATCATTAGAAGAAGTCATTTTTCCCTCCAAGGATGATAATACCCAGCATATTATAGACATTCAAAAAATAAATCTTGAATAAATGAACATTAACTTTTTTATCTTTTATGATCAGAAGTCTTTAGTAAGATTAGTAGTGTTCCATAATGGATAATCTTCAGCTGAAAATAATATTTTTTCCAATATAGGTTTTAGAATTTAAACTGATACTGTATTAGAATACAAATAAAACTTTGAAGCAGTATAAAAAAAATTTACTACATTTACTTTCACTTTCTCATGATAGCAAAAGTCGTAGGAAAGTACTGGGAGGTGTTACTCTTGGATGTTTTGGGAATGCTCTTGATCTGCCCCTCTGGTACTGCACAGTGTGCTTCCATTTGGGCTTGGTGGCCCCAAAGGAGGACACTCTGGATGACAGACCTCTTAGAAGAGGCAGAGCCGTAGTTCAGCTCATTCACGTGTCTTCTCTAGGATCTTGCATCAGTTTAGGCTTTGCAGTAGATCTGGCTCTCCCCGTTTCATGTTTCATGAAGAAGCATCCACTTTTCACACTACCAAATTAACACCAAATTGGGACTGTCTTTTCTATCTGAAACAAAGCCAAGAACCCAGAGGCAAGCAAATAAGTTCCTCAGTAAGCCGAATGGTTTTACAGAATTTATGGCTGTGTGTATTTGAGGTCTTTTAGCCAGCCCCCTTTATTCCTAGATTCAGTCCCTCTAACTGGGATTATCCGTGGATTTGTGCGTTTCTGTGTGTGTGTGTGTACGTGGTGGGGCGCTGGTGGTGGCTGCTGTTAATTTGCAGTGTGCCGAGCATATAGGCAGCCCTCTGCAGAAGTGACTCCATTGGAAGTGAGGACACAGTATAGACATCAGGAGACGTGGCCTTAAATGTCTTCTCTGCCACTGACAGCTGTGTCACCTTGCACAGGTTAATTACCGTGGGACTCAGTTTCTATGGGACAGTTTCAGATAAAACAAATCACCAGTGGATCAGCCAGGATCTTTTCCTAAGAGTTGTTTCCTTTTAGTATTCATATCTGCATTTAAGTTGTAAGCCACGTTACTTGGTAACAGTCATAAAATTCAACAGATTATTACTAATTGAGAATGGTATTTAAAACCAGGCTGTTGTTTAGGTTATTGTTTTAAACAACCATTTGTTATTTGCTTGAATAGGAAATTTGTGTGGTTCGCTTCACACCTGTGACTGAAGAAGATCAAATTTCTTACACTTTGCTGTTTGCATACTTCAGTAGCAGGAAGCGCTACGGAGTGGCCGCTAACAACATGAAGCAGGTTAAAGACATGTACCTAATCCCTCTGGGGGCCACGGATAAAATCCCACACCCTCTTGTGCCCTTTGATGGACCTGGTAGGTATTCGTTTAATAATAGAATATGAATGAAGTGAGGTGAGAGGCAGGGCTGGAGCAGGAAAGCTGAGTCTGCTTTCCTTCTTGGGGCCCAGCCCTTTAGATCTGCCGTGAGAGGGACAGGCACCCACTGAGGAGCCTGTAATAAGCTAGATGCAAAATTTTACTCTTTATTGTAATGATTGAAAATGACTATTAATTGATGTTTTTGATTTTGTACAGGCCTTGAACTGCACAGACCTAATCTATTGTTGGGCTTAATTATTCGTCAAAAACTGAAACGGCAGCACAGTGCCAGTGCTGGTGCTGGTCACACAGCTGAGATGGCTGAAAGTGTACCAGTAACATTGCCGCCTGATAAAAAAAGTAAGGTAGAAGTTTCCACAGAGGAAGCAGCAGAAGAAGAAAATGACTTTTTTAATTCTTTTACAACTGTGTTGCACAAGCAAAGAAATAAGCCTCAGCAAACTCTTCAGGAAGACCTTCCAACGGTCATTGAACCTTTAGTGGAAGTCACCAAACAGGAGCCACCAAAACCTTTAAGATTCCTTCCTGGGGTCTTGATTGGCTGGGAAAATCAACCTTCTACTCTGGAATTGGCAAATAAACCTCTTCCTGTGGATGATATCCTTCAGAGCCTTTTGGGCACTACTGGTCAAGCATATGAACAGGCTCAGTCAGGGACAGAACAAAGCACTCTTAAAGAAATTCCATTTATAAATGAGCAAGGCGACCTGAAAGCAGAGAAGGTAGATACAGTGGAAGCAACTGATGGGGAAGCCAAGGAAGTGAAGGTTAAAGGAGATAAGCCTTCAGAGTCGGCAGGTAGTTCAGTAGGAGAAGAGGCGTCCGGAATGGGGGCCTCTTCTGTTTCTGCCGGGCCTTTGACAAGTCTTAGTCTCAGAGGTAAACCACCAGATGTTTCTACAGAAGCATTCCTAACAAATTTATCGATGCAGTCAAAACAAGAGGAGACGGTGGAGAGTAAAGAGAGAGCGTTAAAAAGACAGCAGCTACCAGATCAAGAGAGTAACTTGCAAGATAATTGGACTGCAAACACTAGTTCTCCCTGCAGGTCTAATGCAGGAAAAGGAAACATAGATGGTAATGGGAGTTGCAGTGAAAACCTTGCTGCTAACACGACACGGGCCCCCCAGTTTATCAACCTGAAAAGGGACCCTAGGCAAGCAGCAGGGCGAAGTCAGCAGGCGTCTGCTCCAGAAAGCAGGGACGGAGATAGCTGCCGGAATGGAGAGAAGCAGCCCTTGCTTGGCCTGTCGCACAAGGAGCACTTAACCGAACAAAGCAGTGTTGAGGAAAAGTTGCCTTCTGTAGAGAAGAACTCATGTATTCAGCAGAGTGATGATTCCGGGGTTGTACAGAACTCGCCATCAGTAGAAAACGTACACAGTTCTCAAACAGAACAAGCAAAACCCTTACAGGAGGAGATTTTAATGCAAAATATTGAAACTGTGCACCCATTTCGAAGAGGATCAGTAGCAGCAACATCTCATTTTGAGGTTGGAAACACATGTCCCTCTGAATTTCCTGCGAAAAGCATCAGCTTCACTTCCAGAAGCACCAGCCCCAGAACAAGTGCAAACTTTTCACCCATAAGGTCACAGCAGCCCAACCTTCAGCATCTCAAGTGTAGCCCGCCTGGATTTCCATTTCCAGGACCTCCAAATTTCCCCCCACAAAGCATGTTTGGATTTCCGCCACATTTGCCACCCCCGTTGCTTCCCCCTCCAGGCTTTGGCTTTGCTCAGAATCCCATGGTTCCCTGGCCACCTGTTGTTCATCTGACAGGCCAACCGCAACGTATGATGGGTCCCCTTTCACAAGCGTCAAGGTATCTAGGCCCGCAAAATTTTTACCAGATTAAAGACGTTCGGAGGCCAGAAAGGCGCCATAGTGACCCTTGGGGTAGGCAAGACCAACAGCAACTGGATAGACCGTTTAACAGGGGTAAGGGGGATCGTCAGAGGTTTTACAGTGATTCACACCACCTGAAAAGAGAGCGCCACGAGAAGGGGTGGGAGCAGGAGTCCGAAAGGCACAGGCGCAGAGACAGAGCCCAGGACAAGGACAGAGACAGGAAGAGCAGGGAGGAAGGGCACAAGGGTCAGGACAGGGCACGGCTGCCACACGGGGAGCGAGGAGTGGACGGAAGAGCGAGCAGAGACAGCAGGGCTGTAGACAGGAAGGCAGACGCGCCTAAGGGTGAAGACCAGGAGAAGGACAGAGAGCGGGAGAAGAGTAAGCATAGAGAAGGCGAGAAGGACCGAGACAGGCACCACAGAGACAGGGACCACACCGACAGAGCTAAAGGCAAAAGGTGAAGCCGGCAGGCTGCCGCAGGGGTACACTGAAATAGCTGTTAAACGTCGTCTCTTTAAAACTTCGTATGATTGCCTGCTAGGATTGTGCCGTCTTTTACATTTTTAATATTGGTGGTTTGCAGAGCAGTACATTCTGTGTGTCGGTGCGGAGTGCTCTGGGCCAGTGCTCATCATCCCTCTTCATACCAACTGCCCTAGTTATAGGAATTTAATATTTTTAAAAGTTTTACATTGCTGTATATTCAAAGATTTGTTTTATTAATATGCAATAAAGGCTTAGAAAGTTTAGTTTTATTCCTTAATCGGTAAATATGGTTAATTACGGAATCTATTTACTGCCTCTAGTGAATGTCCTTTATATAATGACTAATTTGAGAGTAACGTGTACTCTGTACGTTTGTTTTAAATTGCACTGTTTTTAAAGAAACTGTAGAGGAGCAACAAAAAGCCAAGCAACTTGGTAATTGGATTATATTAATCATTCAGTCGAGCAGTTTTTGACCAAGAATCAGAAACCCAAGGAGTACATTTATCGCTTTAGTCTGCACTCATTGAAGGCGTTTGTTACCGTACTACAGCTTTGTGGTAGTCCATTGTTTTCCTTTTCCTTTTTGGCTCTTCAGAAACTTGAATACTTAAGCTTGTACATGATCTTGTGTTTTGCTATCCTTTTTACTGTACAATGTAAATATTTTAAGGAATATTTTGATTCTAAATATGATAAAAGAATTTCTCACCTATTTTGTGTGTGTGATTTGAAATTCAGTAGTAAAATAATTTCTTTGAGACTTTAAATACCTTTAGACATTGTTCTTCTCTTACTCAGCCAAGAGCATATAGGCTTAAGATGAGGAGAAAAACGATTTCTTTATCTTAGATTGTAGGCTATTAAGATAAATCGTGTAGTTCTGAAGAGGCTAGAATTTAAAACTGCCACTGAAAAACTGTGCAGCTATAACCCACTTTGTAGGTATGTTTCTGAAAACTGGTACACCGTCAAAATTTGGTACACTGACTAATCATTGTAAGACCACAGAAATTTTATTTAAGAGAAACGTATTGTGAATCTTTCTGTAAAACGTGTAATTAACTCTAATTTGTTTGGGGGGTAAATAACTACAGTGTCATATGCTCGTTTTTCTTGAAAGCACAGGGAGGCTATTGCTAATCCAAACCTAAATTTATTTACACCCTTAACTACATATACTGTATTGATTGCTATAATTTAAAGCAGTGGCTACCAAATGATACCAACACTTGAGACCAGAAGGAGGGAAAGAAAGGCCAGTATTTTAACTTACCTGTATTAATGAAGAAAAATATACATGACTTCACAAAATTAAGAAGATGAAGTTTGTTTTCCTAAAAAGTCTACAGATTATAGAGTTAAAAATGGGTTTTGAAACTGATTCAGCCTTGCTCTTTTTACTGGAGAGAAAATGAGTGGAAATTCAAAACCAAACCATTTTGTCTAACTTGCAGCAACTTGAGACCCCCCCTTTTTTTTGTCATCCATATCCTCTGAAATTTATCATCATATATGTTCTAAAACAGAGGACTTGTATTCAAATAAAGTTTTTTTTTTAAATTTGCTCTACTTTTCTTTTGCAAGCTGACTTGTTAGAAAACAAGTCAGTCTGCCAACAAAAAAACCTAAGGTCAGTCAGCTTTTGCACCATTATGAAGAAATTGTTCTCAAGGTTTTACCAAAAAAAAAGCCCCCAAACCAAAATAAAAATTAGCTTTTTTATTTTCAAATACACTAATCCCTTGGTATCCTTTGGGGGACTGGTTCCAGGAATCCCCCACCTGTACCAAAATCCGCGGATGCTCAAGTCCCTTATATAAAAGGGCATAGTATTTGCATATAGCCTACGCACATCCTCTTGTATACTTTAAATCATCTCTAGATTACTTGCAATTTTATAAACCTAATACAATGTAAATGCTATGTAAATAGTTGTAAATGTGATGCAAATGCTATGTAAATAGTTGCGGGTGCACAGTAAATTCAAGTTTTGCTTTTTGGAACTTTCTGAAATTCTTTTTTCCTATCTGGTGGTTGAATTCAAGGATGTAGAACCCACAGATACGGAGGGTCAACTGTATGTGTGTCAGTAAATCTGCTTTCACTGCTCTATCTGGTCGAGGGTTGATGAGACACCAGATTTCTTTTGCAAGGTACAAGAAGAATGGATTAACCAATTGAAGAAAGCCTTTAAGTCAGGTTTTGATTACCTCTTGGCCAACAGTTTTTTATACATGTTGTTGGGAAATTGAAAATTCTTCCTTCATTTCTCGTAGAATCACGGTAGATCCCGTACAGCCCTTTGTTGGTAATGACCATCTGGTATTACAGGGCTGCTAAATGCTGGAACCAGCTCTCCTAACCGCTGGGACTGAAACATTGTGGAGAGTAGGTATGGACGTGTTGAGTATTTTGAGGCTTTTAACTTGTGAGGAAAGAAAGAAAAAGAGAAAAGTTCTCAAATGAGTAGTAGTAGCTCCAAAGCCATTCTCATTCTTTCAGTTTCACCTACCAAGCATCCTTACACATCCTTATATGAAGTTCATCTTCTAGTTTCTCCTGTTTTAAGAAAAGCTTGCTCTTTAAAAACAGTTGGATGTTTTCAAAAATTTAGAGCCATCTTAAGACAGTTTATACACACCGGTTAGGTAAAATGTACCGGGATGTCTCAGTACTTTTCAAGTCCGCCCTTCGGAAGCCTCGTGTCGGTAAGAAAGCCTCCATGAACACTCCGTACGTCGGGCCTCATGTTGAGCGCTTTATGGGAACCTCGGTCAGCCTGCAAGGTGACGACTTACCTTAGAGCTGAGGCAACTGGGACTTAGAAAAGTTGGAAACTCATCCAAGGTTAGACTGCTGTTGTCAGAGCTGGAATCCTAGCTCAGTTCTACTTTTCTCCAAAGTCTGAATGTGTGGTGGTTGTGCTCTGAGAATGGAGAAAGGGAGAGGGACAGAAGCCTGATGATGACACACGCCTTTCACAGCCCTTTTTCTCTCACCATCACACCAACCTGTCTGAAACGCCACAGGGCCACCCGTTCCTCAGAGTGAGCAAAAAGACATAACCCAAAGTCTGGGTTCTCCTGTACAGATTTGCAAAGTTTATATTCATTTCAAATCCTAATTCTGCAGTCCTCTTTTATTAGTTTTCTATTGCTGCTGTAACAAATTATTACAAATTTAGTGGCTTGAAATCACACAGATTTGTCTTACGCTTCTGTGGATCAAAGTCTGATGGGGATCTCAGTGTTGTCAGGGGGTGCGCTCCTTTTCTGGAGGCTCTGGGAAGAACCCATTTCTGTGCGTTTTCCATCTTCTGGAGGCCACCCACCTTCCATGCCTCATGGCCCCTTCCTTCATCTTCAGAGTCAGCAACATGGGGCTGAGTCTTTCTGCCGTCTCTGACCCTCCCTTCTGATTTCCTCTTCCACGTCCAAGGACCCTGTGAGCACAGTGGACCCACAGAGATAATCCAAGATAATCTTATTTTAAGGTCCACTGATTAGCAACCTAAATTCCATCTGTGACCTTAATTCCCCTTTTCCTGTGTAACCTAGCCTATTTACAGTTTCCAGGGATTGAGATGTACAACTTTGAGGGTCATTATTTACCGTAGCTCTTAACTTGCTAATTGTAGCTTAAATTTTAGGTGAACCAAATCCTAGTTACAAGTTATTTGGAGTTATGAAACATCTAAGGCCATAGTAAATGTTTAAAAGTTAAGAAAAATAATACCAACAATAGGAAAGTGGAGTGACAAGCCACTTGGATATTATTAACGTGTTTATGTATGTGCGATAACATGAAACTACTTGTCAGCTGGTGAATTTGCATACAGCTGTTCTCAGTGTTTTTAATAGCGGCTGTGTATAAATCAAGTTTAAGCGCATTGTGAGAGCTTGCTGGTGAACAGGATCTTATTAAAGCAAATAGTTTAATTTAAATGTTCGAACATGCTGGTTGCATTATTCCCATCTCCTCAGATCCCTCTAAAACAATGGTCAGGTTGTCACTTAGTAATGACCACAAAAGGCAGTTCACATAGTCAGCACTTCTGTCTCCCCAGGCAAATCATGAATAAAATTGGTTACTGCTCTTATGAAGGTGCCAACCACCCTGATCCTTTGGCTTCTGTTTCATAAAGCATTTTAATTCATGTATAGAGCAAGAGGGTACATGAATGGGTGAGTTGAAACACACATATTAGGTCAGTAGCTAGAAGTGTCCTAAAAAATGAGTTCACTGTTTTATAGGTAAATATTTCTATCTCTTGGCTAAGGTATTTCAGCTTACTTTAAAAAATGTTCTCATGTTTACATTCAACACTTTGTTTCAGAAGCATCATGACAGTATAGTAAAATGATCTGAAAGGTCCTTAGCAATTATTTTTATTTTGTGATGGAAAAGCATATCACATAGGAAATCTTCAACGCCATCATCACTAGGATAAGCAAAAACAAATAATATTGATAACTTACCACATGAAATTTTGGATTTTAAGGTGAAAAAATATTTTAACCAAGTCATTCTTACGGGAGAATCTCTAGGTAGCAGTGTTCAGTTCTTCTTTTGTGCCTATTTTTCAGGCGTTTGCTACGTTTTTAGAATTCAGTGGTGAGCAAACCCTAACCCTCCAACCTCTTGGAGCTTGCAGTGTGGTGTAGAAAGGCCAGTGGTCACATCTGAATGTAAGACTACAGCTGTGAGAAGCAGCTTTAAAGCAACAATTCTCAAACTTACTGGTTTCAAGGCCCCTTTACACTGTTAACAGTTTTTTTGGATTGTGTCTATCCTTATTTAGCGTATTAGAAATTACAGTTTTTTAAATTGTAAAAATAGTTGTTTGACAGTAATCCCATTATATGTTAATAACATTTTATGTAACATAACTTCCAAGCTAAGTCAGTTTAGTTAAGAGAGGGGTCTTTTTCGTGTTTGTACGTCTCCAGTGTGTCTGACTTAAGAAACAGCTGGATTCTCTTATCTGCTTCTGCATTTAATGTTTGGCAGTATGTCATTTTGTTTGAAATACATGAAGATCTGGCTTCACACATTTGTCCTTGGGAAAGGAAGAATCTGTCTGGATCCCCTGAAAATATCTAGGGGCCCTCGGGTCCTTCGACTCTACTTTGGGAAGTGCTGCTTTAAAGAAAGGCACACTGTATTATGAGAACATGTGGCCAAATGTGATGGGTGTGTGGTAATAGGTAAAGTTTCCTTGAAGCTTTTGTAGCCTTCCTAAAACAGCTTTCTTGCCTTTTTGCATAAAATGTGTATCTTTAAAAGTCAGCTATCAAAAGGAATTTTTTTAGAACACTGTGATCTCAACTCCAAAGTTAAATGGAATGGTATGGACCAAAGCAAATTTAGGTCACAGTTTTTCAGCATAGGTTGGATGGAGTTGTGTAGTTTCTATTAAAAAACAAAACCTTTGAATTGATGCATAGACATTCTGCAGTTCTACCTTACATTATATTTTGCTCACACACTTTCTAATGTTGACAGGAATAGTATGGGGACACTTTGTGTCCCATCGAATAATGCCGAAGTGCTTAACTTTGGTTTGGGGGCTTTGCAAGACTAGCTTTCTGATTGCAATGGAGTGGCAAAAATAACAAGTAAAAAAAAAAAACCTGTAAAGTTCTGCAATGATAAACTGTTCATCTAGCTGCTTGGTATAGACCAGAATCTGTACAGGCAGATTTTGATTATTAATAGCATTGGCAAGTTAAACTGTGCATCAATCCTATGTGTAAAGTCATTTCTCCATTTAATAGGTAATTATAGATTTTTCCTTTTCAACTTCACATGCTCCTATTACCAAGATTTTTTCCTCCACACGGTCCTGTTCTACCTGTTAGAGCTTTATGTCGGTTATGTGTTGTCAGTTGCTTTCCTGGTGGCAAAATTGTCATAAATACCAAACTCTGAAAATGTTAAGTAACAACAGCAGCAATGACTGTCTCCCAATCTGAACGGTGGGAGGGTGAAAATGCTCTTCACAGTTACACCAGTAACTGGTGTTTGGGCAAAATGTACTTTCTCAAGTTATGCTTTTAATGGCACAGATATTATCAGGACAATAATGTTCAATAACATTATTCAGAACCTGTTTTATGTGCAATTTGGAGACCTGTAGACTTGAATGGTTAACTATAAATGCAGTTTAATTTTAAAATTTGATCAGTTATATAAGTACATGGTTTAAAAAGTCAAGGAATTCTACAACATTTATAAACAAAACCCAACAGTATCTGCACTGCTCTCCGGAGATAACCGCATCCAATTCTTTTAGACATTTCTTAGGATATTTGTGAATGACATGTATATGCTATCTTTTTAAGTTAAAAAAAAAAAACTATAATATCCACTGATAACTTACTGTGGAAGACAAGGATTTAACTTTCACCAACTAACTCTCCTTTCCCCCATCTCTGCCTCCCCACATTCATTCAGTGATTTTTGGTTTAAGTCTGTGTTCAGATTTCACATTATTTCAATCATATAACTATTCATAGCTGAGCCATGTAATAGACTATGATATTTCCTTTGTTAATAATTTTAATTTTTCCTTGGCTAATACTTTTGCCTTTTTCTTACTTTTCTTTGTATGTATCACTAATTCATTTTCACCTAAATTCTATTTAAGAAACAGTTCACAGATGAATAAACACTAAATGAGCTAATGGAGTGAAAACTCAGGACTCAGAGAAATTGGATGTAGAAAAAATGACCAAAATATTTTCTTCAGCTATATTTTATAAGCTTATAAAAAAAAAGTGTTAACATTTAGACTATTTCAGGTAATAGTAAACAGTTGATGTTCAGTAAACAGTATGCCAAAGAAATAACTATCAACTATATTTACATATATATTTTATATATTTAAATTGCTAGTTTGTTAACCTAATCTTGTTCATCACCATTATAAACATTGTATCCTTCTGATTTAATTAAGTCAATTTTTTTTGAATCCTGAAAAAATACATCTTTAATTTTGCCAACAAAACTTCTTTTAAAAATCTCTTGAGTAACAGTATTTACCTTTCGGCCATATTCAAAGCCCCCTAGATAACAAATACCATCATAGTTTAGAGCAACAAACTTTTTATGTGGATCAGTATCCTCAGAGAGAATTAGATTGTCATCTAGGTAGGCCTTAATAAGAGTCTGATTTTGAATTATAATCAAATGGTGCCATTTATTGCAACAGAATGTACCATTGCTGTAAATCATAGGTACAGAGATGCTTTCTCCTAAGTTAACTGCAATTTTCAGGGTCTGATTATGGAGACCAATTGCCAGAAAATCATTTTCTTCATTTTGAGCTCTTCCTACCCATACAATTAAACCTTCTGTTTCAGTAGTACTGAAATTTAAGGATATAGTAGTGAACTGAAGATTTCTCATTCTGTAATCTGGATCAGTGTATTTAATGTAAGAATTACCCATAAATTTTGCAGTTGAAAATGAAGTGTTGTTTTCACAGTACCTTCCCACCCAACCCAAAGTACACAAACAACTGTAAGAAAATGATTGGTCAGGTATACATAGAGATTGGTGGAGGCAAAGATTATTCAAACAGTACACAGACTGGTCACATGTATTTCCTGCCCAGTGTGGCGAGCAGCTGCAAGAAAAAGTTGCGCCATGTACTATACATTCACCCCTGTTTTTGCACACATTGTACCCACAGGCTGTCCCATCACAGTCACCTACATTTGAACCACCTTTTGCTCCTAATTCGTTTAATTGTAATTCTTGATTATTTATAATAACTTCTCGGACACAACCTTGAAAACCTACAGGTTCTTTCCCTGTTGCCATGGGATTTACAAGATGTAAGGATGACACTCCTCCAATATAGAAGTCGGTATTTGTGTCCAGGGAGCTCATTTTAGCGTTGGCCTTTTCTGTTACATTTATCCCATCCAAAACCAGGTAGCTTTCTGCACCATCTCTTCCTGCTTTAATCACATGCCAAGTACTTCTATTAATAGTTACTTTTTGGAGAGTTTCTAGAACGATAGTTCTGTCACCAAGGTTGTAGCGGAGTTGAACGGAACCGTTTACTAAAGAGATACATAAAAAATCACCTGTGGAGAAAGAAAAGCAACAGTAAAATGTCACTTCATTAAAAACTCTTGCCCCTTTTTGGAGAAAAAAGATTACAAATCTTGATCACAGTTAAGTTAGAGAGTTTTGTGTCCATTTACAGATCAAAATATATCTGTATACATTCATACCTATATCCTGTATTCTTTTGTTCTGGAGTTGGCCACATGTTTTCCCTGGTTGTAAATATTTCACACTGAATGAATGTATTGTGGTACCAAGTTAAAGTGAGGTTTTTCTTTAATGGTTTAAAGTTAAGGATAAATGTGTAAAAATTAAGTTGGATGTTTTACTCTGAGCCACTGATGCTGTTTTTGACAGACATTGGTGGTGGGGGGAAGATAAGAGAAGTGTTGACTGGAAAAAATGCACAATCTACAAGTTGAGAATTATGTTTTATTTGGCGGACTTTCTAAGGACTTCAAGACCTGGGGGACAGGACTCTCAAATCACTCTGAGGGACTGCCCTGAAGAGGCGGGGCGGGGCCGGGGTGCGGGGAGACGGATGACAGCAGGATATAATCAACAAAGACCAGGTGGTCAGAACATCAAAAGATTACTGTTAATTAAAGAAAACCAGACATCTCAAGGTAAGGAATTTAGTGCTTTTCTATGTATGGGAAGATGCAGGAGTCTGGACTCACTGAAATCATTCCTTTGACATGGCACCGCAGCTACCTGGGGCCAGTGTCCTGTGCTTTTTCATCCTGGGTCTCCTCAGGATGCACCGTCGGGGGTGGCTGCAGCAGCTGACTGCTTGATGTGGGGCATCCTGTTTCCATCCTGCGTTCCCCCAGGGATCACCTGGGGAGGCTGCAATGTGGTGGCTTGATGGCTGCAACATCCTTTGTTTACTGATAGAGCAGCAGCATTTCTCCTTCACAGAAGTAAGAGCGATTAGCGGTGGTGCTATGATTATCTCATATCGTGTGCTTTCCAAAGTTTCAGCCGTGCTCTTGGCAGCAAGCTCTATCTACAAGTACGCAAATCTCTATGAGCTCCCTGCTTGGGTGTTTTAAAGGCACCTCAAGCTCCAAAGTTTCTCTGTTTGTGAACTTCCTTCCATACACCTGGTCTCCTTCAGCCTTTCCAAACTCAGTTAAGTCACTCCATCCATTCAGTGATCAGATAAAATATTTAAGTGTGATCCTGGGTCTCTAATCAAACAGGTTTTACTAGCATTTTGGTTCGTTGTAAACACCTTCATTCTGCCCACTTCTCTCCTGCCACCTTAGTTAAATTTACTGTCCTCCAGCTTGATCTATTGGGAGAGCCGCTCCACTCTTCTTGCTTTCCAGTTGATTTTCTAATCTACACTGAAGCTCAAGTGATCTTTGCAAATGAAAGTCTGATCATTATGCTATCTTTTAATGGCATTCCCTGTTGGGATAAGAACCTAGATTCTTTAAGGTATAGAGACTCCCTCTCCAGTAGCCTTACCGGGAGTGTGCTCCCCCCTCTCCTCCAGCACCACTGACCTTGTTAGGGTTTACCCTTTTCTTACAGAACCTTTGTGTGCGTTGTTTACTTGGAACACTCCCCCATCCCGCTCCACCTACTCTAGGTGACTCCTGCCCATCTTTCAGGTCTCGGATCAAATGCCACTTCCTCAGAGAAGTCTTCCTGGATTCCACTATTGCTTTAACAGCACTAGTTTTCTCTCCTTCACAATATTTATCTCATTTTATAACTCTATAGTCATGTCTGAACAAATCTGAATACATAGGATCCAGCATGTGTATGAAGTTGCAGTGAGGCATTCAGAGGAAAAGCAAATGCAACTCTCCATGCCTGGGAAAAGAATGTAGCCCTGCAAGGTAAGATTACTTCCAAAGGGCAGCAAAGTGTTTAACATAGCAAACCATGTAGAAATCTTCCTTGAGACTGTATTTTCCCTTCCCCCTAACATTTCACAACCAATAAAATGTTCCCTTTTCTCGTCCAGGGAGATTTCTTGACAAGTGATACTCTCCTACATGCATGGTCCACACTGTCTCACCTCCTTCCAGCACCCAATGTCTGTTCTTTTTCCTCCCCTTTGTGGTCCACACCAGACTATTCAAGGATGGTTGGGAGACCTAGCAGCTCTAAAGTCACGCACCTCTTGTTTCCACCTGTATGAGCCCATGCAAAATATGGTTGTCTTGTTTTTAATCATTTTCCTCATAGAGAATTTCTAGTGAATATAATCTACATCATTACATCCGTGATTATTTGACTGACAGCTGCCTTATCCACCAACTTGTAAGTTTCCTGAGAATAGGATGTGTGCCTCTTTGGCTTAACACTTTATCCTCTGCACCGTGCACAGTGTCTGGCACAGAAGATGCTCATAAGTAATTGTTCAACTAAGAAATTCCTTTTGTATACTTGTGGGGTGAGATGACTCAGTATTTCTCAACAGCTAGTTTTAGGCTGAAAGCAAAAAACAAAAACATCTTTTCCCTGTAATATATATAAGTTTAAAAATTTTCCCGACAAAAGGAAGAAATTCAGTTTATTCATGGATTTTCTAACATAAACACCATTTTAAGCCTAAAGAAAGAGAGAAGCTGCATTATAAGATTTTAGGTTATATATGAAAAAATTAAATACAGATTGAATCATCTAAATTTTTATACCACAGAACCTAGAACAATGAAATATAATTGATATTAAGTTTTAAAATTTATAACACTCCGAATATACTTTATGGCCTGCAAGTGGGCACAAACCTCTTTCACAGGATCATAGAAGAAGTTTCTCTTGCTACTTGTAGCATGTTCTATAGTAAATAATCCTCAATAAAGAGCTACGTTGGAATAAAAAATATCTAAAAACTGATTAGGAAAGCTGAAGCTGTGGTCTGTAATATTACTGGCCAAGTTGACAACCAGAAGAAAGATCAAGGAGAATAGCTTCAGCCAAGGAAGGCTAATCTTAACGCGACTTTGCTTGTATGCTCTTGTCTTATTTCTCTTTTATTGTTCAGTTGTTTGAATATTCTTTAACTTTACATTGTGGGTGACGAGGCTTTTTCAATACACATTTATCTGTGAGGATTGTAACCACATCAAGATGAATTCAGGCTATCTGTGATTAATTGGTGCTTAACATAAAATTGATTTTGTATCAAAAAAGCTCATTTTAAGGTATTAAATATTTAGCAGAAACAGATAAACAAGTGCCGAGGTTTATCTCTTTAAAATTTCTTTCCAAAATCAGAGATCTAAAATCAACTAAGATAATTTTTAGGTTATTTTGTTTTAAATTTTGCACTATTTAAAATTATTCAAATTATTAAGCTCTAAAGAGAAACAGAAACCTTGTTAATTGAGAATTTGTTTTTCTACATATGAAAACCTAACTGGCTGCTGATATCTAAATTTGTGGGTTTTGACGTTGTGTATTAAGTATTTGGGCATTTTTACTAATAGCTGCTCTTAGCAGAGGATCAGCTAGAAGACTTGGTTAATGTTTATATCAGACATAGCTCTTAGAGAAGTTCAAAGTACGGGGCAGTCACCTGTATTTTATGCAACCTTAAATGAATGAAACATACTTTACCACCTGGTTATTAATAAATAAGTTTATGCCTTTCATCTGATAATTACCTTCAGGTTAATCCAAGTCTGAGAATGTAGAGTATAGATTTAATATTTTAAAGTTTTCATGAGTTCCTTAAATAATTGTCAAATGCAGCACCAGTTATGACATGAAACTAATCTATTTTCATCTCTGTTAATAGTGCCTAAGGGCATAAAAAAGGAAAATCTTGGCTGTTATGAACTGAAATACAAAGCTATTTAGATGTAAGAAAGTGTGCTCCCTCTCTCCTATGTGTGTTAATGTAAATGAGCTTTTTATTTTATATACATAAATATAACTATCCAGTGTACTGATTATAAAACGATAGCACAACGTTCTTGGCCAGTCACAGTCCTGAATATCTCTTGATTTTCTGCCCTTATCATACAAAGGTTAAACTTGAGTTTTTATGAGCAATACAACTTAATATGATTGTCTTTTAATGTCTCTTGATTTAAAAATAGAAATTTTCTGTTTGTACATGATTCTCCCATTTGGCATTTTCACGGGGAGATTTAAATCAATCATACATTTAAAACCAAATATCAAATCTCAGGAGAACAAAACTCTTCTAAGAGATTTATCTTTTTCCTTTGAAATTATCATCTTTTCTCCTTGAAATTATTTTGAAAGTATTTTACCAGTGCCTTGAGATGGAACCACTTTTGTCTAATTCCCTGAGAGTCTCATTATTTAGCAGCATATTGAGACACCTTTAAAAGAACTCCTTATACTAGATTGTGAAAATCAGAGCATCATTTTTGTTCACTGTTGAAACAAAATAAACTGATTTATTTATCATTACCAAAATTTCATTTTCTGAGAAACAAGTTGAAAGAAAATCCAAATGTAAACATTTAAAAATATTTGGCAGTAGAAATGTAACTATATAGGCAAATGTCTTTGTCAAAGTTCTGGAGAAAGATATTATGAAGATGGAAATCAAGAGTTAGCAATAAAAACTCAAAAATCAAAATTTCAAACTGAAACATACTAAAATATTTTTATTTCATATTATTTTATGATAATTTATGCAATTTTTTATAGTTAAAAAACATTTTTATAAACTTATTTTGGAACATGGGTCCCAGGTTTACTATTTAAATGACTGAATAACTTAAAGGGATTTTTTTGAGTTATAAATGTGGATGGATTTACTGGGAATGTATCAGTCATGCCTTCCTTTCCTTTATCTTTTATATGCATATTTTGTCCATTTTGACATAGGACTATTATGCATAGCGGCAACCTCTTTTTTTGATGGAATTGTTATAAAGTTGAACATATGCTATATTTGGACTTTGCTAACTGTAATTCTAACAAAGCTCTTGCTATTTTGCTAACTTTCATATTTAGGAGTCAATTCAAAGCATACATCTGCAGTGACAATAGAACAAAAAAATCAAATGTTTACATATTTTATAGACTAAGTGACTTAAAAAAATACTCTATGACACATCACTTAAGAGCCTATTAGGAATTCATTAGAATATTTTTTTTTCCCCAGCAAAGATCTTGCCAACTTTACCTGACTCTGCTTTTAAGCGTTGGGCAACATAGAATAGGATGCCATCTGCAGTAAGAGGCTGGAACTGCAATTGAATATGTGTCTTTTTTCGAACAGGAAAGGAAGCAAAAGACATCCAGGATAATTCGTGGCTTTTGAAAGATGGATCACTTATAGACAAAGCTTAAAAAACAAAACAAAACAAAGACCTGAATTTCAAAAGTGTATTTCTCATAAATACAATACATTCACATCGTTTTGTCATTTAAGAACTTACCTTCCAAGAGTTGCTTCCAACTGAACACATTGAACCTTGGTAACTGTTCTAATCCCACTAACTAGAGGCCAGTTAAAAAAACCTTCTGTGCTCCTTTTGTTTCTTACTGTGTGACACAAATCCTCTGCTCCAGGTTGCATTATAGAAAGGCTTCAGATGCATAGATTCTGAGAATATCTTTTTCGTATCTCAAAAATGTGAGATTCTAGGGAATGTCTTTCATTAAAAATGCTTACGTTAAAATAGATTCAAATAGGGGAAGATAGAAGGCATCACTATATGAATTATTCTTCAGTTTCTATATATCTGATTAAAATATAAATGTAATCAAGTCAAGAGATATTTTAAGTTATTATATATATTTTTTTAATTTTTATTTTTTCTTTATTATTACTATTATTTTTTGGGGCTGCGTCTGGTCTTAGTTGCAACATGCAGGGTCTTTGTTGAGGCCTGTGGTCTTCTCTAGTTGTGGCGCACGGACTCCAGGGCGTGTGGGGTCCAGAGTGCATGGGCTCTGTAGTTTGCGGCACGTGAGCTCTCGTTGAAGTACGCAAGCTCAATAGTTGTGGCGAGTGGGCTTAGTTGCCCTGCAGCATGAGAGATCTTAGTTCCCTGACCAGGGATCAAACCCGAGTTTCCTGAATTGGAAGGTGGATTCTTTACCACTGGACCACCAGGGAAGTCCCTAAGTGATCATATAAATGGAAATAAATGTCAGTTTACTTGGCATTAATTTAGGACCATACCTCTGCAGAAAGTGCTAACTCTTGGGTTTTACTTCAGGTTAAGCATGAGAAAATTCATTTCAATATGAATTGAAGTAGAATCATTTATACAGATTTATAGTCCCTGAGATATTACTTGTTGCTTCTGTGTATAACTGACCAGATGGGAATTATGAGATGAAGAAGGAAAGTTCTGAACACTTGGCAGTTTTTATCTCTTTACGGAGTCTATATTCCTTCTTTCTTTCTCATTTTATAATGTGACAGTGCTTCTTAGTGTGTGTGCTGGTTCACCACTTACCTTGAGCCATTAATCTAGTTATTTTGTCTTTTCTCCCTCTGGGTCAGGCCTGTACTAACTGTTGTCTTTCCCTTTTAGGCTGATAGGTATCTGGTAAGTGTTTACCCCAGAGGCATTTGCTGATTTTTAAGCAAATACATCATTCACTTTGACTTATTGCAATTCAGAATGGCAGAGGTTAGAATCACCCGGGGTAGTTGCTAAGGATGCAAAGTCCTGTACCTCATTGCTAGAGCATCTGAATTATTAAAACTGAGATGTGGTCTAGGAAGTATATTTTAATAAACATCCAGGTATTTCTGACTTAGGTGTCACTTGAACCATATTTTCATAAACACTGAATTAAAGTTTATATTAAGAATACAGAGAAGGTTTAAAAAGTGTGTCCTCTTGAAATTATTTTTTTAAGTATTACTAAAGCAATACCTATTTATTATAAGTCATTTAAATAATACGGAAGAATGTAAAGTGAAAAGATGAAATTTCATTGTTCTTTCTCTTCTCTTAATTCCCAGGAACCACTATTAACAGTTTATTGAATATTATATAGCCAGGCCTTGTTTTTCAGTGCACATACAATTAGTGTGTGTGTATACCTAGTACCTGATTTATTTCACATAAATGAAACAATATTATATATAAACTGTACGTAATATACTTGCCTTTTTTTACTCAATAATCTGTCTTCACGAAACTTTGACCTTAGCGTGTTTTGCCTATTGGTTCTTTTAAATACTTGCACAGTATTTTAAAAAATAGACTTGGTTAAAAATAGTCCACGGTTTACTTAGTGTTCATTCTTAGTATACATTCTGTGGATTTTGACAAATGTATAGTGACATGTATCTACCATTATAGTATCATAAAGAATAGTTTTACTGTCCTAAAAATCTACTGTGCTTCATTTATGTACCCTTCCCTTCTCCCCTCTCCCTGGTAACCACTGATATTTTTATTGTCCTCATAGTTTTGCTTTTTCCAGCATGCCATAGAGTTGGAATCATACAGTCTGTAGCTTTTTCAGATTGGCTTTTTTCAATTAGTAATAGGTATTTAAGGTTCCTCCATGTCTTCATGGCTTGATAGCTCATTTCTTTTCAGCGATGAATAATATACCACTGTCTGTAAGAACAACAGCTTATTTACCCATTCACTGACTTAAGGACATCCTGATTGCTTCCAAGTTTCAGCAATTATGAACAAAGCTGCTATAAACAACCGTGCACAGGTTTTTTGTGTGGAGATAAGTTTTTAACTCATTTGGTTAAATACCAAGGAGTGTCATTGCTGGATCATTGGTAAGAGTATGTTTAGTTTTGTAAAAATTGCCCACTGTCTTCCAAAGTAGCTGAATCATGTTGAATTCCTGCCAGCAGTGCATGAACATCCCTGTTGCTCTACACCACTTCTAGCATTTGGTGTTGTCAGTGTTTTGGATTTTTGCTGTTTTAGTAGGTGTGGTATCTCACAGTTGTTTTAATTTGCAGTTCCTTAATGACATATGATGCGAATCATTTTGCTTATGCTTATTTTCCATCTGTATATCTTCTTTAGTGAGGTGTATGTTCAGATCCTTTGCCCATTTTTAAATTGGGTTTTTCATTTTCTTGTTGGTGAGTTTTACAAGCTCTTTGCATATTTGGATAACAGTCCTCTCTCAGACGTGTTTTTGCAAATATTTTCTCCCAGTCTGTGGCTTGTCTTCTCATTATTTTGAAAGTCCTCTGCAAAGCAGAAGTTGTTAATTTTAATGAAGTCCAACTTAATTCTTTCTCTCATGGGTCCTGCCTGTGGTGTTTCATCTAAAGTCATCACCAAACTTCAAGGTTATTTAGATTTTTCTCCTATCTTCTACTTTTATAGTTTTGTATTTTACATTTAGGTATATGATCCATTTTGAGTTAATTTTTGAGAAGAGGATAATGTCTGTGTCTAGACTTTTTTTTTTGCATATGCATATATAGCTTTTTCAACACCACTTGTTTGAAAGACTATCTTTTTTTCCATTGTATTGCTGTTGCTCTTTTGTCAAAGATTAATTGACTGTATTTGTGTGGGCATGATATTTTATAGAATGGAGGTAGGATAATTTCCTTAGCAGGATCTTATTATTATGAATGGTTTGTAGCAGGGATAAGGCTTTATTTTATAAGCAGATAACTAATTTTTTTAAATTAATGAATAGTTCATCCTTTTGATCCATGATTGGCACCAGGTCTTCATATGTTTTCATCACCTTCAAATTAATATCTTGCATAACCTTTTCTCTGCTGTCTCCTTTTGGAGAAAGAGTTTGTGGGAAATATTGATCCAAATAAAGAACATATATAGAAAACACCTATCAGACTAGGTTTTGTGATGGTACCTATCTGGCTTTACTACTTTTCCTTGGTTGGACTGAGCACCTGGGAGGTCTCAGGAATGGGAGAGATCAGTCAAGAGCAGCATGATCAGAGGACCACCCTCTTTCCAAACAGCAAGGACAGGAATTGTGTCTTAGGAGGTTTCTCCTGAAACCTCCTGTTGTTGATACTGGGTCAGCGCCAGAACCAGGAATTCTCTATGCACATGTGAGCTCATGATAAGACAACTGATCGCCCCCCCCAGTGCTTCTCCAAAAAAGTGACGGGTAAGAAACAATATGTAAAGGTCACTGAACTAAAAATCAAAAGAAATAGATTTTATTAGTAGCTCTGGCATTGTATGTCTTGAAAAGGTACTTAATATAGACTTATTTCTTTTTTTATATAATGAGGAAGACTTTCTTGACTCTAATAGCTTATTATTTAATTAAGCATTCAATCATATTTAGAAAGTACTGGGAGAAGTAAATTTTCTAATAATGGCACACATTCAAAATATTGGTGTGAGATATTTAAAAAGAGGTACATTTTTATTTACCAGGCTTCAAGGAGGGAGTAGAACAGGAAAAATACCTAAGTTCTATATGACTCAACTGTTTCTTTTACAGATTAAAAAAGAGTGAAGGGGAAAATTGACAGGGCCATACCAGCTGCTGAGTCATTGAGTAATTTCCAATTATTTCTTGTATGCCTACTAACTCCTGAAAATCATCAGTTTATGGTGAAGGTATTCCACATGTATTTTGAACCATAAATGTAATACTTCCTGATTTCCATCTTCTAGACTTGCTAACCACTGACAACCCTCCTTATCCCACCACAGGCAAATGTTTGTGCTAAGACTTCCACTAGGTTCCCAGAAGTAGACTTAAAGGATTTTGGCTGACTGTCAGAGGTGTAACGGTAAAACAAACAAACAAAAATTCCTGGTGCTTTCATCTTTTTGGGTAGAGATATTGAGCAAACTAAATAAACATGTACTATGCTAGATGTTGATACACCCTAGAAAGAAAAATTAGGGAATGTGTATGTAGGCTCAAGGAAAGTGATATTAGAATAAAAGCTTCAAGGAGAGGCCTATGAGGATCACTGGGGAGGGAGGGAATAAAAAGGGCAAGGCCCCGTGGAGGGTTCTTGCCATGATCAAGGAACAGGAAGGCGTTGGTGTGACTGAAGGGCAATAAAGAAGAGGAGAGTTTAAAGGGACAAGGTCAGGGGGGTTATGGGGACCAGATCACATTGTAAAGAACCGTGAAGTATCTGAGATTTTATCTGCTGGCAGGCTAATAAGTTAGTGTGCCAAATTATCATGGATGATAGCAGAAAATACGAAACTCCTGGGTCAGAAACAAAGGACAATTTATTCCTTACAGTATTAGCAATAGCCAGAGTGTCAGAAATTTTGTTTACTTAGAGAGGAAATCTGAGGTCAGAGACACAAATTTTTTATAATGGGCAGTGAGCATGCTGTGGTGCTCTGAAGGAAGTCACTATGTCTATCTTCCAAGGATGTTTTTTACATAAACATACTAGGAAAGATAATCCAAAACAAAAGCAGCAGTGCCTGTGCTCAAAAATTGTGCAGAAACCTGAGAGACCCATAGGAAATTGTCTACACATGGATGGCCCAAAAGTCCATCATAAAGACTTTGGCTTAGACAGAATGAAATTGGAAATCACTGGCAAGGTTTGAACAGAGGAGTGCCATGATCTGACTTAAGTTTAACCGTATCACTTTGGTTGCTGCACTGAAAGTGACAAAAGCAAGGGTGAAAATAGGGGTCTCCCTGTCAAAGAAGTGATTACAATAATACTGGTATGAGATGATGGTGGCTTGGATCAGAGAATAGAGTGGAAGTAGTAAGAAGTGTTTAGATTTCAAATCTATTTTAAGGTTAGAGTTGACAAGATTTACTGAAAGATTACATGTGGGAAGGAAGAAGAAGAGGAATCAATGATAACTGCAAGCTTTTTACCCTGAGAAACTGGAAGGATGATGTTGCCGTTAACCAAAATGATGGGGACTGTGGGAGGAGCAAATCTTTTGGAGAAGATGTGGAGCTCAGGACAGCTGAGATGCCTTTTAAACTTTCAAGGCGGTAGTCGACTAGGCTGAGATTATGACCTGGAATTCAGTATTTAACAGTAGTTAATGTCAAGTGACAGAAATCAGTAAGAAATATAGAAGATTTAAACAGCACAATCAACTAGTTTGATATAATGAATGTGAAGAACACAGCACTTCCCAATGCACATTCTTGTCAAAATAAACATGTGAAACGCTTACAACTATTTATTATATACTGGGCCATAAGACAAGTCTCAATAAATATCCAAGGAATGATATTACATCCACACGTATAGATTTGTACAAAGCTATGATTCAGAGGAAAAACAAGCTAACCCTATCAGTAGCAGATAGCACTAGGCCTTATGATGATCAGTTTAATCTCCACTTCTGAGGCTTTTTTTTGTTTGTTTTTTTTTTAGTGTATACCACCTTTGCTGTGTCTGAGCTTATTTTTGAGGTGTTTAAAAAATCATTTTGTCCAATAGAAACAAGGACACTTAAAGTGCTGAAAGTGCTAAAAAATTTTTTTTTAAAACCCAGTTATATAATGAAAACAAAAAGGAAAATAACTTTTAATAATTTATTTTGAAATAATTGTAAACTTATAGAAAAGTGGCCATAATAAAAAGAACACCTATATCTCCTTCACCCATATTCTGCAGTTGTTTCTATTTTATTGAATTTTTTTCTTCTCTGTTACACACACACATGCACACACACCATTTATCATTATTAGTCTTTTTTCTGAAACATTTAAGAGCAATCTAAAGATGTGATGCCCCATCCTTTCTAAATATTCCAGTGATTATTTTCCCCAAACAAGGATATTCTCTCATATAATTAGCACACAAACCTCAAAATCAGGAAATCAACATTGGTACAATACTACCATCCAACTTACAGACTCAATTCAACTGTCATCAATTGCCCCAACAGTGGCTATTTCCATGCTGATTCAGGATGCCCTCCAGGAATATGTGTTGCACTTGGTTGTCATGTCTCTTCAGAGTCCTTCAATCTGGAACAGTTTCTCTGTTCTTATCTGTTTTCTAGGTCTTACATTCTTAGGATACCTGTCCACTTAGATTCATCTGATGTTTCTACATGACCAGATTCAGATCTTTGCGGAAATACGAAAAAATGATGCTGTGCACATGAAGAGGTACACAATGTAGACCCATCTTTTTATTGGTAATGCTAATTTTGATTGCCTGCACATATTTGTCTTTGACAGGTTTCTTCACTTTAAATTCTCAATTTCCATTTGCAATTAATTTGTATTTTGTGGGAAGGTATTCCAAGATTTTATCAAGATTCTGTTCCTCAGCCAACTACCACCTTCACTGACTACTCCAGCTGGAATCAGCATTCCAGAGATTGTTGTCACATGTTGATTCCCTATTTGTAACATTCCTTTTACAGATTAATTGAAATTCTACTAATAAATAAACCTAAGGAAGATCTCTCCTCTTTCCTTCTCTCTTTCCTTCCCCCCTCCCTTCCTCCCTTCCTCCCCTCCTTCCTTCCTTCCTTTATATTAGTATAGTTTCATTATTTTTATTCAGTGGGTTGTAATCCATTAATATTATAATTAATATAATTAATTAATTATAATTAATTTGTTTCTCAAACTCTTACTCATTTGACCAGTTGGAGCCCCTTCAAGCTGGTTCCTGCATCATTTTCGATTGAAGGTTTCCTAGGAAACAGAGTCTGAGGTGGAGATTTGTGTACAGGAGTTTTATTGGATAATGCTCTTGGAAACAACACCTGTGAGAGGGTGAAGGCAGCAGGAGAGAGAAGTTGGCAGCTGATTTCATGAGATCTCTGGAGCTGGGATGACCCTTCAGAGTTACTTCACATTGAGGCATGGTGGCCAGGCCTTTGAGGCACCCCTCTCCCCATTGCCTACACATCAAATAGTCATTGGATTCAGGCTGTCACTGGGGTGGACAAGGCAGTTCCCTTCAGTTCTGGGGAGGGACTCAGCTTTAAGCTACCTGCAGGCAATTTTCCCAGCAGTTGAGGTAGTGAGTACCTTCATTTTGAAAGGGGAATGGGAATCTGCATTTTGCACCATAACATCCACTTCAAGAGGATTTAACATTGGCTTTTTATGGTACTATGTTTACTTTAAGAATTAGGAAGTAAATTTCTTAACCCACTGATTATTGGTGCTGAAGATTATAGGAAATTTTTCAGCACTTTCAGAACCACAAAAATTCCAAAAAAGATAAGTGTTTATAACAAAGCCTAATCCTAATTAGGTTAAAATTCTATGTTCTGGATGTTAATATGAGGCCTTGCCTTTTTTGTTTTCAAAATACCTTGCTTGAGGTGCTGCACATAGGCTTGCACCTCCCATTTCTCTCAATGGCTTGAAATTCTGGTAACTCAAATCTGTGTGTTCAAGAATTTCAATGTCCTGTGTTCTTAGATAAGGGATGGATCTATTTAAATAGATAAGACAGATGAAGATCTATTTTTAAATGACTGTGCTTTTTTGAAACCATGAATAGTTGATACCTTTTAGTGCTGAATTACGATGATTTTGTACATTAAATTTTTACAGCTCAAGTAGAGTAGTAAAAGTTTTGATGCCTTTTAGATGTGAGTGGGTCTGCCCACGGAGACAGGTAGAAGCCATAAATAGGACTTCAAAGTGTTCTGATTCAGTGGGTAATATGTTCACTCACATTAGAACAGCAAGACAAGGAGAGAAATGGGGTTGTTTTTTTCCCTTTAAAACTGAACTTGATATTAAAAAATGATAATATGTGCCCAGGTCCATGGTAATTCAAAGACAACTCAACTGATGAGTTAAAATTAAAGTATGCTTGAACCTGAGCAAGATACAGAGTATGGATATAAGGAAAATAAATATAATAAAAAAGAAAAAAGCAGCTGCTGAAATATACTGTATTTGTAATTCAGGTATTATCATATTTCCTTCTTTGATGTGCACTATTTGAGAGCATTTTACCACTTTCAAAACCTGAAGTAAGAAAATGATGACGTGTTGACAAAGTTTGATGCAGATCTGTTCATACCACCCCCCACACCCTGCCCACGAGAGCTGCCTCAGCCTGCAGCCAGTGGCTTCCAGCTGCTCCAGAAAACCTTCCTGCTGGGGACCTCCCCCATCATGGCTGGAGCTCAACTGCTGGCTTTTCTGAAGAAGTGTGGAGATGTCTCTTCCTTTTTATTCTATGCTTGTTTCAAGAGTATCCAATCAGTACTTCTTCAAACCTCAATGTCTTCCAAAATCTTTAGTAAAAATGACTCTTCTAGTATTTTTAATTGCAGCCTCCTCCACTTTCCCATGCTGAATTTGGGGATATATAACTTGGGAGACAAATAGGCACAATTAGAAAATATCACCCGGCCCACAGATTCTGCCCTGACCTTCCATCTGACAACTAGGAGGCTTGATTAGTAGGTAAACTTGTCTGCCTGACTTTCTTTGAGATAAGTAATCCAGGAAACTTCTCAGTGTTATGTTTCCTGTTGTCTAAGAGTTTCAGCTGAGGCCTCAAAACTGAAAACAATGGGTGTCATGTATACCCACAAGTCTAAAAAGAGTTTATGGACAATAAAATGTCACTATACACCTACCAGAAAAACTAAAGTTAAAAAAAATAAAGACAACACAAAATGCTGGTGAGAATGTGGAGAAACGTGATCTCTCACACATGCTGGTGAGAAGGTAATATGGTACAGACACTCTAGAAAATAGCTTTGCAGTTTCTTATAAAACTAAAATATTGCTTGTTTTAGAAATCTATGGATTCCCTAAATCAGATAGTGCATCACTACAATCCAAGTGTTTCCACCTCACTAATCAGCCCATTCTGCTTTCTTTTTCACAAGATTCCACTGGTTTGGTGCCAGTCAATGCCAAGTTTGTTAAACAGTGGTAAATATAAATATTAATCGTTTCTTTGGGGGTCCTATTTATAATAAATAAGGCCATAAAAGCGATGGTCAAGAGTGAAACTTGTGTAATTTGGAAGTCATCTGAATTTTTAGCTATTATTTATCTCAGAAAACTATCCCTTCTGAAACTGCCCCTCCCACTGACCAGCCCTGAGGCTGTCGGCCGGAACCTCAATTCTTTTTTTTTGGGGGGGGGGGCACACCACACGGCACCTGGGATCAGGCACATGGGATATTAGTTCCCCAATCAGGGATCGAACCCCTGCCCCCTGCATTTGAAGCACAGAGCCTTAACCACTGGACCACCAGGGAAGTCCCCTTTTTTTGAGAACCTCAATTCTTTATTCAAAAAGAGGGGTGTTGGTGTTTTCCTCTTAATTAACCGACATTGATTAGTAAAGTCTCTTAAAAATGATTGTCAGAACGAGTTTGTATGAGTTACTGGAAAACATGGACATTTCCTAAACTCTAATGGGAGTGAGGGTGGGTGGGTTACAGGTTGGTGCACTGCTACTGCTGCAGACAGACCTTTTCCTTTATCAGTGTTCCTTCCCCACCATCAAAACCTCTGATCAGGCTCCAGCAGTGTTGTCTTCTCAAATCGGGGGGCCCAAATAGTTGTGTTCCCATTTTCAGTGTCCTATCACAGCATTCTTAACTCTCTTCTATAGTTTTTAATGCTTTATGCTCATACCTGTCAGAAGGTTTCTTTAAAATAAATCTAATTGTTGACTTTAGTCAATAACTAGAAATTTTGGAGAAATTATTTTAAAATATCTTTCTAAATAAATTGATGATGTGGAAAGAAAGAACACTCAGAGACAAAACAAACAAAACAAAACCAAACCCAAACAAACAAACAAACAAAAAAAACAAAGTGAAAAAAGGGAAATAGAAGCTAAATAGATATTATGGTAAAGCCAGATTTTGCTTTGAGGGTATTTGTCAAACTTCCCAAACCCAAGCTTCAGCATTCAACTCTTCAAGGAAAACATAAATTATACTATAAATTAAATGCTACAGATATTAAAAAGATAATCAGAGGTTCTAATGGACAGCTTAGTAGCAATAAATTTGAAGATTTAAGAGAAATCAATGAATTCCTAAAGAATTACAGCTTATAAAGATGGAATTAAGGAGGAATTTTTAAAAATACACAGATATGCCTATAAGAATAAAAGCAATTGTATCAGTTATCAAAATTTTCCCACAAGGACACACCAGGCCAAAATGATTATATTAGCAAGTTCTACAAATTATTTTAAGAAAAATAATTACCATCTTACACAAACTCGTCTACATATATAGAAGGAGATAACACTATGATTCATATTTTGAGTATAGAATAAGCTTGATATAAAACCCTGTGAAGGTCAGTATGAGAAAATAAAATTATAGAGCGATCTCACTTATACACATGGCCATAGAATTCTATCAAACAGAATCCAACTCCCTGTGTAAAAAAGATATGTCATAACCAAATTGAGTTTATCTCAGGGTTGCTAGTTTAATTTATCATTAGGAAATCAACCAACATAATTGACCATATTAAAGGTGAAAAATCATATAGTTATGTCATTTGATCCAAGAATATTTGGTAAAATTCAACATCCAATTAATGATGAAAACTCAACAAATTAGGGCTAGCATTTTGTTTCCTAGTAAAGGGGATCTACCAAATACCTATAGCAAACAGTTACCATAATTAATCCTGAAATGTTAAAAGCATCCTCTTTAAGATGAAGAACAAGACGTGTGCCCACAGTTATCACTTCTCTTCAGGATTAAACATGACTTTAGTCACTACCATAAGGCAAGAAAGAAATAGTATGTAGGGGGGGACCTTCAAGACAGCAGAGGAGTAAGACGTGGAGATCACCTTCCTCCCCACAGATACACCAGAAATTCATCTACACGTGGAACAACCCCTACAGAACACCTACTGAATGCTGGCAGAAGACCTCAGACCCCCCCAAAAGGCAAGAAACTCCCCACATACCTGGGTAGGGCAAAAAGAAAACAGAATAAACAGAGACAAAAGGATAGGGACGGGACCTGCACCAGTGGGAGGGAGCCGTGAAGGAGGAAAGGTTTCCACACACTAGGAGCCCCTTCGCGGGCGGAGACTGCGGGTGGCGGAGGGGGGAAGCTTCAGAGTCACAGAGGAGAGCGCAGCCACAGGGGTGCGGAGGGCAAAGCGGAGAGATTCCCGCACAGAGGATCGGGGCCGACCGGCACTCACCAGCCCAAGAGGCTTGTCTGCTCACCTGCCGGGGCGGGTGTGGGCTGGGAGCTGGGGCTCGGGCTTCAGTCGGAGCGCAGGGAGAGGACTGGGGTTGGCGGTGTGAACACAGCCTGAAGGGGTTAGTGCGCCACGGCTGGCCAGGAGGGAATCCAGGTAAAAGGTCTGGACCTGCTGAAGAGGCAAGAGACCATTGTTTCAGGGTGTGCGAGGAGAGGGCATTCCTTCCTGGTGTGCCCACAGAAGGCAGAGCACCGCCTAAATAAACTCCAGAAATGGGAGTGAACCACGGCTGTCAGCTCGGACCCCAGAGACGGGCATGAGGCGCTAACAGTACTGCTGCTGCCGCCACCAAGAAGCCTGTGTGCGAGCACAGGTCACTATCCACACCCCTCAGGGAGCCTGTGCAGTCCACCACTGCTGGGGTCCCGGGATCCAGGGACAAGTTCCCTGGGAGAACACATGGTGCACCTCAGGCTGTTGCAGCATCAAGCCAGCTCTGCTGCCGCAGGCTCACCCCCATTCCAAATATGACTACCGTACGCCTCACTCCCCCGGCCTGAGTGAGCCAGAGCCCCCTAATCAGCTGCTCCTTTAACCCCGTCCTGTCTGGGCGGAGAACAGATGCCTGAAGGTGACTTACATGCAGAGCTGGGGCTAAAGCAAAAGCTGAAGCCCAAGAGCTGTGTGAACAAAGAAGAGAAAGGGAAATTTCTCCCAGCAGCATCAGGAGCAGCAGATTAAATACCAACAATCAACTGATGTACCCTGCATCAGTAGAATACCTGAATACACAATGAATTGTCCCAAAACTGAGGGGGTGGACTTTGGGAGCAACTGTAGACTTGGGATTTGCTGTCTGTGACTGATTTGTTTCTGATTTTTATGTCTATCTTAGATTCGTTCTAATCACTTGTTATTGTTGGTGGATTTGTTTATTGGTTTGGTTGCTCTCTTCTTTTTTATTTATTTTAATAATTTTTAAAAATAAAAAAAAATCATTTATTTATTTATTTTCTTTCTTTTTTTTCTACCTTTTCTTCTGAGCTGTGTGGCAGACAGGGTCTTGGTGTTCTGTCCAGGTGCTGGCCCTGAGCCTCCAAAGTGGGAGAGCTGAGTCCAAGATGTCGGACCACTAGAGACCTCCCAACTTCATGTAATATCAATTGATAAGAGCTCTCCCAGAGATCTGTCTCAACACAAAAACCCGGCTACACCCAACAGCCAGCAAGTTCCAGTGCTGTATGCCTCATGCCAAACAACTAGCAAGACTGGAACACAACCCAGCCCATTAGCACAGAGGCTGCCTAATATCATATTAAGTTCACAGACACCCCAAAACACACCACTGGATGTGGCCATGCCGACCAGAAAAACAAGATCGAGCTCCACCCACCAGAACAGAGGCTCCAATCCCCTCCACCAAGAAGCCTACACAAGCCACTGAACCAACATCACCCACAGGAGGCAGACACAAAAAACAATGGGAACTGCGAACTTGCAGCCTGCGAAAAGGAGACCCCAAACACAGTAAGTTAAACAAAATGAGAAGAAAGAGAAATATGCAGCAGATGAAGGAACAAGGTAAAAAACAAACAGACCAAACAAATGAAGAGGAAATAGGCAGTCTACTTGAAAAACAATTCAGAGTAATGATAGTAAATGTGATCCAAAATCTTGGAAATAGAATGGAGAAAATACAAGAAACGTTTAACAAGGACCTAGAAGAATGAAAGAGAAAACAAACTATGATGAAAAACACAATAAATGAAAATAAAACTTCTTGAGAAGGAATCAATAGCAGAATAACTGAGGCAGAAGAAGAAATAAGTGACCTGGAAGATAAAATATTGGAAAGAACTACCACAGAGGAGAATAAAGAAAAAATAATGAAAAGAATTGAGCACAATCTCAGAGACTTCTGGGACATTAAATGCACTAACATTTGAATTATAGGGGTTCCAGAAGAAGAAGACAGAAAGAAAGGGTCTGAGAAAATATTTGAAAAGATTATAGTTGAAAACTTCCCTAACATGGGAAAGGAAATAGTAAATCAAGCCCAGGAAGAAGAGAGTCCCATACAGGATAAATCCAAGGAGAAACATGCCAAGACACATAGTAATCAAACTGTCAAAAATTAAATACAAAGAAAACATATTAAAAGCAGCAAGGGAAAAACAACAAATAACACACAAGGGAATCCCCATAAGGTTAACAGCTGATCTTTCAGCAGAAACTCTGCAAGCCAGAAGGGACTAGCAGGACCTATTTAAAGTGATGAAGGAGAAAAACCTGCAACCAAGATTACTCTACCCAGCAAGGATCTCATTCAGATTTGATAAATAAATTAAAACCTTTACAGAGAAGCAAAAGCTGAGAGAGTTCAGCAGCACTAAACCAGCTTTATAACAAATGCTAAAGGAACTTCTCTAGGCAAAAAACACAAGAGAAGGAAAAGACCTACAATAACAAACACAAAACAATTAAGAAAATGGGAATAGGAACATACATATCGATAATTACCTGAAATGTAACTGGATTAAATGCTCTAACCAAAAGATATAGACTGGCTGAATGGATACAAAAACAAGACCCATATGTATGCTGTCTACAAGAGAGTCACTTCAGACCTAGGGACACATACAGACTGAAAGTGAGGGGATGGAAAAAGATATTCCATGCAAATGGAAATCAAAAGAAAGCTGGAGTAGCAATTCTCATATCAGACAAAATAGATTTTAAAATAAAGATTATTACAAGAGGCAAAGAAGGACAATATATAATGATCAAGGGATCAATCCAAGAAGAAGGTATAACAATTGTAAATATTTAGTTACACCCAACACAGGAGAACCTCAGTACATAAGGCAAATGCTAACAGCCATAAAAGGAGAAATCGACAGTAACACAATCATAGTAAGGGATTTTAACACTGCACTTTCACCAATGGACAGACTATCCAAAACGAAAGTAAATAAGGAAACACAAGCTTTAAAAGACACATTAGATGTGATGAACTTAACTGACATTTAAAGGACATTCCATCCAAAAACAACAGAATACACTTTATTCTCAAGTGCTCGTGGAACATTCTCCAGGATAGATGATATATTGGGTCACAAATCAAGGCTCAGGAAATTTAAGAAAATTGAAATTATATCAAGTATCTTTTCTGACCACAGCAATATGAGACTATATATCAATTATAGGAAAAATATGTAAAAAATAGAAACACTTGGAGGCTGAACATTATGCTACTAAATAACCAAGAGATCACTGAAGAAATTAAAGAAGAAATCAAAAAATGCCTAGAAACAAATGACAATGAAAACATGATGACCCAAAACCTATGGGATGCAGCAAAAGCAGTTCTAAGAGGGAAGTTTATAGCAATACTATCCTACCTCAAGAAACAAGAAAAATCTCAAATAAACACCCTAACCTTAAACCTAAAGCAATTAGACAAATAAGAACAAAAACCCCACAAAGTAGAAGGAAAGAAATCATAAAGATCAGATCAGAAATAAATGAAAATGAAATGAAGAAAACAACAGCAAAAATCAATAAAAATAAAAGCTGGTTCTTTGAGAAGATAAACAATATTGATAAACCATCAGCCAGACACATCAAGAAAAAAAGGGAGAAGACTTAAATCAATAGAATTATAAATGAAAGAGGAGAAGTAACAACTGACACTGCAGAAATACAATGGATCATGAGAGATTACTACAAGCAACTATATGCCAATAAAATGGGCAACCTTGAAGAAATGGACAAATTCTTAGAAAAGCCCAACATTCTGAGCCTGAACCAGGAAGAAATAGGAAATATAAACAGACCAATCACAAGCACTGAAATTGAAACTGCGATGAAAAATCTTCCAACAAACAAAAGCCCAGGACTAGATGGCTTCACAGATGAATTCTATCAAAGATTTAGAGAAGTGCTAACACCTATCCTTCTTAAACTCTTCCAAAATATAGCAGAGAGAGCAACAGTCCGAAACTCATTCTACATGGCCACTATCACCCTGATATCAAAACCAGACAGAGGTGCCACAAAAAGGGAAAACTACAGGCCAATATCACTGATGAACATAGTTGCAAAAATCCTCAATGAAATACTAGTAAACTGAATCCAAGAGCACATTAAAAGGATCATACATCATGATCAAGTGAGTTTTATCCCAAGAATGCAAGGATTCTTCAGTATATGCAAATCAATCAATGTGATACACCATATTAACAAATTGAAGGATAAAAACCATATGATAAGCTCCATAGATGCAGAAAAAGCTTTTGTCAAAATTCAACACCCATTTTTGATAAAAACCCTCCAGAAAGTAGGCATAGATGGAATTTAACTCAAGATAATAAAGGCCATATATGACAAACCCACAGCCAATATTGTTCTCAATGGTGAAAAACTGAAAAATTTCCCCTAAGTTCAGGAACAAGATAAGGTTGCCCATTCTCACCATTATTCAACATAGCTTTGTAAGTTTTAGCCACAGTAATTAGAGAAGAAAAAGAAATAAAAGGAATCCAAATAGGAAAAGAAGAAGTAAAACTGTCACTCTTTGCAGATGACATGATACTATACATAGAGAATCCTAAAGGTGCTACCTGAAAACTACTAGAGCTAATCAATGAATTTAGTAAAGTAGCAGGATACAAAATTAATTCACAGAAATCTCACGCATTCCTATACACAAATGATGAAATATCTGAAAGAGAAATTACGGAAACACTCCCTATTTACCATTGCAACAAAAAAAATAAAGTACCTAGGAATAAACCTAATGAAGGAGACAAAAGACCTGTATGCAGAAAACTATAAGACACTGGTGAAAGAAATTGAAGATGATACAAACAGATGGAGAGATATACCATGTTCTTGGATTGGAAGAATCAATATGGTGAAAATGACTATACTATCCAAAGCAATCTACAGATTCAATGCAATCTCTATCAAACTACCAATGGCATTTTTCACAGAACTAGAAAAAAAATTTCACAATTTGTATGAAAACACAAAATACCCCGAATAGCCAAAGCAATCCTGATAAAGAAAAATGGAGCTGGAGGAATCAGGCTCCCTGACTTCAGATTATACTACAAAGCTACAGTAATCAACACTGTATGGTACTGGCACAAAAAGAGAAATATAGATCAATGGAACAGGATAGAAACCCCAGATATAAGCCCACGCACATATGGTCACCTTATCTTTGATAAAGGAGGCAAAAATATACAATGGAGGAAAGACAGTCTCTTCAATAAGTGGTGCTGGGAAAACTGGACAGCTATATGTAAAAGAGTGAAATTAGAACACTTCCTAACACCACACGCAAAAATAAACTGAAAATGGATTAAAGTCCTAAATCTAAGTCCAGAGACTATAAAACCCTTAGATGAAAACATAGGCAAAATACTTTATGCCATCAATCACAGCACGATCCTTTTTGACCCACCTCCTAGAAAAATGGAAATTAAAACAAATATAAACAAATGTGACCTAATGAAACTTAAAATCTTTTGAACAGCAAAGGAAACCATAAACAAGACTAAAAGACAACCCTCAGAATGGGAGAAAATATTTGCAAATGAACAACCGACAAAGGATTAATCTCCCAAATATATAACCAGCTCATGCAGGTCAGTATCAAAAAAACAAACAACCCTATCCAAAAATAGGCAGAAGACCTGAATAGACATTTCTCTGAAGAAGATATACAGATTGCCATCAAACACAGGAAGGATGCTCAACATCACTATCATTAGAGAAATGCAAATCAAAACTATAACGAGGTCACTTCACACCGGTCAGAATGGCCATCATCAAAAAATCTATAGGGCTTCACTGGTGGCACAGTGATTAAGAACCTGCCTTCCAATGCAGGGGACATAGTTTAGAGCCCTGGTCCGGGAAGATTCCATGTGCCGCAAAGCAACTAAGCTAGTGTGCCACAACTATGGAGCTTGTGCTCTAGAGCCCACAAGCCACAACTACTGAGTCCACATGCCACAACTACTGAAGCCCACACACCTAGAGCCTGTGCTCCACAACAAGAGAAGCCACTGCAATGAGAAGCTCGCACACCGCAATGAAGAGTAGCCCCCATCTGCCTCAACTAGAGAAAGCCTGTGCGCAGCAACGAGGACCCAATGTAACCAAAAACAAACAAACAAAAAAACCCAATAACAACATACAAATAATAAATGCTGGAGGTTGTGGAGAAAAGGGAACTCTCTTGCGCTGTTGGTGGGAATGTAAATTGGTACAGTCACTATGGAGAACAGTATGGAGGTTACTTAGAATCTAAAAATAGAACTACCATATGACCCAGCAATACCACTCCTCAGCTTATACCCTGAGAAAACCATAATTCAAAAAGAGTCATGTACCACAATGTTCATTGCAGCTCTGTTTACAATAGCCAGGACATGGAAGCAACCTAAGTGTCCATCGACAGGTGAATGGATAAAGAAGATTTTGCATGTATACACGATGGAATATTACTCAGCCATTAAAAGAAACGAAATTGAGTTATTTGTAGTGAGGTGGATGGACCTAGAGCCTGTCATACAGAGTGAAGTAAGTCAGAAAGAGAAAAACATATACCGTATGCTGACACATATATATGGAATGTAACAAAAATGGTTCTGATGAACTTAGGGGCAGGACAGGAATAAAGACATAGACGTAGCGAATGGAAACCTAATCCAGGGCATAATCTACTAATTGTATGTGGTGTTTGAGTGTGTGGTCCTCAGGAGGCCTGTGTTTCTCTTCCAATTTTACTTTGTTTCCAGTGTCTCTTTAAGTGTTTCTCTGTGCAGTTTGGCATCAACAACCTCTGAGTCACTCTCCATAATGCTCATGATCCACAAATACTTATGTTAAGGACCTCATAATTGAAACTTAGGAAATTCAAGACAGTTTCTATGAAGAAATCTTTAAACATTTCAGGGTACATGGTTTTTATTTACTTTTTTAACCATCATGGTTAAAAAGTTTGAAAGGTACTTAAAGGACTAAAAATACCTCTTCCTTATTTCTTTTGTAAGATATTCTTGTCTGATAATCTCCTGGTCTTTATTATTGGGATAGGGGAGTGGCATAATCATTAAGCCTGCTTATCTAACATTTCAGTTTTCCTCTCCTTTTCATCACATTATAAGATTGCATTTCCCTGCCCTTTTTGAGGTTAGAAGTGACCTTGTAATTTGCTCAGCCCAATCAAATGTGAACAGAAGTGACGTGTATCACTTCTGTCAGAACGAGGACATGAGTCGCTGTATTACCTTTTCTTAGACTCAGTGATTGTAGTAGAAGCATCAGTCAAGAAGGAGCTTCTATCCACCTGGGTCCCTGAGTAACTAGTCTGAGAAAAGCCACCTTGCTGACACATTCCGTGAGGAAGAAATAGATTTTTGTTTGTTAAGCCACTGAGATTTTGGGATTGTTTGTTATTGCATCATAACCTAGCCTAACGTGATTGATACAGGGGGTTTACAAAGATCAGCAGAAAAAAAGAATAGTCTTAAGTTTCATGTAATATCAATACATGTAGTCTTTTTGTTTTAATCACAATTGTTCATGTTCAGGCAAAGTTGTGTTTACAAAATATATCTCTAGGACTGTCTTTCTAGAGTAGTAGTTCTAATCTCTTAATTGATCAGTGATAACGGACACCATCAATTTCCCTAATTGTACAGTGATACATAGAAGTTCCATACAGTAAAGGTATTTTGAAATAAGCTAGCCATTGCTTGGACTTGGAATTCTTTCACTCTGAGAGGGTTCTCTACTATGGTTGGGGTGGCCTCTCTCAGATAGATAGAACCTAGTAGTAAGAGAAAGGGTCATGGTGTTTTTAAATCGGGTTAATGCCTATGGGTTAGTTATGTCAAAGGTCAACCTGGGGCCTAGTGAATTAAAAAAAGATTTTTTTGCAAGGCTAAGTTAATAAGAGTGTTAATAAGAAACATTTCATATTCAAAAGTACAAACTGTCATGTTATAATTAAATGAAATAGTCTCTGCTAAACTAAAAAACAGCAAGAAGAAAACGTCTAATGCATTTAGTGTCTGTCAATATTCTGAAGACACACAGTACCTTATTCTTGTTTACTATAAATGGATAAAAACATTAAAAACAAGAAACCCATGATATATGGTAGCATCAGCTATGATGAAGGATCTTTAATTTTGTACATTCTTTTCTTCCTCTGGGAGAAAATATTCTAAACATTTTAAATGATTATTTGCAGAGAATCTGGGGTCCTAAATGTATTTATAGGCAAGGTATTAAACCAATCTAGGAGAATAGAATTACCAGTCATCAAATTATTGCATACAATCTTTTAAAAATTAGTTAATTTTACTCTTTTATTTGGAAATAATTTAAAATGCATAGAAAATTTAAAAAATAAAATGACTACAAAGCATACTGTATCCAGATTCATCTTTTGTTAATTTTCTTCCCCTTTATCTAGTGCTGTCTAGCTATCTGTCTACATGATATTTTTTCTCAATAATTTGTTCCATACATCATGGCTCTTTGCACCTAACAACTTAGAGATATTCTCATATATATAACCACAGTACAGTTATCACCTTTAATAAATTTAATATTAATACCATCCTTTCATCTTACCTAATATTAATATTTCAAATTTTTCTGTTGGTCCAATAATATTTTACCCTAGAGTATGAAATCTCATATGACTGAGATGTTGCATTGAGTTGTCATATTTCTTTAATGTCTTTTAACCTAGAACATTTCCACAGTCTTCATTGTCTTTCATGACACTGATGTTTTTGAAGGATCTTTTCTTCCCTCTTTTTTTTGAAAGGAATGTTCATCATTTTGGGTTTGACTGATACTTCGTTCTAAGCAGATTTAGGTATGCATTCTTGGCTAAGGTGTTTCACAGGCGATGTGTTCTTCTCAGGGCATCACACATGGAGGCACATGTATCTATTTGTCCCTCACTGGTGAAATCAATTTTGCTCACCTTTGTCAAAGTGTTGACTTATTTTCTTCCACTGTATGCTATTCTGCTGTATAAATATGGCATTTTTTCCCCTTGCAATTCATATGCAGTTTATGGGAGATACTTTAAGCCATGTATATCTACATTCATCAAAACTATCCCTCGATTTAACATCCTTTCATTATTCTAGCCTGAAGCAGTCTTTATTTGGATGCAAAATACCCTCCACAATTATGACCTGGGTGCAGTAGCTTCTCAAATGCTCTCCGGAGTTCTCACAGAGGTATCATGGTTAATGTGTTGTTAACTTGGTGTCTCTGTAGGGGAAGGACAGTCCGTAGCTTCCTAGTTTGCCATCTTGCTGACCCACATCTCTGCTTTTAAAGCACAGATTTTCTTAAGACCTAAAGCTCTGCAAGATTCCCCTCAAGCATTAAAAATTTCATCACCTCTCTACCCTGGATGCAGTAACTGCTTACTTCAGCACACTTCTTAAATCACATTAAGTTGAGCAAGTCCCACTGAAAGTGGTTTGCTACCAAATGTTTCTGTTCTCAGTGGTAGAATTCAAGCTTTCTAAAATAGATTACTAATTTCCAGAGCGTTGTTTCTCATGATGGACTCAAAGCATAGTCCATTCAATAAATAAATAGTTCTCTATCTCCACATGTTATATGCCTATGAGGTTAAATTTTTGCCCTCACGGATGCACGTCTGCTTTGTTCTCAGCAAATGTGCTGAGTTTAGGGCTCTCCAACTAAGCTCTCGATTTCATGACTTTAATGCAATAATCTTGACTTTAGCCACAGCTCTCCAACTGTACCTCAGTTATGTTCTAGTCAGTCAGTCAAGAAAAAGAGATGAGAATAATTTGAGAGATTTGTGGCATTTATTAATCTGTTATTTGCATTTAGGTCTATGGATAATGCACATAATTTCACTGTAGCTCCTTAGCTTGTAAATGCTTAATGAGAATCTAATGGATAGAAGTAACTTTTTTCCCCCATCCTTAACTCTGCGATTACCTCTCCATTCCAAGTTAAACAGTTGGACAAATTTTAGATTAACTAAGTACATACATTGTTATTGCAGCAAAAATGAAGCTAAACATCCTTGCCCTTTGCTGGTTTATTATCATAGTCTACTGGGGGATGGTGGGATTCAGCAATTGAATCTGTTGACTAGTTGCTAACAGAAGAGATGGCTAAGTATCAATTACTGAAAATATAGAGTCATTCCTTTAGGCAGACTTTCTTTAGCACCCAGATGGATAATGCTGAACAACTCTAATTACTTAACTCATTTAATTATTTGGGTGGCTATTTTGTTCAAATGGTCTTTGAAGACCCATCAAGATAGAGTGTTGCTTAAAAATTAAGTGTTCTTCCAATTAAGTTCCCCATAAATGCTAGCCCCCAAATGGGGAAGTCATCATCTAAAACAGTGACATAGTAAATTCAGTGTAGAGATGATAGAAGATGATTGGACAGGGTAGCAGCCTAATCTTTGGGAGAGTGAGTTAGCTGGGGAGGAAAAATAGGAAGTCAATGTAAACTTGCGGGGAGAACTACAGACTGAGTGAACTACAGTGAACCCTGTATTATTTTCTTGGGAATCAGTATAAGTTGTTTTGAGCTGCAGCTCCCACTGAGATTCCTATCACCAAATAGGCTCTTTCCATGACCTGCCCTGTCAACATTAGCCAGTTCTTAACTCAGAGTGAAAAAATGGTTAAGCCTGCCTCCAGAAGTTTGTCTTGTTTGCTTTGGGTCAGAGGTTTGATATTGGTTCAAAACCACAACGATACATTGATTCTTAAACATAATTTTGTATTGAAATGAAAATAAAGTGTATCTGCCATCATTGTCAAAAAAATTGTGTTCTATAAAATCACATGATTGTTTTATGATAAAGAAATTTGGTGATTCCTTTTTTTTTGTAGATTACGTTAATTTACTGATAACACTATTTTTAAAATTATTTTTTCTTTTTCTTTTTTAAATTTTTGTCCGCACCAGGTGGCATGCAGGATCTTAGTTCCCTGACCAGGGATCAGATGCATGCCCGTTATAATGGAAGCATGGAGTCTTCACCACTGGACCACCAGGGAAGTCCCTGGTAATTTCCTTTGAGTACTTACCTCATATGAATTCTGTCAGGTAGGCAAAATGATACTTATTATATTAGTGAGAGTTCTTGCAGTAAACAGCACACACATATAAGGTAACAGATGCTAAGTTAAACTTTTTAATTTTCATGGTAAAACATCAATTTTGTCATTTATAAATCTGGAAAACAAAGCATGTAATGATCCTTTGAATTAATAGTCAGGATACCTGGACTTCTACAGGGGTCTTAATTTTCATATTTTGCTCTTCTTTGACCATCAGAAACTTGACCGACACAACTGATATCCAAGAGTAATGGTCTAATGAAAATGTCAAATAATTATCTCTCAAGACAGTAACATGTCAGATCAATAGAAATCTACTTTTCAAAGATAATTTGACATAATTATCTTTACAGAACTATGACCTAATATTATGCCCATAGCCTTTATTGTGTCAATATAAAATGTGACCATATGCATAACGCCTCTTCATTTTCTAGAAAATTGTCATCAAACACAACATTTATTATGCTATTTAATTTTATTTTTCTAAAAAATGGATCATGCTTAATACATTTTTATTACAGTTCAGTGCCGGGGCAAGGTTCTCTGTCCTTGATGTGATGACTGGTATGCTTTCTTTAATTAGGTAATATTAAGTAGCAGTCTGTTGTATTTTATGTTTCACTTCAACTTCCAAGAAACCCAAAGCTAATTTTACATTCAGTTGTGTGTTGTGAAATGATTTAGACTCTCCTTGTTTTGTCTTCCTTGTCCTTCCCTTCCCTTCCCTTCTCTTCTTTCCTTGGCAGGAGGGCATAAGTTTATCTTTCTATCACTATCTTGGTTACTTTTCAAATACATGTACATTTTACTGTGAGCTCTCTTTTAAGTTGTTTGGAAGTATCTTAAATAATAAATTCAGCCACTGAGTCAGGTAAATTGTGTGGGAAAATTTATGCCTGTTTCAGGAGTCTCAAAGGCTCATTTACAGCAGGTCTGGAAGACAACATTGATTACATGCATGTGTCATTCAGGTTTTAAACCTTGAATAATCATCACTCACTTCACAAGTGTTAACTGAACACCATCTATGTGAAAGGCACACCCAGACCAGTAAGCAAGTCCTGATGAGTTTTTAATTTAGTGTGCCTTACATTGGTCTCTTCTATTCTCAGAGGTATTTTAATAATTTACACCTTACCTGGCATACATTTCCTTTTCAGATAAAGAGGTTTACTCACATTTCCAAGTGCACCTTCCCATCTCCCCCATGCTTTGCTGAAGTGGTTTTCACTCTTAGGACGGCACCTCACCATCCTGTATGAGTCTATCCATAGCTTACCTATTTTTTTAATACCTAATCTAATTCCACTGCTTTTTTCTTTTTGAGATTTTTTTCTTCCAGTTTTATTGAGATATACTAGACATACAGCAGTATATAACATTAAGGTGTACAGCATGTTGATTTGACTTACATACATCATGAGATGACGGCCACAGTAAGTTTAGTGAGCATGCATCATCTCACACAGATACAAAATACAAGGAAAAAATATTTTTTCCTTGTGATGAGAACTCTTAGGAGTTACTCTCTTAACAGCTCTCATGTGTAACCTGCAGCAACGCTATTAATTCCATTGCTTTCTAAGGCCTTTTCAGGCCCCAGTAGCCAGAAGTTATGCAGGTACTGTCATTTGTTGAGCCGTTAAAGAATTCAGTACCATGGGATGTTTTTTACTCTTTTCCCTGAACTGTTATTTAAATTATATACTTTAATTTTCACAGACTTTTGCCTGGTCTCTATCTAAATTATTAGTTCTTTGAAAGGAGGGACCCTACCTTATCATGTTTTGGATCTGTCCATATTGTCTGAGTGGTTTCTCAATAAATACTTTTTAAAAAACTTAATAATCTGCTATACTTCTATAGATAATGTGTATTTTTTTTTAAAGTCTTATTTGGTCATTTGGAAAAGTTTATGTCTACTACATTGATCATGATAGCTTGAAATATTTTTTACATCTTTATATAATAAAAACTATTGTCTTTTTAAAATAGGAGGTTTAAAATACTTTAGCTTAATAATCTGTTTAAAACAAATCCATATTTTTAAAAAAAGAGATGATAAAAATACCTATGTGGACATAACCTGCATTTAGCACAAGTCTAATCTAACACTTTTCCTTCTTCTGTAAGAGGGGTTCATATTTAAGGAGTACTTGTTATGTGCCAGGTTCTGTGCTGGCCTCTTTGTGTCACTGACCCCTCATCATGACCTTTATAAGGGTGGCTTGGAATCTTAGACAGTTCTGTCATTGAGACCACAGGGCTTTCTTGACCATTTGCCTTGTGATATTCCTTGGTTAGGATGGTACAGGAAGGTTTGCTTTCCTATTTTTCTTAGGATAAATTATATAGATTTTTTAACAAAAGAAGGAATGAAATAATGAAATATCTTACAATCTTTATATCTTGCACTATGGTCATGAGGATTTTAGTTTGCTTCTATTAGAAACTAGACGGAGCCTGTCTCTTAGTTCCTCAAATTAGAAAGTAAAGTTTGTGGTTGGATTCCATCACTGTCAATCACCTCAGATAAAAAGAGGGTGTGGGCAGACCTGCCTCAGGGGAAGAAGCCACAAAGTCCTGTCCGTAGAAATTGATTGTAAGCAAACCTTTTTTTTTTTGGTCTGCCTTCCTAAGATGGGGAACATGGCTCAATATGTAAAACATTTCAAGGGAGAAATCTTTAGCAGTAGAGAGCTAAAAATCCACTGTGTTGAGGGCTTTTGTTTGTTACTTAATGTTATCTTGAATAGAAAATAAAAAGGACTTTGTTGAAGAAAAACCTCTCAATCTGTCTCTTAGAGTTTTTAACCTTTCACTCACTACCTTATAAACAGTATTAATTATTAACTTAGGGCTTGACAAGGAGAATGGACTCTCCCTGGACTTCGGCCCCAAATTCCTCTAAAACAGAGACTTAAAAACATACTCTTTTCACACATGAGAGGCCTGATGTTCAGGAAAGGTAAGTTCCTTCCTCAAAGTCCAAGGTTAGGAAATGACAGTTGTGTGTGTATCTTTCTACTAAGATTCTAGTAGAGTCAATTCCTTTAGGTACTCAAAAAGCTTAAGGTTCATATAAACCTTAGAATTGTTATATATAACCCATGCACTGTTTCACTTACGATTTATCAGGTTGTATGGAAGAGCACAAACAGAAGACTAAAGAATTAAAACGTGTGTTCCTGAAAATCATAGCTAGTGCTTATTTATTTTTTACCCTTTATAATATCATAAAATTGTAGAGGATCTAGTACAGATGTAACTACATCCTTATTAATTATCATGATGGGATTGAAAGTGGGGAAATAAAGACTTAAGTTTATTTTTTTTTTCTATGAAGAAAGCTTGCACATTACCTGCCTGGCTAAATGCACCTGAAAATGAGCATCTGAAAAAGGCAAACAGTAATGATCCCTGAAATTGCCCTCTACAGTGCTATGGACCCATTTCTCTACTATTAGGAAAACCACGACTCGGCAGGAAGGCATCCCACATGTCGGGAATACTTGGAGAATTGAACTTCGCCATTAGCTTGAATTAATTTCAATAAAACCAGGGATAGGTGGACTGTAAAGTAGGGCATCGAGAGACTAAGTAGCTTGAACATCTGCCTGCTTCACTCAAAATGCCAGCAAGTGCGTGGTTTCTTTATCTTAGAGGAATGAGTGGAAGGAAAATTGCACTACGGATGGAAAGAATGTAGGGAAAATGAAAGCATTTTAAGTATTTCCTCGGCTAAAAGTTAAAAACACACATATTATGGAATCTCACTTGGCTAAATGTCAACGATACACAATAGCCAGAATTTAGTTAGTGTAAAACTATTTCAAGAAAAAAAGTAATTTACCAATAATGTGGGGAAAAATAAATGGGCAGGAGAGATTTTATGATTCAGGAAAGGTTACATGTGTAGTTGTAAATCATAAATTCTAACAGGAAAGACAAGTATAATGGAAGAGAAGAGCAAATAAATAAGATTTGAGTGTAAGAGAAAAGAAATTGGACAAATTGTCCATCTCACAAAATAATTGTAAACCAGAATTCTTCTAGAATAGAATATTTTAATGACTATTCTGGATTGCAAAATACTCTACCCTAGTTTCACCTGTTATGATTTCTTTTTAAATTAAGGTGAATAGTCCCTGTGAAATATACACCTAGATGCTGTTTGCTGACAATCCTCCTGCATCTTCAGTTTAATTTTAAAGATGGTTTAGGACCCTTGGGCGTTTAAAAGCACACATCGATCTAGTTCTAATGTGAACATTGTGGATGCCTGCACTTCTGGAGCTAGACTCAGATATTTTGAATCACTTTTGGTGGCTGTGACCCTACAAGCCATCGGATTCAAGTGGTTTGTTGATACTTGACTTAACCACAGGGGAATTCCTCAGTGGAATTCCAACGGAGTTTGGGGTGGGGCCTTAGTGAAAAGAAGTTACCCAACCAGGAATTATCCTTCTCTTGTCTTTGAATGGATTTTTCTTTCTGTCAGCTATAGCTGAATGTTTTAGGGGACTTGAAAGATAACTTTTTCCCCATTAGTCAGACATCTAAGAGCAAGGGATAGATTAAATCAGATCTCACTGCTTAAATTATAACGCTGGGACAGAAAACTTCCCCTGGCCACCCTTTTCTTACCTAGAGAGTAAGTACTCTGCCTTGCTCTCCTCCTTCCCCCTCCTCACCTGCTGGTGACTTCTGTTGGCCAAACTCCACTGCGATCCACTGGAGAAGGTGTTAGAGTACGGGGCAGGGAGTGTGGGTGTGGGGAAGGTGGGCAGATGGAAAACAGCTGGCATACTCGATGTTGCTGTTTTACACATAATGGAATCGAGGCTCAGGGACTTCACTGATGCAGCAGAAACTGAATTGATAGTTACTAAGAGCAACAGGACTTAAGTTCAAGTTTTCTGATTCACACTTACAATCTTCACAGGCTCCTATTTTCTCACCGTGGAATTACAATTCTTTATGATATTTTTCAGGGCTCGGCATGATCTAGCTTCTGCTTGCCTTTCCAAACTCATCTTATAATACCAACTCCTATTCTAGGAATACTGACTGCCTTTCTCTCCCTCAAACATGTGACATCATTTTCCTGTTTCCAGGTTTAACCGCTGCCCAGAGGGCCTGCCCCTCTCTCTGTGACACGTGGGTGAGTCTCACTGGCTGACAGCTCAGACGTCACTGCTCAGAGAGGCCTTTCCTGACCATCCCCGCTTGAGTGTACTCTCCCAGTGACTGTCCCTCTCCTCGCCCTCTTGCTTTCCTTCATGGCATTCACTCATTCTGTGTTTTTGCTTATTGACTGATGGGCATGCCGCCTCCTACTAGCATGTCACCTCCATGGAGACAAGGCACCTGTCTGTCTTGTTCAGGCAGTCTTCCCAGCACTCTGGAACTGGTAAACAATCTTAATGAACTGGTGCCAAGCGTTACTGCCAAGGGAGGAGACAAGAACAGAGAACGCTAATGTGAGGCAGATGTCCTTCAGCAACCCTGCGCCACGGCTTTATCGGGCTAGCCAATCCGCTGCAGTTTAGTTTCTCGTCATTCAGAGCTTATAAGCATGAGTTTGGATGCTTCTTGGGGATGGGGCTCATTTACAATAAAGACAATCATAAAGATGAAACCAGGCAGGTAGGACAGCGTAAGTCGGGTTCCGTGTGCAGCCAAACTAATGTGCTAAGACATAGGTTTCTTGGAATGGGGAAGGAGAACAGGCAGAAGGGGAAAAGAAGACATAGAAGTTAGGGGTTTGTAAGATTAAGGATGTTGGCGTTGGATTTCTTGGTAATTTACACACCAGTTTATAACTACAATAAAAGTGAATTGAACCCCAGGCATTTCTCCTGCATTCTAGGTGACCCTAATTTGCTCAACTGAGTAGAAATTATGACTGCATGTCACAGACAGTTGCTGGTTATGGTGCAATAAAGAACAAGCTCTCTGGGAATAAGGAAAATGCAGCTATTGACAAGACACAGGAGCACACTGCTGCCTGGTTTCAGGGCCTGCTTGATATCTGTTCTCTGTTTTTGTTTTTTAAATTAAATTTTAGTACTGTAGCTACTATGTTGGAAAACTGCAAAGTCAATGGGTCAATGGAGATAAAGGAAACGGATCTTTTGAGACTTAAAGTTTAATTCTGTCATTTCTGATTAAACTCTTTCTTCATTATTTTGACTTCACAACAAATATAGTTTATAGTTCTTAAAATCAACTTTACTATAAAAATTACTCTAGAAAACCAACTTTCAATTGAGAATCTAAAACTCTATAGTCCCCTCCCCCACATAATATCAATACTTATTTCCCAATCAAAACAACTGTTTTTATGATATAATTTTCTATAACTTTTTTAATAAAGGAATTAAGCTCTTATTTTATAGCATAGCAGAGTATATCTTTGGTCAGTTTTTGTTGAGAATACTATGAGAGTGACAACTTTTCTGGCACCTTTTATCAAACTTTCTAGACTTTCTTCTTATAAAATAATTTCATTACTGTATCTCTGCTATCTCTCTGTATAATCTGTTTATATACATACTAATATATATTTGTATATATACACACACCCAAACAAACTTTAGGTTAATCCCGTGGGCTTTCATCATTTGAGATTTTAAGATGCAGAAATCTGGCTTGCCCTATTGTTACAATCACTAGCCCTTTTTTTTTTTTTTGCCTATTGTAATGTTTATTAGCTGAAAACTTTCCTTTCTTTAAATTATTGCACTTGAAATAACACTATCACTAGATTTTTTATTAGTTTTCTATTTTATACATATTAGTGTATACATGCCAATCTCAATCTCCCAATTCATCCCAGCCCCCACCTCCCCTACTTTTCCCCCCCTTAGTGTCCATATGCTTGTTCTCTATATCTGCGTCTCTATTTCTGCCTTGCAAACTAGTTCATCTGTACTATTTTTCTAGATTCCACATGGAATATTTGATTTTCTCTTTCTGACTTAACTTTACTCTGTATGACAGTCTCTAGGTCCATCCATGTCTCTACAAATAACCCAATTTCGTTCCTTTTTATGGCTGAGTAATATTCCATTGTATGTATGTATCACATCTTCTTTATCCATTTGTCTTTTGATGGACACTTAGGTTGCTTCCATGACCTGGCGATTGTAAATAGTCACTAGCCCTTATGTTAACTTGTCCTATTATTTCCTTCAGTTTCTAATAGCTATTCCTTTGGGATTAATACAAGTGCACCATCTTGGTAAAGTACTTTGCTGTTCACTAAAGTCAAGAATTTCTTCTTGCAAATGATCACAGTTTGTTTTTATCATTTGAGAACTGCTAAGTAAAATGTATAGCAGACACATTCACTCAGCACTGTATGACAAGTGTTAGAGATTCTACACCAATGGACATGAACAGGCGTGGTCACCGCCCTCAGTTCTGTGAAAGAGGGTCAGGGAAGTCGTCCCTAAAAAAGGAAGGTCTGAGTCGAAATTTGAAGGATGAAGGTGTGTTAGCTGGATGCTGAGGAGAAGATGAGAGCATTTCAGGCAGAGGGAAGAGTGTGTGTAAACTTCTTATTCCAGGAAAGAGTGTAGCCTATTCCAGGAGCCAAGAAGGGCCATTTTTGAAGAGCAGGACCTGCCTCTAATGTCATCATGAAAGAGACAGATTCCCATAGCCAGACATTATCTCATACTCACAACTTCTGACACAATTAAACATTTCTTTTGCTAAATCACTAGTATTCTAACCCTCAAATGTTTTCCATTTATCAACACCTTTGACTTTTGGAGGAAAGTTAAGCACACATAGAATCTCAGAGAATATAGGATTAAAAACGTTTGCATTAATGTATTTGATAAAATGATCAGAGGAAGATTAAATTACAACATGTATGATGTGATATTACGATAAAGCCCCCAGATTATGCCAAGGTGTACATAACACCATTGGTGATGGGCTCCCAAACTTCTTCTACCCCAGTCCCTGCTGCTAAACATGGGCGCAGAGGCTAAGACTTTCTCTTCTGGGTGGGGTGTGAGGTGAGATAGAGAAATAGTAGATGATCCAGTCTCTGGATTCCAGGAGCCGGCAGAGGGTTCCCCATGCCCTCGTGTTTTTCTGCCTCAATTTTCCAGATTCTTTAACTGCAAGTTTCCTGAACTCCATGCCACACTGTCCTGGAGTCCCAGCCAGCCCCGAGATGGGGGTGTGGGGGTGGGGGTGTGGGGGTGGGGATGGGGAAGTAGGGGGATAGGTGCAAACTGAAGCAGGACTGTGTGGATCCGTGGCTGGAGCCTTAATGCCAGGTTGGCCAGCTTCAGCCAGGCTATCCCATTAGCCTCACAGCAACACAACTGCTTCTGCCACACAACTGAATTTTTAAGACTCTGAGCATGGCGTTAGGGAGGTCTTCTTTCACACCCATTTTGCTGTGATATTTAGAACTACACCAGATAGGACAAAGTGAAGCCTAAGTGTTGATTTATGTAAGATGCATAACTTGAGGCATTGAGCAGCACGTGCTTTCCTGATTTTCCCCAAAGCCTCCTTTTCCAGGGCCCTACTTCGTCCTTGTGTCTGTGGGCATTTTCGCTGGTGCCCTAGAGGTTCTCAGAGCTTTAGCAGAGATGCAGGTGTGATGGGGGAGATTTAAAGGTAGCTGCATTCCACTAAGCCTCCCACCAACCTTGCCTATAAAGAGAGGCTGTCAGGGAAGTTACAGGAGGAGGTAAATCGTGCAGTGCCGCTGGGGCTTCTTGCTTGGGGATGACGCGCGGTACAGAGCCACATTCCTTCTCCAGCCCATGAAGATGAGTTTGTGCTATTGGCTGCAAGGAGGACAGTGGAGGAATGACTTTGGTCCAGCTCTACTTGGGAAGGAGACAACAGGACTGCCATGCTCCATCCACGCCCTCCCACCCTGCAGTGTGTGTGATGTGGAGGGAATCCAGAAGGTCTGAGGCAAGCAGGGGACTAAACGGAGGAGCGGGCACACCTAGAAGCACCCTTACACCAGCTGCAGTCCATGTGGGGAGCACTCGGGAGACTGCGGGCTCCCTCAAGGCCGTTGCATGATTTGCCCAGTGGTAAGGGTATCATCAGTCATAAGGTACGGGGAGGTATGTAAGCTGATGAGACCTAGAAAACTGAGGGCTCCTTATTGCTCCACTGGACATGGGGCCGTTTCATCCCTCCAATTCCTCTTGTTTTGCACTGGAGCTGATGTATCTGCCTTGTGATATTCCCAAGGGTCTTAGTCAAGTGGGAGGTACAGAGGGAGAAGCTTAAAGATGGAGCCTCATTCTTGAATTATGAATCTAAATTCACTTGATTAGATTGCATTTAGCACAAGATATCGAGAACATCTAGACTAAACAGACAGGGGGGTTTGAGTTAGTAAATTAAAGCAATTCTAAGCATAAAGCTGTATTTTTGTAGCACTAAATTTTAGTACTATCCTATTTGTGAAATATAATGTCAAATATAGAGGGGGAAAGGACTCTTTCATTATTACACGGATTTCATTTCACTTTCCCAAAAGGAAACTGACTCAGTTAAATCTGTGGACAGCATAAGCTGAGCCTCACCTTGTTCACAGTAGACTCCAGTGGTTCCTAGTGGACAGTGACAGGTGTATCCATGAGGCAATGAAACACAAGTTGCTCCTTTGCTGCAGTGGTGTGGAGGGTCATGCTCAGGGTCGCAGGTGGAAACTGTCTCCGTGCAGAAGGCTCCTTTCCATCCACCAGGACAGTTACAGCTGTAGGATAAGAAAGAAGGCAGCATGATTTGAACACCTGATGGGTATACACTTGTGTATCCTCCTGACGTTAACATGGCAGTTTTGCCTGAGGTTCCAAGACAGAAAAGATGTTGTATACGAAAGCCAATTGTGATTTAAACTACCAAGATTCACATTGTCAAAGGAAAGAGCTAATAACTCATTATGGGATTACTGGACTCCATATTAAGGATTTTAAAAGGTTCAGCCCATGGAAATTGAAAGAAAATTTTATGAGAATCATTTCTTTGGACAAAACAGTGTTATAAGTCCTTCTGCCCAACCCCACCCCACCACAGAGGGGGAAGGCTATGGATGGAGTGGCCTCCTAACCTAAGCCTAAAAAAAAGAAGTTCAGCTTCTATATGTTCCCTGATACTGGGGGATGCACAAGCCCAGTTCCAGGAGCTGCAGAAGGAGCCTCAAACCCTTCCAGTGGTGAGGCCAATGGTAGTGGACCAGGCGGGGGGCTGTGGCACTCTGAGTTAGGATCAGCTTGGGGTCATATAAAAGGGACCTTGCCCAGAGGGTATCCTGGTATCTAAAGGAACCGTGTCAGTAAGAGGCAGTCAGTTTATGGCTGGAGCAGAATCTGAGTGGTAAAGGGCAGTACCCCTTCTGAAGAGAGACTTTGTCTTGGTTTAGAGAGTGGTATTGGGAGGAGCCTGGTAGGGGAATATCTGATGGACTCAGTAAAGGTAGAGTTGACAGATAAAATGCAGGGCACCTACTTAAATGTAAATGTCAGATAAACAATAAATAAGTTTTTAGTATAAATATGTTCCATTCAATATTTGAATTTCAGCTAAGCAATATTTGAGATATACTTAAGCAGAAAAATTACTTGTTTTTTATCTGGAATTCAGATTTATCTGGGTGTCCTGTACTTTTCTCCCTAAATCTGGCAACGTTACAGTTAGGGCACATGAGGGAAAGGGTTAGCTTGAAATCCCTGTCCGGCACAGAGAACACTAAACCATCAGGTAAACAGTGTGAGTCAAGGGGGCCATCCGAGGACAGTGTGGGTGCAGAGTCAGAAACCACTGGCCCAGGAAAGACAGCAGCAGGAATCACACCTCCTCCTGAGACCTTTCATTCATGTGATGAGTCCTAGCTGGGTTTAGGGTAATAGCCTTGAAGAGTAAAGTGTTATTAGTATTTTGAAGTGGACCATTTGAATTAATGATTGCGAGTGTATTTTTAAATTAAAGAGTTTATTAGTCAAGAGAAACAGAAAGTTCAATGGACCTCCCCATGTTTTAATTCAGGACCAAGAAAAGGTTGACTCTATGAAATATGGCATGGATATTTTGATAAGGATTGCATTAAATTTGTAAGTTGCTTTGGGTGGTATGGCCATTTTAACAATATTAATTCTTCTAATCCAAGAGCATGGATATCTTTCCATTTCTTTGTACCATCTTCAATTTCTTTTTTCAGTGTTTTACTGGACATGAGGCTCTTTCACCCCTCAAATTTCTCTTCCTTTGCACTGGAACTGATGTATCTGCCTTGTGATATTCCCAAAGGTCTTACTTAGTCAAGTGGAAGGTACAGAGGCGGAAGCTTAAAGACGGAGCCTCATTCTTGAATTTCAGAGTTTTCAGAGTATGGGTCTTTCACCTCCTTCGTTAAGTTTATTCCTAGGTATTTTATTCATTTTGATGCAATTTTAAATGGGATTGTATTTTTACTTTCTCTTTCTGATAGTTCATTTTTAGTGTATCAAAATACTCATGACATTTTCCACAGAACTAAAGCAAATATTCCTAAAATTCTTATGGGAAAAGAAAAGACTCCAAGTTGCCAAAGCAATCTTGAGAAAAAAGAACAAAACTGGAGGTATCATGTCCCAGACTTCAGACTATACTACAAAGCTACAGTAATCAAAACAGCGTGGTGCTGGCACAACAACAGACACACAGCTCAATGGAAGAGAATAGAGAGCCCAGAAATAAACCCATACACCTCTGGTCAATTAATCTATGACAAATGAGGTGAGAATATATAATGGAGAAAATACAGTCTCTCCAACAAGTGATGCTGGGAAAACTGGACAGGTACATGTAAAAGAATGAAATTAGAACATTTCCTCAGACAATGTAAAAAAATAAACTTAGGGCTTCCCTGGTGGTGCAGTGGTTGAGAGTCTGCCTGCCAATGCAGGGCACACGGGTTTGTGCCGCTATCCGGGAAGATCCCACATGCCGCGGTGTGGCTAGGCTCGTAAGCCATGGCTGCTGAGCCTGAGCATCCAGAACCTGTACTCTGCAGTGGGAGAGGCCACAACAGTGAGAGTCCCACGTACCACAAAACAAAAACAAAAACAAAAACAAAACAACAACAAAAAAACTTAAAATAGATCAAAGATCTAAATGTAAGACCTGAAGCCATAAAACTCATAGAAGAGAATGTAAACGTAACACTATTTGACATAAATCATAGCAATATATTTTTTGGCTATATCTCCTAAGGTGAAATAAATAAGAGCAAAAATAAACAAATGGGACCTAATTAAGCATAAAAGCTTTTGCATAGCAAAGGAAACAATAGACAAAAATGAAAAGACAACCTATGGAATGGGACAAAATATTTGCAAATGTTATTACCAATAAGCGGTTAATATTCAAAATATACAAATAGCTCATACAACTCAATATAAAAAAAAAACCCAACCCAATCAAAAAATGGCAGAAGACCTAAATAGATATTTTTCCAAAGAAGACATACAAATGGCTAACAGGTATATGAAAATATGCTCAACATCATTAATTATTAGAGAAATGCAAATCAAAACCACAATGAGTTATTACATCACACCTGTCAGAATAGCTATTAGCAAAAAGACAACAAATAACAAGTGTTGGCGAGGATGTGGAGAAAAGGGAGCCCTTGTGCACTGTTGGTGAGAATGTAAATAGTGCAGCCCCTATTGAAAACAGTATGGCGGTTCCTCAAAAAACTAAAAATAGAACTATTATATGATCCAGCAATTCCACTGCTGAATACATATATCTGGAAAAAACAAAAAGACTAATTTGAAAAGATACATGCACCCCAATGTTTATAGCAGCACCATTTACAACAGCCAAGGTCTGGAAGCAACCCAAGTGCCCATCAACAGATGAACCATAGATTTTTCCTTTTACATTTAAGTCTTAATACTTCTGAAATTATTTTTTTGTGTTTGATATGGGGTAAAGATTCAATTACAGTTTTCCACATGGATAACCAATAGTCCTAACACTTTATTGACTTGTTCATCTTTTTTCACTGATGAGCCCTGTCCATTTATGCAAGGTCCTGTGCCTCTCCATCCTGTTCCATTAGTCTGTTGGTCTAATCTTGTGTCTTAATTTCTCTCACTTTATAATAGGTCTTGATATCTAGGATGGCAAGTTCTGCTACCCTTGTTCAGGGTTGTTTTGGCTATTCTTAGCACTTTGCTCTTTCACATATTTTCCCATCAACTAGTCCCAAGTTCAAGATAGGCAAATTTTCTTGCTTTCTTCTTGTTGTCAAATAGGGTTCATTTTTCTTTTCTTTTCTTTTTACATTGAGGGTGTACCTCTTAGGGGCCCCAGGCCTGTGAGCAGTCTCCTTAAAATTCCCCACTTGTGGCAGTCCTTCGCTTTTAGGGCTGGTCCACTGTAACCTGTGCAGCCCTCAAAGGTATATTCACACAGCCCCAAGGTTTTGACAGGAACTCGTAGCAAAAGTTAACTTTGACACCCATTTTCTAGACTCCTGCTTTCATTTCATATTGTTTTTACTTCAGGTAACAGTGTTCTGAAAATATACATTTTATATTTTATTCAGATTTGAATATTTTCATTTGGAAATATCATTCAGTATATATAATCTCCCATACTTTCACAAACAGAACTCCTTATCAATAAACTTTTTAAAAAAGAAATAAAACAATATTTAGAAACATCTTTCTATATTTATTAACTTCTACAACTTCATATTTAATGGTTTAATATTATTTCATTGAATTGATGAAATATACTTTATTCTCACAGTCACTTGTGAGATATTAGTTTTAGATATTAGTTTAGATATTATGTTTTTAAGTTTTCACTCTCTACAAAAAACACTGTGATAAAACTCTTGTAACTAAATCTTTCTGCATATCTATGATAATTTTCTCAAGATAAATTCAAATATTATCATGACTTCTAGGCTTTGGATACATATTCCAACCTGCCCTCCATAATAATTTTATCAATTTACATTTCTATCATCAGCTTATGAGGATGTCCCTGAAATAACAGGTTTGTATGTAATTGAAAATATGGAACACTTTTACAGGCTTATTGTTTTTTTACTGACCCAGTAATCATTATTTTATTTCATTTTATTAAAATAAAAATGTTGCAGTGGTTGCCTAATTTTTATGTATTTATAAATAAATTTCACAAATTTTCACATATTTATCAAGAACATATTCATTTTGGGCAAAAGACCTTAATAGACATTTCTCCAAAGAAGACATACAGATGGCCAATAGGCACATGAAAAGATGCTCAACATCACTAATTATCAGAGAAATGCAAATCAAAACTACAATGTGGTATCACCTCACACCAGTCAGAATGGCCATCATTAAAAAGTCCACAAACAATAAATGCTGGAGAGGGTGTGGAGAAAAGGGAACCCTCCTATACTGTTCGTGGGAATGTAAATTGATACAACTATAGAAAAGTGTATGGAGGTTCCTCAAAAAACAAAAAACTAGAGCTATCATGTGATCCAGCAATCCCACTCCTGGGCATATACCCAGATGAAACTATAATTTGAAAAGATACATGCACCCCTGTGTTCACAGCAGTGCTATTTACAATAGCCAAGACAGGGAAACAACCTAAATGTCCACCAACAGATGAATGGATAAAGAAGAAGTGGTATATATACACAATGGAATATTGCTCAGCCATAAAAAAGAGTGAAATAATGCCATTTGCAGCAACACGGATAAACATAAAGATTATCTTACTAACTGAAGTAAGTCAGAAAGAGAAAGACAAATACCATATGATATTTATATGTGGAATCTAAAATATGTCATAAATGAACTTATCTACAAAACAGAAACAGACTCACAGGCATAGAGAACAGACTTGTAGTTGTCAAGGGGTAGGGGGTGTGGGGAAAGGATGGATTGGGAGTTTGGGATTCAAAGATGCAAACTATTATACATAGAATGGATAAACAACAAGGTCCTACTGTATAGCACAGGGAACTATATTCAGTATCCTGTAATAAACCATAATGGAAAAGAATATGAAAAAGAATATATACATATATGTATATAACTGAATCACTTTGCTGTACACCAGAAACTAAAACAATATTGTAAATCAAGTATACATCAATAAAATAAATTAAAGAAAAAAGAACATATTCATTACAAATTCCTATATTTTCCTTTATTATTTGGCAGTCTAATCAAATTTGTTTCACCAAAATTTATTTCTCTCTCTATATATATACACATACATACATATCTATTTAGTATCTACAATGCGCATAGCACTCTGCCAGGTCATACGGATGGCAGCTGTGCCAGGTGAGGGCCATGCTCAGGGAAAGCACTGCTGGGCCACCTACACTGAGGCACCAAGTGAACGGCACAGAGAGGTGCTCCTGGGACCCTGAGACCAGCATGGGGAAGAGCTCGTGGGAAGAGAACATAATTAACAACACAGCACCAACACACTGTTTGACTTTGGTTTTAGCAGGAATTTAAAACAAAAATTCTCAACAGTTTGGAACTTAGAGGTAGAGGCATAAGGCACATACATAAAAAGGTAAAAAATAAACAGAAGCCTCTGAGGGATGTTGCCATTTCATTAAATAATGTGTTTAGATGGGTCATGATGAAATAAAATTTATATGCTTATTGCATTTGAGTTAATAGTTGTGCAAAATTTTTTGAAAAAGTTGCATGAGGTTCTCCAAAATGGAGAAAACCAAAATACAGAATTAACCTGTTATAGAATTACATAATGATTTTGATTATTGTTTGAAGATCACAAATAGCATAAAATATGTAAAGGTCTTTTATATGAAAGTAGATTGTCTTACCAATTTCATAAAAGAAACCTCTCTAATGTCATTACCTTAGAACTTGATGATTGTACCATCTAGTGGTTCATTTTTATTTACTTGAAAAAAGAAAATTAAGAAAAAAATTAGTCTCTGCCTTAGAGACAGACATGGCAATGGTAAAATATTTATTTTACTATTAAGTAGATCTTAAATCACATTAGATATAATATAATACTGATGCTATAAACTTACTTGAAAATAATCTTTTCTAAACCTTGAAATTAATTCATTAACATCTCTTCCTTTAATCACAGGTTTACTACTCTTCCCTGAGGAAGATTGGTTTTGGAGAGGTATGTGTGTGAGGCGTCCACATAGTGGGAAAAGCAGAAAAAAACAGAGAGGTTGATATTCATTCATTAAAGAATATTTCCTATTATCATTTTTTACATGCTATGTGTCTGACACTGTGCTGAGCAACGAGCCTTCCACAACACATAAGCCCCCATTCTTGACCTCATGGGCTTGCTGTTTGAGAGGGGATCACATTGGTAAGCAGATAATTTTAATACAATGTGACAAGTGATAAAATGAATACTCTTGGAGCCACTGGAAGGACACCTAAGCAACCTTAATGAGTTCAGGGAAGGCTGCTGAAGTGAGATTTGCCAGCAAGAATGAGAGCATTGAGGGGAAGGGGCAGGAGAAGCGTAGGCTGGAGAAGGAAACTGTGGATAGTGGGCTGAGGGGGTTAAACCTGTAAGTGACACAGAGATGTGCAGGGAGTGACCTGAATGATGAGCTATATTGAAGAATATTGACCTGGTATGTATAGGATGACCCCATAAATGCTCTAGTGATGTAGGTTTACTCTTGGTGGATCTTACTGAGCTTTGACACTGTAGTTTGCTTTGTGGGCTGTCAGACTCTGGAACAATAACTCAGTTCTTCCAACTGTTGAAAGTCACCGCAGACAATCCACAAATGAATGGATGTGGTCGTATCCCGATTTTATTCACAAAAACGGGTGCTGGACAAGATTTGACCTGTAGGCCACGGCGTGCTGACCCTACTCTAGATCAGTAATTCCATGGGAGTAGAGGTCAGGGCTCTTTGCTCTCTGTTGCAGGCCCAGGACCTAAAGCAGTTCCTGGCATATTGGAATTTTTCATTGAACATCCTGGGAATAAATAAGTGAATGACTGAGTCATGACTGGTTTAGGGAGATAGCTGGATGCAGAGTCGCCTGGACAGGGAAATGGCTCTGAGGATGGAAAGGTTGACGGGGGTGTGAGAAGCACTTGGTAGGTGTGTTGGTACCTAGACGAAAGATTCTAGCAACAGAAAACGTTTCCAGAGCTCACCTGTGCCAGGCACCCTGCTAAGCACGTCAAGTATGTTGGCTCATTTAGTCCTCCCGACAGCCCTCCTAGGGGACTCCTGTCCTCATCCTCATATTACGGGGCAGAGACTTGAGGATCAGGTCAGTAAGCAAATTACATGGCTGGTGATGGGAGAGGGAGTCCACCACAATGGCCACTCTTTGTCTCTTAATCTCATGGAAGTCTTTAGGGTTTCAGGATTAAATGACTGAAAGAATATGGTGCCATTATTGGGAATAGGGACATTCGGAGAAGAATATAGTTTAATAGGATAATATAAAAATCTGCTTTTAGTTATACTGAGTTGAAGGTGAGAGCAGGTGATAACAGGCCCTTTTTCTCCCTTTAAGTACCTAATGAACTGGCTCTTGAACTTGTTGAATATTGAGAATGTAAGACAGATTTTTGAGTTAAGCAGAACAGCAGTCAAAGGGCTAAAGCATCCACTAGATAGTAGTTAAGAATATTAAAAAAACCCCTGAGGAATCATTGATATTATACATAGAACTGTTTTCTTACCTCAGGTCCAATCCCCAAATGTTATCTATCCTCAATTCTTAACACATAAAGAACAATTTGCAGGTTCTTCTACCTCTAAACATGGAGAGGTGATAACGCAGAAGAAAATGTTAGTCATATTCAACATGAAGAATTTAACTTTTTTGTAATTAGACCATTCTAAGACTTCTGAAGTTTAGGATTAACATTGATGTATAAAAATTAATTGGAAATGAGATGATAGAAGGTTTAATATTCTTTGTTTTAGTATCATTTAAACATCATTTACTTGGTTACTAATTTTTCACCACAGAATGAGTGCCGTGCCCCACTCTATTTTATACCAAGGTGAATACAAAACAGAAAACATAGTATTGTCCCTAAGGACTTTATGATAATTTATTTATAACAATGCATTTATATAATATATATGTGATACATGTAAAATATACTGTTCAAAGGTTATTTGGGCCTCACCTTAGTGCCAGGCACCATTTTAAGTACTTTATATGTAGTAACTCATTTCACTCTCATATTTATTCAGTGAGATAAATGTAATTATTAGTCCTCAGTGTGCGGTTGAGAAAGAGAATTAGAAAAGTATAACCCCTGGTTACTCTATTTTTTCAGTTTACCCATCATACAGATTCTGGTTGCTTTGGATGAGAGAAAGTATTTTATACATATTGAGCCTAATGAGGGCAAAGTTTTAGAATTCTCATTATAAGATGAGAAAAGAAAGAAAAAGTTCTTGGAGAGAATTCACCTTGAGCTAGGTCTGTAAGAAATTTATGGCTACAGATTTGTGAGTTGTCTATGCATAAGGAAAATCACAGATACAGCACTTAAAGTGAAATCTATGTGGTGTGTTAATTAAAGCCATATGAATAATGGAATAAATGCATGTTGCTTAGCAATGCAGGAGCCTATGGCCTGTAGGATTCCACTTCTGCACATATAACATATTTCTCCATGATTTAAAGGAAAAGGGAAACATAGCTGAATCTCCTCCTCCTTTGACCATTTGTTGTGTTGGATGGCTTCATTAATGTCACTTTGCTTTCCTATATAACTTATTTCCATCTGAACAATAAGTTGGGAGAATAATGTAAGTGTGATATGATGGATATGATTTTATCTACTAAAATTTATTACATATCAAAATGACATGCTCAAAATTTGAGCCTTTGAAAACTATACAAACAAGTGCTAAAACAAATGGGCCTCCCTGTACACTGGAATGTGGTCATGTCAAGACTCAACGTACTTACAGGGAAGGGTGGCGACCATCACTCTACCTGCTGACGTTACCCTATGGCCTTCCATTCCTTGCTGGGGAGATCACTCACCAAACTCTTTGATGATACCTCACGGAGTAAGAAATTTGAGATTCAATGACTCTTTACACAATAATAAAAGTACTGGAAGCCATCTGTGGGCCTCAATCCTAATGGTTCTGTTCTCCAGGTGTAAGTGCCCAAACGTATTATGTTAACAGTTGGACTCAACTCCTCTTAAAGAGAGAATTGTCTTTGGGAAACTCTCTAGGTGAGCTGCTTGGAGTAGATGGTGGACTCTAGTTGCATTGATGTGAGCCTAATGCTGTACTATAAAAAGAAAATAGCTAAATTGCTCTGGCCAAGGCCAGGAGGGAAATTTGGTTTATTCTAACCTAGAGAGTCATTTGGAGCAAAATGAAGCAATGACAAGAAGACAAAGAAATGGGGTGGAATGGCCATGTATTCACTGCTATGGTGGGATGACCAAAACACAGGACGAGAGTTGTTTAGGTGGATATAAACCTTTCCCTTCTATATCTGCATGCATCCTGTCCCCCTGCACCAACATAAACAGTCTGATCCATCTCAAAGTGTGAGTGGCCTTGTTAACTTAGTAGAAGTCAAAGAGGTTGATTGTCACTTTTAGGCATACATGGTCCGGACCAGAGGATTTGTGGGTGGAAGCAGGACCATGGAACCAGAGATGGCTTTGAGAACATTCACCTTCCTCCTGGAATCTGCATTAATCTTGGAAAGGTCTTTGGACTTTCATAGTTTATGCAGATCTCAAAGATCTTATAGAAAATGAATGACATCTGAGTTACACAAAAACCAAGAGAGAAAAGTTATTCCCCTTAAACTAGAGTAATAGGGACACAACAAAATCTACACTGAATCCTTACTTTTGACTCTTATTTTCTAGCTACTTCAATAATAGAGGAACAGAAAGTAGGAATTTAATTTATAATTTACATCCTTCAAATACGTTTTCCATAGGTGGCACCAAATAATGGATTTACTTTGTTTCGGCAGCTAAGAACTGAAGATGGGGAAAGATTGGAATAAAACATCCTCCAATTTTAAAGGTAGTTATCTATAACTGGTGCAATCTTGAATATATTTTTTTTAATTTTATACCTTATGAATTTTACCAATTAGACAAAATGTGAATTAGGTGTACTATTGTTTTTTTAATTCAAATGTATACAAAAGTAGAAAAAAAAAAGTATCAATGAACCGCCTTGAACCCATTGCCCGCTTCAAGTTATCAATTCTCAGCTCTTCAGTTTCATTGTTTCTTTCTCCACCACTTTTTTTGCCAAAATCTTTTTTTTTTTTTTTTTTGTGGTACGCAGGTCTCTCACTGTTGTGGCCTCTCCCATTGCGGAGCACAGGCTCTGGACACGCAGGCTCAGCGGCCATGGCTCACGGGCCTAGCCGCTCTGCGGCATGTGGGATCTTCCCAGACCGGGGCACGAACCCGCCTTCCCTGCGTCGGCAATCGGACTCTCAACCACTGTGCCACCAGGGAAGCCCTTGCCAAAATCTTTTGAAGCAAGTCTTACTTTATCTGTAAATACCATAGTATGTATCACTAACAGATAAGAAACTTTAAAAAAGAAAACGACAATAGTATTATCAGACACAACAAAATTAACACTAATTCCTGTCATCTAATTTTTGTGTTCAGTTAATTATGATTGTCTTGAAAAAGTGATTTTTTGACAATTCATCAGCACCCAACTAAGTTCCACAAATGCACCTGCACAGTATGTGTCTTTTTTTTTTTTTTTTTAAAGAAGATGTTGGGGGGTAGGAGTTTAGTAATTTATTTATTTATTTTTGCTGTGTTGGGTCTTCGTTTCTGTGCAAGGGCTTTCTCTAGTTGTGGCAAGCGGGGGCCACTTTTCATGGTGGTGTGCAGGCCTCTCACTATCGCGGCCTCTCTTGTTGTGGAGCATGGGCTCCAGACGCGCAGGCTCAGTAGTTGTGGCTCACGGGCCTAGTTGCTCCGTGGCATGTGGGATCCTCCCAGACCAGGGTTCGAATCCGTGTCCCCTGCATTAGCAGGCAGATTCTCAACAACTGCGTCACCAGGGAAGCCCACACATTATGTGTCTTAAGGTTTGTTACTGAGATAAAAATTCTCCCTCTGCATTTCTTCCCACACAGGCTATTTTTGTGTCACTTGTCCAGTAGAATTTTCCATTCTGGATTTGGCTATTTATATACTTATAATGTTAGTTAGCTTGTTTTCCTCTATTGCCCATATTTCTCATAAACTTATAGATATAGAGGCTTTATTAGATTCACATTTGGGCTACTTTATGGGTGGGACTGTGTAGTTCTAAATACATCACATTAGAGGCACACAATGTTTGCTTTACATTTAATTATGTTATGACTGATCTGTTGGTTCAAGTGGCGTCAGCTTGATACAACCATTGTATAGTTTTCTATCGACCTTTCACTAAGCAGTTCAAGCAGCCATTATTTCCTTGGTGGTTACAAAATGGTGTTTCTCATTTCTATTATTTATCCTGCACTATTAGCTCAGATGTATTAAAAATTACTCCTCATCCACTGTCTGGCTAGTTAATATTATTTAGTGTTATCTATTGTTGCACAATAAATTACCTCAGAGCTTAATGGCGTAAAACAATAATAAACATTTATTATAGTGACTCATAATAAGGCACTGTGTTTTCAGGCTTTGTCACCTGTAAACTCTTCCTCTATCCCACTGCCCCAGGGACTAGAAGAAATACAGTGTGGCTATTATTAAAACTGTTCAGTGGATAGGATCATTTAACCCTTAAATATAATAGTTTAAGGAAGGCAGAAGTCATAAACTGTCATTTCCAGAATATCCTATTATTCTCACAGGTCAGTCTACTCAGATGGGAGGAGACTGCAGGAGGATACGTCTACCGGGGACAAGAATCCCCGTGGGCTGCTTGGAAGCTGACTACTATTCCTGCAATACAGTCTTGACAGGAAAGGAAGGTTGAACACTTTCTCTTTATCAAACTGCAGAATGAGTGGTGCACTAGCAATCTCTAGGGAGACAAGTTTCTTTCCCTCCCTTGGTGGGGGTGGGTGGAGTATCGTGACAACTATGTGCATTTGCATACTGGCATGTTTAAAGCCATCACAGATATTATTCTGTGTGTTTCTGAAGTCGCCCTATCTTTGGTCAGTGAGAGTCTCCTTAAGCTGGCTCCTGTCTTCTTTTCCAACGGCCCTAGTAGTCTTTGATAACTTTCACTTTCAGGCACAGGAAGACATCCAGGCTCATAGCGTACATTTCCTACCCCAGACTTGAATGTCCAAGTCTCCAAGAAGTCCTGATTTATTTTTAGTGGAAAATGGCATTTGGAGATGACAATTTTGACACTAGAGCTATTCATTGCTGCTGGGTTATTATTGTTTCTAGGTTACTTTAGTGGACATAGCTAAGGAATAAGTTTTTTAGAAAGAGAAAATTAAGTCATGAATTCATATGTTATTTCTAGTTCAAAATAAAGATGAAAAGATTCTTCTTTCATTTTATGTCTATATCTCTTTTCTCTTATGCTGAAGATCTTTGTTCCTAATGATATTAACATAATTACTAATTTTGTTTATATCCATCCATCCAGCCAGCCATCTAGAATCTTGCTATCTATCTATTTTTATCCATAGTTCCAAAATAACAATAACAGTGCTACCACTAGTATCAAGACCACAGGATGCAATTTAGGATAGCTTTATGATTCTTTTTGTCCTTAGACTATAACCCACTGTACAGCTAAAATACTTAAAAAAATCAGTTGAATTAAATCTCTATACCTGGTTATGCCACCAACTTGAAATACGGTTAAATTCCTTTATTTTCTTATTTTCTTTCAATGTTTAAGAATTACTCTTTTTCATTTTTTGATTTACCAGGTGAAACATTTACCTAGTCCCCAGTAAAACTGTAAGGCAAATTGTATTTTGAAAAGCCTAGCTTTCATCCCATCACTTTCCCTTGTTCTCTTCCTCATTCTATAAGTAACTATCTATAATGTTTTTACTGTAATCTTCCTTTCTTTTCTTAAAAAAAAATGAGCATATGTGTATGTGTGTTATGTGTATCTATATGTATATACTTATATCTATTTATCTACATCTAACTATCATTCCCTTTTCTTACATGTTTCTTTACCCTTTTTTCACTTAATGTATCCTGAGGATCACTCCATAGCAACAGATAAGGATTCTTTTTTTATAGCTGCAGAGTCCTCCACTGTTCAGCTTTACAATCGAGGGATGAACATCTTTTGCTTTAACAAATAGAGTTTGCTCTAGTAAACTTCAGTGTCTGTTTCTCTACAGCCTCACCACTAGATGAGTCAATTTTTTTTTTAGCTCTTTGCTAATCTCATAGTTAAAAAATACTATCTGTCTTAACTTGGAATCCCTAGAAAATAGAGACTAAAAGCAATTCCAAGGAAATAAGGAACCCTCTGGCAAGTAAGCGAGAGTGAGGGAAAAGCAAAGTGGGGAGAAAGGAGGGAAAACTAATGCAGGGTAATGAGTTACCAAGCTAGCTGCGTGCAGTTGGCTGCTTGGTAAGGGGAGTGTTTCTCCAGAGGCTGGATAGGGTGATACAATTAATCTGAGTATATAGCAGGGGAAAAAAAATTATAGCAGGAATAGATAGGTTGACATCTGGTCATGATACACCCTGCATGACAGATTAAAGGATTTACACTGTGTTGCTTTGGCAATGAAAGACAACATTTTGGGCGGGAAAATGATAGGAGCAAAGAGGCTTTTAGGAGCAGACAAACTGGATTAGAGTAAGGAGAGTTTGGGCAACAGGACACGTCTTGGCAAACAATCACATAGTCCAGCAGGGGAGTGCTGGAAAACAGAACTAAGCACTGTGGGATGAAATGTACAGAAGCAAGGAATTCTTAATTTGGAGAGTTTGGGTGTCTCTCTGATTGGGATCTAGGGAGTTTGTAAACCTCTAAAATTTTATGTAAATTTTGTGTCCTAAGTATGTTCGTTGCTCAGGAGAAAGGATTTTTAGCTTTCACCTGATTCTTAAAGGCATCTGTGAGCCAATAATTAGGAAACCCTGGGTCGCTGAGCTTTTGTGTTCACTGATCAGTTTATGTTGTAAATATACCTCTTTTACGAACTTAGTATAAATCTCTGATGATTCACATTTTACATCCACATTCTCTGAATTCCTATTGTACTTACTGTCTGTGCTGCTCAGTTTTACATCTAGCTTGGTTTTTTAGGATTTGCTTTCCCTACACTGTGCTTTTCTTAAAGGAACTCATCTGCATATCGCCCTCAGTCACTGTCAAAATATGATTTTAGGGTTAAGAAAAGTGCAGCTTAAATGAAGTAAAATCTGCTTAAGAACACATTGTACCAGGGTGGGGGGTGGAGGGTGGGATGAACTGGGAGATTGGGATTGACATATATACACTAATATGTATAAAATAGATAATTAATAAGAACCTGCTGTATAGTACAGGGAACTCCACTTTGCTGTACAGTAGAAACTAACACAACATTGTAAAACAATTGTACCCCAATTAAAAAAGCAAAGAACCCCACTCCAAAAAAAACAATGTCTCATACACTGAACATATGTACTATGCACTTGCTTAACTATTTCACTAAGACAGTGTCCTGGAAGTGGAAATGTTAGGTCAAAAAAAAAAAAAAAAAAAAAAAAGGAACACATTTTACCAAACATGTGAACACATAGGGCTAAGTTAGAACTAAAGAAAAAAGTTTTTTCAAACCTTGGCTACCTACTAACAACAGCAATAGTTTACTATGTTTTTCCTGTTGCATCAGAGTTCATCCCAGGAGCACAAAGGCCTTACATGAACTCTGCCTTATTATCCTCCTCTCGTTGGAGACATTGCATTCGAATGCAGCTGGGTCTGTGTGTGCTGACGTATTTGGAGCAGGAAAGCAGGGCTTTGTTCAGTCTGCTGGAGCCCAGAGCCAGGTCCAGCCTCATCGGACCCCACCCCTTCTTACTTGGCATGGGAACAATGCCTCCCACCCCTAGCTGGGAGGCACAGAACTACAGGGGAGCATTTTGAGTTCTTAAAAAAATTTTTTATACCATTAAGCTGTGCATTGTTGAGACATTTTGACCACCTTTCAGATTTAGCTTTTAAAATTGATTGCAAACACTGAAATTTATGCCTCTGAGTTAAGACTTGCCTCTTGAGCATTTAAAAATATTTTATTATGTACGTTAGTTATTTTTCAGGAAAAGACTGAACTTTAGTTTTGAGCTGTCTATAATGTTACCTAGAAATTCAATTTAATATTACTCTGCTTTGGGTGAAAAAGCATAGAGTCATATAAAATTAAGAGCCTGGGACTAGGTCAAGGCTAGAGGAAAACTTCTTAAACACTATTGAAAAGTATATTACAAAACCACATCTTTTTCCTTTAAAAAGAGGATTCTTATTGAGATTAGAGCAGAATTACAAAAACTGTCAAAAAGAATAAAATTCTCCTTAAATTTCTGCTGTTACTGGAGCTAAATGTCCATGAGTGGAAACATTAATATTTTTAAATAGTTCTATTGAGGTATAGTTTACATACCATATATTCACATCTTTTAAGTTTAGGGAGCCATAATTTTAATGTCATTATATAGTAGTCACAAGAGCTATTTCTGACTCTACAGTAATGCTTCACATGTAGTTAATATACTAAGTATTTTGTTGTTATATCAATAAGATGATCCCAAACATTGGTCACAATTTTGATGAGAAAGGCTTTAGGATCTTTAGGAAATGTGTCAGTGGTATCACTACCATCGTACATTATTACTCAAGTCTACTTTTTATTCAGATAAAGACTCTCCTGTTAGGCTGTGAGACACAACTTTCCACCCACGCAAGAACTCATGAAATCTCCAGGGTATGTGTTATCAGGGAAGGTACTTCCAAGTTGGAGAAAATACAAAATGCCATTTGAAGATATATCTTTAACATTGTTTTTTAAAAATTAAGAATAAATGAACAGATAACATCCAGCAGATAAAGAGCTTTTGTTACATTATGTTAAAAATGGTCCTTACTATTTAGGTTCTGTAGAGAATCTTGACTCAGAGACTGAAGATTTGGTTTTGGGTCCTGCAGAACTACTTACAAGGCTCTCAGGCCTCATCTTGGTTCACTCATAATCTCTGGGGCTTAGTGTCCTATCCGTGAAATTGGGACCAAGATAATTGTCCTGACTAATTTAGAGAGTTTTAATTAGGAGCAATGGAAATAATGTAAGGAAAAAGTGCTTTGTTAGCCACAAAGTGCTGGTCAATTTTAAGGTATTGCTTTTGTTATCACAAATCAAGAAAATGTTCTTTATTAATCAAAATCATTTGCAAATAGTTCTAAGTGTCTATCTGAAACTTGAGTCCCCCTAAAACCGAGCTCCTCTGCTGAGTTTGTGGTTCACCTCTCGATCCAAAATGTTGTTCCCTTTCTTGTCCAATCCTATTCCCCTCAAGATTGAGGAGTATCAAAGAAAAGTGGGGATTAAACTGAGCAGGACACTGTGGGGCCCTTTTGGGGCCCAAAACCTTTCCATGTCCCTTGTTTCTTGCTTGTAGGAAAAATACTTTCAGTCTCTTTGGTCTCCCCTGAGTTCCAAAGGGTAGATTCAAAGAGTTACTAATTAGGAGAGTGAGGAAATGCAGAAAGAAGCAACAGTGCAGGATAGGGCAGGGTCCTGGTTTTTCCTTGGGTGATGTGCATAACAACCTGACACTTGTCTCTGAGTTCTTCTACAGGAACTAAGGCTCCCACCCAGGTGGAGGATGGTAACTTCAGGCTGAGCACAAGCATGTGGACCCAGACTGGTTGGAACCAGAAAGCCAATCACTGAGATTCCTGGGACACCACCCTGTTACCTCACCACCAACCAATCAGAAGAAAGTCACACACCCTGAAACCCTCCCACAAATTTTGCCTGTAAAAACTCTTACCCCAAAATTGACTTTGGCAGGTGAGAGGACCTTGGTTCTTGTCTTCTCTGGAGAAAGAATTCCACAGAGAGACCAAGGTTATAAGGAACAGAGTTTATTAGAAGCACAGTACGTGTGGGAGAGTGCACCAAGAAGCAGTTTATTTAGGGCAGGAGCGAAAGTTACACACTTGGAGAAGAAGAGCATGGATGTCCTGAGAGTGAGGAACACACGATAGGGACAGCCTAGGTTGTTAATATGAGGTTAATCTTCCAGATTTAGATGAGGATGCCTCCCCTTTCCCTCCGCTATGATCACATTGTCTGCAATTTCTTATTTGGGCTTCCACCAGGCACCATTTTGAATCTTTCCCATGAGCACATAAGCGAAAACCCACGGGGTGGAGGTGGGTAAAAACTGCAATGCTAATGATATTATAATGATATTACAATGTGTCCAAGGCTACTAGAGGACAGCTAGAGACACCCTCTGTGTGTGCGTCAGACTGGGAAACCTCCTTGACCACAAGAATGTGGAGGCTGAGGTGGGCCTCCTCATCTTTCATCTGATTAGGGCTCATCATACTAATAGTAGTTTATCTCAAAGGGTCAGCATGAAACCTGCTGCAGCAGATTAACCTGAAGCTTATCTATCTCTTACCACAAAGTGCATGCTCCACAACTTTCATGGTTAGAGTTTCTCACTCACATGTTACAGATTTTCTGTTTTAGATGCCATTTCTCCTTGTGTCATGGCCTCATTTAGTGCAAAACTGGGAGATGGCTTTGCCTTCTGCCTAATGTCTATACATAAGGAGGCTGTTCTTGGACCCGGCCCCAGCTTTCCTGCCTCCAAACCGTTGGAGAGTTTGGGCATTTTGAGCATGAGCGGCCCGTTCTGCTTGCTTGGTCCTGTAATAAACCTTTCTCTGCTACAAACTTGGGTGTTTCAGTTTGTTTGGCCTCCATGTGCATTGGCCACATGAACTTGGGTTGACAACTTATCTATACTTGGTGCCATATATTCAGGATAAACACATGTGGCTCTGAAATGGACACAGGTAGGGCCTATGTTCCACAGGGATAATGAAGAGCTGGGATGGATCTCCTGCCTTCACCTTCAACTTCATGTGCTTTCTTCCTGCCACTCCCCATTCTGAATTATTACATTCTTTATTATTAGCAGTTTATTATTATCACATTAAAAAATAACAAAAACACCTAGTAAGTCACCTGAAGAATGATTAGATTTCTTTAGATAAAATGAGGTAAGTTTGTGCCTCTAAATAATTAAGCTTAGTTATGGGACAAATAGAATGCATAAGTAAAGCAAGTAAAAGGTTTTAGTAAAATTTGTAAATAAATAAAGATAAAATGATAATGGTAAAGCTAATGCCAAAAAATATTGTTCTCTGATGGTGGCATCACAAGCCTCAGGGCTTGTCCCTAGCACTTTCATGGACTTGATCAAGCTATACATGTTTTTCTTTAAAAGTTTCCATAAAATTCAACTAACACTTTTAACTTATTACAAAGCACACTAGGTATCTTGGACATCCCAGCACATAGCAAGCTTGTTCATACTTGGTTTGGATTAACTTAGACTTGACTCCCTACAAGCTCTCCTGCCACAATCTCATATTCAGTAGATCACAAAACACCATGAATATTTCTCTGCAATATCTTCTAAATTAATTTTTTCTTTCCTTATCTATGGCTATTTTGGATTTCTAAATCTGTCTCCCAGTAACTCTCCAATATACCCATCCTGCAAAGGGATGTTGAGATAACTTGCATACATCTGTCTTTACCGTGGCTCTTTCCTGCTCAGGAACTGTCTGCGTCTCATTCTTGATGTAAATCAAATCTGTTACCTTTCATGTAAGTTTTGCATCCTTCTATACTTCCTCTGTCCCATTTCTCATAGCCAATCAGTAGACTATCCAGTTTAGTCAATTGGGCTTCATTAACGTGAGCATGGTGTCACCGTGCTTGTCCTTCCATTTGTATGTTTGCTTAGAACTTTTGGAATTGATTCCTTCTACTTTTTCTTTGATTCATTAATTGAACAAATATTAATGAATGCCTGTTCTATGCTAGGCACTCTCCTAGGTATGAAGATACACTGGTAACATGAGAGATCAGGCCCATTCTCAGGGAAAAATAATAGCCAATACATAAACAAACAATAAATAAACAAAATAGGACAATGACATATTATGGAGAAAGTAAAATATGATAATGTGATAGAGAATGATCAGAGGGAGGGATAGTTTTGGGCTGGTCTAAGGGAGTCCCGTTCTAAGGAGGTGAGACAATGACAAGAAGGAGGCAGCCAGATGGAGACTGAAGGCGAAGGTCCTCCAGCTGGAAGACATAGCATGAAGGTCTAGAAAGAGAAATGAGCTGGCGTGTTCAAAAGAAAAAAGTAAGTTAACTGTAGTGAGTGAGGAGGAAGAGAGATGGTCCGAGGGGGGCGGGGCCAGATCATGTAGGGCTTTATAGCTCATGGGGAAGGGTTTAGGTATTATTCTACATGTCCTGAGAAGTCACTGGAGTGCTTTTGGAAAGAAACAGGAAGATCTAGTGACCATCTCCTCCCCCCACCTCCTATGTGCTTTCTCTCCAGCCCAAGGTACAGTGATGAGCAGTTCTTTGAACTTTGCACTTTGTTTTTGATCATTTTCTAGTGTGGAGGTGGAGGGGAACTCTTCAGGGCTTTCTAAACTACGTGTGCTCTCCCCTGTCTTCCAGGGGAGCCTCTGATGCCCCACTGCCCCACTGCTTTGCAGTCAGCCAATGTTAGCAGTGAGTCATACCTTCAGATGTGTCCTGGGAGAAAAACTTTGACAAATCAGTTTTCTATCCATCTCACGCATGTATGAGACATAGAAATGTATGAGTAGCTACAGTGGAAGGAACTGAAGGACAGAGAGCTTCCTTCCTCTTTATTTGGTGTATTCCCGGAGCCCGTCATATACCACTTATGCACAGAAGACATGCTCAACGAAGTAACTTATTTATAAGACAACAATTCCTTTGTATATTTTCTTCCCACTCAACAGACTCACATTTTGTTTCATATTAAAGTAGTTCAGAAACCAAACTGTGCAGTTTTGCTGAGGTCCACCTAGAGAGGAGAGGCTCCTTTCTAAGGGAGCCCAAACCCAAATATAAAAGCAAATCACAAATGTGAGCCCTTGTAAACCCTTTTATGGCGAACATCTCTGGCAAAACTCTCAACAACATGAATTTAAGATAGTCTATTTTTTCCTGTAATGAGATGTAGTGATTCATTTTCATTATCATAAATGCTGTGCTGATCCATTTATAGTTCTCTTTATCTGTCCCCCAGTCACCTAGCAAGTCTCCAAAAAAATATTTTAAATAAGTGTCAGTTTGTGTTCCTAGTTTGCGCGAGTAGAGGATCAGGTAGAATGCAAACAACCTGCCACATTCTTTCCTAATAATGTCACACTTACTAAACAGTCGATCCCTGCTCCACGCACGTGCCACCATTGCCACATTTCATCAAGCGACAGGGAGAAGCATCACACTGGCCGACGCTGCGCCCAGCATTTGGGTGGCCCTCAGGCGTCCCCAGACTTCTGAAATGGCCATTCTTCTTAGTGCGAACTTGCAGAGTAAAAATACAACCTTGAAAAGAGAAAAAAATACTTCAGATTAAAAAATGGAAGAAATGGATAAAACAAGAAGACAATTACTTTTCATTTTAAAGGAACATTTTACAAAATAAAGTAATACATGTTAATTTAATGAAAAACAAACCAAACCAAAAAAAAAAAAAAAACAAAAACAAAACAGAAGCACAGTGTGAAAAATAAAGTCATCTACTATATCATCACTCCAGAGAAAGCAGTTATTAACATTTTGAGAAATATATATATATATATACACAAGTACATATATAGAGAGTTGTTTTCTATGCTTAGTTGTATTTTCTTTTAAACAAAAGTAGAATCTTGCATTAAATATTTAATATATATATTGTACCAAAAATTTGTAGAGCATAAATACCTTTAAATCTTTTCTCATAGCATTAACAATTTTTAAGTGATAGCATAATAGTCTCTTAGATCATAATATACTTAATTAAATTTTAATTATTGAACTATTGACTCATTTCTTTCTTTTGTTATTAAAAATAATGCTATAAGAAATTTATTACATGTATACCATGTGCATTTGCTAAGTATTTCCATAGTATAAATTTCCAGAAGGAAAACTACTAGGGTAACAGATATGGGTGCTTTGCAGTGTGCCCAAGTGTCATGTATATTTTGCACAGTTATGTCTCTGCACCAAACACGGGGACACCCACCTCTTCACAGGCACCACAATACAAGACTTTATTGTCTGCTTCATTTTTAAAGGAAATAAATAATAAAATGCCTTTGTTATTTTTATTTTTTTAACATCTTTATTGGAGTACAATTGCTTTACAATGTTGTGTTAGTTCCTGCTGTATAAAAAAGTGAACCAACTATAAGTATACATATATTCACATATCCCCTCCCTCTTGCATCTCCCTCCCACCCTCCATATCCCACCACTCTAGGTGGTCACAAAGTACCAAGGTGATCTCCCTGTGCTATGCAGCTGCTTCCCACTAGCTATTGATTTTGCATTTGGTACTGTATATATGTTCATGCTATTCTCTCACATCGTCCCAGCTTACACTTCCCCCTCCCTGTGTCCTCAAGTCCATTCTCTGCATCTGCATTTTTATTCGTGTCCTGCCCCTAGGTTTGTCAGAACCATTTTTTTTTTTAGATTCCATATATATGTGTTAACATACAGTATTTGTTTTCTTCTTTCTGATTTACTTCACTCTGTATGACAGACTCTAGGTCCATCCACCTCACTACAAATAACTCAATTTTTATTCTCTTTATAGCTGAGTAATATTCCATTGTATATATGTGCCACATCTTCTTTATCCATTCGTCTGTCGATGGATACTTAGGTTGCTTCCATGTCCTGGATATTGGAAATAGTGCACAATGAATATTTTGGTACAAGACTCTTTTTGAATTATGGTCTTCTCAGGGTATATGCCCAGTAATGGGAATGCTGGGTCATACGATAGTTCTATTTTTAGATTTTAAGGAACCTCCATATAGTTCTCCATAGTGGCTGTATCAATTTACATTCCCACCAACAGTGCAAGAGGTTTTCCTTTTCTCCACACCATCTCCAGCATTTATTGTTTGTAGATTTTTTGATGATGTCCATTCTAAGCAGTGTGAAGTGACATCTCATTGTAGTTTTGATTTGCATTTCTCTAATAATTAGTGATGTTGAACATCTTTTCATGTGTTTGTTGGTCACCTGTATGTCTTCCTTGGAGAAATGTTTATTCAGATCATCCACCTATTTTTTTGATTGGGTTGATTTTTTGATATTGAGTGGCATTAGCTGCTTGTATACTTTGGAGATTAATCCTATGTCAGTTGCTTCATTTGCAAATATTTTCTCCCATTCTGGGGGCTGTCTTTTCATCTTGTTTATGGTTTCTTTGCTGTGCAAAAGCTTTTAAGTTTCATTAGGTCCCATTTGTTTATTTTTGGTTTGATTTCCATTTCTCTAGGATGTGGGTCAAAAGGGATCTTGCTGTGATTTATGTCATAGAGTGTTCTTCCTATGTTTTCCTCTAAGAGTTTTAAAGTCTCTGGCCTTAAATTTAGGACTGTAATCCATTTTGAATTTATTTTTGTATACGGTGTTAGGGAGTGTTCTAATTTCATTCTTTTACATGTAGCTGTCCAGTTTTCCCAGCACCACTTATTGAAGAGGCTGTCTTTTCTTCATTGTATATTTTTGCCTCCTTTATCAAAGATAAGGTGATCATATGTGCGTGGGTTTATCTCTGGGTTTTCTATCCTGTTCCATTGATCTATATTTCTGTTTTTGTGCCAGTACCATACTGTCTTGATGACTGTAGCTTTGTAGAATAACCTGAAGTCAGGGAGCCAGATTCCTCCAGATCCATTATTCTTTCTCAAGATTGCTTTGGTTACTACCATTTTTTTGTGTTTCCATACAAATTGTGAATTTTTTTTGTCCTAGTTCTGTGAAAAATGCCAGTGGTTGTTTGATAGGGATTGCATTGAATCTATAGATTGCTTTGGGTAGTATAGTCATTTTCACAGTGTTGATTCTTTCAATCCAAGAACATGGTATATCTCTCCATCTGTTTGTAACATCTTTAATTTCTTTCATCAGTGCCTTATAGTTTTCTGCATACTGGTCCCTTGTCTCCTTAGGTAGGTTTATTCCTAGGTGTTTTATTCTTTTTGTTGCAATAGTAAATAGGAGTGTTTGTCTAATTTCTCTTTCAGATTTTCCATCATTTGTGTATAGGAATGCAAGAGATTTCTGTGCATTAATTTTGTATCCTGCTACTTTACCAGATTCATTGATTAGCTCTAGTAGTTTCCTGGTAGCATCTTTGGGTTTCTCTATGTATAGTATCGTGTCATCTGCAAACAGTGACAGTTTTACTTCTGTTCCAATTTGGATTCCTTTTATTTCTTTTTCAAGATGCTTGATTCGACTTCAATTTTCTTAAATTTACCGAGGCTTCATTTGTGACCCAAGATATGATTTATCCTAGAGAAATTTCCATGAGCACTTGAGAAGAAAGTGTATCCTGTTGTTTTTGGATGGAATGTCCTATAAATATCAATTAAGTCCATCTTGTTTAATGTACCGTTTAAAGGTTGTGTTTCCTTATTTATTTTCATTATGGATAATCTGTCCACTGGTGAAAGTGAAGGATTAAAGTCCCATACTATTATTTTGTTACTCTCGATTTCCCCTTTTATGGCTGCTAGCATTTGCCTTATGTATTGAGGCATCCTATGTTAGATGCATAATTACAGTTGTTATATCTTCTTGGATTTATCCCTAGATCCTTATGTACTGTCCTTCTTTGTCTCTTGTAATAGTCTTTATTTTAGTGTCTATTTGATCTGACATGAGAATTGTTACTCCAGCTTTCTTTGATTTCCATTTGCATGGAACATCTTCTTCTACCCCCTCACTTTCAGTCTGAATGTGTCCCTAGGTCTGAAGTGGGTCTCTTGTAGACAGCATACATATGGGTCTTGTTTTTGTATCTATTCAGCCAGTCTATATCTTTTGGTTGGAGCATTTAAGCCATTTATATTTGAGGTAATTTTTGATATGTATGTTCCTATTACCATTTACTTAACAGTTTTAGGTTTGTTTTTGTAGGTCTTTTCCTTCTCTTGTTTTTCCCATCTAGAGAAGTTCTTTTAGCATTTGTTGTAGTGCTGGTTTGGTGGTGGTGCTGAATTCTCTTAACTTTTTCTGTCTGTAAAGGTCCTAATTTTTCCTTCGAATCTGAGTGAGATCCTTGCTGGGTAGAGTAATCTTGGTTGTAGGTTTTTCTCCTTCATCACTTTAAATATGTCTTGCCAGTCCCTTCTGGCCTGTAGAGCTTCTGCTGAAAGATCAGCGGTTAACCTTATGGGGATTCCCTTGTGTGTTATTTTTTGCTTTTCCCTTGTTGCTTTTAATATTTTTTCTTTGTACTTAATTTTTGATAGTTTGATTAATATGTGTCTTGGAGTGTTTCTCCTTGGATTTATCCTGCATGGGACTCTCTGTGCTTCCTGAACTTGATTTACTATTTCCTTTCCCATGTTAAGGAAGTTTTCAACTATAATCTCTTCAAATACTTTCTCAGTCCCCCCCCCCTTTTTGTTTTCTCTTTTTCTTCTGAGACCCCTATAATTCCAATGTTGGTGTGTTTAGTGTTATCCCAAATGTCTCTGAGAGTGTCCTCAATTCTTTTCATTCTTTTTTCTTTATTCTGCTCTGCTGCAGTTATTTCCTTTTTTTATCTACCAGGTCACTTATCAGCTCTTCTGCCTCAGTTTTTCTGCAATTGATTCCTTGTAGAGAATTTTAAATTTCATTTATTGTGTTGTTCATCGTTTTTTGTTTGCTCTTTAATTCTTCTAGTTCCTCATTAAAAGTTTCTTGTATTTTCTCCATTCTATTTCCAAGGTTTTGGATCATCTTTACTATCATTACTCTGAATTCTTTTTCAGGTAGACTGCCTATTTCCTCTTCATTTGGTCCATCTGGTTGGTTTTTACCTTGCTTCTTCATCTGTTGCGTATTTCTCTGTCTTCTCATTTTGTTTAGCTTACTGTTTTTTGGCATCTCTTTTTTGCAGGCTGCAGGTTCATAGTTCCCGTTGTTTTTGGTGTCTGCCCCCAGTGGGTGAGGTTGTTTCAGTGACTTATGTAGGCTTCCTGGTGGAGGAGACTGGTGCCTGTGTTCTGGTGGGTCGGGCTGGATCTTTTCTTTCTGGTGGGCAGGACCACGTCTTGTCCTGTGATTTGGGGTGTCTGTGAAGTTAGTATGGTTTTAGGCAGCCTCTCTGTTAATGGGTGGGGTGTTTTCCTGTCTTGCTAGTTGTTTGGCCTGGGCTATCCAGCACTGGAGCTTGCTGGCTGTTGGGTGGAGCTGGGTCTTAACATTGAGGTGGAGATCTCTGGGAGAGCTCTTGCCAATTGATATTACGTGGAGATGGGAGTTCTCTGCTGGTCCAGTTTGCTGAACTCAGCTCTCCCACCTCAGAGACTCAGGCCTGACACCAAGCCAGAGCACAATGACCCTGCCAGCCAAAAGGCTCAGGAGAAAAGGGAGAAAAAAGGAAAGAAAGAAAAATATATAAAATTATTAAAATTAAAATATATAATAATAAAAATAATTTAAAAAAAGAAGAGGGCAACTAAATCAATAAACAAATCCACCAGTGATAACAAAGGCTAAACGCTATACTAAGATAAACATAAAATCAGAACCAAATCAGTTGCAGACAGCAAACCCCAGGTCTACAATTGCTCCCAAAGTCCACCTCCTCAATTTGAGATGATTCATTGTCTATTCAGGTATTCCACAGGTGCAGTGTACATCAGGTTGATTGTGGGGTTTTAATTCACTGCTCTTGAGGCTGCTGGGAGAAATTCCCTTTCTCTTCCTTGTTGGCTCACCTCCTGGGGTTGAGCTTTGGATTTGGCCCAAGCTCTGCATGTAGGTTGCCCTCAGGCATCTGTTCCCACCCAGACAGGATGGGGTTAAAGCAGCGGCTGATTAGGGGGTTCTTGCTCATTCAGGCCAGGGGGAGGGAGGTGTACGGTAGTCATAATTGGAATGCAGGGTGAGCCTGCGGCAGCTAAGCTGGCATGACATTGCAACAGCCTGAGACTTGCTGTGTTTTCTCCCAGGGAATTTGTCCCTGGATCACGGGACCCTGGCAGTGGCAGGCTGCATAGGCTCCTGGGAAAGGAGATGTGGATGGTGACCTGTGCTTGCACACAGGCTTCTTGGTGGCTGCAGCAGCAGCCTTAGTGTCTTATGCCCGTCTCTGATGTCTACACTGATAGGCGCAGCTTGCGCCCATCTCTGGAGCTCGTTTAGGCAGTGCTCTGAATCCCTTCTCTTCGTGCACCCTGAAACAATGGTCTCTTGCCTCTCTGGCAGGTCCAGACATTTTCCTGGACTCCCTCCCAGCTAGCTGTGATGCACTAGCCCCTTTCAGGCTGTGTTCATGCAGACAACCTCAGTCCTCTCCCTGGCGTCCATCCTGAGAAACCAGAGCCTCAGCTCCCAGCCCCCACCTACCCTGGCAGGTGAGCAGACAATCCTCTCAGGCTGGTGAATGCTGGTTGGCACTGATCCTCTGTGCAGGGATCTCTCTGCTTTGCCCTCCACACCCCTGTTGCTGTGCTCTCCTCTGTGGCTCTGAAGCTTCCCACCACCGTCCCCAATTTCCACCACTGAAGGGGCTCCTAGTGTGTGGAAACTTTTCCTCCTTCACAGCTCCCTCCCAAAGGTGCAGGTCCCATCCCTATTCTTTTGTCTCTGTTTTTCCTTTTGCCCTACCCAGGTACATGGGGAGTTTTTTGGCTTTTGGGAACTCTGAGGTCTTCTGCCAGCATTCAGTAGGTCTTCTGTAAGAGTTGTTTCACATGTAGCTGTATTTCTGATGTATTTGTGGGGAGGAACATGATCTCCACATCTTACTCCTATGCCATCTTGAAGGTCCCCTCATTTTGCTATTTTTAATTAGGGTTGAAAGCCTTTCAATGATTTGTCATTTATAATTTTCCCTTTCAGTTGCTTATTATTTACTGTTTTTCTCTGTCTACGTTTTTTCTATACCCTGTTAAACACTTATTTGAAAGACCTTTTGATATAACGAGCACATTAGCTGTTTGTCACATACTCCAGTTTAATATTTGCTATTTAATTTTGCTTATGATGTTTTCTTTTCTATTTTTATGTGGAGAAGTTTATAATACTTATGCTGTCACATTTCCCTTTTTTTATCTCAGGGATTTACCTTTGTAAAGTCCTTAGAAAGTTCCTTTCCACACATATAATGTATGGTCTTACTTATATGTGGAATGTAAAATTTGCCTTTTGCAGAGCGAAATGCACTCAGAGCAAAAATGTAAGTAGAGGATGGAGTCAGGTGGCTCTGGGTTCAATTACAATCTCTGTCACATAATGGCTGGAGGACCCAAATCTAACTGTCAATTTTTCCACCTTTAAAATGAGAACAAATATAACTACTCCATGAGTTAAGAGGAGTAAGAAAATATACATGAACTAGTGGTATAATGCTGGCAATATGTAGGTCTTGTATTCCCTTCCACACTCTCAGAAATTCACTATTTCCTTTATTATAAAACATTTCCTTTTAGTAAAGATTGTGGGATGCTAATATTAAGTTTTTGTAGTTTTTATAATCATACTCTGAAAAAAAGATTTGTTTAAATGACTGTAATATGTATTAATGTCTGAAGTGTTCATTAAAACAATTTCTCTTTTATATGAATAAATAAAATACTTTTGTTATGAAGAACTGCTAAAATATGTTTTTGGCTAAAAATGTAGCATTGTTATATTTAGAGAAACATTTGGCTAACACTAATAGTTATATATGTTTATTTCATAGAGAGATACTTCATGTCAGTCAACATAAGATGCAGTGTAAAGGCAATTACAGTGGAAGCCATTTGTAGAATATATATTGTATAATTTCATTCCTATTTATACAGCAGATTAAACATAATCTGCTTAGTATAGTACCATGCACCAGGTATTCCATGCTTATATCTTGCATGTGATAAAGTGGGTATGAAAAAGACTTTTGGAGCTATGATATTGGAAAGACTGGTGGAGTTCCAAATAAGTGATAGCTTTTATTTTTGACAGTAAGAGGATTTGTAAATTATTGCAGTGAACTCATTACTCTTCTCTTATGGGCTCTAATTTGAAAAATCTCATGGAATTAAAAAAGAGACAGACAGACAGACAGAGACAGAACAAGAAAAGTTGGACTAGCCAGAAATTGCATGTACTAATGGTATGGGACATTTTGGGGCTGGAATAACATCTTTACAGCATTGTTAATGAATCTGAATCTATTTTATGTCCACACTATTCAGTTGAGTAATGTCTAATAATCCTTGTATCAATGAACACTAGCTGCTGTGACACTAGAATAATTGATAGATAGGATAATAGATTTCCCCATGTTTGTACTAGTCAAAAGTAATTTTTAATTCTACATCAGAATTAAATAGATCTGATGGTGAAAGTAAGAGATCTTAGAATACTCATGAAAGTTATGGTTCTCCTCTCCAGAAAAACGCATACAGGTACACACACAATTTTGTGTGTGATTTCAGGAGACTCAGAGACCCACTGAATCGCATCCATGAACCTCAGCCTGAGAACCCTATACCTTTAGAGAAGAGGGAAGAATCCCTCTTATTAGGACAGGAAAACAGTAAGGCCCTCTGTGCCTGGCATATGTAGATTTTTTAATCTAGATAAGGGTTAAATAACCTCTTCATGAACATGAAAGTCTATAGGGAGAATAATGGCTCATTAAAAACATTTCCAGAACAAAAGCAAAAGGGCTTGATCAACAGAAATAATTTGTATTTTAGACTGAGAACTTCTGGATTAGATTTATGTATCTGGAGTGTTTAGAGAAATGTGAAAGCCTATGTCAGATACTCTTTTACTGTGTGTGATTTAATCATCATTCTAAAGACAAATGTGATAATCTTAACCTAATTATTAAATTCTTCCATAAAACTTTGTATTTGCTTTGTTATGATGGATTAATATAGTGGCTTCCAAATCTGGGGAGGCTCATTGAAATGCAAGTTTTTAGACCCTCATCATAGAGATTTCACTTAAGCAGGGTTCAGAAATCTATATTTTAAAGTCACCTTGTATCACTCTTTAAAGCCAGTGAAATTAGCTGTGGGGAATCAGGTTTATAGTACAGTTGTGATCTGGTCATGATGATAGGGTGGTACTACTTGTCTATAATTTGCAGTACATAATAAAGGCTAGTTTATGTCGGAGGAGGTGCAGACATTGAGGAAGGATTCAAGAGACAAATGATACAATTAAGGGCTAAGCTAAGGTCCTAGAGTTTCCATAAGACTGTGGATTAAGTGGCAATTCCAAGAAGACCCGCCCAAGATTTTCATTCTAAGAAGCTTGGCATGCTTCCAGGCCTGTCAATGTAGTTATTTCTGTCAGAAGAAGGGCCAGCTGTGTATGTGCTGAGTGTAGGCTCCTTAACAGACTTAAGGAGAAAATGACAGGTATTGACGAAAGCCAGTCTCTGTTCTTGTTAACAAGATGTGAAGGAAAGTTCCTAATAGAAGGGAAAAAAAGGAAACCAGGAAATGTTAGACTTCGATAACTTTGAAAGCACCAAGTCCTCTGACAGTAGGATGGAATACCACTAATAACTAACATTTATTGTGTTTATCATGTACTGGTTTTTGGTATAAGCACTTATCATAATTATTTTACTTAATTGATTAACTTACAAACACCCTATGGGGTAGGTTTTTTTTTTTTTTTTTTTTTTTACAGAGGAGAAAATGGAGACTCAGAGAGTGTAAATAACAGGCTAAAAGTCACACAGCTACTACCTGGCAGAGCCTGGATCTGAAGGCAGCGTGACTAGAGCCAGAGCCACATCTGTGAGGCAGAGAAAGAGGACCAAAGTTTGACTGGAGCTGGGCCTCCTTCTACCACCAGCACCATCATCGTTGCTAACATACTGAGAGCTCTAAGCTTTGTGTTCTCTCCGTTAGCTCACTCTTGGAACTAGAGAAGTGCTGTGATTGTCTCATTTTACAGCTGAGGCACAGTGAGTAACGAGGAGGTTTGTTGACTCACCAGGGTCATGGAGCTTGTAGGTGGCAGAGGGGACACATATCTAGACAGGTGGGTTCCAGAATCCACACTCTTATGCGTGATTATATCCAGAATATTTACAGAAGAAGTGTGTGTGGGAACAAATGACAACAGGTTTTGATGATCCCCAACAATATCTCTGTTTCACTGAGTGGAAGATGTGCTTTCTTTTACATTTATAAATTTACCCATCCTTTTCTTTGAATATAATGTTTTAAAAACTCATTGATTTGTTTTGCCCTTCAGATGATCTCCTGCAGTGAAAGAACTGTTGAGCATTGAGCCTTAATATGATTTAAACTATTCTTTAAGATACTCTTCTGAGAATCAGCACAGATTATATATTCAAACAAAAAGTTTCTTTGAGAGCCTTGGCAGAATGAACTAGTTTTACTAGAAACTGACCTTGTATTATGTTGAATTAGCTGTGTTGTTTTCATATGTTTCAAGTACATGGCATCCTGCATCTGTGTTTAGGCAGAAGTCAGTGGGGGTGGGTAGAATGGGGTTGCCAGGCAGGCAGAGAAGTCAAGTGCCCCAAATGCATCACATCCTGGTCCCTAATCTGGGGCTTCTGATGGAGAGTAGGCTGGTCATGGGTGAGTGGCTTAGGACACTACAACGAGCAGCCTCTTGGCCAAATATTCTGGGACTAGGGGCCACCAAAAAGCTTATTTTCACCAAATGTATTATTATAACAATTCAAAACATGCCTTTATGTGATAACTCCACTATAAATCAGCTTTATAGGGAAGGTCTGAGTCTATGTTCCTTTTTGAACACAGGAGACAGGCTATGGCAATACAATTGCTTGTCCAAGTGTGGTGTTTTCTCTTATTCCCCTTGGCCTCTGGTGACCTCCGTGGGCCATATCTTCATGGTGTGGCAGCCATCTGTCCATCATCTTTTATATCAAGTACATTCCAAAGTTAGATGGAGTTTCAATTTTTACTGTGACTCCATGAGGTCTACCCTACTTACCCTATGTTAAAAAGCATCCTATATAAAAATGACCCACAGGGCTTCCCTGGTGGCGCAGTGGTTGAGAGTCCACCTGCTGATGCAGGGGATGTGGGTTCATGCCCCGGTCCAGGAGGATCCCACATGCCGTGGAGCGGCTGGGCCCATGAGCCATGGCCGCTGAGCCTGCGCATCTGGAGCCTGTGCTCCGCAGCGGGAGAGGCCACAACAGTGAGAGGCCAGCGTACCGCAAAAAAAAAAAAAAAAAAAAAGACCCACAATCCTGACCCCCCATATTATGCTCTACTTGTCCCTTTCCCCCCACAGAATTTATTACCTTATACTACTATATAATTTATTTATTTACTATATTTAGTGTTTATTGTCTGTTCCCACCTTTATCCAACTAGAATGTAAATTCACGAGTGCAGGAATCCTACTTTTGTTCACTGAAACACCCTAACACCTAGTACATAGGTAGTTAAGTGATTAATAAACAGTGAATGAATGATTTCCATTAAAATCTAACTGATCAAGTCTGATTAGAAAGCAATCCTCACTGCTGGTTTTAGAACTAGAAATATACTCTTTAAAAGTTTTTTCTTTTCTCAACTTTTGAGACAGGTAGGTATAGTGTAAAATCCATCCATGTCTTACCTTGAAAGCCATTTTTAAAATCGGCTCCATTCGGTAGGAGATCTGGAGTGTATTCACTGTAGCCACCTACATAAAACTGACTGAAGACATTGAGACCAACAAGTTTTCCTGGGGAGATGATGGATTTATTTTGCTGATCATCTACCTTCAAAAGGAAAAAAAAATCGAAGCTTATTAAAAAAGAAATTGATTCCCCAGGGCGAACTGTTAAGATTCTCTTTTGTTATTTCCCATTAACTTGGCATGAAAACTTACACAGACCTGAATTTTGGAGAACTCCAAAACACTTTACCACTTAATTCTCTGCTTCTTCGCTGGTGTCTGTTACTATGAAATAACAAGCAGTCATGGTTCTACATCTCAATCAACATCACAGTTCTTCAAAGATTAGGAGGTGGCATCCCGTTTGGCCTCCTCCATCTGGCCTTACCTCCCTCTCATATCAGTTCTCATATGACCACCAGTCATTTATCAGCAAATGGAAACTGACCACGGCACCCAGCCCCCTTCTTAAATTTCTTGGTAGCTCTCCAGATGCAAATCTAAACTACTTAGATAAGTCCTTTGATGATACAGACCTTGTCTCTCTCCAGCCACACCTTTCGCTTCCCTCGCCTGAAAACCACCAGTGTTCCTTAAGTCTCCATGCTTCTTTTTCTGAACTGCTATTTACGCCAGTGTCATCTCTTTTGAGAAGAATTCCCTGAATCCTCTCTCTCACCTTGTTTATGTTAGTTATCCTCTAATTTATCCCCACACCACTTAACTGCAACACCCCCTAGTCTTCTGTTTTGTGTGCTAGTCTGTGAAATTCAAGGAGGCAAGCAGCCCGGCTCTTTCACCTCAATCCCTCAGCACAGATCCCATAATACAGCAGCACGCAGTAAGATTGTGGGACGGATGGAGGGATGACCCTTTACCTTCAGCCAGCCTGCTCGGAAGGACCTCCCCAGATGGACCCTGTGGATCCCATGGCTCAGATCGAGGGGATCGCTGCTGACACTTGCTGTGCCAGATCCCAGGTTGTAACTGTAAACCACGCGGCCGCTGCGCAGACCCACGACCAGGAAGTCATCTCCACTCAGCCCTGGAAGGAGAAGAGGCGGAGGGCAGACCCACTGAGAGGAAACCCAGGAGACAGGCGGCTGCTTCACCCACAGACCCGCACAGTGACTTATAACCCACACGTAACTTCTCATCCGCACTCAGGTGTGTGTGCAACTGCGTATTATTATCCAAACCCACAGACTCTGTCTGAGCATGAGGATTCTGGTCAACCCGAGGGAATGCTCAATAACTAAAAAGTGGGAATTAAAATGTCTTTCTTGTCTAAATGAAATTCAGTGTGTACTTCAGCATAATTAGAACTTCACGGTGGAGTAAAAAACTGCTTTGGTAATGAACGAGATCCAAATGATTGATATAACCTAGCATCAGCTTTGAATTTCTCTCTGTGGTTTGAGGAGAGTATAAAGAAGATTTATTTCTATAGTTGCAGAGTGTGTTCCAATTATTCTGTTGCAAAAGCTCTCAGCCACACCCCCATGACTAGTTCAAGGCTGGCTGTTTCTGCGTTCCTATTTGCCCTCTCCCTGCCCTAGTCCAGGTCCATTCATGCATCACACCGAGTTGCAGAACCCCAAACACTCAGGATGCAGCTCATAGGGACCCATGGGGAAGGGCAAGTGGTTGGGAGAGTCCTGGCATCAGGCACTAAGTGAAGATCCTGGAAGTAGATTTGGTGGCTTTAGGAATGTCTGGGATGGTCAGTGGTGTGAGTCCTGGCAGATGGTCAGTACACACATAGGTCAAGGCAGAGCTTCTAGAGCTCGATGGGGGCAAGAGGTCTGTGGACAGCATAGAGAAAATACATCACCCTGTTTCCCAAAGGTGTGTTTGTGGACCTTAAAACTGAAGCTCGCTGGTCATGGAATTGAGGCAAGGACTTCTGCTTGGAGGAGGAATAAGGATCCCATAGATGTAAGAAGTTTAATAACAGGGCAAAAAACAGAAGTGAGCCCTTGGATGTGGGCAAATTTGGGTGTGTACAGCACCCCTCTGCATTTCTAAGGGTGATACCTTGTCTGCTTCCTCGTCTTCTCTTTGTTGTTAGGCTGAAAAAGGTAAAGGAGAGGAAAAATCTGCAGGGCTGGGGTTTCCAGATAATGTAAGGAGGTGGGTTTTCCTTAAAGCACTTGAAAGCAGAAGACTGAAGTACTATTTAGAGATGCTTGAACTCTGCCTCTGCCTTTTTCATGGGTCTGCTGTGAACCCTGAGCTGGGTTATTTTGGAAGCGCCTTAGGTGAGAGCTGTTGTTAAGCATGTCGGGAACTTCCAGCAAATCTCTCTCTCTCTCTCTCTGGTGATTTCTTCCCACCTGCAGTGCTGTGGCAGGTTAGCTGGGCTGAGAATTTAAAATAGGGTGAACTCCCAGGGGAAAACATACATTCAGGAAGGCAGTTAGAAAGGAGAGAAAGCATCCCTAGAGACTGGAGACAATGTCTCAGGAGGGTGTTGGAGTGCAGACAGGAAAAGGGGTGGGGGAGAGAAGGGGACAGCAGAGTCCTCCTGTGGTTGTGAATGGGGCTCTTTGAGAGATTCTAGAGGCATCTGAATCGTCTTTGCAAGTTGTTCAGGATGTTGGGATGGAGACGGTGTCCTGTGGACTGAGCTGGTGCTGGGAGAGCAGATCCACCTGAGCCTCACCCTTCTTTCCTTCCCGACCTGTTTTCATTCCCCTGTTCTGAGTCCCTGGCAGCCCATTTCACGCCAGGAACAACTTTACCCTCAAAGTCCTCACAGGGTTGGCTCAGGTGCCATGGACAGTGGAGGAGAAGCAGCGCAGGGTGGGGGACAGTCATGATAACAGGTTAGGGCAGTTACAAGGAGGTGATTTTGAATTGGTTTCTGAGCTAACCCATAAAATGACCCACAAGAATTTGCTAGGTGGGTGAGAAAAGGGGGGATGCAGAAGACGGATGTTCGAAGCTGAGGAAATAACTTTGCAAAACCCCAGGAGGGGTAAGTACATGTTGTCCTTAGGGAGCTTCTGGGAGCTGGGTGGGGCTGGCGTTAAGTGTATGTGCGGGAAAGAGACATGTACTTAAGGGCCTCCTATACTACAGTGAACGGTTTAAATATTTTACTGGAGACTCTCAGGAACCATGAAAGGATTTTGAATGAGAGAATTACATTAGATATGGCCTTTAGAGGACTCTCATAGCACAGGTGCAGACAGAACTCAGAGGCAGCTAGTGAACCTCATTGGAAGGTCATTTAAGTGACTCAGGAGAGGAAAGATTAAGGTCTAAATAGATCAAGGCAGTGGCACATGGGACAGATAAAAGGGGAGGAATTTGTGTGTGATTTGGGAAGAAACTTTGAAAGGATGGATCCATTTGGAGTGAAGAGTTGAGAAAGAGGGAGGAGTTGGGGGCGGTTCTGAAGAGTCTGGTTTACAGATCCAGGGGTTGGGGAATGGCCGGAGCCTGGAAAGGAGGGTCTGGGAAAGGAGGCTGACTCTAGTGTCTAGATGCTCCTGCCCACAGACACATCCCAGGGTGTAGACGTGGAGATGCACTAGGAGGCGGGGATAAGGAGAGCCAGGGAGCAAATCAGACCATGAAGGAGATGACAGCATTGTATCTGCAAGCCATGGGTCTATTAGGGTTGCCTCTGCCACTCTTAATCTGGACCTCCCCTCAGCACCCTGGTGGTGGGCGACAGAGTAGATAGGGAAAGAAAAGCAGCTGACTACCAGGGCTGGTGCTGGGAAGGTGAACAGTATTTTAGGGACTTGGAATTCCTCTGAGGTGGTGTTTTGCAAACCAGGAAGTCCATCACAATCACCCAGGGAGCTTGTCAAAAATACAGATTCTAGAAGCTACCTTATACCACTTGTATGAGAATCTTTGAAGCTAGGTGATGGAAATTATATATATATATATATATATATATATATATATATATATATATATATATATATATATATATATATAATATATATTTAATAGGCTTCCCATCTGTTTATGAAGCCTGACGGATGTTAATAACTTTAGGAGCGTCGGGGCATGTGACCTGTGCTGTCACACAGGGCTTTGTGTTCAGAAGGGCTTGATTTAATGCTCCACTGTCACTTCTTGAAATTCTTTGAACTGTGCTGTGAAAATGTTCATGAGACAACAGAGCATAAGCTGGAACACAGGCAATACACACACAACATGCATGTTTGTTGTTTCTTGTCACCCCGTTCATACGTAGTGTTGTGACATCCCATGAGAACAGAATTCCCCCAAAACTGGGATGTACTTATGAGCTGGTGATGAGAAGGAAGGATTTAGAGCAATTATGCTGCATGTGGTAAACGAGGGAGGAAGGAATGATGGGAGTTGACCTTAGATGAAGAGCAGTTAAGAGTAACAAGATCTAGGAAGTGAATAAAAATACCTCTAGAATGTACAGAAAAAACCCAACACAAAGTTGGTCTCTTTCTGGCTAGGAAGAAGAGATGTAACTCAGTTCCACAAATACTGTTTAGCAGAGAGCTTTGAAGGGGGTGTGTTATGGTGAGTCGTAATTAGCATTATAACAACTCATGATACTGGTTAGAGGAAATTTCATGGGTGAAGATGAAATGTTGAGGCCAGAATAACATCTGGCCTCATCATAGGCAGAGGCCAATGGAATGGAAGCAAGAGCTTCATCTAGGTGAGGAGAGGGATAGTGGCGAGGGCAACGATGATGGAGAATGGAAACAAAGTGAAGGATGCTGCCATGACATTTTGGAAGAAAAGACCAAAGAGGTTGAGACAAAGAGTTGCCAGGCCACTCAGACCTTCTCAGATGGTCCTTAGAAGTGTGTGATACACCAGAGATGATGGTAGTGAAGGTCATAGATTCTAAATATATTGTCTAAAATCTTGGGAAGGAAAATAAAACGCTTGTGTCACAGGCATGTGGTTATAATTAAGTTTATGGCATTTTGTTCACTAAATTATTTAGAAGAGTTTATTGGATTTGTTTGTTTGTGGTTTGTTTCTTCTACTATTTACATCAGTGGTTCTCCAACCTGTCTGGACCTTCTTTTTTTTTTTTTTTTAACATCTTTATTGGAGTATAATTGCATTACAATGGTGTGTTAGCTTCTGTTTTACAACAAAGTGAATCAGTTATACATATACATATATCCCCATATCTCCTCCCTCTTGCATCTCCCTCCCTCCCACCTTCCCTATCCCACCCCTCTAGGTGGTCACAAAGCACGCAGCTGATCTCCCTGTGCTATGCAGCTGCTTCCCACTAGCTATCTATTTTACATTTGGTAGTGTATATATGTCCATGCCACTCTCTCACTTTGTCCCAGCTTACCCTTCCCCCTCCCCATATCCTCAAGTCCATTCTCTAGTAGGTCTGTGTCTTTATTACTGTCTTGCCCCTAGGTTCTTCATGACCATTTTTTTCTTTTTAGATTCCATATATATGTGTTAGCATATGGTATTTGTTTTTCTGTTTCTGACTTACTTCACTCTGTATGACAGACTCTAGGTCCATCCACCTCACAACAAATAACTCAATTTTGTTTCTTTTTATGGCTGAGTAATATTCCATTGTATATATGTGCCACATCTTCTTTATCCATTCATCTGTTGATGGACACTTCCGTATCCTGGCTATGGTAAATAGTGCTGCAATGAACATAGTGGCACATGCCTTTATTGAATTATGGTTTTCTCAGGGTATATGCCCAGTAGTGGGATTGCTGGGTCATATGGTAGTTCTACTTTTAGTTTTTTAAGGAACCTCCATACTATCCTCCATAGTGGCTGTATCAATTTACATTCCCACCAACACTGATTTAACCCACAAGCATGGACAGGAAGGGGAAATCTATTATATAGGAAGGATAAAGGGTATCAAAGGTTTCAAATAGTAAGCCCAGGAAAAATGGTGCAGGTCAGTTTGACCTGAAGGAAAAAGAGAGACCCAAAACAGAGAGAGAAAATAGGCAGAACAGTGCAACAGTCCTTTCTGCCTTAGGGTAATTCTAATGGAGTTCTTACCAGAAGAAACATGCAAACTAAGTAACAGTAATTAGAGATGGTCTAATTAGCTTCACCTAGAAAGAAGGCCTGGTGAAGAGTAGCTGGTAGTTGGAGCCATTGATTCATTAAGTCCTCAAAAGGAAGAATAAGACATGGATAAAAGCACTAACTCAGACTTGTGCATAGGAGAGAATTCCTGGGGGCACTTGTCCTGCCGTTCCTCCCACTGATGCAGGTCAATCATGGGATACTATAAACCATGAACATGACAGGCATGTGCTGTCATGTGGTCTCCTTGAAAGGACACCCCAGAAACAAATCCCTTGGCCTGGGGAGTAGCAGAAGCCCCTCTCAGGTGCCCTGTGTGGGATTCAGGACCATTTGGAGGACTGTTCCTCGGATCGTTCTGAGGGAGCATTTGGGAGAAAAGGTTAATATAGAGAGTGCTGTGGAAGCCTCGTGTATTTCAGCCCTCACCAGGTAATCCAAAGGTTAATATTGTGAGTTTTAACAACATAGAAACATGATCATCCTCATTCAGCTGATCCAACAATCTTTTACTTCCAATAGGAAAAAAAGAAATCTTTCTGAAGTGTTTTAGTTGGGATGAAATTTTGATTTATTAGTAGAGAAAGAGTGGACATGACTTGTTATAGTTTCTTCAAACTATTCTTCCAATATGGTAAACTATTATAATGTATTAAATGTAATTTACCTTGATAAAAATGATGGGGTCAGAACCAAAAGAGGTAAGCTGAGTCCCAGGTACCACAAGGAGAGGAGTGTTTAATCTTGACCTCTTTGCTAATTTAACTTCTAACTGCTCACCTCCTCATACTTCCCTTTTGAAAAATGGGAATGGTAATACTAATGCTTCATAGGATTGTTTCTAGCAATAACATAAATTGTTTTTCTTCCAGTTTTTTTGAGATCTAATTGGCATACAGCACTGTATAAGTTTAAGGTGTACAGCATATTGATTTGACTTACATACATCATGAAATGATTACACTAAATTTGGGAATATCCATCATCATGTAGATATAACATTAAAGGAATAGAAAAAAGTTATCCTTGTGATGAGAACTCTTAGGATTTACTCTCTTAACTACTTTCATGTGTAGGAGAGAGATCTTCAAGATTGCGGGGGAGTACGATGTGGAGATCACCTTCCTCCCCACAAATACATCAAGAATACATCTACATGTGGAGCGGCTCCTTCAGAACACCTACTGAACATTAGCAGAAGACATCAGGCTTCCAAAAAGGCAAGAAAATCCCCATGCACCTGGGTAGGGCAAAATAAAAAAGAAAAAACAGAGACAAAAGAGTAGGGACAGGGCCTGCACCTCTGGGAGGGAGCCGTGAAGGAGGAAAAGTTTCCACACATTAAGAAGCCCCTTCACTGGCAGAGATGGGGGGGTAGACAAGGAGAAGCTTTGGAGCCACAGAGGAGAGCGCAGCAACAGGGGTGCAGAGGGCAAAGCAGAGAGATTCCCACACAGAGGATCGGTGCTGACTGGCACTCACCAGCCTGAGAGGCTTGTCTGCTCAACTGCTGGGACAGGTGGGGGCTGGGAGCTGAGATTCAGAATTCAGAGATCAGATCCCAGGAAAAGGACTGGGGTTGGCTTTGTGAAGACAGCCTGAAGGGGGCTAGGGCACCACAGCTAGCCAGAAGGGAGCCTGTGGTAAAGACTGGACCTTCTAGAGAGGTAACAGACCACTGTTTAGGGATGTACGAGGAGAGGGGATTCAGAGCACCGCCTAAACGAGCTCCAGAGGTAGGTGTGAGCTGCGGCTCTCAGCGCGGACACCAGAGATGGGCATGAGACATTAAGGCTGCTGCTGCAGCCACCAAGAAACCTGTGTGAAAGCACAGGTCACTGTCCACACCTCCCCTTCTGGGAGCCTGTGCAGCCTACCACCACCAGCGTCCCGTGATCCAGGGACAACTTCCCCAGGAGAACACACGGCATGCCTCAGGCTGTTGCAACGTCACCCTAGCCTCTGCCACCATAGGCTCGCCCCACATTCCAATTATGACTACCAATCCCCTCCCTCCACCCCTGGCCTCAGTGAGTAAGGGAGCCCTAATAAGCTGCTGCTTTAACTCCCTCCTGTCTGAGGGAGGGGGAACAGATGCCTGAGGGCGACCCACAAGCAGAGGTGGGCCAAAAAATGCTGAACCCCAAAGCTGTGTGAACAAAGAAGAGAAAGGAAAATTTCTCTGTGCAGACTCAGAAGCAGCAGATTAAATGCCCGCCATCAACTTGACGTACCTTGCATCTGTGGAATACCTGAATAGACAAAGAATGCTCCCAAAATTGAGGCAGTGGACTTTGGGAGCAACTGTAGACTTGGAGTTTGCTTTCTGCATCTGATTTTTTTTTGTCTTATGTTTATCTTAGTTTAGTTTTCAGTGCTTGTTTTCATTGGTGGATTTGTTTATTGGTTTCGTTGTTCTCTTCCATTTATTTATTTTTTTCTTTTTTCTCTTTTTGTGAGTGTTTGTGGGTATGTTTATTTGTGTGATTTTGTCTGCTTAGGTTTGCTTTTACCATTTGTCCTAGGGTTCTGTCTGTTCTTTCTCTTTTCTTTTTTTTAAAGTTTTTTTTGTTGTTTTGTTTTGTTTTTTTGTTTTTTTCCTTTTATGACAGTGTGTGTGTCTATGTTCCTTTGTGTGATTTTGTCTGTTTAGTTTTGTTTTTACCATTTGTTTGGGGTTTTATCTGTGCGTTTTGTTTTCTTCCTTTTCTTCCGAGCCGTGTGGCTGGCAGGGTCTTGGTGCTCTGGATGGATGTCGGGCCTGAGCCTCCAAGGTGGGAGAACCAAGTCCAGGACATTGGACAACCAGAGACCCTCTGGCCCCACATAATATTAATTGGTGAGAGCTCTCTCAGAGATCTATCTCTATCTCAACACTAAGACTCAGCTCCACCCAACAGCCAGCAAGGCCATTTTAGGATGCCCCATGTCAAACAACTAGTAAGACAGGAACACAACCCCACCCATTAGCAGAGAGGCTGCATAAAGTCATACTAAGTTCAAAGAAACACCAAACACAATACTGGATGTGGCCCTGCACACAAGAAGGAAAAGATATGGCTCCACCCACCAGAACACAGACACCAGTCCTCCCCAACAGGAAGCATACACAAACACTGAACCAACCTCACCCACTGGGAGCAGACACCAAAAATAACAGGAATTACAAACGTGCAGCCTGAGAAAAGGAGACCCCAAACACAGTAAGTTAACCAAAATGAGAAGACAGAGAAATATGCAACAGGAGAAGGAGTAAGGTAACAACACACCAGACCAAACAAATGAAGAGGAACTAGGGAGTCTACCTGAAAGGAATTCAGAGAAATGATAGTAAACCTGATCTCAGAAACAGAATGTCTCAGAAACAGAATGGAGAAAATACAAGAAATGTTTAACAAGGACCTAGAAGAACTAAATAGCAAACAAACAATGATGAACAACACAATAAATGAAATTAAAAATACTCGAGGAGAAATCAGTAGCAGATTAACATGAGGCAGAAGAGTGGATAAATGACCTGGAAGATAGAAGAGTGGAAATAACTACCAGAGAGCAGAATAAAGAAAAAGAATGAAAAGAATTGAGGACAATTCTCATATCCAACATTAAATGCAGCAACATTCAAATTATAGGGGTCCCAGATAAAGAAGAGAAAAAGAAAGGGTCTGAGAAAATATTTGAAGAGATTATAGTAGAAAACTTCCCTAACAAGGGAAACAAAATAGTCAGTCAAGTCCAAGAAGCACAGAGAGTCCCATACAGGATAAAGCCAAGGAGAAACACACCAAGACATATATTAATCAAACAATCAAAATTTAAATACAAAGAAAAAATATCAAAAGCAGCAAGGGAAAAGCAACAAAAAACATACAAGGGAATCCCTATAAGGTTAACAGCTGATCTTTCAGCAGAAACTCTGTGGTAGAAAGGAGTGGCAGGACATACTTAAAGTGATGAAAGGGAAAAACCTACACCCAGCAAAGAACTCATTCACATTCAAAGGAGAAATTAAAACCTTTACAGACAAGAAAAAGCTAAGAGAATTCAACACCACCAAACCAGTACTACAACAAATGCTAAAGGAACTTCTCTAGGTGGGAAACACAAGAGAAGGAAAAGACCTACAAAAACAAACCCAAAGCAATTAAGAAAATGGTAATAAGAACATACATATTGATAATTACCTTAAATGTAAATGGATTAAATGCTCCACCAAAAGATATAGACTGGTTGAATGGATACAAAAACAAGACCCACATATATGCTCTCTACAAGAGACCCACTTCAGACCTAGGGACACATACAGACTGAAAGTGGGGGGATGGAAAAAGATATTCCATGCAAATGGAAATCAAAAGAAAGCTGGAGTACTAATTCTCATATCTAAAATAGACTTTAAAATAAGGACTATTACAAGAGGCAAAGAAGGACACTACATAATGATCAAGGGATCAATCCAAGAAGAAGATATAACAATTGAAAATATTTATGCACCCAACAGAGGAGCACCTCAATATATAAGGCAAATACTAACAGCCATAAAAGGGGAAATCAACAGTAACACAATCATTGTAGGGGACTTTAACACCTCAATTTCATCAATGGACGGATCATTGAAAATGAAAATAAATAATGAAACACAAGCTTTAAATGACACATTAGACATGACGGACTTAATTGATATTTATAGGGTATTCCATCCAAAAACAACAGAATACTCTTTCCTCTCAAGTGCTCATGGAACACTCTCCAGGATAGATCATATCTTGGATCACAAATCAAGCCTTGGTAGATTTAAGAAATTTGAAATCATATCAAGTATCTTTTCCGACCACAACGTTATGAGAATAGATATCAATTACAGGAAAAAAAAAACTGTAAAAAATACAAACACATGGAGGCTAAACAATATGTTACTAAATAACCAAGAGATAACTGAAGAACTCAAAAAGGAAATCAAAAAATACCTAGAAACAAATGACAATGAAAACACGATGACCCAAAACCTATGGTATGCAGCAAAAGTAGTTCTAAGAGGGAAGTTTATAGCAATAACATCCTACCTCAAGAAACAAGAAAAATCTCAAATAAACAACTTAAACTTACACCTAAAGCAATTAGAGAAAGAAGAACAAAACCCCCGCAAAGTTAGTAGAAGGAAAGAAATCATAAAGATCAGATCAGGAATAAATGAAAATGAAATGAAGGAAACAATAGCAAAGATCAATAAAACTAAAAGCTGGTTCTTTGAGAAGATAAACAAAATTGATAAATCATTAGCCAGACTCATCAAGAAAAAAAGGGAGAAGACTCAAATCAACAGAAGTAGAAATGAAAATGGAGAAGTAACAACTGACACTACAGAAATACAAAGGATCATGAGAGATTACTACAATCAAGTATATGCCAAAAAAATGGACAACCTGGAAGAAATGGACAAATTCTTAGAAAAGCACAACCTTCCAAGACTGAACCAGGAAGAAATAGAAAATATGAACAGCTCAATCACAAGCACTGAAATTGAAACTGTGATTAAAAATCTTCCAAGAAACAAAAGCCCAGGACCAGATGGCTTCACAGGTGAATTCTATCAAACATTTAGAGACGAGCTAACACCTATCCTTTGCAAACTCTTCCAGAATGTAATGGAGGGAGGAGCACTTCCAAACTCATTCTATGTGAACACCATAACCCTGATACAAAAACCAGACAAAGATGTCACAAAAAAAGAAACTACAGGCCAATATCACTGATGAACACAGATGCAAAAATCCTCAAAAAAGGCTAGCAAACAGAACCCAACCCATTAAATGGATCACACATCATTATCAAGTGAGGTTTGTCCCAGGAATGAAAGGATTCAATATATGCAAATCAGTCAATATGATACACCATATTAAAAACTGATGGATAAAAACCATATGATAATCTTGATAGATACAGAAAAATCTTTTGACAATATTCTACACCCATTTTTGATAAAAACTCTCCAAAAAGTGGGCATAGAGGAACCTACCTCAACATAATAAAGGCCATATGACAAACCCACAGCCAACATCATTCTCAATGGTGAACAAATGAAACCATTTCCTGTAATATCAGGAAGAAGAGAAGGTTGCCCACTCTCACCACTATTATGCAACACAGTTTTGGAAGTTTTAGCCACAGTAGTCAGAGAAGAAAAAAAAATAAAAGGAATCCAAATTGGAAAAGGAGAAATAAATCTGTCACTGTTTGCAGATTACATGATACTACACATAGAGAATCCTAAAGATGCTACCAGAAAACTACTAGAGCTAATTGATAATTTGGTAAAGTAGCAGGACCAAAATTAATGTACAGAAATCTCTTACATCACTCTACACTAACAACAAAAAATCTGAAAGAGAAATTAAGGAAACAATCTCATTTACCATAGCAAGAAAAAGAATAAAATACCTAGGAATAAGCCTACACAAGGAGACAAATAACCTGTATGCAGAAAACTATAAGACACTGATTAAAGAAATTCAAGATGATAGAAACAGAGAGATATACCATGTTCTTGGATTGGAAGAATCAACATTGTGAAAATGACTATACTACCCAAAGCAATCCACTGATTCAATGCAATGGCTATCAAACTACCAGTGGCATTTTTCACAGAAGTAGAACAAAAATTTTCACAATTTGCATGGAAACACAAAAGGCCCTGAATAGCAAAAGCAATCCTGAGAAAGAAAAATGGAGCTGCAGGAATCAGGCTCCCTGACTTCAGTCTATACTACAAAGCTACAGTAATCAAGACAGTATGGTACTGGCACAAAAACAGAAAGATAGATCAATGGAACAGAATAGAAAGCCCAGAGATAAACCCATGTACATATGGTCACCTTATCTTTGATAAAAGAGGAAAGAATATACAATGGAGAAAAGACAGCCTCTTCAATAAGTGCTGCTGGGAAAACTGGACAGCTACATGTAAAGGAATGAAATTAGAACATTCCCTAACACCATACACAAAAATAAACTCAAAATGGATTAAAGACCTAAATGTAATGCCAGACACTATAAAACTATTAGAGGAAAATATTGACAGAACACTGCAAGATCCTTTTTGATCCACCCCATAGTGGAATGGAAATCAAAACAAAAATAAACAAATGGGACCTAATGAAACTTAAAAGCTTTTGCACAGCAAAGGAAACCATAAACAAGATGAAAAGACATCTCCCAGAATGGGAGAAAATATTTGCAAATGAAGCAACTGACAGAGGACTAATCTCCAAATTATACAAGCCGCTCATGCAGCTCAGTTTCAATAAAACAAAAAACCTAATCCAAAAATGGACAGAAGGCCTAAATAGACCTTTCTCCAAGGGAGATATACAGATCGCCAATAAGCACATGAAAGGATGTTGAACATCACTAATCATTAGAGAAGCACAAATCAAAACTGCAATGAGGGATCATCTCACACTGTATGAAAGCATACAGTATTTGTCTTTCTCTGTCTAACTTATCTCACTTAGCAGGATATCCTTTAGGTCCAAGCATGTTTCCCCAAGTGGCAAGATTTCACTCTTTTGTTTTAATGGCTGAGTAATATGCCATTGTATGTGTGTGTGTCTGTATATACACACACACCTTCTTTATCCATTCGTCTATAGATAAGCACTGAGGTTACTTCCATATCTTGTGTATTATAAATAATTCTGCAATGAACATAGGGGTGCATATATCTTTTCTGATAAGTGTTTTTGTTTTTTTTGGATAAATACTCAGTAGTGGAATTGCTGAATTATATAGTAGTTCTAGTTTTTATTTATTGAGGAACTTCCATACTGTTCTCCATAGTGGCTGTAGCAATTTACATCCCCACCAACAGTGTAGGAGGATTCCCTTTTCTCCACACCCTCTCCAGCATTTATTGTTTGTAGATTTTTTGATGATGGCCATTCAGACTAATATCTTATTGTAGTTTTGCTTTGTGGTTCTCTAGTAATTAATGATGTTGAACATCTTTTCATTTGCCTCTTGGCCATCTGTATGTCTTCTTTGGAGAAATGTCTATTTAGGTCTTCTGCTAATTTTTTGATTGGGTTTTTTGTTTTGATGGTATTGAGACTCATGGGCTGTTTGTAAATTTTGGAGATTAATCCTTTGTTGGTCACATTATTTGCAAATATTTTCTCCCATTCTGTGGGTTGTCTTTTCATTTTGTTTATGGTTTCCTTTGCTGTGAAAAAGGTTTTCAGTTCAATTGGGTCCCATTTGTTTATTTTTGTTTTTATTTCTGTTACTCTGGGAGATAGGCTGAAAAAGATATTGTTGCGATTTATGTCACAGAGTGTTCTGCCTATGTTTTCCTCTAAGAGTTTTATAGTATCTGGTCTTACATTTAGGTCTTTAATCCATTTTGAGCTTATTTTTGTGTGTGGTGTTAAAGGGTATTCTAATTTCATTTTTTTTTACATGTATCTCTCCAGTTTTCCCAGCACCATTTATTGAAGAGACTGTCTTTCCTCCATTGTATAGTCTTTCCTCTTTTGTCATAGATTAATTGACCATAGGTGTGTGGGTTCATTTCTGGGCTTTCTATCCTGTTCCATTGATCTATATTTCTGTTTTTGTGCCAGTACCATGCTGTTATGATGACTGTATCTTTGTATCAGTAGTGTAGTTAGGAAGTCAGGGAGCTTGATTCCTTCAGCTCCTTTTTTCTTTCCCAAGATTACTTTAGCTATTTGGGGTCTTTTGTGTCTCCATACGAATTTTAAGATGTTCTGTGAAAAATGACATTGGTAATTTGATAGAGATTGCATTGAATCTGTAGGTTGCCTTGGGTAGTATAGCCCTTTTCTCAACACTGATTCTTCCAATCAAAGAACATGGTATATTTCTCCATCTGTTTATGTTATCTTTGATTTCTTTCATCAGTGTTTTATAGTTTTCTGAGTACAAGTTTTTTGCCTCCTTAGGCAGGTTTATTCCTAGGTATTTTATTCTTTTTAATATGATGGTAAATGGGATTGTTTCCATAATTTCTCTTTCTGATACTTTGTTTTTAGTGTATAGAAATGCAACAGATTTCTGTATATTAATTTTGTGTCCTGCAACTTTACTGAATTCATTGATGAGTCCTAGTAGTTTTTTGGTTGCATCATTAGGATTTTCTATGTATAGTGTCATGTCATCTGCAAACAGTGTCTTTAATCCATTTTGAATTTATTTTTGGGCATGGTGTGAGAGAGTAGTCCAGTTTAACTTTTCTGCATGTAGCTATCCAGGTTTCCCAATACCATTTATTGAAGAGAGTTATTTTTGCCATTGTATATTCCTGTGTTTGTTGTCATAGATTAATTGCCCATATAAGTGTGGGGTCATTTCTGGGCTCTCTGTTCTGTTCCATTGATCTCTGTCTCTGTTCTTCTGCCAATTCCTTAATGTTTTGGTGTTTTATATAAATATATACTTATATATATATAAGTGTGTACACACACACACACACACACACACACACACTCAGGGAGTATGATACCTCCAACTTTGTTCTTCTTTCTCAAGAGTGTTTTGACTATTTGATCTCTTTTTTGTTGCCATACAAATTTTAGAATTATTTGTTTTAGTTCAGTGAAAACTAAGCTCATTTGTATTATTTTTGTTAGATTCCACATATAAACAATATCATATGATATGTGTCTTTCTCTGTCTGGCTTAACATTTAAAGTAATTATTGATAGGTGTGTATATACTGACATTTTATTAATTGTTTTAGGGTTATTTTGTGGCTCTTTTTTGTCCCTTTCTTCTTCTTTTACTCTCTTCCCTCGTGATTTAATGCCTCTCTTTAGTGTTATGTTTGGATTCCTTTCTCTTTTTTTGTGTGTGTACTTCTTATAGGTTTTTGATTTGTGGTTACCATGAGGTTAATATATAGCAATACCCCTCTCTCTCTCTCTCTCTGTGTGTGTGTGTGTGTGTGTGTGTGTGTGTGTGTGTATGATTATTTTAAGTTGCTGGTCCCTTAAATTCACATTTTAACAACCTGGCATTTTTACTCCTCTCCGCTAATGGTTACTGTTTTTGACATCATATTTTACCTCTTTTTGTTTTGTGTATCCTTTAACTACTTATTGCAGATATAGATGATTTTACTACCTTTGTTTTTTAACCCTCTTAGTAGCTTTGTATGTAGTTGACTTACTACATTCTCTGTATATTTGCCTTTAGCCATGATATTTTTCCTTTTATAATTTTCAAGTTTCCAGTCGTAGCCTTTTCTTTTTCACTTAGAAAATTTCCTTTTACATTTCTTGTAAAGCTGGTTTGGTGGTGCTGACCTCTATTACCTTTTGCTTATCTGTAAAACTTTTGATTTCTCCATCAAATCTGAATGAAAACCTTGCTGGACAGTGTATTCTTGGTTGTAGGTTTTTCCCTTTCTTCACTTTAAGTATATTGTGCCACTCCCTTCTGGTCTGCAGAGTTTCTCCCTTCTGGTTGCACAGTTTCTGCTGATAGCTTTATGGGAGTTCCCTTGTATGTAACTTGTTGCTTTTCCCTTGTTAATTTTAATATTCTCTCTTTATCTCTAGTTTTTGTCCTTTTAATTACAATGTGTCTTGGTGTGGTCCTCTTTGGATTGATTTTATTTAGAACTCTCTGTGCTTCCTGGACCTAGATGTCTGTTTAATTTCCCAAGTTAGGGAAGTTTTCAGCCATTATGTCTTGAAATATGTTCTTTGCCCCTTTTCTCTCTCTCTTCTCCTTCTGGGACCCCTATAATGTGAATATTATTATGTTTGGTGGTCTCTTAAACTGAGGTTTTTTTTTTTTTTTTTTTTTTTTTTTTTTGCGGTACGCGGGCCTCTCACTGTTGTGGCCTCTCCCATTGCGGAGCACAGGCTCTGGACGTGCAGGCCCAGCGGCCATGGCTCATGGGCCCAGCCGCTCCACGGCACGTGGGATCTTCCTGGACCGGGGCATGAACCCGTGTCCCCTGCATCGGCAGGCGGACTCTCAACCACTGCGCCACCAGGGAAGCCCTAAACTGAGGTTTTGTGTGTGCCTTTTAAGAGTGGAGTCTATATTTCCCATATCCCTCTGGCTCTCCCGAAATGAAGCCTCACTGGCCTTCAGAACCAAATATTCTTGGGCCCCTCTTTTTGGTATAGGACCCCCTGGGGAGCCTGATGTGGGGTTCAGACTCCTTACTTCTTGGGTAGAATCACAGCAATTGTAATTATTCCTCCATTTATGGGTTGCCCACTGGGGTGTGGATCTTGACTATACTGTATTTCTTCCCCTCCAACCCATCTCATGTTTTCTCCTTTATATCTTTAGTTGTATGAGATCTTTCCTGTTAGTCTTCAGGTCATTCTCCTCAGTAGTTGCTCTGTAACAGTTGTAATTTTGGTTTGCCCATGGCAGGAGGTGTGGTCAGGGTCTTCCTACTCCTCCATCTTGGATCTTTCCAAATGGATTCACAAATTCTAGCAGACAAATGGATTTTTCCTTTCCCTTGTTTCCTGTCTTGAGTGAAATAAAAGATGTAAGAGGACTCACGGAGATAATGCTGTGACTTTCCAGTTCAATGAACCTGACTTTGGTGAATGGCTCCTGATTACTGGTGGGAGTTCCCTTCTGAAGGAACAATTCCTTTTGTGCACACACTTTGTGGGTATATTTGAATATATTCTAGGGCCTGTTAGGCTTTTAGATTTCTGAAAGGATGAAACTACATTTTAATCAAATATTCTTGACATTGAACTAGAATGATGCTGACACTGAGACCAAGATAAACTTAACTAAGCTTTCTTTATTTGACTATGGGTATATTCAGTTTTTGAAAGAAAGCTAAATTAGGTATGAATGAAGAGTTAGATAAATGTGAGTGATTTTAGGAAAATAACGGAATAAGTTTATGGAGCTAGAATCAAAGCTAAAAGTGATGCAAAGCAAAAAATATATCTAGTTTGACCCAAAAGAATGGAAGTTTGACCAGAGAAATACACATATGGTATAGGATTCTGGACACTGGAACCATTTTTACCCCGGATTCAGAGACAGACTCTGCTTTAGTGACAGTTACACTAAAATTAAGATAACTGGAGATTTTGAATGAACTCTTAAGGAGCATACAATCTCTATCTTAAGATCTGTACAACTTCTAATCATAGTGGGAAACTTTTAGCTTTGCATTTTGTTGATATGACCATTAAACTATGTATATTCCAGAGCTTTGAAAGCATTGGAACCATACAAAGCCATGTCTATGATGTTTCTTCATTAGTCATTGTCTACAGTGGAGACCATATAGTGTCCAACTCAGAGGATTAAATTGTTAAAATGTGGGCAGTGTTAACTGGCTACTGTTTTTGGCCACATCAAGCTGGTGCCCTGACTTGCAGCTGTGCTAGTGAACAGAAGGGCGAGAGTGATGCCAGCTGCAAATGCACCACTGCACTCCCAGCACATGAAAATAGGGTAAGAGTGACGCTGGTTACAAGTGCACTGCTGCACTCAGAACACGTGAGAATAGGGTGAGAGTGACGCTGGCTACAAGTGCACCGTTGCACTCCGAGCACATGAAAATGTGATAAAATGCATTTCCTGGAGTTACATCTGGCTCCCAGTTTTCTATCTCTTGAACAAAAGGAATTGAGAACAGAAAGAGTGGGAAGTCTGGAACTCTCTTGATGTGCTGTCAGAGATGACAACATGAAAACAAGGGGTGGAAGCACCAGTTGGAGGGTAAACTTGAATTTCCCTGAGATGGAACCCCACGTGCTCACTGGAAGCACAGAACAAACAGTGAGAAGGTGGGCTTGGAGTTGATCGATTTGCAGTTTGTTCCTCCTCTGGATGCTCTTCTGTGAGACCAAGGTGCTCCCACTGAACTACGCTTAAATGAACACTCCCCTCCATGTAAGTTTAACAAGGGGGGAGGATTTGCTAGGATCTACATATTTTTGTCATTTGTAACCTTATTTGAGCCCTGGTCAATATTTCACATATTTCTCAGTCAGTAAAGTTAATTAGCTTAACTTATTTTGAACAATCTTAAGAACTCAATTTATTGGATAACTTAGATGACATTGAAGACACAGTCCAGGATATTTAATTTCAAGAAAATGAAGATTTGATAGTTTGAGGTTGTCAGGTAGAAATCCTCATGGTTTCTCATCACAAGATGAACATTTTTCTGTTGTAGAACACTGGCACACACTGCCAGTTGTGACTGGAGGGGGCCAGGCCATGGGGCCTGATGCTTTGCCATGTGAGGGAGTGGCTGCCCCCCTTGCCCTCTTCTTCCACGGGGTCTGACCCCAGCTCTGAACAGGCGGAGCCGACAGTTTTGTGTGGTGCTCCATCTCTGTTTTTCTGTAGATGACATACACCCCCATTTTTTCCCACACAAAACCATCAAGCTATATTTATGTGCTCTCATTTCGGTTATAGTTAATAACTAAGGGCTTGAAGTAAACAAGAAATAATTTGGCACGAAATATGAGGTAGTCTTTCATAATTACTGCAGCACAGAAGGCCTGCCTGCAGGTGATGGACAGAAAGCTATGCACACAATGCACTCAGATGCAGAGATCAATTATCCAGGGATTTATGTATGTTTTTTTTTAAAGAGTCTGTCACAGCATCACACCTTTATTTATTTATTTATTGTTTTGCTGTACGCAGACCTCTCACTGTTGTGGCCTCTCCCGTTGCAGAGCACAGGCTCCAGACGCGCAGGCTCAGTGGCCATGGCTCACGGGCCCAGCCATTCCATGGCATGTGGGATCTTCCCAGACCGGGGCACGAACCCGTGTCCCCTGCATCGGCAGGCGGACCCTCAAGCACTGAGCCACCAGGGAAGCCCCTATCACACCTTTTAATACAGGATAATGTTGAGATTTAAGCTTACATTTCAATGATGTGAACAGTAATCCATGTCCTCCCCTCCCCTTTAGGTCCTAACTTATCTGACACAATCCAGATCAATCTGTGCCCACACAGTATTATGAACGAACCAGTAGAGCCTCTGTCTATGGAGAATCCTACAGTGAGTGAAAGAATCATTAAGCATGTGATTATGGTTTTCTCACACAATACCTGCCATGGGAGTGATGCAGTGGGGCGTATGAAAGAAATTAAAGACTTAGTTTATCCAAAAGGAATTTAAGATTAATCTTGATGAGGGATTATGCAATTGCTGCTATCCTAATGTTTTTGATTTATGAAAATGGTAACTTCATACGATTTGAAGTAGTGATTGTAAATGACAACACAGTGTATGACTAGGTTCCAAATTACGGGATAGAAGCTATCTGTTCCATATAGGCTTTGTGTAGGTAGGATATGGGACACCTGGGTTTGTCAGAGGACCATTACCTGGATGGGTTGTATCGAGGATGGGAAGATGCCTGGGGAAGGTGCTCCAGGCAGGAGGGAGCAGGGAAGGTGGCGTGGATGGGATGATAGTTCTCAGATGGCATAAGTGGGCTGGGGATGGGCTGGGAGAGAGTGGAGCTAGGGAGGCAAGCGAGACTCCTGCAGCACTAGTTGTAGAGCATTGGCTGAAATGGAAGGGAATGGATGGGAAACACACAGAACGGGAGCACATTCCCTGACTGTTCTAGTTGGGTGAAATTTCTACTTTCTGAACTCCATCTTTTCTATCACTTACATCCTTCTTTACATTCAATGATGTCTATGTTCCAGACAATTATTAGACACCATGATGGATACTTTGTGTACCAGACATAATTTCTGACCTCTGGTTTAGTATTGTTAATAAAATTTTAACAAATTTTAAGTTAATGATAAGTTCACAAAATTTTAAGTACGTTATGTTGTGCTTCCCTAAATTGATTATAAGTTTTAGTGTAACAGAGACAGCGATTTTTGTATTCGTTCTTTCAGAACTGTAATGAGTGTCTACACATGATGGCCACTGTTGATAGAAAAAAGAAAACCCACAGTCCTTGTTGAGAGAGATCCAGACAAACAGTTGTAAAATATGATAACCGTTCCCAGCAAGCTGCAGTGAGATGAATTCTTAAATTTCCTGGAAGTGTTAAAGACCTAAAGATAATTTTCTGAGCTGAGGCTTAAAGGATAGAAGTGGTTTTGAGGCATGAAAGTGAAGTGTGGGTGTCTTAGGAAGATTGGACAGCCTATGTGAAAGCAAAAAGGTGGATGATGCAGTGAAATGACACAATGACATGACCCAGTGACATGGCACAGTGACATGACACAGTGACATGACCCAGAATGTACACGTGTGCTGATATTGCCGAGTGTAGGGTGGAATGAAGGTCAAGAGATTGTGCAATTGGGCAGGGGCTGGACACATATCTGTGCATGTTATGCAAAGGATCTTAGGTGGTATGTTATGAGGAAGCATGTTGATTAGGCAGCATACGTTCAGACTTCTATGTGGAGAATAGAGAGGGAGAGGGCAGGACTGCGCAGGGATCCTGGAAAGGAGGTTATTGCTACTGCGACCGCCCGTGACAGATAAACTGGGAACAAGGAAGGGAAGAAAGAAGAAGGAGAAAAGATGAAAAAGTCATTGGAAGGTAAAATGGACAGACCTTGGTGTTTTATAAAACATCGGGTATAAACTGGAGAGAAGATGACAAGGACCTTGTCTGACTTATTCACAACTGTATCTCCAGCACTGGGAAGAATCCCCCATCTAGGCTCCCAGTAAATAACTGTCAAAATGAATAGAAGGGAGAAACCCAGATGACTCCTGGGTTCTGGAGGAAGCAGCATGTTTATACCCGTCGCCAGTGGAAGGAATATGGGAGGGGGAGATCAGGTATTCCTCTGTGGACCGATGTGGGACAGACGGTGGTTTTTAGAAGAGCCGAGCTATAAGACACAAGTTATAAGGGAGCGAAGTAAGAACTGGTAATGAAGGAAATGCCAAATACGACTGCAGAAAGGCAGGACGAGTTTTAGCTTAGGTTAAAATCCTACGTCAAGAGAGACATTTTCAAGTGGAAATGTTTGACGGGGTAATTTGTCCAGAGTTCAATGTGCATGAAGTCTGGCAAAGTCAGAGTCTGGCTCTGGGGACTTAAGGAAGAACATCACCCGTGTTGGGGAGTGAAGAAGTTCCCTTGCCTTTTCATGTCCAAAATTAGAGGTTGACTTATAGTTCAAGTTATCATATGAACTCTGTGGCTTTGTGCATCTTTTAACCTGAGAAAGACAAAGGCAGCATGTGAAATGGTGGTTTTAGTAACAACCAAAGCACAGGTCAGAGATTTATGTTACTCTACAATAATACCTATATGTGGAGATACCACTGTTAGAAACACTAACTTGGGTCCTAGTTTCTTATATAGAACAGAAAATTGCAAATTGTGTGGTTAATGTTGATCATAATAATATATTTTAAAGGAATATGTGTTTATTTAACCAATAACTTTATGCTATGTAAATTGAAAAATCCTCCCTGCCTATGATATTACGAGCAATAACTGCATATCATAGTCTGTCCCCATATATGGTCTAATTTAGCTGGTCCTTAGGGGTTTTGTATGGTTGCTCTAAAATATTAGTTGCATGAAAATCACCTAACGTTCTTGATAAAAGTCTATTTTTCTAAATTCAAGATGGCCTGTGAATTAATATTTTAACAAGCACCATCGTGTGATTCTGATACAGGTGTGAAGAGGTTCTACCTGGAGAAATCTCCCCTTGAGAAGCTCTTTGGCTTGACTTGCATTTCTTAGCTGGTGTTCTTGCTCTCTCTGGTGGTACAATGTGGAACTGTATGTTTCAGATTTTTCATTTTCACTGATTGGCAGATAAAGCTCCACAATTAATCTACCAGTTATCCAGCCTTTATTTAGCCATGCTGTAAACCTACAGATGCAAGTGCTGCATTAGCATTCATCTCCCTACACACAAAAGAGATGTGAGAAGATCAGAAAGTGTAACATGTAAAATTTCATGCTTTAGAAGTGCTGCGACCAAGACAATGTTTTTACATTTTTTTGTTTGGAAAATTTTGAAGGAATCTGTAGTTGAAGAGCATTGAAGAGGCATTTGGTGGCAGCGTTTCCATGGGCCAAATGTTTATTTTTTGCTAGGGTTCTTCCTCTGTGAATCGTTTAGGACTCACTCAAACTTTGTGATGCTCATTTGAATTTTTTATTTGCCAGTTTGTTTGTTTTTTGCTAATGAGAAGGATATAATTGTATGCAGTGTAGAGTTAAGGGTAGGAATTCCTTCTTCTTTTCCTTCTTTCCTCCCTGCCTTCTGGCAGTCATTCAACAGATGTTTATTACAGCCCTCTGAGGGAGGCTTTGTGGGTGATACAGTGATAACCGGGACACCATTTCTCTGAATGAGGAGAGAAATGTAGCCCACCAAGGCGTGTCATGAGGGCTCCATGCCCACAGTGCAGGGCATCTCAGCAACCCTCAGAGGAAGGAGAGAGTAACCATGGGGAAATCATTACGGAGAAGACGGCATCTGAACTGCAAGTCCCTGAGACTGGTCACTCTAAGAACCTTTGTGTAACCGAGTTGCTGACTTATATGACATACAATTGTCTGTGTTTACTGTGGGTATTTTATTCAGTGCTGATTATGTGTCGGGCAGTGTGCTAAGTGTGGGTGTATAAAGTTCAGGAAGGATTGTAATCAAGCAGGACCCTGTGGAACCATCCCAGGGCAGAGCCCGGCCACCCACCCATGTCCTCTGCCAGCCTTTTGTCTGTAGAAAAACTTTAGTTAAAGAATAAATTTAATCAGAGAAGTGAGAAATGTGGAAAAAAAGGAAAACTGTTAAGCAAGACAAAGTAATAACAGTTTAGCCATTAAACAAAGTCAAGGACATTTAGCTCCTCCTCGAGGGCTGTAAATAGTATTCTGAGCCATGTCCTTTGAGCTGTTTTGTAGATACTGAAACCCTCACCAGGTGGAAGAAGTTAACTGCATGCTGCCCACAAGCACGAAGACCCCAGGTGGAACCAGAAGGTGGATGATGTTGACTCCCAGTTACCTCACCACCAGCCAATCAGAAGAAGGTCCACGAGCTGATCACACACCCCACACGCCCCCTCCCTCATCCTGTCTTTAAAAACCTTTCCCTGGAAGCCTTCAGGGAGTCTGTGCCTTTTAAGCATGAGCTGCCCTGGACTCCTTGTTTGGCGCCTGCAATAAACGCTGCACTTTCCTTCACCACACGCAGTGTCGGTTGATTGGCTTTACTGAGCTCGGGAGAGCAGACCTGAGTTTGGTTCAGTAACAGGATGGCTTGGTCTCTGTCTACCTAGAGATCCCATTCTCATAGAGGCAGACAGGAAACAAAATAGATAAATGATAATAGATAACTATCTACAAAATAGATAAATGAATTGTAAATTGAGGTAAGGGCTTTGAAGGAAGTAAGCAAGAGGCTGAGGTAGAGAATAACTTTGTTGGGGTGAGGTGAGACATGCTTCTGTGGAGGTGGCTGGAGAAGACCTCCTGCAACAACACAAGCAAGGATGCTGTGAGTCCAGTGCTCCCTGCTACTGAGTCCACGTCTTAACCATGTTCGTCCTCCCAGCTCTGACAGGGAATCACCATCATTATACTCATTTGAACAGAGAGGAGACTGAGGCACAGGGACACTAAGTAACTTGACGTGTAGTTTGTAAGTGGTGGAGACCAGATCCAAACCTACCTTTCAGGCCCAGAGCCTGCTCTCTTCACCACTCTGACAGGCATCTCCCGCCAAGGGTGGGGAGGGGAGAGCACATATGTGGCTCAGAGGCAGGAGAGCGCTCACGCGATAAAGCAGCCCTCATCCTCCCAGAGGTGGGGCGAGGCTGCACACCACCCTTCCCTTGGGGTGTGGGCTTCTTTCAGACACGAGTTAATACAGAAACAGGCATTGAGAGAGTTGAAAATGACAGAATTCGTTAGTTGCCCTAGCACTGTAGAGTTACTGATGAGAAAGGTCATTTTTCTGGTGTAACATTTTGATTTCACAGTGGAGGACCCCCAGCTCAGAGAAGATAGGTGATTAATTGCTTAAGTAGTTAGTTGCTGACTTGGGAGTAAAACATACGTGCTTTTCTTTGATCTCACGTGTGCATAGCTGGTTTCTACTTAACACACAAATTTATCTTATAAATTGCTTTCCCACCAATTGAAGGGCAATGGAATACAGGATTACAGACCTAGCACTTTCTTAAATTCTTGCTCCTTTAATTTGGGATGGTTTTCTTTGAGGGCAACCATTCCCATTTCACGACACATGGTAAAATGTGTTCCTTCTGAGAATTTCCCTTCTCTCCTTCTCTGTGGAAATGCAAAGAAACAGAGGACAGGACCAGTAGATAAGCTCACTTCTCGTGTGACTTGCCCCCTTCTCTGTCTTCACGCTTGCTGGCAGGAGTTACAATTCCCTGATTATAAGAGGAGGCCTGGTGTGAACAGGATTTGGGGGTCAAGGGCTGCTGCACACCTTGGACAAGGCACATGCTTGAGCAGCAGACAGGAGGAGGCTGATCCAGGCAAGCGCCTGCCTCACCCACAGCCATAGTCCCTGAGGAATCTCTCAAGTATTGTTAAAAAACCTAAGCAAGCCCTAGAGGGTTCAGGTAATCTTACCATGACCCTTCTGTCCGGTGAAAAATAACAAGTTGTCTTCCACTGCTGAGTGGTTGTTTGCCAGCTGAAACTTCAAGTGGAACTCGTAATCATAGCTGATGTCTGGGACCCGTGAATAAGCCAGGAACGAGGTATATCCAAAGGCATCCATCCCACTGAGTCTGGGCTGGGTGATGTGAACAGCTGTGGAAAAGCCCAAAGCAAACAGTTAAAACAAGCCTGTTCGTGGACTTGTAAGAGGAGGGTTGTGTTTTGCTGCTGCATCTCGCCACATAGTCTGTTTACTATCACATTAATTAAACTTATGTGCCCTTCAGCATTGAGCAACTCAGAGACTCAATAGGGAATTCAAATCCAGAACAAAGGAAGTGTAGTGTTTTGAGATCCTGTGTATAATCCTTTAACTCACATACCCTTTTGACGTGAAGAATTTACTTAAAAAGCAAAATTCTACATTTTGGAGATTAATTTTAGAAATAGAAAAGATCACAGGCAGTCAAAGTATTTGCCTAGGTGCTTTGTAACCATAATGACGGATATGACTTAGAGAGGGACTCACAGCTTGGAACAAACCGAGCTTCTCTAACCCTTTACTTCTCTAAGAGCCAAAGGTCAGGGGTAGGAAGGCCAAGAGATGGGAAGGAAATGGATCAGTTTCCATCACCATATTGTGAACGACCTGAAATCTCCTTGAAGTGAAATCGTTGTCTAAAAGAAATGCTTTTCCTTACTTTGTTCAGACATGTGTTAGATAGTGAAAGCGTGGGTTTTAATAGGCCTGAAACTGTAGGGAGATTTAGTAGAAACAGGAAATGGTAAAACTCAGAAGTACAAGGGCCAGTGCGGACAAATAAGATTTAGTTGAGGGGTGCTATCAGCCAGCTAGCTTCTCTTTTCATCCTGCCTCTAATCTTATATCCATATTTTCTCTTTCATTGTTCTGTTTCCTTCATAAATAGTCCCAACTGGCTTTTTCCCTCACTCCAAGGGGAACAGGGAAGAGGAAGAGAGATTTTGACCCCCATCCTGACTACTGTGAATAGTATCCCCAGATTAAAGGATGTTCCTAGAATCTATCTTTATTCGTTCAAGACAGCTCAATAGAGGGAAGAAGAGCTTGTCTTGATTACTTTATAATGCTCCCTTCTCAAGAGGTGGTGGCTCTCTCACGAAGTTGTAAAACTAGAATTTTTACAAACTTTAAGAAATATCCTCACTCTGGTACTTAATGTTTAAAACAAAAGAGTTGTTATGTCTGGTTATAATTGTTTATACAGCAAATAATTCTGCTATCCTGGGAAAAGTAATTCTATTTATCAGAGGCTTTTATTTCTGCTTGTTTCACATAGCTATTCAAGTAGGGATTTGTATGGAATCAGCTGAATACTTCATTTTGATATTTTATTAAAATCTTATCAGTTTATTCCTTGGGATGACTGTCCTAGGATAAGTATACATTTTCTCAAAACTCACCAGAATCTGAATTAGGATTTTGAGACATACCACCTTATATTTTATCTAATGAAGTAATTGGTGGTTTGTGTTTCAGAGATAATAAGACTTTCCATCAGGGATTTCAGTGGTTCTGTAGGTAGGATGGTTGAAGGAAGTTAAATAAAATTAACTGGGATTAAAGCAAAATAAAACTACTGATGATGTTTGAATGCTGGCATTAAAAACAGTTAAAATAGAAGTCAATTAAATACTAAAAATAGGAATGTTTTTCTTTTATAACATTTCTTCCTGTTAATAATTTACAACTGAGTCTACTAAAAGTTTTTGTACATTTAGGTCAGATCAAAAAATATGTACGTAGTTCACTATCTGACCTTGAGCTAGATATTGGTGACACAAGGATAATAAAGCACAATCCTTACCCTCAAGGAGCTAGTGTGTGGTGAGTTAAATTACTCAACTGAACTAGACTGAATCTTGGCTGATGACAGCAGTTCACCTGCAGGTGACAAGCAAAGATCATTTCAGGTGGAAACAACAACTTATTCTAAGATGGGGAGGCCAGAAAGCATGTCATACTCAGGGAACCCATGGAGTGTGCAAGTTTTAGAATAAAGTATAAAACGGAAAGTGGAAGCGAATGAAATGAGATAGTTAAGACAGTGGTCAAATTATGAAGGGTTTGATATTTTCCTCATAATTTTTGAGTAGTTAAGCAAAGATCAAATTTGTCTTTTAGAAATATCACTGTAGTGGTGAAATGTGAAGGCTGGATTAGACAGCGGGAACTGGAGGAGAAACCTTAGGTCAAGAATGATAAGGAGGACTTTGAGGACATTGGGATGTCTAACAAAGAGTTCAACTTGTACTGAGTCATCAATGTAAGCAAATGGGTGGGTGACTCATTGAAAATGGTAACAATGTGATATTGATAGAAACAGTTAATAGTAGAAATGTGTTATCAGTGCTAGTACTAAAAAGAAGAATGTTGAACAGTGAAGGTGGAGGGTAACTATGCTCACAGGGGTGATCTCTCATGTGCTCAGAGTCTCTTGGTCTGAAGCCACGCTGACCAATGACAGCTCTACACCATATGCAGCTGTGATCTCAGTCTGCACTTGGTGTAGAGAAGGGCTTGGTATGGAGAATAGAATGCAAACATCTTATTAATAATATTCTATATTTATTAAATATCAGGATAAATAAAATTTATTATTAAAGTACATTTCACCTATTTCTTTTTACTTTTAGAAATGTGCCTCCAGGAAGACAAAATTACACAGGCAGCTCCCTTCTATCTGCTGAACAGCCCTAGGGAGAACCACGCAGCTCTAAACCCTTAGTTGTGACTTACCTCAAGGGCCTTTGTTGTGTGGTAACTTTAAGCCTGTGAATAGAGAAGCCCCTTCGGAGAGCAATAGAATCAGAAAGGGTCAAAGAATGTCTGGACCACACTCAGAGGGCCCTGTGTCCTCAGCCACATGTGTGTCCTCCGGCTGCATCAGGCAGAAGGACACGGAGGGGCCCAGACCAGGAGGAAGAGGGCTTCCATCCTCAGGAATGATTATTTCCAGTTCTTTACAGTAAGCCCTTTATGATCTTAACCAGGCGACTCTGAGTGAATTTGGTTACTCTGTTACACAAATTCCCAGATCAGACTCTGGGACCACCAGTCCTCATCAAATCAAGTGACTGAACAGGTTGCAAGGAGAATATTTTAGGGTTACTAAATGCATTTTTTCTTTTTTAATCCTAGTTGCCTCATGGCTTCCAAATGTGAACTTAACACATTGTTTTTCCTTCAGTGCTATTAAAGTGACAGCAGTGGATTGGGAATGAGGAAGGAAAGGGATTGCTGAGATTTGAAGTAAAAATAAATTACTGTGTGGAAGCAGTGAAGGAACAGTCAAAGGCAGTCAAAGACCTAACATATCTCAACATCTTAGGGTCGTTAAAAATTTTAGAAACCCTCACAAAGGGAGAGTGTCATAATCTTTACTATAAAACATGCTCTGCTGTGGCTTGGTGTAGAATCTCTGCACAGCGTGTTTTATTATGCTTACAGAACACATTTTAGCAAAAATTACCACAGAAAGGGTATAAACTTCTGTTTTCTAGAAAATTTACTAAGGCAAATTTTTCTCATTCCCAGTAAAGGCAGAGAAATAACCATTATTGTTTTAAATGTTACTATATTTTTTTCTTTTTCTTTTATAAGCATTCTGTAGTTAGTCCTCTTCATCTGAATTACTGAAGTTTTGTGCACGGAAGTGTGCAAGAGGGGCTACTGGGATGTGGGCAGAAGACGTCTCTTGGGCTCAGATGGCAGATCCATCTTCCGTTCCTCACTTCCTGCAGTGAGACTCAGGCTGTCAGCAGGGTGATGGAGGGGAGGCTGCTGGAGCCTCAGCTCTGGCTGGATTCTGGATTTCCTCACTTCCTGTGTGAACTTGGGCAAGTTAACTTCTCTGTTTTAGTTTCTTCATCTGTAAAATGAGGATAATAAGAAGTACCTAACTTCTTGTGAAGGGTGAGAAGGGCACGCGGATGCAGGAAACACACCTGAGCTAACCACGTCTCCCACAAAGCTCTCGCACCAGACCTGCAATCCTACTGCCTTTTCCCAGTCTCTAGGATGACTAATTTATGCCTCCTCTTTTTTCCTCTGAAACATCTGATATTCATCTCTCTCTCAGTTAATGATCTTGCTTCTTATTTCACTGAGAAAGATAAGCTCTAAGAACAGAGAAGTACCCATCCTTTCATCATGGAACCTCAACCTTCCTGCCCTCCAGGCACTCATTTGATCCACGTGTTCTCCCTCCGGTTACCAGGCCGACTCTGCCTTGGTGCGGGATCCACTCCTCCTTGTGTGGAATACATCACTCCAGCAACTCTTTTCTATTTTCCAGGAGACATCAAATTCTCTTCTACGGAATCATCCCCTTCAACATCAGACACGCTCGAATATCTGCATCTGACACACTGCTTTCCTCACCCCCACCTTCCTCTCCAGTGGCCCCTGTTTCCCTGCTCATTATTATGGTAAGACTTTTCTAAATATTATCTTTATGATCCTTTGAACATTTTACCACCCATTCACTCTTGATTTCATTCCAGCCAGGTTATCTTTTCTATTTTTCCTTTGAAACTTCTGTTAGGTCACCCGTGAGCACCATCTTTCTAAATGCAACCTCGATTCTCTGTTTCTATCTTATTCTGTCTTAGAAACAGTTGACATAGTTGATTATTTCTTCTCTCTTGAAATGCCTTCTTCATCTGGGTTCTCCTGGTGTTCCCTCCACCTTGAGCTACTCATCTTCCTCCCACCGTTGCTCTCTGATGACTCCTGAGTAATGGTCTCCACCTCTGACTTCTTTCCAGAGCTCCAGATTGGTATATCCTGCTACCTACTAGATATCTGACATACATTTGTACATCCAACAGGAATCTCAAACTGGACATATACGAGGAAGAACTCTTTATTCTCATGTTTTTATAACCCAATCCCTACCAACTGGATCTCTTCCTCAGTCTTCCCTTTGTTCAGGACAAAAACTATTCATCATTCTTAAATTGTTTCTCTCTCTGCCACCTCAACCAGTCAATTGGCAAATCTTGTTAATGTCATCTTCAAAATGTATCCTGAACCTCACTGCTTCTCACCACCTGCATTACTGCCATCAAAGTTCAATGCATTTTTTCTCTCTAGCTGGGACGACTGTATTTCTGTATCTGCTTCTTACCTGTTCTCCTTTGCCACCTCGTACCCTTATAGACTCTCTTCCATATTGCAGCCAGTGCAACCTTTTTAATATTGATGGCATATTAAAAGTCCTCCAGTGTTTTCTCTTGAATTAAAAAAAGTTCCTTAGCATAGCCTAAAGCCCCTACTCTTCAAATTTATTATATACCAATTTCTTTTTGCTCATTCTGCTCCAGCCATCCTAACTTCTTTGTGTTTCTCAAACCAAACATGCTCAGAGCTTCTGCTCCTCTAGTTTCCAATGCCTGAAATGTGTTCTCCCACAGAGGTGCATGGCCTGCTCCCTCACTTCCTTCAAGACTCTGCTCAAGTGTCCCCTCTTCACAGGGGCTTTCCCTGACCAACCTGTTAAACAATCAATCTCCTCCTGTACCCGTACTCTCTAGTTCCTTAATCTGCTTTGCTTACTGCACCCTAATTACGTTATATGCTATTTATTTGTTTACTCTAACTTGTCTCCCTCCCCAGTTAGATTGTAGTTCCTTTAGGACAGAGAGTTTGCCTGTCCCTCATGGACTCCAGGATGTGTGACAGTGCCTGGCTCAAGTGGGTTCAGAATACATATTTATCAAATGGTTGAATGGATACATATACAGGGCTTAACATAGTGTTGAAAGCATAGTGAAATACATATGTTATTTTTCTGATGTTATTATTTATCTAGTATCTTAACTGTTCTGTTCTTAAGTGATGAGGGAAAAATTGGAGCTATTGGATGAAGATGGGAAATAGAATTTCTACAACACCACCAATGCTCATCATTGCTTGTTCAAAAAATTTTTTTGTTTGCATTTTTCTAGTCATTTGCCACTAAAGAGTAAGAATGTTTCTGGGTTTTTACAAAAAAACATTAGACTCTTAATTCTCTTACTGTGGGCAAAAATTCAGATAATATATTGTATATGGATACTGAAAACCAAGGCAGGGGTCCCCGACTTGATGAGTTGGTTGTTTTTCATAACTAAGTTATATAAATACAACTACAGTTTTACAAGTTTTATCTTCTAAACATTATTTTCTGTTTAATACTTGATAATAATGTCTTTTGTAACTTGTAAGCCAAAATACTAAATATTTTTCTTGGGGAAATTGATAGTTTTTGACAAAAAATTTTGGCTTTTACATGACAAAATATTTGTATGATTACCTCACAATGTTGTTTAAAATTTTGTGATATAAACTTGAAAAATAATCCTTAAATTCATTAAGGAAGATTTCTTGAAAATGAACAGTGTTTGCAGAATAGATTGTCTTGTCTAAATCTATTTTTTGAAATAAAACTCATTACTCCATTTTTATACAAATACAAAAGACAAAAAAATTGTGGTTGATTTTTACTTGGATTCTATATTTTATATAGGCTGCAGAGTGAACACCAGGTAGCACTGACCTAGTGAAAATCCAATTCAGTTGTTCCTTTTCTATTGTGTATGTTAATGAAGCAACAGATTGTAGATGGATTTATTCTGGAAATTTCTGATTTAGAAAGACTCTAGTATGCCAATTTTACAAGCATGGTGTTCAGCAACAAAGTGTACCTTGAAACAGACATTTAATTTTGCCAGGAAAATTAATATATCCTTGGGCAGATGGATAAATTTGGAAAAATATAGGACCATTGTTTGCCTCTCCAGGTTTCTTTTGTAAGTTTGAGTATAAACATCTTTCTTCTTTTTGTTCTTAACTTCTTAATAAGATAGCAGTAAATTTAGCTCAATATCCTGCACAAATGTAATCAGGTTATAAAACCACATACATGATCATTGTTGTTATTGCTATTTCTGTTGTTGAAGAAGCCCCTTGTGGAGTATGTGTCCACACTGTTTATCATTTAGAAATAAAAAAGATATAACCCAAAAATGTGATTTTCATTTAAAGGGAGTAGAAATAAATCTTCTGAGATGCTTGTACAAAAAACATACACATCTGTTCTTTCTGAACCAAGATAAATATACTCAATTCATGAATAAAATAAAGCTATCTATTCAAATGGATCTATAATATTCAATTCACCCACAGGTAAAAGCCATGAAATAAATATGGTTGGTTGATTGTCAATTCCTGCTCATACTAAATCATTCCAATATTTTATGTAGATGTATAATTCCTACCATTCTCACTTCTTCATCTAATTGTTAGAGGATATTTAAGAGGAAAGAGAATTTTACATTGAGATAAGAAAACTGATGAAAATGTAAAGCATCATAATTCCCATCAGGAAAAGAAATGATAAATGATCAGAATTAATAGCAGCACATTCTTTTTAGATGCACAATTCTTAGAAATCAGTGCCATCTTCTGTACTTCTCAAAGTACTGCTTTAAATCTAAACCAGGTTTTGGTAGGATTTTTACAGTGCTATGAAATATCAAAAGAAAAAAAAAAGGAAGGAGGGATCAAGATGGCAGAGTAGGAGGATGTGGAGCTCCCCTTCCCCCACAAACAAATCAAAATGCATCTACACGTGGAATAATTCTCATGGAAAACTAACTGGAAACTGACAGAACTATATTAAAATAAACTTTAAAACAGGTCATAAAGAAAGACAAAGAAGGACATTATATAATGATAAAAAGATCAATACAGAAAATGGATATTACATGCATTAACATATACACATCCAATGTTGGAACACCTAAATATATAAAGCAAATACTAACAGACATAGAGAGAGAAACTGACAATAATACAATAATAGTAGGGGATTTTAACACCCCATTGACATCAATGGACAAATCATCCAGACAGAAAATCAATAAGGCAGCAGAGGTTCTATATGACCCAATAGATCAGTTAGACCTAATTGATATCTACAGGACACTACATCCAAAAAAGTAGAATACACATTATTTTCAAGTGTGCATGGAACGTTCTCTAGGATAGATCACATACTAAGTCACAAAATGAGCCTTGATAAATTTAAGAGGATAGAAATTATATCAAGCATCTTTTCTGATCACAATGATATGAAACTAAAAATCAACTACAGGAAGAAAAATGGGAAAAGACCAAACACATGGAGACTAAACAACATGAAAAAAACAATGGGTCAATGATGAAATCAAAGAAGAAATTAGAAAAGGAGACAAACGAAAATGAAAACACAACTTTACAAAATCTATGGGATGTACCAAAAGCAGTTCTAAAAGGAAAGCTGATTCCAAAAGACTGAAGAGGTGGGAACACTTCTAAATTTATTCAATGAGGTCACCATCACCCTGATACCAAAACTAGACAAAGAAACTACAGAAAAAGAAAAATACAGGTCAATATCTGATGAATAAATGCAAAAACCATCAACAAAACATTAGCAAACGGAATCCAAAAATACATTAAAAAAATTGTACACCATTATTAAGCAGGATTTATCCCAGGGATATAAGAATGGTTCACTATTCACAAATCTGTCAGTGTGATACATCACATTAACAAAATAAAGGATAAAACTCATATGATTATCTCAATAGATGCATAAAAAGCATTTGATAAAATTCAACATCTATTCATGATAAAAACTCTCAGAGTTGGTATAGAGGGGACATATCTCAACATAATAAAGGCCATTTATGACAAACCCACAGTCAACATAATACTCAATGGTGAAAAGCTGAAAGCTTTCCTGTTAAAATCTGGAACAAGACTAGGATGCCCACTCTCACCACTTCTATTCAACATAGTATTGAGAGCCCTAGCCACAGCAATCAGACAAGAAAAAGAAATAAAAATTATCCAATTTGGAAGGGAAGAGGTAAAATTGTCATTATATGCAGATGACATGATAATATATATAGAAAACCCTAAAGACTCCACACAAAAACTGTTAGAACTGATAAACAAATTTAGCAAGGTAGCAGGATACAAGATTAATATGCAGAAATCTGTTGAATTTCTTTAAACTAACAATGAAATATCAGAAAGGGAAAGCAAAAAAAAAAAAAATCCCATTTAAAATTTCATTAAAAAATACTTAGGAATAAACCTGACCAAGGAGGTGAAATACCTATATGCTGAGAACTATTAAGTGTTGATAAAGGAAATTGAAGATGATTCAAAGAAATGGAAAGATATCTCACACTCCTGGATTGGAAGAATTAACATTGTTAAAATGGCCATACTGCCCAAAGCAATATAGATTTAATGTGACACCTTTCAAATTACCCATGACATTTTTCATGGAACTAGAACAAATAATCCTAAAATTTATATGGAAACATAGAAGACCCAGAATTGTCAAAACAATCCTGAAGAAAAAGAACAAAGCTGGAGGCATAACCCTCTCAAATTTCAGACAATACTACAAAGCTACAGTAATCAAAACAGCACGGGATAAGCACAAAAACAGACATATGGATCAATGGAACAGAACAGAAAGCCCAGAAATAAACCCACACACATATGGTCAACTAATCTTTGACAAAGGAGGCAAGAATATACAATGGAGAAAAGCCAGTCTCTTCATCAAGTGGTATTGGGAAAGCTGGACAGCTGCATGTAAATCAATGAAGTTAGAACACGCCTTCACACCATACACAAAAATAATCTCAAAGTGGCTAAAAGACTTAAATATAAGACGTGACACCATAAAACTCCTAGAAGAGAACACAGTCAAAACATTCTCTGACATACATCGTAGGAATGTTTTCTTAGGTGAGTCTCCCAAGGCAATAGAAACAAAAACAAAAATAAACAAATGAGATGTAATTAAACTTATAAGCACAACAAAGGAAACCATAAACAAAACAAAAAGATAATCTATGGACTGGGAGAAAATATTTGCAAATGATGGACTGAAAAAGGCTTAATTTCCAAAATACACAAACAGCCCATATAACTCAATAACAAAAACCCAAACAACCTAATTGAAAAATGGGCAGAAGACCTAAACAGACTTTTCTCCAAAGAAGATATACAAATGGCCAAAAGGCACATGAAAATATACTCAGCATCATTAATTATTACAGAAATGCAAATCAAAACCACAGTGAAGTATCACCTCACACCAGTTAGAATGGCTATCATCAAAAAATAATAAATGCTGGAGAGGGTGTGGAGAAAAGGGAATCCTCCTACACTGTTGGTGGGAATGCATATTGGTGTAGCCACCATGGAAAACAGTATGGAGGTTCCTTAACAAAGTAAAAATAGAGCTACCATATGATCCAGCAGTCCTACTCCTGGGCATATATCCAGGGAAAACTCTAATTTGAAAAGATAAATACACCCCTATGTTCACAACAGCACTATTTACAATAACAAAGACATGGAAGCAACCTAAATGTTCACTGACAGATGAGTGGATAAAGAGATATTTTGTGTAATATATATATATAATGGAGTATTACTCAACCATAAAAAAGAATGAAATATTGCCATTTGTAGCAACATGAATGGACTTAGACAATATTACACTTAGTGAAATAAGTCAGACAGAGAAAGACAAATGCTATATGGTATCACATATATGTGGAATCTAAAACATAATACAAACCAGTCTGTGTACAAGACAGAAACAGACTAACAGACATAGAAAACAAACTTATGACTACCAAAGGGGAGAGGATTGGATGGACAAATTAGTAATATGGGATTAACAGACATAAAGTAATATACATAAAATAGATAGGCAACAAGGACTTACTATATAGCACAGAGAATTATACTTAATATCTTGTAATAAGCTATAACAGAATATAATCTGGGATTAAAAAAAAAACCCGAAACTGAATCACTATTCTGTACACTTAAAACTAGCACAACATTATGAATCAACTACTGTTTAATTTTAAAAAACAAGAAAAATAATCCCTGAAATATATGGATTCACATTGTAATATCTGCATTACAGTTTATGGCATAACTTTGAGAATAACATTTTCATGCATCTGTATAACTCACATTACATAAACTGTGCAAATTTATCCTGGGTTCAATAATCTTTGTGATAAATCAATTTTCCCAGACATTACACAAATGGAATATTCCAGAACTTATGTGTTTTGAACACTTTTCTCCTTCCTAACACATGAGTTTCTTTATGCCAGTGGACATTTAGTTAAGAAATTAAGAAACATCAAGGTGGGAATGAGTCATCAGTCAAGTTCAGTGGAAAAAAAGTTTGTTTTAGCTTTTTAGTCTCTTACTTTTTAAACCATGGATCTATAAATGTGCTTTTCTATACTCCAAAGTAACAAAAGAAACTAATATCAAAATGGCAGAGAGTAAGATGTGGAGATCACCTTCCTCCCCATAAATACATCAAAAATACATCTACATGTAGAACAACTCCTACAGAACACCTACTGAATGCTGGCAGAAGACCTCAGACCTCCCAAAAGGCAAGAAACTCCCCCACGAACCTGGGTAGGGGAAAAGAAAAAAGAATAAACAGAGACAAAAGAATAGGGACAGGACCTGCACCAGTGGGAGGGAGCCGTGAAGGAGGAAAGGTTTCCACACACACTAGGAGTCCCTTTGTGGGCGGAGACTGCGGGTTGTGGAGGGGGAAGCTTCAGAGCCACGGAGAAGAGTGCAGCAAGAGGAGTGCAGAGAGCAAAGTGGAGAGATTCCCACACAGAGGATCGGTGCCAACCAGCACTCACCAGCCTGAGAGGCTTGTCTGCTCACCCTCAGTGGCAGGTGGGGGCTGGGAGCTGAGGCTTGGGCTTCAGATGTCAGATCCCAGGGAGAGGACTGGGGTTGGCTGTGTGAACACAGTCTGAAGGGGGTTAGTGCACCACAGCTAGCCAGGAGGGAGTCTGGGAAAAGTGTGGACCTGCCAGAGAGGCAAGAGACCATTGTTTTTGGGTGTCCGAGGATAGAGGATTCAGAGCTCCACCTAAATGAGATCCAGAAATGAGCGTGAGCCTCGGCTATCATTTTGGACCACAGAGATGGGCATGAAATGCTAACACTACTGCTGCAGCCACCAAGAAGCCTGTGTGTGAGCACAGGTCACTATCCACACCTCCCTTCCAGGAGCCTGTGCAGTCTGCCACTGCCAAGGTCCCATGATCCAGGGACAATTTCCCCAGGAGAACACATGACGAGCCTCAGGCTGTTACAACATCATGCTGGCCACTGTTGCCGCAGGCTCACCCCACATTCCAATTATGACTACCGCATCTCTCCCTCTCCCTGGCCTGAGTGAGTAAGAGAGCCCTAATAAAATGTTGCTTTAATCCCCTCCTCTATGGGCGAGTAACAGACAATTGAGGGTGGCCTACATGTAGAGGTGGGACCAAAACCAAAGCTGAAGCCCAGGAGCTGTGCGAACAAAGAAGAGAAAGTGAAATTCCTCCATGCAGTCTCAGGAGCAACAGATTAAATCCCACAGTCAACTTGATAAACCCTGCATCTAAAGAATACCTGAATAGACAACAACATGGAAGAAATCAAAGAGAAAATAAAAAAATACCTAGGAAAAAAGGACAATGAAAACACAAGGAGCCAAAACCTATGGGATGCAGCAAAAGCAGTTCTAAGAGGGAAGTTTATAGCAATACAATCCTACCTTAAGAAACAAGAAAAATCTCAAATAAATCACCTAACCTTAAATCTAAAGTAATTAGAGAAAGAAGAACAAAAAACCCCATAGTTAGAAGAAGGAAATAAGTCATAAAGATCAGATCAGAAGTAAATGAAAAAGAAATGAAGGAAACAATAGCAAAGATCAATAAAAGTAAAATCTAGGTCTTTGAGAAGATAAGTAAAATTGATAAACCACTAGCCAGACTCATCAAGAAAAAAAGGGAGAATACTCAAATAAACAAAATTAGAAATGAACAAGGAGAAGTGGCAACTGACACTGTGGAAATATGAAGGATCATGAGAGATTACTACAAGCAAGCATATGCCAATAAAATGAACCACCTAGAAGAAATGGACAAATTCTTAGAAAAGTACAACCTTCCAAGACTGAACCAGGAAGAAATAGAAAATATGAGGAGACCATTCTGAAACACTGAAATTGAAACTGTGATTTAAAATCTTACAACAAACAAAATCCAAGGACCTGTGGCTTCAGAGGCGAATTCTATCAAACATTAAAAGAAGAGTTAACAGCTTTCTTTCTCAACTCTTCCAAAATATAACAGAGGGAGGAACACTGTCAAACTCATTCTACAAGGCCACCATCACCATGATACCAAAACCAGAAAAGATGTCACAAAAAAAGAAAACCACAGACCAATATCACTGATGAACATAGATGCAAAAATCCTCAACAAGATACTAGCGACGGAATCCAACAGCACATCAAAAGGATCATACACAATGATCAATTGAGCTTTACCCCAGGAATGCAAGGATTCTTCAATATATGCAAATCAATCAATGTGATATACCATATTAACAAACTGAAGGATAAAAACCATATGATAATCTCGATAGATGCAGAAAAATCTTTTGACACAATTCAACACTCATTTATGATAAAAATTCTCCAGAAAGTGGGCATAGAGGGAATTTTCCTAAATATAATAAAGGCCATATATGACAAACCCACAGCCAACATCGTTCTCAGTGGTGAAAACAAACTATTTTCTCTAAGATCAGGAACAAGACAAGGTAACCCACTCTCACCACTATCATTCAACATAGTTTTGGAAGTTTTAGCCACAGCAAACAGAGAAGAAAAGTAAATAAATAGAATCTAAATCAGAAAAGAAGTGAAACTGCCTTTTGTGCTCTTTTGAGGATTAAGTGAGATATCCTATACAAAGTTCTCAATTGCAAGCACTCAATCCCTGCTAACTCTTCTTAGCCATTCTGTGAACTGTCGTGACTTGTAATGAAGGTGACACCAAATAAAACTGCATTTGAATCAGTAGGAGTAACTCATAATTCACTTTTCTTATTGTCAATCTAAGGGTTCTGATTGGAATTCAAAAATTGAAGAAGAGGGCTTCCCTGGTGGCGCAGTGGTTGAGAGTCCGCCTGCCAATGCAGGGGACACGGGTTCACGCCCTGGTCTGGGAAGATCCCACATGCCGTGGAGCAGCTGGGCCCATGAGCCATGGCTGCTGAGCCTGTGTGTCCGGAGCCTGTGCTCCACAACGGGAGAGGCCACAACATTGAGAGGCCTGCATACCGCAAAAAAAAAAAAAAAATTGAAGAAGAGGATGACTGTCTAAAGTAAAGTGCAGTGAGGGACTTGCTGAAGGTCACACAGCTGGCCGTTCCCCATCCTGGACCCAAACTCAGCTCTCTCCTCCAACACTGTCAACTTCAATATGTCAGCTATAAAGTGATGTGAGGATTTTTTAGTTAATAAAATAATATCTGAGCTTGCTTAAGTGGTGAAGTTCATTAATTAATAGCATGCAGATGTTAAAAGAATAAAGCATTGACTAAAATGCAGTACCCTACTCTACTCGAAAAAAAGGAGGGTGAAAAAATGAGATGTTGTTCTTTTGCTTTCTATACCTAAGAAGGCTTTGAGCAACACTTCTTTTCAATTTTACCAAGTAGCACGTTTGGGATATAATCATTTGTAAGTTTGTTCTACAAGAGCTGCTTCTCTGCAAATAGACTTTTATCAAGGGGATTTTTTTTATCAAGTTATAATTAGAATTTTCTTAAGACACCCATAAATTTGTAGCCCTTTGTGTTCTGATATTCTCCTATTCTGACAGGGCAAGAGTTGAATAACTAAAAAAAGCTTTTTGATGTTGTTAGAGAGGCACCTTAAGTCCTTTGATTTGCAGGAAGGAAAACTGTGTAATTCCTTAATTATCATAACCCGTGGGAGAAATGGCCGTTGAAGATTTCCATCCTCCTTTTGCTATACTGATTGAGGCTAAAATCCAGTAGCTCAGCCCAGGATCCTGAAGATTCTCAGAAGTATTCATTTATTATCACAAGTCAGGGAGGAGAGAGGTATGATGGAGGCAAGAAGGCAGCAGCACTGTGAAGGCATTTTTACAACCCACAGACAAAAAGACCCCTGAAATATACATTTCTTCAACGTTCTATTTTTAAAGCTTACACAGGCAGTCAACTTCAAATGCAATGGATATAACAATCCCAGGAAAAATCAGCGCTATCATGGTTAAGATAGCTGGGCTGGCAAGGACTTGGGGACTAACTGGACAAGGCAGCCACAGTGATGTTCCTGCTTTGTCCCCCTTTGGTATTTGCTGTCAACAAGGTGTATGTTAAGCCATCTACCTGGAGACTGACAGGGATACACTCCAATGAGCAGAATTATCAGCCACTCACCCTGATGACAGCTTTGTTTTCTCTAGAGCTTCAAGACTTAGGGCAGAAAGAGTCTCACTTTAACAATTTCAAGTTGATTTAATACACAAGAACAAGAAAGACGAGATTCAAAAATACCCTTGGCCCTTTTAGAATGGCAAAGCAAATTACAAAATGTCATTTGAGGGACTAAGTCATACAATATATAGACTTCTGGAAAAGGTTGGATGTTCCATGCCAGGTGTTAAGTTATGGATGCAAATCTAAATGGGCAGTAAATGCTGACTTTCAAAGAACTTTACAAGCCATGGACACACCAGTTATACTCTAATGACCAAAGTCAGAGGCAGGAGAGAGTTAATTCACTCCCAGCAAATCCCTTACTCAGGACCAAGGTGCCATCGGTAGAAAAAAGGAATCAAAAATATACTTTATTTGTTTATTGTTTAGTCCATAGGAAAAAAGAAGTTAAAATACATAAATAGATGAGGTTTTGTAAATTTTTCTTGTTTGCTCTTCATATTTTTAATTTCAGAAATGAATAGGAAGCCCAGTTCTTAGTAATCCTTACATCATGCTCTCCTTAGAAAAATAAGGACTCAAATAGCCTTTCAGGAACCATTGTTCATATTAAGTAATTCATACATTTTGAGACGTGAACCATGCTTCTGATATTGAGTGTTTATAATTCCCATTTGCAGTTCACATTTAGATTCCGCGTTTATGACAACATCATCACAGCCAAAATGGGATCATTTTACTCTGCTTATCCTTACCTTTGGATTTATCCTTAATTTCTCAAGAGTAGGGGTAGGATAAGGCATGGGAAGGTATATAGAACTCTCATAATTGTGGAGAGCATGCAGATGTCAGATACATTGAATAATCTTAATGCAACATAGGTACATATGTTGTCGGGATTTGGTTACAAGATGTAATTAATTTTCAGAAATATTCTCTCTTTCTCCCTCTCTATTTTTTCTCATTATTCCCCAATTTAATAATTGTCTTACAAATGTGTAATGATAGGAATCCCAGACCCCATTGGCCAAGTCATTTAATCCCAGATGTAGGTCATGAGTTTACTGGTATTACTGGTTTAATTATTTTGATTAATCAATTTTACAGTAATTGCTACACTTTCAGAAATACTACCTTGTTGGATTAATGTTTTTCTCTAAGAAACTGTTTATTTATCTGAGTTGAAAAATCATCTACCTGAAGGTATCAATCTTTTCAGGTGTAGTGGATCTTATCAAGTATATGAACTATAACTTTATCAAAGTTGAGCATTTCTTTGGAAACTTAAAGTATTGAAGGGTCATCATTTGGTAAAAAGGACCAAGAAGAAAGCAAGGATCAAGTCATTGACTCATTGAGGAAAATTGTAGCAAAACAGAATGCTGAGTGATAAACGCATAATAGAATTTTAAGCACTTCGGATTTTTATTGAATTGTGATGCAGAGAAGGAAGAATGGCTTCCACTTAAACTTATTCTGTTCAGTTTAGGCCTAAGGGGTCTTACCTCTATATTCATGTTGGGAAAAGCCTGCCCAGAGGGACACATTTCCATAGAATGCCCTTGACTTTCCACAGTGAGGCTGCTGTTGGTATCAGCTGAGGATGCCGTCACTCTGCCCTGCACCCAGGGTTTTCCTACCATCTTTTCCACAGCTAAGGAAGCATGAGCTTAGAGGATGCAAATTTAAGTAACTTAATTGTATTGGGGGGAGTGGGTTGTTTTAAAAGACTTTAAGAACAAGAATAAGCAGCTTTCGAATATGCCACTCCATTGTTTCCTCTAACAATATCAACCAAATGGAAGCGTATAATATATTTTATATATTATATATCCCAAGCATTTCAAGTGTAATTTGAAATCAGCTTCTCCAAGTTAGTTTCATGAAGTCAGTGGAATGAATAAAAATTTCAGGCCATGTTTGAAAGGAAAGTGCTAAATCAGTGGTCTCTAAACTTCTGTGATCATGGCTCATATATATTATTTATTTAAATTATATACATATATTAATATAACGTGGACATCATAAAGCATAAAAAACACAAATTAAAAGACTGACATTAAAAAAGGGAAGTAATATTTTCTTCCAATACCACATTAGAGTGTGCATATACCACTTTGGGAACTACTCCAGTGTATTCTGTGAAAGGCTTGTTCTGTGAGAAAGAAGAGTGCTGTGTTATTGTACAACTTCTCAGAGTCTTTGTTGTGTGACTACACACTGTGAGTTCCCAAAAGGGGACATTATAAAACTACACAATGTTTTAAAAAAAGGCTGAAGTCAGAGAGCTCTGGTTCCAGATCTACCCACCACTCACAAACTATATCACTTTTGACTAGTTATTTAAATACTTTGAGCCTCAGTTTCCTTATCTGAATGACGAATAATGACGTCTCCCTGGGTTATTATGTGGATCATGTAGGAAGATGTAAAGTAAGCACTTAGCTGAGGGCCTGGCATACAGCAAGCACCCAATAGATATGAGTTCATTTCAACCCACTCCTGTTGCCCTAGTGTGCTGTGGAACTCACTTTTGGAAAGTTCCATATTAGACTCTTCATTCTTTGATTATTTTACTGGTTTACCTTTTCAATTTGACAGATACTTATTGAGTTCCCTCTAAGTAATAGGTTTAGTAGAAGGCTCAGGGTAACAGCTTAAATGAATATTCTGACAAACTTTCAAATAATTTGCAATTCAGCAAGAATTTGAGAGCCTGCCACATGCAGGCACCTTTGGCCCCTTCACCACTATGGTGATGACCCAGGCAAGGTGATGTCTACCTTCACACAGTGCACAGTCTGAGGGAGGGATGGTGTGGTGTGTGGCTGGCATTTAAAAGAGAAACAGAAAGACTATATGCCAACAAATTTGACAACCTAGAAGAAATGGACAACTTTCCAGAAACATACAGCCCACCAAAATTGAATCAAGAAGAAATAGATAATTTGAACAGACTGATCACTAAAAGTGAAATATTGAATAGAATCTGTAATAAAAAAAACTTTCTGCAAACAAAAGTCCTGGACCAGATGGCTTCACAGGTGAATTCTACCAAACATACAAAGAAGAACTTATACCAATTTTTCTCAAACATCCAAAAGATTGAAGAGGAGGGAAGACTCCCTGAGACATTCTATGAAGCCACCATCACCCTGATACCAAGAACCAGACAAAGACACCATCAAAAAAGAAAATTACGGGCCAATATCTTTCATGAATATAGATGCAAAAATTCTCAACAAAATATTAGCAAACTGAATCCAACAATACATAAAAAAGTTCATACACCATGACCAAGTAGGATTCATCCCAGTTTCACAGGGATGGTTCAACAAATGCAAATCAATCAATGTAATATACCACATTAACCAAAGAAAAATTAAAAACCACATGATCATCTTGATAGATTCAGAAAAAGCATTTGACAAAATTCAGCATCCATTCATGATAAAAACTCTTACCAAAGTGGGAATAGAGGGAACATATCTCAACATAATAAAAGCCATTAATAATAAACCAACCACCAACATAATACTCAGTGGTGAAAAGCTGAAAGCCTTCCCATTAAAGCGTGAAACAAGACAAAGATGTCCACTCTCACCACTTCTCTTCAATGTAGTATTGGAAGTACTAGCCACAGCAATCAGACAATTAAGAGAAATAAAAATTATCCAGATTGGAAGACAAGAGGTAAAATAGTCACTATATGCAGCTGACATGATACTATATATAAAAAACACTAAGGACTCCACACAAAAACTACTAGATCTAACAAATGAATTCAGCAAAGTGGCAGGACACAAGATTAACATTCAGAAATCAGTTGCATTCCTTTACACTAACAAGGAAATATTAGAAAAGGAATGTAAAAAAAAAAAAAAACCTTTTAAAATTGCACCAAAAAATAAATACTTAGGAACAAAACTAACCAAGGCGGTGAAAGACTTATATGCTGAGAACTATAAAACATTAATAAAGGAAATAAAAAGGATTCAAAAAAATGGAAAGATATCCCATGCTCTTGAATTGGCAGAATCAATATTGTCAAAATGACTATTCCACCCAAGGCAATCTACAGATTCAGTGCAATCTCTATCAAATTACCCATGACATTTTTCACAGAATTAGGACAAATAATCCAAAAATTTATATGGAACCATAAAAGACCCAGAATTGCTAGAGCAATCCTGAGGGAAAAAAAAAATAAAGCAAGAGGCATAACTCTCCCAGACTTCAGACAATACTACAAAGCTATAGTAATCAAAACAGTGTGGTATTGGTACAAAAACAGGCATAAGGATCAATGGAAGAGAATAGAGAGCTCAGAAATAAACCCACACACCTAAGGTCAACTAATCTTCAACAAAGGAGACAAGAATATAAAATAGGAAAAAGACAGTCTCCTTAGCAAGTGCTTCTGGGAAAGTTGGACAGTTGCATGTAAATCAATGAAGTTAGAACACACCCTCACATCATGCACAAAAATAAACTCAAAATGGCTTAAAGACTTAAACATAAGACATGACACCATAAAACTCTTAGAAAAGAACATAGGCAAAACATTCTCTGACATAAATCTTACCAATGTTTTCTTAGGTCAGTCTCCCAAGGCAATAAAAATAAAAACAAAAGGGACCTACAAGCTTTTGCACAGCAAAGAAAATCATTAAAAATAAAAAAAGAAGCAAAATAACAAACTATGGAATGGGAGAAAATATTTGCAAATGATGTGACCAACAAGGGCTTAAACTCCAAAATACACAAACAGCTTATACAACTCAGCAACAAAAAAAGAAGCAACCCAAACGAAAACTGGGCAGAAGACTTTAGTAGAAATTTCTCCAAAGAAGACATAGAGATGAACAGTAGGCACATGAAAAGATGCTCAACATCACTAATTATTAGAGAAATGTAAATGAAACTACAAAGAGGTACCACTTCACACCTGTCAGAATGGCCATAATTAAAAAGTCTACAAATAACAAATGCTGGAGAGGGTATGGAGAAAAGGGAACCCTCTTGCACTGTTGGTGGGAATGTAAATTGATACAGCCACTATGGAGAACAATATGGAGGTTCCTTAAAACCTAAAAATAAAATTATCATAAGATCTAGCAATCCCACTCATGGGAATATGTCCAGACAAATCTATAATTCAAAAAGATACATGCACCCCTATGTTCATGGCAATGTTCACAACATCCAAAATATGGGAACAACCTAAATGTCCACCAATAGATGAATGGATAAAGAAGATGTGGTATATATGTACAATGTAATACTACTCAGCCATAAAAAAGAATGGAATAATGCCATTTGCAACAACATGGATGCAACTAGAGATTATCATACTAAGTGAAGTTAGTCAGAAAGAGAAAGACAAATATCATGTGAAATCACTTCTATGTGGACTCTAAAATATGGCACAAATGAACTTATCTACAAAAGAGAAACAGAGTCGTAGACATAGAGAACAGACTTGTGGTTGCCAAAGGGGTGTGGGAGAGGGAGAGAGACGGAATGGGAGTTTGGGGTTGGTAGATGCAAACTATTACATTTAGAATGGATAAACAACAAGGTCCTAATGTATAGCACAGAGAACTATACTCAATATCCTGTGATAAACTATAATGGAAAAGAATCTAAAAAAAGAATGCATGTAGGTGTATAACTGAGTCACTTTGCTGTACAGGCAGAGATTGACACAACACTGTAAATCAACTATACTTCAATAAAAAAAATAAAAAAAAAACAAGGGAATCACAAAATAGTGTGAATTGGAGGGCGGCGTTGGGGATAAGTGGGGGTCTGTCCAGTCAGGTTTGTACATGATTTTAAGCAGTTCTTATCTCATCCTAAGGAACTCAGGAAGCCATTCACAAGCTCAAAGTCATGGGATGACAAAATATTAGAAAAGACAAAATATGAGCACATCTGTGAATACAAACAAACACAAATCCTGAATTGGATAGCTGCTGCCAGTGTATAGAGTGGTGGGCAATTTACACAACACAGTGGCACCTCCCTCCCTATTTATTTCATTCCTAATAATCAATAAATTTCATTGCCTCTTTACAAAATGTTGACTTCGCAGTTTCTGATGCACCATAAATTTACTCAGACTCTAATCAATTGTCCCTTTCTGTGAAGAGTTTTTAAATGTATAACAAACGTGTGCATGCTCTCTGTTGCTTGTCGCTGACAGGGGCATCACAGCAGCACAGCTCTTAACCCGACTGAGCATAACCTGATGGGTGTGGTGGGATCTGACAGTATTCATTTTATACAAAAAAAAATCAACTCTTTGTTGGAAAGCCTGGACTGACAGACCTGCAAAGTTAAATTCTCTGGTGAGCTCAGGACAAACTGCAGAGGTTACATTTCCACACACAGTTGACAAAGTCAGTTTGCCATAAATACATTCAGGAGAGACAACTCTGCCTCTGCTCATAGTTGATCCATTTTAAAGACATTTTTAACAAGCAGAAAATGCTAGTGTTGGGAGGGAGAATTCTGGGAGATTGCTAGACAATGACAAAGCCCTGGAATGAGCAGAAGGGACAATTGGCTGTTAGAGTTTAGCTCTTTACTGACAGAATTCCGGAGGCAAGAAGTTAGGAAGTGTTCGATGAATAGTCTTTGTTCTCTGCTTAAAAGCAGACAATAACAGATGCATGCCTCACTAGAATTTGAAATGTGAAAGTCTACAAACAAATTTGATTTTTTATTTAGTGTGATTGTTAGAAATTGTCTCATGGGGGTAGTTTTAAGAGTAATGTTTCATAAGTAAGATCTAAAATTTGTTTTCTAACTTATTTGTCTAATTTAGAAAAACAGAATTTTTCATTTTGCTGCTTACCTAGGGATATTTCTTTTATAATATTGAAATAATGTCCATACCATGCTTCCACTGGGTTGAAAAATATATTTTATAAACTTATAATTTATTGAAACTTATAGTATGAAATAAGATAACAAAAGAAATCCTCTACTTTTTCTCTCTTTGAAAAGGAGTCTAAGAGCTTATGAACAAAATCAGAAATATTTGAGAAAACATATCAGATTATAAAATTTGGGGAAATTTTGACACTGATTGTATTAGTGAGGATTAGGTTTAACTACATATAGTAGATACCACATAGCAAAATAACAGAGGCATAAGCCAAATAGATGATTTCTCCCTCATTAACAAAAGTCTGATAGTGGGCAATCCCTGGCTGGTGTTATAGTTTTCTAGTTATCAGGGATTTAGGCTTATTTCATGTTTTTGCTTCACTATCCTAGCATATATCTTCCATTTTCAAGGTTGCCTTGTGATCCATGATGATTTTTGGAATTTGAATCATTTCATCCACATTCCAGGTTTAAGAAAAGAGGGTTAGGGGTCATTCTGCTCTTAAGGAGTTTTTCCAGAGGTTCGGAAATACTTCGGCTTACATCTGATTGTTCATAATTTAGTCCCATCGTTGCACTCAGCTTTAAGGGAGGCTGAGGCATTTCAGCTGGGTACATTACTGCTCCTAATAAAATCGGGGGTGTATTAACAAAAAAGGAGAGAATATATTGGCTAAACAACTAGCAGACTCTGCCAGAACTGGTATAATTCCCCAAGTCAAAATACCTTTTAATTTTTAAAATAAATTTTATTTATTTATTTGTTTGTTTGTTTGTTTATGGCTCCATTGGGTCTTCGTTCCTGCACGTGGGCTTTCTCTAGTTGTGGCGAGTGGGGGCTACTCTTCATTGTGGTGCATAGGCTTCTCATTGTGGTGGCTTCTCCTTGCAGAGCACGGATTCTAGGCATGCGGGATTCAGTAGTTGTGGCAGGAGGGCTAAGCAGTTGTGGCTCGTGGCTCTAGAGCACAGGCTCAGTAGTTGTGGCACACAGGCTTAGTTGCTCCACTGCATGTGGGATCTTCCCAGACCAGGGATCCAACCCATGTCCCACCTTCATTGGCAGGTGGATTCTTAACCACTGCACCACCAAGGAAATCCCCCAAATACGTTTTTATCTCATTGTTTTTAGTCGATGGGTATGTGCGTGTGTGTGTGAATGTATTTCTGTATGTGTGTGTGTGTACATATAGATAATTAAATCCAACACCAATCATTGGTGGGAAGCATAATGCCTTTAGAGAAAAATTATAGCATTAATTATAGATACATATAAACCTCATGAAAGACATTCACCAGAAAATATTTCCTGGACAATTTTGTATACATTTTAAAAGACTCATTTGCTTATAGACACAAAGTACTTGTAATAATTATTGGAACAATAGCTGTGACTTTTCTCTGCTGGAATTGCCTCTTGCATAAACAGTAGAAAGGTGCTAATCCATGTGCCAGTGGATTCGTTGGCAGGCATCCATCAAGGCTACTTCTCACAAGCATTTCGGTGTATGTTGAGCCATGTACTTATTTTAATTGCTGCCTTTTTATATGTGTCAATCTAAATTTTTTTCTTTACAGATAGAAAAAAAAGTGAAAGGCAGGGAGTATGCACCTTCCCACTGAACAAAAGGAAAGGCTATTCTCTCAGTTCTTAAGGAAGAGAAAATGCAGACTTCTCAAGGGTTGCCTTCAACCCAGAGCAAGTGCAATCACTTTCCTGAGTGCTTTTTTGTGTGGCCACAATCCACTATCTCCTTACTCCCCTCTGGGATTGGGCTTGAGCTTTTCAACACTTCTTTGTAACCAGGAGCTAGAAAACACACGATTTAAACATGGTGGGAAAGGAAGGATACTGAGGTCATGTGAACAGCAGGGCAATCCAGCAGCTGTTGAGTTGGAGAGAAAAAGCTGGATCTTATCAGAGTAGATGCTGTCAAGAGTCATAAGCTTACATGACATAAAATTACACTTGTTTGAAGTATGCCATCACAAAATGCCAGCCTGACATTAAGCTGCTTTATAGAGGTATCATCATGTCCTTAAACAGCCTGATGATTATCTGTCACTGGGGTGCCACTTTCCTCCCTGATTTTGTGATACCCTGGCTTGTCTCCAGTCACTGTGAAGAGTGTCACCAACTTAGAAAAATTCTTAAAAGGAGATTAATTTTGATTTCCTTTGACATCCTAGGGAGCTTCCTTTTTAGGTGGGATGGAGATCCAGCCTCCTCTCCCACATTAAGATGTGGCAGTTCACAGCGCATGTGAGAATCTTGGCTTGACACCCTTAAAAAACAAAAGTATTTTTAAAATTGAAGTATAGCTGATTTACAATGTTGTGTTCATTTCTGCTGTACAGCAAAGTGATTCAGATATATATACATTCTTTTCCATTATGGTTTATCATAGGGTATTGGATATAGTGCCCTGTGCTCTAAAGTAGGACCCTGTTGTCTATCCATCCTCTATATAATAGTTTGCATCTGCTAATCCCAACCTCCCAATCCTTCCCTCCCTCCCCCCTCCCCCTTGGCAACCACAAGTCTGTTCTCTATGTCTGTGAGTCTGTTTCTATTTTGTAGATAAGTTCATTTGTGTTGTATTTTAGATTTCACATATAAGTGGTATTTGTCTTTCTCTGACTTATTTCACTTAGTATGATAATCTCTAGGTCCATCCATGTTGCTGCAAATGGCATTATTTTACTCCAAAAGCATTTTCTATATGATCAGTAATGTGTTAGGCACTCTACATGAATGATCTCACTTAATTCTCACTGAATGTCTAAGGTAGGCTCTATTATTACATTCACTGAAGTTGAAGTTCTAAGAGACCCAGTGACTTTCCTGAGATCACTCTGCTGACTAGTCAGCAGAGAATGGGGATTTGAACCCAACACACCGATTGCAGGGCCTGGGCTTGCAATCAGGATGGTGCTGCTTTCTTCAAAACCTGTGTCCAATGAGTGACCTAGGTTGGGAGGAGAAGGTAAATTAAGAAATATTTATAGAGGGGACACAAGAGGGCAAGAGACAAGAGAAAGCATCTCCCTTTTGTCTTTAGAAATACGTGTGGTTAAGAAAACAAGAAGAGTTTTTTCCTGGTAGGAACAGGCCACAGGAAGTGTGGCTGAGGAGAGTCAAGCACTTTACGAATAAGGCAGCTGGAGCTTTTCATTTCCAGTGTTCATCTCCATCAGCACTGCTGCGATTGACCGGAAACGAATTCCCCAGTGAAACATCAACAAGGTAGGAAATGTCATAATTATATTTTCTATTATTCCCCGAAGAATACATTAGCATGGCAGACATGGCTAAAATTTGAAAGAAAAGTGATATATAGCAAACACAATTGCTGATTAAACAAGCTGAGTTCTTAATCCTCTGGTATGAACAAAAAGGTCAAGATAAGAAAGGGAGTCTCAGTTTTTTCTGTGCCTGTTCTCATGTGTAGTTGTAACTGGGCAAGAATCATGCTCAATTGGTTTGCTCTATGCTTTTCTCTAATGAGTAAACATATATTCAGCATGTTCTGGACAACCCCCTGGAGGTCAGGTTGGCACCTGAATGGTCCAAGCAACGATTTGGGTGCCACCACCTACCTGCAGTTCAAACGAACCAACAAAGAGAAATCCAGACATTGTTCCTGACTCAGCCCTTCTCACACTTACTTTTCCACTAAGTTTCCAGTTCTGTCCCCAGAACCGATCTCAAGTTCACTTATTTCACTCTCTACTGCCATCCCACTTGTCTTAGGCAAAATTATCTTTTGTCAGGATCAGAGAAAGAAGCCTTCTAAAATCAATCTCTAAAATCAAAATGCTTTAAGCAAATACCTATAAACCATGTGCCTGTTTGAAACCCGCCGGCCATGGCTTCCTAAGTACTCCAGAAACAGAGTCTAAGCCTTCCTCCGTGTGCCCCAGCCGTGGAAGTGCCTCATTCCTCAAAAGGCTCAGGCTCTCTCTTTAGGCTTTTCCATTTTCTGAACCTTCTGCCTGGAGACTTGTCTTTCCTCCTTATTCTTTATGCCTCAGCACTGACCTCCCCTCTCCTGGAGTCTTTCTTGCGGTGAGACCGACGACCCTCCCCAGCCACCCTCTTCATCCTTGTTTCATTCATAATTCTCTTCATAACATTTATATGGTGTCTCGAGCCATTTCTATTTTCTTTTTATCTTCTCAGTCAGAAGGTAAGCTCTATAAGGGCAGGATTCTCAAATGGATCTGGCACATTTGTAGAAACATTAATGGATAGGCTATTATTTATTTATTTATTTATATTATTATTTTTTGCGGTACACGGGCCTCTCACTGTTGTGGCCTCTCCCGTTGCGGAGCACAGGCTCCGGACGTGCAGGCTCAGCGGCCATGGCTCACGGGTCCAGCCACTCCGCGGCATGTGGGGTCTTCCCGGACCGGGGCACGAACCCGTGTCCCCTGTATCGGCAAGCAGACTCTCAACCACTGCACCACCAGAGAAGCCCCTGGATAGGCTAATTATTTTGAGACATTCCTCTGGATGGGAACATGCAGGAATTTCTTCTTACTAACACTGAGGCAAAGAGCCTAATAAACTTGGCGTGATCTTTTCTGTGTCAATCATTCATAAATCTTTGCATCTTTGGAACCCTAATGAGACTAAGAGAGGGGAATAAATAAGAAGTTTTTTGTAAATACGTGAAGATATTCTTGTAAATCTTCATTTCTTATTTCATATGGTCAGTCATTTTTAAGCAGGAAGCGAAACTGATATCCTTTAGTAATCAAATTTATTGCCATCAATTACATTTTCCAATAGCTTTTATCTAAATGGAATGATTATGTCTAGGAAGCATGAGGTTTGTATAGGGAAGGGCAAGACTTCTGTTCCGTCTGTCTACGATGATCATTGCAAAGATAAAGCTCGCATCTAACGTGGTTCTGCCATGCGCACAGCAGGGCCCCTCTCTCAGCTATGCATCAAGTCTGTTCTCTTAGTTCCCTTTAAAGATGTACGTATCAAAACCGTCAATACTTTTTGGTCACGGATTCTTCTTTATTCTAGTTTCAATTTTCACGCCTGTACCGTCAGGTGTGCGGCCCCAGCTGTTTGATGAGTCAGCACAGTCTGGATGTGTTAGTGTCATTGTGTGTGTTTCCCAGGATGTAGGGTCTGCGCTCACTTTGGGAGACTTAGTCTAAAATTTGGCAACGAATACCACTAGTGTCAAAGGGGTAAACGTTTTTTTAATCTTTATGGTGAAAATGAAGATGAAATAAGTCCAGTCCTGAGTTGATTCAATATTAATACCAAATACTTTTTTTTTTTTTTTTTGCGATACGCGGGCCTCTCACTGTTGTGGCCTCTCCCACTGCGGAGCACAGGCTCCGGACGCGCAGGCTCAGCGGCCATGGCTCATTGGCCCAGCCGCTCCGTGACATGTGGGATCTTCCTGGACCAGGGCACGAACCCGTGTCCCTTGCATTGGCAAGCGAACTCTCAACCACTGAGCCACCAGGGAAGCCCAATACCAAATACTTTTAATTATTTCTGAAAATATTTACAGAATTTATTTCTGTATATCAAAGCAAATATTATATTCTTAGGCAATTTGCTTCTTATTTTGTATTATAGCTTCTTGTACATTTTTGTAATAAAGGGTTTCTACATACTGGATTTTCCTAAAGAGAGGAACATGGCTTGTATTTCTGATTTAGTTTCTTGGGATATAATAACCATGCCATGGGTTTTGTTATCTTTAAATAAAAACAACTTGTCTACAATACATAGATTTGTTAATATTATATCCTCAGTTTGCCAAAATGATGTAAAATAATTTGATCTTATGTATTTTTCTGATTTTCCTTGCTACTCTTTGAGCATTAGAATGCCATGGAGATTTTATTATACAGCGATTTTCTGTAGTCTAACCTCAGGGAAAACTTATTACCTCCTTTATAGTTACTCAGTGGGTATAAGAAATACCTGCTCAGTGATCCATCTCATTAATAGATCTTGTCTTGACTGACTTGAAAAGAACCAAGGAAAGGATTTGATGGATTTGTTCAGTCAGGTACTGTCCTTGATTTCTCTGAGTGACTTTCTCTCCTCTCCACCCCCTTCTACCTGTGCTTATGCCCAATAATGAAAAGCTCTTACCTTCATTGCAGAGGAGACCAGACCTTCCATACGGACAGAGGCAGACAATGTCTGTCCCGGATTTAGGAACACAGGTGGCACCATTTCTACATGGGTTGCTTTCACAAGTTGCAAACTGGCACTGCTTGCCCGAGTACAGCCTTGGACAGTCACAAAACCAAGTTTCACTATCACTGAGAAGGGAAAAGCAATTATAAAACCAATCAGAAAACAAAAAATGATCTTTTACACACACACATACCCACACACACATACCCCCCCACACACAAATAAAATTAACAATTGTGTCTTGTCTAGTGAGTGGAGTTTTTTCTTCTCTCTTTCTCTTTCTGTGATTTTAAACTTATGAGTATTTTTAGCTGTGTACTTTACATTGAAAGAAGATTAATGGCTTTTTAGATTGTCCAAAGCCATACATTCTATTTTAAGCAGTCTATCTTTATTTTTTATTTAAATCATCTTTTATTTCACCTAAGGTGCCTTTTCAGGGCTTCATTAAATAGGTGTGGTGATGCCTCAATAAAGTGCTTCAAATATCTACTAGAAAAATCCATTTTAGGCTCCAAGCTCAGAGGAGAATTTCAAGCTGGGGCTAACCTTCTCCACAGAGGACAAGTCCTCCAAGAGACACCGTTCTGGTAATTAGGAAATAAAAACACAGTGGGGAGCTGTAATGACTACACAGCTCTCCAGCTTAGACTTTAGCTTGGTGGCCCCAGGCCCAGAGTCACCTGTGAAAGAAAAGCTCAGGAAAAATACTCCTCTCACCTGCTGGGGAAACACTCTCCAGAGGGGAGAGTGACTTAAATCTGTGGTTTCTGCCTTCCCTGCATCTATTCCCCTTTTAAAGTAACAGTAGTTTTAGTTTTCCCTTCCAGACCCCCAGCCCTCAAGAATCTCAGCCCCCTTATTGGGAGGGGCAGACCACCTCTTGGTGTCAATCACAGTGATTAGTGCAGGATGGACCCCAGGGCCAAAGTGCTGGTGGCATCTGCTTATCCAGAGGGCTGAGAATAAATAACTAATATGTAGAAATGAAAATATTAGAGACTGGGGGAGACAGATAGATTATTGATGATATTAGTTGGGTATTAGATCCAACCAATACACAACAGTTCTATAAGCTAGGTATCATAACCCCCTTTTGGCTTTTAAGCCAATATGAGTTGTGGTTTTGTCACTTGCAGTAAAATGAAGTCCATTTAATATTGGTGTCCTTTCCTTCCATTTTTTTCCCTTTCTCCTTGTTACCTCGGTCCACCACGTACCTTGCCATATATGGATCTAGGTTTTTATCTTTCCTGCTTTCATCTTATCTTCTAAACATGACTGTTAACTCTTAAGGGTAGGTGCCAGGACCACACTGAAAATTAGTAAACTAACATATTTTGTCTTCATGACTCAGACTCCTCCCAATCTGGTTTTAGATTTTACCCACACTATGGAATTGTTCTCTTGTCCTTCTCATCTTTCTGGTCTCTCGATAGCTTCTGTACATCTTTTAATCCCCTTAGTCCAAAATAAATTTGCTCACAGGAAAGTATCATATTCTTTCATACTAATGAATACCCCACTTGGAAATCTGGTGAGGTTTCCCTTTCCTAAAATGTCTATTCTTTATATTATTTTACAACTTTAATGGGATGAAGCACTATGGAGAAGGTATGTATCATGTAGCTGGTAAAGCTGGCTTTGGTGGGGTGAGGCTTTGAGACCTTCAGATTTGCCAACACATAGGTGATCCTGTAAGTGATCAGTAATTTACTCATTTTATAACTTTCAGGGCAACTTGCTTAGCAGTTTACAAATAGTAGAAAATCTCATAGGTTTCTAGAGTTGGGAAAAAAATTAAAAATCAATGTCACCACCCTAGACAAACTCTTCTGTTTGGGGGCAACAAAACAAAGTTTTGAGGACTCTTGAGCCAATATTGTGCCTTCTTGCCTGAAAATAGTGGTGAAAGAATAGCCAGACCACCTGGCAGGTACAGAGATGCCTTCTGGTGTGACTTAAAGGTTAATTAGGAGCTTAATGTTGTTTGGGGCTATGGATAAATCTAATGTAAGTTTGCCCCCACCCACCTAACTTGGAGTTAAAAGCTCAGCATTAAGCATATGTTTTCTAGGACAAAGTGTAGGAGTATAACACTCTTGAAAGCTGCATTCTAGATCAAATTTTTCTTTCTATAGTAAAGGAGAACACCACATATATGAAAGTCAAACAAATCTAAATATTGATTGATTTAATATAATCAATCATATAGACAACATAAGATGCTTTTATGTTAAACCAAGGAAAACACTAATTTTAATCATGTTCCATTGATAAATCAAGCCTCATTTCCTTTTTGTTTTCATCAGCTGTTAGGAGAATTTGCTTGTATAAATTCATGGGAAGATGACAATTGTGTGCATTGTACATCAGTAGACAGCTAGAGCAGAGAGTGAACTAAAAATTCTCTAGAAAACAATCTATGAAAGGGGAAAATGCCTTCTCTGGCTAACCAAGGGCAAGGGTCCAAAGCCCTCTGGCCCATCTTGGTATTTCATTACTATGTTATTAGAAAGAGTCAGCTTTAACAAATTGAGATTTTGCCAGATGATGGTACCTGTATACACTTCACTTCAAATTGTACCTTCAAATACCAAAAGATTTCCTGGAGAGCCAGATACTTCACCAATAGTTTTAATAAAATAGTTCTTTGCTACCAGCTGTGTCACACCAGAATCTAAAGGTTACTCCTATTTAGATCTTGCCAAAGATCTCATTCCTAAATCCTAACTTCTTCAGAAGCCAGCAAGTCAGCTGTTTTTGCTGTCATGTAACTCACTTCAGTACCTCTCTATACCCTGAAGCAAATGGCAGTGTCGACCAGGAAAGTGAGTGCCCTGAGGTTGAAGGACCCTGTGTAACAGTCTATTTTTGGATTATGATTAAAACAATGTCACCCTCCCTCACTCAGTTTACTCCAGATGTTGTAATGTTGCTGTGAATTTATTGGGCACTGTTTAATTAGTTATGGAAGAATTATCCACATGGAATATGCAAACCATCTAGAAAACTGCTTTGCAAATCTTCCTCTAAGGAAGCCAGGACAATTTTCTGAATGGAAAGTAGCTTTGGGAGAGAGCTTAGATGTTGGGGAAGATTTTACCTGTACTCCAGAATACTGTATTTATTGCCAACTGCTGTCAACCAGTATCTTCTGTCACTGACAGAGCCATGTGCCATGGGATAAATAAGCGTTACTTCTGTTCTTGTTGGGGAGACAACATAAGTGCATATACTAGTCTCTGTAAGACATAGCATGTGTATGTGACAAGAGAATTTAGGCGGTAGCAAGGATTTTAAAGTCTTAGTTCTGTAATGCATGGATTCAGATGTCGGTGGCTTCTAAAAGCTGGCCTGAACTACATAATGTTGCCAGTGAATCTCCCGTGAGATCTTAAAATGTGCATTCCTGAGCTCCCCTTGCTCTCTGAGATTCTGATTTAGGAGATCTGGGGTGAGGTCGAGATTCTTCAGTTAAAAAATGTTATCAGGTGATCCTCTTGCATAGCCTATTTGAGCTTAAACCAGCTCTCCAGAGACTAATTTTCTCTCCAGAGTAAAAGCTTGATGGGCACTAGTTACTACTGTGTTCTTAGCAGGATGCCAGGGCATTATAATTTTCTTTCTTTTTTGGGGCAACATTTTGACTTTTGACTAATGTACATCTGAAAACATGATATTTACCCATCAAAGTACAAAGATTAGAGGGTTTTTATTTTACTAATGCCATATAGGGTCTATTGCACTTATATTTTACACTTGACAACAACATGAAGCAGAAAAAAATTCACTCATTTTAAACGTTAAAAAAAACACTCATCTAAGTGTATGCAAACATCTGTATATTTTGCACTATAACTGCTACAATGTATTTGATTACAAGTCACAATACAGTCAGCATATCAAATGATTGTCATTAAGTTTCTATGGTTATTAAAAATTACCTTTAGAAAAGTTAGCTGACTAACAAAATCAAAGACGCTGACTTGAAAAGGATGCTCCCTATTTACATAGCACAGCCAGATGCCTGAAAACCTTCTAGAACTAAAAGGACTCCTCATGTATTAACTTAAAAAATAAATAACTCTGCACTCTCTGTATCTCACAGATCATTAGTGGATTTCAAAGCTGACCACCCACAGTGTCAAGAGAGGGAGATTCTCAGCAGGAAAGTGTGCAGGAATGAATCCTTATGAATAACGTCTCTAGACACTTCTGAAAAATAAAATGACTGTTGGCAAAAAGAGCCCATCCCTCTTCATAGGCTCTTCTATTTATAGCACACATCACAGGCTTAGGGAAGAATGCAAAAGAGATCCTGAGTAGCTGTGGTTCAAGAGGGACTGTCATTCTGCTTTCAGGAATTTCCCAAACTACAACCACAGAGCAATACCCCCACCCCCAGAATTCCTTCACATTTTTGAATTCCTTTCAAAGAAGTTTTCAGCTGTGTGTGGAGACTTGCTGTCCCAGCACCACACATAGTTGTTTTGTCTGTCTCTAAGACAAAGCTGCCTAAAAGATGCTATTTCTTGCAACAAGGCATGCCATCAGAATGGACATTTTTCATTAACTTTTGTTTTTTAAAAGTAGCCAAACCTGAAAATAATAGAAAAAAATCAAAATGAAAATTATCTTAAGGTGGTCTGGAAAGTGAACTAGGAGAAACATCGCCTGTATAATCTACCCATGAACAGAGAGGCCGGAGAAAATGTCCTTCTGTTTCAGGAGCTTTTTACTTTATATGGAAAGAATTTACTAAAGGCAGAAACAAAGAAGATGGAAAATGATAAGAGCAATAATAAAAGTCACAGACTCACATGTGAAGAAAATATAAAACATACCTAAAACAGGAATAATTCACAAAAGATGTAAAATATTTTTGTTTCTTCCTGTTCTACGAGCTACAGATTCTATCTCATGGGTATTTTGCGAAGAAAATTTGAATTTATGTTATAATCTCTCTCTTTTTCTCCCTCTTTCCCTCCTTCTCTCTCTTAAAACCATGGTTCATTTTACAAAAGTTCTTCATTGATAAAGAAAAATGATCAGAAATTCCTTCCCAGCAAGAGACATCTTTTCCATTTCTTTTGCTTTGGACCCACTTGTCCTTATGAAATGGAGTTAAAGCCCTGCTTCCAAGGGAGGAGACTCAGAAAATATCAAACCCCAAACAGAGAGCTAACATAGTAAAAGTAGCCATAAGCTAAATAAATTAAATGAGATATGCATGAAAATGTGCCTAGCACAGTAAGTGACACTGATCAGCTATTCATTATATTTTAGGGAAAAGAGGGCACACAGGTGAAACATAAAATTAATTGAGCCTGAATCAGTTAATGATGGCATAGAAGCTATAGAATGGAATCTGATACAAAGAGAAGTGGTCTGATTTGACCCAACAATTTGACTCCTAGGCAAAAAGCCAATAAAAATGAAAACATATGTCCAAACAAAAACTCATAATGAATGTTCATCACATACTCATGATAACCCAAAAGACAAAAACAACCAAATGTCCATCAACTGACAGAAAACAATTTATATGAAATTTGCAGAATAGGGGAATCTATAGAAACAATAGATTAGCGATTGTCTAGGGCTGGGTTGGAGGTGGAAGGATTAGGAGGTAATAGCCTAACAGTACAGGTTTTCTTTGTTGGGTGATTTTCAAGTTCTGAAATTGATTGTGGTGATAGTTATACAAATCTGAATATACTAAATATTATTGAATTGTCCACTTTAAATGGGCAAATTATATGTGAATTATATCTTAATAAAGCTGTTACCAAATATAAAAAAAAAGATGCAAAGAAGTAGGGAAAAAAACAATAAAGAGAAATGGGCTGGGAAAGAAGGATATTGATGGGTGAGAAAATAAAATAGTGCATTAGAATGCATCATTTCATACATCCCCCAATTAAAAATAGTATCTTGGGGTCTTGAGATTAGACTTTGTGTCCAAGAAATGATTTCAGACTAGTTTTCTTACTCTGTGTTCATTGCAAAATTAGCCAGTTTCCAGTCCCGTGCACCATACGGGCATTTGGGACAGGATTTAATGTAATGTTATCAGTAAATGCAATGCTTATGAAGCTCTGGAGTTCTCAGATAATTTCCTGTAAAGATAATGTGCCTATTTGGAGGCTATTTAAGGCTAGGAGAGTTGGTATAAGCTTTTAAAATGCGATTTTAACTCCTACTGAAAAGAAACAAAAAATTCTCTTAAAATGTTTAAACCAACAAATTGTTGTTTTACATGCTCCCCTGACCTCAGTCACGTTCACACACATACAGTTTCTACTCAGCTATTTCCATAGTGAGTTCAACTGTTGTCGGAAGGTGGAAGCATGGCCTGCAATGTTGATGGTTGTTCTTTTCTAATGTTAAGGACTATTTACAAAATTGCTGTGGGGGAGGATTTATTCCTCACAAACATAAGGAATAGTAAATAACAACTCTAAAGGACACACATTTATGAACACTGAAACATTTTTATGAGCATTGCTACATTGTTGAATCTGTAACAAGAAATGTAATTTTTTTTTGCAGTTTGTCACTTATTTCAGGTCCTCTTTTTCCTCAAATCTTTATGCTCTAATTTTGGGTTGGGAAAAAAAGCAAGAAATTTAGAGGAGTTCTTCCCTTTTATACTCTTATACTTATGCAGGCTTGCTCTTATACTACAGTTTGCATCTCTGCCAATAGAGCAAGAAGGTGACGTCTGGAACTGTCCCAGATCTCCTTATGCAGAGTCAGTGTCCTGAACCATACAGACCAGATATTATTGACTGGCAAGATGTTTAGTGTCTATCTCTTGAATGACATGGTATATTAGCTCATAATTCTGAAGGTCATATACAAAGTTGGGCACACAGTTATGAGGAGTTTGCCATTCACTACTGACTCTGCACAAGAGTTCATTTCCTCAGTCCCAAGCCCAGTTCAAGTCTTTGTCTTTTGCAGCTCCCTCGCTGTAGCATAGCCTGCACATTTACGTTAGTCCAGATCACATTCTCTGTTCATCTGACTCCTTTCCTCCTTCCACAAAACGGTTGTTCAGATCTTTCCCAGTCTCTAAGCCCTGTAACCCATACTCACGTGAGATGACTTCGTTTCTGACTCAATAATTAAAATTTCAGATATCAACATCAGTGCTTGACTTTCCACATCATCTCCTGCACTTACTTCTCCACGCTTCTCTCCTTTTACCCAGTTGAAGGATTTGGGGCAGGGAAGTAGTCATATTATGCTTTAGAATTTTTATTCTAGGGCTGTTACTGTCCCAAACGTGAAAGCCCATCTACTGACACTGGGTTGTGGTGAAGGAAAATGCAGCATTTGTTGCAGGGCACCCAGCCTGGCACCAAGCAAGGAGAACGGGCAGATCCTGCTCAAAAGACCCAAATTCCCTGATGGCTTTCAGGGGAGGGTTTTTAAAGGCCAGGTGAAGGAGAGGATTGTGGGGTGTGTGATCCATTTGCATACATCCTTCTGATTGGTTGGTTGTGAGGGAACAGGGTGATGTGTTGGGAATCTCGATCATCAGCCTTTTGGTTCCAACCAGTCTGGGGTCTCCGTGCTGGTGGTCAGCAGGTAGTTAACTTCTTCCACCTGGCGGGGGTTTTAGTATCTGCAAAACAGCTCAAGGACATGGCTCAGGATATTATCTATAGCCCTTGAGGAGAAACTAAAGGTTCTGGACTTTGCTTTATGATGAAACTATTATTAATTTGTCTTGTTTGAAAATTTTCCTTTGTTTCTGCATTTTCTCACTTCTCTGAATAACCTTGCTCTTTGGAACTCGGGGAAGGCCTAGGAGGCTAAAGCTTTTCTACAAACAAGATGTGGGGGACATGGAGGTCTGTCCCTGGGAAGGCCCACAATCCTGCTAGGTTTCAGGGCTACAGTGTGGAAAATGTACTGGGGGGACACTGAGGGAAAGAATTTTTTTTCCTCGTTCTGATGTGCTTTCTTCTTCTTACTCCTGCTGGGGGCACCCAGTGGTGCTCACTCCCAGCAAATTTCAGCAGTGCTTCTAAGTATGGTTTTCCAGTGAGTTCTGCTGGCCCTTTGGTGTTGTGGGCAGCACCCTAGTGACTCAGCAGCAGCCCTGTGGGTGGCTTCTCGGGGAGGTCCTCACATCCCAGAGGATGAGTCAGCAGTGCCCTGCCTGGTTTCCTGAGAGCCTCTTTAGCACCCAGTGGGTATCTTCCTCTCTCATTTCAGGCCTGTGGCACCTTTGTGAACTTTTCTACATCCAGTAGCCACACTCTCTGGAAGGTGGTCTAAATACCCGCCAGTGTGTGTTTGTGTGTATGTGTGTGCTCCAAATTTGTTCCTTCCCTGAGTATTCTTCCTCAGACCTGGAAGAAGGGAGTGGTCCCTACATTCACTATACCTAAACTCTTTAATGCACTGTTTACATTTTAGGAGTTAATACTCTGTTATTTGTTAATAATTCTTCATATTCAACTTTCTTAAGTTAGTATATGGCTTCTGTCTCCTGCCAGACCTCGAGTTATACACAGATTAGCCAGTTGTATAGGTTATTAAAGAAATCCGAGCAGAAGTGTAGATAAACCCAATGGAAGTGGGCATGGAGAGAAATGGCTTGATACATGCTTAGAGGAAAAATATTTAGCTAACCTGATGATTGGTTTCTGGTTTGGGCAATGGCATAGATTTTGATGCCATTCTTGGAATTGAAGTATACAGATTTGGAATATAGAGGGAATATATAATGAGTTCATTTTTACATGTATATTATTTGAAGCATCCATGGATATCCTAGTGAATATGTGATGTAGTGTCAAAATAAACTATATGAATGTAAAAATAATTTGAGTTTTATTAAAATTAAGAGAACCTATGCATTACAAGGTTAGTTGGTGTTGAGGGAGAGGCAGCTGAAGGAAAATAAATTTTGACTCAAACACTTAAAGAATTTAAAGTGCTGGATCAGTTACTTACCATGTCAGTGAAATGAGAAAGGTTGCTCTAAAGTATTTGTCCATTTTACTTTTGTTATCACTGCATGAAAAGATACCCGTGTGTGTGGGAACATGATATGGGAAAGTTCTTTTTAAGCTTAAAGGGACACATACTTTTTTCTTAGAGAGATACAGTTAACATACATGAAAAAGCTGTTGTTCCCAAGATCAATTTGGTGAGCTTATTGGGGATAATTGTGAAAGTGAAAGCTATGCCCATAGGAGAGAACTGACCAGATAGAAAGCATTGCAGCTCCTTTTCACACTACTGTTCTGCAGACAATGGTGATGATGATGATAATTCATTATCAAATGAACCATCTGGGAGGAGTACTAAGAGGACAGCAGGAGTAAACAGAGACTGACCCTAGCAAAGTGTCTTTTGTTTGGAGTCATAATATTTCACCTTAGCTTATTGTTATACTGAATGTATGATTAAACATAAAGCGTTCTCACCTTAAACTAAGTCTGAAGTAGAAAGGCTGTGGTTCTATTTTAACTGCAGTACTATCTGGAAACTCATTCTATTAGGGTTCAAATTTACATATATTTAGGGCGTGATTATAGAGTATTATTTTGTATTAAGTTGATAAAACTGAGATAAAAGGGTCAGAGAACTGAAAACAGCTTTCCTGAAGAAAGAACTACTGATAATAAATCACTGCTTTGCTACCTTTGATATAAGTGTGCCTCTTTTCTTTTTCTTTTTTCCTTTAATCCTGAAAAGGATAATTTGAGTTTTAAATACAAGAGGTTGAAAGTGGCTTCAGGATTTTTCAATTAAAAGTTTAAGTTTTCAAGTTCTTTGTCCTGGAAAAGACTAAATCTCTTCTTGGAACTGGTTGACACATTAAATGGACTATTTCTTTGAAAACCCTGTACAATGGCCAGCCTTCATCAAAAGGTGCTTCAGCTAGAGGCGAGCTTCTCAGTTCAGTGACCTTACGGACGGTAAAGGGTAGTTTTAAAAGGAATTGATGCCTAGTTAACACTTTTTTGGGACACTCTATTAGATGTAACAGTTTTCTTTTACAGTAAATGGATAAAAAAACAGAACAGTCAACTTTCCTGCTGTTTCAATAGTTTCAATTAGTTTCTCCCCCTCAATTATTCCATCAGGTCGGCTCCATAACATTTTGCTATTTGGGGGGATCATTTTAAGCCCCTTTCCCAGGAGTTTATTATTTTTAAAACAATGATTCACCATAAAATGCATCTCCATCTGCAGGAAGCAATTCCTAAATTGCTTCACTTGACAAATCCAAAACCGCTAGGCTCACTATAGCACAGAAATAGAACTGGTTTGGAAAGGGATTACCTATTGGGTTCAGAAAACCTTCTTCTGACACAGGTTATGGCACGGAGCAGATCTCTGAAAGCTAGAGGCTACTTTTTTTTTTATTTTTTTAGTACAATTTATTTGAAGTTTTGTTTCATTTGTTTGAAATATTTCCTGGTAAAAAAAGTTAGATTTCCTGGTGACTAACATATATGAGTTATTTAGTTGGTGCCAATTCTCCAGTCAGTTCAAACTGAATGACATTTTTCTATGCAACTTAAAATAGATTTGAATAGACACATATTTTAATACTTTTTTCTCAGAATGTATAAATCTTGAATTCAATTCCGAATTCATTTCATTTAAAGTTAATTCCTCCCTCTGCTCCTCCATGGCACATATATGCAAAGTATTAGTCTTCAGTGTGAAGTTATTTCTATTACTCATATAATAGAGTTATATTTTTGGCATAGGTTTTATTTACAGGAAAGTGTACAATGGGTTAGAAAATCTTCATTTATCTTAGTTGTTTTAAGTCTAATCAAAGTAAAATAGAAGCCAAAAAAGCAGGTCAAAGACTTGTTTGCTAGTTTAATCACATGTAGGAAGCTATTGTTCTCCTTGGGACTTAGAGAGGTTGATTATTCTACAAGATTTTAAAAGACAAGGCACAACTTATCTTAATCCTATGTCAGCATGTTCCTGAAACTGATTAGCCTTTCACACTAGAAAGAAGAGACACATTAGAACTTTCAATCGAAAAATCCTGCAGCTACTTTCAACCTCTGATATCTAAAATCAAGTTATCTGTTTTTTTTTTAAAAGTGAAAAGAACTAGCTAATCTGTAAATTGTTCAGGAGTCATTTGTTCTCAAAAAGTATTGTTAGTGACTATCCCAATTCCTTCATGAAACCTCTAGGTATGAAGGTGTATTGTAATATATAAAACAGAACTATTTAAGGGATGCTTTGTTCTTTTTACAAAAGGTGTCACTCTTCTCCAATAAAAAACTTCATACAAATATTTTTCAGAGCTATCCCATCTGCCAAAAGCAAGGCTGTCACATTGTGTTTGGTTTTGCACTGAAGTTCCTTGAAGACAGTCCATAAGCGTCCTTGAAGGGCAAAAGGACAGGCCTTTTACCCAGTCTGCTGCACCTCAGCCAGAGCTAGTTTGCTTTCATTTTGAATCATTCATTTATTCACTCACTCAACAAATATGACCTCTCTATGCCAGACATTGCTAGGCACTGCAGGGAATAAAATAGATCTTGCCCCACTTTGTATTGAATTTACAATCTGAATGGGGAGACAGGAATTAAGAAATTAAGTATAAATTTACAAATTATATTAAGTGCTAAGAAAGATGATCACAGATGCTTCAGGAGAGGACAGCAGGAGGCTTTTTTTAGATGAGTGATCAGAGGGGAATTTTCAATAAAATTAGTAATTAAAGAGAAATATAAAAAATAAGGAATTGGCCTAGGTGAAGAGTGGGGTGTGTTTCAAACAGTGAACAACATATATGAAGGCCAAGATATGAGCAACAGCCTGACGTATCCCAGGACTCAAAAGCAGCCATTTTTGTCTAGAGTTCAGAATAGGGGAGGGAGTTTGAAGAACCAAGCAGAGGCTAGATCCTACAAGGATGTCTCTGATTTTATATCCAAATATACACAACATTTAACTTAAATATAATTACTGTGAAGTTTTTCCCCCTCAGTTGAGCAAGGTGATACTCTGTAAAAAATTTCCTGCTGCACATCATAACATAATATTCATCTTTCTTTCTTCAATGGATTCCTTCAGCTAGTAATCAGTCACAACCCTCCCCAGCTTTTAAAGCAATGGCTTCCTCTTATATGTGGAACAAAATTCAACATTTTTTTTTTTTTTTTTAACCAGAGCCCACAGGTCTGTACATGATCTTGCCCCTCTTCCCTCTGATTCATTGTCCTCCTACTTTAGCTGCCCTGGACATGCCATGTCAAGTCCCCTGGACTCCACTGACTGGAGCAGCTATCCTAGGCAACTCCCTGGGAGCCCAGGGTCACCGCACTCTGCCAATTTCTCACCACAAGAGTGCAAATCATTTTTGCCTTGGGCTCAGAGGTTCACACAGGCTCCTTCTTGCCCTGGGCAGACGCAGCCTGAAAAAGCAGCATTAACGCCTCTGGGACAATCTTCAACCAGTGGTGGTTGGAAGGAGTGGAAAAATGCTTCTTCCTTTCACCCTTCAGTTGCCCACTTCTTGGAGAGCTTCTGTGGGTTTCTCAGGAGGCTCCAGGCGAATTGAGCCCCTGTCACCTAGAGCAGCAATGCAATAACTTCCCCTTCCCTTGACCTTGCCCTGCTCTGTCTCCTGGCCCCCAGTCCTTCGCTGGCTCCTTGTCATCACTTCTGATAAGTTGCTTGTACCTAAGCCTGTGATACAACCTCTGTTTTGGGGGGAACCCAAACTGTGGTCCTGACTTTGCAAACATTCTGTGTTTGCTCTCCATTTAGGCTCTTTGTGCTCTTCCTGGAACTCTCTTCCTCCTTTGTATAGCTTTACGTGGGTCTTCTCATCATCAAATATCAGCTGGAATGTTATCCTCTGACAGGAGTCTTTAATCTAATGTTGCCCCCACAGTGCTCATTTCTGTTCATTACATTACTCTTAATATGTTTATTACAGCTGATCACTTTTGAAATATTCTTATTTGTTTTCTTATTAATTTAGTTGATTATTTACTGTCTACTGCCTAGAATGTAAGCTCCAGGAGAGCAGAATCCTTACTACACTACGAAGTTGTGTTCTCAGAGCTTAGAACAACGGCTGACATGTAATGATTACCCAATGAATGTGTGTTGAGGAATTTAAAAATAAAATTTTATGCATTTTCAAGGGGAAATAAAATATAGATTGTAATATTTTTCTTTTAAGAACACATGCCTGAAACAATCTCCTAAGTGTTTCTATTGCTTAGGAGAGATATGTAAAACTTGTATCAAGTAAATGAAAAGATCTGAGTTGATCTGAGTTGTGAATACTTTTGTGTATACATATGTGAAGATTCATTGAGGGCACACTTGAGATGCATGTGCTTTACTGTATGCAACTTATCTTTAAATATATATTTTAAAATGTTTTGACCTGGTTTGGTGCTTGGTGAACAAAAATATAAACCACTTCTGCATTATTAAGAATATAAAGGCTACTTTCCTGTCAATTTATTTTCAGATAGTCCATCAAATTCTGATTTTTGAAATCTTAGTAATCAAAGAATACTTTGGGTACATTTTTACATTTAAATGATCAAATTCACTTTATTAACATAGCAAAAGATCAATCTATACCACATAAATTCCCGGAGAGAAGGAGTCTTTCTTCCATGAGGATATTTTTTAAAAAATAGGACTTTTGGGGCTTCTCTGGTGGTGCAGTGGTTGAGAGGCCACCTGCCGATGCAGGGGACACAGGTTCGTGCCCCGGTCCGGGAGGATCCCACATGCCGTGGAGCGGCTAGGCCCATGAGCCATGGCCACTGAGCCTGCGCGTCCGGAGCCTGTGCTCCGCAACGGGAGAGGCCACAGCAGTGAGAGGCCCGCGTACTGCAAAAAAAAAAAAAAAAAAAAAAAAAAAAATAGGACTTTTGATAGTGGAGAATGCATATTAATTTAAATTACTTTGTCAGCGGTTATGAAAATGATATATCTTAAAGTCCTTAGCATCGGTCCTATGAGGAAATGCTCTATTGGTTATGTGGACCACTTCTATTTTTACTAAATTTGTATTTGCCTGTTCTTTCTATGTGTGTCTCATGCTAAATTACAAGGCTAAATTAACACCAATTTAAGCGTAGTGTCGAAATGGAAATGTAATATCCTCCAATATCTTAATCACAAATCGTATGTTTTATAAATGGCAATTAAGTTTTTTTGTGGTACAGTGGTGATGCGCATATACCACGAGGCACTGAAAGCCTCAGCGTAATTCATTATCACTAGGGTCGACCTCAATTGCTGGCTGAATAGGCTGATAATTTTGTGGTGTGGATTGAGAGGCTGGATGTTCTCCAATACAAAAATTTCTGCCCATTTTCCTAGAGCTGCTCCATGAAAATCTACACTCAGTGCTTCATTCTTTTTGGGTGGAGAACTAAACATTCCTCTCATACTTTAAGGACTACTTCTATGCCACCTTCTCAGTGATATCTATGACCAGAAGTCATTCCTATTTCATTGATACATTGATGCCATTCACTTATCCATTCAGACATTCAAGAAATATTTATGAAGTCTTGACATGTGTCAGGCACAGAGTAGCCCTGAGAATAGAAAGACACATAAGACTTGACTATACCTTAGTTTAGATTAGCAGTTTTTAAAATTAGTTTTGCTATGGTAGCTTGTCAAAAATAAAGATCCATAGACTCCACCATGAAGCCTTTGGATGCAGAACTTGTAGGTGTGGGAATTGGGCATGTGTATTAACAAGTTATTAGATGATTATGATACACATCTCTGGTGACCTGGTTTCCACATTTTCACAATATTTCTACTGTACAAACCTAACCTACTTTGGGAGTAAGAAGAGAATATTTTGAATGAGTCTGTCCAACTTTTTAAAAATGGAAGCATTGGTTATGATTGTACACTTTGGGTGGAATATTCTTCTTCCAATGTGAATGATCTATAGTTATATAAATATTTGTCCATCAATAAATGATGACTGACAGTCTTTGCAAAGTGAGCTGTCTTCAAACAAAACATCTTTTATATGGCATGGCTTCAAGACCTAGAAAGAAACTTAAAAGTTAGCATCCTAGGCCTTCCCTGGTGGCGCAGTGGTTGGGAGTCCGCCTGCCGATGCAGGGGACGCAGGTTCATGCCCCGGTCCGGGAAGATCCCACATGCCGCGGAGCGGCTGGGCCCGTGAGCCATGGCCGCTGAGCCTGCGCATCTGGAGCCTGTGCTCCGCAACGGGAGAGGCCACAACAGTGAGAGGCCCACGTACCGCAAAAAAAAAAAAAAAAAAAAGTTAGCATCCTAGATTCCTAGTTTCTAGGTAAAAAAGGAAAAGATGCTCCATGTTTCTTGTCATGCCTTGATTTAAGGGACTAAATAATCTATACACTTTTTATTGAATAAAAGAAAACAGCTCTTTATCTACTGGCATGGGTCATACAAGGATCATCTTATGCCTGTTTGATTTCAAAGTGCATTGAATTTTCTTTTGAGTACATTTTATAGGATTAAAACTTGACGTGTTTTAAGTTTGTATTTTAAGATATCTTGTCTACAAAACAAGACCTATTCTCCAGTTTGTATGTTAGATAATATGAAATCAAGTCACAATTGGAAATGCCATAGTCTGTATAGACAAAGCAAAAAGAGAAAAAAATACATATATATATATATATATATATATATATATATATATATGGTTGCAGTGAAAAAAAATTGTATTACTTTAGGCTAATGTGTTAAATATTTAGAAGATTCCAGAAATAAGTACTGTCATGGAAACTGCAACATACTGCATTTTGAAAATGATAAATTCCTTAGGAATTTGGTAATAAGGTGATAATAAGATGATGAGGTGTTAAAGAAGTTAGTTTCTGCTATGATTTTTTTAAGTCCATTTTATATTTATTGATGGCTTATAAGACTTCAATCTATATACTGACCTTTTATTCTGACTGCTACCTTAACTGTGCCTATCACACAATTTTGGGAGATGAGTATAAATAATGAAAGGTTGAAAGTGCCCTCAAAATGTTATAAAATTGAGGGTTGACATTTTTCAAAAGTGCAAGAGTGAGAGTTTCAAAATGTTGAATATTACCATGGAAGGAAAGTGTGCTTGGGAAAATTAAATCTGAGTGCAGAAAGTGAGGCAACTTTTATATTTGGCAAAAAAGGTTGTTTTCTTACTTTTGGTAATGGAGTATAATTAAGCACTTAATTGTTTTATTTTCCTTCAAATTCAGACATTGGGGGGCAGGTAGGTCAGGACACTGTCTGGCTCATTTATTGCAATAAAATATAAACAGTTGACACAGCAGCAAATTGATGAAACAAGCAAGGGCCTATGAGTGAGACAGCAACTGCAGGTATAAGAACAAATTAGATATTAACATAAGCTTGAAATATGTAAATGCACTACCTTGTTCTAAGGAAATGTTAATACATTTTTATTTATGCTGATTCTTGGGTATAATAAGAATATATCCAGACTATTATGCAGTCCAAACTGAGAGGACCTTAACTAACTAAAATGAGATTAAAAACTATTTTTGTTGGCTTTTGAAAAAAGAACAGGGGTGTTGAGCATAAATATTTGAAGATATATCCTATTTAAAATTTAGATAACATCTTTTCCCATAACGTCAGTGATTTCATTTTGCTTCAGTTGTTAATCAAATCAATTAAAATTGTACCAAGCTATTATAATATGAATTGTATTATCATATTCATTATTGAACGATATAAGAGAAAATGGAGGCATAATCATTGAATCAGTAGTTTGGATTTTGGAGTCATAAAGATTCATTTAATACGTGTTTTATCTTAGAGATGAAGGAAATAAGAACTATGAAGTCTTTACAGCTTGTTAGCATCAGAGTTGGAACCAGAAATGAAAGCCCCTATGAATAAAAGCAATAACTTTAGGACATAGTTGGTTAACCTGTCCTAATCATTCTATGAATCTCCATCCTGTCTGAATGACCTTAACAATAATGTTGGTATTTATCTATTCTGATTTTAATCCTATTCTGCTCTCAGTCTCCCTGGTATCTTTCAGTAAGATGCATCTGCCAACCAACCTGTCACCTACAAGGTAAAATCTAGTCTATCTGCTTGCCCTACGCACTTCTCAACCTCCAACTCTGCTACCTTGAACCAGACTCTTAATTTACCATCAGTGACAGATTCAACCTGGGCAGTTCCTTGGACCTACCCCCACCTTTGCACCTTTTAAAAAAATTAATTTAATTAATTTTTTTTATACAGCAGGTTCTTATTAGTTATCTATTTTATACATATTAGTGAATATATGTCAATCCCAGTCTCCCAGTTTAACCCTCCACCTCCGCCTCGCCCCCGCCTCTGCACCTTTTCTACTGAGCTCTTTCCTTTGCTTAGTTTTCCCTTCCCCTAAACCCTCCTCTTCTTGACATGAGTAATTCTGATTTAGGTTTCAAGGATGAGATCAGCTTTTCCCTCCAGAGAAAACTGTTCCATAAGCTTGACAGGCCATCTGTTTGGAAAAGCTGTCTCTTCAATGTGGTCTTTCAGCTCCCACGGGGCTGCATAAAAATGGGCCCTGGGGCTGGAACACCTCCTTTCCTAGAGGTAAAGAGCTCACATAGCCTGTGCTGGGTGCATCACCTCCTGGGAAAATGTTTTTCTCTGTTTCATGCTTAATGACTGCTCTTTTGTTCTGTTGAATTGTGTGTCAAGGACCCATAGGCATGTATTTCAGATTCTGTGGGGAGGAATTGGGTCCTGCTGCAGAAGCACAGGAGAGGTTTGTAGGCCAGTTGCCCTGCATCAGCTACCGGGGTGGGGGGAGAGGGACTTGGTCCATGAGAGGAGGATGTGCATCATGGGAACTGATTTTGTTCTGTCTCTTCTACGGAGGAGAGTAAGGAAAGAGCAAGTAAAGCCCTATTCCATCCAACACAAGGACTGTTGTGTTGTCCTTGGCAACTCCGATATGAGATGCCATGGGTAGAAGTGTGTAGAGTCCTCCGTGGGATTGGTAGCTGGTGTACCATGTTCTGCTCCCCTGGGACTGGTACTCGGTGTAAGGCGTTCTGCTCTAAACTTCCATGAACTTGGGGTAACCGTTTCTCTCTATTACCTCAAAGCCTTTGGTGCATATTTCTATGGTAGTCTTCATCACATTAATAGAATGTGTGTCTGTTGGTCCAACTCCAGTGTAAAATACTTGAAAGATCATGTACGCTGGATTGGAACAGCTACCTTCCCTTATCTGTTAAACTGTCTTCATATTTTCATAACTCTAACCATTTCCTACTTGATTATGAACCCCAAGTCTATATGTCTATTCTGGATCTTTCTTGTGAGTACCAAGGTTTTATTACAACTGTACCTTCTAAGCAGTTCTTCTGTCATTATATGTATCACAGTGCATTGAATCATTTGTCTATAGGTCAGGCCTCCCAATATCAAATACTGCATCTTAAATCATTTTGTATACCTAATTCTTATGTACTAAGTAATTATTAAGTGCTAAAACTGTTTGCTTAGTTATTTTTCTCATACTTTATTTTTTAAAGCAATTTTAGGTTCAGTGCAAAATCGAGTGGGCAGTACAAAGAATTCCCATATACCCCCTGCCTCTACACTTGCACAGCCTTCCCTGTGATCAACATCCCACACCAGAGTGGGACATTTGTTATAATTAATAAACCTTCACTGACACATCATTATTACCTAAAGTGCATAGTTTACAATAGTGTTCACTCTTGGTGTTATACACTTTATGGTTTTGACAAATGTATAGTAACATATATTTACCATTACTGTATCATACAGAATAGTTTTGCTGCCCTAAGAATCCTCTGTGTTCCACCTCTTCATCTCTCTTCCTGAATTCCTGTTATTAGAATGTCATATGGTTGGAATCTTACAGTGTGTAGCCCTCTCAAATTGCTTCTTTTACTTAGTAATACACATTTGTTTTCTCTATGTCTTTTCATGGCTTGATAACACATTTCCTTTTAGCGGTGAATAATATTTAATTGTTTGGATGGACAAATTTATTTATCCATTCATCTGCTGAAGGTCATTTTGATTTGACAATTATGAATAAATCTGCTATTGCTTGATTATTTTTCATAATGTAAAAAAAGTGTCTTTGCAGATATAATTAAGTATCTTGAGATAAAGAGATTATATCTTGGATTATATGGGTGGGCCCAAAATGTCATTACAATAGTCCTTATAAAAGAGAGGCAGAGAGAGAGAACTGCCTCAGACAGGAGAGGAGAAGGCCATGTATCCATAGCAGTAGAGACTGGGGTGATGCACACAGCCGAGGAACGTCGGAAGTTGGAAGACACCAGACACAGATTGTCTTCTACAGCTTCCAGAGGGAGTGTGGCTAGGAGCTGTCCTTGATTCCAGCCCAGTGGTCCTGATTTTGGACTTCTAGCTTCCAGAACTGTGATAAAATAAATTTCTGTTGTCTTATGTCACTAGGTTCATCGTGATTTGTTGCAGCACCCAGAGGAGATGAATATAAGGTCTTACCATATTTCTGCACTCGGTCATATGGTGCAGGTAAAAAGACAAATAGGGCACTGGCCTTGACCGTGAAAAGTGGGAGTGGGGTCTGTAGGATAGGCAGGCTGTGACGTGAAGGACTATGTGGGAAGCAAGGGGTTTTCATTTCCCAGAGACAATAAGAATCCAGTAGACTGTTAAAGTAGGGGAGTGACACCATCACCTTTGTCCTTGAGGGAGATGGAGAACCTGGAATTAAGGACACTAACTAATGAGATTGTTACTCTGATAAGAGTTTGAACTGCACCGAAGAGGAGAGGTTTGAATTTAAGAGATTTTTCTGAAGTGGTATTGGAGCTATTTGGTAATTACATCATTTTTGAGACATGTTGCCATCTGGGCTCAACATTAGAGACAATTCCCTAGTAATGGTTTCTGCTCAGAAATTTGGGGTTTCCCTACTTAAATCAAATAAATTCTTCTGAAAAATGATTTATTATTTTGAAATTATTTTTATCAGATATAATAGTCTTTTAAAAATGTGCCTCTAAACAATTGTTTCTCACATTCTTGATAGTTTTTATAAAAGTGTGAATGAATCAACCTAGAAATTTATACCACACACTACTTCCAGTAAGTGAAGACTACTAATTAATGTAATTATTTAATTTTAGGTGATCTCAAATATCACTTGAATGATGAAACAAATTATTGTGAATTGACATAACTATCTTTTCAAGTATTAAGTTCCAGAAAAAAATGTAAGATCAAATAAATAGCATTCTAAGTATACACTGATGGAATAATTTTGCTAATAATAAAATAGGTTAGTCAGATTAGGAAGCAATGAGTTTTTAATACATCATTCTGAAGAATAAGTTCAATTCTTACATAAATGAAGTGAAAAAACGTGGAGTCACTGTCAGTTTGCTCTGTACTAGTAATAATTACTTTGTAAAACGTTAATGAATGTCAAGTAAAATCAGTTATGACCTGTCTAAGGGTTAAGCTGAAAACAGCTAAAATTAAGAAAAAGAAAGTGCAAATGATTACATTTATTGACTGACATTGACAGAGAATAGACAATTCTGGAATGATTAATTGATAATTAAATCTCAAACAGGCGTCTTTAACCTCTAAACATGAAGATAATTTAAGGTCCCTACAAGACTCTTTCTGTCCAGTAATATATTTCCTTTCCCCCTCCTTCTAAGGATCAGCAAAATCAGTGGCTAGTTTCATTTCTAAGTATCTTCATCATATGTGTTGAGTTAGTGGAGAAGATATCCACACATGGCACAGGGGTAGGGGGGCAGCACCCTGAATGTCACTCTCCTCTCCAACATCCCCCATCAGTATTTTACAATGTGGTCCTGCCTCTTTTGCTCTTCCTCTCACCACTTCAAAATCACATGCTTCAGCTGGTCAGCAACATGCAGTTCCCCTCCTCCACTCCTGCCCCAATACCCAGAACTTTTGACTATACCCAGAGTACCCGCTCCCTTCTTCAAATGGTAGCTAATTCCTATTCATACTTGAGGACCCATTCATGTTCTCTCTTGTGGGAAGCATACCTGATCCCTCCAGATGAGATTCCTTCATCATAGTATTGACTACAGTGCAGTCACATTGTGGGTTTACTCATTACTCCCCCTTGCTCAGCTGTAAGGCTCTTTGTGATGCAGAACCTAACTCATATGCTCTATACCCAGTACTTAGAGTGTCTGCTCCAGAGCAAGTACTCAACAAATGCCTGCTGAATAAATACTCGAATTTATAAGGGGTAAAGACTATTTGGTGACAGAAATCTAGACAGGTAGACTTCTTGTTATCTTTGGCTGAAATGTACATTTTATAGCCTGGAGTCATGAGAATGACTCAATATGTTTATCTATTTTTGGTTGATTTTAGCCTTTCTTTCTCCTTACTGCAATAGTCAGAAAATAGTCAGATATAGCTATGTAGCTCTATACCCTTCTATGAAATCATACTTGTTTAGATTTTTATCACCTGCTACTTCCTCCTAGAATGGCTATTTTAAAAAGTCATAATGGTTTTATGACACTGAACAGTCTTCAGAGGTCATCCATGTTTCTTTGTTCTTTTTATTTATTTTTTCTTAGCACAGAATAACAGCATTAATCAATGTATCAGTATCCTCTAGATGTAAACATTTACCATACTAAAATATACACAGTTTTTGGTGGTGTCCTGCTGTAAAATGCCCTTGCTTGGTAATTAGCTTTATTATCTGTCCAAAAATAGTATAATGGGAGGTGTGTCATGAGAAATCAAATTATACTTAATCTGTCTTAATAGCAAATAAGAAAATTCCACTTTTGTATAACATACAACTTCCTCATATGTTCAGGTCTCAGACAGACTTAAAGATTGAGGCTGTGTACATGTGCAGCAGTGATCAGAGAGGTCCCAAGTCACCCACCTCTCCCTGGCTGATACAACATGCACATAGGTGCAGAAGTTATGTGAGAGAACGTGGTAGAAATTTAAAAGCAGGGGAAGAGTTGAAAATGATCTAAAGGTTTAATATTTTCTCCAGCTCACACACAGATCTATCAGCAGAAAATGGAAACCTTAGTAACTTGAGGTGTTGGAGAACAACCTTTGTACAATCTTTTACTGGATGCTAAGCTATGCAAATGTAATCTCTAGGAAGGCAAGCTTAAAAATAAAAACAAGGAAAATAATAATTGAACAGAGATATCAGTGGCTGTACATTTTCATATATTTAGTCTAGGCAGGTTTACTAAGCAAACATAAAAAAAAAAAGAAAACAATGACCCTCAGGGAGAAAATAGTCAGAATCCAGGGTTGCTACAATGTACTATCCAAAAAGGCCAATATTTAAAAAAAAATGAGACATGCAAAGAAATAAGAAAGTACGACACATCTTTAGGGAAAAAAAATTAGTGAATAGAAGCTATCTCAGAATGTCTTCAGATGCTGGATTTAGCATAGAAAGAGCTAAAAACAGCTTTTATAATTATGTTCAAAGAACTAAAGGAAACTGTATCAAAGAATTAAGGGAAAGTATGATAATCATTCAGTGTATAGAAAACCCAATAAAGAGATAGAAACTATTTTAAAAATAGAGAGCCAAATGGAAGTTCTGTAATTGAAAAGTACAATGACTGAAATGAAAAATTTACTAGAAGAGTTCAACAGAAAACTTGAGATGCTGGAAGGAAGAATCAATGAGCTTGAAGATAGATTAATAGAAATTATCCAAACAGAAAAATAGAGAAAAAAACAACACAGTCTCAGAGACATATAGAGCAATATAAATCATACAGACATATGTGTACAAAATGAGTCCGACTAGGGGAACAAACAAAAGGGCAAAAAATATTTGAAAAATTGGCAAAAAACTTCCCAAACTTTATGAAATATATCAATTTAAAAATCCAAGAAGCTCAGTGGATCTCAAGTAGAATAAACAGAAAATTACCATACTTAGAAACATAATAGTCAAACTTTTGAAGGTCAAAGCCAAAGAGAAAACAACTCATCAGATACAGCCGAACAAGAGTATGATATTTAGCTGACTTCTTATCAGGTACAATGGAGGCCAGAAGACACTGGAATAAGATATTCACATTGCTGAAAAAGCAGCCAACCAAGGATTCTACCCAAAGAAATTTAATTGGTACACTGAGAAATATTTATTTCCCATAAAAGATGTCAGTAAAGGAGAAATAGAGGAATAGTTCATCTACTGAAAGAGGAGGGTGAGCGTACATGGGTAAAGAGTGTGTTGCTTGGTGAGGTTTAGTGGTACAAATATGTGTGAGTTCTCTTCTAATTGCTTCTGTCAGGGTAATCTGCTAAGCATTAAGCAGGGGAAGAGCTGCTAGATATTTCAGGAGGAAAGAGGAAAGTGAAATGTCACCTAGGAAAATAAAAGAGTGAATAGAGTTGGGGAATGTGGTAGGATTTTGGAGTTGCACTAAGGAATTGGAAGTTAGTGATCATGTTTTTAAAGTTTAACCAGTCATAATGGTCCTATGTTTTGCCTGATCTCAATTATACCCCACTTTCTTTTGCAGTTTTTTCTTTTTCTTTTCTTAAATTGGAATATAATTGCTTTACAATGTTGTGTTAGTTTCTGCTGTAGAACCAAGTGAATCAGCTATATATATGCATATATCCCCTCCCTCTTGAGCTTCCCTCCCACCCTCCCTATACCACCCCTCTAGGTTGTCACAGAGCACTGAGCTGAACACCCTGTGCTATACAGCAGCTTCCCACTAGCTGTCCATTTTCACATGGTAGTGTATATATGTCAATGCTACTCTCTCAATTTGTCTCACCCTCCCTTTCCCACCGTGTCCACAAGTCTGTTCTCTACATCCACCTTTCTAATCTGGGTCAGCATCCAAGTTACCCACTGAAGTTTCAGAGAAAAAACTATTTTCCCTTGATTTTAGTGAGAACGTTTGTAAATAATATGTTATCTTCTAAATTCCTGGGGTTCATTTGAAGTCTGCTTTCATTTTTAAAAAGCTGTATTTGCTGCCTACAGGTGAAAAATAAATGCTGTGTTCACCAGTGTTATCACTATACTGCCAACATTTAATTTGTTATAAAATGTTAGAGAATATTCTGAGTAAGAGAGATTCTATATAAACAAAGTTATATCTAATTTTTCCTGTTATGAAGAAGAATTACTTTACATAGCTATAAAATACCATGCAGCTTTTAGTAATTTATTTAGCATTTTGTTGACTATTTTTAGTCTACTGTACTGAGGTGCCATACACAAATCACTGCACCCACTATGCAAATGATGCCTGCAAAATAAGTCTGCTGCTTTTATAATAAGGTAGCCTATCAGCACTCTGTTTGATTTTCTTACACTTTGCTGCTTACCTCTGCCCACAACTATGTCCATTCTCAGAGACGTTAATATAATCTTCCTGTTTATTGAAACCAGATAGTCTCTAAATACATATCTTTTGGATAAAAATGGTGGCTTTATTTAGTCTTCTGTTGTAAAATTTTATCTTACTGAATTCTTTTGAAAAGCTTTTAGGTCTAATGTTATACTTAAACATTATTTAATTTCATTACATTTCACTTGCACATAATTTCAAAAATATTCTGACTTGCTTGGGTAACAGAGGTGTGATAATAAAATCATCCCTTGTCTCTCTGGCTCATGTATTCTCAACAGGGCAACATTATTCCTAATGGGTGAAAATTGTTTCTCAGGGGTGGCAAAAATCTTACTCATCTATGTATAAAGCACAGATATACATACATTACATAAAAGATAGACAGTATATCCACGGTATTAAAATTTCATGGATGGGGTCATTAGGAAAAAGATGTCTGAAAAAGCACTTGGGGGCAATATTGAAAATGTGACTTGAGAAACATTGTTCACGTGGACTGGGGCTCGGTGAGCTCTTCCTCATTACCTGTCCTTTCAGGACTGACTCATAAATTAACAGAATGTATGTCCCCAAATGTAACAAATTTATTCACAATTTCCCTCTTTCTGTCTAGACATATACCTCTCCCTTGTCTTAAGACTTTAGACTTACTTGGGCCATGGACAAATAAAAGTGTAGAATCAGGGTTGGGAGGATTGTTTCTCATCCCTGTGATCCAAACCACTCTGGATCTAGAGGGTCAAGGATTCCTAAAGCTTTGAGGTATCCAATTTCTGTCTGCTTTTCATCTTTCTCACCCTCAAGATCTATTAAGTCAGCCTCTGATTTTAGTAATATGGGTTCTAAGAACCCATAGGTACTGGTCTTTCTCTGTATTCATGTTTATCAAGCTCCAAATATCTCTAAGAATCTCTTCCTAAAGTAACTTGGATATATTAGTGCTAAAAACGTTCATTTTTTAAACTACTATTTTCAACCTAAATGGCAGGTACCATCAGTGCTGACCTCACTGCTCAACTAAGGTCAGAAAAGGGAGCAGGAAAAGATATTCTTGGAATGAAAGAAAATTTCTATTTTATATAATTTGTTAGAAAATAAGAGACAGCTCCAGAGGACTAAGGGGATCATTGAAGACCATTTTTTTTGGAGAGAGGAAGAGATTATAAGATGTGAACACCTTATTATTGACTGTGCTTATAGTGGGAAATGTGAGGTGGGACATGGGGGGAATGAGGCTGAAAGGCTTCGTGTGGTCAGGTTGTGAAGAGGATGCATAGAGGGAAATGAGAAATATGGGCTTTGTCTGTGGGTCAGTGATTCTTCAGATGCCCTCTTTGTAGCCTTCTGGTTTCCATAGAAGACCTTTAGATAGCAGCACCATGGGGGCAAGCAGAATAGCCAAGTGGATGAGATTCTCTAGCTTATTTTATCAGAGACATTCAGCTTGTGTCTTTTTTTTTTCTGTCTATCATCTATCTATCTATCTATCTATCTATCTATCTATCATCTATCTATCGATTGATCGTTCTATCATCTATCATTTACCTATCTTTAATCAACTGGCTTCTGTGTAACACTATCCTTTTTTTTTCTTTAAACAAAGGATAGTTTATTACTCCCAGAAGTAGCATGATCCAGAGGAGAAATATTTTTTAAACAACTTTATTGGAGTATAATTGTTTACAATGGTGTGTTAGTTTCTGCTTTATAACAAAGTGAATCAGTTATACATATACACATATCCCCATATCTCTTCCCTCTTGCATCTCCCTCTCTCCCACCCTCCTTATCCCACTCTTCTAGGTGGTCACAAAGCACTGAGCTGATCTCCCTGTGCTATGTGGCTACTTCCCACTAGCTATCTATTTTAAATTTGGTAGTGTACATATGTCCACACCACTCTCTCACTTTGTCCCAGCTGACTCTTCCCACTCCCCGTGTCCTCAAATCCATTCTCTACGTCTGTGTCTTTATTCCTTGCCTGCACCTAGGTTCTTCAGAACCATGAAAGACTATCTTTGAAGAGGAAATCTATTGACATATGTACCCCAGTGAACCATCTGGCTAATGTATCAGGAGGAGATTGGATACAATAACACCCTAGTTCCAGTGTGTGCTGGAGTTGGCTCAGTCCATCTTGTTAGTTGAAATTCAAAAATTCTGGTTGAATTTCAGGAATTTGGGGAGCTGGTTGGTATCAGATTTATAGCTTGAAATTGATGTGAATCTTCAATTCATGGAGCTTCAATTCATGGTTGGGGTATTAAACCAGTGAAATCAGCAAATGCTACAAATCAGATTCTCTGACCCCCTCCCCAATCCCTGCAGATAGCTTGCTTTTAAATGTTGACCAGTGCATCACTGCCAGTTCTCAAACTTTAGGAAACATTAGAATTTATCTGGGAAGATGTAGAAAATTCTCATGCCTGGGCACCACTTCCAGGAATTTCAATTAAAATGGTAGAAGATGTCATCTGTGTATCAAGACTATTAAAATATCCTCAGAGGGAGGACCTTCAAGACGGCAGAGGAGTAACATGTAGAGATCAACTTCCTCCCCACAAATACATCAAGAATACATCTACATGTGGAACAACTCCTATAGAACAACTACTGAATGCTGGAGGAAGACCTCAGACTTCTCAAAAGGCAAGAAACTCCCCCACGTACCTGGGTAGGGCAAAAGAAAAAAGAAAAAAACAGAGACAAAATAGTAGGGATGGGACCTGCACCAGTGGGGGGGAGCTGTGAAGGAGGAAATGTTTTCACACACTAGGAAGCCCCTTCGTAGGCAGAGACGGGAGTGGGTGGTGGTGGGGAAGCTTTGGAGCCACAGAGGGGAGCACTGCAAAAGGGGTGCAGAGGGCAAAGCAGAGAGATTCCCTCACAGATGATCAGTGCTGATCAGCCCTCACCAACCTGAGACGCTTGTCTGCTCACGCACCAGGGCGGGTGGGGGTGGGGAGCTGAGGCTCAGGCTTCAGAGGTCAGATCCCAGGGAGAGGACTGAGGTTGGCTGTGTGAACACAGCCTGAAGGAGGCTAGTGTGCCACAGCTAGCTGGGAGGGAGTCCAGGAAAATGTTTGGAGCTGCCAAAGAGGCAAGAAACCATTGTTCTGGGGTGCGTGAGGAGAGTGGATTCAGAGTACCACCTAAACAACCTCCAGAGCTGGGCATGAGCTGTGGCTATCAACACGGACCCCAGAGATGGGTATGAAAAGCTAACACTGCTGCTGCAGCCACCAAGAAGCCTGTGTGCAAGCACAGGTCACTATCCACATTTCCCTTCCTGGGAAACTGTGCAGCCGGCCACTGCCAGGTTCCTGTGATCCAGGGACCACTTCCCCGTGAGAACACACAGTGCACCTCAGGCTGTGGCAAAGTCATGCCAGCCTCTGCCACTGCAGGCTCATGCTGCATTCAGTACCCCTCCTTCCCCGTGGCCTGAGTGAAGCAGAGCCCCCTAATCAGTTGGTACTTTAACCCCATCTTGTCTGGGTGAAGAACAGATGCCCTCAGGTGACCTACATGAAGAAGCGGGGCCTAATCCAGAGTTGAACCCCAGGACCTGTGCAAACAAAGAGAAAGGGAAATCTCTCCCAGCAGCTTCAGGAGCAGCGGATTAAATCTCCACAATCAACTTGATGTACCCTGCATCTGTGGAATACGTGAATAGACAATGAATCACCCCAAAATTGAGGCAGTGGACTTTGGGAGCAAGTGTAGACTTGGGGTTTGCTTTCTGTGTCTAATTTGTTTCTAGTTTTATGTTTATCTTAGTTCAGTATTTAGAGCTTATTATCATTGGTAGATTTGTTTATTGATTTGGTTGTTCTCTTTGTGTGTATATATATGTATATATATATATATATATATATATATATATATTTACTTTTTCTCTTTTTGTGAGTGTGTATATGTATGCTTCTTTGTGTGATTTTGTTGGTATAGGTTTGCTTTTACCATTTGTCCTAGGGTTCTGTCTGTCCATTGTTTTTTTTTAGTATAGTTATTAGTGCTTGATATAATTGGTGGATTTTTTTATTGGTTTGGTTGCTCTCATCTCTTTTTCTAATTACTTTTTAATTTTTTATATTAATAAGTTTATTTTATTTTTTCTTTTCTCCCTTTTCTTCTGAGCCATGTTGCTCCAGCCTGGTGACAGGCCTGAGCCTCTGAGGTGAGAGAGCAGAGTTCAGGATATTGGTCCACCAGACCTCCCAGCCCCTTGTAATATCAGTTGGTGAGAGCTCTCCCAGACATCTCCATCTCAATGCTAAGACCCAGCTCCACTCAAGGACCAGCAAGTTCCAGTGCTGGACATCCCATTCCAAACAACTAGAAAGACAGGAATACAACTCCACCCATTAACAGAGAGGTTACTTAAAATCATAATAAGTTCACAGGTACCACAAAACACAACAGCAGTTGTGGTCCTGCCCACTAAAGAGACAAGATCCAGCCTCATCCACTAGAACATAGGCACCAGTCCCTTCAACCAGGAAGCCTACACAACACACTGAACCAACCTTACCCACTGGGGGCCAACACCAAAAACAACAGGAACTATGAACCTGCAGCCGGTGAAAAGGAGACCCCAAATAGAGTAAGTTAAACAAAATTAGAAGACAGAGAACTATACAGCAGATGAAGAAGTAAGATAAAAACCCACCAGAACAAAAAGAAGAGGAAATAGTCAGTCTACCTGAAAAAGAATTCAGAGTAATGATAGTAAAGATGATCCAAATTTTTGGATATAGAATGGAGAAAATACAAGAAACGTTTAACAAGGACCCAGAAGAACTAAAGAGCAAACAAACAATGAGGAACAACGCAATAAATTAAATTAAAAATTCTCTAGAAGGAATCAATAGCAGAATAACTGAGGCAGAAGAACTGATAAGTGACCAGGAAGATAAAATAGTGGAAATAACTACTGCAGAGCAGAATAAAGAAAAAAGATTGAAAAGAATTGAGGACAGTCTCAGAGACCTGTGGAACAACATTAAAGACACAAACATGGGCTTCCCTGGTGGCGCAGTGGTTGCGGGTCCGCCTGCCGATGCAGGGGATGCGGGTTCGTGCCGCGGTCTGGGAGGATCCCACGTGCCGCGGAGCGGCTGGGCCCGTGAGCCATGGCCGCTGAGCCTGCGCGTCCGGAGCCTGTGCTCCGCAACGGGAGAGGCCACAGCAGTGAGAAGCCCGCGTACCGCAAAAAAAAACAAAAAACAAACAAACAAACAAAAAACAAAAAAAAAGACACAAACATTCACATTATAGGGGTCACAGAAGAAAAAAAAAAAGAAAGGACTGAGAAAATATTTGAAGAGATTATAGTTGAAAACTTCCCTAATATGGGAAAGGAAATAGTCAATAAAGTCCAGGAAGCACAGAGAGTCCCATACAGGATAAATCCAAGGAGAAACACGCCAAGACACATATTAATCAAAGTATCAAAAATTAAATACAAAGAAAAAATATTAAAAGCAGCAAGGGAAAAGGAACAAATAACATACAAGGGAATCCACATACAGGTTACAACTGATCTTTCAGGAGAAACTCTGCAACCAGAAGGGAGTGACAGAACATATTTAAGGTGATGAAGGAGAAAAACCTACAACCAAGATTACTTCAACCAGCAAGGATCTCAATCAGATTTGAGAGAGAAATTAAAACCTTTACAGACAAGCAAAAGTTAAGAGAATTCAACACTGCCACACCAGCTTTACAACAAATGCTAAAGGAATTTCTCTAGGCAGGAAACACAAGAGAAGGAAAAGACCTACAATAACAAACCCAAAACAATTAAGAAAATGGGAATAGGAACATACATATCGATAATTACCTTAAATGTAAATGGATTAAATGCTCCAACCAAAAGATGTAGACTGACTGAATGGATACAAAAACAAGATCCGTATATATGCTGTCTACAAGACACCCACTTCAGACCTAGGGACACATAACAGACTGAAAGTGAGGGGATGGAAAAAGGTATTCCATGCAAATGGAAATCAAAAGAAAGCTGGAGTAGCAATTCTCATATCAGACAAAATAGACTTTAAAATAAAGACTATTACAAGAGACAAAGAAGGACACTACATAATGATCAAATAATCAATTCAAGAAAAAGATATAACAGTTGTAAATATTTATTAACCCAACATAGGAGCACCTCAATACACAAGGCAAATGTTAACAACTATAGAAGGGGAAATCGACAGTAACACAATAATAGTAGGGGACTTTAACACCCCACTTTCACCAATGGACAGATCATCCAAAATGGAAATAAGTAAGGAAACATAAGCTCTAATAACACATTAAACAAGATATTATTAATTTCTATTTATAGGACATTCCATCCAAAAACAACAGAATACATTTCCTTCTCAATTGCTCATGGAACCTCCTCCAGGATAAATTATATCTTGGGTCACATATCAAGCATTGGTGAATTTAAGAAAATTGAAATCATATCAGGTATCTTTTCCAACAAAAATGCTATGAGATTACATATCAATTACAGGACAGAAACTGTAAAAAATACAAACACAGGGAGGCTAAACAATACACTACTAAATAACTAAGAGATCACTGAAGAAATCAAAGAGGAAATAAAAAAAGATACCTCGGAGCATATGACAATGAAAATACGATGACCCAAAACCTATGGGATGCAGCAAAAACATTTCTAAGATGGAAGTATAGAGCAATACAAATCCTACCTTAAGAAACAAGAAAAATCTCAAATAAACAACCTAACCTTACTCCAAAAGCAATTAGAGAAAGAAGAACAACAACAAAAAAGAAACCCAAAGTTAGCAGAAGGAAAGAAATCATAAAGATCGGACCAGAAATAAATGGAAAAGAAATGAAGGAAGGAATAGCAAAGATCAATAAAACTAAAAGCTGCTTCTTTGAGAAGATAAACAAAATTGATAAACCATTAGCCAAACTCATCAAGAAAAAAGGGAGAAGACTCAAATCAATAGAATTAGAAATGAAAAATAAGTAACAACTGACACTGCAGAAATACAAAGGATCATGAGAGATTACTACAAGCAACTATATGCCAAAAATTGGACAACCTGGAAGAAATGGACAAATTCATAGAAAAGGACAACCTTCCAAGACTGAACCAGGAAGAAATATAAAATATACACAGAAAAATTACAAGCACTGAAATTGAAACTACGATTAAATTCTTCCAACAAACAAAAGCCTAGGACCAGATGGATTCACTGGCGAATTCTATCAAACATTTAGAGAAGAGCTAACACCTATCCTTCTCAAACTCTTCCAAAATATAGCAGAGGGAGGAAAACTCCGAAATTCATTCTACAAGGCCACCATCACCCTGATACCAACACCCAACAAAAATGTCACAATAAAAGAAAACTACAGACCAATATCACTGATGAACATAGATGCAAAAATCCTCAAAAAAAGACTAGTAAACAGAATCTAAGAACACATTAAAAAGATCATACATCATGATCAAGTGGTGCTTATCGCAGGAATGTAAATATTCTTCAATATACACAAATCAATCAATGTGATACACCATAGTAACAATTGGAAGGATAAAAACCATATGATCATCTGAACAGATGAAGAAAAAGCTTTTGACAAAATTCAACACCGATTTATGATAAAAACCCTCCAGAAAATAGGTATAGAGGGAACTTACCTCAACATATTAATGGCCATATATGACAGTCTCACAACCAGCACCATACTCAATGGTGAAAACTGAAACCATTTCCACTAAGATCAGGGGCAAGGCAAGGTTGCTCACTCTCACTACTATTATTACATAGATTTGGAAGTTTTAGCCACAGCAATCAGAGAAGAAAAAGAAAAAAAAATTGAATCCAATTCGGAAAAAGGTAAGTAAAGCTGACACTGTTTGCAGATGACATGATACTATACATAGAGAATCTTAAAGACTCTACCAGAAAACTACTAGAGCTAATCAATGAATTTGGTAAAGTAGCAGGATTCAAAATTAATGCACAGAAATCTCTTGGATTCCTATACACTAATGATGAAAAAGCTGAAAGAGAAATTAAGGAAACACTCCCATTTACCATTGTGACAAAAAGAATACAATACTTAGGAATAAACTTTCCTAAGGAGACAAAAGACCTGTATGTAGAAAACTATAAGACACTGATGAAAGAAATGAAAGATGATACAAAAAGATGGAGAGATATACTATGTTTTTGGATTGGAAGAATCAGCATTGTGAAAATGACTATACTATCCAAAGCAATCTACAGATTCAGTGCAATCCCTTTCAAACTACCAATGGCATTTTTCACAGAACTAGAACAAAAAATTTCACAGAACTAGAACAAAAAAAAATTCACAATTTGTATGGAAACACAGAGAACCCTGAATAGCCAAAGCAATGTTGAGAAAGAAAAATGGAGCTGGATGAATCAGGCTCCCTGACTTCAGACTATACTACAAAGCTACAATAATCAAGATATTATGGTACTGGCACAAAAACAGGCATATAAATCAATGGAACAGGATAGAAAACCCAGAGATAGACTGCCACAGATATGGTCACCTTATTTTTGATAAAGGTGGCAAGAATATACAATGGAGAAAAGAGTGCCTCTTCAATAAGTGGTGCTGGGAAAACTGGATAGTTACATGTAAAAGAATGAAATTAGAACACTTCCTAACACCATATACAAAAATAAGCTCAAAATGTATTAAAGACCCAAATGTAAGGTGAGACACTGTAAAACTCTTAGAGGAAAACAAAGGCAGAACACTCTTTGATATAAATCACAGCAAGATCCTTTTTGACCCACCTACTAGAGAAATGGAAATAAAAACAAAAATAAACAAATGGGACCTAATGAAACATAAAACTTTTGCACAGCAAAGGAAACCATAAACAACACAAAAAGACAACCTTCAGAATGGAAGAATATATTTGCAAATGAAGCAACTGACAAAGGATTAATCTCCAAAATATATAAGCAGCTCATGCAGCTCAACATCATAAAAACAAACAACCTAATCCAAAAATGGTCAGAAGACCTAAACAGACATTTCTCAAAGAAGATATACAGACTGCCATCAAATATATGAAAAGATGTTCAACATCACTAATTATTACAGAAATGCAAATCCAAACTACAATGAGGGGCTTCCCTGATGGCGCAGTGGTTGACAGTCTGCCTGTCGATGCAGGGGACACGGGTTCATGCCCCCAGTCCGGGAAGGTCCCACATGCCGCGGAGCGGCTGGGTCCGTGAGCCATGGACGCTGAGCCTGCGCGTCCGGAGCCTGTGCTCTGCAACGGGAGAAGCCACAACAGTGAGAGGTCCGCGTACCACAAAACAAGAACAACAACAACAACAACAAAAAACCTACAATGTGATATCATCTCACACTAATCAGAATGCCCAACATCAAAAGAATCTAGAAACAATAAATGCTGGAGAGGGTGTGGAGAAAAGGGAACCCTCTTACACTGTTGGTGGGAATGTAAATTGATACAGCCACAATGGAGAACAGTATGCAGGTTCTTTAAAAAACTAAAAATAGAAATACCATATTGCCCAGCAATCCCACTACTGGGTATATACCCTGAGAAAATTGTAATTCAAAAAGAATCATGTACCACAATGTTCATTACAACACTAATTCCAATAGACCGGACAAAGAAGCAACCTAAGTGTCCTTTGCCAGATGAATGGATAAAGGAGATGTGGCCTATATATACAATGGAATATTACTCAACCATAAAAAAAGACAAAATTGAGTTATTTGTAGTGAGGTGGATGGACATAGAGTCTGTCATACAGAGTGAAGTAAGTTAGAAAGAGAAAAACAAATACCGTATGCTAAGACATATATATGGACTCAAAAAGAATATATACATATATAGTTCTGAAGAACCTACGGGAAGGACAAGAATAAAGATGCAGACATAGAGAATGGACTTGAGGACACGGGGAGGGGGAAGTGTAAGTTGGGACGAAGTAAGAGAGTGACATGGACATATATACACTACCAAATGTAAAATAAAGAGCTAGTGGGAAACAGCCATGTAGCACAGGGAGATCAGCTCGGTGCTTTTTGACCACCTAAAGGGATTGGGACGGTGCGAGGGAAATGCAAGAGGGAGGGGATATGGGGATATATGTATATGTATAGCTGATTCACTTTGTTATAAAGCAGAAACTAACACACCATTGTACAGAAATTATACTCCAATAAAGATGTTAAAAAAGATAAAATGAAATATAGGAATAGCTGGATGGAAAAAAAAAATCCCCATAAAGGACCTTAGGAGAAACCGCTGTTTAAGGTGTGGATCAAAGAGGTGGAGGATCTTACACAGCCTGGGAAATGGGAGAAACAGAAGAAAAAAATATTATAGAAATCAGTGAATTAGGGTTTCCAGCTCCATGAGGTAGAATTAGAGCATGGCCGGAATATTCAGTCTCACTATTACGACTTTCTCAAATAGATGGACCACTTTCAGGGGACACCTGGGACCTGGGTGATTAAATGTCTGTGCTGTTGTTAAAAACATCCCTCATTGGAGGGGGGTATTGGGTTGACAAAGAATCTTTAGATGAGAGGGATACTAAAATTTAATGACTATCCAATTTGGATAGTTATTAATTAGATTGAGACATCAGATTCTGATTTAATTTATGACAGAATTCCGTGTACTAAAATAATCTTGCTAAAACATGGAAAAAGAATAACTATTCAGATCTTTTGGATTGCATGCTCTGGCTTTCTGTAACTAAATACTTCTGCTCATATGGTCCCCAGGAAAGCCTTTTCCTTTGGGTCAATGTAGTTAATACTAGTTTTTATAGCTTTTGTGCCCTATGGTTTTACTATCATTGTTCTTCTGTTTTTAATTGTACTATCATACAGAAGAAGCTTCGCCTCAATATCAGGACTAAAATGCTTTTAAAGCATGTTGATAGTTAAAATATGTTTAGAAACTTTAAAGAATTGTTCTGCTACTATTTTCTACATTTGCTTGATTTATTGGCTTAAAGTTATGGTGAAATTATTTTAGATTGCAACTGTTAGTTACTCAGCATTGATTGAAGTGAAAAAATAAATCAGTTGTATTTCCCAACATGATTTCTGCTCATGGCAGGTTACTTGATTCTGATTTCCCCAAGTAATACGCAATAGCAGTAAGAGAGGCATGCAAGCACATTTGGTTTGAACTTGACTGTTCACAGATTATGATTTTGCCTAGCAAAGCAAAACATTCTGAAATCTAGGTTGAAGTCATTGGTTAAAACAAGTCCTACTGTAAATGCATCTGCACACATTTCAATTTCAGCCAGTTTCCCCACAAATCAGCCTTATCAACCCCACTGGCACTTGAAGCAGATAAAAATCTGAAGCCAATTTCCTGCTGCTTAGTCTCCTAAGTGTCAGAAATAACATACTCTGTGTCACAAGTGTCCAGGGGGCACACATGTCTGCTGCTCCCAACACAACTATAACTTATCCTCCAAGCTAAACATCTGTCTTTATGCTCATTAAAAATTGCATTTTAAAAATAGGACATTGAGTAAAAACAAACTAATAAGTGAACAGCTTGACACAGGCGAATTGCCAAGAACAGATTCATTCTATATCCAGAACTCCCACTGATATCAGACTTGACTTGGCTGGTATTCATATTATTTTCCATTCACTTACTTATTTGGTCTTTTACATCATAATGGATAACCCTTGAACAGTAAGACTAAAAATTACTGAAATTTTGGCCAATATGACCCTGAGTTATTCCTTTGCTTGTTATTATGATTACCTTTTTACTTTCTTCATGTAAAGACACATTCTGGCATAGATTCAATTTTTTTAGGTTGGACTAAATATCATTTTTTATTTGTAAAATGTTTATTTTTCATTGTACTATTTGGAAATAACATGGGGTTTTACAACTCCAGATTTAGAAAGAAGTAACATAACAGCTGATGAGGAAACACAAACCGAATAGTGTGTGACTGGCCAACTATGTTCTTTTCTATATATCTCAAATTTAGCAAGTATTTATTGAGCAACTACTATGTGCTGGGTGTGTGCAGAGATTAATAAAACATGTACACTGTCCTTAATAGTTAATAGTTTAATGGAGAAGATAGATGTAAACTAAAAATTCTGATCAGCACAATCATAGAGATATTCAGAAAGCCCAAGGTTTAATCAAGGTGCTATTAATGCAGGTCCAAGAAACCGTACAGCAAAGTGTGTCTCTTGGGATTTGCAAAGTTTTAGAGATGAAGGGAGAGGGAAAGGGTGGGGGAGAGAAGGAGTAAGAGCACCAGCGACAGGCTTGACTTACTGTTTCCTACCTTTCTCTACCTCTATTTTGGTACCTTAGTGGTGAAGCATTCTTTTTGTTCCCTGTCTCTCCATGCTGCTAGGATTTTTGATTGGCCAGTCTTATAGCATCATTTAGTATTCAAGGTTCTAAGTCAGGGCTGCCGAATATAAATATCATCTGAGCACATATGAAATTTAACAATTTCTAGAAGCCACGTTATAAAAAATAGGAAGAAATAGTTGAAACCAATTTTAATACTATGTTCTATTTAATCCAGTATATCCAAACCATTATCACTTCAAAATATAATCCATATAGAAAAATTTGTTTATGAGGTATTTTACTTTTTAAGAAAGTCCAGGTGTATTTTGTACTATAAAGCACAACTCTGTTCAGACTAGCGGCATGTCAGGGCCTCAGTAGCTGCTAGTGGTGTTGGACAACCCTTGCAGATGGCTCACTCTTTAGGGTTCTGCTTTATCCAGTCAATCCTGTGTGTATAAGAATCTTGAAAACTTATCAGATACTTTTGCTCAGGCTGAACCAGGGTAACTCATTTTTTTATTATACCCTCAGGGCAACCAGAAAGCAACTCTGAGGGAGTTATAGATGGCTCAGTTGTTTTAACTCTAAATTCTTGCAAACACTGGGGAGTTTTCATATTTCCTTTTCCAAACCATGAGATTGCTCTAGGGACTTGAGAGTGAAGGAAGGAAGAAAACAGACAGGTGAGTCATTCGTTAAATATATATATGAATATATATATATATATATATATATATATATATATATATATATATATATATATATAATGTATGTATATAAATAGCTTTACTGAGAGGTACTTTATATACAATAAAATTCACTCCTTTGAGGTGTATAATTAATTCAATGATTTTTAGTATATTTTTTAGTATATTTACAAGTCTGTGTAACCATCACCACAATCCAATTTTATTTTTAATTTAATTTCTTGTTAAATGTGACATTAAAACCATATAGTTCTTAGGAGTATTTAATATTTGCCATTTTCCCCAAACTCAGGACTGATAGTCTATCACTACATATTTCAATATAGTTTAGTTACAGTTGCCTGTATTTTTTTAATAAGTACTATTGGAGGAATCTCAATTAAATATTTTTCTAAGCAGTCAGTTCTGGGTTTTGCCTGAACATGGATATTAAGCTGAGGTGAAACACAGGATATAAAGCCAAGAGGACACTGAGTGGGGCTTCTGAATCATCTTGGGGCTCAGCTGCTTACAATGTACAGCTGGTGACCCTGGGGGGCAGGGCCTACCTTCCATGGCCCACAGTGCAGAATGCCCTGCTTTCAGGACTTTCCATCCTCTCCTTCACATCTACTCTTTAAAAATGTTTTTTTCAATTTATTTAAAAAAACCAAAACAGTTCACCCATTTTTCCCACCCCTCACCTCTTGCAACCACCAGTCTGTTCTCTGTATCTATGAGCTTGGTTTTCTTGTGTGTATACATACATATATATATATATATATATATATATATATATATATATATATATATACACATTTATTGTGTGTGTATATATATATATATACACACATTTAGATTCCACGTATAAGAGAGATCATATGGCATTTGTCACTCTCTGTCTGGCATTTCATTTTGCATCATGTCCTCTATGTCCATCCATGTTGTAGCAAATGGCAGGATTTCATTCTTTTTTTATGGCTGAATAATATTCGTTATATATGTACCATGATTTCTTTATCTATTCATCCATCAGTGGACACTTAGGTTGTTTCTATACCTTAGCTATTGTACACAATAGCTTTAGAACATTTTAGAACCTTAGAACTTTAGAATATTTTCATCACCCTGAATAGAAACTCCATTTCCGTGAGCACTAACTACTCATTCTTTCTCAATTCCCCAGTTCTAAGCAACAACTAATCTATTTTCTGTCTCTATAGATTTGCTTAATCATGATATTTCTAATAAATGGAATCATGCAATATGTGGTTGTTTGTGACTGGCATCTTTCATTTAGTATTACATTTTCAAGTTCCATCCATGGTTGTAGCATGTGTCAGTACTTCACTCCTTTATATGGCAAAATAATATTCCATTGTATGGATATACCATATTTTGTTTGCCTATTCATCAGCTGATGGACCTTTGGGTTGTTTTCACTTTTTGGCTATTATGCATAATGCTGCTATGAATATTCTTGTACAAGTTTTTGTGTGGACATGTGTTTTCATTTCTTCTGGATATAAACTTTGCAGTGGAAAGTGTTCTCCAAAGTGGCTGCATGTTTTATATTCCCACCAGCAATGTATGAGGACTCCACTTTCTCCACATCTTCACCAACACTTGTTATTTCTTATCTTTTTATGATAGCCATCCTAGTGGGTTTGAAGTGGTATCTCACTGTGGTTTTGGTCTGCATTTCCTAAATGCTAACAATGTTGAACATTTTTCATGTGCTTATTGGTCATTTTTGTATCTTCTTTGGTGAAATGTCTGTTTAAATTCTTTGCCCATATTTAATTGAGTTATTCATTTTGTATCTGTTGAGTTGTAAGAGTTTTTAAAATAAATCTGCATAGATTCCTTATCAGATATCTGATCTGTACACATTTTCTCCCGTTTTATAAGTTATCTTTTCATTTTCTTGATGGTGTCCTTTGAAGCACAAAAGTTTTTAATTTTGATGAAAAGCAGTTTATATTTCCTCTTCTTATTTTTGCTTTGGGTGTTGTAGCATGCATTATATTTTCAACACCTTTGTCAGTGAACAAAATTAGGTGTTGCCTCTGTTCACATAGAGCCATGTGGTGGGAGGCCAGAGAAGGTTTTAGAGGGAACTATGTAGAAACCAAGAGGTCAAGAACTGTGACTTAACACCGAGGGGAAGAAATAATCCATTCATGCTTACTGTTCATAGATGTCATTTTTAAAATACTTTGAATTTGATGAAATTCTCAGATTTCTGATACAAGGCAGAGTGTCACGTAACATGTTTATGTGTGTTTAGAGAGTACACACTTTAGGATCCTACAGCCTACCTTAGGCCATCTTTCTGGAGGTCAGTTATTACCTGGCTAAGCATAGAAGTGCTGACTGATAGAGGCTGCTAGTTGATAGAATGGTGGATAAGGTCATACAAGGACAAAGCTACCTAATCAGCTTGCACTGTGGTTAAGTCCTTATTATTTAGACCAAAGCCAACTGCAAACAACCTCTGTATTCAGAAAAATATACTGAGTTCAGGAGTCTCTTGAAGGCTTTGCAGATTCCCTCTGTCCACACCAAAGAGAAATGGCAACAGGAAAAAGAACACTTTCAACTTCAGCTTTTGCACTTGACCAAGCCCAGTTCTTACCTTTCCTTTTGTATTTTAAAGTCTTTTTTAGGTAAATGGATAACTTATCATGAGCACAGTGCAAAATGGTACGTAAAGTGTTCTTAAAATTATTGCTGGTACCAAATGTCAAACAGCAGGAATTGAAATTAAAGCAGACATGAAAGAGGCAATAAAGGTAAAATCAATAAAGTTGATTTCACAAAAGCCTGAGTTACACAGCTTTTAGGACGAGTCCAGGTTTTAGAGTAGACCGAACCCTGGAGATGGATTCTCCCATCGGTGTGCATGCCTCATTCCTATTGGCTTCAATGAGCCTTATCTGTTGGAAACAAGGGAAGATGGATTCTCCAGCTCTCCTTTCCTGTTCCTGGCTCCAGAGAACTTCACAAAGCACAAGGCACGCATTCGTTTTACATACTATTCAGATAAGGAATACCTGACTAAGAAAGTATTCGAAATTCTGATCAGTCTTTGTTCATATTGTTCAGGAGATCCAGTTAGTACGTAAAGTTATTCTCTGTGTTTGAGTGTCTTTATCCTAGGCTGTGCAGGTGTAAGAATTACCTCAAGGCAATCCGTAATGCAGATGATTTTGGCAACTAAGTGCAAAAAGGGATAAAATAGTGCTGCATAGGGCTTCCCTGGTGGCACAGTGGTTGAGAGTCCGCCTGCCAATGCAGGGGACATGGGTTCGTGCCCCGGTCCGGAAAGATCCCACATGCCACAGAGCGGCTGGGCCCGTGAGCCATGGCTGCTGAGCCTGTGCGTCTGGAGCCTGTGCTCCGCAATGGGTGAGGCCACAGCAGTGAGAGACCCGTGTACCGCAAAAAAAAAAAAAAAAAAAAAATCTTGGATAAATAATACGGATGATGAGAATTACCAGATAACGGTTACAGGGTTCATACAATCCTTGGCAACCTGGTGCTCTAGGATGCCAAGAGAGTTTGTGATTTGCTTGAATTAGCAGAATTACTGAAATATTTTATAGTTGGTTACCATAGAAAAGGGAAATGGTATCCTAAAATCTGGGATGGCCTATTAAGTATGAATGCATTGACTGTAATTTTGGATATTGTATGGTGTGCCTATTTATTTTTGTTTTTTTTGTTTGTTTGTTTTTTATTTTTGCGGTTCGCGGGCCTCTCACTGTTGTGGCCTCTCCCATTGTGGAGCACAGGCTCCGGACGTGCAGGCTCAGCGGCCATGGCTCACAGTCCCAGCCGCTCTGCGGCATGTGGGATCTTCCCGGACTGGGGCACGAACCCATGTCCCCTGCATCGGCAGGTGGACTCTCAACCACTGCGCCAACAGGGAAGCCTTGGTGTGCCTATTTAATACAGTAATTCCTCTTGCTTCTTTGACTGCTAGTTTAATTCAACAGTTGAAAATTGTGTCTCTGCCATGGAACATAGATACTGTGTTAATTGCTAAGTCATGAGAAGAACACTATCCTGGAAATATTTTCGGATGTGTGTAGAGTCCAGAGAGGGACACTTGGCTCAGGAAAGCAGGGTAAAGCATTAGCAAAGGCTTCAAGGGGCCGGGTGGATCCCAGCCTTAAAGCCTAAGGAAGGCTTAACCAGGAGGCAGGAGGGGTCTTCAAGGCCAGAAAAGCCACCTCAGTTATTATAAGTGCTGTATGTAACTTTTAGCTGAATAGTACTTTTGGAAGAAAGAAGAGAAGCAGATAATCGTTACTCTCTTTATTAAATCATATAGAAGCTCTCAGAAGTGGCTGCTACAGTCCATTTCCCAGCGTTTGCAGAGAAGCTTCCTGTGGGCCACTGGGTTCCTAGGGCTATAACTACACTGAACGTTAGGTAGTTACTTTCTCTGAAGCTGTGCTCTGGGACCATTTTTCCACTCCAAGCAGACTAGGTGGAGGGAAAAAACTACCTTCTCGGGAGAAAGGAGCCGAGCAGGCTGGCAACCGTTGTTCCAGTGGAAGGTGGCCATGAGGTTGGTGGGAGGAGACCACAGAGGGGTGGTGACCAGAAGTGGGCATGTGAGGGGGACTCAGAGGTGGGGGGAGGAGGGAGAGAGGGAGCAGAGATTCTTGGTCCTAAATGTCAAGTTTCAGAAAAGAGTGTTTGGAAAATAGGCATAAAATCGTATTAAACGATGACATAGACTTAATCTAATCTTTGTCCTGGGAGGAACTGGTGGAAGGTTTGAGCATCTTCTTCTTGGTCATCTTGGTCTGGTCAGGACCCTGTGTCCTGGGATGAGTCCCTGAGGTGAAGCGAGCATGTCAGAGGCACGGCTCGCCATCAGACGGTCTCCTCTCACCACGCTCGTCCACTCTGTTTGCCCTGCGTGCATCCCAGGGCCTTTCACTTCCCGTAGTTTCCCGTGTGTGGCAGTGTCCTATCCTCTTTGCTTAGCAAGGCTCTACTGTGTGGTCGGTCAGAATCCACATTCCAGGGAAAGGTGCAGCCAGATATCCACGTTTCTAAATATATGGATGCTTGGCGCTAAATAAATTGGGTAAATCATTTTGCTGCTTGTTTGCTGAATCCTCTGGCAAACATACACCTGTTTTATTCTTTACTAGTTACCACCTGAAGAAAAGTCTATCGATCTATACCTATACCTCTCTCTCTATCTCCCCCTATTTATCTATATTTTTTGTGTGTGTGTGTGTATAAAATCACTTCTACTTTTAGTAAAATATGGAATCACTAAAGGTTTGATTTGTAACTTTCCAAAGCAGTCCATTTTGTATAGAAAGTACTCCCAGATGCCAAAGACGAGGGGTGTGCTGGCTTACTGACCCCCTCTCGCCCCTCCCCCTTTTCCTTCTCAGTCCTGCTCTGTGTGCAGGAGACTGACCATGCTGGCTCCGCCCCCTGGGAACTCCCTGCTGGGTGCCTTCTGATTGGGCTTAGTTAATGGGAAACACGGCAGAAGCCTGGGGGTGGTGGAGGAAAAAGGAGGCGGAGCATCCATCTCCTTCTTCAGCCACACTCTCTGGAGGGTGCTGACCCTCTGGACAGTGCCCCCTTCTCAGCGCCAGGTCTCACGGGGCTCCTGAAGACAGCCACACCCCCCACACACACACATCCCGTCCTCAGGAGGCAACAGCTTCCCTCTTGATGACCTCCAGGTGCCCAAGCTTTCATAGCCCTTCTTGGTTTTCTCAATGCCTCAACACCTCTGAAAATAAAATCCATTAGAGTCTCTTGAACCAGCTGATTTGGATTCTGTTGCCCGCCAGGATCCTGACTGATATAAGGGAGGAGTTTTCCAAAAGCATACTTTCTGAGCTTTCAGAAGAGAATCACTTGTTATGTTTTTTAATAAATAAATAAATAAATAAATAAATGAATGAATAAATAAATTTATTTTTGGCTGTGTTGGGTCTCCGTTGTTGTGCCCAGGCTTTCTTTTACTTGCAGAGAGCAGGGACTACTCTTTGTTGCGTGGGATTCTCATTGTGGTGGCTACTGTTGTTGCGAAGCCCTGGCTCTAGGCGCGTGGACTTCAGTAGCTGTGATGCGTGGGTGCAGTAGCTGTGGCTCACGGGCTCTAGAGCGCAGGCTCAGTAGTTGTGGCACACGGGCTTAGTGGCTCTGCGGCATGTGGGATCTTCCCGGTCCAGGGCTCGAACCCATGTCCCCTGCATTGGCAGGCGGGTTCTTAACCACTGCGCCACCAGGGAAGCCCCACTTGTCGTGCTTTTAACCATGGGGGAGCTCTGATTTTCCCTTGGAGACGGCTGGGACAGACTGTTGTCTGTCCCAGTGTGAGGAGTGCTGGAAAGAGCGTGGGAGGAGTCCTTCTGTAGCCTCTGGACACAAGAGCGCGGGAGCTGAGTGCAGTCCTTTGAAAGCTACGAAGCTTTTAGGCGCGACCCCGATGTCCCGCCTCCAGGGCTGCTTCCCATCACACGGCCTATCCTATTCTCTTCTGCCCCCTTCCATCTGCTGCTCTTTATGATTCTGTGTTTTCATTTGTCATTAATTAATGTTTAGATTCTTAGTTTTGTTTAAATTAACTATGAACATCCTGGTGGTGGGTGTTTGTGGTTGGATGACGGGGTTTGGATGTATCTGGTGGACATTTCTGTTGGTTCACCCTTCTGCTCACATATTCACGACTTGACCCTGGGACTTCAGGGCCCAGAGGAAGCTGCATGGCCTCCGGGGGTTTCATTTCCTTGTTGATGAAATCATAAAGTAACATCTACCAAGCCTTCCTCACCAGGATAACTAAAAACATAATGAAAAAACATGGGAGCATTTTTTAAATCAATAGGAACAATTTTATTACTATGAGCCTCCGTGGGTTTCAGTTTCCTCTTCTATAAAATAGGAAATACTGGAATGGGACTGAATGGTGTTTAGAGGCTAATTCAAACTTCAAAAGTTTTTGTTTCTAAGAATTCATATGGAGCCTTAAAGCCAAATGAAAAAAGAAGATTTGTGTCCTACATTTTGAAGACAGCTTTGCCCAAGACTAAGACTAGATTTAACACACATCTTATACTGGCAATGCACAGAAGAGGTAGCTCTTGGAAAAGATGAGAAACAACTCTAAATAAAAGGTATTAGAGCGATGAGTCTGAGTATTATTATTTTCCCTGTCAAGTGAGTTTGTAAGGTTCACAAGATTTCTAAGTTACCTAATTTGGACAAACCTCTCAAAATCATATATGGCATAGCAGTGTTTTGAATCAGTTAAATAGTAGTTTTTCATTTTAGAGTATCAAATACTTGATGCTATGGACTGAATTGTGTACCCCCAAAACATATATTGAAGCCCTAACCCCCAATGTAATGTGTGTGGAGATTATCTAAGAGGTAAGTAAGGTTGAGTGAAATCATAAGAGTGGGGCTGTAGTCCAGTAGGGCCGTGGCTCTTTCCACGAATGTACATTGAGGAAAGGCCAGTGAGGATACAGCAAGAAGGTGGCCGCCTACAAGCTAAGGAGAGAGCCCTCACCAGAACCTGACCATGTTGGCACCACGATCTTGGACTTCCAGCCTCCAGAATTGTGGGAAAATAAATTTCTGTTGTTTAAGCCACCCAGCATATGGTATTTTGTTCTGGTAGCCCAAGCTGACTCATACACTTGAACCAGCTTTAATTGTGACTATCATAGAGTACGGACAACTGGTAACCATAATGAAATTCTTTAGGTCTAAGGAAGGAAGATAATTAAGCATGGCCAAAAAAGATAAAGCACTATGTTTTAGAGAGTTTAAATAAAAATATAACTTTTCATACCTTACTTAACATGGTCCTTCATAAGAAGCATCGTCATTGACTGTGCTCATTGTGGAAAAATCTGTTAAATTTTGTGAACAAGTAGAATTTTGAGATAGTGATTTTATAAGGCAAAATAAAGATAATTTTTCTGTTAACCTAGCATTGGTCATTTTACAACATTAATTCTGACATCTACTCATAAAAAACCATATGTATGGCACATGGCATCCTCTATAGGGAGCTGGATGACCTCATTTCTAGTCCTGTCTTGACAAGTAGCTGGCTCTGTGACTTTGAATAAGTCATTTTATCTCTCAGTGTCCTCATCTGTTTTTTTTTTTTTTTTGCGGTATGTGGGCCTCTCACTGTTGTGGCCTCTCCCATTGTGGAGCACAGGCTCCGGATGTACAGGCTCAGCGGCCATGGCTCACGGGCCCAGCCGCTCCGCGGCATGTGGGATCTTCCCGGACCGGGGCACGAACCCGTGTCCCCTGCATCAGCAGGCGGACTCTCAACCACTGCGCCACCAGGGAAGCCCCTCATCTGTTTTTAAAGAAGGAGAATGGTGCTAGAATAGTGTCTGTGATCCCTTTGAACTCTTACACTTTATAGATGTGTTTGCCAATGTGTTGTAAGTTTGCTAAACTTTCATTTATTAGTCTGAAAATTCTATGTAGTCTGTTAGAGAATGCTGCTAAAACAGCACTATTAAATCTTTTAATGATAGGCAAATAAACTTACTATACTCTTAATTTTTCAGTGTGGTCTTTTCATTCTCCCCAGTGTAGAAAATAAAATACTGTGATTTTTAAATAACAAGACAAATAAAATGAACAAAATATGTGTGTTATAAAAACCCAGATTCTCTTTCATAACATTTTATGCAAATAGGCCATTTAAAAACTTGTTATACTAGCAAAAGTACACTAGGTGGAAGCAAAGAGTAAGATAAGAAAAGTCAGAAAATGATATTTCCTGTGGTGAATGAACCATACTTTTCTGGATAGTAAAGGTCATTAAAATTATAGGTTACATTCCTTTTGAAAAGACACTAATTAGAGAAGAAAACAGCAAATAACACTGCCTATTAAAAGCATTGAAATGATACTAAAATGGACCACTGTTTAAACCTAATCTTTACCCTCCTTCTTATAGACTTTTGCTGGTATCATGAGAAATCAAATATTGTATCATTTCTCTCAATTTCTTGGATCTGATCAATCTGTTTGTATAATACAATAACCAAGCATATGGTGCTGTTCATAGACCTCTTTCTTCAAAAGCTTACAGGGGTAAAATATGACAAATTGAAAAACTTGTTTAAAACATGTACTATTTTGAGCTCAGCGATGTGAAATTTACATTATTGAATATAATTTTACATGTCACTTCTTTTAAAATTGTATTTCTTTTCCTTCCTTTCAAAATTAATTGGGTCTTTCACAGACATAGAAAACAAACTTATGATTATCAAAGGGTTGGGGGAGATAAATTAGGAGTTTGGGATTAATATATACACACTACTATATATAAAATAGATAAACAACAAGGACTTACTGTATAGCACAGGGAACTATTCTCAGTATCTTGTAATAACCTATAATGGAAAATAATCTGAAGGTGAATATATATATTGGGTTGGCCAAAAAGTTCGTTTGGGTTTTTCTGTAAGGTGTGTATATAACTAAAATCACTTTTCTGTACACTTGAAACTAACACAACATTGCAAGCTAACTATACTTCAATAAAAAAAATTAATTGGGTCTTATAATTCAGTTCTCAAATGTGAAATGATGTGATTTCCATGTCTAGGCTTATAACAATTCACAAGTCACTTTATTACCATAGACTTTATGCGAAGTGAATTGCTTAGCGTGACTCTTGAAATGCACTGCATAGAGAAGGAAAAGACCTTTTATTCTAGAAAGGCATTTTGAAGTTGTTAGTGTAGGTGGTAAATCACAAGGGATACACTCTGTGCAACGATAATTCCTATACGGTGTTTTAGACAGAATCCATTGTTAGATCCGAGATGGCACCAGGGCTTGAGAAACACCTGACGATAAATGCGAGGTGCAGGAAATGGTGGTGAAGCTGAGGCTGAGGAAGTCTGGGCACTGAGAGAATGCTTTGAGTCACCATCAGTAAAAGCAGCCCTTTACATCCTTTGTAATCTTAGGGGCGATCTTTTAACCTTTACTGGGGAGCAGACTTCTGACGTCGAAACTATGAAGATGAGATCAGACAGTCTGTATGCTGCAGTGGTCACTTGGGAAGATTCTATGATTCGTTGCACTAAGGCCAAGCTCGAATGAATTAGGCCTCCTGCATTAGAATTTCTGTTCTTAGCTTTGCTTATTTCCCGCCTTGGCCCAGACAAATAAGAACAGAAAATCAATGATATATATGCAGAGGTATGGGCCATCTCTATGTTCTTTGGCTAATGCTGTCACTAACTGCCTGCAGAACTGGAAAATGAGATTTTCTTCTCTCACCCACACTCCCCACAATGTTGACACAGGACCTAAGGGAATCGACCACCATGATCTGTATGTGTGTTTGGGGTGACAGCAGCATCAGGTACTGGGCGTGTAAACATGTACCATGCCACATCTGCATAGCGAAGATATCAATGACTTAAGAAAGCAGTGTAGAAGATTAAACAAAAGATGCAAATGTTCACTAACACGCCCTGGCTGTTAAAGGGAGAATTTCTGGCCAGAGTTGTCAAACACCTCTGAAAAAAAGTATGTTTCCATAGGAAAATGTCATCCCCACAACGTATTCATGTCTTCCAGGTGTAAAATGTCATCTAACCTGTTCATCAGCAAGAACAGTAAGAGAAAAAGAAGGAAAATATAATGTCAGATGGGAGAAAATGAGCACATTTTACCCACGCTGGGCAGTAGATAAATCAGAGAATTTTTCCATGAAATAATTAGACTAATTTTACTGGCCTGGATAAAATAGAAGTTGAAATACTTTTCACTTGGTATCAACTACTTTCACATATTTCTAGCATCTCTGTCATTGTGCTTTATCCACATGGATCATCCCACCAGAATGGGCATGTCAACAGGTACATAATTCTTTCAAAGTTCCCCTTAGCTGTCACCTTTTAACATGTCTAGTTACATTCTGTGGAAATTGGGAATTAATCTAGTCAATCATATTCTTAGCTTTCAAAAACTCCAGAAAAAAGTCATAGAATGAAAGAATCCTCACCACATGCTATGACAACCTGTATAAAGAGAACAATTGGATTTTTCTTCTTAGAGTGTAATGGCCTCACAGAAAGGCCTTTAACATTTTTATTTTCTGTGCAGTTGGCATACGGGATGTAAAAGTTAAGTATTAACACCACCTGGGACTTTCCCAAAGTCTATGTTGGGCTCAGCACGTTTTACACCTCGTCCCTGAAAGCTGAGGCATCTAAGGACACACTTCATGGAGGGTTACCCTTTCTCCATGATATGAAGACGGATGGACAGGGTAAGAGGCTTATGAAGGATTAACAGGACTGGAATTAGTATGAAAACGTGGCTCACATTTTGACAGCCCAGAAACTAAATCACAGCATTTTGGGTGAGCGTTGATGCCCAGGACAGTGACAACTTCCTAGTAACATCACGGGTATCATGAGTACCTAGTGGTACTGCTGCTGGTAATACTTCTAGAGACCTTGGGTACTTAAAACATTAGCAATGTGTAGAGACTGACAGTGACAATAGCAACCTACACTTGGGCAGAGGCTGTACCTTATACTTTGTAATTAAACTATTATATAATACTTAGCTCAGTACTAAACAGAAATAAGATTTCAATAAATATTTGTGTATTTGCTAAAACATCTTTTTTTTTTTTTTTTTTTTTTTTTTGCGGTACGTGGGCCTCTCACTGTTGTGGCCTCTCCCGCTGTGGAGCACAGGCTCCAGATGTGCAGGCTCAGCGGCCATGGCTCATTGGCCCAGCCACTCTGCGGCATGTGGGAACTTCCCGGACCGGGGCACGAACCCGTGTCCCCTGCATCGGCAGGCAGACTCTCAATCACTGCGCCACCAGGGAAGCCCAAAACATCTTTTGAAATAAATATTAGCTCACTTCATTTCACAGAAGCTCTCTGAGAAAGATTGGATGGGTGTCATTATGTGCATTTGGCTGTGAAAAAGATGAAGACCAATATAATAGTGAGGGATTGTGGAGTCAAGTGACTTGGGTTCTTAGCTTGGCTCTGACTTAACTAGCTGTGTGATGCTGTGAAGCTTACCTGAACTCTCTGAGTCTCAGTTTTCTTAACAGAGAAGTAGGGATATTAACACCAAAGAGTTATTGTTAGGAATAAACGCGCTTATGCACACAGTGCATCTGGCCCAGTGTTTCTGATGTGGGTACTGCACTTGATGAGAGACAGAAATGACATGAGAGCTCAGGCCTGCTGACGTTGGGTCATATGCTCTTTGCATTAAGTCAGATTTAAGACAACCATCTACCAGCAAGTATATCGTGAGCCATGACCCAATCACCTGACAGACAGGCTTGGAAGATTTGTTATTACTTTGCCTGATGGAAGCTTAAAGTCACGATCATAAAACAGTTAGTGATTCTGCTGATGTGGAAACAATGTCGCTTGAATTGAGATGGATTTTCCTCTTAAGTTTTTTCCCTTGCAGGCTGAGTGTGGTCCCCCTGAGTCTTCTGAGGTGACATTTCTTAGATATCACTTCAGCTCAACAGTCTACATCCCTCCTGTGGCCAGAAATGCCCAGTAGATTCTTAACTTTAATTCTGACATATTTTCGACATCTCACAACTGAAACCGGTTGCTGCAGAATCTCTGGCACAAGAGAGCATTAAGCAGAAGCTAGAAGTAGAAGCTAGGCTTCGTGGTAGATGCCATGCTGGAGCCACTGCAAACCCCTCACTGGGGGTAGGATGTCTGTTAGGTCATGTGCAGGTAGTGGTGAAGATATCATTTTTTTCTAGTTGTGATTGTTCCAGGTCATCTCCGTGCATGAATTTAAATGAAAACATATGAATTGTGGCGGTTATAATAAACTGCCTGGACTTTTGTTCTTTTGATGCTCAGACTGGTTTCTCTATTCTGGATTGAAGTGTCACACATTTGCCGCTGATTTTAGGAAAACAGCATGGCACAATGGAAAAAGCACAGGTCTCTGATTAGGTGCATCACTTACCCCCTCTGTGTCTTTTTCTCAACTGCATAATGGGGAAAATAAGAATACAGAGGTTGAGAAGATCAATTTGTGTTGATGTGTATGAAATGCTTTGAAAATTTAAAGTGTCAGGCAATACTGGTTCGTAAAATAACTTTCATTACTAGTAGAAAGGGGAGGCCCATGTTGACGGCTTGGTTGATGGACCCCATGCCTCTCCCTCAGTGTTGACTGTCCACAGCATGAGGTTCATGCCCATATAATACCTCCCAACTTCACTCTCCACTTTGCTCAGGACTACATTAGAAAGTAAGCTCCATGAGGGCAGGAGTTTTTGTATGTTTGGTTCACAGAGGTTTCTGAAGCGCCTATGGCAGTACCAGAGAGACAACTTGTGCAATTGTTTGTCAAATTACTGAATGATGTAAAGCAGGGAGGCACAGGTATCTGCTTTTGCTCGCCTTTCAGCTGAGTGTATGTGTGTAGAAGGGAACTGAGGAGAGCTCGGCAGTAAGTATACATCTTATGTATATTCCACATCACCTTAAATGGTAAACATTTACCTCCTAATTTCCAGTTTGGGGTCAGGTAGTATCTGCTTAAGGACACATTTCCTCCTGACATTCCAACTCAAGTCACAATTCAAATCCCACTGGCTCAGAGTTTTCCTGGATCAACACATTAGTGCCTTCAGCTTAATGATACCTCACCAAACTCCAAGGGTCTTAGAGAGATACACAAACCCACCAAGGAGGCCAGCACATTCAAGGAATCACTAATGGGATTCAAGAGAGAGTGTTGACAATAAAATCAGTCTTTAAACGAAGAGTTTCTTACGTCGGAGCTAAATCCAGACAGAGAAGCAGGGAACGGCTTTATGATTTATACAAATCTACAAGTACCTCAGTACTTATTTGAGGCTGGCTGAAACATTGAATATCCAATTTCTATTGAGTCCTGGAAAGATGTTACCTGGATGTACTAGGCAAGCAGGCAGGGTCAAATGGGATCCAGGAGCTTGTCATCAATGATGTTTACTGATCTGTTATTTAAGGGATTTTAATGAAAATGAAGTCCGATGAAGTGAACTGTTTGTGATCTGATTTCACTGCATGAAGCTAAACCCTGCTCTACTAAACCAAAGCCCAGGGAATCTAACAAAAAAAGTGAATAGGTGGTGATTGCAGACTGTGGGGAGATGCAGTCTGCAGGCCTGTGTCGGCTGCTAATTGAGCTGGAGCTCATGATTTTCACTCGCTGCTGCCACACTCAATGCTGTTGTGTCCCTAGGAGAGAAAGCCACGGACGGAACTCTCTCTGCTTAGATCAGAAAGTAGATCTAAAGGCTGGACTTATCGAAAGGGATGGGTATCCCTCTAATCTTGTAGAATCATTTACTTCTCCGGGTTACTGAACCTAAGATTTTGTACAAATAAATTCTGGATGATTTTAGCACGCATGACTTGGAATCCTAAAATCACAGACTGCAGCAGGGTGACACTCTCTCAACTGCTTGGAGAGGAAGAGAGTTCTGTCATCTGCTATTACTATTAAGTTTTTTCTCTGTTTAATATTTTATCAAAGTAGCACGTGCATAGGGTAAAAATTTAAGTAGATTAGAAGGACTTATAATGAAAGATAGCAGTCCCTCACTCATCGTTTCCCACCCTCTTGCTCATTTCCCACAGAAAGCAGCTTGTTCTGCTGTTTATAGTTCATCTGGTCTTTTTCTCCCATCGTATGAATATAAGGTTTTTTCTTGATTAATCACATGCAGACGTGACCTGTTATTTCTCTACAGAGAATTAGGGTTTAGTTAATTTAAACTACTCTCTTCCAATATTTGTGCCTTGTTCTTGACTTACCCTATGTTATCTTTATACCATTACATTATTCACCCAAACCTATGTTTCTTTACATATCTAATTTACCCAGTATCTCACCTTCCTGCTCTGTTAGATTAAAATACTAGCGCCCTGCCCCACTTGCTTTCCTCCATGCTCACAGCCATCTCCTGTCTCCAGTTAGTTCCACCTTGACTTTAAAAGTGTCAAGGTTGATCCTATTACATTCTGTTTTGTAACCATGTTTCAGTTTTATATGTTTTACTGAGAGGCAACTTCTAAAAATTGGACACCAATAGGCCCTCATTACATCACTATTCAAATGTGTTCCCTGCACAGATTAGCAGTGTGCTAGGATTCGAGTTGTCAATGGAGGACCAGTGCCACAACCTCTGTTCAAACTAACATATCAAAGGGGTCTTCATGACCCAAAGCAACAAATAGATTGATTTCTAAATAATTGTTTAGATCTTATTATCAAAGCAATGCTCCTTCAGACAAAGCATGTGAAAAAGAAAAGTGTAAAGGATTTAAAAAATTAAAAAAAATTCCACTTGATAAAGGTATATCAAGGGCTTCCCTGGTGGCTCAGTGGTTAAGAATCCACCTGCCAGTGCAGAGGACACGAGTTCAAGCCCTGGTCCGGGAAGATCCTACATGCCGTGGAGCAACTAAGCCTGTGTGCCACAACTAGTAAGCCTGTGCTCTAGAGCCCATGAGCCACAACTACTGAGCCCGCGCACCTACAGCTCATGCTCTGCAACAAGAGAAGACACCGCAATAAGAAGCCTGTGCACCGCAACGAAAAGTAACCCCTGCTCACCGCAACTAGAGAAAGCCCATGCACAGCAATGGAGACCCAATGCAGCCAAAAATAAATAAATAAGTGAATTTATAAAAGAAATATATCAAAATCTTAACATGAGTTATTTATCAATCTGATTTTTTTTTCTCCACTGAAATAGTAGGTGAATGAATCACACTGGTCACTCCAATTCAGCTTCAGAGCTCAACAGGGAAATGGTGGGTGTTCCCAGTTATTACAGGTGCACCTTAAAGAGGCTACTTTCCCAAAGCCTGCAACCCACCCCTTTATCCTATTCCATATGCTATTGACTGAGTCCCTAAGCACCTTTGATCATATCAACAGTTCTTCATGTCTTCATCAAATTTCTTCCCCTTTCTTGCTGTCTTAGAGAAAGAGTGTTCATCCTTTGCCTTGCCAGGCATTACCAAGAGTATTCTGCTAGCTGCTTATATTTGAGGAGTGAAAGGGTGGCCTTTAATCATTCACCTGAAGCAACAAATATAACTGGGTTGCTCGAGATCAGTCTCGTTAAGGAGCCCTTAACAAGATCACTGCCAGTGTTACACTGGTGCTTTCCACCCTGTCTCTTCTTTGAAGAAATCTGCTTCACCAGCTTCCTAACCTCTCATCCCTGTGCCACCCTATCCTTCTGCTTTCTGTGGTCTCCCCTATAAACTTACTTCCTTGAGAGTCACAAATAGATTCTTGAGACGCAGGAGTAATAGCCCTGTCCATCTCTTTTCCCCACTCACTGCTCTGCAACTTCTTCCTCACCTTCCTGTCTGTCCCTTTGTTTCTGACTCTTTGCTTTTCTAGGTCTCCTATGGTCTTAGTCAGCTCAGGCTGCTATTGCAAAACACCACACACTGGGTGACTAAAACAACAGATATTTATTTATCATAGTTCTGGAGGCTGGCAAGTCTGAGGTCAAGGTGCTGGCAGAGTCAAGTGTCCTGGTTTGTAGATGGCCACCCTCTTGCTGTGTCTTCCTGTGGTGAAGAGCTATGTTACTTCTCATTTTATCAAGCTATGATATACCACTCACAAGAACCCCACCCTCACGACCTGATTATCTTCCAAAGTCCCTACCTCCAAGTACTATTGAAACGGAGCAGGACCCTATGGTCTTTGCCCCCCACCTCCCATGTCCTCTGCCTGTCTTTTGTCTGTGGAAAAATTTAGCCAAAGAATAAGTTTAATCAGAGAAGTGTGAAAATGCAGAAATAAAGGAAAACAGTCAAAAGAGACCAAATAATATTAGTTTAGTCATTAAGCAAAGTCAAGGACCTTTAGTTCCTTCTCAAGGGCTATAGCTAATATTCTGAGCCGTATCCTGTGAGCTGTCTTGTAGATACTGAAACCTCCACCAAGTAGAAGAAGTTAACTACATGATGACCAGACTGTAGCCATGACATAAGCTGTCACAATTCTAAGAACTGGCCTTAAGGAAATGGGAACAAACTGACCCTGGAACTGAAGATTAACTGTACTTTTTTTTTTTTTTTTTTTTTTTTTTTTTTTGCGGTACGCGGGCCTCTCACCGCTGTGGTCTCTCCCGTTGCGGAGCACAGGCTCCGGATGCGCAGGCTCAGCGGCCATGGCTCACGGGCCCAGCCGCTCCGCGGCATATGGGATCCTCCCAGACCGGGGCACGAACCCGTATCCCCTGCATCGGCAGGCGGACTCTCAACCACTGCGCCACCAGGGAGGCCCTAACTGTACTTAAAACAATCAAGATGATGCTGGTCAGACCACCAATGACCAATTTCAAGATGACTGTCAGAGCTGACTGTACCATTTCTGCATGCAGCCCCCTACCTCTGTCTATAAAAGCTCTTGCCCCTGATTTTTTGGGGCGGTGGGGACTTGGCCTTTTGACAAGTACCTTCCCTCCCCCTCCTGGATGCCAGCATCCAACATAAAGCAAACTTTCCTTTCCACCAACCTGGCCTCTTTATTGTCTTTTGAGTGGTGAGCAGCTGGAGCCCACTTTTGGTTACAGTTCTTGGCATCCAACATGGGGTGGTTTCTGCACTCTTGTGATATCTGGGTCCTCTGGGTTTTCCAGAGTAGAGTCATAGCCATGACAATGCACTGGGATGGCTGTGATAAGCCTGCTGCTCGTAGCTACCTGGCCCTGAGAAGGGGATTTTGGGAGACGTTCCTAGCAGCTGCCGAAACCATTTGTTTTGGGGATCCTCCCTGTTTCTCCCTGGCTCAGCACCAGCTGCCAACTTAAGCTTTTCCTTGGTGGAATGGAAAAATGCATCTGGATGAGCCGACAAGCTTCAAGACCAAGTAAGTCCACCAGTGTGCACCCGGGAAAATATCTCTTTTGAGCATGAAATGCTCCTTGGGCATTTTTCCAATCAGTTCTTATGTCTGTCTGCCATTGAGGACCATTGTCAGCATGAAGTGCTATTTGGGCATTTTTGCCAATTGGTTCTGAAGTCTTTCTACCGTTGAGGACTGTGTTGGAGAGGTGTTTGTTTGGGACTCCATATTGGTAATCCTCTCACAGGATTTGTGACAGTTCTGTCTTCTGGTGTGTGAATATGTATTCCATTTGTGTGATTGGTATTCTTGTTGCCTTTTGTAAAATGGGAAATTCAGTTTCAATTCATTAAGAAAAATTTAAGCTATAAAACTATGATTAAAGAAAAAGAAAGTTTTTTTTTTTTTTTTTTTTGGACAATGTATGGCAACAATATTCTTTAGACTCTGGAGAAAATTGGTTAAGATGAAACTCTTTGGAAACTCCAAATCTGATTCTTTTTGCATATGCATTTAGAGAAAGCTAGTTAGATAAAATACTGTTTTCAGAATTCTGACCCTGAGAGAACAAAAATACGCATAGGAAAAAGCTCAAAGTTAACTCTTATCATGCCCTTGAAATACAAACACAGCCCACTTTGCCTGGGACTTCAGCCTTGGATTAATTAGTAAAAAATTCAAGCCAAGGGGTAGGGGGAAGGAGGAAAGAAAAAGAAGCCTTTTAAAATCAAGTGTGTAAATTTGACTATTCTTACTGTTATTCATAAACTGACAAGTTTACTTGTAATGCCTAATTCATGAAGTGTAAAAAGATGAAAAAATGAGATCTCTGTTTGTCTGGATGTTTGTATGTCTCAATATGTGTCTTTGTCTTTGGATAATATTGCTGAGGTTAATTTGTAGAGGAGCTCTATTTAATTGGCTTAAAAACATAAGTGCTTACAAATCAAACAAATCTAAATTTACCTACTTTTGTCTTCTTGCAAGAACAAGAGGGAAACTAAAGATGTTGGGTTTATTAAACACACATCTTGTACTACATTAAGAAAAAATTGTGCTATGAGAAAAATGTATGTTTTTAGAGGTTATGGAATATGTTTTTAACTTTGTCAATCAGAAAATACTGATATAACAAACAGCTCAATTACTGGTTTCTTGGTTTTGTTAAGGTTTTCAAGGGTTAAAAATTGTAATATGTAAAAATGATAAAGGAAGCATTTTGATGTGTAAAGCAAGTAAGTAATGTGTTGTTGGTGAAGAGAAAGTGTAAAGAATGGAGATATTTTTGTTGAGGGAAAATGATAATAATATTGTCCTACAGTTGGTTGTTTCTGGATAGGAAAAAAAGGGACAAATTTGTATGGATCCAGAAAGTGATAAAAGGTTTGTGAAAAAGGAACTTTGAGAAAATAATTTTGTACATTGTTAGGATTAAGGTTAGACTGAACTGAATTAGGTAAATGAATTTTGTAATCAACAGTAAACTGATGCAAGGCTGAATTTGTTTTTTTCTCTCTCTGTTAAGAAAACAAAGTTCTCCTGGAATATTGATCTGATTTTGAAAACAGAATTCTAAGGAAAGTTATCATTTTGCTTCTAACCACACTTTTGTTTTTTTAACATCTTTATTGGAGTATTATTGCTTTACAATGGTGTGTTAGCTTCTGCTGTATAACAAAGTGAGTCAGCTATATATCTCCATATCTCCTCCCTCTTGCATCTCCCTCCCATACCCCCTAGCCTACCCTTCTAGGTGGATACAAAGCACCGAGCTGATCTCCCTGTGCTATGTGGCTTCTTCCCACTAGCTATCTATTTTACATTTGGTAGTGTATATATGTCTATGCCACTCTATCACTTTGTCCCAGATTACCCTTCCCCCTCCCTGTGTCCTCAAGTCCATTCTCTATGTCTGTGTCTTTACTCCTGTCCTGCCCCTAGTCTAATCATACTTTTGACCCCAATGTTCAGGATGGAAATAATTGTTTAATAAAGCTGTCACAGCATATAAGTACTAATGATCTGTATCACTGCTGGCTTTAAGTTTACTGCTTAAAGCACATGTACAATGTTTGTGTGACAATTAGGTGTAAGTGATAAAATGTATGGCCTATAAAGCATTTCCCCGTTAACATACCTCAGCCTGTTCATGATATCTGATTAGTTTTCCCCCAACATGGACAACTAGGCCAAAGAGAGAGAGAGAGAGAGAGAGAGAGAGAGAGAGAGAGAGAGAGAGAGAGACCTTGTACCGAGGGACATGAATGGACCCAGAGCAGGCAACTGAGCCACTCTGGCAATGCTGGAAAATATACTGATTATCAATGCTTTCTATGGAAAGATTTGCAATTAAAAGGGCAAAATGATAGAAAATTTCACATATTGAGGTATGGAGAAGTCATTCTGGTTTATACATAATTTAACTTGAATTTTAGGCTAACCAAAACTGCCTGTTTGTGGCCTATTAAACATGCATTGTACATCTGCTTTAATCATTAAAAAATACATTCTGGGAATAATACATTTTGATTATTATCTTCCTTGTAATACATCTACTAGTTTTCAAACGTTTGTCCAAGTACTATGATAAAGTAATCAAAGAGAGAGGTAATGTTTCCATAATACAAAATATTGATGCTAAGCTTGGAACTCGAGCTTATTTCCAATTCTGTGTCCATTCCCCAAATTAGGCAGCACTGTGTCCCACTTCAGCAGGAAGTAGCCAAGAGCTGTTGTCACCCCATTCCCTCAAAGAGTTGGGGAAAATTAGAATAGAAATGGAACTAAAACCAAGTTCCTCTGCCAAGTTTATGATTAACCTCTCTATCCAAAACTTTATTCCCTTTCTTGTTCTATACCTGTCTCTCCTCAAGATTCTTTTCCCAAAAAAAGGGGAGATTGAGACAGAGCAGGCCCCTGTGGTCCTTGCCCCCGGCCATGTCCTCTGCCTGCCTTTTGTCTTTGGAAAAACTTGAGCCAAAGAATAAGTTTAATCAGAGAAGTGTGAAAATGGAGAAAAAAAAGGAAAACAGCCAAAGGAGACCAAATAATGATAGTTTAGTCATTAAGCATAATCAGAGACATTTGCTTCCTTCTCAAGAGCTATAGATAATATTTTGAGCCATATCCTGTGAGCTGGCTTATAGATATTGAAACCCCCACCAGGTGGAAGAAGTTAACTACATGATGACCAGACTGTAGCGATGACATAAGCTGCCACAAATCCAAGAATTGGCCTTAAGGTAATGGGAACAAACTGACCTTGGAACTGAAGATTGACTGTACTTAAAACAATCAAGATGATGCTGGTCAGATCACCAATGACCAAATTTCAAGATGACTGTCAGAGCTGACTGTACTCTTTCTGCATGTAACCCTCTCCCTCCATCTATAAAAGCTCTTGTTCCTGATTGTCAGGGGAACGGGGGAGTCGGCCTTTTGACAGGTGTCTGCCCTCCCTCCCAGTTGTTGGCATCCAAAATAAAACAAGCTTTCCTTTCCACCAGCCTGGCCTCTTTATTAGATTTTGAGTGGTGAGCGGCTGGACCCCACTTTCGGTTACACTGTCACATTGGGCTTACAGTTTGGGGGACACATTTTGTTCATAACACCTACCTCTGATGGCCTCCTTCGTCTTTTCTACTCCTTTTTAATTGCTCTACTACTCACTCTGCTCCCTTCCCACAACAGCAGAGGTAACTTTTCTACAAAATGCCTGCTTGCTCTACATGCTTCTCTTTTTGTTTCCTTTCAGTGATTGTGTGGTTCAACATTAAGCTCTACATAGTTGACCCCACATCTGTGAGTTAGCCCTGACTATTGTTAACATTTACACCTGTTTCTGGATATCCTCCTTTGGAGTTTTTTTTTTTTTTTTTTTTTTTTTGCGGTATGCAGGCATCTCACTGTTGTGGCCTCTCCCGTTGTGGAACACAGGCTCCGGATGCACAGGCTCAGTGGCCATGGCTCACGGGCCCAGCTGCTCCGCAGCATGTGGGAGCTTCCCGGACCGGGACACGAACCCGTGTCCCCTGCATCGGCAGGTGGGCTCTCAACCACTGTGCCACCAGGGAAGCCCTGGATGTTCTTTTGACTGCTGAAGACACAATGACCCAAACTGCACTCATCCTCTTGCCTCTTCCTCCTGCAGTTATTCCAGCCTTCTGGTGACCTGGTTCAAAACTCACTAATCATTCTTTAACCTTCCCTTGCTCCCTGACTTCAGTGAATTCTTCAGTCCTGTTCTTTCTGTCTCATAATATCTGATGTTCTTTCTCCTCCTCTCTCTGCCCACTGCTGCTATGTTTTCTTAGTTCTGATTCTAGGAAAAATTCTAGGATAAAGGGTACAATACTCTGTGTGAAGACTTGAGAGAGAGACACACTGCGTCATACTGTGATATAATGAGCTGTCTCATCTTAATCATTTTATTAACATGTACCTGCTCTTTCCCTGAGCTCCTCTGGAAGCATAGTTCCACATTTTTCCTTACTCAGAAATATACATTTCCCTTATCATCTCCCTTATCATCTAATTAATAAAACCCAAACGTCTAGATTAGTGTTTATATCTATATTTAAACCTTATATTCTGCTACATATGCAACAGAAATAATTTTTCAGTAGTTTGTCTGGCTTTCCCCTCCCAACTCCTCACCCAGAATGGAAGTGGCTGAAGCTGGAACTTGGCTGCCTGTGCTTTGCTCTATTTCCGGTGCTGAGTAAAGAACCTGACACATAGTGGCTCTCAATATTTGGGGAACAAATAAATGAATGAGTGAATGGATGGATGGATAGTACTGTCCTCACCTTATGCTTTCTGGCCTCTGTTCCTTTCAGGACAGCAGTCATATTTATTGAGTACTTACTGTTATGGACTGAATTGTGTTGCCCCTAAATTTATATGTTGGAACACTAACCCCCAGTACCTCAGAATGTGACTGGTTTTGGAGATAGAGCCTTTAAAGAGGTCATTAAGTTAAAAGGGGCTGTTAGGGTGGGGTTTATCCAATCTGACTGGTGTCCTTATAAAAAAAGGAAATTTGGACACACACAAAAAAGAGACACCAAGGAGCTATGCCCATAAAGGAAAGACCATGTGAGGACATAATGAGAAGGTAGCCACCTGAAAGAAAAAGATAGAGCCCTCAGGAGAAACCAACCTTGCAGACACCTTGTTCTTAGACATCTAACCTCTAGAACTGTGAGAAAATAAATTTCAATTGTTTAAGCCACTAGGTGCTCTTTTTTTTTTATGGCAGCCTTTGCAAAGTAATACATGTAGTCTTGCCACATAACCTGTTAATTTTTATTTTTTTTCGATATGTGGCCCTCTCACTCTTGTGGCCTCTCCCATTGCAGAGCACAGGCTCTGGACAGGCAGGCTCAGTAGCCATGGCTCACAGGTGCAGCCACTCTGCGGCATGTGGGATCTTCCCAGACTGGGGCACGAACCCGTGTCCCTTACATCAGCAAGTGGACTCTCAACCACTGCGCCACCAGGGAAGCCCCCCTGTTAAAAATTTTACATATAATGCTAATAAGAACCCTGTGATGTAAATAACTGGAAAGGTATCCCTGAAATATCCAATTCTGAGAAAGTAGAATAAATCAGGAGGCATCACACTTCCTGATCTCAAGCTACACTATAAAGCTCCAGTCATTAAAACAGTGTGATACTGGCATAGAAACAGAAAAATAGACCAATGGAACAGAGAATCAAGAGCCCAGAAATAAACTTAAGCATATATTATCAGCTGATATTTCACAAGGGAGCCAAGAATACTCACTGATGAATAGACAGTCTCTTCAATAAATGGTGTTGAGACTAACTGGTTATTCACAAGTAAAAGAATGAACCTGGACCCATATCTTACACCTCTCACAAACTTAATTTGAAATGAGTTAAAAACTTAAGTTTAAGACCAGAAATCATGAAACTCCTTGAAGAAAACATTGGAATAAAACTTCTTGACATGGGTCTTGGCAATGATATTTTGGATATGACACATAAAATACAAGCAACAAAAATTAAAAAAAATAAACAAGTGGGGCTACATAAAACTAAAAAGCTTCTGCACAGCAAAAGAAACAATCAGCAAAGTGAAAAGACAGCCTACAGAATAGGAAAAATATTTGCAATTCATATATCCGATAAGGGATAATAATCCTAAATGTATAAAGAACTCATACAACTCAATAGAGAAAAAACAAATAATCCAATTAAAAAATTCAAGCAAAAGATCTGAATAGACATTTCTCCAAAGAAGATATACGAAAGGCCAACAGGTACATGCTTAATATTACTAGTCACAGGAGAAATGCAAATTAAAACCACAATGAGATATCACACCTGTCAGAATGGCTGTCATAAAAAGTTAAATGCTGGCATGGATGTGGAGGAAAGGGAGCCCTTGTGCACTGTTGGTGGGGTTGTAAATTGGTTTAGCCACTATGCAAAACAGTATGGATGTTCCTCAAAGAATCAAAAATAGAACTACCATATGATCCAGCAATTCCACTTCTAGGAATCTATCCAAAGGAAATGAAAACACTAACTCGAAAAGATGTCTGCAGCCCATTGTTCACTACAGCATTATTTACAATAGCCAAGACATGGAAACAGCCTGAATGTCTGTCAGTGGATGAATGGATAAAAAATTGTTAATGAATTCAGCCATAAAAATGAGGAAGTCCTACCATTCGTGACAACATTGACGGACCTGGATGGTATCATGTTAGTGAAACAAATCAGTCAGAGAAAGACAAATACTGTATGATCTCACTTACATGTGAAATCTTAAACAAAACAAAACAAACCAATAAAACCTGAACACATAAAAGAAGAGATGAGATTACCAGAGGAGGAGAGTGGGGAAGAGGGGGAACTAGAGGAAGATGCCCAAAAGGTATAAACTTCTAGTTGTAAGATAAATAAGTCCTAGGGATGTAATGTACAGCATGGTGACTATAGCTAACACTGAAGTATGGTATGTAGGATATATATTTTTTTCTTTTCTTATTGCTTTTCTTTTTATTGTATGTATATGAAAAGATGGATGTCAGCTGAACTTATTGTGAAATAATTTCACAATATATATAAGTCAAATCATGATGTTGTTTGTCTTAAACTTTTACAATGATGTATATCAATTATTTCTCAATAGAACTGGGAAAAAGAAGCTAAAAATCCTGATTCTGTGATGTAAATATTTTTTATGATTTCTATTTCACAAATGAAGAAATGAAAGCATTGAGATGTTAATTAACTTCCTAATAGTCAAACAGCCAGGATTTGGAATGTAGGTAACTTGACTCATGCTATTCCTTCTGCCTGGAGCACCATTCTCATTTCTGAACATTCAAACTCTAACCATCTGTAAAGCCAGAGGAAATGTCTTTTCACTGAATTCCTGTACTCTGGCTCTGAACTTGCATGCTAACAATTGTTCTTCTGCTTTATCTTCTGCCTTATGTTCTACGTGCCTGTTGGGAACCTGCCTAGATCCCCAGGACTAGGGTTCTGCTTTATTCATCACAGCCCTGTGACATTAAACCTGGACCCCTTTTGGGATGAGAGTCTCTCCACATACCTGGAGCCTGGCTACTGGCTGACAGGTGCCCATGATGATAAACACATGCCAGTTACTGTATACTTATAAATCCATTTGTCTCAGAATTCCATGTTGCTATTCTCTGTCGGATGCACAGGAATTCCTGCTAGCCTGACATCGATCACATCTCTGCATCACCACTGTTTATAGTTCCCCATCGCCTTCATATCTAGTGTTCTACCCTGTATGTGCACCTTTCCCCAGAATCAGAGGCTGAATCTCTCCTAAAGCCTCAAATTACCATTGAGTCATTTCTCTTTCTGTGTTTCTGCTTATCCTAGAAATGACAACTGTCCAACAGGGTATATCCAGGCATGATCTGTGATAGATGATCCTTAGATTCTTGCCAATGATCCACTTATACATGTGTGATTCATTCATACATGCACCCATTGGTTCTTTTACTTGTCCATCTGATTGAGAACTGTTTATATTCCAGGCATCATGCCATGTGGTAGGTACACAATCTCTTTGATTTGATACTAAAAACAGCTACAAGTTTTGATTCTTCTAGTAGCCTATAAGGAATCTTCCCCAGAGTAACCTACACTAAAATGCAATTTGAAGACATGTTACCTATGAGATTCCGTTGTCTTCCTGCATGTCACCAGGAAGCAATCTAAAATAAAATCAATGAAAACTAAGCTTCAAACTGGAAAATTGTAACATGTCATGAGGATATGTTAAATTAAAGAAAGTGATGGCACAGTGATGGGAAAACTGAAATGTCTGAGGGGCTGGAAGGAATGCTGAAAACGGACATGGCTGAAAGGGATCCCATGAGTGCCACTTTAGTACTGCCCACAAGAGAGGAACTCCAGCCAACACTAGGGTGTCAGTAAAAGAGTGTCATCTTAGAATAATTAGTCTGGTTTGGGAAACCTTTCTGAGTAACCACTACATGCCAGATAGTTGTAGGAGTACAAAGGTGAATCAGATATGGGCCCTGCCCAGAAGGGGTGAAAAGAACAGACCCAGGACACCCTGACTGCCCTGTGGGAGGGGTGAGGCTGTCGTGGCTGTCATCCACTCTTCAAGGGCGTGTTATCCAGCAGAGTTCCATCAGGCACTGCCAAGCCCTGGATTTCCTATTCTCTACTCCTAATGAAAAGAAACACTTGGCCCAATTCCCAGAATTCTGCTTCAGGGTGGGGGACAGAAAATAGAGACCAATCAGTTTTGATGAGTGACAGGGGAACTGTACTGGATATTTTACATTTTCCTCTCCTAACCTACTCCATTTTTCCTCACCCTCTGTCTGCTGTGAAAGGTGACCAGTGTGAAATACATCAATCGGTCTTCCTTGCTCTTGGGCTAAGGAGGAACCCCCTGAAGAGGATCAAAATGAAGGAAGAGATGACGTCTGAATATTGTTCCCCGGCTCGTTTTTTGTTGGGTCATGATAAACTGGTTACATCCCTCCACCACAGTTTACCTCTTCTCACTTTACAGCTCTTTCCTGCTTCATCTCTGCCTCTCTCTGGTCTTAGAGTGGTGACAGCCCTGCTCTCCCTGCCTTGGGTCCTGCACGGTCCTTATGGCTCCCCTACACCCTGCTCATATCTTTGTATGTAGTCCCTCTGTCAAGCCTTCATTGCATTATCCCAATTTGAGAGCATATTCTTTTTCTTCTTGAAACTCTCACCTGATTCAGGAACCCATCAAAGGGACTAAGATGGGGAGGATTAGAAGCAGGACTCTCAACCTGATGATGAGACAATGTGGAGATGGTGGTCTAGAAAGATAAGGAGGTCTGTGGCTCAGGCACTGTCCAGATCCCTGGGGTTTATCTCTGGATGCTGCATTGGGAGCCCAGAACCTGAGAGACCACTATTCATATGCCTGGAATTTGGTGATGCCACTGTTTTACCTTCCTGGCACCACAAATTACTTCAAATCTCACTAACAAGAGCCGTCAGTGTTCTGGCTCTTTCAAAGGCCATGGGGTAACATAAGTCCTTAAACAGGGACCCACAAATGGCATCAGCTTTTAGAACCAGATGAAAGCAGGAGAAGTAAGACAAGTTCTCAACTTAGATGGAATAACCTCAATACTATTTAATCTCCTTTCTAAAAGTTTCTGTATTCAGCATACCATCATCTGAATTTGGACAGGCTTCTACTGTATGTCTATGTTCTGACTAGCTGATAAAATTATTACTATATAATTGGAATTAAATTTCTCACTACAAAATAAAGAGGTGGAAATCTGATTGATAAATCAGTCACATGCATTTAGACTTCTAAATCAATTGATTGTCTCAGGGAAAACCAATAAAATCAGTTTTCTGAACTCTGCATGCTTGAGATGAAGCTAGCAGAAGGCAAGCAGGTGACCAAATTCAGCTGGCACGTCACCCGCTCTGTGGGAGTCCACGTGTTCAGAACTGCTTTCCAGTAGTGGCCATGCTCACCCAGCCACAATGTAATCGCAAGGCTGGGAATGGCATCTGCCACTGTCTGAGAAATACAGTTAAAATAACTCGTCCTTACAGGGTTTCAGGATTGTTAGTCCTGTGCTGAAACAGGCATGTCTTCCAGGTGCTAAGAAAACAAGGATCTTGTAGAGTTATCACTAAGTTCCAGAGGGGACCAAAGGTTGTAACATTTAAAGATGACATTGATCAACCTTGTCAACTGTTCAGGCAGTCCCATTGTCCAAAACTTATTTTCTTCAATATGTTTTCTAAAATAGCTTAAACTTGATAGAAATATTGAAATGTGGTTTAATTCTCTTGGTTGAAAGAGGAAATGTATGTGATCTATAAGTGATTGTGACATAAATTACTGACTTTGTTTCCCTTAATTTCTCTCCAGTGTGTCAGATATAATTTATTGGTTTAATTTATATGCTTTGTGAATTAACACACCTATCTCATCCAAATATCATAGCAGAATGTGTTGGATATGAAAGCCTTGACAAGCAAGTGGATTCAGTAAGGAAAAGCCTAATGTCTAAGGTGCACACGTGTACCCAGCAGTCCTGTGTAGGATGAGCACATATTTTACAAAGACCCAGACAGTTCTGGCCCTTGTTTTATCAAAGGTCATGAGCACAAAAGTGAACTAAATAACAGAAATAAAAAAAACAAACATTGACATGGGAAGCTCTAAAGACTTAGCAAGAAACACATTCTTAAAAGTCATTAAACAATTTTGAAAAGAAATTCAAGCTGTGGGGACTGGGCTCTGTGATCAGAACAATAAGCTCCATGAATTGGAATAGAGGCTTTCTGAAAGAAATGTCTGCAGTTTTGAAGAATACTTTCCCAGACAAGCTTCTTTGTGAGTTTTTTTTTTTTTTTTTTTTTTTTTTTTTTTTTTTTAACAAACATGCCTATTTTTGACTTGGCTCAGAAATGAAATATTTCAAAAGCTCTTTCAAGCTCAACATCTCTAAAATTACTCCTTCAAAGTTACACTTTAAGGGGCTGCAGAGTAGTGAGATTAAGAGGAAGACCAAGTTTGTGAAATTTTCATCCGTGTGATAAAGACACACAAAAATCCCCTCCACCCCCATTAATTTCTTTAGTGTAACAAAGAAACAAAATAAAAATAAATACCATTTGGAAAAGATTATAATATTAGCAGGACTGGGAAAGTGTTTCGAAGTTTGCTTTTTTCTAGATTTAAGAATTTTAAAGGGGACTTTTTATGAGAAAATTTTTTATGAATTTTGTTTTGAAATAACATTAGTTTTCCATAATTAATCGCAATGAGGGTCAAAAATTATCTCCAAATAAAAATACTTCCTAGAGAAATGAAGTCAAGCTCAGTCAAACTCAGTATTAATTTATTTAGTTAGGTAACCACTGACGGGCTGACCCACATGTCCCAGTTAGACTTAATCATTCTAATCATAGGTTTAGTGGGTTTGATTTTCATCATGTGCAAAAATGCCAAGTGAGGTAGTTTACACCAATGACTCAGAATCAGGGAAGGTTTAGTCCAGCTTGATTCTGCATGGATATACAAAGAAACCTGTGAAGACACATATTCACATATATCTGTGAACTAGAACATTATAAATATGAATTAAGCAAGTTCTTTTTTCGTGATTAGAAGACTATGCAAATAAATGATGTGATTTTTGAACAATTCCATTCCAAAGTTCAAATTTAATTAAAACTATGAATTAGACCAGAATGGTCTTTTGTTTTGAAAAGCTAGATTTAAAGTGGTTCAAGCTTGTACTGTTCCTATTTTGGAAGGTACCCCTTCCCACTAATTCTCAGGGTCCACTGTTCTCATTTCCCTGCAGTATTTTGTGTTCTTGAGCTAGTGACCCAACCACATCGCTCTTCTGTCCATGGATGGACCACATGTGTTGCTTTGCATGCCTAGTCCCCTTCTTTTGTGGATACCAACCCAGGCCAGCCAATCAAAAAAATCTACCTTGCCATAACAGGATTTCAATGAGTGTTTTCCCTAACATTTGAAGAGTGGATGGAGAAAAGGGAGACTTTTATCTTTGTCCTGGACCACACGCTGTGAAGATCATCTAGCTGGAATGCCAAAAGCCTTCTTTTCTAACTGCATGGACAAAAAGCAGCAGGATGAAGCCAGAGAGAAAAGCAGAGTAAAGATGGAGTGGGATGCAGAGCCATGACCATCCCAGCCCAAAGCCTTGGACTTTCTAATAAGAACAAAGAAAGACTCCCTTTTTTTTTTTTTTTTTTAACCTAGTTTGTGTTGGGTTTCTGTCCCTTGCAGCCAAAATAATTCTGGCTAATCCAACAAATAAGCAATAGAAAAAGCTGGAAAGGAATAATTTACATCAAATTGTAAGACAGTGCCTCTTGTTCTTACAAACATCTGGCAAAAATGGGCTTTTTATGTGTCCTCACATACATAGGGAGAGAAAAATAAGAAATTTTTGCTGTAATATATCTTGAATTCGGAGACTGTTAGTACATTTTACAAAATGTGTTGGTGGGTGATGTGCTTTAGCCTGCTAGTTAATTTATAAGGATGATAAAAGAGCTAGAGTTACATATTAAAGGCATGATCATCTTAGCAATACAATATAATGACTCATATTTTCACTTATTTGACTGAATTATTTAATGACGCTTAGTATGATCTGGCCATATTGATGGGCAATGGTAGGTAAAGATCAGAAGTTGAGGGAGGTTCTGGGCAAAATGTTCAGAGTAATTTATTTGACACTAAACCATCCCCCACCTCCTCACTACCTACACAAAACACATGCAAATACACTTAATTACTGTACATTACAAATAACATAATTACTGGGTTAACTACAAGTTTATAGTCAATAAACCAAGAAAATTAAGTTGGGTGAATATGTTCGGACATAACTGTACATCCATTGTAAGAAATCCTTGGATCTCCGGCTGCGTCTCTGCAGCAGACTTGTTTGACTCTTTCGACTGAATTGAATATTAGCTCAATTTCATCAGAGTATTTGTCTGAACTAATCTTTTGATTGCAGAAATCAGGTGAGGTGAACTGGTTTGTACAAGTAAACACCACCTCAGTACTCAGAATAACATATCCATTAGATCCTCCTGTAATGGCTTTATACGTATTTTCAGCAACTGCCCTTTAGAACTGAACCCAGAAACAAATCCTGAAGCCTTTGACTTTGTGTCTGCTGCTCTGCGTAACTGTTCAGTTTTCTCTTTATAATTCAAACTTTAACTTCAGATAAATCCAAGAAATGCAGAATTTCACAGTTGGAAGGGATCATAAAACACCTCCTTCACCTACCAATGGAAACTCATGTTCAGAGCTCTGATGTATCTGTCCAAGGTCTCAAGTGGCAGGGTTGGGCCTGGACACTGTTGTTAGAAGTCTTCTATTGGGAAGCCATTCTTCAAATACTCTGCAAACCACTTGGCACTTTTTATTGTAGTGATTTGGTTTTATGCTTGATTTTATGTTTCAACATAGTATTATAAATCTGGACTAGATACTCAAATTATCTCAATAGATTATTGTACTAAATAATTAAAAAGTAAATATTATTGAAGAAAAATGATTCTTTATTGAGTTTTATTTCCATTAAGTAGTATAAAATATACTAATGATTCTAGATTCTTTAGTATGAAATCATACTAATCATTCTTCCTGGTAATCTCATTTATTTTTTTCATTAAGTTCTTTTTATCTAGAAGGTATTGGGCTACATTTTGTGTGTTTGCTTGTTTGTTTTTGAATTGACACAAGTAAGAGGAACTGGTTGTAGAAGGAAACATCACCTCAATAACATATTAGACATAGTAAAATGTGTTAAACAGAATAAAGAGTTTTGTGTAAAGTCCTGAATATAGTTTAGTTTTATTTGTTACTACTCTATTTGGCTACATGAGAGAGTTAGAAGGAAGTCTTCTGTTTTCCACAATAAAATACTTTTGTAAAAACTGTAAAGCAATAGACCTTCAAGAATTCTGAATAAAAATGTTTGTAATGGAAAACCAAGTGTGCCCTAAAGGTAAAAGTTTATTAAAATTATGAAATATAAATTTGTGGGTTTTAAAAATCCTTATTTTTAAAGATGAGGATGATGGTACTCTGCAACATGATTTTTGAGGAAAATCTATTGAGTCTGACCAAAGTATTATAATAAAATTAATGTATTTTAGCAGCTGAGAGCTTGCTGATGGAACCATTTGGGTTTAAATCTCATTTCCCAAATTTTCTATCTTATTTGATCTTGGCAAAAATATTTAACCTTGTTGTATTTCAGTTTTGTCATCTAAAAAAAGGAGATAATAAATAGTTTTTATCTCAAAGAATTGTTGGGAAAGTTAAACAAATTAATGTATGAAAAGCACTAAAAATGCTCAATAAAAATATTTGTTATTTTTATGAAAAAGAGAAAATTACTTCATATTACTCTTAAAAATGACAAATAATTACTGCTATCAGCTTCATTTGGCTGTGTTTCTACTGAATTGTTTGAAGCAGAAGTGATAATCTTTAGAGAACCAACGATTTTTCTTGATAAAAAAAGGTCTGTGATTTACTATTAGGACTGTACATGTACGTGTGTGATTGGTCTGTGAATCCTGCCTTAATATTTTTGAGATTTGCTTGATGTGATTCAAAGGTCTAGTCTCTTGCTTTTTCCTACTCTTTTAATCAACTCTTTCCTGGATACCAGCAAAGATGTTAATCGGTAATATAACAAGCAGTAATATTGTCATAACAGCATAATAAGCAATTAATCAGGAAAAAATGTCCCCTGCAGAAAGCACACCTTGAGTATGTTTTTTGCTAAGCTCTTCTGTTTTGTGGAATTGATTAAATGGTTCTTTTCTCCTGAGTCGCTAGAGAGAAAACAGACCTGTTTCGAAGTGAGGGTTGTGACATATGTTAGTAGTTACTTAGGCCAACATGGCAAAGTTTTCAGCAATGGGTCTTATATAGAATGTTCATTCAAAAGTGCTTTCTTTGCTCACTTTGCATCCTCCTGTGGTTTCACCAAGATGGAGTGTTTAACAGAGTACTAATGACTCAGGAGTAAAAACACATTAATCAAATGGTGCAAAAAATGCATCAGCATTTGATTAAAACAATGTTAAATACATACGCTCAGCCCAAAGACCAAGAGAAAATGCAAAAAGGTCTTGCTTTTATATTGGTTTAGAGTTTCCAGCCTTCTCCTTTCATTATTAATCCTCCTTGGCTGCATAGAACATGTGTGCTCCGTCATTTCTTTGTAGTAGCTGCCATTGTGTGAAGATGGATATGCTTTTGTCCTCTCCTCCCCAGAGATGAATTCTCAACCTCAATCTTTTCCTCTTAGCTTGTGCACTTGCCTTTGCCATTTGTGCACTGGAGGAGAATGTGCTTCTCCATTTCTTTGTCTCTCAGAAATGTGAGACAAATGTCTTTTTCTCTATCATGCAGTTTCTCTTTACAGTGGCAGCCACACTGGCACGTGGCCTCTAGAAGCAAGCTAGTGACACCACAGACAAATAGCTCCCAACGAGGTGCTGTGCAGCTGTGTGCACTCTCTCTCATTCTCTGTCTCTCTGTCTCTCTCTCTCTCTCACCCCCCTCCCAACTCTCCCTCCTTCCTTCCCCTCCTTTTTCCCTCTCTCCTCCTCTCTGTCTCCTGAACCAAGCTTTCAATTAAGACAATTCTGTTAACTTAGTTCCAAACAGAGACAAAATTGCACAATGTTGAAGGGGCTAGAGAACTAAGGGGCTAGAGTTAAGCTCTTTACTGGTTAAGGAGAAGATCTTTCTGCATCTGGGTATGTGTTCCATAATTCCTAACATATATATAAATATATATGTATGTGTGTGTGTAGATATGTATATACACCACATATTTATATGTATACACATTCTTCTCTTCTACTTTTTATGGTGTATCTATAATCCCTGCTCTCTTATTAGTTCTGTATTTTCAGAATTGTCCAATGAGAACAATGTGCTACCTACAGTAACTCGGGTTTTTTAAAATATACTAAAATAAAGTGAAGTATTTTAAATTATACTCCTAGTGAAGGTTCCATACAAATATATCTAATCAATGAAAAACTAAGGACTCATCAATGGATTCTTTTACAACCAGACAGAAGTAGATGCAGTTCCATTGGAAAAAGAGAAGGAAATGTCTATGTTTTACACATTCCATTTCCCTATTGCCTTCAGCACACAATTTAAACTCTATTGTCTGGCCCCTGACTCCTCACTTACAACACCCTTGTCATTCTCCTGCAAGTATCCTATATTCTAGCCAAACTAGAGTTCCTCAAACTTTCTAGTTAACTTCCTTCCATACTTTTGTACATGTAGCTCCTTTTTTTTTTTTTTTTTCTGGTACGCGGGCCTCTCACTGTTGTGGCCTCTCCCATTGCAGAGCACAGGCTCCAGACATGCAGGCTCAGCGGCCATGGCTCACGGGCCCAGGCGCTACATGGCATGTGGGATCTTCCCAGACTGGGGCATGAACCCGTGTCCCCTGCATCAGCAGGTGGACTCTCAACCACTGCGCCACCAGGGAAGCCCCATGTAGCTCCTTTTTTTAGGTAAATTTTTTGTCTGTAAATATTTAGGAAGATATTCTCCACTTAGTTCTCAGGCTAGGTTAGGTGACTCCTACTGCTGTTATCTTACCCATATTTCTTTCATTTCTTTCCTTGCCTTTCTATTCACTCACTCACTCATTCAGTCAACACATATATATTCCGCGTTTCATGGATGCCATTTATATAATTGTCTACAGACATACCTCTCTCCACCAGACTGTGTCCTCTTAAAGGTAAGAGACATACAGTTGATTCTTTTTATTTCTGGTTCTTATGTTCTATAAAGTTGCTGTGAATTCTAAATTAGCAAATACTGACCTATTGCTCCTAGGGGAAATAAAACATTAGGTTCCTGCAAGGCTCTGGTCACATTTCCCTTAACCAAAACACTATTTACATTATATAGATTCATTTGTTAATGTCCTTGTAAAATGAGCCAGTCTTAATAGTGTCAAAAACTTGCTCTTCCACATAAACCTTTTCCTAACACTTAGTGGTTATTTAAACAAATCATTCCACAGCTTCCTGATCTGCAAAACCTGTCTTGCCTGCAAGCTTAAATATTTTCTGTGTGTATCAAAGGTGATATGTGTACCCGAAGTCAAATGTGCAAGCCAGTCAGCACAAGTTGGAGAAGGCCTAACGTTTTCTGACCCTTGATAAAGTGACTAAATTTTTTTGGCTTTCTGCCTTATAACAAGGCTGTTCAGTACACTTTTTTTAGTGATCATCATCCCATGAATCCACATAGTCACATGTCCATCTTTTCCATAGCTTCATCAAGCTGTATAGCTGTTACTTTAGCATTTTCTGGAGTAACCCTATGTACAGATCAATGAGTTTCCTCCTCCTCTTTCTGGATGTGTTGATCCATTAACAATTAGCTCATGACCATCAGCACTCTAACTCATATCTGAACAAAGCTTATCTAACACATGACCTCCTTGCACTTAGGAATACTAGGCAGCGTGTCAGCACTATGCTTGTGGGCCCATGTAAACAGTGAAATCACCAGCAAAAAGTGCAAAAAATGTGACACTAAATAGACCACAAAAAAGACATTTGTTTATATTATGAGAGCCGAAGCAAGAAGGCAGAGGGTCACCTTGTTTGAGCTTCGGCTGAAGTGTGCACATCAAGTGACTCACATGTTTCACCACTCTGCATATGTTGGTGGATGACTGTGAAAATGCCACCAGTGTTGATTTGGGGGTTACAAATAAGTTTTACTGAATAGATGAATTTGCAAATATGGAATCCACCAGTAATGAGGATCAATGCTATTTTTCTTCTACTAAATAGTGGAAGCTCAATAAATGTTTGCTGACAGGATGAAGAGTGCATGCTATGTGTGAAGCTATTTCTCAAGGTGCAATTAATTAAAACTACTTATTAGAGACTATAAATTTGACAAAATTTTATGCCAAAAAGTCTAAAATTCAGAGAAAAATCCTGTGTGCATACTATATATATATATTATGCTCCCCACTTACAAGTTTCTTAATGCTTTTTTAAAGCATGGTCTAAGCAATCTTCATTCCATATATTAAAGGATTTGTGTGTGTGTAAAACTATAGGATATATCTATAAGTGGCAATCACCTCTGAAAGAAAGGCAAACTAACAATGCCAGCGCTTTCTGCTGCAAACTACCAAAAGGTCCTGTTTTTAATAAAGAAACAAAGACACTTGAAGGTCACCATATCCACAATGTACATTTACCATAAAATCTAATTAAGACATATGGAGAAACAGTTCTTTAACAATGACAGTGTGAAACTTTACCCAGAAGTCAGCACAACTTGCTGACATATGTACACTTCAGGTTACTTTTCAATTAGCAGATACTTTGAATTGACCCACACTTACCCTCTTGCTTTGTTCTCTTTGTGTCAAGGACAAAACGTTTCAAGTGTTTGTAGATCTAGTGATATGGCCTAGAAACATGACTAAATAGCGAAGCTAATGTGCTAGTGGGGGGACTCAAATCTACTGTCATCACCAACTAATATAATTTATTTAGTCAACAAATTTTCATGGAGTGCAAATATTCATTGAAAATATTCCAGGCCTGTATTAAGTGCCAGGAATAAATAGTGACTAATACAGGTATAGTTCCATCCCTACAGAGTGAGTAGTCTACCAGAAGAGACATACCATTAACAAGTAAAAAGAGAAATAATAATATAAATACAGATTGTGAGGAGTATCACAGAGGAAGTAAGTCTAGAGAAGGGAGAGAATAATTGTTGTAGCGATGTGGGGGCAGAAGTTAGATGGATTTCTGTAAGAGCTTCGTTAAGAAGGGGATTTTTTGAACTGAAGTTTAACAAAAGGATCCTCCTATGGTAAGAGTTATGGGAAGCCTACAGCAGGTCCAGGGAACAGCAAGTGGGAGGGTTCTGAGATTGCTGTGAACTTGCCTTGTTTTAGCAACTGTCAAGCAGCCACAGTGAGCAAGAGTAGTTGACACAAAGAGCTGCCGGAGATTTGGCCATTGGTAGACCACACAGGGCCTCTCAAGACACAGTAAGAGGTTTGAAGCTGATTCTAAGTATATTTGGAAGAGTGTTAAAAATGTAGTTTAGGGCTTCCCTGGTGGCGCAGTGGTTGAGAGTCCGCTTGCTGATGCAGGGGACACGGGTTCGTGCCCCGGTCTGGGAAGATCCCACATGCCACGGAGCGGCTGGGTCCGTGAGCCATGGCCGCGGAGCCTGTGCGTCCGGAGCCTGTGCTCTGCAACGGGAGAGCCCACAACAGTGAGAGGCCCGCATACCAAAAAAAAAAAAAAAAGTAGTTTAAAGAGACTATTTAGGTTGCTGGCTGGACAATTCATGGGAGGGTGCAAGTTAAGAGTCAGGGAGACCAGTTAGGAGCTGTTGCAGTAGTTGAGGTAAGAGGATATGGTGATATTTTTCCTGATTGTCTCCAAAATGATTTTTTAAAAATTGAAGTATAGTTGATTTATGATATTTTATTAGTTTCAGGTGCATGGCATAATGATTCAATATTTTTATATAATATTCTACATATAGTTATTACATGATAATGGCTATATCCCCACGTGGTGTACAGTATATCCTTGTTGCTTATTTATTTCACACATAGTAGTTTGTGTCTCTTAATCCCCTACCCCTATCTTGACACCCTCCCTTTCCCTCTCCCCACTGGTAACCACTAGTTTGTTCCTATATCTGTGAGTTTGTTTCTGTTTTGCTATATGTAATAGCTTCATTTGTTTTATTTTCAAAATTCTACATATATGTGATAACATACAGTATTTGTCTTTCTCTCTCTTATTTCACTAAGCATAAGACACTCTAGGTCCATTCACGTTGTTGCAAATGGCAGAATTTCATTCTTTTTTATGGCTGAGTAACTTCCATTGTATATATATTCTTTAATCATTTGTCTGTTGATGCTGCTTAGGTTGCTTCCGTACTTTGGCTATTGTAAATAATGCTTCTATGAACATTGGGGTGCATGTACCTTTTCTAATTAGTGTTTTCATTTTTTCAGGTATATATCCAGTAGTGGATTTCTGGATCATTTGGTAGTTCTATTTTTAGTTTTTGAGGACCCTCCATACTGTTTTCCACAGTGGCTGCACCAATTTACATTCCCACCAACAGTGCGAGAGGGTTCCCTTTTCTCCACATCCTTGTCAACATTTATTTGTAGACTTTTTGATGATAGCCATTCTGACAGGTGTGAGGTGATATCTCATTGGGGTTTTGATTTGCATTTCTCTAATAATTAGTGATGTTGATCATCTCTTCCTGTGCCTGTTAGAGAGGATGGTGATTTTTTTTTAACTGAAGTATAGTTGATTTATAATGTTGTGTTAGTTCCTGGTGTATAGCAAATTGATTCAGTTATACATACATACACATATATATATACACACACATATATACACTCTTTTTCATATTCTTTTTCATTATGGTTTATTGCAGAATATTAAATATACTTCCCTGTGCTATACAGTAGGACCCTGTTGAATGACCTTGTTTATGAAACAGAAACAGACTCACAGGTTACCAAAGGGGAAAGGGGGTAGAGGAGGTATAAATTTGGAGTTTGGGATTAGCAGATGCAAACTACTATATATAAAATAGAAGATGGTGATCTTGACTTGGTTCATGGCAGTGGAGGTGAAGAGTGTGTGGCCTTTGACATATTTTAAATGTTGAATGAAATGGATTTACTGCTGGATTTCAGTGTCAGAGAGAGAAGGAGAGGGGATAAAGGGTTACTCTTAGTCTTCTGGCTTGGTTACCTGGGAAGATGGTGCTGCTATCTACTAAAGATGGAAGATAGCAGTCTGCCTTTGAGACATCCAGCTCAAGTTGGCAATCAGTTTATACAACAAGGATGATCAAAATGAGCATTGCGAGCAGGTAGGTGACTCTAGCACTTACAGGAATGGATGGGATCATCTTGGAGAGGAAGTAGGGCATAATGAGAAGAGGACCTAGAAAAAGTTCAGAGCAGCTTCAAAGTTTAATAGAGAAGAAGGATCCCAAATAGTCATGGGAAGCTTAAACAGAGGTATAGGAGCAAGATGGTATAAGGGAAAGAGTTTCTGATTCCACTAATTGCTTGGCAGTCTGAAATTGAGTTCTAGCCTCATCTCTACCATGAACTAATGAGAAACAATGAGTTCTAGATGGATCGTCTGATTTGGAGTCATGTAAATCTAGGCTCAGAATCCAAAGCTAAAATTTACTGGCCGAGAGCAAGTTTTCCAGCTTTCTTAGTCTGTTAAACTATAGGTTTTACTTGCAGGATTGTTATAAGAGGTACATACAATGAAGATAATTCTCTTACTGTGGTGTTTAGCACATAATATGCCCTAATTTTCCCTTTCTCTCTCTCACTCTCCCTTTCTTTTTCTTTCTTTCTTTCTTTCTTTCTTTCTTTCTTTCTTTCTTTCTTTCTTTCTTTCTTTCCCTCTTTTTTTTTCTTCCAGTTTTATTGACATACAGCACTGTATAAGTTTAAGGTGTTATTCTGTTCTCAGCCATTACCTTTTACTTCTTAGATGATCTGCAATGCTTCTTCAAAAATATCTCCCTGTATATTCTATTTATCTGTTTCTCAACTCAACATTTAGACCTGGAAAAATGTAATAAATACTTGTTTGAAATGCAAAACACCAAGTGAAATAGCAAAGTCATATGAACTCATTTTATGAAAGGAAGTGAATGATTAAATGGACTGCAAAATAAGAGCAAGAATATTTTATACAAGGGAAAAGAAATGTTCCAATTAGTTACACACTGAGAAGTGTAGGCAAGGATGTCTGCGATACTTCAAATATGACCCCCCAAAATTATGAGTATGTGGCTTCAAGGAGTAGTGACCCAGAGATGGCACAACCCTGTGCCCCAGAGCAGCCTGTCCCCAGGGTGGAGAAGCAGCATTCTGGCTGTGGCAGAGGTGACAGCTTGCTGCAAACGTTGGCTGGCACAGGGCTTGTCTTCCTCTCCTGTAGTAATTAAAAACTCACAGCCATTAAGAAAAAACCTTTAGGAGAAGAAAATGACTTGAACATACTTTTGGAGAATCTGCTTTTTAGTAGCTCTAATTTCATTTAAATCTCATAAACTACAAGCACAATCCAATTACCATGAGTGGGGAAGTATTCATCTCCTGCACCTCATACCTGTGAGATCTCGTTCCGTGACCTGTGAGGCTTCAGTGTGAACCCCAGGCTCACCTTTTTTGCTACCAGCAGACTTATCTCCCATCTGTAGGTGGCAGTAAGTTATTACCAGTTTTGTTACTCTGCTCAGTGGAAGATTCAATCCAGTTTAGAGAAATAGAATATAAAGAGAATATTGTTCTACCTTTGGGCCAAATTAAAAAAACAATAACTCTCAGGTTTTTTTCAAGGGAAGTTTGGTTCCTTCTCCGATTTTAATTTGAGGTAAAATCGAAGTACTTATGTACTCTCAGTGGACTCTTTCTCTAGAATAAACTTATGTTCACATCAGGTTAAACAAACCTAGAACGGGAGAGTAAAGCTCAGCAGCTCAAGAAACCCACTGTTTCTTAAGGTGATGTGTCGAAGCAAGATTAGTTCAGATCTTAAAGCCTGTTGTTGCATTAAGAAAAGCATTTTGCTTTTAAGCCTATGAATATAGAACATCAAATAATCATTCTTCCAATTCCACAATAAAAATTATTTATTTCTAAAGCACTCACTGATTTTCATACTCAGTGTTTAAAATAAACAAAAAACACCACGCATGAAAAAGAAAAGGGATTGTTGAATTGTCTTTCTTTTCTGCTTTGTCCTCTGCCCTGTGGTTTTTCATGTGCAAGGCCTGCTTCCTCACAGATGGAATCCACCAGTCCTGCCATTCAGGGTGACATAGCAGGACCTGTACAGGATTTGTTGAAGCTGAAACCAACTTTACAATGTAGCTCTGAGCCTTGAAGCAACATAAGTCACACCAGAAACACCAGATCCACAAGTATAAGGCAACTAGAGTGAAACATGAATTTCCCCCTCACACTTCTCCTCTTGTTAGTACAATTAAAACTACAACCAGCTCCTTTATTGCTTGTGATTTACCAGTTAGCCAAGTAAAGTGACAATTTCAGGCTACAGTAGACAGAGCCATAGAAAAAAGAAAACACAGCCAATCAGGTTAGGCAACTGTTGTCATGTTATGCCAGCAGAGGCTGCCAGGTTTCTAAAGGAAAAACAATCTTTGCAGCACAGTGAATACCTTGCACTTCCACTTAGCTTAGCTTCATGGACACTTCCTATTCCAGTAAGCCTGCTTGTATTGCTTTTATTATCTGGTTTTGGATCCTTCTAAAAGCATTTACTAAGGTTGACTATTTTTTCTTTTTAATGGATTGGGGATAAATACTTAGCATCCCCTTGCCTGGGCTAGCAGAATGCTTTTGGCCTATGAGAGCCTTTCTATTCATGTATTTGCTATGTATAGTGTGGGATTCTTCCTTTGTACTGGGTAGCTACTGTCACAAGCTTGGTTCCTGTACAAGAGTCAGGAAGAGAGGAATTCTGCCATTTTCCAATTTTTATTGCAGCAACTGGAAGAAGACAAGACAGGGTGATACCTATGTGTTCAAATGTAGGCTTTTCTGCTCCAGCAATCTAACAGGTAACATTTATGCACTGTTTTAATTCTTATTTTTAAGTGGTTTGTTTTTCATTTTAACAGAATGGTTCAAAAGTTCAAAATTCATTTCAGTTTTGATGAGAAGGGAAGGCCTGATCTTTTACCAAGCATTCAGGCACCAAACTGTCCTTCTTTCTTAAGAGTCGACTGGTCACCACAGGGGTCTGCATGGCAGTGTGTAACTACCCGTTCATGAGCAGAACCTCTAGTCATCCCAGCTCCAACTACTGCTTAAATCATTTTCTTGTGGAGAAGAGCATGGTAGCTGTGTCAGTTAGATTGATTGATTGACTTCAATAAAAATGTAAATAACTCCATGGTTTAGCTTTTGGAACTGCCTTGGTGTTTGTATGATCCGAGGAAATAGCCAGAATCTTCTTGTCGCAGGGAGCTAGGAAGAAGGAGTACGTTAGATCCAGAAGATGGAGCTCGTACAGAAGATGTCATGCGTACCACGTGAAAAGGATCATGAGGATTTAAGAAAACACTATTGAAAGAACAAGTGGCATAGGATTCAAACAGACTTGGGCCAAAATCCCAGCTAAGTCACTTATGACACTTATTCTACAAACTTCAACAAGCTGTTTAACATCTTTGAGCTTCAGTTCCCTTATTTTGTAAAATAGAGGCTGTAACGTCTTCTCTAAAAAGGTACATCAACTAATGAGATAGAGTACCCAGCACCATTCACAAAACATAGTAAAGCGTTTCAAAAGTGGTAGCTGCCCAAACAACAGCAGCAGCAATGAGTCATTTCAGTAGAACCTCTCATTGGCTGCAGTGTAGAGCTGAGGTTAAGCAGGCTTCCTGAGGCATAAACCCACCTCCACCACTGGTGTGACCTTAAATAGATGGCTTAACCTCCCTGTGCCTAAGCTTTTGCCATTAATACCATGGAGAAAACCATAGAAGGAACTTTATTGCATTATTTCAAAGGTAAGTTGAAACAATGCATATAGAATAATTAAGACAGTGTAAGCAATTAAAGATGCTAGTTATTTTTACTATTATTCCCTCTGCCCCCAACCTCATGGTCATCTGGAAATAGTATAGAGGTAATCCATGTGGTGGGAGATGACAACAGGATATGTCTTTAAAACCCAGGTGTAGCCACACCCAGGGATTCCTCTGGAGGGAAGAGAGAGGCAGTGACTCAATGACACAGGTGATATTCTAGGAATCACAGGAAACTACCTTGCTCTGAATATTTGCATCAAAGCATGGATGTGAGTCTGACACAAGTGAGTTTTAAGCAAGGCTGGATAATTTTTTTTGGACTTCTGAACAACTCACTATGTTTCAGTAGGTTCTGACTCTCACTATTTAAATAAATCTGTGAATATTTGGAGACGTGGGAAGTCTGTAATTAATCCCCATGGGAAGTATAGAAGCTGCTTGTTCAAATCAAAAAGAGCCTTCACATTCTCTCTTTTTCAGCATCCTACACCTATATAATAAAATGTCCCTGCATCTGGATGAGGCTTTGCAGTTTAAAGCATTTCCACACATGTAACTTTGTTTCAGCCTCTTATAGCTCTGGGGAGTTGACCCAGCCAGCATTTAGATCTTCTTCATCTTATGGGAAAGAAACTGAGGATTTGGGAGGTGAAATGACTTGCCCCAAATCACATAGCTTTTAAGCAGCAGAATAAGTTAAAAAATTCCTCAGCAGCTTTTGATGAGATTGATTTGGTTGTTTACATTTAGGTTATATAAGACTGTATTGTCACAAGTGCCATTGGAATTACTGCCACATTCTATTTCTTTTTTAAATTCTGCTTTCTCTAATTATAATAAAAGGAGACTTTTCTAATGAAGAGACGTGCGTGCCTTCTATACATATCTTCCATATTTATATCTGCTATTTGGTGCTATTTCAGTTTGACATTTCTCTGTTTTCTTCTAGGAATATTCTCTGAAAAAGACTCAGATATCAGAAAAATATTATGGATGCAGAGATTAGATAGGAGCTTTAGTTTAAAACAAAGATGTGGTAGCTCACACCATCATATTTTCAAGGACAAATAAAATCCTTTATTTTTGTAGTCTTGCTTGTAGCTTATTTGTCTACATCTGAGAAATAACAAAAGAATTACAGCTGGGTTTGCAGATGCATCAAAAAGGGGAAAAACACACGGGTATATATGGAAGCATTTTTTTTTTCTTATTCTAAGAAGTGAATGAAAAAAATAAAAGCACCTATGATATTGAGATGGGAGCAGGAAAAGCAAGTGTGGGAGGATGGATAACCTTTGATGTCAAGTTGATTTCTCATATCTATGTGGTCCAATTTCAGTTTGAATATTAGCTGTGAGATCTGCAGTCCCCTGTTCTATAAGTGTAGAAAGATGAAGACAGAATATTCCAGAGGTTTCTCAAAACTTTAATAAATATCTCTCCTGCCAGATGACCCCTGATAAACTGCAGTCTTCCTTCCAGTAAAAAGCTCCCCAAGATGGGCTCAGAAGGGATGATGTTCACCACTATTCAGTCTCCAGTCAGCCATGCCAGCCAGTTGAGAAATTTCTTTGGAGTTTTTCCTTACTTGGCAGTTTTAGATGTTTTTGTCAGTAATGTAAATTGAAGAGGAGAGGAACTCAGTAGGAATATGTGAAAACTAAGTCTATATTACACGAAATGTGTTTTGGGTTGTGCACGAGTTACACATAACATTTACTTAAAGGTGCAATGTATCAAAACTGAGCTTGCTGTGAAAGTGTACAGCATGAAGTCCATGTATTCCACTTCTGTTTATGTTGTGCTTGTGCCGTGGCTTCACAGTGACACATTTCTCAGTAGCATATCAATATGCACAGTTCTTGATACCAGCACTTATACATTATATTGTGGCATTTTCATCCCCCTTAAACTTCTTGAGTGTTAAGGTTTATGATTTATTTATTGTGCTACTTTTTTTTTGCAGTACGCAGGCTTCTCACTGTGTGGTCTCTCCCGTTGCGGAGCACAGGCTCCGGATGCACAGGCCCAGCGACCATAGTTCACGGGCCCAGCCGCTCCGTGGCACATGGGATCTTCCCGGACCGGGGCACGAACCCATGTCTCCTGCATCGGCAGGCGGACTCTCAACCACTGAGCCACCAGAGAAGCTCCTATTGTGTTATTTTTTGATGTCTTGCAAGATGAGTAGCATATAGTAGTTGCTCTGTATAGATGCTTGTTAAACAGATCTGTTCCTTGTCCGAGAACAATTTCATAACACAAAATCCATGAAAACTTCAGAAAAGGAAATTTAAGGTATTTCTAACTTGGTTTTTATAAGTCTGGGTTTTAAAAGAGAGCCTGAGGATTTCTTTTTTTTTTTTTTTTCATTTCTGATATATAAGTTCTGGGCAAAAAGAATATCCCAATGGTTTTGGTATTAACCAACAGAGGGTGATAAATATTCTTAATCCCTTATCCTTTTCATTGTTATGGGCTCCTTAAATTACCTCATGCAGAATTATTTGAATTTATTTTGTTCTCTAAGCGGTATCATTATGATAAAAATAAAACAAAGATTTGAAGCTAAACAAAGTTGGAGGATCAATGACAAATGGAAAACCCTGCCTTTCCCATCATTCTTGGCTCAGTACATTTGCAGGGGTCACTCCAAGTGTGTGGGGATTGGACACCAACCAGCATGTCTTTGAGAACCCCATACCTCACTCCCATAGGGCAGCCACATAATTTGTGGTGCTCTGTTCAAGATGAAAAGGCAGAGAGCCTTGTTCAAAAAACAGAAAAAGAGCTTTGCACTTTCTCTGGTAGACTCTCTCTCCTGCTGTTACCATGTTCTCTGCTGTTTAATGCTGTTGTGTACCCAATCCTGATGCTCCCTGCACCCACACCCAGGGCCTTGCCAGGAGTGGAGGCACTGGGGACCGGCTGGACGGGGACTAGGAGGCAGGTGCCGGAGAACTCTTCCTGGAGACTTGGGGAGTGTGGGAATGCAGGACTCCAGGGCCCTGGCACATGCCCTGCTCTCTCTCCTCACTTCACTTACAAAAGTCAAAATCAAAGACAATATGTGGAGAGTTTCAAGACAGCAGCATCAGAGCATCAAGCCTCTGACGCAGACCCTGTCCAGCGTGCAGCTTGCTGTGTAAATGCCATGGTCTCACGCCTGGGATGCGGGCTGTATGGCCCCTAGGAGAAAAGATCTATGGGATGATTAGCACAGCTTGCTAGTAGGAAGAAGCAATGCTTCTTTCCTCAGTCCTGGGGCAGGAGGGTCGACATTGCCTTTCTCCTTCTTTGTTGTGACTATTTCCTCTTTTGGTCTCCATTTTCATCTACTTTGTTTTCTATAAAAATGATGAGGGAAAGGAAAGTGAACAATTCTGATAAAGTATAGTTTATACCAGTGAAGTTATGACCCACGCAAATATAATATGAATTCATGCCAAGGTTTTCTTTAACTCAGTTATTAATAAGGGAATCAGTAAGGTATCAAAACTAAAGAATATTTAAGAAGCAATATTAAGGTAAGATTGCTTGATTAGATATGAAGCTGGTTAATGTCCATTTAGAGTACTTTTTGGTTGGAAAAAAAATTATTTTCATCTCTAGCTGACAAAAATCTACAAGTTAACCTCTGTCCCTACAAAGTTGTAAAATAAGACCAGACAATAGAAAGTCAAGGCCAGCACTAGCAACTGAACTCCCAGAACATCCAAGTAATCTTTTCAGCTGTTCCACATTGAGGATGACTTATCTGTCAATGTAACTTGCCCCAACCTAGCATTACTTGAATTTTTACTTCATCTGACCACAATATTTAAAGATCTTCTCAGTTGTCCTCCATCTGCACAGAAATAGTAGAGTATAAAATAAGAGAATGTTTCTCAATATATTTAAATCAGCAGGCATTTAGATTTCCCTTAATACTTGAATTAGGTATTATACTTCTAGACTTCAAACAACAGCATCAGAAAGGCCTTTAGATTCTTAGACAAATTTTGCTTAGAAACATCTGGGTGATCTCTAGTCAGATGAAAAAAGACACTCAGGGAAGATAAATGTACACACATCACACAGAAGAGCAGATATGAAATTGAGCCTTGGGGTTAGGTGTCCCTGGCTCCTGGTACGGGGGGGACCCAGTTGCTCTGAGCAGTTCCTCCTCATCTGGACGTCAAGTGTCCATTCATGTCTGCGTCCCTGTCCAGGTGTACAAGTGGTTCACCCTCTGCTCAAGGGAAATTTCAGGCTCTCAGGACTCCTGAATCTGATAGTTGGTGGTCCACACCCAGGGCCAGTGAGGCACTGGGTCCCCTCCACTCCATCCTGACCCTTTCCTCCCCACCACCCTTCCCCAGTGCTGTCCTCTCTCCATCTTGGGAGCAGAAAATGTTGCTCTGCCATCATGGATATAAATGTTTATGGTTCACATTTAGGACTAAAACAATTTTGAGGATTTAGCTTTTATTTCTGTGTGGATGGGTAGATTAGGGAAGGAAATAAAAAGCCCCAAAGCATTTGTGAGAGAGCAGAGAGGAAGGATATGAGTTAGGTGAGTATTCAGGTGTGATCTTACTAGAGAGTTCTAATGGATAATTTCCTAACTCAACACTTAAACTCCAAAATTTAGACATGATTTTCTGTCAGTTCTATTGAATTTAAACTGTATTTATCATTAGACCTGTTAATGCCAGACTAAAAAGAGAAAGTTGCATACATTGAAACCTATGGAAAGGTGAGTTAGGCATGAATAAGGATGCTTGGTATTGTAGCATACAAAACCTACTTATAGTCCCAACTGTTGTGCAATCTTCTGCTTTGGAACTCTTTGAAGAGTAGAAAAAATCCCACTTGTTGAACATTGTATCATCAGGCAATCACATTGCTTCTAAGAAAGAGAATGTACTGTGTGATGGGAATAGGTATTTCTGGAAAAAAAATTTTTTTGGGATGAAATTATTTTAGAAACTTCTATGAAGTAGAGTTAAATGGGCTATATTCCATAGGACTTCTTTAACATCTTTAACTATGTTGTGAAACTCCAAGAGAGGAATATGAAATGGGATATTTCATGAATGTATCTTAAAAAAATGCTGTCTCCTCTTCTTTTCCTAAGGAATGCTTATTAATATATCTTGAAAAATACTTTTGGAAATTCCCATCAGGTTTAATCCCTTCTTTACAAAAATGATGGAAGTGATATCCAGAAATGCTTGATGGCCTACTTAAGAGTAACGGTGAGACACAGACCTCCTGCCTGTTGGGCTGGTTTGCAACGAGGAAGCTGTAATTTTTATAGATAACTGAGACTTTAATTGTAATTCTCAAGTCAGAGAACTGCTGAAAATGGTTACTGAATCACTTAATTTGGACAACTATATTTTTTGTGTGATGGAGCAGGTAGTTGATTTATATTGCAAAGCTTGGGACAGAGCCTTGATTTAAAGTCTAGATGGTTGTGATTTATCCCGTCTCTATGATCAATGTTGTCTTGAACAAATCTCTGAACTCACATAACATTTTTCCATTTGTGAAACAGAAATCTAAATCTATCTTCCAAAGATACTTTAAGTATTAACATCATTTTAAAATGAAATCACATCAGAACAATGCCATTATATCATTTTCCAAAAGAAAAAAAAAACACTTGGTGATTGTTAAGTTAATGGCAATTAGCAGTGTTTATATGTGGACAGTACTTGCTTGAAGCCACTATTGCATTTTAATCTCAATAAACAATAACCAAATTTATTTCCCAGTGTTTTTCCATCTAGTCTTTATATTCTCAAGTCTTTAGCAAGTTTTAACTTTCGGCTCCAAATCACTTGGGGTTTAGGTAGGCAGGTGGGAAAAAAGTTTCACTTCATTTTCTTAGACTAAAGGTTAAGCAATTTTCCTAAGGTACATAATGTGTCAGCAAATGGGCCAGGAACAAAATGTAAGGCTTGGAACTTTGTCTACTGCTGAACCAAAAGGATTGGTTTGCTTCTTTCCTAAATTAATTATTTAAAGCATTTTGTAAATCTAAGCCAAGGGAGTCTGGAGCTCTCACATTTGATTCCAGCTTTAACTTTACTCTGTTTTTATTTTGTTTGTCAAGGTTTTCACACAATTTTAAGTGTGATATCTAATTATATGTAAAAATCATAAAGATTAGCACAGTTTACTAAATCTGTGTGTGTGTGTGTGTGCATGCACGTGTGTATGCATGGATGCAATCTGTAAGGATGCAATCAATCTGTAATCTAAACCATGTAGATTTAAATAAGAACAAGTACTTTTAGCTACAAAACAAACAGGTTTTAACACAAAATTCCCTACTAAAAACTCATTAACAAATAGTTATTTTAAGTAGAACAGTCAAGGATAGCATCTTAGCAGCTCATATTTTGCTTGCTGTTGCTTGAAGTAGAGAAAAAATGTTAGTATTCTATAATAAAAGGAGAAGAAAGATGGTTTTCAGATGGGATTTAAGCCAGAGAGGTCTCTTTTGCCCAAGAAGATCAATCAGGGTAAATGAATTCTCCATGTATTGTTACCTAAGGGTAGAGAAAATTGAAGATGAGATTTTTTTCCCTCTACCTGTTTGACCTTGCTGCATAAATATGATGTAAAAACTATGTGTGGAATTTGATAGTGGTCTTTTCCCATTGGTCAAACCTTGAAGCATTTAACTCTTTGAGACTTTTCAAATTTAGTGTAAATGATACAATTTTTTCCATGTTTAACCTTACTTGTTCTCATTTAAATACCATTGTATTTGGAATCACGACTTTAATGAAACTCTGCGGAGGACCGAAATGCTTTCTGCCCCAGAAAAGCAAATGCCCAACCCTTGTTGCTACACTCAAGGATGGCAGTAATAAAAGTGGTTAGAAAATCAATTTAAACTGCATTTGTACTTTACCAAGAAACCTGTGACACTTACAGTGGTACATTGGCGAGAGTTATGCTTTCCAAATACGTGATTTACTTTTGTAAGCAACTAAAAACCCTGCAGCTTCAGTCACACTCTCCAAGCAAAATAAATGACCCCAAATCAATCCATTTTCACTATACCTGGCACTTGTAGAGGGGGGGAAATAAATGAGATCAAAAAGATAAACAACAGGCTATGAAACCTGGGCTCTTTTAACCTAAGATTGCACTTGGTATGTATAAGTGAAAAAACTCATTTTATTCCACAGCCCTTAGCATAAGCAAAAGAGTATGTAGACAATGATACCATGTCTTATCCTTCTTTGTAAATCCCATGTTCACACTACTTTACACCAAAGAGGTGCTCTGCCATGCTGGTGGCGTGAAAGAGACACAGACCATATTTTAATCAAGTAGACTCAAATTAAAATAACTTCTAAACATGGGTATTCCAGGGAAAAAATAGAAAAAAAATTACCAAAATACTATGTTGTGATGCATTACGTTTAGTCTAAGTGATAAGGAGACTGTTTTTTCTTTTTTCCTACTCATAGCATTGGTATATTTGCTTTTCATGTCATGGAAGACTAAATGAGTTTATTCTTCTTAATACTATCTTGCTTATGGTCACCTCCAGCTTGCTGAACATTCAGGATAGTGGGGGGGGGGAGTTAACACTGAAGCACCTGTGACTCCCATCTCTTGATGATGTGGAAAGGGGCTGGTGTTTAGAAAATGTTCAAAACTTAGAAATAAAGCAAAAAGATAACTACACGTTCTATTAATATCATACTAGGGTGTTTTATAATAGGCCTGCTCAAGGATTATGTAATTTTCTAGAAAAATGAATTTTTATTTGGCTCACTATTTACTATTGATTAGGCCCAGACTCTGGGAAGTCACATGCTAACTTGTAGAATTATGTCTGATGGAGATGCAAATGAGTACAGATTAGTAGAAAAGACAACCACAAATTTACACTTTATTCCTTTGTAGGATACTAATGAGTTTTGCCTCTAACCTAGTGATCTTATTTCAGCTTTCATTCTGTGCCTATATATGCTCAGCCCCCTGAATTCTCTTTGAACAAACCTTACCAACATACTGGGTTTGTCATTAATGAGATAAATAATTTTTGGCATGTGTTCACTATACACTTGTATGAAAGTCAGGTTTATAACTTTTTGAAAATTAAGCTTTGTTACATACCTTGAGTTACCTCCTTAGCCAAGACCCTGCCTAAGAGGGGTAAATGTTAGTGTAGATTTTATGGGGCACACAGCTTATATAATTTTTGATCCTTTATAACAAAAAGGATTCAAAAATACATATACAAACTTACGTGTAAAAGAGAATATTTATTTACAGTGAGAAAAGAAATCACAATGAATTACAGGGAAACAAAGAGATTTAGCTCTCTCTGAAATCTCCTTAGGCTCTTCATAGGAAATGCTTACATGGAAATGGTTCCTGATTGCAGCCTGGTTTCTGCTCTGAAAGAGGACTATAAAAACGCCCCTGCAATTCCTAGCAACTCTTAGGTCTCAGAAGGACATGTGCAACGGTGGAAACCTTTATGCTTCATTAGCTTCAGAGTAAACCAGCTCTGCTACTGGGGAAGGGAGCACCAGCAGGTAAAATGTAAGTCTGAGAGGAGCAAACCAGAGAAATTTGCCCCTCAGGAAGCTGTGCCAGGGAGTGGCCCCTTGGGCAGGGCTTGATGAATACTCACACACGTGTGTCAAGAGAAGCAGGACTGAACTTCTGTTATAGGGAGAACATACAAAACCATAATGGCACCAGTTAATCAGAAAACCTTTGTACATTCTTGCCTCCTTTGTCATAGATTAATTGACCATAAGTGCCTGGGTTTATTTCTGGGCTTTCTATCCTGCTCCATTGATCTCTATTAATTTTTGTGCCATTACCATACTGCTTTGATTACTGTAGCTTTGTAGTATAGTTTGAAGTCAGGGAGCCTGATTCCTCCAGCTCCATTGCTCTCTCTCAAGATTGCTTTGGCTATTTGGGTTCTTTTGTGTTTCCAGAAAAATTTAGTATCTTCAATAAGTGGTGCTGGGAAAACAGGACAGCTACATGTAAAAGAATGAAATTAGAACATTCTTTAACACCACACACAAAAATAAACTCAAAATGGATTAAAGACCTAAATATAATACCAGATACTATAAAACTCCTAGAGGAAAACATAGGCAGAACACTCTTTTTTTTTTTTTTTTTGCGGTATGCGGGCCTCTCACTGCCGTGGCCTCTCCCGTTATGGAGCACAGGCTCCAGACGCACAGGCTCACTGGCCATGGTTCATGGGCCCAGCCGCTCTGTGGCATGCGGGACCCTGCCAGACCGGGGCACAAACCTGCGTCCCCTGCATCGGCAGGCGGACCCTCAAACACTGCGCCACCAGGGAAGCCCCCAGAAGAGTCTTTGACATAAATTGTAGTGATATTTTTTTGGAACTGCCTCCTAGAGTAGTGGAAATTAAAACAAAAATAAACAAATGGAACCTAATGAAACTTAAAAGCTTTTGCACAGCAAAGGAAATCATAAACAAAACAAAAAGACAAACCACAGAATGGGAGAAAATATTTGCAAATGATGAAACTGACAAGGGATTAATCTCCAAAATATACAAGCAGTACATACAGCTCAGTATCAAAAAATAACCCAATCAAAAAATGGGAAGAAGATCTAAATAGACATTTCTCCAAAGAAGACATACAGCTGGCCAAAAGGCACATGAAAAGATGCTGAACATCACTAATTATTAGGGAAATGCAAATCAAAACTATAATAAGGTATCACCTCACATTGGTCAGGAGGGCCATCATCAAAATGTCTACAAATAATAAATGCTGGAGATGGTGTGGAGAAATGGGAACCCTCCTACACTGTTGGTGGGAATGTAAATTGGTACAACCACTATGGAAAACAGTATGGAGGTTTCTTAAAAGACTAAAAATAGAGCTACCATATGATCCTGCAATCCCACTCTTAGGCATATATCTGGAGAAAACCATAATTTGAAAAGATATGTGCACCCAAATGTTCATTGCAACACTATTTATAATAGCCAAGACATGGAAGCAACCTAAATGCCCATCCACAGATGAATGGATAAAGATGTGGTATATACACACACACACACACACATATATACACATACATACAATGGAATATTACTCAGCCATAAAAAAGAATGAAATTATGCTATATGTAGCAATATTATGGACATAGAGATTATCATATTAAGTGAAGTAAGTCAGACAGAGAAAGATAAAAATCATATGCTATCACTTATATGTGGAATCTAAAAAAAATTATACAAATAAACTTATATGTAAAACAGAAATAGACCCACAAGCATAGAAAACAAACTTATGGTTACCAAAAGGAAAAAGGAAGGGAGGGATAAATTAGCAGTTTGGGATTAACATATGCACACTTCTGTATGTAAAGTATATAATGAACAAGGACCTACTGTATAGCACAAGGAACTATGCTCAATATTTTGTAATAACCTATAAGGAAAAAGAATCTGAAAAAAAAATCCCCAGATATATATGTATGAATAGCTGAATCACTTTGCTGTACACCTGAAATTAACACAACATTGTAAATCAACTATACTTCAATAAAATAAGCTGAATAAAAAAATAAGAAAGCCTTTTAATCCTTAAAATTAAATCGCTTCTGCCCCAAGATAGCCCCAAATCTGGAGAAACTGGAAACAGAAGAGGGATAGAGAGGCATCAGGCAGAACACATCACATTCTTTCCCTGTTCAAGTTCTTAAGCTGGGGGTCCATCCAACTAGGCAGGGGATAGGAGACAGCCCAACTGGATATGAGTTAGAAGTTTTAAACTGGAGGAGGTTGAACCATATGCTTTTAATATGTGAACATGAACCTGCATGATATTCTGTTAAGGGAAAGTAAAGAGAACCCATAAAATATGTTTGACATCAGTGAAAGGAGAAAAATGAAACTGTTTATATTTGCACCCTATAAAGGTTAAACTGCTTTCCATGAATGGAGTACATGGATAAATGTTGTAAATGCACAACTAATTAACACAATTAAAGAAATGAGAACACCACATATGCTTCTAAGTTTTTACCTGAAACTTAGTGGGACGTTTTCCCTTTTCCCCTTGTTTGAGCAGTAGGGGTCACCTACAGCTGAGATGATTTGATGATCAGCAAACTTTTACACATGAGAATAATCTAACCAAATACAAAGTAGTCCTCTAGTACAAGAGACATTTAAATACTGAGGACAATTTCAAACATGTTGAATGCAGACAGAACAGCAACTAAGAAGAGGGGTTAAATATTTGAAGATGTTATTAGTCTAAATGTGGGGTGAGAAATTGTCATGAAATAGGCACTTTTCCCACTTGGTATTTAGAGGACTTGGGTAGACTGCTGGACTGGATTAGAGGTAATCTTTCGGGATACAGAGTATTAACTAAAAGTTCTCAATAGTGTTGCCTAGTTACATGTCACTGTGACATGACGGTGAAGACAAGTGGTCATTCATGGGGTGTCATCACTCACTACAGAACAGATGCAAAAATTAGTACACAATACCCAGATTCATTGTGTTCTGTAGTAGTTGTCACTATTGCAATTTCAAGTTCAATTTATGGCTCCTACCTCATTTTGAAGTGCTTAATGATTTGAAAACTAAATAACTCAGAAATCATGAAAAATGACTTCTTTTCACCTGACAATATAAAAAAAAAAGTCTATGAAATGAGATAATAGGGACAAATGTATTGAAAGAAAAGAATGAAAGAAAAGAGCTTTTACTTCTATTCTCACTGGACACGGAGGGCAATGAAAGTTACCTAGTGTTAAGAAACACATATACATTTTTCTGAGGTTCTTGTTGCAGTTAATTTTATGTGTCAACTTGATTGGTCAGAGGATGCCCAGATAGCTGGCTAAACATTATTTCTGGGTGTGTCTATGGGTCTGTTTACAGAAGACATTAGTACTTGAATTGGTAGACTGAGTAAAGCAGATGGCCCCTCCCAATGGGGTGGGTCTCACCCACCGCCTGAGGGTCTGAGCAGAACAAAAGTGGAGGAAGGCTGGGATTTCTCTCTGTCTGACTCTGAGTTGCGACTTTGACCTTCTGCCATCAGCATGCTTTCGAACTCAAACTGGGATCTACACCACCAGCTGTCCTGGTCTCCAGCTTGCCGGTGACATAATGGACTACTCAGCCTCCATAATTAAGTGAGCCAATGCTTTATAATGTATATCTATCTATCTATCTATCTATCTATCTATCATCTATCTATACATTGCTTAATATGGAAAAAATTAAATTGAGTTGGACTTTCCTGGTCAATTAATTGACTAAAACTCTATTATCCATCTTTTGGCATAGTGCAGTGATCTGCAAACTATGGCCTTTGGACCAAATTTTGCCAGACACTTTTTTTTTTTTTTTTTTTTTTTTTTTTTTTTTTTTGCGGTACGCGGGCCTCTCACTGTTGTGGTCTCTCCCGTTGCGGAGCACAGGCTCCGGATGCGCAGGCTCAGCGGCCATGGCTCACAGGCCCAGCCGCTCCGTGGCATATGGGATCCTCCCAGACCGGGGCACGAACCCGTATCCCCTGCATCGGCAGGCGGACTCTCAACCACTGCGCCACCAGGGAGGCCCGACACTTATTTTTATAAATAAAATTTTATTGGAACACAGCCACGTACATTTATTTATATATAGTCAATGGCTGCTTTGATGTTATAGTAACAGGGTTGAACAGTTGTGAGGCAAAGTCTAAAATATTTGCTATCTGTCCCTTTACAAAAACAGTTTGCTGAACCCTGCCCTAGCACATGGAGGGCAGTACTGGCTAGTGATAAATCAAAGCTAAGAGAACAAGTAGATCCAGAAAGATCACATTCATTCACATCTAGGGGTTATTGACTTTCAAGGCATGGTCAAATCCATTCCTAAATTCTTAGCTCCTGGCATGAATTTAGACTAAGTCTAAAATTCATGTCTCAATAATTATTCACTATAATATCAGTGACATACATTCTTGGTGCAGTTGTTATACAGGGTATATTCCCAAACCTGATGCTCCATTTTAATTATTGTTTAACCTATTTTAAAATATCTGACACAGAAAGGAGAAAGTGATTTAAATGTCATCTGTTTAATTTGCTAACCTTCCCTTGCCCTTTGGAAGCAGCTTGTTCAAAGTCCACAGAGATTTGGGTATTCAGAATTACCCTTCCGTATCACTTTTCTAAAGTGAATTTTGGTACATACAATTTGGATTTCTCTGAAATGAGCAACCACTGGGGTTTGAAAATTCTAACACAGATTTATAACAAAATGAAAAACACTGGATACTGTCCAGAAACATGTGATGGTACTCAAAGCAGAATGACATTTGCTCGGTAAAGCTGCTGAAGTGTCACTCCCCTTAAGACTTTTCAACGTGAAATTTGTCTTCTTGTAAGCAGATTATTTTCATAGACAATGTACGATAGAAACAGCACTTAATAACAGCAAATTATATTAACCAAGCTGCTAAAATTAGTGAAGATTTTGTTTATAAATAGCTATATTGTTGTGCTTTATTTTGTGAACCCTAAAGTTTAGCTCTATCTGGTACTGAACCTTTGTTCACTCTCCATTTTACTCTTGTCTAGAGCACACTTCTTTTAGGGTTATCTGTTGTTAAACCACTATTATTCTTTACATGTTAGGAAAAGTGGGCTTGTATTCCCAGAAGACACCCATTAGAATGCTCAGGGTTGTGTGTGTGTGTGTGTGTGTGTGTGTGTTTGGAGACTGAAACACTTCTCCCTCATTAGGATACATTCCCCAACCTTTAGATGAGAGTCCCTGGACTAGAACAATTAAACTGTGATGAGAAATTATTATTTACATTTTCAACTGAATGCATCATGTGCACATGCTAGAGTCTTAAAATACTGGTGTCTTTATATCTTGAGACAAGGAAGCAGAAACTTACAAGTCCTTTCTTCTTGTCTTTATAATAATGACTCTTTTATTATGAACATAGATGATTTATTACTTTGGAAATAAAATAATAAAACTTGTAGACATAAAAAGAATTCCATCAGGTCATTTCATCCATCCCCTTTGGATCCAGAAATGTTGAATACTAATATAACTTATATAAATTGCTCTGCTATTTGGAAAGCTGTCTTGAATCTAATCTCCCTTTCTGGGAAAGTAGGAGAAGAGAAGGGAAGTTTAGAAGCCTGCCTGGCTAAGCCCAGGAGTGGGATCAAGTCAGATGGTGTGGACAGACTCAAAGGGTGAAAAGGTTTGGAAGAGAGTTTGGAAGATGTTGAGAGATTCATTTTATCATGTGGCAGCACACAGAGGAAAGGAGCCTTTGGCTTTGGCCAGCAACATAGATGAGAAGTAAGTTTCCAAAGGCATTAAGTCAGTTCAGATCCATGTTTTCTATGTTAGAAAACATGGCTCAGTAGCAGTTTCTCTTGGTTTTTTGGCTGGAAAACTTTACACCACTCATTGTATTCCAAGTGTGAGCAGGCTTCTGCTGGGGGCAGATTGTTGGTTGTGGTAGTGGTTCTTAGGACCTACTTCTTTGATCTGTCTTCTTCTTATTGTACGGAACATACTCACAGCCTCTCAGAGATCTCCTTCAGTACATATTCTGGTTCTCTTTTTGGGTTGCTGCACAGACTGCTGAACTACTCTGCTATGATTGTGTGCTGGTGTTTTAGACAGAACAGAAGGAAAGCAACATTCTCATTCTGATGAACTTCCCTGTGGACCTATAACTATCTGTGCTCTTCTTGTATTAAACTTTTGACCTCCTAGGGGCTGTTCTTATGATCCTTCTGAGAAGTCTATTTTTATTATTGTTGTTTGGGAACTGACCAGCTCCAGTGTATGATGATGTTGGCATGTACAGGGAGATGCTGAAATGAAGTCACAGTTGCCATAAATCAGCATGTTCTGGATGCAGTGATGTAAAGGGTGGGTTATGGAAGTTCAGCATTGGCAACCAAGATAGAAATCTTGTTGTTCATAGAAAAGGAAGAAGTGTTTTATTTGTTGGGTACACAGCTGGTAAGTCTCCATTTTACTGGCCATAAGAAAGCACGTACAGATCTGGAAGACCTTAAATAGTGTTTGCCAAATTCTGTTGACATTTGAGTGGATTTCTCTAGAGTAAAGTTTGAGAGTTTGAAAGATTGAGAAATGGATATGGAAAGCCAGAATAATGTATGTGACTGGAGAGAGATACATTTCTGTGGGACGTTTCACCCTAAGGTTTGAAGAGCTGGTAAACTTCTACGCTAGAGTGAAAACTCCTTGTGTGCAGGACAGTCTTAACCTCACATTTTTGCTTCACAAAAACCTTGGTTATTAGTTGTCCCTCAGGAAATATTTGCTGAAGGACATATAAGAGAATGACAGGCAAAGTATAATTCAACCTAGGACTGCTTATAACTATCTTAGTAGGATGACTATCCCGACTTTTATTTTCAAGTATATATTAAATAACAAGATTGGAAGTAATATGAGGTTCTTTTAATTTATGAAAATGAGAGGTTTATTTTATTTAACATGTACCTGGTTTACAATATCTGAGAAAATTAATGTTCTAAAATAAAACAAACCCTTCCCTACTTCTCCAAGTTGGTAATGTTAGATATTTATGCAGGAAATTAGAGGGTATTTATTTTCTATGCTGCATAACAAAAAATTACCACATAATCAGCAGTTTAAAACAACACACATTTATTATCTCATTGTTTCCCTGAGTGAAGAGTTTGGGAAGGCCTCACTGGGTCCTCTGTATAAAGCCTCACAAGCTCAGTCAAGGTGTTGGTCAGGTTGGGGTCTCATCTCAACATTCAGTTGGGGAAAGACCTGCTCCCAAGCATATGTGATTCATGGTAAAGTATAGTTTCTTGCAGTTATAGGACCAAGGACTTCAGATCTGCTGGCTGTCAGTCAGTGGCCATTCTGGTTGCTGCTGCCCCCACTGCCTTGTCACATGGACCTTCCCCAGATTGCTTCACACTTTGTCAAAGCTGGCAAGAGACAGAGTCTCCTTGCTCACAATCCTGTGTGACATAATCATGGAAGTGACATCTCATCACCCTATTTTATTGGTTATTCTTCTGTTGATCAAAGGCAAGTCACATGTTTCAGTTATTAGAAAGTCAAGAGGAGAAGACTTTATCCTGTTTCTACTTCACTTAGTTAGGCAAAAATGCATTTTTTTTTTTCTGCAGAGTTCTGAAGTTTGTCCTGCTGGATAATTTTTGCATTATTACAATTAAAAAATAATCACTATTAACGGGTTCCTTATAAAACAGTATACTTACTAAGTAAAGGCTTGATTTTGTTTCCTTCAGACAAGTGAACATAGCCAAGTAAAATTCATTCATTTAAAATCCTTTAAATCTTTATCTGTTATACTTTACCTATGTGAGATAGGTTGTTATTTTACAAATGTGTAAATTAAGTCACAGACTTAGACACAGTTAATCAGAAGCAAAGGTTTTAGACACTCTAAGAGCTGATACCTTCCTTTCTCACTATGTGTTTTCTTCAAGCTTATTATGGTCAGTTTGTGATTGTCTGGTAAATATATCACCCTGACTTTACCACATCTGTCCATTCCTCTGTCTTACCTTGCCATTTTGTTCTCTCCATCTGTCTATTTTCTTTTTCTAATTGAGTGATTACTTTCAGAGCCCATCTCTGCCTACCATTTCCTATCCTACTTTTTTGATAGAATTTTTCTCTTCCTCACATTATGCACGTAGATATTTACATTTATAGTGTCATTAACTACATGATAACTTGTCCCTTAGAAACACTGACGTGAATTAATTAAGATAATTCCTGTGAGATTTGGTCAATTTCTCCTTGACTTGAATTATTATAATCTGTACATGTTTGAGCTGCCACTCTGTCATTATTTGTAGCCCTGAAATAAAGATTTCTCAGAGGATTGAAGAAATTGGAGAATATTTTTTATACTGCCCAAATGAGACTCCCTCAGGGTCAATTCACTTAAGACATGTTAGTGGAACAGAAAGTAATTTTAATTAAGATCTTCTTAAGCTTATAAGCATCATGAATCTTTACTTCCAGGTGGAAAAAAGTCTATGTAAGATATTTCCTCCTTGAAGTAAAAGTTGCCAATACAAAGAAGAAATGGATATAGGTATTCTTTCTCCATCTCTAATCTTAGAGACCTAAGTATATTTATTTTTAAGATGAAGCAAAAACAAACAATAAAATTAATGCATCAAAACCATTATCAATGAATAATCTCTCATTCATGTTTTCAAAGAGCAGAACACCTTGGTAAAATTACACTTAGATCCATTTAAAATTGCCAAAATCAGGTCTAGTTACCTAGTGTTTTCAGAGTTCAGAAATTTCTGACATTGGAGCCACAATATATAAATTTCTTTGAGCAAACCTCATTGTCTAGGTGATGTATACAAAAACTTGGAAGTTCCCGACCTTTCTTTTCTATCACCCAGATGACAGTGCTGCTGGTTTTGTTGTTCTAAGAATTTGGCTGGAGGGCAGGAGGCTAGTACATACCTGACACAAGTACCATTATTGCGGCACAGATGATGCTCACACCGAGGGATGTGGCAGTTCTCAATGTTTTTCCCACTCAGGGCTTCATCGATGAGGAATAATTCTTTGTTGTTTACTTGAAGCTCTTGAATGCAGCCCTTGAATCCGTAAACCTGGCCTGCATTGTTAGGAATCTTAACATTTGCAGGGATATGGCCAAGGAACAATTTTTCAAAATATACCTTTAGGAAAAATAACAACAAAAAATATTTTTATGAAGTGTTATCAGATTATATGGGAAATACCTAGATGTTTTGTTCTGTAATTACATGTATTGATGTGTTTTTCTGCATAAAACAGGCTGTAATTTCTGCTTAATTTTGTCATCACTAGTAAGTGGTAGGATAAGTTACTTTAGAAAAGGTCATTTATTTTGCAAGTTTTTTGTACCTCTCACAGTATCTAATAAAATTTAGTAAAAAAAAAGGGGGGGTATTGAACCAACCTTGCTGATTGATTACTTTGAAAGGTAGTTTGAAATGCAAGGTATTTTGCATTTTAATTTTGCATTGAAAGGTATTTTGTTTGCATTTTAATGCGAACATTACCAAATAATAATGGATAAGGAAAATGAAGCGTTGTTAATTAACTACTGTTAGGGATTGAATTTTCTCCCCCTAAAATCATATGTTATAAAGTCCTAACCCCCAGAACCTCAGAAGGTGACTTTGTTTTTCTTTTTTTAATTTATTTTATTGAAATAGAGTTGGTTTACAATGTTGTGTTAATTTCTGCTGTACAACAAAGTGATTCAGTTATACATATATATACATTCTTTTTTTGATACAGTTATACATATATATACATTCTTTTTTTGATAGTTCAAAAAACTATAACAGCAAAATTAACTAACAACTTAATGTCTATCAAAAGAACAGTCTTTTTTTCATATTTTCTTCTATTATGCTTTATCACAGGATATTGAATACAGTTCCCTGTGATATACAGTAGGACCTTCTTGTATATCTATTCCATATGTAATAGTTTATATCTGCCAATCCCAAACTCCCAATCCATTTCTCCCCCTTAACCATAAGGCTGTCCTCTATGTCTGTGAGTCTGTTTCTATTTCATAGATAAGTTCATTTGTGTCATAATTTAGATTCCACATATAAGTGATATCACATGGTATATGTCTTTCTCTTTCTGTCTTATTTCACTTAGTATGATAATCTCTACGTCCACCGTGTTGTTGCAAATGGCATTATTCCAGTCTTCTAACTGGCTGAGTAGTATGCCATTGTATATAAGTACCGCATCTTCTTTATCCAGAATGTGACTTTATTTGAAAATAAAGCTTATACTCATTGGCTAGAGTGATGATAAAGTCATTTGCACAATGTAACTGCTACTTGATCTCTCCTTTCCCTCCCCATAGCAACATATATAAATTGAACTCTCATCATTTAGATGTGTGTAAAATGCAACTCCCCTCAGTAGGAATTTATGAGCTGCAATTAGAGTCTGGATGGACTGGTAAATGAGACCCTGACCTTCAAGGCTGTTGGGCATATGACAGACAGATGTAGCAGGATTTGTGCATTTATATCTCTGACATCTTTATCTCTAAAACACACTAAAACACTCCAAGCTGATGTCTGAAAAGTATTTAAATTGATATTACAGATTCATTAATATGGAAAAGCATGATTCTAAGAATTAAAAAACTAGAAACAAATAAATAAGTTAGGCCACTAGGGGGAGGAGAGAATGGGAGATGCCCAGTAATACCACTTAATATTTACACTAATATGTGCTGGTTTGATGTACGTGTGTTTTTAGAGAACAGAAGCATGTTCGATTCTAGGAAAACCAAAGCATCTCCACGACCCATAATAGATCAAACTAACTATTATTGGAGCCTTGTTCTTATTTTAGTAACTCGGGCTCTGTTCCAAAGGGCAGTCCTTCAGTTTTTCTCTGAATACTTCATATAGGATTCAGATATACAGTCATCCAGAGGAGAGCTCTCTTTGAGTACAGTGGGGTGGAGTGTTCACGGTGTATTGATAGAGCCCTTATGCAGATAGGAGTACATCTGTTTGTTTTCACATCTTTTCTCATATTTAGGTGGATTACTCTAGCAACCAGTTATCAGAGCTCTTTTATCAGCTAAGATAAGTGACTCACTGCTAATGCAATCTGGGATCCAACGTGAATTTACAGACTCAGCGAATCCAAGGCCATGGCCTTCCTCTCACTGAAGACCTCTGACATTTTTGTGTATTGATTACACACCTGGAAGATCAAACATTTCACTGCTTTGACAAGTGTGCTGTTTTAGCACAAAACTGATAGAGAACGGAAAAATACCTTCCTCTTCTGTCAGCTGTAGACAGATCTGTGGCAGAGTTTACAGAGCTGTCTATGATTTATTAGGTCATTAAAAACACCCAAACAATGGAAGTAGATGGCTCTGTATTTCTTCTGTTCTGAAGCCTAAGCTTAGTTGGAATCCTGAAACGTCTAAAAGAGCAGCTGCAATTGACTGCACATAGATAACCATTAGAATGGTTGACTTCCTCCATCCTGGGCTCTCAATTATCCAAGAGCTGCCTTTTGTGTGTATAATCATTCCTAAGGAGACAGGTCTTTAAATAAGTCTTTTCTAATAACTCCTTGTGAATCCGACTATGGAGAATAGAGTCTGACATCAAGATATCATCTTACAAGATAAAACCACAGAGAACAGACATGGGCAATCAAGGAGGGATCATCAAGATAATGAAAAATATGAATAGTGACTGAGGGATAAAGGCTCCACATCTGACAGGAGAGAAATGAACATTCTTTTTCCCCTCAGAGTGTATCTTTAAAGGAAAAATATAGTCTCTCTTTTACAATATGTAAGAGTAAAATAAGAAAATAGGCAAAAGACAAAACATGTCTAAAAACTGGAGGCTGGGGAGTGGTGGACACAGAGGAGAAGCTGCTTTATCTCCTTTTTGTTTTGTTTTAATTTAATTTTAGATATTGGAATACTACATATATTTCTGTAGTGATGTCACGATTCAATGTATAGCTTTGTCTTACAGTTTCAAATCTTTTTGAAGTCAAATAACTTTTATGTTAACGGGAAGGTAATGGCAAATGTACCTTTTACTTAAGATTAACTATTGAAGTGTACTTATCTTTAGCCAAGAATAAGATGACTTATAATTGGAATTAACTGACTTTTACTTGTGTTGTTACCAAATTTTTAAAATATTTTTAATATTATCTGAATTGTATGCAGACAAATTCAAAATCAGAAACATCAGTAAAGATGGATAAATGATGTTAGGTTGTGTTTGTGAAGAAAGTTTTATTTAAATAACTTTCACATATGATTTGTCTTAAATTCTCAAACACTGTTTGGAGACATTAAATGAAAGGGGATTAAAAGGAAGAATCAGTATTTACCTAAATCAATATTTATCTAAATTCTCCATCCCTTTACAGTTCAAAGATTACTCCCCTCCCCCATAGTATGATAACCTGCGAGCATAGTCTCTTCTATATTAATCTATAGCCCTTTTTAGGTCAGGGTGTCCAACATGGTCATCCTAGGGTTCTCTCACTGTCCACAGAAGTGGTTTGCAAATAGCAGGTTTAATACAAGTCTGTTACAAATGACCTGATTCATGAAACTCAATCTTGCTCTTCTTCAGTCTCCTACTTGTCTTTTAGGCCTCCTCTCCTACTTTACACTTCCTTAGAACCTTGCAATTTGCCAGATTCAGCATGTGTGAGGTCTCACTGGATACCAACCAAGAAGGAATATTAATATGGCTTGAATTCTAATATAGCTCTCTTTATTTAATATATATGGCATAGGGTACAGAGCAGTGCTTATATGAACTGCTCAAATTTCTTATAAGATTAATATGAAGTAGCTCACATATTTTTTTTAAATTTAATAAATATCAGTGAATACCTCATTAGTCCCATACTTCACAGTTAAATCTTTGATTATTAAGACTTTCTAGGATAAGGAATGTTCTCAAAATAATATCTTCTCAATTTGTTGAAGAACTGAACTTTAGTGAAGCAATCAATAGATTGAGTTGCTGCCTGTGAGCAAGTGGTATAAGGAAGTGGAAATACAAAAGGAGGATGTAGGATGACTCTTGTTCATAAGAGAATGAAATGTAATCATGGGAAATAAACATAAAGAAATTAAACAGAAAATAACATCATACAGATCATCAAGATGGCAGAAAAGGAAGCTCCAGAAACTCTTTCCTCCATGGAGACACTGATTCAACAACAATACACAGACCAAGTCTCTTTGTAAGAAATACATAAGTTCAGTTAAGAGACACTTGTACCCCAGGTGACTGTGAAACCAGCTGTGTTGAGACTGGCAGGAAAATCTTTGACACTCACTCACCATAGCTCTCCCACAGACTCAGTGAGACATAATTGAGAGAAAACTTCCAGCTTTGAGTCTCTCTCTGGTGAGGGAAATAGAAGACTAAAACATATATCCAATGTGCAGCCTTTTCAGGGTGCTGCCCAAGAGACTAGTTTCTGTCTTGATTGAATCTAAGTGCTGACAGGAAAGGGTGCAAGGTTGGGAAGCCCTGAGAACAAAGGTGAAGGTTTGGACTAGCACACATTCACTCACTATAGACATCCCCGTCCCCACCCTCAGCTCAGTGGGAAAGAATGGGCAAATCCCACAACCCATGACTTCTCCCTGTGAATGAAGTGTGCATTCAAAATAATATCTTTTCAGGGGGGCTACCTGAGAAATGGTTTTCCTGTCTCTTTTGTCTTAAAGCACTGACAGTACCTGGCATACAGTCAGCTCTTTGTGTCCACGGGCTCTGAATTTACAGAATCAACGAACTGCAGATGAAAAATATTCAGAAAAAAATTCCAGAAAATTCCAAAGAACAAAACTTGAATTTGTCACATGCCAGTGATTATTTACATAACATTCAAACTGCATTAGGTATTATGAGTAATCTAGAGATGATTTAAAGTATATAGGATGTGCATAAGTTATATACAAGTATGGCACCATTTTATATAAGGGACTTGAGTCCATGGATTTTGGTATCTGTGGGGGGTCCTGGAACAAATCCCATGTAAATACCAATGGAAAACTGCACTCCAGATGCCTGTGGGGGGGTCACTGAAAACAAAAGAGAGCTGGACAGTGTGCTGCTGCTCTTAAGGCAGCATGGCCTCTTCCTGGGGCTGGGGCAGGGTGGAAGAGTGGAGAGGCATGGAATACGTTTCCAGCATTCTGGCTTTTCAGGGGTATTCCTGAGGGACTGGTTTATATTTTGCCTGATTCGGAGTTCTGACACAACCCACATACTCCATAGAAACTTTGGGGCTGCTGAGAATGAAAGAGAACTAGTTGGCCTGTAGCAACTCCAGAGAACCTGTTGTACTGCAGACAGACACCAGATGGAGCAAAAGATTATAAGCAACTATAAAAAGAAACTGGGAAATTCCTATAATAGAGAATTTAAAAGATAGGCCCAGAGAAGACACAACCACAGAAAAGGTTTGAAAGGTTCCCAGAACCTCTCACTGGGATGATTAGTGAAGGACCTTTCCTATACAAAGCAAGTCCATGTGGCCGGGAGAAATGGCTGTTTCTTCAAAGGTGTTGATTCTATTACAAACTTACAAGGCACAAGAAGAAACACAAAAACATAGTCCAATCAAAGAAACAAAATGTCTCCAAAAACCAACCCTAAAGAAACAGAGGTATATACATTACTGACAAAAAAATCAAAATAACTGTCATAAAGATGCTCAATGAGCTCAGGAAAATGAAACATGAAGAAAATGTTTATTTTTTAACATTTAAAATGTTTTATATTCTTTACTGAGAATATCTATAAAGAGATAGAAAATATAATAAAGAATAAAGCAGAAATTTTGGAGCTGAATATAGAAAAGCTGAAGTGAAAGTTCACTAGAGGGGTTCAACAGGAAACTTGATCAAGCAGAAAAAAGAATCATCAAACTCAAATAAAGGTCATTTCAAATTATCTGGTTAGAAGGGTAAAAAGGAAAAACGATTGAAAAAAAGTGAAGGAAGCCTAAGGGACTTATGGGACACCATCAAATGGACTAACATATGCATTACGGAAGTCCCAGAAAGGGGAGGGGGGAGAGAGACAGAGAAAGAGGGACATGTAGAATGCTTATTTAAAGATATAATGGCTGAAAACTTTCCAAATCTGGGGAATAAAATAGACATTCATAATCAAGAAGTCCAAAGGACTTCCAAGAAAGAACTCAAAGAAGTCCATACCAAGACACATTATAATCAATTTGTCAAAAGTCAAAAGAAATACAGAATTTTGAAAGAAGAAAGAAGAAATTGAGCTGTCACATACAAGGGAGCCCCATAAGACTCCCAGTGTATTTCTTATCAAAATCCTTGCAGCCCAGAAGGGAGTGGGATCATATGTTCAAAGTGCTCAAAATAAAATGCTACCAAACATGAATACTCTACCTGGCAAAACTCTCCTTTAAAAATGAAGAAGAGATAAAGACTTTCTCAAATAAACAAAAGCTGAGCAATTTTATCAGTACTAGACTTACCTTACAAGAAATGCTAAAGGGAGTCCTTCAAGTTGAAATGAAAGGACACTAGACAACAACATGAAATCATATGAAAATATAAAGCTCACTGGTAAACGTGGCTATATAGACAAATATAGTAATGTAATGCTGTCATACTGGTGCATAAATCACTTGTAATTCTGGTACTAAAGTTAAAAGACAAAAGTCTAAAAACACTATATAAAAATGTGTTAATTATGCACATATTATCTGTATCTATATCTATATCTATATTTATATCTATATGACATCAGTTACATAAAGTGTGGAGCAGGCAGAAGTAAAAGTTTAGAGTTTTTGTATGTAATTGAAGTTAGGTTGCTAACAGCTTAAAAGAGATTGTTATAACTATAAGATGTTCTGTGGTAACTTATGATAACCACAAGAAAATGTCTAGAGAAGATACAAAAAAGAAAATAAGAAAGGAATCAATGTATGTTACAAAAAATCAATAAAACACAAAAGAAGAGAGCAAGAGAGGAAAAGGTGGGGGGAAAGCTATGCAGAAAACAATGATTGAAATGGAAATAGCAAGTATTTATCAGTAATTACTTTAAATAGAAATGGAGTAAACTCCCCACAAAAAACATAAAGTGGCTGAATGAATAAAAAAAAGATTAGAAAAAAAAAAACAAGATCCAACTATATTCTATCATAAGAGACTCACTTTTGATTTGAGGACACACATAGCCTGAAAGCAAAAGGATGAAAAAAGATATTTCATGCAAATTGTAATCAAAACATTGCAGCAGTGGCTACACTTACATCAGACAAAATAGACTTCAGTCAACAAGGGACAAAGAATGACATTATATAATGATAGTAGAATCAATTGACCAGGAAGATACAATAATTATAAATATATATGCACCTGACACCAGAACACTAAAATATATGAAACAAACATTGACAGAACTAAGGGAGAAATGGACAGTACAATAATAGAATGAGATTTTAATATCCCACTTTCAATAACGGATAGAACATTCATATAGAAAATAATAAGAAAACAGAGGGCTTGAACAACACTATAGAACCTATAGACCTAACAGATATATAGAACATTCCATCTGACAGCAGCAGAATACACATTCTCCTTAAGCACACTGCAACGTTAACCAGGATAGATTACATGTTAGGTCACAAAACAAATCTTAACAAATTTAAGAAGATTGAAATCATACCAAGTATTTTTTCCATTCACACTGGAATAAAACTAGACATCAATAGCAGAAGGAAAAAATGGAAAATTCACAAATATATGCAAATTAACAATGTGCTCTTAAACAACCAATGGGTCAAAGAAGAAATCAAAAGAGAATTTGGAAAATATCTTGAGACAAATGAAAACACAACATACCAAAACTTATGAGATGTAGCAAAAGCAGTACTGAGGGAAGTTTATAACAGTAAACACTTTCACTGAAAAGAAAGATCTCAAATCAACCCAACTTTACACTTCATAGAACTAGACAAATAAGAACAAACTAAGTCCAAAATTAGCAAAAGGAATGAAATTATATAACGATTATAGTAGAAATAGAGAATAGAAAAACAATAGAAAAAAATTAACAAAACTAAGAGTTATTTTTCTGAAAAGATCAACAAAATTGACAAACCTTTAGCTACACTAATTAAAGAAAAAGAGAGAAGACTCAAATAAAATCAGAAATGAAAGAGACAACATTACAACTGATGTCATAGAAATAATACAGATTATAGAGATGACTATGAACAATTATACACCAACAAGTTGGATAACCCAGGAGAAATGGATAAATTCCTAAAAACATACAACATACCAAGACCGAATCACAAATAGAAAAGCTGAACAGATCAATACAGAGAATGAATCAGTAATCAAAAATCTCCCAACAAAGAAAGCCCAATACCAGATGTCTTCACTGAAAAATTCTGCAAAATATTTAAAGAAGAATTAATACTGATCTTTTCCAGACTTTTCAAAAAATTGAAGAGGAATGAACACTCCCAAACTCATTCTATAAGGCCAGCATTATCCTGATACCAAAGATAGAATAAAACACTATGAAAAAAGAAAACTACAAGCTCATACACCTGATGAATATAGATGCAAATCTTAAATAAAATACTAACAAACCAAATTCAAGAGCACAGTAAAAGAATCATATACTGTGAACAAGTAAAATTTATCCCTGTGGTGAAAGGGTGGTTCAACATACAAAAATCAATAAATGTGATATACTACATTAACAGAACAAAGGATAAAGCTCACATGATCATCTCCGTAGATGAAGAAAAACCATTTGACAAAATTCAACCTAGTTTCATGATAAAAAGATGCAACAAACTAGGAAAAGAAGGACTTGAAGAGACATTTCTCCAAAGAAGAAATACAAATGGCATATGTAAAAGGTATATGAAAAGATGCTCAATATCACTACTCATCAGAGAAATGCAAATCAAAATCATAATGAGATATCACCTCACATTTGTTAGAGTGGTCATTTTTAAAAAACAACCAAAAGTAACAAGTGTTGACAAGGCTGTGAAGAAATTGGAACATTTGTGCACTGTTAGAGAGAATGTAAAATGGTGCAGCTGCCATGGATAACAGTATGAGTGTTCTGCAAAAAATTAAAAGTAGAACCATATGATCTACCAATTCCATTTCTGGGTTTATCCAAAAGAATCAAAAACAGATCTTGAAGAAATATTTGCACTTTCATGTTCATTGTACATTATTCACAATAGCCAAGAGGTGTAAACAATCTAAATGTCCATCGGTGGATGAATGGATAAAGAAAGCACGGTATATACATGCAGTGTAATATTATTCAGCCTTATCAAAGAAGGAAATCTTATCATATGCTACAACATGGAAGAACCTTGAGGATATTATGCTGAGTGAAATGAGCCAGCCTCAGAGAGACAGGTACTGGGTGCTTCCACTTATATGAGCGCTCTAGGGTAGTCACAGTCTTAGAATCAGAAAGTAAAATGATGGTTGCCATGGGGTGGTTGGAGGGGGAAATGGGGAGTTGCTCTTCTATGGGTATAAAGTTTCAGTCATGCAAGATGCAACGATGTGCCTACAGATAACAATATTTTATAGTATACTTAAAAACTTGTTGAGGATAAATCTTATAGTATGTGGTTCTTTATCACCGTAAAAAAGAAAATAATAGCACACAATAAGTGAGAATTACATAAAAGAGTTACCAGTTGCAATAAAATAATTAAGGTAAAACACCATTTCAAAGTCCAAGGAGAGATTTTTATTCTCTACTTTCAAAATTACCCAAAAAAATTCTCTCTAAGTTAACGTGTGCTTTTTTTATCCAATCTATAATATAATTTTGAGATTTAATTCTCTTGGTTTTGGTCTGGCTTTGTTATAGGTTTATGTTCTGAAAAGTACCATTCTGTACATAATGCTAATTTATATACATAACAATTCCTACTAGATTACAATGAGCAGAGACAGAGCTAGAACCTGTTTTTAATTGTTTTGGCCAAAGTCTATGATTAAAATTTAAGTGGCTTCAGCTCACAAAATCCTCAATGCTTATATCCTATTCCACAAATTTCCACCATCCTCTCACCATAATAATAGAGGAAAAGGGAGTAGCAAAATGTATAATTCACACACAAAAACTGGGGAGCTGGCCTAGAGGCTGCTGGGGACAAGTCCAGGAATGGGGTGTAGTCTGTGAGAAGCTCACCACAGGGGGTGCCGGGCTATGGGGTTAACCTGCTTTCGAAGGTGGAAGTGATCCCCTCAGACTTCTGGGCACTTGAGTTGGGATGAACATAAAGAGGCAGAGTGCTGTAAACAAGCTTTAGAGAACCCAAGTGCATCTCTGTTTACCACCCTAAAACTATCCAAATTCTTTTCGGTTTAAATCATAAACTGTAGTCTCTGTGTGAGGATGGGCATTCAGTCAACCTAAACTGTGAGGAGACTTATTTGTCACACATGTATCTATCGTTTTCAACAACAAATGACATTTATTGAACAAGTTGAATTCTATGAATTAAGATATAATTCATTAATATTTATGTTATAACATATATGTTATTCATAAGAAAATATGGAGTTCTCAATATAAAAAGTGGATGACTATAAGGAATTAATAAAGATAAATATTGGATTTTTCACAAAACTATGAGTGTTTCATATATTTTCCACCATTTGAATATTCCATGTCATGAATCTAAATATTTGGTCATCTTGGGCTCTAGCATTACTTTTTAAAACACAGAAACCAATTTTATACCTATCCTGACCATCCACTCGACAGTTTTGAATCACTGCATCAGCAAATGAGGAGCTGTAAAGTGTATTATAAGGGAACAAAAAGGTTGGGAATCAGGAAATCAGGGATCAAGTCTCTTGCTTTTTCACCATGAAATTTTAGACATCTGATATTCAGTTTCCTTAGTCTTATAAAGAGGATAATCATTCTTTGGAGCGTTCTTGTGAAGATAGATGAGATAATATATATGGCCATAATTTGGAAAATGTAATATACTTATGCAAATGTTAGATATTCCTATGTGCTTCTTTTGGATGCCTGTATACACTCAACAGGAGACTACCCCCCCCAAAAAAAAATATAGAAATAAAAGGAAATTTCCAGTTCATTAGGGCACTACACATTGCCAACTTTACTGTGTACCAAAATTAGCACTTTGGAGCTCTAATTATACAAATTAACTCTCCATGATGATCAAATGGACCAGAAATTCTTTATCTTAAATGTATTTCTGTAAAGTCATACTAAGAAGCATGTAGTCAACCACATCATTAAAATGAAAAGAATTCAGCAAATTGCCTTGTCTCTGGAGGGACAGACATCCTCTCTTCTTTCAATTTAGCTTCATTCACTGTTTCTAAGAAAAATTTCCTGTAAATCTAAAACTCTGAGAAGGGACTTTAAACAGCATAATGCAAGCACTAGCATAGACTATAAAAATGTAAGTTTTTAAGCACTGTTTTGTATCTTGCTAATCTTTCCCCATTCCTGAGCTGTTTTATTAAAATAAAGCATATTATATGCAAAGTGTGAGAGTTGTTAAATTTACTAAAACTTTTATAGTGACAGGCAGTATTAAATATATTTAATTATACCTAAAGTATCAGAGATGAATATTCTGGTGTTTTGTTGACAGCTTCTTACAAGAAATCTGTTCTCTAAAGAAATATGACAAATACTTAGTAACTTAAACACTTTGAAATATTGAGGACACACTTAGTAATGTTTGAAACTGGATATTTGCATATCTACCTGGGACACATGAGGTATCTTGGTGTCTTCTTTCCGTATTGGAGGTTTTCCATCTGCAGCCATTTCAATCATACAAGCAACCCTACAGCTGCCAACAGGCATTGTGTAGCTAGAAATAAAACAGAAGAGGCCATTACTGTATGTGTTATTGGTAAGAACAGGATAACTTTGCACATAGATAAGTACTCCAAAGAGAGAGGTACATTCTGGATCACAGTAATCCTAAAATATTGTCTCAACCAAGTCTGAACATTTTAGGATAGATAAAGATATATTTCTTTTCTAACAGAGCATTTTATTTTCCTTCTCTCCTCCTGTCTTTAAATCAGGAGTTGAAATGCTTTCAGAAAGTTAAACCCACACAGAACAAAAAGAGCTTTCTGTGTATGAGTAGTTATTGATAACTTTTAAGTGCTCACTATGGTTGACATATGTTCTCAATCATGTAGAAGATTTTTGGACACATAACGTTGATGTTAAATGATGCTAAACTACCTAGGTAGAAATTTCCCCTCCCTGGCCTATGGGGGAGATAGAAATGCAATAAGAAATGAATGGCTGCATACCTGGGAGCTGTGAGATTTCACTGTGATACAGTTATCAGAACTCAGAAGGCAAGCTGCTAATATACCAGCTAGTACTGTGTCTCAGAGATAACCAAGAATGTAAGGTTAAGGGAATTTGTAGAACGGGTGGCAGAAATGGTCAATACACAGTTGAAAATTTATCAGAGTTTATAGAATGATGCAATCAAATGAAAAGGTACACATATGGAAGTACTTGACATACTTTTAAAACAGAATTTCAAAAGACAATTCAGTGGCTATCTCTGCATGATGAAAGTATGAATACTTTTTTTTAACTGGGGTATAGCTGCTTTATGATGTGTTAGTTTCCACTGTACAATGAAGTGAATCAGCTATATGTATACATACATCCCCTCCCTCTTAGTCCCCCCTCCCACCCTCCTATCCCTCCTCTCTAGGTCACCACAGAGCACTGAGCTGAGCTCCCTGTGTATACAGCAGGTTCTCACTAATAATTTTAATGCACATTTTTGCTTAGTTGTATTTTCTAAATTTTGGACAGTGAACACAATTAGTTTTTATTTTAATTTTGACCAATGGCCTCAGTATGCTCAGGATTTAGAGGTGTTCCAGATCACAGGAATTTTCAAAGCTAAAATGAAGGAAGTTCCTGGCAAACGAACATAGATCGATCACTGATCAAAATTCTTAAGTTCTAGGAATAATCTCTTAGAGTCCTGTTGGTGTGAATTTTATATCGAAGGGACACAGGAGGCACATTTGCCATTGTAGCTGATGTGGGCCTATTTAGACGTTTTATACTGGAGATGGGGGAATAGCTGTCAGGGATGCACATGTCCTTATTAAGAAATAATAAACTCTCTTATTACTTCACTGAGAACTTGTTAAAAGCTAACCCTGAACTACAGTTCTACAAAAGAAGTCACTCTACTCCAGCTGATTTCTGTTACCTCCTGCCTTTCTTCCCCTGACCCTTCCACCAAATGGCTGATTCTATTATCTGCTTTGTCTATGTACTATTTTGGAAATTGATACTCTAATTTAACCAGAGATTTTCCCAAATGTGGATTCTTATCACGTTCATTTTTATAATGCCTTATATCTTCTTACAGACCAAATTGTGTCATAAGAACCAAAAAATAAAAATAAAAAAAAGCTCTATAAATAAATTAGACTTTATGCCACGTAAATCATTTAAGGAAAAATCTACGTGCATATTCATTATGTCTCGCAAGTATTACTGAGGCCAACTGAGTCTAATGATTTAAAGACTCAAGGAATATATTTTGATATAATCCATTGACTGGCTGAGTGATCTTAGGCAAGACACCTAACCTCTCTTCCCTGAAGTGTGATTATCCACAGAAGGGAGATAATCATTCTTAGCTCATAAATGGTTAGTGAGAATCACATTATTTAATGTACACATAAATCTTTCAGTGCTAATACTAAAATCCAAAGTTAAAGCAATTATTTGCTGGCTAGACAGGGATCTCTAAAGAGATTTTTAATGAAAAAATTACACAATCAAGCTGAAATGTTCATCTACTTTTACTAATATTGCTTGTAATGGAATCAAAATCAAACACTTAGGTTCAATTATTTTAAGAATTAAAATTTGGGGCTTCCCTGGTGATGCAGTGGTTGAGAGTCTGCCTGCCAATTCAGGGGAGACGGGTTTGTGCCCCGGCCTGGGAAGATCCCACAAGCCGTGGAGCGGCTGCGCCCGTGAGCCATGGCCGCTGAGCCTGTGCTCCACAACGGGAGAGGCCACAACAGTGAGAGGCCCAAGTACAGAAAAAAAAAAAAGAATTAAAATTTGATGCAACAGACATTTTTTTTTCAGTATCTTTAACATTCTTATTTTTTAGACTTATAGTCTTTAGGTTTGCTTGCTAAACAATTTGGAAGAAAAACAGTCTGATTTGGAAAATACAATAAATAAAATACAATAAAAATGTTTAAATAAAAACATTTTTAGAAGATTCTGCTCAAACTGGAAGTTCAGGATATCCAAAACCAAGGAAAGGTTGTAAAAATGTAAACAACAGAGTGTGGATTTAATTACCAACCAAGAAATTTTATATAATTGAATGTTATCCAGCTTTTCAACAGGAGTTGTAGAATAATAATGAATGGCATAGAAGATATTTGTATAAAATAGAAGAAATAAAGACAATTTAGGTGATATATTATTTTTATGAAAATATGTATGGAGATAATATCAGAATTACTTTCACTAACATTATCTGTGTCTATCTCTGTATGCTGGGAATGAGAATGATTTTTCAATTTGTCTCTTTTGCTTATTTGTATTTTCTAAAATTTGGACAATGAATATACAATATTTTTCAGTTTCACCTCTTAAAAGATAAGTTCAGTTTTTATAAAAGGCAATCAAGAATTAAATACTTTATTGACATTTTTCTGTTTTCCTGGATTCCATACCTTCCTTCTAGGTATACCTGTCTCTATCTATCTATCTTCTTGCTAAATACAACTTAAATAGTTCTTGTAATGAGAATTTGTGGATAGTAAATTCAGAGTCATATCACCCTTGAATAATAGTTTAAAAATGTATAAAATTTTAGATTTTTTTTAAAGAACTTTAAACAGTAGCTAATTATTTGTTGCATTCTACTGCTGATGTGAAGTCAGTAAAAAAAAAAAAGCTTAAAAGCTGTTCTTTTGTTACTTTAGTTTTTATTTTTGGCAGCTTTAAGATCTTCTCTGTAATTGTGATAATGCATCTAGGATGGATTAATCATTATTTATCTTTCTTAATACTCTGAGTACATGTCTGATCTCAAGAATTATGTATTCCTTCAATTTTGGAAAATTCTCACCTGAATCACCTCAAATATTGCTTTTTGACATTCTATGAAATCTCTTATTATAGAGTTTTTCTAGAACCCATATTAGACATTTTTTGGAAGCCTATTAAAATGTCCTCTAAATTTTTAAATCTTGCTTTCACTTCTTACAACATTCTCTTAATTCTCTGTCCTGTCTTCTCCCTAGACACCAGTTTTACCCCGCCAGTGGTCTGCATATTGAGTTTTAATTTTCAATAAATATAATCTTTTATTCCCAAGATTTTGAGTCTTTTCCACATTTTTTGGTGTTTAATTTATGCTTGTTTTGCTTTTGTAATTTCTCTTTTTTAAATGAATGTTATTCATTTGTGCTCTTTAGTATTCTAAAAATACTTAATTTTAAGTTTTTGTCAGACTTTTCCATAAAAGTAATTTTATCTAGAGTGATTCATGCTCTATTTGCTGATTTGCTTGTTTCCTTTCTCAATGTTGTCATGTGTTTTGGTATTGTGCTGTTTAGGCTCATTATGAGTCAAAAGTATTTTTGTTTTTCTCTCCTTTTCTGCACTCCTGTTCTCTTTCTCCTGTGCTCTTGTGCTGTACTCAACTCTGCCTGCCCTAATGAGAATGCTACCTGGTCCTCTGAGCACCTAAACTAGAATCTTGGATTCTGGATATTTGAGTAGTTCTGGTCTATGGTGATATTGATGGTCCACAGGTCCATTCACAGAGCTGAGAGAGATTGTTTGGTGCACTTCTGCTCACGATACTTCAGTTGCATTCTATTTTCTTCCTTAGCTGGCAGTTTGCTAAAAGTCACAATTCCATATGACAGGCTCTCTTTCTCTCTTCTCTCTCTCTCTTTGTATATATGTATCTGTCACATGTTTTTTTTTTTTAAATGAAATATGGTTGACATACAATGTTATGTTAGTTTCAGGTGTACTAAGTGATTTGACATTTGCATATGTTACAAAATGATCACCATCAAAAGTCTGGTAACCATCTCTCCCCATACAAAGTCATTACAATATTATTGACCATATTCCTTAGGTTGTTTATATCTTTGTGCCTTATTTATTCTATAATTGGAGTTTTGTACCCCTTAATCCCCATTTAAAATAAAATTCATCTTAATGGCACATAATTGTTCATAGTAATCTCTTATGATCCTTTGTATTTCTGTGGTGTCAATTGTAAATTCATTTCTAATTTTATTAATTTGAGTCCTCTCTCTTTTTTTCTTCATGAATCTGGCTAAAGTTTTATCAGTTTTGTTTCTCTTTTCAAAGAACCAGGTCTTACTTTCATTGATTCCTTAAAAAAATTTTTTTTTTCCTCTGATCTCTGTGGTTTCTTTCCTTCTACTAACTTGGCGTTGGTTTTCCTTCTCTAGTTCCATTAAGTGTAAGGTTAGGTTGTTTACTTAAGATTTTTCTTGTTTCCTGAGGTAGACTTGTATTGCTATAAACTTCCCATTTAGAAGTGCTTTTGTTGTGTTCCATAGATTTTCGGATCATTGTGTGATAATTTTCACTTTTCTCTAGGTATTTTTAAATTTCTTCTTTAATTTCTTCAGTGGCCCATTGGTTATTTAGTAGCATATGATTTAGTCTCCACATGTTTGTGTTTTTTGCAGCTTTTTTTCTTGCAGTTGATTTCTAGTCTTATTGACTTGTGTTTGGAAAAGGTGGTTCATATGATTTGAATTTTTAAAATTTACTGAAACTTGTTTTGTGACCTAGCATATGATCATCTTGTAGAATGTTTCATGTGCAATGGAAAATAATGAATTCTGTTGTTTTGGGACAGTATGTTCTGTATATAACTATTAATACAATCTGATCAAAAGAGTCATTTAAGGCTAGTGTTTCCTTATTGATTTTCTGTCTGTTCATTGATGTAAGTGGGGCATTAAAGTTCCCTATTATTATTGTATTACTGTCAATTTTGCTCCATATTTGTTAATATTGCATTATGTATTTATGTACTCCTATATTAGGTGCATATATATATTTACAATTGCTATATCTTCTTGTTGGATTGATCCCTTTATCATTATGTAATCTGTTATGCAGTTGATCCCTTAATCATTATAGATTTTTATTGGAACATTTATACCATTTACATTAAAAGTAATTATTGATACGTTTGCACTAATTGCCATTTTGTTAATTGTTTTCAGGTTGTTTTTGAAGTTCTTTTTTGTCCCTTTCTATTTTTTTTGCTCTCTTTAGTGGTTTGATGACTGTCTTTAGTGTTATGTTTGCATTCCTTTCTTTTGTGTGTGTGTGTGTGTGTGTGTATCTATATAGGTTTTTGGTTTGTGGTTACCATGGGTTTCATATATAATATAATTTGTGACTGTTTAAATTTGATAATCTGTTAAGTTTGAGTACATTCTAACAACCTGCATTTTTAACCCCAAGCACATTTAATGTTTTTTTTAAACAGTGTGTTTTTTAAAATTAATTAATTATTTAATTAATTAATTTATTTTTGGTTGCATTGTGTCTTTGTTTCTGCATATGGGCTTCCTCTAGTTGTGGCGAGCGGGGGCTACTCTTCATTGCAGTGTGCGGGCTTCTCATTGCAGTGGCTTCTCTTGTTGCAGAGCATGGACTTTAGATGCGTGGGTTTCAATAGTTGCACCATGCAGGCTCAGCAGTTGTGGTTCGTGGGCTGTAAAGTGCAGGCTCAGTAGTTGTGGTGCACAGGCTTAGTTGCTCCACAGCATGTGAGATCTTCCTGGACCAGGCTCAAACCTTTGTCCCCTGCATTTGCAGGTGGATTCTTAAACACTGTGCTACCAGGGAAGTCCTACATTTAATGCTTTTGACTTCATATTTTATGTCTTTTTATTTTGTGTATTCCTTAACTATTTATTGTGGATATAGATTATTTTACTACTTTTGTCTTTCAACCTTCCTATTGGCTTTATGTGTGGTTGTTCCACTACCTTTACTGTATGTTTGCCTTTATCAATGAGTTTTTTCCTTTCATCATTTTTGTATCTCTAGTTGTTGCCTTTTCTTTCCACTGAGATAAGCTCCTTTTAAATTTCTTGTAAGATTGGTTTAATGATGCTTAACTCTTTTAACTTTTGCTTGCCTGTAAAATTCTCTCTCCTTCAAATCTGAATGATGACCTTGCCAGGTAGCATATTCTTGGTTGTATATTTCTTTTTTTTTTTTTTTTTCATCTCTTTGAATATACGGTGCCACTCTCTTCTGGTCTTCAAAGTTTTTGCTGAAAAGTCACCTGATAGTTTTATGGGAGTTCCTTTGTACATAACTAGTTGTTCTTCTCTTGTTGCTTTTAAGATTCTCTTTTTATCTTTAATTTTTGCCATTTTAATTATATTGTGTCTTAATGTGGGCCTCTTTGGGTTCATCTTGTTTGGGGCTCTCTGTGCTTTCTGGACCTGATGTCTATTTCTTTTCCCAGGTTAGGGAAGTTTTCATCTATTTATTATTTCTTCAAAATATGTTCTTTGTCTCTTTCTTCCTCTCTGCTCCTTCTGGTACCACTTTATGCAAATGCTAGTATGTTTAACGTTGTCTCAGAGAACTCTTAAACCATTTTCAATTGAAAAAATTCTTGCTTTTTTTTTTTCTGTTCAGCTTGGGTGATTTTCACTACTCTGTCTTCCAGCTTGCTGATCCACTCCTCGGTATCATCTAATCTACTGCTGATTCCTTCTAGTGTATTTTTTATATCAGTTATTGTATTCTTTAGCTCCACTTGGTTATTTTTTTGTATTTTCTAACTCTTTGTTGAAATTCTCATTGTGTTCATCCAATTCTCTCTGGAGTTCAGTTAGTGTCTTTATGATCATTACTTTTATCAGGTAGATTGCCTATCTCCACTGTTTAGTTCTTTTTCTGAAGTTTTGTCTTGTTTCTTTGTTTGAAACATATGCCTCTCTCTCCTCATTTTGCCTAATTCTCTGTGCTTATTTCTATGCATTAGGTAGGTTGGTTACATTTATCAATCTTGGAGAAGTGGCTTTATGTAGGAGGCCTCCTATGGGGCCCAGCAGCACACTTTCCTCTATAGAGTTGTAGGGATGACACTATATGGGCTGCCTGAGCCCTTCTGTTGTGGTGGGCTGAATACTGTGGGCATGCTAGTTGGGGGGTATGTCCCCTGACTAATTGAATGCAGGCCCGTTGATGGGGGGAGCTGGGTCCCTGTGCACTGGCTGTGCCATCTAGCAGCATCACATGCTTTCTTGAGTGAGTCATTTGTACCCTTTGTCATAGAGAAGCTGAGATGCCCTGTTTCTAGATCTAGATCTTGGCAGGTCTGCAGTATTAACTGTTTTGATGATTTGCATTTTTATCCATTTCTCATTTGGGAAGATGTTTATCCTGTTTTTGAGCTAGACTTTATATTTTCAAAAGCCTATTTTAAATTTTCTTTATTGATGCTATGTGTTTGACACTAAGGTGGTGTGTCAAAGTATGAAGGTAGAGAGTCATTGTGACTAGAAGTCCCACTTTACTTTTTATAAAAAGAAAACAATGACAAAGATCAAACTAAGTCCCTGCCTTAGAAACACCATGTAAATATAAAGTTATCTTTAATTTTTGAGAGGCAGAATGAAGAAAAATTAAACCATTTGGAAATACATTTATGATTTTGCAGGATATAAATTCATTTCTTTGGCTTTTTCCATCTCTGGTTTGTTTTCTGCTAAAGACATTTCAGTGCATCTGTCTCATATTTTGTCTTTCCTGTGGCATATTTCATAAGCACATAAGTAAAATAGTTTGTTTTCTGTCCAGAGACAAATATGATGTATGGGTTTTTTCTTCTCCAAGGTATCTATGTTTGATTTCTCAAATTTGGAAGTTATAAGTTACTGGCATTAAATCATAATGAAATTAAATGCTTTAAAGGGCTATTATAGTGCTGTGTTGTAAGCTCACAGAACAGTGCTCATGCATAATTGCAGTAGCTACAGAGTTCTGAAGCCATGATATAGCAATAACAAAACTGAACAGGACAAACTGTTTCTAAGGAATATTGCAAAATTGATGACAATACTGAATGCTTTCATATGTGCAAAATATAAATGTGCTTTTCTCTTGTTGTTAGGTTTTGCTATTACCCAGCAATGATGTTAGCTTGTCAATTTTAAATTTTGGACAGGAATTAACTTTGCCAGTAAGTTTATTTCTTTATTTACCTGAATTAGACTTTAAAAAATAATGCAAGAACAGGTTCTTTATGTGGATAACTTGCAGTATAGATAGCAGTCAAATGAATCTCAAACTTCATAACATTTGACCATGTTTTTTACTATTTTGACTATATTTTGAGTATTTTTTCAATTAGACAACTCTTAATAAATGAGAAAACTACATTTAAAATGTGCTTTAAAACATAATGGAATTATAAAAAAAAGACATATGCATTTGAAAAATCTTTGCACTGTGCTGAAAAATCAAATCTCTTGCAATAATACAACATGCCGGGGGCTTCCCTGGTGGCGCAGTGGTTGAGAATCTGCCTGCTAATGCAAGAAACTCGGGTTCGAACCCTGGTCTAGGAAGATCCCACATGCCGCGGATCAACTAGGCCCGTGAGCCACAACTACTGAGTCTGCGCGTCTGGAGCCTGTGCTCCGCAACAAGAGAGGCCGCGATAGTGAGAGGCCCACGCACCGTGATGAAGAGTGGCCCCCGCTTGCCACGACTAGAGAAAGCCCTCGCACAGAAACAAAGACCCAACACAGCAAAAATAAATAAATAACTTAATAAACTCCTACCCCCAACATCTTAAATAATAATAATAATAATAATAATAATACCACATGCCAATTTATAACATGTAAGTTAATAGACTCCTCAATTTAACATTTTCAAAGATGATATTAAGGTCAAGAATTTCACATCTATGGTAGCACATATAGAAGGGCATTCGTTATAAATATGATGCCCATCCATATGAAGCTTACAAATTTGACAATGCTCAACAAAAGCTTTTTAGAATCACATCCAAAAGTGTTGCATCCAAAGAATCACAAATCTATGTCCTTAAGTTCTCATTCTAAAACCTTTATTTTGAGTTTTCTATTCCTTGTCATTTGTTGATACTAACCCTTAAGAAAACAAGAGGAAAAGAAGTGCTGCAATAAACCCTTGATCATGTGCAAAAATTATTGCTGCTATAGTTCATTACCAAGCATGTCTATACAACACCAGCCTTAATATTTAGCAACTGTGATTATTGCTCTGAAGAGAATGGATAGCATACACACTGAGCTCCAGCTTGGAACTCTCATTAAAAAATCTTCTCAGGCTAGACTCAGAACTGGGAGAAGTTAACTTTGATTGTTAGCAGCTATGATTTCCCTGTTCAGTCCAAAGTTTTAGTTGAATCGTGACAGTTAGCTCTGAAGAATAGCTGAGTTGGAAGACTCATAACAGCAGATGGCAGTAAATGTACATGGCAGAGACAGGGGCACCAAAAGGTATCTGTCCCCAAAAAGATAGGATCTAATTGATAGTGTGATTGTTTTAGCTCCCTGTTTGCTACAGGAAAACATGGGAAATATATTTAAAAGATTACACATCCGGTAATATGGAAGAAACTGTCCAGAGACATACAGCTTTCCTTACTGGTTCCTGTGTCTGATGCTACTGTCATGGCTGTGTGAGCAAATTTAAGAAGATGCTGTTGAAGAGTATGATGGTTCCATACAGCCCTATCAACACAGCCATACATTTCACTCACATACATGCTGAGTGAGACTCAGCAAACCTATATATGAAAACTGTAAAAAAGATCAGACACAAAAGCTGAAGTGTAATGCCCTTTGCCAAATAAAAGCAATGGAAACACACCAAAGCATCCTGAAGCATCCCTTTTTGTTTAGAGCATCAATCACGTGGCCAGGCTGGCCATACAAAGAGCTTGTGCAAGGAACACTGCGTGATTGTCATGAGGACTTCCTGTCTCTGGATGATTGCCATGAGGTGGTCATTGTTTTTAGACTGTTTTATTTAACCTTCCCTCTGACTGACAGACGGCCCAAATATACTTCCTAATAAAGTGCAGGGAAAACCAAGTCATTATCCTGTGAAGCACTGATATTAATAAAGGGATATGTGATGCCTGAGGACCACTGAAGCAGGAGCCTCATTTACACCCTTGATTATCCAGAGCAGTCATCAAGGGGCTGTCCAGCCAACTGTCATGAGTCATCAGGGATACCCAAAGAACTGTGACTGTATTCCTGACTACACTACCAGTCATATACAATGGAACCCACAGCATATTCTACAGATTTCACGGCTTCCTTGTAGTTCCTCTGAAAGGGAAGATGGCCAAAATTCCCTTACTTTCTTTGCCTAATACAAACTTTCATACAATGACCATTACAACTACACAAATTGAAATTAACATCCAGAAATGTTACTATTTTTTAACCTGACATCTCTCTTTAACCTACCTGAATGTAATAGTAAGAACCTTCTCTATATGCTGGAGCAGGCTTTCAATGGCTCATGAGAGCTGATGCTTTCATGTCTTCCCAACTCCATATCAGTGAATTCATGTTGATAACTTGAAATTGGTTATGGTGAGAGTATTTATGCCGGGGAATTGACAAAAGCTACAACTCGTATCAACCCACTATCCCACCCTTTTTCCTCTGAGAGCTGATTGTTAAACACTTACGAGCACACCACTGAGTTTCTTGAATATTTCTTAGTAGGGTGTAAGCATTCACTTGGAACAAGGGCATTTTGAAAGTCGCAAAGCTCAGCTTCACTGTTGACATTTCATTTGGAATTTCAGTAGAAAATCTGCTTTATTCATAATCTATTAGTTTATAGATCTAGGTTGGATCAATTTACTCTGATGATGAATGTAGGTTCCAAGAATATTACACCTAAAACATAAACTTATTCAGTTTACAAATACCAGGTAGTACTTAATTTTACCCTCATTTCTAATACTTACTATTGTCTTAATTCATTTGTTTTTAGCAATTTTGGTGGTATATTTGTATTCAATCCACTGAGAAATCAATCAAAACTCAGGAGTAAAATATATTGATTACTGATTCTTTTCTCTGCAACACCTGAACTCTCATACACATTTTATTTTGAGAGACTAAAGTTTCCCAAGTTGAAATAGCATATGAAGAAATTCAATTTGTTGAAAATTAGATTATTTTACCAAGTTTGAAGAAATAGCAATTCTGAAGATATGGGCATGTGGAGATTCACTTCCATTAGATTATGAGTGAAGCTAAAGACACGTTTCCTTAGGAAAAGGCCACATGTGTCCCATATTTTAGAAGTGGTACAGTGAGTGATGATTCTTTCTTATGTTAATGATGAGTGTGTAGTTTTCCTATATTCTAAATACTCCAGTTTCCACATGGTTAGTATTATTAATACCATGTGATTTTTCTGGCAGTGCATTTTAACTGAGATTCTTTAAAAAGAAAATATTTTGGGGTTTTCCTGGTGGCACAGTGGTTGAGGGTCTGCCTGCCGATGCAGGGGACGCGGATTCATGCCCCGGTCCGGGAAGATCCCACATGCCACGGAGCGACTGGGCCCGTGAGCCATGGCCGCTGAGCCTGCGCGTCCGGAGCCTGTGCTCTGCAACGGGAGAGGCCACAACAGTGAGAGGCCCGCGTACCGCAAAAAAAAAAAAAAAAAAAAAAAAGAAAATATTTTGATCTTAAAATATTTGTACTATATTATGTTTAATCCAATTAATTCATTAACAATTTCAGTTTTTATTAAAAATTATGATGTGAGAGTAGATTAATAGAGATGCACAGGATTTAAATTTCAGAAACACTTTCTGAGCCAAAGTTGTAAACATTCTCATCACTCTAAATGTAAAAAGGCTGTAGTGTGATCCTAGTGAGCTGAGACTCAGATCAATAATATTTTCTTTTCATATATCTTTGCCAGCTAGCATACCATATAAGTGTCCCTTGTCTTAGCTTATTTCGTTTTTTCTGGACAAGTACACCTATTTTTCATTTTTATATATAATTTTTTCTTTATGATTTCTAAGACTTTATGTATGCCACTTCCCACTCTAATTGTCCTTCTTATACTCCCTTGCCCCACGTGGCTTCCTATCTTTAAAATTTCTGATAGGAAGAGAAGAAAAGTCAAGTCAATTTCTTACCCGAAGCAAACGTTCAATTTGGAGACAACCAGACAAGTAAAATTTTAGAAATTCAACCAGTATGAAAATAAATGGAACTGATGAATGTCTGTAACCTAGGCTTAATGGTTAAAAGAACAATGACTAGTCCTTCCTTTATGTTGAGTCTATTTCTTATTAATAGCTTCCATGAGAGCACTTCTAATTTAAAGATTGGGGGTATTTACTAGGATAAGTGATCAGGATGATGAAAAAAATGTATTTTTTCACCCTAACAATAGAGACAACACATTTCTGGAGTTGTTTCTGACAAGAAAAACAATTACACTAAACCCTTTGGAAATTTTCCAGAAGATGATAAATGAAATTCTACAAGTAGAACCAAAATTCACATCATCTCACATAGAGATAAAAATCACTGATAGTTAGAGATGTTTGAAAGTTTTGTATTACTGCATTCAAAAAGAAAACTAAATTATTGCAAATCTCAGAGGTCCAAGATGACAAAGAAATTTAATAAGTTCTAAAGCCTATGATCTATGTTAATTTTATTATGTAATCTTAATCCAAAATTGATTTAAGGCAGCTTTTAATATGAGGTAAAATATTGAGGAATAGAAGAAAAAGTTGCCTAGGGAAATAAAGCATAAAAGAAATTAGTGTTCAGGCAAATTGTCTTAAATACAACTTCAAATGGATCTGTTCATTCAATAGATGAATGAATGAATGTCTATTATGTAGGCTGTTAGGCAGTGGGGAGGTGGAGGTGGGTGAAGCAGTTCTTTCTGAATGTTGTCACAGAGGGTAGGGAGCAAAGATACTGCCGTTCCCTGAGAGGTCAATTTTCACTGAGACCAGAGGAATCAGGACCAAGGCACCAGATCAGCAGTGTAGGTTAGTGCTAAGGGGAGCTGACAGATTTGTGCTACATCTTCAAGCGTCACTCAAACTAAGTTAACAGGTAATGCCAGGGAGATCTTACTCATAGAACACATGCTGGGACATCTTGAGTGCCAGGCTCATGAGGCAAAAATGAAAGTACGGAATTCAAAGAATGCCTAGCTTTGTTGCTTATAGAAACAAACAAACAAAAAAGGTGAAATATCATTTTCTAATCTTTAGCTTTTTTTCCTCATCTTTTTGAGCCCCAGTCCAACACCTGGTGCCTTCATGCTGCTTTGTCCTATCTCCTATCTATTGTAAGAACACTTACTCTATTAGGACAGACTGGAATACGTCATCACAACGGGTAGAAACCTTCATGGGGTGTCCATTGTTATTATGAGCAATGTCTTCTTACATTGAAACATAATGGAATTATTTGCTGTAATAAACATTTACATCACATTTATTATGAACCAAGCATTATTCCATGTACTTTAAAATATTAAGCAACATCCACCCCATGAGTTAAGTAGAAACATTTTTTTCCATTTAAAGTCGAGGAAATTGAGTAACTGAGGGGTTAAATAATTTATTCAAGTTTACACAGTCCCTGAGTGACAGGGGTGGACTTTGAAGATGGAGGCGGAGATTGGAGTGAAATCAGGAAACACCAAAGAGAGCTGGCGGTGACCCAAAGCTACAAGAGGCAAGGAATGCATTTTCCTAAAGCCCCAGAGGGAGGGTCATTCGACTGCCACCTTGCTTTCAGACTTCTGGACTCCAGACTGAGAGAACAAGTTTCCGTTGTTTCAAGCCACTAAGTTTGTGGCATTTTGTCAAAGCAGCCACAATAAGCAAATGAAGAGCAGAAATGTTTTTTTCTTTTTTTAATGAAACCATACTAAAAACAAGGGGCAAGAGTTTGAATATTAGCAGTGTTCAATGGTTAAAGTGGAATTCAGGCATGAATGAGATTAGAATGTATATATGGTGCATTAGCCGTGGACATTTTATCAAGATGTAAAGGTAATCTAAGTGATTTGATTTAACAAACATCTCAGCTGTGAAGTGGATAAAAAGAGACATCAGAAAGCAATACAGTATTTCCTTCTTAGCATTTTCATAGTGTAGTCTAATTTGACAGGAAACATTGATCTAATCAACATAAATCTGTTGGAAACATCTAACTCTAGTATCTGCATTTATTGCAATTCAAAAAGGGAAATAAAAACATTCTAACAGACCTCTGTAAAGTGCAAAGGGGATTATGCTAACTATTTAACCAATATTAAATCAACTATTTAATTGATGTATATAATTTTTAACATCTTTATTGGAGTATAATTGCTTTACAATGGTGTGTTAGTTTCTACTGTATAACAAAGTGAAACAGCTATACATTTACATATATCCCCATATATCTTCCCTCTTGCGTCTCCCTCCCACACTCCTTATCTCACCCCTCTACTTGGTCACAAAGCACGGAGTTGATCTCCCTGTGCTATGCGGCTACTTCCCAATAGCTATCTATTTTACATTTAGTAGTGTACATAAGTCCATGCCACTATCTCACTTCATCCCAGGTTACCCTTCCCCCTTCCCGTGTCCTCAAGTCCATTCTCTACATCTGTGCTCTATTCCTGTCCTGCCCCTAGGTTCTTCAGAACCAATTTTTTTTGTTAGTTTTAGATTCCATATATAGGAATTAGTTTTCTGACTTACGTCACTCTGTATGACAGACTCTAGGTCTATCCACCTCACTACAAATAATCAATTTCATTTCTTTTATTGGCTGAGTAATATTCCATTGTATATATGTGCCACATCTCCTTTATCCATTCATCTATTGGTGGACACATAGGTTGCTTCCATGTCCTGGTTATTGTAAATAGTGCTGCAATGAACTTGGTGGTACATGAGTCTTTTTGAATTATGGTTTTCTCAGGGTATATGTCCAATAGTGGGATTGCTGGGTCGTATGGTAGTTCTATTTTTAGTTTTTTAAGGAACCACCATACTGTTCTCCATAGTGGTTATATCAATTTAAATTCCCACCAACAGTGCAAGAGGGTTCCCTTTTCTCCACACCCTCTCCAGCATTTATTGTCTGTAAACTTTTTGATGATGGGCTTTCTGACCAGTGTGAGGTGATACCTCACAGTTTTGATTTGCATTTCTCTAATGATTACTGATGTTGAGCATCCTTTCATGTGTTTGTTGGCAATCTGTATATCTTCTTTGTAGAAATGTCTATCTAGGTTTTCTGCCCATTTTTGGATTGGGTTGTTTGTTTTTTTATGTTGAACTGCATGTGCTGCTTGTATATTTTGCAGATTGATCCCTTGTCAGTTGATTCGTTTGCAAATATTTTCTCCCATTCTGAGGGTTGTTGTTTCGACTTGTTAATGGTTTCCTTTGCTGTGCAAAAGCTTTTAAGTTTCATTAAGTCCCATTTGTTTATTTTTGTTTTTACTTCCATTTCTCTAGGAGATGGGTCAAAAAGGATCTTGTTGTGATTTATGTCATAGAGTGTTCTGCCTATATATTCCTCTAAGAATTTTATAATGTCTGGCCTTAGATTTAGGACTTTAATGAATTTTGAATTTATTTTTGTGTATGGCATTAGGGAGTGTTCTAACTTAATTCTTTTACATGTAGCTATCCAGTTTTCCCAGCACCATTTACTGAAGAGGCTGTCTTTTTTCCATTGTATATTCTTGCCTCCTTTATCAAAGATAAAGTGACCATATGTGTGTGGGTTTATCTCTGGGGTTTCTGTACTGTTCCATTGATCTATATTTCTGTTTTTGTGCCAGTACCATACTGTATTGATTACTGTAGCTTTGTAGTATAGTCTGAAGCCAGGGAGCCTTATTCCTCCAGCTCAGTTTTTCTTTTTCAAGATTGCTTTGGCTATTCGGAGTCTTTTGTGTTTCCATACAAATTGTGAAATTTTTTGTTCTAGTTCTGTGAAAAATGCCATTGGCTATTTGATAGGAATTGCATTGAATCTGTAAATTGCTTTTGGTAGTATCGTCATTTTCACAATTTTGATTCCTCCAATCCAAGAACATGGTATATCTCTCCATCTGTTTGTATCATCTTTAATTTCTTTCATTATTGTCTTATAGTTTTCTGCATACAGGTGTTTTGTCTCCTTAGGTAGGTTTGTTCCTAGGTATTTTACTCTTTTTGTTGCAATGGTAAATGGGAGTGTCTCCTTAATTTCTCTTTCATATTTTTCATCATTAGTGTATAGGAATGCAAGAGATTTCTGTGCATTAACTGTGTATCCTGCTAATTTACCAGATTCATTGATTAGCTCTAGTATTTTCTGGTAGCATCTTTAGGATTCTCTATGTATAACATTATGTCATCTGCAAACAGTGACAGTTTTACTTCTTCCTTTCCAATTTGGATTCTTTTTTTTTTTTCTTTTTCATCTCTGATTGTTGTGGCTAAAACTTCCAAAGCTATATTGAATAATGTTGGTGAGAGTGGGAAACCTTGTCTTGTTCCTGATCTTAGTGGAAATGTTTTCAGTTTTTCACCATTAAGAACAATGTTGGCTGTGGCTTTGTCATATATGGCCTTTATAATGTTGAGGTAAGTTCCCTCTATGCCTACTTTCTGGAGGGATTTTTATCATAAATCAGTGCTGAATTTTTTCAAAAGCTTTTTCTGCATCTATTTAGATTATCATATGGTTTTTATCCTTCAATTCATTAATATGGTGTATCAAATTGATTGATTTGTGTATATTGAAGAATCCTTGTATTCCTGGGATAAACCCCACTTCGTCATGGTGTATGATCCTGTTAGTAGGCTGTTGCATTCTGTTTGCTATATTTTGTTGAGGATTTCTGCATCTATGTTTATCAGTGATATTGTCCTGTAGTTTTCTTTTTTTTCATGACATCTTAGTCTGGTTTTGGTATCAGGGTGATGGTGGCCTCGTAGAATGAGTTTGGGAGTGTTCCTCCCTCTGCCATAGTTTGGAAGAGTTTGAGAAGGATGGATGGTAGTTCTTCTCTAAATGTTTTATAGAATTCACTGGGGAAGGCATCTTGTCCTGGGCTTTTGTTTGTTGGAAGATTTTTAATTACAGTTTCAATTTCAGTGCTTATGATTAATCTGTTTATATTTACTATTTTGAAGTATAAAAAGGTCCCTGTGAAATGTAGAGGGAAGAACAAAGAGGTGTCCACAGTGAGGAAGCCTTACTAAAGACTCCTTAATTATTCTTTCTACCCAAAAGGATTTTCTGAATTGAGAAATGTTTTTCATTTGTCTATACAAGAGCCAGAGCCTAGAATCTCTTTTTTTTTCTTCTTCTTCTTTTCTTTTTTTAACATCTTTATTGGAGTAAAATTGCTTTACAGTGTTGTGTTAGTTTCTGCTGTATAACAAAGTGAATCAGCTATATGTATACATATATGTCCATATCTCCTCCCTTTTTTTATGTTTAAAACTTTTTTTAACTTTATAATTTTTTAACATTTTTATCGCAGTATAATTGCCTTACCAATGTGTGTTAGTTTCTGCTTTATAACAAAGTGAATCAGTTATACATATACATATGTTCCCATATCTCTTCCCTCTTGTGTCTCCCTACCTCCCACTCTCCCTATCCCACCCCTCTAGGTGGTCACAAACCATCAAGCTGATCTCCCTGTGCTATGCGGCTGCTTCCCACTATCTATCTACCTTATGTTTGGTAGTGTATATATGTCCATGCCTCTCTTTTGCTTTGTCACAGCTTACCCTTCCCCATATTACTCAGCCATAAAAAGAAACAAAACTGAGCTATTTGTAATGAGGTGGATAGACCTAGAGTCTGTCATACAGAGTGAAATAAGTCAGAAAGAGAAAGACAAATACCATATGCTAACACATATATATGGAATTAAAAAAAAAATTTCATGAAGAACCTAGGGGTAAAACAGGAATAAAGACACAGACCTACTTGAGAATGGACTTGAGGATATGTGGAGGGGGAAGGAAGACCCTTCTTAAAGGTTTTGTAAAGAATGAACTTCAAGCTATGACTATTCCATTGAAGGGAGCTCATTATGTCACAAGACCTCTCTCTTTTTTTTTTTTTGTATTGTTTAAATGCTCTGCTACCTTTTGTACAGAATCCACTGTTTTTTTTCTTTTCTTTTTTTCCTTCTTTGAAGATTTTCTTAAGCCAGGTACTGGGTTCAACACCATACATGGACTATCTCAAGGTAGTGGTTCTCAAGTGGGGGTTTTTGCCCCATCAACCCATCTATCCCTGGGGAACATTTGGCAATCTCTCGAGACATGTTTTTCACGGCATGGGGAGGAGGATGATGCTGATGTTTAGTAGGTAGAGGTCAAGAATGCTGCTTAACATCCTATAATGCACAGGACAACAAAGGATCCAGCCCCAAATTATCAACATTGCTCATCCTGAAAAGCTGATTTAAAGTAAAAGCAGAGTGAATGTCCCACTAAATAAATGGTTGGAGTTGTAATAAAAATGAGGTACAAAGAAACATGTTTTTTTCTGTATACAGATCTTCCTCTACTTATGATGTGGATTATGTCCCAATAAAACCATCATAAATTGAAAATATTATAAGTCGAAAGTGCGTTCAATACACCTAACCTACTGAACATCATAGCTTAGCCTAGTCTACCTTAAAAGTACTCAAAACACATCAGCCTACAGTTAGGCAAAACCAGCTGACATAAGCCTATTTTATAATAAAGTGTTGAATGTCTCATATAGTTTACTGAATACTGTACTGAAAGTGAAAAACAGAAAGGTTGTCTAGGTTATAAGTGTATCAGTTGTACACCCTCAGGATCACAAGGCTGAATGGGAGCTATGGCTTGAGCCCAGAATCACCAAAGAGTATCCTGCATATCACTAGACAGGGAAAGATCAAAATTCTAAATGTGAAGTACAGTTTCTACTGAATTCGTATCACTTTCACACCATCCCGGTGTTGAATTTTATGTCGGGGACTATCTGTAGTCCAGAGTCTTCCTTCCACCCCATCCCTGGTCCACCCAAGTTCCTTCCAGGTGGAACCAGTGTTACCAATTTCTTCTTTACTTATCCAGGGGTCTTCTTTGCATCTCTAAGAGATTGTGTGTGCACACATGGTATACACATTGTTTGCATTGTGCTTTTGTTACTTAATCCATCTTGGAATAGTTTGTTTTCTATCATGACACAAAGAGTTTCCTCATTTCTTTTTAAAATGGCAGAGTACTTCATTGTATGGATGTTTTGTACTTTATTTAACCACTTCTCTCTCTATTGATATTTATGTTATTTCCATTTTTTTTCTGTTATAAACACTGATGTGATGAATATCTCTTTATCTGTATAAGACCCTACAGATACAATTGCCAAATAAAAAAAGTTAGTGTGTTTATAATTTTTATTGGATATTTTCCAAATTACCCACCATTGAAATTGTACTTGTTTCCATCCCCACTAGCAAAAAACGTATAAAAAGGGTTTGAGTGATTTTGTAATGTTTCAAATTTGTTTTCACTGCTTATATCTTCTTATCAAAAACTTTCTGGGAATAAATAAAAGGTGGGCACACCATACAATATTTTGGGCCTATCATTTTCTTAGCACTCAGGCATGCAGAATCTGCCTGCCAGAGATTTTTTAAACTGTTTTTAATTGTGGTAAAACATATATACCATGAAATTTACCATTTTAATTATTTTAAGTGTATAATTTAGTGGTGTTAAGTGTATTTACAATGCTGTGCAACCATCACCACTATCTACTGCCAAAGTTATCCATCACTCCAAACGGAAACTCTCTGTATCATCAAGCAGAAATTCCACATTCTGCTCTCTCTCAGCCCCTGATAACTTTGCATCTGCTTTCTGTCTCTCTGAATTTCCCTATTCTGGATATTTCATGTAGGTGGAATCATGTAATACATGTTCTTTTGTGTCTGGCTTATTTCACTTTAGTAGAAAATTTTCAAGGTTCATCCACATTGCAGCAAGGATCCTTCATAAGGCTGAGTAACATCCCATTGCATGTATAGACCACATTTGTTCATCCATACATCTGTTGATGGACACATATATTGTTGCCAGCTTTTGGCTATTGTGAACAGTGCTGCTATGAATACTGGAATATAAGAATCTGTTTGAGGGGCTTCCCTGGTGGTGCAGTGGTTGAGAGTCCGTCTGCTGATGCAGGGGACACGGGTTCATGACCCAATCTGGGAAGATCCCACATTCCGTGGAGCAGCTGGGCCCGTGAGCCATGGCTGTTGAGCCTGTGCATCCAGAGCCTGTGCTCCGCAACGGGAGAGGCCACAACAGTGAGAGGCCCGCGTACTGCAAAAAAAAAAAAAGAATATGTTTGAGTCCCCAATTTCAATTCTTTTGATTATATAACTAGGAGCAGAATTGCTGGATCATATAGTAGTTCTAAGCTTAACGTTGTTTTCACATGAGTTTTTTTTTTAAATTGAAATATAGTTGACTTACAATGTGTTAGTTTCAGGTGTACAGCACAGTGATTCAGTTATACATACACACATGCATGCGCACACACACACACACACACACACACATTCTTTTTCAGATTATTTTCCCTTATAGGTTATTACAAAATATTGAGTATAGTTCCCTGTGCTATACAGTAGGTCCGTGTTGGTTATCTATTTTATATATAGTAGTGTGTATATGTTAATCCCAAACTCCTAATTTATCCCTCGCCTACCTCTTTACCCTTTAGTAACCATAAGTCTCTTTTCTATGTCTGTGGGTCTACTTCTGTTTTGTAAATAAGTTCATTTGTATATTTTTTAGATTCAACATATGAGCAATATCTTATGATAATTGTCTTTCTCTGTCTGACTTACTTCACCCAGCATGATAATCTCCAGGTCCATCCATGTTGCTGCAAAAGGCATTATTTCCTTCCTTTTAATGGCTAATAGTCCATTGTATATATGTACCAAGTCTTCTTTATCCATTCCTCTGTCGATGGACACTTAGGTTGCTTCCATGTCTTGGCTGTTGTAAACAACATTGCAATGAACATTGGGGTTCATGTATCCTTTCACATTATAGTTTTCTTGGGATATATGTCCAGGAGGCGGATTGCAGGATCATATGGTAGCTCTATTTTTTGTTTCTTAGGGAACCTCCATACTGTTCTCCACAGTAGCTGTACCAATTTACATTCCCACTAACAGTGCAAGAGGGTTCCCTTTTCTCCACACCCACTCCAGCATTGACCGTTTATAAATTTTTTTGATGAGGTGTGAGGTGACACCTCATTGTAGTTTTGATTTGCATTTCTCTAATAATTAGTGGTGTTGAGCATCTTTTCATGTGCCTCTTGGCCATTTGTATGTCTTCTTTGGACAAATGTCTATTTAGGTCTTCTGCCTATTTTTTGATTGGATTGCTTTTTTGATACTGGGCCACATGGGCTGTTTGTAAATTTTTGGAGACTTGTCAGTCACATCGTTTGCAAATATTTTCTCCCATTCTGTGCATTGTCTTTTTGTTTTGTCTATGGTTTTCCATGCTGTGCAAAAGCTTCTGAGTTTAATTAGGTCCCATTTGTTTATTTTTGGTTTTATTTCCATTACTCTAGGAAACAGACCCAAAAAGATATTGCTGTGCTGCTTAACTTTTTAAGGAATCATCAAATTGTTTTCCACAGTGACTGAACCATTTTACGTTCTCACCAGCAATGTACTAGAGTTTCATTTTTTTCACATCCTTACCAATCCTTGTTATTTTTTCATTAAAACATATATGCAGTCATTGTAGTAGATATAAAGTGGTATCTCAGTGCTGTTTTGATTTGCATTCCACTAATGACTAATGAAGTGAGCATCTCTTCATGTAATTATTGACCATCTTTGGAGAAATGTCTATTCAAGTCTTTGCCTGTTTTAAAATTGGGTTGTCTTTTTATTGTTGTTCTTCCTCCTTGTACATTGAGTCAAAACCTTCCTCAAAGGAATTTTCACCCATTCGTCATAAGGCAGCTTTCTTGAAAGAATCCTTTTACTCTAATAGGCATTAAATGTGGTTTCCTGCCCAATTCTTGCAAGACTTATTTTACCTTCTCAAGAGGATTAAAAGTATTAAGGATTTTATTTTCTAAAAGGTTTTAGGTAAATTGTTCAAGGGATAATTTTATTTCTGAATTGGAGAAAGAGTATTAGTAAATACATATTTAAGAAATAATGATTATTCTAATAACAAGGTTAATTATCTGTCTAAAATATTTCAGAAATTATTTTGCAGCTATTTTTAAATAATTCAAGCCTAGGCATAAAAGTTACATTAATTATAAAATTTCTTGTCTATTTAAGTTCACATTGAAAACATTTAGTCGGTTATTTTAATTACATTCAGATTGGGTATGATTAACAAGACAAATAAACTAAATTTAATCAATGGAAAAATTATAAAGTGTAAGTTTTCTAGAACCCCCAACTTAGTTATATTGATGATGGTTTATATATGTAAATTCAATAGTTAAAAAGTAATCTGGACACAAATGAGATCAGAATATGTATATATTGAATTGTGAGTTGAACCAAACTTTTAATATGTAGAGATAATCTAAATGATTTGGCCTTAACAAATATTCAGTCATTGAGTGACTGTGAAAAAAAGTAAACAAAACAATAGTATTTTTCCTCTTGAATATTTTCATCATTCACTTTGATTTGTTAGGGACATTGATTTAATCATTATAAATTCAACAAAGTGGAAGTAAAATGGTTCTAGATTCCTAAAACATTGTCGTTGGTCATGCCTGCATTTTGTAATGGTCTACATAAGATTGTATCCAAATTAAATGCTAGGTCAATTTCTGGGTTCATTAAGTGTTAAATTAAACAATAGCAACAAAACAACAACAACATTGAAGAGAGAATGGTTGAGGGCAATACAAAGTATTGATATTACTAACACCACTACTACTACCATTAATTGCTAATGATTGAATAAGACTTACTAAATGCTAAAGACCAAGTGCTTTTATATACTACATATACTAATTCTCAACAACCTCCAGAAGTGGGCAATGTTAGCTCTGAGTATCCATTTTACAGATAAGGGAATGGAAACCCATAACCGTAAGTGATTTTCCCAGGCTCACAAAGAACAGAAGCAGGAATGTGGCCCCAAGTAGCCTAGCCCTGAATCTGCATACTTAACTCCTATGCCAGTAGTCCCCACACTTGTCTCCATATTGGGATCACTTGGTCTTACAAATCTGGGACCAAACCCCAGACCAATTAACTCCCAGTCTCTGGGGGTGGAACACAGGCTCATGTATTTTTTGAAGCTACCCAGGTGCTTTCAGTGTGCAGACAAATTTGGGAATCCTAGGCTGCCTTAAACTGTAGAGGTAAAAAAAAAAAAAAAACAGTTATCAAGCCAGGAAAACTACAACCATTAAGCAGAAGGGACAATCTTAAACATAAGTGAACTACAACAAGCAGCACATGTCATTCTTGTACTGATAAAGAAAACAAAAAGAAGTTATGCTGCAGCAAGATGAACTTGGGTATTTCTTTTTTTAAAATTTTAGAATTTTATTTATTTTTTTATACAGCAGTTCTTATTAGTTATCTATTTTATACATATTAGTGTACATATGTCAATCCGAATCTCCCAATTCATCCCACTACCACCACCCCGCCACTTTCCCCCCTTGTTATCCATACGTTTGTTCTCTACATCTGTGTCCCTATTTCTATTGTTATTATCCTACTCATCAAAGCAACATGAAGTAACGAGAATTTTACAGAAAAAGTTATCTACTCTTTGCTGGCAATAAAAGAAATAGGAGGATAGGTAGACAATTTAAAGCTTCTTACCAGTCTCTGAATTTCAATGTGTAATTACAGTTTAAGATTTATGATATTCTCTAAAATTAAGTAGGTAAAAATCCTGATTCTAATATTTTATATATGTAAAGTATTAATTTTTATTGAGTTTTTCCCAAACAAGTTATAAAAATGAAACTAGAACAAATGTTGCATGGATTCCTACTGTACAAATCAAATAGTAAGTCAGAAAAGGGAACAACAGCTGTAAACTCAAGCATATATAAGATAATCACTTTCCTTGCCTTGCTCCTTACTGGGAACCTTATTTTGAACCCTAATTGTACTGTGTAACATACATTGCAGAAATGGAAGAAGCTGGGGGTAGTGAGAGAGCTGGACATGATGTCAGAATGTGTGAAACTGGGCAGGTGACTGTTGTTTCTGGAGCCTCAGTTTATTCATTTCAAACATCAGAGGACTCTTATTCTAGAGTTCCAGGTAATGGATATTTTAAGCTTTGCAGGTTACCTACAGTCTCTACTACACCTCCTTCTCCTTCCTCCTCCTCTTTACAATCCTTTCAAAATGTGAAAACCATTCTTGGATCATGGACTATGTGAAAACAGACTGTGGCCAGATTAACTTGTGGTTTGAAGCTTGCCAGCCTCTGATGTAGATATTGTACTTGAAAAATAGCACAATCTAATGCACTGGTTCTCAACCAGGGGTGATTTTCTCGTTCCCCTGGGGATGTTTGTCAATGTTGTGAGACATTTAAGGGCTGAATTATATACACCTAGAGTGTAGAGGACAGAGATGTTGCTAAACCTCCTACAGTGCACTTAGCAGACTCCCGCAGCAAACACTTACCTGGTCCAGAGGGTCAATAGTACCTAGTTTGAGAAGATCTTCACTAATGGCTATTTTCTCTTAATTACAGGGAGAGTAAAGAGATTAAGTATATTTCATCTTCTTTTATGCAGGATTGTGGTTCATTTCTGTTTTAGTCTGTGTGACAGCTACATAAAAGTGTTAGCACAATTTAAGCAACTCCCGAGTTCCTGCAAAAGTACTGCCATGGAGAAAACTCATAAAGATGAATTTGGTGAAAATCTTTAGCCATGAGAGTAAGTGCAGTTTCAGCATTGAAAACCTGTGTTTCACAGCGAGGAGAAGCGAAGTAGGTAGGGCAGAAATGGATAGGGAATTGTGACATATCAAACATGTTCAGACCACTGAGTAAGAGGACTAGAGACAGGCAGGCACTCTGATGATGGTTCTTTTGTGCTTAGAATATGTTTATTTTCACCTGCCCATGGAGCAGTAATATATCTTCTGAAATCAAGGTAAAGAATCATGGAAGAGAGATGCAATGGATCATTGAAAATGTGAAGGGAAATTTCACACATTACTCAAAGTAACACCAGTAAGAGGATAATCCTCAAGTTTATGACTCTATTTTTTTCTTAATGTGTACAAATTGCATCTTCATGACTTCGCTGTATTTCTTTTAAAGAAATGCTCAATTTTCACTTCTTTAAATTCTATTATATTTAACATTGTATAAGAAAGGGATTATTAGGAAATCTGATTATAAATTCTTAGAAATCTACTCTAGAAAGTCCTATTAAAATTGGATTCCAGGCTGACCTCTGAAGTTTTGCTTTGGAAAGTCCTACCTTTGAACTTGTTGAAGACATTTGTTTATATTAGCAATAAAGAGCAGGGTTGCATGTCTGAAAATATTTTGAAGCAGTATTTTCTGGTTTATGCTTGCTATTTCTGTAACAACCAAACAAATAATCTTTTAAGAAATCTTACATAGAAAATTCTGTTTCATACACAGTAATGTAAAGTGGCAAATTAGATCTATCTGGAGACATACGTCTGTTGTCTTCCTGCCACTCCAGACTAGGAAGCAGCACATGCAATTTTTTTTACACGTTGTTTTTCCTTTACATGTTTTTACATGCAAAAACATGTAAATATGATACGTCTGTTCAGTGATGGGGTTGGGGGGAAGATGAGGAGGCACTAATGCTGACCATGTGAGCAGGAGCTGCATCTCAGCTCATGGAGGGCTTTGAAAATCATACAAATGGATTCAGTTTAGGCTATTGAAAGCTTAATTTGGGAAAGTGAAATAATCAGATTCGTGTTGTAGTGACATTATTCCAGACATTTCGTGACCTTATTCTGAAGATATTGTGGAAGATGGATTGGAGGGGCTTAGAGCTTAAGCCGGAGACCATGGAGAAGGACACAGAAGTGATGCAGAGGAGCAGGGAGGGCCCACACTGAGGCTGCCATGGCGGGTGAAGAGGAAGGGGCAGATTAAGAGATATTTAGATATTCAAGGAGTAACAAAATTTGAGGCTGGATTGGCTGTAAAGGTGTCACTGAAGAAAGAGACTAAGTAAGACTCTTAGATTATTGATATATGATGCTGCAAAACACTTTACCTTCATCATCTCTTTTAGTCTATGATGTAATAATTATTATCTACATTCTGCAGATGAAGACACTTTGGCTAAGTAACTTGCCTAAGATAGTGGCAAAGCTGGGATTCGAACCAAGGGTTATCTGACCTTAAAGATGCTTTCAACTGTTATCAATAACTAGGATGCGTAATACAGGAGGAAGAGAATATTTGTGATGTTAGGTAAGATAAAGTATTATGTTTTAGAAATGTGGAGCCTGAGATGGCTATGGAATACTGAGCTAAATCACATAAGAGGCAACTAAATTATTGGAATTTTAAAGTTTAGTTTTACACTACCCTCCCATATTGTATCTTAGTTTACTGGATTTTACATTGATAGTGATGGCAAGTATATATTATGTCAAAATCTAAAAAGGCCAATGATAATTCAAGCATGTTACAAAACTTATTGGGAAGTAGACTGTGGAAAATGGTCCTATTAACTTCTTCATTAGTCATTTTTGACCATATTACACTTCAATTAACACTTCAGTACACTTCACAAAATAGAAATTCAGGTTTTTAATCAACCACATTTACTAGAAAAGTAGAAGTGAATTAAATACAATCTAGAAAACAAATAGTGCAAAAAATATCATGAATAGTAATAGAAAACCAGACAAATATGATGCATTGGAGTTTGTATCACAAAATGTGCTATTCATTATTTTGTGGAATTGCTATTTCCAAACAAGATAGATTGCTTTAGTCACTTTAAAAAATGTAAAATGTGAAACATTCATGGAAAAAAGATAGGCTTACTTTATGAGAAATATGATAGATTTCTTCATAAAGAAATGAGGTTTTGAATAAAATACTCCCTTTGGCATCATCTTAACACGATCATATTTAGCGAATATGAATCATTCGTAAACTATGAAACAGTGAACAAGCATACACAACCAGATGAGACTGTAGTTGCTCTGGATTTGCTAGAAATTCTTATCTGTCATAATTTTGAATTTTTACCTTGTCCTAAAATCCTTAATAGGGTACACATAGTCACTGTGAACTGTATGCCTGCTTCAAAACACATCAGGGTTTAATTTATTGACTGATATTTCATTAGTTGAGATGAGTTGAAATGTGGCATTTCATTTTCTAAAACTGTGGGAACATTAATCATGTAGATACTTAAATTATAATTTAGGTACTGAGTAAAGTTTCAATTTGTCTGAATAAAACTGAATAAACATCCAAAATGAACTAACATTCATTTAAAATCAAACCGACTTTTTCTGATTAGTGGTGGTTTAACATATCTCTATACAATTTCTTTTTTTTTTTTTTTTTACCATTTTTATTAAGTGGTATGAGACTATTTCTTATTCATGGAGCTATTTTCAAATAGTAGAATATTTTTAGTAGTTTGATTTATTTACTTTATTCTTCCTGATTTTCAAATACCTGATGGACAAATGAAGAACTCAGTAATTCAGTTGAGTACTTCAATCTATACAAAATTAAATTTTTAATAGACCATTCGTTCATTCATCTGTATCGAATTCTTACTTTAAGTATTATTTACTTTATATCGGTATTATTGTGATAGTTACTAAAGAAGAAAGCTGTTGTGACCGCCTGGAGGGGTGGGATAGGGAGGGAGGGAGACGCAAGAGGGAAGGGATATGGGAACAGATGTATATGTATAACAGACTCACTTTGTTATAAAGCAGAAACTAACATACCATTGTAAAGCAATTATACTCCGATAAAGTTGTAAAAAAATAAAAAAGAAGAAGAAAGCTGAACTCTTTTGGACAGGAATCAGGCTTGAGTCAAATACTTGGAAGAGAGTACAGCTTCTGCTGCATCAGTCCTGGGCCGCTGGGAGTTTTGGGAAATAGCAAACTGCTCCCTGTTACTCAAACAGCAGCCATAAAATCTGCTAAGATATTTCTGACAGGAACCACAATTGGTTGTAACGTTGGTTGTGAAGCATATTAGAATACATTCAAAAATAGTAAAATCTCTTAATTTAAGATCAATTGAAGAAAGTCTGGTTGGATTTAATGAATTATGAATTCTCTTAATTTGAAATATAGGCATTGGTTGAAATGCTTATTTAGGATTCTCTTATACAAGGAGAAATCTATACCCTGTCTCACATCTAGGGAAGTATCTGTCAGCTTTTCTTTGTTTTCCTTTGGTTCATTTTAAGTTTGAAATGCTGATTATTCATTACTTGTAGATTAGAATTATTGTCATTTTATAATATTAGTAAATATGGAATTTTCTTTCCTCTTTTTTATAAACAGACATAGATTGAGTTTTGGAATAGTAATCAAAAAGTATTAAATTTGATCTATTAATTTACTGATACTTCTGTGGAGCTCTAAGACTATGGGTAAGATATAATGGTAGTTGATAAAGTTTTTGTTAAAGCAATGAATTATATGCATATAGCTAATCCTACTGTACTGTATACTTAACAAGGGTTAAGATGGTAAATTTATATATTCTTTATCACAAAAAAGCAATGAATTATGTTGTTTACATTAGTATAAATAACTCATTCACTAGTTTTTGATTGCCTTGATACTTCACTTATTTATAATCTTAACCACTGCATTAGAGTAAGCTGTCAGCTGGTTTAGTTTATCTTTTGGTACCAAACCCAAAGCCCATATAATTTTATCTGAAAAAGTAACTTCAACCCAATTGTGAAACAAATACCTGGAAACATAATGGAATCTCTCCTTCTCTGCTGTCTCCTTTAGGCCCTCTTTCTAAAACCATATCAGTAGCACCAAGTTGGGGTTATTGTATCTGTCAGAGGGCACAGGCTTTCAACAATCGTTTCTTCATTAATTCAACACAAAGACACATGAAATAACATTGCAGCTACTTATCCAGTCGCTCTGAAGTGAAAATACATTAGATTCAACTGTATGAAATTGCTAGTATTTGAACATTTTTAACGTATAAAAATGCCATTTCGTGTTTCAATTTGATAGTCATCACGTGTTTTTTTATTGACTGTGTACTACTCTATTATTAGAATTAAACATAATAGAAATTATTATCCCCATTTTATAGCTGAGGAAATTGAAGTTCAGCAAGGTTAAGTGCTTGTCGATCACCACAAAATCAGGAAAATTTCTGGCTTTCAATTATATATTTTCTGACTAACAACCAGGAGATGAATTTTCCTGCTCTTCCTGTTGCCCAGAGGGAGGGATCACCGGGGTCTGTGGGGACCATGAGAATCCCTCGTCCTTGTGTCTCAGCCACTTCTTAGCATATCCAGTCGTGGACCCCAGATGACAATTTGTGGTTGCCAGAAATGGTCACTTGCATGAAGGAGACAACTTTCCAGTTTGGTGTTCAGTTTCTTCTGTTTTTGGAACTCAATTATTCTTTGGGGTTCAAGGCTACCAGTTCTCAAGATGGAGAGAACAAACAGGATGCAAGAGAGCTGGGGAATGGACCCGACCCTTCCACATGTGGAACCTTCCTTTACTGGGAAGTGAGAGAAAACTTTGAAACAGAGGTAAAAGTATTGCAAAAAAAGAGCATCGATGTTAAAAATATTAGAAATGATAACATGAGAGTAAATTTGTGAAAAACTAACTTCAGTAAACATCTAGAAGGAAAAATTAAAGGGGAAGCTCTTTCCAAGTTAAGTTTTTGTTTATGAGTAACTCTGCTTTTAAATAGATTCCCTAGTAAAAAGTTTTGGGTTTGAGATTCTGGAATTTGTGCAAATATAATGAGAACTAATTGGGATAAAAATATGTCTTGAGGTCTAAAAGTTTATTTAAACGGCGATATAAGGATGTCCTTGTTTATTAAAACACGTAAAGAATTTTACCCAAAATTTATTTATGAAATGGGTGTGTGGCTGTGGCCTGCAAGGCAGGAGTTATGGTGACAAGATAAAAAGTTAAGGAGCTATACCTTTCCTTATTGTGGGATTTTCCACAATTTTTTAGGAATTCTGATGTGCAGAATTAAATGTTAATGCTAGTAGAATAGGGTCTCTTTCTAAATTCCCAATTTCCATGTTTCAGACCTAAATTTGCTCTTAGAAAGATAACTTCATAGCACTGGGAATACAAGAGATGGGAAGAAGAAATTCTTGCATGGCAATTTGCCCAGAATAGTGGTTATCTACGAATTCTCCAAGAAAAACTTTTTGGAAAATTCTTCCTTCCTTCCTTCCTTCCTTCCTTCCTTCCTTCCTTCCTTCCTTCCTTCCTTCCTTCCTTCCTTTCCTTTTTTCTTTATTCCTTTCTTATTGTTATTTAAGATTTTTGTCTTGATACTATGATTTCTCAGTGGAGAAGAAGGCTGGAAAATAATCACTTTTTATTAAAAGACGCTTTTATAAAATTTATAGTTAGATTGTAAATGGTTTGTATTTGCAGATTTTTGGATAACAAGCATTACTGAAAGTAAAAAGAAGAGACAATATAGACATATGGTGTGATAGAACTTGCAAAGTTAGTTTTTCTTAATTGGCAATTTCATATCAGATGTTCCAAATTAGAATTGAAAAAATATTTTTGGTAAACTAAAGATTTTTGGGGAAAGTATTTCTTTTTAACATCTTTATTGGAGTATAATTGCTTTACAATGGTGTGCTATTTTCTGCTGTATAACAAAGTGAATCAGCTATATGTATACATATATCCCCATATCCCCTCTCTATTGTGTCTCCCTCCCACCCTCCATATCCCCCTCTAGGTGGTCACAAAGCACGGAGCTGATTTCCTTGTGCTATGCGGCTGCTTCCCACTGGCTATCTATTTTACATTTGGTAGTGTATATATGTCCATGACGCTCTCTCACTTCGTCTCAGCTTACCCTTCCCCGTCCCCGTGTCCTCAAGTCCATTTTTTACATCTGCGTTTTTATTCCTGTCCTGCCCCTAGGTTCTTCAGAACCATTTTGTTCTTTTTTTAAGATTCCAAATATATGTGTTAGCCTACAGTATTTGTTTTTCTCTATTCTTTTTAATAACTGCTTTCACTTTGCAATTACCATTGTATGAAACCTGGGAGTTCAAACCTGCTATATTTAAATTCAGTACAAAATTTGGTTATTTGCACTAAAACTTTCTTTGTTTCTAGTCTCTGTGCTTGGTTTAACATGATGATGCATGAAAGATGATTCAAAATTACTTATAATACTATGGAGTGGGGGACAGAGAGAAAAAAATTACTTAAATGTAATGTGAATATGTAATTGTAATTGGAAGGCACTTTTATTTAACTGTGAGTGTGTATTGTATTTGCTAACTCACTGCTTCTGAAAACAGTCAACCTTGTGAAAATTAATGGACTTTTATAAACTGTCCTAAGTAAACATTTAGGTAAAATTTTAAAATTTGTAATATTTAGCAATGTCTATTGATTTTTGAATGTTAATTCAATTCTATATTCTGACATTTTAAATTGGTTTCGGAAATTTCAATGTGGTGCATAACTGAGATAAAAGGTGTTAGTTTTCACTCCAGGATAGGGACTCACGGTAGAAGGACAGAACTAAATCCTGCATGCAGAAAATTGTATTGGAACATAGCCACGGCCGTTTCCTTACACATTGCCTATGGCAGTTTTAGGGCTACAAGGACAGAGTTGAATAGTTGCATCATAGGCTGACAGTATGGCCTGAAAAGTCTAAAATATCATTATCTGGCCCTGTAGAGGAAATGTTTGTCAACCCATGCCCTAAATCTCACGAAAAGCTGGAACTGAGCTTTATAATTGTCTATGACAAACAATGGTTAAGAGCACCAGGGAAAGGAAGAACACAAACAAACAAAATCTGAAATCAGATTTTGAGCCATGGGAATAAAAATAATGAACATTCAGAATAGACCCGAGAGCAGGCATTTGTCTACATTTTAAGTTCAACCATGTCATTTACTAAATGCATGGTACTATATTTGTAATTCTAACTGACCAATGCCTTAAAGTTTTCTGGTCCTTTGGGGAAGGGATGGTGGCCGGACTTGCTTTTGCCTCTTCAGATAGTGGGTGATAGGCTCGGATGACAGGTGATTACATGGACCTGCCCAGTTTGAAGCCAGTTCCAACATGGATCTGTGCATATATGTATTTTTTTGTGTGTATGACAAAACACATTTCACTTAAAAGGAGAATGTCAGAAGAATGTCTGCTAAAATAGCTACAGGCTAATAGGAAAATAAGAATCACAGTGCAAAAATTTAAAAGTTGGTTGAGAGTGGGGAAAATACATTCTTCTTTATTGAAGTGGTCTAAAATGCAGGCTTTAATGTTACTCATCAAACAGTGAGCTAAGAGGCAAGTGCCTTGTATGTAGAAAATGGTCAGTGCTTTGCCCTTTAAAAAAGGAATACAGAATATGTTGCCCTTTTAATATGTCCTGTAGCTTGCCCTGGATTTGAGGATGAACAGAGATGGCACTAAAAATGATAAAGCAATAAATCATAAAGCTCCAAAGTTCCTTTTTTTGTCACAGCTTGTTCATGTTCAGAAGGCAATCTTCAGTACATGTCAATTTCCCCACATGGGATGGAAACTGGAGAAACTGTGAGAGAAGATACTGAATAGGAATAAAAATGTTTTTGCCTCTCTTTCATTTTCCTTACTTTGACATTTCTGCTGTCCACATGTTAATTGGAGATCTTAATAGTTCTAGCTGTAAGTTGATATCTAAAGCAGAGAGAAAAAAATCCCCACTGGTCTGTATCTCAGCTGGAATCCAAAGTAAACATAATTTTTTTTTAATGTTCAAAGCATTTTAGGTTCTTTTTACTCTCTCCACGTGTTACCTGTCTTTTCTTTTCATGCATTTGGAACTCACCAACTCTCCTCTGCATGGTTCTCTTTTAGTGTCTAAAATGTCAGCATATAGTGAGAAAAGATAAAAACTGTTAGAAAAATCTCTACCTTAGAAAGTTTATCAACATGCAATTTAACATCTTAAAGATGAGTGAGAACAGAAAGTTCCCGGTTATTATAAAATAAGAATTATAAGGCAGCAGGTCACTTTCTTAGTTATTGATGGACTGCACTTGGGGTCATTTGCAGGTTTAATTTAAGGACCTGGTTAGAATCAGGGGATAACAGTAGTTATTTCACAATTGTGAAAATTACATTGTTTTTCCTTTAGTAACAAGATTTAACTATTTATTGTACCACTTCAGGGAAACACTTGACTGGTGACTGGAAAATGGGGAAAAGAATGCCATGTTCTATTCCAGAAGCATTTAACTTTGGGACTAATTTTCATGGTAGAGTCAAGACAATATGCATTGCTCATGTAAACATGAGATGCATCCTTCTCTGCAGTGTTTAGAAGACTGAGAAACAACTGTCCATGAACAGCCCAGGCAGTGCCCCAGGAAGGAAGCTCTTGCTTATTTTGTTCACACAGTGTGTCTTGCATGTATGTCCCTCTTAACCTTCCCAGATGTGCTCCTTGGGACTGAATGGAAACCACACTCCATGTGTCACTTGAGTTCAATTTAGTAGCTTCTCTCTATTTCTCCTTGGACTTCTTTATCAAATTTTTACCCTATATACATTTTTTTTTGGTTACTGGACACCTACTAATTTACTCTTCTTGATCTTTTAAGCTTTTTGCAGCTTTTCTCCAGTCAGTTCACACCTTCCTCTTGCCACCCCTGGCAGCTCTATGACCAGCATCTATCATTTATCTGAGCCTCCACTCGACTTTCCCTATGTTGCATACTTTTCTTTTAAAATAGCTTCCATAATAACATGGAGTGCCAGATCTGGGGCAGGTGGTCTGCACTTGAATCCTAATTTTCTGAGTGACCTTGGACAAGTTATTTAACATCTCTGTGCTTAACTTCCTCTTCTGTAAAATGGAAATGACAGTAGCACTTTTCTCATGGGATTGTTATGATGATTAAATGAGATAATACAGGCAAAACATTTGGAATAGTGCTGGAGATATAGTGAGTACTAAAGAACATTTTAATTTTTAACTTTTTTCAGCATTGAGTATAACTGACAAATAAAATTGTAATATATTTAAAGTGTACAATGTGATGGTTCGATATACATACACATTTTGAAGGGATTCCCACCATTAAGTTAATCAACACATCCATCTCCTCACTTATAAACATGATTTTTCTTTTTTTTGGTAAGAACACTTTAGTTCTAATTTCTTAGCAAATTTAAATTATACAATATAGTATTATCATCTATAGTCACCATACCATGCATGAGATCCTCAGACCTTACTCAGCTTACAACTGAAAGTTTATATCCTTTAACCAGCCTCCTCCATCTTCCCCCCACTTCCCAGGTCCTACCAAACACCATTCTACTCTCTGTTTATACGAGTTTAACTTTCCCCCCCCAACAACTCCACATATAAATGATACCATGAAGTATTTGTTTTTCTGCTTCTGTCTGGCTTGTTTCACTTAGCATAATGCTCTCCAGTCTCATCTATGTTGGAGCAAATGGCAGGATTTCCTTTTTTTTTTTTTAAGCTGAATGATATCCCATTGTGTGTGTGTGTGTGTGTGTGTGTGTGTGTGTGTGTGTGTACATTTTCTTGATACATTCATTGGTCAGCCCAAGTTGTTTCCATATTTGGGTTATTGTGACCAATGCTGCAATGAACGTGGGAGTATAGATATCTCTTTGAGATATTGATTTTTTAAACTCTGGTTACATGCCTAGAAGTCGTATTGGTGAATCATATGTTAGTTCTAGTTTCTTGGGGAAACTCCATACTATTTTTCATAGTTGCTGTACCAATTTGCATTCCCACCAATAGTGCACAAGGGTTCCCTTTTCTCCATATCCTTGCCAACACTTATCTCTTTTCATTTTGATAATAGCCATCCTAATAAGCGTGAAGTGATACCTCAATATTTTTTGTTTTGTTTTGTTTTGTTTTGTTTTTTTGCAGTAAGCGGGCCTCTCACTGTTGTGGCTTCTCCCGTTGCGGAACACAGGCTCCGGACGCAGAGGCTCAGCGGCCATGGCTCACAGGCTTAGCTGCTCTGCGGCATGTGGGATCTTCCCAGGCCAGGGCATGAACCCGTGTCCCCTGCATCAGCAGGCAGACTCTCAACCACTGAGCCACTAGGGAAGCCCCTCAATGTGGTTTTGATTTGCATTTCTCTGATAACTAGTGATGCTGAACATCTTTTCATGTATATGTTGACCATTTGCCTGTCTTCTTTGAAAAAATGTCTATTCAGCTTCTCTGTGCATTTTTAAAATTGGGTTAGTTGTATTTTTGCTATTGAGTTGTACGAGTCCTTGTATATTTTGGATATTAATCTCTTATTGAATATGTGGTCTGCAAATATTTTCTCTCATTCAGTAGGCTGTCTTTTCATTTTTTGCTGGTTTCTGTTGCTGTGCAGAATCTTTTTATTTTGAAGCAGTCTCATTTGTTTATTTTTTTCATTGCCTTTGCTTTTAGTGTCAAATCTGAAAAAAAATATTTCCAATACCAATGTCAAGGAATTTAACCTCATGTTTTCTTTTAGGAGTTTATGGTTCCAGGTCTTATATTCAAGTCTTTAATCCATTTTTGAGTTGATTTTTGTGTATGGTGTAAGACACAGGTCTAGTTTCATTCTTTTGCATGTGGCTGTTCAGTTTTCCCAACACCATTCATAGAAGAAACTATCCTTTCCTCATTGTGAGTTTTGGTTACTTTGTAAAAAATTAAATGAACAATATGCATGGGTTTATTTCTGGGCTCTTTATTCTGTTCTATTAATATTTGTTGCTGTTTTTGTGCCAGTACCATACTGTTTTGATTACTATCAGCTTTGCAATATAGTTTGAAATCTGGAAGTGTGAGGCCTCCAGCTTTTCTTTTCTTTCTTAAGATTTGTTTGGCTACTTGGTGTCTTTTGTAGTTTCATACAAATTTTAGGACAGTTTTTTCTATTTCTGTGAAAAATGCCTTTGGAATTTTGATTGAATTCAATCTGTAGATTGCTTTGGTTTTTATGGACATTTTAACAATATTAATTCTTCTAATCCATGATCACAGGATGTCTTCCCATTTATTTGTATTTTCTTCAACTTCTTTTATCATTTTTTAATAGATTTCAGTGTACAAATATTTCATCTCCTAGGTTAAATTTATTCCTAGGTATTTTATTCTTTAGATGCTATAGATTATCTTTCTGTTAGTTCATTGTTAGTGTATAGAAATGCAACTGATTTTTGTATATTGATTTTGCATGCTACAACTTTACCAAATTCATTGATTAATTCTAACAGTTTTGGGGTGAAGTCTTCATGGTCTTCTATATGTAATATCATGCCATCTGCAAATATAAACAATTTTACTTTTTTTTCCCATTTTAGATGTATTTTATTCTTTTTTCTGGTCTAATTGCTTTGTCTAGGACTTCAAATACTATGTTGAATAAAAGTGGTTAGAGTGAACATCCTTGTCTTTTTCCTGATCTTAAACATAAAGCTTTTTTTTTTTTTGCACTGATGTTGTGTATTAAACACTCCTCCTCACTCTCAGGATATGTTTACATTGCTATAAATAGTGCAATTTTAGCAGTGGGAGAAAAGAAGAAACAAAAGAAGTACCCACCTCCCTCTCATATATGTTTTATCCATGTGCTTCCTTCCTAGGTACCACTGATCTCGCCAGGTGCTGGATGAGAGACAGGATAGGGGAAGAGATCTGCACATGGTCACTTGCCCTTTGAATTTTGGAGGTCCTGGAGAGTTTAGCAAACACTGCCCTCATGTTTCTACAGCAGACACTGGAGAATGAAGGGCTACCTATTGGGCCTGTTCTTGCTCTAAGGTAACATCCTAGAAAGTTAGGGTCTGACAAGTGAGAAACATGGTCATGGAGCTGCAACCAGTGACTGACTTTTTCAGCTGACATTCAGCCACCTGTAAACCTCCCTTCAGCTAAGACTGTGCCCTCATTCTAACTGGCAAGAAAGTAAGGGAAGGCTGAACAACAGAACTTGTGCAGAGGTGCTGCCCTTGCAGCCCCTTCCTTCCCTCACTTTGTCTACTCCTGGATGCAGCAGCCCTGGTTTGGACCAGCCATGTATGAGGCACAGACATCAGGCACACAAACCCTCTCTCAAGTCCTTTTCAGCACCTCCAGTTCCCCCACTCTGTGCTCTCACTTTATGGTCACTGAGAAACACACTATCAAATAATAGCATCTAGTTTATCTTGAGCCTTCACTCCTGTGTTGGGTGCATAATAGTGTTCCCACGAGAGACCTTCTTAACACTTATGAATATGAGTTGGTCAGGAGGTGAGGAGAATGGGTGTCTTTTCCAGGAATCTAGGTCAAAGGCCAGATCTTTCACCAGTTTTACCACCAGAAACTCTAAATACTGTCTGAACACTCACTCTGCAGAGTTCAGCTTGGAAACATGCAATCACAACTCTTCAGTGACATTCAACTAAAAGGCAGCATCTTAATTAGGCAGTTGTGCTCCAAGGAAATGAGCAAAACAGAGTCATGAACAAAAGGAAAAGAGAGAGAAGACACTGAAAGGAACAAGCCAAGGGGCAGGACAGGGAGACAGAGGCAGAAAACCTGGGCCAAAATAGAAAACACCAAGTGGTATCAATGGCTCAGGCCAGTGCTCCTTTTCACCATTGCATATGATTTTAGCTGTGGGCTTGTCATACATGACCTTTATGATGTTGAAGTATGCTGCTTCTATATCCAGTTTCTTTGTAGTTCTGATCATGAAAAGACTTTGGATTTTCTCAATCACTTTTCCTGCATCTATCGAGATGATCATGATTGTTATACTTCATAATCTGCAGATGTTGAACCATTGTTGCATCCCTGGAATAAAACCCACTTGTCATGGTATATGATCATTTTAATGTGCTACTAAATTCAGTTTGATAATATTTTGTTGAGGATTTTTGTATCTATGCTTATCAGGGTTATTGACCTGTAAGTTTCTTTTCATGTAGCATCCTTATCTAGTTTTGGTATCAGGATAATGCTGGCCTTATAAAATGAGTTGGAAGAGTTTTCTCTTTTAGTTGATTTCTAGTTTCATATTAATATGGTCAGAAAAGATTGATATTTCCATCTTGTTAAATTTATTAAGATTTGTTTCATCACCAACATATGATCTATCTTGGTGAATGTTCCTTGTGCATTTGAAAAAAATGTGTATTTTGCTGCTACTGAATGGATGTTCTGTGTATGTCTGTTAAGTTCATCTGATCTAGTGTGCAGTTTAAGTCCATTGTTTCCTTATTACATTTTTGTCTGTATTATCTATTCATTTTTGAAAGCAGGTTATTGAAGTTGCCTACAATTATTATTGCTATTTTTCCCTTTATATCTATTAATAATTGCTCAAATATTAAGATATTCCAATGACGGGTGTATAAATATTTACAATTGTTAAACCCTCTTGATGAATCGACACCCTTATCATTGTATAATGACCCTCTTTGTCTCTTGCTATAATTTTTGGCTTAAACTCTATTTTGTCTGTTATAAACATAGTTAGCCCTGCTGTCTTTTGTTTTCCATTTGTATAAAATATCTTTTTTCATCCCTTCATTTTTAGTCTATTCATGTCTTTAATGTTGAAGTGAGTCTATCATAGGCAGCATATAATTGAGTCTTTTTTTATGTTATCCATTTAGTAATGGTGTTTCGGTTATAAAATTTAGTCCATTTATATTTAAAGTAATTATTGAAAGGTATAGACTTACTATGGGTGTTCTGATAGTTGTTTTCTGGCTGCTTTGTAGTACCTTTGTTCCTTTTTAAATTGTCTTTATTTTTGATTTAAGGATTTTCTGTCATGGTATATTTTGATTCCTTTTAAAAAATCTTTTGTATATCTATGAAAGGTTTCTTTCTTTTTTTGTGTGTGCCAAAAGTATTTACCATGTGGCTTACATAAGACATCTTACAGTTATAACAGCCTATTTAAAAGCGATAACAACTTAACTTTGAATGCTTACAGAGGCTCTATAATTGCACACTTTCCCTACATTTTACATTTTTGTTGTCACAATTTACATATTCTTATATTGTTTAACAAATTATTGTAGTTTGCAATACTTTTGTCTTTTAACCTTTATGCTAGAGTTAAAAGTGATTTATCCATCACTTTTACAATATTAGATTACAATATTTTACAATATTATAGATTCAACTATACATTTACCTTTACCAATGAGTTTATATTTTCATATGTTTTTATGTTGTTAGTCATCATCCTTTCATTTCAGCTTGAGGAACTACACTTAACACTTCTTATAAGGCTGGTCTAAACGTGACAAACTCCTTCAGCTTTTGTTTATAAAGAAAACTATTAATCTGTCCTTCAATTCTGAAGGACAATTTTGCTAGCTATAATATTCTTGGTTGGCAGTTGTTTTCTTTCAGGACTTTGAAGATATCATCCCACTCCCTTCTGTTCTGCAAAATTTCTGCCTGAACACCTACTTATAGTCTTACAGGTGTTCCCTTGTATGTAACAAGTTGTTTTTCTCTTGCTGCTTTTAAGATTCTCTTTACCTTTAATTTTTGACAATTTAATTACAGTGTGTCTCTGTGTGGACCTCTTAGATTCTTCTTTTTTTGGTACTTTTTGTGTTTCCTTTATCTGGATGTCTATTGATTTCCTGAGGTTAGGAAGTTTTTAACCATTATTTCTTTGAATATGTTTTCTGCTTCTTTCTCTCTTTTTTCTCCTTCTGGGACCTCCTATAATGGAATTCGGTCTGCTTGTTGGTGTCTCATAAGTCCCTTAAGTTATTTTCACCCTTTTCCTTTTTTTTTTTTTTTTTTTTTTTTTTGTGTATACAGGCCTCTCACTGTTGTGGCCTCACCCGTTGCAGAGCACAGGCTCTGGACATGCAGGCTCAGCGTCCATGGCTCACAGGCCCAGCCACTCCACGGCATGTAGGATCTTCCCAGACCAGGGAACAAACCTGTGTCTCCTGCATCGGCAGGTGGACTCTCAACCACTGCGCCACCAGGGAAGCCCTCCATTATTCTTTATTTTTGTTCCTTTGTGTGGATAATATCCACTGACTCGTCTTCAAGTTCACTGATTCTTTCTTGTACTTGATCTAGTCTATTGTTGAACCCTTCTATCAACTTTTTCAGTTCAGTTGTTATATTCTTCAGCTTTGTGATTTCTGTTTGGTACTTTTTAAAATTTTCTTGTTTTGTTGTCGTTGTTGAAATTCACACTTTGTTCCTGCATTACTCTCCTGAGCTCAGTGAGCATCTTTATGACCATTATTTTCAACTATCTATTAGATAAATCACTTATCTCTGTTTCATTAAAATTGGTTTCTGATTTATATTGTTCTTTTGTTTGGCACATATTCCCTTGTTTCTTCACTTTATTGCCTCTCTGCGTTGGTTTCTGTGTATTAGATAAAACAGTCACCACTCTTAGTCTTGAAAGAGTGGTCTTATGTAGGAAGTCAACCTTGTCAATCAGCCCAGAATGAGCTCCTTGTTCTTTCAAACTTTTGTGATTGTCCAAGCCATTTTCTTTGTTCTTAGTGGCTCACACTAAGTTGGGGGTGTGCCATGACCCATCAGTATCCCTAGGGCAGGATAAGAGTCATCTTATCCTTAGTAAATGTAGGCTGATTAGAAGCCTGATAGCAGCTGGGAAGGTATGTAGTTAAGCCCACTTCAGGGAGAAACTGGGGGATGTGTGTTTTTGCTTTCTCCTTCTGTCCTGAGCCTGAGTGTATAGCCATTGGGAGGTTCTCCTGTGCCTGTTTAAAAGCTAGTTTTTTGTTTGCTATAGTCCTATGGGACCCATGAATGCAATCCCCATTGGCTATCAGAGCAAGGTGGTTTGACGGTCTGTCTCTTAATTGGCAGCTGCAAAATTTGAGACATTAATTATATGTAGAAGTTCTTTCCAGAGAGATGTCGGTAATATGATTTTATTGTTGGAGGGCACCAGAAGAAGAAACCTTCTGAAATGCCCTTCAACCCTACTGGGCTCTGTGAAGAATCACAGCCAACTCCTAGAAGTGTGTAAAGTAGAAGCTGGACCCAATAGCAGCAGCTTGTAAATTATGCAGTCAAACTCTGTTTTGGGAAGACTAGGAGGTGGGCATTTTTTCCTGCTCCCTCTGCACTGAGCCCTGGGGGAATAGCTGAAACAAGCACTCACATACCCATTAAGAACTCTTGTTTTCTATACTCCTGTGAGTCTTAATTCACATGCCCCATTGGCTTTCAGATCTAGGTGTTTTAGGGGCCCATCACTCAGTGGGAGACTTAGAAGTTAACATGTTAGGTGTGTGATCCAGATGCTTTGCTTCTCAGTGGGAAGCTGAGAGTTAGCTGTTCCTTTCCAATTTTATGTTGCTATGCCAAGGATGGGGTTTATAGTGAGGGTGTGTCTCAGCCTTTCTTACTTGTCTTGATGTATTTTCTCATTTACCCAATGTGTAAGAGTTGCTCAGCCAGTTTCTGGATTTCTCTCAGAGAGAATTGTTCTATGTGTTGCTGTATATTCATTCCATTCATGGGAGGAGAAAAGTTCAGAAGCCTCCTGTGTTGCCATCTTGGTCTCTTGAGTTACATGAACTGCTTTTTTTTTTCTTTTAAAGTTGGCCTAAGAAAGGCCAATGACACCAAGTGCTGAATTAGAATCTTTAAAAATTATGATAAAATAGTATTTCCACCTAATAATTTAGCAACTTAAAAAGGCTGAAAACATCTAGTGTTGGGGAGACTTTGGGGAAACTTATACTGTCAGTAGGGGTGTAACTGGTACAGCCTTAATGCATAATATAAAATGCACCACCATAGGGCTCAGTACTCCCTGTGTAGTTCTGCAGCACTTGGAAATGATCGTAGCTATAGAATAGATATTTCTTTAGTGCCTTCCTGAGGAGCACAGGAACATTTAGATGCTTGCATGCCACACACAGGTCATAAGCAACCAGGACTGCTGCTTCCTGTTCCCTTTGTCAGCCACCTCTCACCATTACCTCTGTGCCATCCCACCTGCATCATGTGGATCTGATGCAGGAGCTCAGATTTGGGGTTTTCCTGGGTGCCTAGAGGTTCTGTTATAAATATGCCCGTTAATATCGAGCTCCTCATCCTCTCTGAATCCTCCTACAGTACCACCCCTTTTTCTTCCTCAAGTTGTGGATATTTCTCTGAGGGTGTGAGGAGGCAGAGGACCTTGGCATTGTTCCATTACTCTGCCCCAAACCTCCATATTATGTCCACCCTACAGCAGTGTGGAAGTCATGGGCTTCCTCTTCCTGCCATGTCTTGAATTCTCTCTACCTTAGGCATACACTAAAGATCTAAGATTTACTCCGGTAGACCTGACTCTTGATATGTTAATGGAGTCTGAAGGAGTTAAGTTTCCTTCTTCTCTCCTCCAAGACCATTTTCCTACAGAGTCAAGAAAGTTAGCTGCATATCAGAGCTGTTTAACAGCCTCTTTGTTCAGGGCAGAAACTGCTCTCTTTTTCACTGGGCAAGGAACCTCAGCATTGGAGGTGGATGAATGAAAAGTATTTAAAGGGTAAATAAATTGCATTACTTTATTATCCCACAAGTATTCTTCCCTTCATATTGTAAAGGGGGAAAATACAAAGCAAACTTATTGTTCACTGTTATTTTGTCTTCTAGGCATGCACAAAGAACTTCTTATCAGGAACTTGCCCTGCAGCCCCTGGACCTGGGTAATGGGTTCATCAGTTATACTAATGAAGGCAGGTTCAGTTAGTTTTTTTTATGTAATCTTCTTCCACGAAAATATGTCATATTCCTACATTTTCTCAAAACAAACAAACAAACCCTCCAAGTACTTTCAAGGATCTTTTCAGCCAAAAAATTACTTGCTTTTTACATTTGGTTGAAAAGCACATCTTTCTTATTTTTCTTCCAAGCGGTCTTTATACCTCCTACTATGCTTCAAGATATTCCCATTGATCAATAGAGAGATTTGCTGATTTTGTCAGTAGAGGTTTTGATTGATCTGCTTTTTGTTAACATGTAGATTTGCTAAAGTTCTTCTATTACTGGCTTCCTGACCACCAGTATTACACAAGATGATTCAGAGCAAAGTCTTTCTGGTTAGAAATGCAATGAAAGCTGCTATCAAAAAGGTAGGGAGCTGGGGAACCCTTCAGGTGGAATGTAAGTTTGCTTATAAGGTATAGCACTCATGTAAGGTGAGGGCTGCACACTGGTGTTGCTCAACTCAGCTTGAATTTTAGCTGAATAATTCCATGCAGCTCCATTTGTTACTTAATGTAACTGTGCAAATGTATTGGCCTTTTGGTCTTCGACATTCACTATACATCTCTTAGAGTACTTAACATTCTTTCTGTTCCTTTTAGGAAAAATGTTCACTTTTCCATTTTTACTGTTGATATAGAATATTTTAAATGACTTTTTACTTTAAAAATGCGATAGAACTCCATGGAGTGAACATGTGATTTACTGTACCAAGCAGTTTTGTTGATTTAGCTTCCAGGTGAGCAAGAAAATAAAAGGCAGAAGTGAACAGTTTAGACCAGATAGTAGATATTATAAGCCAAATGACAAATATAACTCCTTAAAATGTGAAATAAAATGGCTGAGATTAAATTTAGATTTCTTAAATCCCATAGGGATTAACCATATGTAGAACATTGTATAGAGAACATTGAGATAATCTTTGGCAGAAAATTAATGTTTAATTGTATTCAGTCCAGTGGAAGAGGGCTTCCCTCTCTCACTCCTCTCTCTGTGTGTTCACAGGGGATTAATGGGACAACTATCACTTTCAGTCCAGCAGCTGCAGGTGACCATGTGAGGACCCTTTGTCCACAGATATTTGAAACTATTTTTAAAATGGACTGAAAAAATGTCAAGAGCCAAGTTTTAGTAATCCAGCCTCCATATGATAATGAAAACTCTTCCTCACCTTTACTTTTTATCAATGCAAAACCTTTCTTTAGGAAAACTTTAAAAAAATGTGAAGATAAATATTTTAGGATTGTTGTCAGATTGTTTTTTCTGTTTTTCCTCAGAGTAACTATTTCTTTTGTTTGAGAAAAACAAGTTATTAAGAATAACTTATTAAATATATACATTTAATGTTATATGTATATATGTAGTGTATTTTGGAGATTTTAAATATAATGGAGAACTTAGTTCCCTGAGGTTGGAGATTAAGACCTTCACTCTTCTTTTTTCTGCACAGCAGTAATAGTGACAATTTGAGTTGAATAGTGACAAGTTGAGGCTAGATTTGAGTTGAAATACAAAAGGAATATAAGGGAAAGAAGATTTTTAAAATATGGTTTAATATCCCAGAAGTTTTAAGAATAGCTGTCACCTATCTCCATCTATCTATCTATCTATCTATCTATCTATCTATCTATCTATCTATGTATTTATCTATCTATCTATCATCTATCTTCCCCCAATTATCTACATCCATCCATCCATTTGGATTCTCATGGAAGGAGAAAGTGGTCCTCTCTATGACCATCCTGCAGTGAGCTGAGAGGACACACACTAGTGCCTACACTCCTCTACATCTAAATTTAATTCTGAAGTGTAAACTTGAGTTGAACGGGGCTCAAATATTACTCTCTTTTTGCAAACAGAAAAATAGCAGAATTTATTTCCTTTTTTACATGAAAGAAAAAATGTCCCCTTTTAGGAGAGTAGTATATTTTAAAAGGTGCCTAAACTTTTTTAAAAACAAGAAAGGACTACATTGTAAGCCTTGCCTTTCCTCCTTACAAAATTAATCTATAAAATCAAGTCAACATTTCATACATTGACATTTGCATTTGATTATGGTATAACATAACATCACAATTTTTAACATCACAATTTTTCTTTGCCTGAAAAATTGCTTTTGTATTTACAACCTCCTAGAAATGAGGTGAAGTGTGTCAGAAGGTCATGATTTCAGTGAGTCCTCACATTTTCTATTCTCTTTGTAAGTTGCAGGGCAGAGGCCAGGCTTGGCCTTTCTTCCTTCTCCTAACTCCATATTTGAAATTAACCAAGCACAAAAATTGGTGCCTCTTTTACCAGGTAAAGAAGGTTTTTAAACTCACATTCTAATTTTTTTTTAATTGTAATTGATTTACAATGCTGTGCTAGTTTTTGGTGTACAGCAAAGTGCTTCAGATATATATGTGTATAATATATATTCTTTCTCACAGTGTCTTTATTATAGGTTATTACAAGACACTGAATATAGTTCCCCGTGCTATACAGTAGGACCTTGTTGTTTATCTATTTTGTATAAAGTAGTGTGTTATCTGTTAATCCCAAGCTCCTAATTTATCCCTTCCCCCCTTTCCCCTTTGGTAACTATAAATTTGTTTTCTATGTCTGTGAGTCTGTTTCTGTTTTGTAAATAAGTTCATTTTAATCGCTTTTTGTGTTCCACATATAAGTGATATCATATGATATTTGTCTTTCTCTATTGGGCCTACTTCACTTAGTGTGATAATTTCTAGGTTCCCTCATGTTGCTGCAAAAGGCATTATTTCATTCTTTTTTATGGCTGAATAATATTCTCTCTCTCTCTCTCTCTCTCTCTATATATATATATATATATATATATATATATATATATATATATATATAATTGCTTGCTCTGTGACAAACTCTGTGCTAAATATTTCACAAATATTATATATTAATAAGTTATATATATATATATATATATATATATATATATATATATATATCACATCTTCTTTATCCATTCATCTCTTGATGGACACTTAAGTTGCTTCCATATCTTGGTTATTATAAATGCTATGAACATTTGGGTACATGCATCTTTTATAGTTTTTTTCAGATATGCGCCCAGGAGTAGGATTGCTGACACATCTCTAATTTTAAAGTATGCCATTATGCAAATAAACAAGATAAAATTGTGGTAAGGATATTAGGACATATTCTTGCAGAAGGGGTATTAATAGGGGATCAGAGGTTGTTAGTAAAGGATGGTCTTCAGGCAAGGAGAGAGGAACAGATGTGAACAACACTATAAAAAAAAACAACAACCTGATCATATCAACATGCAGTAGGGAAAAGGGTAAACGAGGGAGGATCTCTACAAAAATGAGAACTGGGAAGACGAGGTTCAGATTTTCAAGTGGAAGCTTTTCAAAAGATGTCCTTGATAAGCATTCAGAGCCCAGGCAAAAAAGTGCCCGACAGAACAAGAAGTGTTTCTTGTCAATTTTGAGTTAAATTTTAAAATATGAGCTGCAAAGTTAATAACAGAAATCTCAAAGAGTCATTATAAGGCTTAAGTTACCTAATATTTGTGAAACAGCACAGTGTTTGTCAAGTGTACAGCAAGCACTATATGAGCTCCTTTTTATTGTGTTTATTTCAGCTGGTCCTTGCACAATCCTAGGAGGTAGATACTACCATTACTCCCTTTTCATGTGTGTCTCCAAGGGTCAAGTCACTCTTGGAGAAACTGCATGTCCTCGCTGAATACAGTTTTGGTGGGGTTCTCATTAAGGTGACCACCCTTCTGTGGCCAAAGGGTAGGCTGCAACACAAGCTGGCCTCCTCAGATACAATCTCTTTTGATTTTGAAATTTAAACGGTGATGAGAACTGTTGGAATTTATCCACACTGCACCCTGAAGAGGATGACCTTGGGTTTCCCTGGTGGCACAGTGGTTGAGAGTCTGCCTGCCGATGCAGGGTACACGGGTTCGTGCCCCGGTCTGGGAGGATCCCACATGCCGCGGAGCGGCTGGGCCCGTGAGCCATGGCCACTGGGCCTGCGTGTCCAGAGCCTGTGCTCCGCAGCGGGAGAGGCCACAACAGTGAGAGGCCCGCATAATGCAAAAAAAAAAAGAAAAAAAAAAAAAAAAAAGAAAAAAAAAGAGGATGACCTTGATCCTTGTAAGATACACTGTGCTTTCTGAGGCTGGTTCTTGAGATTTTATTTTAGTTCTTGAGATAAGCTGTACCTTTCCAATACATTCTGCTGTTTCCACTGTGACTCTGCTTGGGCGAGGGCCTGGGGTGCACTTGCCAAGGCCGCTCCTCTGGGTCTGAGATGGCCCAGAAGAAAGGGGAAGTGCAGGAATCATCTGTCTTGGGAAAGGGAGGACTTGGATGGTCCAATACAGACACAGCACTTGATTTCTCTAATACAATAAAATCATGCTGATAGAGGTGGCCTTAAACTTTTTCATCCAACTGTTTGTGTTCTCAGAGGAATGATTACCTTTAAGGTCTGTAGTATTTGTGTGAGTGCCTCTGTTCATCTGATAATTTTTTTGTAAATTTCTATAAGATTGACCATTTTGTTTGTAAATCTGGTTTTATTTCCTCTTATTGAGCCCAAATATTATCCATTCCTTAAGAGAAGGAACCATGTGTTTTTGTACCCATTGCAACCTGACATGTGTATCCAAAGTCATTTCTGAATACTCTCCACCAGGCCTGGCTGTCTTGTTCTCCTGAAGCACTGCTTTCTGCTCCATCCAACACGTGTTCACTCCTGCTGTTTCCCTCCCTTGAAATGCTCTTCCTCTCCCACTTCATCTTTTAAAATCTTACACCATCATGTTTCAAGTGGTCCTCCTTCCTTATGTGCTAATCTATGTTAATTTCTCTCTGAATTCCCATTGCTTTTCCAATCAGTGCCTCACAGTAGAGTAATTATTTCAGGTGTGAGTGTTTAAGTTCATACTTGAGTGGTAAGTCCAGGTACACAGTGATCAACTGTTTTCCCCCCAATATTTCATTATCAGAAGTTTTAAGCATACAATGGTTAATGGAATTTCACAGTGTGAACAGCCATATACCCACCTTGACCCTACAGTTAACATTTTGCTATATTCACTTTATCATGTATATACCCCTCTATCTATCCTTCCATCCATCCATTGTTTCACCTTATTTTTTGTAATATATTGAAAAATAAGTTGCAGAAATCAGTGCATTTCATCCCTAACACTTTAACATGCCTCTCACTAACTAGTCACTAATTTTAATGATATTTTTGTTACTAACTCTTCTGTACTTCTTAGTCCCCAGCTGAGTATTGACCACACCATAGAACATCAGTGTGTCCACATTAGATTGCATTTAGATACCACTTTGAAATCCATTAGAAAGTAAAGGTGTGGAAGCCCAGATAAATAGTTTATGGAGCCACAGAGACATATGGAGGTGGGTGTGTCTTGTGGAGCTGGGATGAGACATACCTATCGTAGCTTGAACCAGCCCAACCTGTGACCTGTGGAATACATTCCAGGGGTGTCCAGGCAAAGTTTTGGGACGTATTTGGCAGACAGACCAGACAGGCTACCATCCGACTGACTGGAGTACTGACTTGGGGGCTGCTTACACTGTGTGCTTAATAAGCAAGAGAGGGACAAACCAGTTTCTCTAAAGATACACTGAAATGAGGTGATAAAACAGCCATAAAAGGCAAAAATGGGTTTCCTGTGCAGCAGCCTGTGGAACTCCATTGTACCCGGTGGGGGGACTCAGTTCCTCTACAAAGCAGTACAGAGAGACTGCTCTGAATGGTGTGCGTGGTGACTTTCTGACATCCTTTCAGGGGAAGGAAAGTTGTAGTGCTTCTCAGAGCTGGTAGCACCTTTTAAAACATGTTATTCCAATAGCCATTATTCACCCCGAGTTATTTAGCTGAGAGAGGTTTATATCTATGTCCACATACACCCCTCCATTTTTCATCCGTGTATCTCTGGGCATCGTCTCCTTGGAGAGCCCTCTCCTGACCTTTTTATTGAAAAGAAAGGCCACTCTCCCTATGACACTCTATCTCTGCCTTCTATTTTTACCTGGAACACAATTTCTAACTGTATACTTGTTAATTTATTTCTTATCTTTCTACCTTAGTAGGCTAAAATTTTATGACGGTAGAACCACACTTTCCCCTTCTCCTGTATAATGAGAGGCTATCAGGTGATCCATAATAGACTCCTATGAAAAATTTTTAATCATATATATTAAAAATCTGTAAATCTGGAAAAATTTGTTTCAGTATTGTTGCAAATGTCTTTGCTGTGTTTGAGGAATACCCTGGTCCTCTTCCTTCTCCATTTCCTAATATCAATACTTTTTATTGAGGTAACATAGGTTTATAATATTACATGTTTCATGCATACAACATTATATTTCTACTTCTCTGTAAACTACAGCATGCTCACCACCAAAAATTTAGTTTCCATCTGTCACCATACAGTTGATCACTTACCCATTTTGCCCTCCCCCCCTCTGCCCTCCTCTATTCTGGTAACCACTATTCTGTTCTCTGTATATACATGTCTGGTTTTGTTTGGTTTATTCATTGATTTTGTTTGTTTTTTATATTCCATATAAGAGTGAAATGTTATGGTATTTTTCTTTCTCTGACTTATTTCACTTAGCCTAATACCCTCAAGGTTTATCCATGTTGTAGCAAATGGCAATATTTCATCTTTTTAATGGCTGAGTAATATTCCATTGCATGTGTGTTTGTTTATGTGTATATATATCACATCTTCTTTATCCTTTCATCTGTTGATGGACACCTATGTTGCTTCCACATCTAGGCTGTTGTAAATAATGCTGAAATGAACATAGGGATGCACGTATTTTTTCTAGTTAACATTTTTGTTTCTTCAGATAAATACTCAGGAGTGTAATTGCTGGATCATATGGTGGTTCTATTCATCATTTTTTGAGGAACTCCCATACTGTTTTCCATAGTGGCTGTACCAATTTACATACCCACTACAGAATATGAGGGGTCCTTCCTCTCCACATCCTCGTCAGCACCTGTTATTTCTTGTCTTTTTGATGATAGCCATTCTGAAAGGTGTGAAGTGAAATCTTGTTGTGGTTTTGATGTGCATTTCTCTAATAATTAGTGATGTTGAGTAATTTTTTCAGGTACCTGTTAGCAATCTGCATGTCTTCTATGGAAAATATCTATTCAGTTCCTCTGCCCATTTTAAAATGTAGTTTTTTGTTGTTGTGTTTTTTTTTTGAGTTGTATGAGTTTTTAATATATTTTGTATAATAACCCCTTATCATATATATGCTTTGCAAGTATCTACTCCCGTTTGGTAGGCTGTCTTTCTGTTTGGTTGATGGTTTCCTTTGCTGAGCATAAACTTTTTAGTTTGATATAGTCTTTCTGGCTACGTCTCCTCAGACAAGGGAAACAAAAGCAAAAATATAGAAATGGGACTACATTTCCTAATACTTACTTAATATCTACCCAGGCCCCTTTACTGGGGGCTGCACTCAGACTTGAATTTCTGGGCAGTGCCACAAGTTACAAAATCATCTACCACATCTCTGAGAACTCCCATTCCTTTAGTATGCTGCTCTCAGCTAGACGTTAGGAGAAAATTAGATCTGATGGAAGAAATTCTTCACAAACTGTGAATGGTTGAGAGCCTTGCTTAATGTGTTAAATCTCCTAAGGATGTTTACATATTATGAGAGTGATAAACTCTGGCAGTGTGACTAAGCAACTTAAATAATTTACGTTTATGTGAAAAAGACCTAGGGATTTAGTTAAATAAAAACACAATCTGAATGACCTGAAAATTGAGAAAAGCTAGTTCATTCTTTTTTGCGTGCATTATAACCTCAACTTTTGCTTCACACTTTTACATTACACAGGAAGTACTGACTTCTATTGTCTCTGACAGCTTATATGGTAGCTGATATACTGAAGAATGCAGAGAATGATTAGTATGTGAGGCTCTTCCAGATCATGTCAGTTAAATAATCACTTAGGTGTTGGGAATATTTAGTTTACAGAAGAAGAGACTTAGGGAAGATAAGTAAACTTGCTTCATTCATTTGAAAAGTATCTATTGAATGCACAGTATATGCTAGCACTAATTAGCTGTTGGGGAAAAATACTGTTTAAAAACAAAAATAATCCTGTTCACACAGAATTTAGATTCCATGGTTAAGGAAATACTTAAGGACTATTAAGCAGAAAATATTTCTAATTTTCTGTTCCTTTTTTTTTCATAAAAGAGCAATCCTATGTTAAAAAAATTAATTACATGGGACTGAGTGAACTGATGAGGATGACTATATTTTTTGTGACATTCTGTTTGAATAAAAAAAAATCCCACAAGGACTCATAGGTAAAAAATATACAAATCAGGCTTCCCTGGTGGTGCAGTGGTTGAAAGTCCGCCTGCCGATGCAGGGGACACGGGTTACCCTGAGAAAACCATAATTCAAAAAGAGTCATGTACCACAATGTTCATTCCAGCACTATTTACAATAGCCAGGACATGGAAGCAACCTATGTGTCCACGGACAGATGAATGGATAAAGAAGATGTGGCACATATATACAATGGAATATTACTCAGCCATAAATAGAATGGAAACTGAGTTATTTGTAGTGAGGTGGATGGACCTAGAGTCTGTCATACAGAATGAAGTACGCCAGAAAGAGAAAAACAAATACCGTATGCTAACACATGTATATGGAATCTAAGGAAAGAAAAAAAAAAGAAGGTTATGAAGAACCTAGGGGCAAGACGGGAATAAAGACGCAGACCTACTAGAGAATGGAATTGGGGATACGGGGAGTGGGAATGGTAAGCTGGGATGAAGTGAGAGAGTGGCATGGACATATAAACACTACCAAACGTAAAATAGATAGCTAGTGGGAAGCAGCCGCATAGCGCAGGGAGGTGAGCTCGGTGCTTTCTGACCATCTAGATGGGTGGGAGGGAGGGAGATGCAAGAGGGAAGAGATATGAGGATATATGTATATGTAAAACTGATTGACTTTGTTATAAAGCAGAAACTAACACACAATTGTAAAGCAATTATACTACAATAAAGATGTTAAAAAAAAAAGTAGGAGGGACCAGGGTGGAATTTGATATCAAATACTGTAAAACAGGAATTTACTCTGTCTCATGATGGCACTAGAATAAAGTATCTGAAGAAATATTGAGTTACTGTTCTATATTTATAGAGTTGAAACACTTTGGCTCCAATACCGGTGCCTAGCTATGAAACCAGCTTTCCATTTAAAAATTTTAGTAAATCCCTTCAAAAATCTTAAACTAATACAAACTTAAATGAGTCTGTGTTTGGTGGAACAGAATTCACAGGTTTTAAGTTGTGAAACATTTTATCTCAATATATATCTTCTTTTACTCAGTGTGTTGATGAAGTCATGGGCAATTTGTTGATGAGGAAGCTGGTGTAGTTTTCTTTAGATTCATTAGGAAGCTAGGTGGCTGGTCATTTTTTAAAATAAATAAGATTGTCTATATTTTTAGTCCACTCTGTGAGAATTGTTTTAAAGGAGTTAATTAAGATAAATATGTTGTTAAAGATTGAGTCCTACAACTACGAATAGGATTTAAAGAATTTTCAAGTAAAATATGTTTCCTGGTAGTTGTTTTAAGGCAGTAATCGAATATTCTCTTAACCACGAATGATAAGTGTCAATTAGAGCATGGGGTCCACAGATGTGGGTTGGAAAACAGGTGCAGTATGAGTCCATATCTTTAATCACAGCTCCTTCACTTAAGGACAAACAATCCCTCAATATTTCCTCATGAATCTTGTTTTTCAACATGTTAAATCCCTTTATTCAACTGCCCTATGTGGCAAAGTGTTTTCTTACACTATTAATTATTACTTTTCTGCCTAAATTCCTATATTCCGTTTGTCCCTAAGTCTTCCTTTGCTTCCTCTTACTTTCTTATATAATCTTGTCCTAACAATGATATAGAAGACACATTTTAGAATTACACAGGTGGAAGGCTTTTAGGGCTTGAAGTCTATTTTGCTGTACACTCTGCCACCACACAAGAGTAATTCAAACTTCTTCAGTAACCCTTTCTGACAGTCGGAGAAATCTACCACTGACAGTAAAGGATGAAGAGAGTGTGAAGCCTTCCCTCAGTGTACATTGCTAATCCTCAAAAGAATTTCCTGCGTTTTATTTTAATTTATTGTGATTCTCTGCATTGGAAATTACGATGTTTGATGACAATTTGCTGAAGAGGTAAACATCGTGGCACCTTGAACTTTATGTCCGCATTATACCTCATCTCCATACAATTGCCACATGAGCGACGGTATTACTCTACACTGTGATGTCATTGCCTTTTCCATCTGCTGCCCCCCTGGTAAATTCCTAATCTTTCTTCAAAATTCAGTTCATTTCCTACTCCGTGCTATAGATGTACTTGCCAACTGCATCCCCATTCCTCCTCAGTGGAGCTTTTGCGCTGCTATCAGGACTTGATGGTCAACCAGTTCCCTGGTCTGTCTTGGTTTCTTGACACACCAGAGATGAGGAGTTGTAGGCCTGAGTCTTCACTGTTGTAACTTTGTTAATAGCCATTTCATTTTGGATAATCTGAACTGAATTGCACAATTAAGAAGAACAAACCTGATTACATAGTCAAACAATCACTTGAAATTTTTTATATTAAACTGAATTTATTATAGACTAGTCAAATCTACTGACATATTCAGTGAACATACTGTGACGACTCAGGCTTACATTCAAATTTTGATATCTTTGCTTAGAAAGCTCTCTTTTTGCATCCCCAAGGACCAAACTAATACTTAGCATCCTTGTTTCTCAAGATACATGTGAATGTTAACAGAAGAGTCTATGTAATAATCTTAATCCTCTTTCACCAACTCCTAGACTCACAGACAGTCTGTAAAGATTTTCTTAAACTTACTTGATGGAAGAAATTTTCGTTTTACAGTCGATGTTCACAATTAAATACAAATAAACTGCATTATAACTTGCTGTCCAGCTTGTATTGATGTATGTTATGTATGGACTGACATATTATGTATGATTAATGTGTTATGTATGGATAAAAGAGCAAGAGCAAAGTTTAAGTTTATGTATTCATGTACTTAATGTAATATAATAATAAAGCATTATGGTGTATTTCCCATGTTAAGCTCCAGTTTTCCTATATTTCCTCTAAGAAATACCATATGGAGGAGTTGATGGAAAAGATAAAGGAATTAATATTTAAGTGATGACATTTGACATTTTTAAGATAAAAAGCTTACCAAGCTTTCCATATAGACATGGCAATGTTTATCAATAAATCTAATATCTTATAGATTTAGCACAGTTCAAAAGTCACCATCTGTTTCAAGACGTGAAGGTTCTCACTATTTCATAGTTTCTTGGCCCTAAGACTAAAGGCATGTAATCCTTAGTTTGTATAATATTAACTATCAGAAACATGTGGAAAAGTTTTGTATATTTTAGAAAATCAGAAACATAAAGGACATTTTGAGTTATTCTTAAAATTATAGCTGACAATACATTATGAATATTCTTTCTTCTTACATGAACTTCGGTGGTCCTCTGCTCATTCTCTGTATGGAGTTAGAGGTCAAGACCAGCTGAGTTATAATACAGAAAATTTATGTGGGAAAATGGCAAAGCACTGCAGTCTGATTTTGAGCAAAGTTGTCTGAAAGGCCTTTGATCATTAAATACCAGTATTATGAGAAGTTGTTGTTTGTTTCTTTCTTATTTTTCATAAATTATGTGCTAGTAAATCTCTTCATTTGATAGAGCTGAAATCAGTCCTACTCAGAACCCTTTTTACTTCCCATTCTTTTGAGGTTAATGTTGGTTTTGCATTATAATAAATGTTTTATCCACTTTCTTAATCAAACAACTGTGGGAAATGAACTAATAAAATAAATAAAAAGTACCAAAATGTTCATTGCAGCTCTATTCACAATAGCCCGGAGCTGGAAACAACCTAAGTGTCCATCAGTGGATGAATGGATAAAGAAGATGTGGCACATATATACAATGGAATATTACTCAGCCATAAAAAGAAACGAAACTGAGCTATTTGTAATGAGGTGGATAGACCTAGAGTCTGTCATACAGAGTGAAGTAAGTCAGAAAGAGGAAGACAAATACTGTATGCTAACACATATATATGGAATTAAAAAAAAATGTCATGAAGAACCTAGGGGTAAAACGGGAATAAAGACACAGACCTACTTGAGAATGGACTTGAGGATATGGGGAGGGGGAAGAGTAAGCTGTGACAAAGCGAAAGAGAGGCATGGACATATATACACTACCAAACGTAAGGTAGATAGATAGTGGGAAGCAGCCACAGAGCACAGGGAGATCAGCTCGGTGCTTTGTGACCGCCTGGAGGGGTGGGATGGGGAGGGTGGGAGCGAGGGAGATGCATGAGGGAACAGATGTATATGTATGACTGATTCACTTTGTTATAAAGCAGAAGCTAATAAAAAAAAAGTAATTTGCCCAGATACACACACACACACACACACACACACACACACACACACACACACAGATATACATCTATCTGTATGGGGTTTTTATCTCATAGAAATTAATAAGATGAAACGAGGTAAAAATCAGTCCATTTATATAACTCATCAGCAGTTTTTATTAATTTACTTTGTTTTCTGTACCAAATATCTAGGAGAGTAATGTGATGAAAATGCTTGCAATGGTTTTACTTTTTGTTTGTTTGAATTTTCACAAGTACTGAGGTTATTGCTATCCATCTATAGAAACTTTTCCAGCCTCTGTTCAATTGGTCTTAAACCAAGCATGAGTTCCTTTACACTGACCTGCTATACTAAAAAGTGGCTGACAGGGATGTATAGTTCTGGCAGTCAAGCAATTCTTGGCCAACATCCACTCGGCTTTGGCTACCCTGAAAGTTTGTTAACCAAAATGAATTATTAAATATTAGAGTGTGCCTTAGATATACACAGATGACTTTATACTTCTGGATAAATCTTTGAGAGAATGTTGTCCAGCATTTGGGATGGCGGGAACTAAGGAAGGTAAAAGAGGCTATGTGGCTTTAAAACATGCAGATAATACAGTAAATTCCCTAGAGGAAAGGACATGGGGGTTCTTTAGGGAAAAAAAAACGTAATGAATAATGTGTTAGCTTTTGTATATGACAGACACAAAAGGTACTAGAAAAATTTAAACTTCAGAAACTTTAGAAAAAATATATACAGTAAGACAATTTTTCTGAAATTCCCCAATGGAGAATAACCCTTGTGAAAACCAATATTCTCTCTATGTGATCCCTTTCAAAATTTGTTGAAATGAAAGAAAAACTGTGCATGAGTATGAATTACAATGTATCTCTAGAACTGTGATCTCTGCTCCATTTCATTTAAGAAGAACTTCTATCTTGATACTGAATTGACTTCAATCACTACAAGTGGCTTATTCAAGTTTGTTCTGCCCTGCCATCTCCTTTCATCTCCTATAATGCAGATTTAGTAGGAGGAAGTACTGACATAACAAAATAAAAATCAAAGCCATCTTTTACATGTTTACCTTAGAGCTCATTCCATTAAGTTTTGAAAATAAGTTCTTATCAAGTATGCTATGGTATTTTATTGTCAAGAACCCTTAAATATGGAATAAAAATTCCATCAACATTCATATTATGAAAAAGGAATCTAATTCCCATGCTTTTTAAGGAGATGTCTGTTCTGATTTTGCATAGAAAGAGTTCTGTTAGTGAGAATTTAAAATTTTAATTCCAAATTATGCCTGGTTAAGGATGGAGAGATGAGTGGAGCACGCAAGACAGTGAGAAGGAGACATAAACAACTACAACTAGATAAATGGAGGTAAAGCAAGGCAGTCACAGGCCAAAGGATTTACAGGAAGATGGAAATCAGAAGCCTCAATGTCTAAGTCTTTCTCCATTTTATATCCCCTATGCCAGGAATCTTTAGTCATGTGTATTGTATCTCCTGGCTTCAAACTTCTAAGGGACTTGCTGTTCTCAACTATTTATTTTTCTATGTATGAACACCTTCCACTCAACTAATAATTCCAATCAACAATTAAACATGCTCAAGTCTCTTTCATCTTACATTTTTTTCCTCTTGACCCCTCACCTCTCTCTAGATCTCACCTTACATCTTTTTACATTTCACAGTAAAATTCTTGAAAGTTGTCTACACTGGTTATTTCAATTTCCTTCAATCTGGCTTCTTACTCTATCCTCCTGGAATGATGCCTTCAGGGCATGGAATCATGTGGACCGTCCAATGGACTATCAGAGCATTTGATAAACCTTTCCTCTGCTCTCCCTGATTACCCCTTCTTATACTTTTTATGATGTCATATTCCTCTACTCAGTCATAGAATGTTAGCTCCTCAACACTCAATACCAGGCAATTTTTTCAACTCACCCTATACGCTCATCCACACTCATGGTTTCAATTACCACCTGCATGCTGATGACTCATAAATTATATTTCCCATCCAGACCTCTCCTCTGAGTGTTACATCCATAGATTCAACTTGAAAACTCCACTTTGATGTACCAAAGGCACCTAATCTCATCAATGCTCAAGCCTGAACTCATTTGTAATCTTCTCTATGAAAAATGCTTTCCTTCCATTGTTTGCTAAAATCTATCTAGTTGCACATCAGAAGATGAGTATTCATTTTTGATACCTCTCCTTTCACTTCTGGTATTAATCAGTCAATTTTACTCCTAATTAGGTTTTTTTTTTCAGGTTCATTGAAATCTAGTTGACACACAGCACTGCATGAGTTTAAGGTGTACAGCATAATGATCTGACTTACATACAACCTGAAATGATTATCTCAGTAAGTTTAGTGAACATTCATCATCTTGTATAGATACAAAAGTAAACAAATAGAAAAAAAATTTTCTTTGTGATGAGAACTCAGGATTTATTCTCTTAACAACTTTCATATATAACATACAGCAGTGCTAATCAAATTTATCAGGCTGTACATTACTTCCCTAGTATTTATCTTATAACAGAAAGTTTGTACCTTTTGACTGCCTTCATCCAATTCCCCTCCCCCATACCTTGCCTCTGGAAACCACAAGTTATTGACTATATTCCCCACACTGTACATTACATACTCATGAGTCATTTATTTTGCAACTTGAAGTTTGTACCTCTTAATCTTCCTCACCTATTTCTATCCTACCCCTACCCTTCTTCCCTCTGGCAACCTACTGTTTGTTCTCTGTATCTATGACTCTGATTCGATTTTGCTATGTTTACTCATTTGTTTTGTTTTGTAGATTCCACATATAAGTGAAATCATATAGTGTTTGTCTTTCCCTGTCTGTCTTATTTCACTTAGCATAATACCCTGTAGGCCCAAGTGTGTTGTTGCAAATGGCAGAATTTCATTCTTCTTTTATGGCTGAGTACTATTCCATTTTGTGTGTGTGTGTGTGTGTGTATGATTTGTTGTCTTTTTGATAATAGACATTCTGACAGGTGTGGGATGATATCTCACTGTGGTTTTGGTTTGCAAATTTCTGATGATTAGTGACATTTAGTATCTTTTCACGTGATTGTTGGCCACCTTTATGTCTGCTTTGGAAAAAATGTCTATTCAGATACTCTGCCCATTTTTTAATCAGATTGCTTGTTTTTTTGATGTTGAGTTTTATAAGTTTTTGTATATTTTGGATATTAACCCCTTATTGGATACATCATTTGCAAATATTTTTTCTTACTCAGTAGGTGGCCTTTTCATTTTGTTGATAATTTCCTTCATTGTGTAAAAGCATTTTAGTCTCATGCAGTCCCATTTATTTATTTTTGCTTTTGTTTCCTTTGCCTGAGGATACATAACCTACAAAAATTATTACTGAGACCTATGTCAACGAGTATACTGCTTATATATTTTTAGCCATTTTATAGTTTTAGGTCTTATCCATTTTGGATATATTTTTGTATATGGTGTGAAAGAGTAGTCTAGGTTGATTCTTTTGCCTGTAGCTGTCCAGTTTTCCCAACACCATTTATTAAAAGGACATTCTTTTCCTTATTGCATACTTTTGTCTCTTTTGTTGTAGAATAAATAACCAGGTAAGCCTGGGTTCATTTCTGGACTCTCTATTCTGTTCAATTGATTTTGTTTTTTGCTCTTTTTTGGTGCCAACACCATACTGTTTTGATTTTAGTAGCTTTGTTACTACAAGTTTGAAATCATAGAGTATGATACTTCCAGCTTTGTTCTTTTTTCTCAAGATTTTTTTGGCTATTTGGGGTCTTTCATGTTTCCATACACATTTTAGAATTCTTTGTTCTAGTTCTATGAAAATGTCATTTTTAAAATGCATTTAATGAGTTCTTATCTTTATTTTTTAAACATCTTTATTGCAGTATAATTGCTTTACAATGGTGTGTTAATTTCAGCTTTATGACAAAGTGAATCAGCTATACATATACATATATCCCCATATCTTCTCCCTCTTGTGTCTCCCTCCCACCCTCCCTATCACATATATATGGAATCTAAAAAAAAAAAAAGAAAAAAATGGTTCTGAAGAACCTAGGGGCAGGACAGGAATAAAGACACAGACATAGAGAATGGACCTGAGGACACAGGGAAAGGTAAGGGTAAGCTGGGATGAAGTGAAAGAGTGGCATGGACTTATATACACTGCCATTGGTTTTTTGATAGGAAATGCACTGAACCTTTAGATTGCCTTGGGTAGTATGGTTATTTTAACAATATTAATTCTTCCAACCCATGGACACAGTATATCTTTCCATCTGTTTGTATCATCTTCAATTTCTTTCATCAGGGTCTTATAGTTTTCCAGGTACAGTTCTTTTATCTCCTTAGTAAGATTTATTTTTAGGTATTTTATCCTTTTTGGTATGATTGTTTAAGTGTGATTGTTTCTTAATTTCTTTTTCTGTAGTTTTTTATTAACGTATAGAAGTGCAACAGATTTCTGTGTATTAATTTTGTATCCTGCAACTTTACCTAATTCATTGATGGGTTCTAGTTGTTCTTCTTTGGTGGTGTCTTTAGGATTTTCTATTTATATTGTCATGCCATCTGCAAAGAGTGACCATTTTAAATCTTCGTTTCTAATTTGGATTGCTTTTATTTAGTTATCTTGTCTGATTGCTCTGGCTAGAACTTCCAATACTAAGTTGAATAAAAGTGGTGAGAGTGCAGAGTGAAGTAAGTCAGAAAGAGAAAGACAAATACCATATGGTAACACATATATATGGAATCTAAGGGAAAAAAAATGTCATGAAGAACCTAGGGGTAAGACAGGAATAAAGTCACAGACCTACTAGAGAATGGACTTGAGGATATGGGGAGGGGAAAGTGTAAACTGTGACAAAGTGAGAGAGTTGCATGGACATATATACACTACCAAATGTAAAATAGATAGCTAGTGGAAGCAGCTGCATAGCACAGGGAGATCAGCTCAGTGCTTTGTGACCACCTAGAGGGGTGGGATAGGGAGAGTGGGAGGGAGGGAGATGCAAGAGAGAAGAGATATGGGAACATATTTATATGTATAACTGATTCACTTTATTATAAAGGGCCAGATCCCAGGGCCAGATCCCAGGGCAAATGGTTTAGGTGCCCATGGTGTCCCAGAGCTCCTGTTGGCCTTCTGATGCATGGGGTTGAGTCCTGGAGAGGCTAGGCTCAGCAGGTCTAAGGCAGCCAGCCTGCTTGTGGGTGGGTCTGTGTCCCTGCCAGGCCAGCTCCTTGGCCTGAAGTATCCTAGTACTGGTGACAGGAGGCTGGTGGGCCAGCCTGGGTCCTGACACTAATAAGCTAGAAAGAGGATTCCAAAATGGTACTTGCCAGCATCAGTGTCCTTATGGTAGAACAAGCTCCCTAATATGGCTGCCACCAGTGTCTACATCCCCAGGGTGAGAATCAGTCTCCTCCTGCCTCTCCAGGAAGCTCTCCAAGATCAGCAGGTGGGTCTGACCCAGGCTTGTCTCAAATCACTTCTTCTGCCCTGGGTCTTGAAGTGTGTGAGATTTTGTTTGCACCTTTAAGAATGGAGTCTATCTTCCACAGCTCTCTGGCTTTCTTATATGCAAGGCTTGCTGGTCTTCAAAGCCAAATGTTCCTATGGCTCATCTTCCTGGTGCAGGACTCCTGGACTGGGGAGCCTGATGTGGGGCTCAGACCCCTTGTTCCTTGGGGAAAACCTCTACAATTGTAACTATCCTCCTGTTTGTGGGCCACCCACACATGGGAATGGGTGTTGACTATATCGTGACTCAGCCCCACCTACCCATTTCCTTGTGGTTCTTTAAATCTTTACCTGTAGAAGATCTTTTCTGCTAGTCTTTTGGTCTTTCTGATCAATAGTTTTTTGTAATTAGTTGAATTTTTCTGTGCTCATGGGAGGAGGTGAGCTCAGAGTTTTCCCACTCTGCCATCTTGGCCACCAACCCTAATTATTGTTTTAACCTGTCAATTTCTGTATGACACCAACCTAGTCCAAGCCACCATATGTCTTATTTGGACATATAACAGACATCTATGTGGCCACCCTAAATCACTCTTTAACCCAGCTATAGGGCCCTACAGTGTTTGCCATCTGGTGGACCCTCAGTCTTCACCTTCCAATCCTCAGCCATCCCCCTCTGTTTCTCTGTTCCATACACAGTTAGTCTATTGGATCCCTTAATATACTGTGGCTCTTTCCACCAAAGCCTCTTTCCTCATACTCTTTTCACTGCCTGGAACTCCTACACCAGTGCTTTGACTGTCTCTGCTTATTTGTTTTTACCTAGTTCACCACGTCTACCCATTTTTCAGAGAGCTTCCTTTGACTATTTATCCTAGGCCAGGCTACTTTGTAATTTGTTTTCCTTGCACCATTTTTAAAAGAATTTCCCACACATCTTGAATTTTAATTATTGATATTTCCTCCTTAGTGTGACTATTTGTCAATCTGCCTCACCAAACTTTATATAAGAATTAGGATTTTGCCTGTTAGGGCTTAACTTTGAATTCCAGGAACTTAGTATAGTACTACAAACATAAAAACAAAGAAAAAAAAAAAACGAAAAAAAATTTGTTACATGAATAAATAAAATTAAAAACAGAGGAAAAAACCCAGAAGAAACAAAGAAAAATGAAAAACAAAAATTAAGAAATATTGAGAGAGCAGGTGGGCACTCAACTTTTCTAAAATTAATTTTTAGTTAATTTATTTTAACTAACTTATTTAAATTTATATAATGTTTTAAAATTATATAAATTTAGATAATTTAAGTAATATAATATGTAATGTATAATATAAAGTATACTATATAACATAGTTCTAGGGTCAGCCTTTAATGCAAACTATTGTCATCCTGAGGTCTTGTAAGATATTGCTGACAAGACAAATCAGATTTACATTTCTGCATCAGTAAAGATGGCTATATTCCACTTTCTAAATTTTGGACAAAATTAATCCAAAGTCCTTTGTTTTCAGTTTTAATAAAAGTGTCTAATTTTTTTCAGGATGCTTTCAACTTGAGGCTACCTAAGGATTTGAGGGGTTTGTTTGAGGACTGCCTGACTAGGTGCTCATTAGTTAAAGGCAAAACATGAAATCAGTCCTTCAAGAAAGTTTGACTAAAAATAGAAATTACTTCATATGTAATAGACTGTATAAAATGATGACATTGTTTAAAATGATGAGGCCATCAAGAAATGCCTTTTAAATTGGTTTTAAGTTATTCACCTTCTCATCTGGCTCCTTTTCTGTGATCAACAACAAGCCTTTGTAAGAGAAATGATTGAAATTGGAGTTAAGTCCATTCCTCTCAAAGTTTGCTTTTTTCTGTACATAACTCAGTGTTCCAAAAGGGTAAGCCTAATTTATTAATAACAATTTCATTACCTTAGGGTAATTTCATTGCCTTCTTGTCATAACCAGCTGAATTTCCCAGCCCAGACACTCTCACTTCTTCATTCATTCAGACATTTATGAGAATCTGTCAGATGCCCTGCTAAGTATATTAAAGATGAGTAAGATATTGTTCCTGCCTGTACATAGTTTCCATTTTCAGATTGGTGTCAATTTCTTTGATTCTATTTTCAGATTGATTCAGACTCTGGGAAAGATTATTCGATTTATATAACTTTCATAGGTTAGCCAGGATTCCAGATGATCAGACCAACTTATCCAAATGTCATCTAATACATAAAGTCAGACACAAAATGTTATTTTTAACTGACAAAGAGTAACTTTGGACAACGTTATCACTAGATTGCTATATTGATGAGCAATTTTAAATTCTTGGTTGCTACACGTAAATTTTGTTCAGTAGTGCCCTTGGGATGTGATCATCATATTTAGCCATTTCTCTTTTTGGGATTTCCTAATTCTGAAGCATGAATTAATTTCAAGACTGCCTTCCAAAATTTTATATGCTCCAGAAAGACATTTCCATTTAATATGCTATTGTTTTCTACTGAATTTCCTTTTTTCTGTTCTGTGCTAATGATGTTTCCCCCCCTCCATTTCCTAAGAGCTGTGCTCTTTTCACTCAATAGATATTTTGTTGAACAATTGAACTAGATCTTAATTTCAACTGAACCACCCAATTCTTTAATCTATTTATTTGCTTCAAGATATTTTCAGAGAAATTGATTCATTTTGTCTACAATTTGATTGATACTGGATGGTATCAAATTTGTAGTTTATTTCACTAAAGTGAAAAAAAAAAGATTGGGAAAACAGTTTTCAGAGAGACCTTTTTTTTCTTTCTTTCTGTATTTAGGTGGCTATTACACAGGTAAAAAACATTGAAAAAATATGCCCAACACTATAGTTAAAGCAACTACTGTGGGGGTACTTACCGTATTGTTATAGGGATGAATGCATTTCTGTTAATGCTGTAATTAGCAGAAAGAGTCAAGACATTTTGAGAATTTCCACATCCATATTTAACTGTGGGCTTTCCTTCCACAAGAAATAAGTGAAGAAACTGTTGTCCAGAATTCTTCTCATTACCTTTAAGAACAAATATTACATTAAATTAGCAATTAATGTAGATTTACATTTTATTCAATAACAATCATTCTTTTAACAAACACCATCTTAGTTCTCAAGGAGTAATCATTCAGTGAGATGATAGGAGTGTTATTAGATAATTATGCAATGTAAGAAGTACTATACTAGAAATATACATTATTTTCCACAGGCTGAGGACAGCATAGTATTAACAGCATTAACAGGACATGAGATTTTAACTTCTGACTTAGTTTCTTAATAACTATGACCTTAACTATTATCAACCTCAGTTTCCCAATAGGTTCTAGTAGGATAATGAGAGCAACTAATTGTTAGAATTACTGTGATAATAAAATAAGATAATAAATGAAAAGTTCCTGGCACCTACTGAGTATTGATAACTTGATTTATTATTATTAATTATTTATATTTTAATTTTAATATGTCTCATAAAAATTGAAATGGTAAAGAAATATATAAAGAAAAACAAGAGAAAAATTCCCCTTTCTGCCAGCCCATCCTTCATCACCCTTTGAGGTATCCTTTACTATCATTTATACACATACAAATATTTGTATAGCCCTAATTTTATTTTGAAAACAAATAATATAATAAATAGCTTTGCTCACTTGTCTTTTCACTTAACAATAAATTTTAGATATCTGTCCTTGTAGGTACATAGATTTCTCTCTTTTTTAACATTCCTAATTGAAGTATCACTCACACAGAAAATCACACAAATTTTAAGCATATAATTTAGTGAATTATCACAAAGTGAACCCGCTCACACAAACACCACGAACTTAAGAAAAAGAAAATTTTCTGCATTGTGAGAATTCCTATTGATCAGTGCTCCCCTCTTCTCTCCACCAAATGGAACTGAAATCCTGATGTTTAACAATAGCAATAGTTTTGCTTGATTTTTTTTCATCTTATATTAGTGGGATCATACTTATATGTTCTTTAGCATCTATTTGCTTTTGCTCAATATTATGTTTGCGAGATAGCATTCACCCTTCATTTCTACTGCTTTATAATATTCTATTAAATGAATATTCACAATTCAGTTATATTTTCTTCTATAGATGGAAATCCATCCACCCTGTTTTTGGTTTTTATGAATAATGATGTTATGACAATCTTATATGTGTCTTTGGTGTTGAAGTGCATGCATTTCTGTTTTGTATATACCAGGAGTTAAATTATCTGTCACAGAATATGACTATGATTAATTTAGTAGTTACTATCAATTTCCTGAAATGATGTTTTAACTCCTTACCAACAATATATGAATGTCAGCTGATCATTTTTTTTTTTTTTTGCCATTAATTGGTTTGATCACCTTGTAGGTTTTAACTATTCTGTGTTTATTATTCTGGCTTTAATTTTTGTTTTCCTCATATTAGAGAAGTTTAGCATACTCTCATGTTTAGTGGCTATTTTGATATCCTCTTTTGTGAAGTGTCGGTTTGTATGTCTTTCTCTTATTTTTGTCTGGTTGTTTGCTTTTTCCTTATTGATTATAGAGTTATATCTATGTATATATGTAATATTTATATACATATATATGCATACACATAAAAGAGCATACAAACAAGCTCTTTGTCAACTACATATATTGAAAATATCTTCTCCAATCCTGTAGATCATCTGACCATTCTCTTAGGGGTCAATTTTGATGAACATATGTTCTTAATTTTAGTATGGGTAAATTTACCAGTTGTTTCCTTTGTGGTTATGATTAGTACTTTCTGTATCATCTTTAAGATGATATATATATCATCTTAGATGATATATATATATATATATATATATATATATATATATATATATATATGATATATATATATGTGACTGCCTCAAAGTCACAAAGTTATTCTCTTACATTATCTTCAGTAATCTTTATTTAAGAGCTACTCTCTCCTGAGAATTGACTTTTGTGTATGATGTGAAGTAAGGGGTTGTAGTAGGTTGAATAATGGCTCCAAAAGATATTCATGTCCTAATTGTTGGAAACTGTGAACATTAACCTTATATGGCAAGGGAGACTGTGCAGATGTGTTAAATTAAATATATTGAGATAGGGAGATTATCCTGGATTATATGGTTGGGTCATAAAATTAGTCATGTGTCTTTTTAAGAGAGAGGCAGAGGGAAATTTGACAGTGGAAGAGGACAAGTTATGTGACTATAGAAGCAGAGATTGGAGTCATGCAGTCACAAGCTAATAAATGCCAGCAGCCGCCAGAAAGAGGCTGGAAGAGGCAAGGAATAGCTTCTCCTCTGGAGCCTCTGGAAGTAACCAGTCCTGCTAACAACTTGATTTTATTTGTATAAGATATATTTTATACTTCTAGTTTCTGTGGTTTTAAACCACTAAGTTTGTGGTAATTTGCTGCAGCAGCAATAGGAAATTAATACAGGGTCAATTTTTATTTTTTCTCTTTTGATTTCCAATTGATCCAAAATCATCAAAGCAAGTAATTCTCATGATGTATTTACTGAATTCTCAGATATTTGTGGAATATATATTTTTAAATCGTTCGTATCCCCATTCTCTACTCTTTACTTTTATTTATTTTTTGAATATATACATTTAAGATTATGATTTTGTTGTATTTTTACTCAAGCAATATAAAAAAAATACCTGTGAAAGTACACTAAAAGCTGAAATTACAACCCTTAGAAATGGCCAGCAATTGCAGAAAGTGTGAAGAAAAGGGAACCCTCCTACACTGTTGGTGGGAAGGTAAATTAGCATTGCCACTATGGAACACAATATGGAGTTTCCTTACAAAACTAAAAGAGTTATCATGTGATCCTGCAATCCCATTCCTAGGCATATATCTGGAGAAAGCCATAATTCGAAAAGATACATGTGTCCCAATGTTCACTGCAACACTATTTACAATAATCAAGACATGGAAGCAACATAAAAGTTCATCAACAGTTGAGTGGATAAAGGTGTGGTATATATATATATATATATATATATATATATATATATATATATATATATACACAATGGAATATTGCTCAGCTATGAAAAATGAAATAATTTCATTTGCAGCCACATAGATGGACCTAGAGATTATCATACTAAGTGAAGTAAGCCAGACAAAGACAAATATCATATGATATCACTTATATGTGGAGTCTAAAAATATGATTCAAATGAACTTATTTATAAAACAGAAACAGACTCATAGATATAGAAAATAAACTTTCAGTTACCAAAAGGAAATGTAGGGGGGGGATAAATTAGGAATTTGGGAGTAACATATAAACACTACTATATATAAAATAAATAACAAGGACCTACTGTATAGCACAGGGAACTATATTCAATATTTTTAATAATGTATAAGGGAAAATAATCTGAAAAAAGAATATATATATACATATATACATATGAATCAATTTGCTGTATACCTGAAAGTAACACAACATTGTAAATCAACTATACTTCAATTAAAAATTAATTAAAAAAAAGAAATGGCTAGCACTAATATTTGGCAAACACTACTATAGATACGAAGGCTGATAACTGGATAGACTAATATGTAGAGAGAAAATTTTTCTTTTTATTAGAGCAAAATCATAGTGTACATGGATTTTAAAATGAAAATTATATTAAATCAGTAGTTCTCAAACTTTTAGGTCTAAGGACCCTTTAGCACACTTAAAATCTACCAAGAAGCCCCCCAAAGCTTTTGTTTACATGGTTTGCATCTTTTGATATTTAGTGTATTAGAATTTAAAACTGAGAAAGTTTTCAAATATTTATCAATTAGTTTAGTTAAAAACAACAATAATAAAATCCATTACATGTTACCTAAATAAACATATTTTGTAAAAAGTATTATATTTAAAAAACAAAGAAATAATCAGAGGAGTAGTGTTATTCTATTCTTTTGCAAGTATATTTAATGTAATGATTAATAAAAGACAGCTGGATTCTCATATCTCCTTCTGTATTCAATCTGTTGTGAATTGTTGGCTTTGGTTGAAATATACGAACTCTAGCCTCACAAAGAATGTAGTTGTAACGGAAGCCTTTTTAAATACAGGCAAATTGGACAAATGGTAGTTCCTTAAATTTTAGTTGCAAAGTGGAATCTGAAACTATATTAATGACCTTTACATACTCTGTTACATTAAAATTCCATTGATCTTTCTTGCACTTTGAATGGATATTCTACCGGTGCATGATTTTGAAACATCGTGCATTGACTATTTGAAAAATGTTGGTTCACTGGGTTAAAGAGATCTTTCAAATGTTGACATATTTTATCATATAATATACTAATAAAGCACATTCATTTATATTACTACTGAACTCATCAGAAAGTGTTGGGAAGCTCATTATAGAGAAGGTAAATTTTCTAAAATTCAATTTTTCTTAGAAAGCTTGATTTTTTTTCTTTGTGAACAAATATTGTTGCTGCCTAACTTGAAATAACAGGTTTGCTTTGTTAATTTTTGAGAAAAAAATCTGTAAAATATGCAAGTCTGAATAACCATAGGTTATCTTTTAGTCATTTTTCAAGTCATGTTTTCATAGTACTACTTCAACCAGCAACTTAAAAAAAATGCACATGCATTTTCCTCAAGTCAGTTATTATACTTTAGTGTGTAGTATGTAGTATATAGCAGACTTGCTTTATGTATACTTTCCCTTTTGTACATAGAACATTAAAGAGTTGTATATACAAGGACTGAGAATTTTAAAAGTGAATCTGTTTTCCTGCAACATGAAGAAAAATTTTTGTGTCTGCTTGTGCTTTGAGTGCATAGCGGAGTAGAACAAAATGACCGAATACATTTCGGTGCCACAGTCATGACCCAAGGTGCCAGAAGTTTCATCCACTGTGACTTTTTTATCCTGAGTGCAACTGTCAACACAGTGAAAAGGCAAATGTCTTAGCTTTAGTAAAAACAAAAAAAAAATAATAATTTTGATGTTATGGAAACCTGAAAGGGTCTTGAAGATACTCAGGGATCTGGATAAACTTGAACAATCTCTGTACTAGAATTCACATCAATTTAAAAGAAAAAAAAAAAGAAAGAAAGAAACCAGAGTGAAACTAAAGGTATTGATGAACCTCAGATAAATGTTTAACATCTCAGCAAGAATGCCAGGAAACCTAGGTTATCTCTCCCTCCAGGCATCAGGATCTAGAGAATGGAATAAAAGCAACACTCAGATCTCCAGGAATGGTTCAGAGAAAAGTGTCAGAAAAGACTGAAAGAATTTTAAAAAGGAAAGAAAAAAATCTAGTTCACCCATTCAGTTTCTTGTCACCTTTCTTTATCTGTGAGCTATTTTGCAAGTTTATAAGTTGGAGAAAATAAATAATAATTGAAATAATTCTTGTCTATAGAAATGCACACTGTGTCTGATAAAATGCAATTGGTTAGTACACGGAGGTAGAACTGCTTTCCATTCCTTTGCAAGTGTGCATCAGAATTCCTTAATCTTTTTGTATGACTTTGCTCCTTGTATTCTCCTTTGAACTGGTTGTAGTATCTTACCAGACCCATCATCAATTAATAGCTTAAATAAAATCTCTGACGTGTTCATTTTATATGCCTTTTTGAAGGCTTAAGTCTTGGGTGATGTTGTTACCTCCTTATACTTGGATCAGAACTGCCTGTGGCAGCAGCTGATGGTCTCTTCCTTCCTGGTACCACCTTGGTGGCATGTGATGAAGACTGTTATCCCAGCTTGCCTTGGGTTCTCTGCTGAACCCAGGCTCTTGCTGCAGCTCTGGAACTCCACTTTCCTCACTGTCCTGAAAGGTTTGTGTTTGTCCAGAGCAGCAGCAACGCAACAACAACCTCAGTAGCTCATGGTTTGCAGACTTCGTAGAGCAGCATGTATGTAGGATGTACCTGGGGTGAGTTGGCTGGTCCCTGGATAGACAGCAGGCAGAGCAGCTCTGGGGAGGGTGAAAGAGCCTGGCAGCAGGCTGGCCTACATAATTCATTATTACATGTTTCCCACGTGCTGCTGCAGAGTGAGCCAGTTTCTGAAATTTACAGAAAGCCTATTTTAATTTTTCCTAGCCTGCTAACTCTGCTTAACCAGTAAAACAAAGTCGCAATACCAGAGTCTTAGAGGAATGAATCCTCTTCATTTAGATGAAATGGACAAGAATGAAAACTAAAAATTGCACCAATTTCATCCAACTGCTGTCACAGTCCTAATTCTAGACTTTTTCATGGTCGAATTTTTCTTTTCCACAGTGGAGATGTCTATCAAACGGATGCAACATGAATGACACCCATTTGATAAAAATATCCTGGGCCTCCCATTTCTAGAGTCCTTGTCTGGCAGGCACGAGGGAGGAGGGATTAAAGCATATCTGAACAAGATGTTTGAGCACTTACTGCACATTGCCGTATGCCACACAGTTTTAAGCAGGTTAAATGTGGTAACTCTCAATCTTAAAACAACTTTTTAACATCTTTGGTATTGTTATTATTAATATTATTCCATTTTACAGAGATGTTCAGTAATGTGCCAAAGGGCAGAGCCAGGTAGAGTAGCTCCAGAGTAATTTTCCTAACCGCTGGTTGACACCATTCTTGAGGTGGGCACAGCAGCAAGTTCAGTCTTGACTAGGCTCATTTCTTTGTTTCTGCCCCTTTGTCGACCAGGAGTAACCTTGTTCCATTCCCTTATGTAATTACATCAGAAGCAGAGTTGAATTGCTCACTGATTTATTTCTTCATATATTTAAGTCATAGAAATAGAATCTAGTTGTTTTTATCACAATCGTCTATTTCAAGAGAAGTTTAATGAATCATATCGTTCTAGGTCAAGGGTTGGCAAACTCTGCTTCATGGACCAATTCTGCCATTGACTGGTTTTGTAAGTAAAGTGTTTGCGGAGCACAGCCACATTCATTTATTTACTTTTTCTATGGCTGCTTTCATGCTACACTGGCAGAGTTGAAGAGTTATGAAAGACACCGTCTGGTCTGCAAAAAAAATTTACTTTCTTATTGTTATGGAAACATTTGCCAACCCCCATTCTGTTCTTAATTGTTTAAGCAGACCCAGGAAAATGTTATGTTTGATTCAAACTATGTTTTGACTAAACCCTGAAAAATCTATACCCTTTTGTTGGAAGAAAGTATAGCCATGTCTAACAGAATAGTTCCCTAAAATAAAGTTTCAATAACTACTAATTCTTTACTGTAACCACCAAAGTTGTGTAACTCACAAACAGAACTTTAAGAACTATTCTAATCAAGTGCTGATCTATGCAAGGCCCTGGTTGAAGTACTGAGGGTGTGGGTGGAATAGATGTAAAACCCAACTCAGACGATGAGGTGTTCTCTAGTTAGAGAAGAGATATAAGCCCAGATTCCTGGTATGATGAGTCTCCACTCAGCCCCAGTCCTTACTGTGCACTCCTGTTGGAAAACTGTCACAGTCAGCTTTCTCATGGAGTTAGGCTCATAGCTTCTCGCTATTGAATGGTGAGAAGCAGGACACAGACCACATCTTATTCATCTTTGTACCCCTCCCAGGGCCTGACAGAGTGTAGTGCACTTTGTGGCACTCAGTTACTATTTGTTGAGTTTGACTTTGCTGCTGCATAACGATGATACAATAAAGTGATCTCTAGATGCCTTATGAATGGCCATGCATGACTTCCTCCATCCCTGATCTCAATCCCACTCTGTTCCTTCTCTGTCTGGAGCAAGCTCCGCTGGAAGCTAGTAACAAGGGGCAAAGGCATTCTGAGAAATTTATGCTACACGTTGTAAAATTGATTTAAAAAAATGGAGCAAACTTTTTCTATGAGAAAATATCCTTCTTAATAAGACTTCAGGAAATGCTGTGGTATCTCACTGGTCTTGGCATAGAAGGTGTCTAATGAAGATATTGTCTGTTTTGCTGGGGAAGTCATTTTATAGAGAAAGACAGAGGTTATGATTCTTCAGATTTAATTTTTTTCTTCAGCAATATCAGATATCTCTTCTACCAGTCTTTCCTAAATGCACCAGAAAGGAGGCTTCAATAATCTTATCTGTTCTATCAATTGCTACCTGGAATAAAATTCTAAGGCCAGTCCTTTTGCTCTCTTTCTTAAATACAGACACTAAGTAATATAAAGATTATTTCTGAATTCTGTTCTTCCACTGGAGCTGCTCATGTAATCTGCCTCCTGCATCTCAGTCAGATGTCTTCTCCTAATTCTCAGATCACATCCTTCCAAAGGGCCTGCTTATTTCTTCTCACAGAAATAGCACAGAATAGTTTCACCTGCATAGTAATAAATCCCATGACAAAACCTGACTGATGCTGCTCGCTGAACAGAGCTCATTTTCTGAGAGTGCACCTGAAGAGTTTTGTGTGGTCTCACCCCTTCTCCCGTGACCTATTAGCAGCTCCTTTGACTGTGTTCCAGAATTCTGAATTGGTTCAGTGGCAGATTCAAAAAGCCTTCTTTTCATCTTGACTGCTGTTCTCAGAGCTGTCTCTCTCCCACAGAGAGTTCTTTTAAAAACTATCTTTTCTAAGGAATTTTACTGTTACCCCATGAGGATTCAAGCTTTATCTCTCTTTTGTTCCCTTTTCAACATCAATTAGTTGTTGAGGCAAACTGAGAAAAGATAAAGCTACAGTTTTGAACTAGGAATATAATTCAAAACTGTCATTGGTTTATCAATCTAATATTTCTCTCTATCATTTTCCCTTTAATAGGTGATGATACAAAGCAAAAATGTTCAATAAATGTTTGTGAAATGAAATTCAGTTTTTGCTAAAATGTTCAGGAATAGGGAAAATAGCAAAGGTAAAAAACAACCACTCTACCCCCCAAAAAACCCAAAAACCCTTACACTCTAACATCTGTTTTAATTTCCTCACGACTTTTAATTGTTCCTATACATAATATACTGATTTCAAAGGAAAGAAAATTAGTCCTGAAGTCAAGTTAAGGGACACCTTTAAAATTGCGGGTGTCTAAATGAATCACAAAAATCTTTGTGTTCATCTGTTGTGAGGCTTTTATGAGGTTGACAGATTCCACGAGGAGTGAAGACAGCAACCCCATAAACCATTCTGCTGAGGTCTTCCCAAGAGTGTGGGATTAAATTACCATTTACACATGAACAAAAAGAACGTGCTACAGACAAAAAGATTTTCTCCCTTCACAGGCTATGAAACTCCCTTGAGTAAACAGCTTGCACACATCCAGGGCTGTGATAGCAACAATTATGTAAGACAAAGACACAGGCTGCTCATTATTCCAAGGGAACTCTTTTCTCATTAATAATTTATAGTTTGACTTTTTTGGTAGGTCATTGGCTACAAAAGGCAAAAGTAATTGTATGACACTAACATCAGCTTAGGTTTGACTGGTTTAGAGCACCAGCCTGAACAGAGTGGACTCACGTGGCATGTATGTCTATGGCCTTCAGAAAGACAACGTTGAGAGGCACTTTGGATGTGGGCCTGCAGCACGGGCCCAGGGTAGGAGAATTCCCAGAGGTTGGCTGCTTCTTTGGCTATGAGCTATTTTCAGTTGTTAAAAACACACTTTTCACAAGGAAACTCCTTCCATATCTAGGTAACTTAAAACACTGTAAAGCCAGAAAATGACTTTGCTTTCTTTGCGGCTTTAAATTATTATGTTTATATCTTTTGTTTTATGTTTTGTTTTGTTTCCCCTGAAATGAACTATTACCTCCATATTTCATGATCACCTATCACCACTTAGGTTTTCCATATAAAAATCAATTTTTCTTTTATTATTTCCTTCTCTTTTTTTAAACATAAATAAATCAAATATTTTAAAGCTATCATTTAAACATGGGGGCATTTATACTCCTGGAAAATAAATAATGCTGGCCTAGTTCTGACAAGTTAGTTTCTTTCTAAATATAACATAAATCCCCAGTTTTCACTTAATGTTCAAAGCTTTTAACTACATCCAGTTTTCCAAAAATGCTTCTTTTAGGCATTTTTCTCATATTCAAGTAATAAAAAAGTTGAAGTTTTGTTTAGAAAGTACAGTAAGATGAATCAATTTTGCAAAATATTTCAAAGTGGAAGAGAAAATCATTTGGGAAATAATGAGTTGCCTTGCAGTGGATCATCGATCCAAGTACTGAAGATATTGTATCTCCAATATAGGGAACTATTAAAACTATGGTGTATTCATTTCAAAAGAGAAAAAAGCAATTGTCACATTTGTAATATTGCAAGCAATACACTTTAGTGGTATTTGCCCATGAGTGAAAGAGACCAAAATGTAGAGAACCCTGCACATGGAGGTATTTCCTTAAACAAATACTGTTAATACTACTTTTTTTTTTTTTTTGCCAGCTAATTTTAAGATAATGTTTAAAGAGTGATGAGAATTTTCCCAACTGTCAAATGAATACCAGCTTTGAAATACCTTTTTCCAAGTTACCAAGTATTGAATGCAATTCATGTTAGTTATTTATGTTATAAAAATATACTACCTGAAACATTTGCAGCATTACTGTTTCACTGCTATAGCCATATGCTGTCAAATTTATATGCTTGCTGTATTCTTCTTTGCTGGTTCAGAGCCTGTTTGTAAGTCATGTTTCATTAAGTGACTCATAATTTAAAGAAACTGCTAAAGAAAACTAGAAAGAAACAAGATTTCTTTTTGGTAATACTTCATTCACTGGGCTAGAAAGATTTTCCCAAAATATTTAAATGAATAATTCATTAATTCAGTAGGTTAATATTTGAGAAAGAAACATGACATATAGGAGGTCAAACATTTAGTACTCACTGTAGAGAATTGTTCCATTCAAAGTGCTTGTTTTTATAGTCAAGTAGATGTTAACAATTCTGTTACGTTCCTTCCTCAGGGTTGTACAAAAAGGCAGTTCTAAGTAGGAATTCCCATTGAAAGACGGAAAAAATAAACCTGCATCTAAAAAAAAGAAAAGTCATATTAATATATGTTCTGATAGCATTCTATTGCTAATCAAGTAGACGAGAAGATAGCATTTATAGTTAACATTCATATAAAATGATAACACTGGTATTTATAGATATTTGGCAAAACTTCAAGAAATTTAGGTATATACGTATAATAAATTTGTAAAGTCATTGTCTCAAATAATTAACTGCCAGTCCATAAGAAAAAACTTTAAGCAAAAATTTTAGATGGATGAAAAAAATTCCCCTATATTGTATTAAAAATGTGTCCCTGCATATGTGAAATAATAATTTTCATTAGACTCTTAAAATATCCTGTGATACAAATGGCAGTACATCAAATTACACTCTTAAAATTCATGAATTTTATTTGATGTAATCATACCTCAATAAAAAAGTTAAAAAAAATAGTCTGTGACACAAAAAGATTAGAAATTTGTCTCATAGAGGTATTTTATTAATATTCATTAATATTTAGTGCTTGTCAATAATACTTAGATATTTTATAAGTAGTATTACTATAATATGCAAGGTGATTAATAATTTTTACAGTTATCTTTTTAAAATTATTCTTTAAATGAATTAATCTCATAAAATCTGGAGGCACATAAAATTTGGAAAGTATTTTATTGTCATATGTATATATTTAGATCTATAGACTTGATACATTGAACAAGTGTAATATAGTATATGGGAGGCTAGAACTTTATTTTTGTCTCTCTCACAATGGGGGGAATTTTCTCTGCCTCTGGATGAAAACTTGGCAGTCCCTATGAGTCCTACTTTCTTTCTAAGTTATACAATGATACAGAAGCTAATCCAGGCTAAGAAATTTATCAACATTTAAATCTTCCTTCAGAGATATGACTTCCCCAGCCCCCTCCAACCAACTAAGGCCTTCAGGGCACCTGTCACCTGCTGCTTGTTTTCCGGGCAAGAAGAAGCTGGTTCCCCTTCTTTTTCTGTTCTTAGAGCCTCCTCTCAAGCTAGCTGCTGTTTCAGATACTTTGAGCTTTGCAGAGAGGGCAAAGTGGGCAGAAAGGAGAGAGAAGTTCATAGTAAAGTGTAGCTATTACAGCTGGCCATCAATACTGTTGTAAGCAGTCCTTTGCTCTCCAGGAAGAACAGATGTTTAAAACTGTTTTTCTCACAGTAGGAATGTCAGATAAAATATAGGATGCTCAGTTAAATTTCAATTTCAGATAAACTGCACATAATTTTTTTAGTGTATGTCTCAAACATTGCATGAGTTAAGCTTATACTAAAAACTTATGTTGTTTATTTGAAATTCTAATTTAACTGAATGTCCTATATTTTAACCCTATGACTCATGAGCATTTGTGTAATCTTTAGACACCCTTTGCCAGCTACAATTCCTAGGATTTTGTCTCCTCATTTCAAACTTGGTCCCCTCTGGTTTTTTACGTTATATACAGACTCTTGCTACCGACAACTACTTGCTGTGTTGAAGCAACAGTTACACTGGACAAAGTGAAAGAGGCAAGGAAGACTTTATTCAAGGCTATTGCAATAGGGGAGAGAGGCCAGAACTCAGCTTTTGCTCAACTCCTCTGAAAAAAAAGGTGACAGATTTTTTAAGAGCTGAGGTGGGGAGCCCATGGGCTACCTGTGCCTCTACTTGGCCCTACCCCCTAAAAACATAAACTCTCTCATGTCTTCATCACAGAAGATAGTTTACAGCTTGGAACAAGGCTCATATCTGCCCACAGAGAGGGCTACTATCTTTCTTGATGATTGCATTTCAAAGAGATGATTCTGGGTCCTGAAGAAAGGCATCTCTGGTTGTCAAACTGGCAAGAAGATTTTAAAAAGATTTATATCTCAAAAGATGCAAAGAAAGAATTACAACAGAAAGTTTTTAATTGCAGATGCTCTGAGAAAGGTGAGGTCATGGGCCTAGAGTCGGGAAGAAGCTTCTCGAAAGTTCAGGATAGCTGAGGAGAATGCTAAGGTTGTCTTGAGCACCTGACTAGGAAAATCACTGGGGCAGAACATCAAGTGAATCCAGGCCAAATGGCTTTCCTGAGGAGTTCACTTCTAGAACATGGTAGACATTTCCTTCCCTGCTGTCTATGGAGGTATAGTTAGTGGTCAGTTTCTTCCCTATCTCTCTCTCCACACACACAGACACAGGCACAGACACAGACAGACACTCACGCACACACACAGGCTGCTTTGGTTTTTTCAGATATGAATACATGACTCTGTTGTTCCATTATGTTCCTTTCCGAATGATAGGGTTTTAACTATCCTTAAACACTGTCAGATATGATGGGTGGGAGAGGGTGCAGGGTGAGGTCAACAGGATAGCTTTCTACAAAAACATTTTTCTCAAAATCGTGTCTTCTTGTCTTTAAAATCCTTTCTCCTCTTCAAATGCTGCCTCTTTTTATATGAAGAGTATTTCCTAGTCAAATCTTGCTTTTAGATATGATACCTCATTTTGTTTACAACATTATAATCTGGTGTGTGAAAGTTTATTTTTAACATCCTGATTTTGTCTATAATTTTGTATTGTCAGATACAAATTATATACTTTATCTATTAGCAAACTGATTTAAGGGAAAAGGGAAGAGGGGGGTATATAGAATTAACAGATACAAACTGCTACTTATAAAATAGATAAGCAACAAGGATATATTGTATAGCACAGGGAATTCTACCCATTATCTTATATATTAACATATAATGGAGTATAATCTACAAAAATACTGAATCACTCTGTTGTACACCTAAAAGTAACACAATATTGTAAATCAACTATAAAGTAATAAAAAATAAGTTATGTGGCATCATATATTTTACCATTCCTTGGCCTTCCATGCACAATCTTTATCTCATTAAAATTTACCTTCCTGGCTCTGTATTTTACTAGATCTGTTTTGTCAAAGGTTTTAGGCCCAGTTAGCAAATCCTTCCATAGTACTCACCTGCCTCTTTAATACTTAAGACTTATTTTTATAAAAGTTTTTTCCTTCCTTGTCTCTTATGACACCACTACACGTTGACTGTCTTCCTACCTGCCTGACAGCTCGTTTCCAGATGGCCCTTTCAACCACTCCATAATGCTTAGTTTTTGAGGTTCTGTTCTGGGTCATCTACTCCATCTCTGTCTTTCCTGCTGCTCCTCTTCTGTTTTTTTTGCTCTTGGCACCTACTCTCCCAGGCCTAGAAACTCAGCATTGTTGTCCCCCCATCTCTTCTCAAACTAGTTGCTGCTTCCTGTCACCTCTTTCTTAGATCAAAACTTGCACTGTTCCTTCTGCTGCCATTGCCCTTGTTTAAGTTCTTATTACATTTCAACTCAGTTGTTGGCAATGGCTCCTTTCTAACTGGCCTTCCTTCCTACTGTGTCTGATAGCTGTCTTCATTGTGACATCATTGCTGTGACATCGACATTAGTTGTAATTATCTAAGATCTTTGGTCAAAAACCTTCAGGAACTTCAGAACTGCCTTGTTCCCTTGACCATTTTCCCTGAGATTTGTTGGCACCAAGGAGCAACAGTGAGATGTAAGAACCAATGAGAGCAGGGGCGGGGGGATGGGCATGGGATGTCTAAAAAAACCCACCCCATCTGCCTTCTGTACTGCTCATTCTCCTGTGGCAAGACTTGTGTTTGATTTATCTTTGCAGCTCCCTATGGCATGATGAGTTTCATACATTTTAGGCAAAAACATTCTTACACAAATAAAAATATAGCTAAAACTTTCATTTGTGGTAGTTTTGGAAAGAAAGGGACAGAAAGACATTCTTATGTCTTTCTGGAATGAGGAAACTCTATAGAGATGGGGTTCTAGCATTCTTCTTGTGGTTAAACTTTTCATGTTGTTGATAAGTCCACAAGAAATTTTCTTTATATAAGGGTTCACATATGAATTAAAATATTTGGATTCATAATCAAGCTTACCTATTCTGAGAAGTAGTGAACTCACCAAGAGCAATAAAAGTATAATTCATTTTGCTAAAAAATGAATTCTGCATTGCTTTGCAGGAGAATAGCTACTGTATAATTTAGGTGCATGTGTCTAGCTTACATGCTCCTTGAGCCTTTTTTTCAGAACTGACAGGTTTTACGAAAATTGTGACAGGAAACAACAATTATGAACTATAAACATTTGCTATTGAATTGCTTTCTAACCATATTAATTTTCATTATCATCATGTTTAGAGGATATGTTGAAAAACAGAACTGCCCTGAATGTAGAAAACAAGACTAATTGGGGTTAGGTTGAGTGTTTTCCTGCTGCTTCCAAAAGCTTCTTCAGCAACGCTATTTGAATACAGTCTAAATTTATTTTTCTTCCAATTATAAATGGAAAAAAACCCCAAGGTTTTTATATGGAAATATGTATTAAACATCTTACAAAATATGTCATATAGTAATTAATTAGTGGCTTCTGATTACAACATAGATATCTGTAATGTTTAAATGTATTAAAAATCATACAGATTGATATAACAAAGTATATTAACTTTAGCATGCTTAAAAAATTTAAAATCAGTCTGAGTCATGGGCAAATCCAATAAATTAATCCAGGAGAAAGATCTTTTAAATCCCTTAAATTATATAAAACTCTCAAAGGAATTGTCAAAGGAAGCTATGGAACCTCAGTACTGAGTTTGAAGAACATTATGTTAAAAATATGGATGAATTTAATTTTTATTGCCAAATGTATTTCTAAAATATGAATCAGAACTATAGTCAGTTAATTGAAATTTATCCAGGAGGGCACCATGGAGTACTTTATGATAAAGAAAACACAGAAGAGATTAATACCTTTACTCTGAACACAATGCAGCTGAGAGCACAAGTGTTATTCATTCTGAATAGAAATGGAACACCTTGTCAACATATGAGGCACACTCCTTTTATGTTGTATAAAGGTTTCCTTGATCTAACCCCAGAAAATGACATACTAACATACAAATAAAGCTACAAATGCAGTGAATCACAAATTACCCATATACCTTTATTGTAATTCTTGGTATTAGAAGAAACATAATATTGTTTGCTATTGTTCCTTTATAATGGAAATAAATTTGATTTATGCAATAGACATTAAAAATTATTACTATTGAAATGTTTTTGTTCAGTTTTTCTTACTTTCTCCAGAAAGAACATTATACAAATGCATTGAAATTATTAATATTGTTTTTAGTTTAAAAATATTACATTCCTTTTTTTATGATGCTAATTTTATTAAATTATGTGATTAAAAAGAGTATCACCAGTCAATAAGTCCATGTATCTCTCTTCCTGAAGAAACATTCATCACTAAAAAATAATATATCTAACCAATAATATTCAAAGACACAAAAGTTATAATCATCTATATTATTCCAAAATAAAAAAAAAATAAGTTCTAAGGCCAATGAAATAGAATTAAATGCTATATATATTAATCATGAGAAACTACAGTGTCTTAAATATTTATATATATACATAAAAGTGTATATAGTACCTATACTATTTATATATGTAAAATCATCATAGCACTGTAGAATAAATAGCATATAAATTAAACTAAATATTTTTACATCATATATTTTCCTATTTTAGAATTATAAAAATTATTTTAGATTTGGATAGCCCAAGTCTCATGGACTAAATTATTACCTTTACTTGGATAATTTCCCCATATTAGGCATTCACATTTATATTAATTCATAAAAGTTGATCAATTTGTTAAGTGCCTGATGAGAATTATCAATTACTCGTTGTTGCTGCTAACACAGCTGCTGTTTTTGCTGCATCTACTTTTCTCCCCCATAGAAAGCACTTGCAAAAATCAGGACAGAGCTAACATTTCTCCTTTTGACCATTGCTACTTCATTCTTCAATTTGAAGCCTGAGGAGAGTTGCTCTGCATGTGACCAAAGCAATGCACAAGGAAACAAGGTGTGAAGAAAAAAATCTCATCCTTCACTGTCACAGCCAATCTAACAATACTATTCTTTATCCCTTGGTTTCTCTGTCAAAGAAGGGTTGATCATCATGATCTGCCCTTTGACCCTCTCAAAAATCTGAAGCTTTAAAGCTATAACCCTACCTCCCTCAAAATAAAACCAAGTAAAACATCATTTAACACACCTAAAATACCTTCCACATAGTAAAAATAAAGCTAGGACAAGAAAGATACAAAGACCCATCAATATCTCACACCGTACTTGACATGTTGTCATAGTAGCCACCAATTTTTAGTCTATTTCTATACCTTCTCCTTCACTTGGTTTAGAAAATTTCCCTGTGTGATCTCATTTGTCCCACAACTTTAGCTATTTTCTAGCTTCTGAAAACTCTCAAATTTTTATCTTTAACACAGATAGCTCTGACCTTATATATCCAGCTCTCTACTATATAGATCCATTTGGAAGGAAAATAGGCAAACTGAACTCAGTATATCCAAAACAGTTTGTTGCTTTTTTAAAAAATTTGATCCTCCTTCTCAATATGAAGTTGACAATAGCTTCCTTATTATTATCACAAATACTTGCTGTATATTCCTATTACAGCCCTTATTAAATTGTACAGTGACATTTCCCTGTATGACTCACTATGTAATAGCTGTGAGTTCCTTAAATGTAGGCATCATAGCTTAATTTTTTTCTTCCAGTGTTATTGACATATAATTGACATATAGCAACTGTATATTTAAGGTGTACAGCACGGCAATTTGACTTTCATATATCATGAAATGATTAACACTAGAAGTTTAGTGAACATGCACCAGCTCATAAAATATAGAATTAAATAAATAGAAAAAAATTTTCTTGTGATGATAACTCTTAAGGTTTGTGCTCTTAAAATCTTTCATGTATAACACACAGCAGTGTAAATTATATACATCATGTTGTACATCATATCCTTAGTACTTATTTACCTTATAACTGGAAGTTTGTACCGTTTGACTGCCTTCATCCAATTCCACATCCCCCACCTATGGTGACCACAAATCTGATCAATTTTTATATGAGTATTTTTGGGGGAGGGATTGTTTTTGACATATACTTGACATACAACACTATGTTAGTTCCTGTTACACAACATAGTGATACCATATTTCTATACTTTTCAAAATGATCACCATGATAAATCTAGTTACTGTATGTCACCATACAAAGATATTACATTATTATTGACCATATTCTATACACTGTAAATTTCATACCCATGACTCATTTATTTTGCAGCTAGAAGTTTTGTATCTTTTATTCTCCCTTACCTATTTCTCCCCTCCCACCAACGACTTCCCCTCTGGCAACCACCTGTTTATTCTCTGTATTTTTGACTCATTTCTGTTTTGTTTTTATTTTGTTTTTTAGATTCCACAGTAGATGAAATCATACAACATTTGTCTTTCTCTGCCTGACTTATTTCACTTAGCATAATGTAATCTAAGTTCATTCAGGTTGTTCCAAATGACAAGATTTCATTCTTTTTTTTATGGCTAATATTCCATTGTACATATATACAAGTACTTTTTTAAAGTTTTAGTATTTAGTACATCACATTTATTAAGACATGTAGATAGAGTAGAACTTTTGACTGGTCTCTTTTCTGCTTTTTTGTTATGTTGTTATGTCCTGAACTTTCCACATCAAAGTCATTCGAAGAATCTAATATACCAATACTTCTTTATCCATTCACCTACTGATGGCACTTAGATTGCTTCCATATCTCTCCTATTGTAATTAATGCTGCAGTGAATAGAGGAGCGCATATATCTTTTCTAATTAGTGTTTTCATTTCCTTCAGATAAATGACAAGGAGTGAAAAGGATCATATGATAGTTCCATTAATATTTTTACTTTTTTGAGTAATACCCATACTGTTTTCCACAGTGGCTGTACCAATTTACATTCTCTTCAACCATGCACAAGGGTTCCCTTTTCTACACATCCTCACCAACACTTATTATTTGTTGTCTTTTCAATAATATAATTCTCACAGGTGTAAGGTGATACCTCATTGTGTTTTTTTGTTTGTTTGTTTTTATTGTTTTTTTTTTTTTGCGGTATGCGGGCCTCTCACTCCTGTGGCCTCTCTCGTTGCAGAGCATAGGCTCTGGACGTGCAGGTTTAGTGGCCATGGCTCACGGGCCCAGCTGCTCCGTGGCATGTGGGACCCTCCTGGACCGGGGCACGAACCCGTGTCCCATGCATCGGCAGGTGGACTCTCAACTACTGCGTCACCAGGGAAGCCCTCTCACTGTGGTTTTGATTTGCATTTCCCCGATGATTAGTGATGTTAATCATCTTTTCATGTGTCTGCTGGCCATTTATATATCTTCTTTGGAAAAATGTCTATTTAGATCCTCTGCACATTTTTAAGTTGGGTTGTTTGTTTTCTTGATATTGAGTTGTATGAGTTCTTTATATATTTTGGTTATTAGGCCTTTATTGAATATATCATTTGCAAATATCTTCTCCCATTCATAATGTAGCCTTTTTGTTTTCTTGATAGTTTCCTTCACTGTACAAAAAGCTTTTTAGTTTGATATAATTCCATTTATATATTTTTGCTTTTGTTTTCCCTGCCTAAAGAGTCATATCTAAAAAAAAAATTACTAAGATTGATTTCAAAGAGCATACTGCCTATGTTTCTTTCTAGAAGTTTTATGGTTTCAGGTCTTACATTTAGGTATGTAATCCATGTTGAATTTATTTTTGTGCATGGGGTGAGAGAGTAGTACAGTTTGATTCTCTTGATGTAGCTGTCTGGTTTTCCCAACACCATTTATTGAAGGGGCTGTTTTTTCCCCCATTCCATATTTTTGCCTCCATTGTGATAGATTAGTTACCTATATAGGTGTGGGTTCATTGCTGAGCTCTCTACTCTGTTCTATTGATGTATGTGTCTGTTTTTGTAACATATTGTTTAGTTTCGTAGTACAGTTTGAAATCACGGGGTATGAGACCTCCAGGTTTGTTCTTCTTTTTCAAGATTGTTTTGGATACTCTAGGTCTTTTGAGTTTCATACAAAATTTTAAATTCTTTGCTCTGGTTCTGTGAAAAGTGCCATTGGTGTTTTGATAGGGATTGTATTGAATCTGGATATTGCCTTGGGTAATATGGTCATTTTAACAATATTAATTCTTCCAATCCATGAACATGGTGTACCTTTCCATCTGTTTGTGCAAACTTCAGTGTCTTTCATCCATGTCTTATAGTGTTCTGAGTACAGGTCTTTTACATCCTTATTTAGATTTATTCCTAGGTTTTTAAATTCTTTTTTTTTTTTTTTTTTTTTTTTTTTTTTTTTTTTTGCTGTACGTGGGCCTCTCACTGTCGTGGCCTCTCCCATCGCGGAGCACAGGCTCCGGACGCGCAGGCCCAACGGCCATGGCCCACGGGCCCAACCGCTCCGCGGCATGCGGGATCCTCCCAGACCGGGGCACGAACCCGCGTCCCCTGCATCGGCAGGCGGACTCCCAACCACCGCGCCACCAGGGAAGCCCTTAAATTCTTTTTGATATGATTGCAAGTGGGATTGCTTTCTTAATTTCTCTTTCTAGTAGCTAGTTGTTAATACATAGAAATGCAACATATTTCTCTATATTAATTTTGTATCCTGCATCTTTACCTAATTCATTAATGAGCTCTAGTACATTTTTTCATGGCATCTTTAGGACTTTCTATTTACAGTATCATATCATCTGCAAACAGTGTTAGTTTTAATTCTTCCTTTTCATTTGGATGTCTGTATTCATTTTTCTTGTCTGGTTGCTGTGGCTAGGAATTCAAACACTATGTTGAATAAGAGTGGTGAGTGTGGGCATCCTTGACTTGTTCTTGATCTTAAAGGAAATGCTTCCAGCTTTTTCACCATTGTGTATGATATTACCTGTGGGTTTGTCATACATGGCCTTTATTATTTTGAGATTTGTTCCTTGTAAACCCACTTTGCTGAGAGTTTATTTTATTTATTTTTATCATATATGGATATAGAATTTTTTCAAAAGCTTTTTCTGCATTTATTGAAATGATTATATGATTTTTACTCTTCAATTTTTAATGTAAGGTATCACACTGATTGATTTGCAAATATTTAACCATCCTTGCAGCCCAGGGATAAATTCCACTTGATTGTGATGTATGATCCTTTTAATATATTGTTGAATTTGATTTGCTAATATTTTGTTGAAGATTTTTCATCTATATTCATCAGTGGTATTTTCTTTTTTTCTGATATCTCTGTCCAGTTTTGCCAAACTGGGTGATGCTGTCCTTATAGAAAGAGTTCAGAAATGTTCTTTCCTCTTCATTTTTTTGGAATTGTCTGAGAAGGATACGCATTAACTCTTCTCTAATAGATGGATAGAGTTCACCTGTGAAGCTATCTGGTGCTGCACTTTTGTTTGTTGGTTTCTTTTCTTTCTTTCTTTTGTTCTTCTTCTTCTTTTTCTTCTTTTAATTACTAGTTCAAGGTCACTACCAGTAATCAGTCTGTTTATATTTCCTATTTCTTTCTGGTTCAGTCTTGGAAGACTGCACATTTCTAGCAATTTGTCTATTTCTTCTAGGCTGTCCATTTTATTGGCATATTTATTCATAATAATATACTGTGAACCTTTGTATTTCTGTGGTATCTTGTAACCTCTCCCTTTTCTTTTCTAATTTTATTGATTTGGGTCATCTCTCTTTCTTTGTTTCTTTCTTTTCTTTCTTTCTTTTTTTGTTGTTGTTGTTGAATATGGCTAAAGGTTTATCAATTTTGTTTATCTCTCCCTAAAGCCGTTTCTTAGTTTCATTGATCTTTTCTATATTTTTAGTCCCTTTTTCATTTACTTCTGCTCTGATCTGTATGATTTCTTTCCTTCTACTAACTTTTGATTTTGTTTCTTCTTCTTTTTCTAGTTCCTTTAGGTGTAAGGGTAGTTTATTTATCTAAGATTTTTCTTGTTTCCTGAAGTAGTCTTTTATAGCTATGTGTCCCTCTTATAACTGCTTTTGCTGCATCCCACAGATTTTGAATCACTGTGTTTTCATTTTCATTTGTCTCCAAGTGTTTTTTTTTTTTTTTTCAATTTCTTCTTTGGTTTAGTCAGTAATCCATTGATGTTTTAGTAGCATATTGTTTAGACTCCACATGTTTGTGTTTCTTTCCAGTTTTTTCTTGTAGTTGATTTCTAGTCTCATAGTGTGTGCTGGGAAAAGATGCTTGATATGATTTCAATTTTCTTAAATTTACTGAGATTTTTTTTTTGTCTAGCATGTGATTTGTCCTGGAAAATATTCCATGTGCAATTAAAAAGAATGTGTATTCTTCTGCTTCTGGAAGGAATATTCTATACACTTCTATTTTTTTTTTTTTTTTTTTTTTTTTTGGCCACGCCATGCAGCTTTCAGGATCTCAGTTCCCTGACTAGACATTGAACCGGTGCCCCCTGCAATGGAAGCATGAAGTCCTATTCACTTGACTGCCAGGGAATTCCCTTTATATATATATATATATATATATATATATAAAGTTCATTTGGTCTAATGTGTCATTGAAGGCCAGTGTTTCCTTATTGATTTTCTGTCTGAATGATCTGCCCATTGATGTAAGTGGGGTAGTAACACCCCCAACTATTATTGTGTTACTGTCAATTTCTCCCTTTATGTCTGTTAATATTTGCTTTATGTATTTAGGTGCTCCTATATTGCATGCATATATATTTACAATTATTATAGCTTCTTGGGTTACACCCTTGATTTTATGTGATGTCCTTCTTTGTCTCCTGTTACAGTGTTTAAATTCTCTTTTGTCTAGTGTAAGTATTGGTATCCTGGCTTAAAAAAATTTTTTTTGCCATTTGCATGGAATATCTTTTACCATCCCCTCACTTTCAGTCTGTGTTTGTCTTATATCTGAAGTGATTCTCTTGTAGCCAGCATATATCCACTCCATGACTCTTGTTTAGTCTATTTATTCGATTTACATGGAATAAAGTCATTATTGATAAGTATGGAATTGTTGCCATTTTGTTAATTGTTTTTGGACATTTTGTAGTTCTTTTTATGTTCCTTTCTTCTTTTGCTATCTTGCCTTGTGATTTGATGACTATCTTTATTGTTATGTTAGGATTCCTTTATCTTTTTTGTGTTTAACTATTATAGATTTTTATTTTGTAGTCATCGGGAGATATATATATATATATAATATTTATATATATATATATATATATAATTATTGTAAACTGTTGACATCTTAAGTTCAAATGAATTAAGAATCCTGAATTTTTACTCCCCCTCAAGATGTTTATGGTTTTTGACATCAGACTTTACATCTTTTTGTTTTGTGCATCCCTTAACTGTTTATTGTGGATATAGATGATTTTACTGCTCTGTCTTTTAACCTTCCTAGTAGATTTATACATGATTGATTTACTATCCTTACTGTATATATGACTTTACTATAGATTTCATATTTTGTAGATTTCATATTTCTAGTTGTAGCCTCTTTTTTTCCTTAGAGAAATCCCTTTAACATTTCTTATAAAGATGGTTGGTGGTGCTGAATTCTTTTAGCTTTTGTGTGTCTGTAAAATTTTGATCTCTTTATCAAATCTGAAAGAAAGCCATGCTGTGTAGAGTGTTATTGGTTATAGGTTTCCCTTTCATCACTTTAAATATATCATGTCACTGCTTTCTGGCTTGTAGAAAATCAGCTGATAGCCATATGGGAGTTCCCTTATAGGTAATTCATTTTTGTGGTATGTAAATAAACATTTTAGAACATGACAAGAAACTCACTGTGCTTTTTTATTTTATTTTATTTTTTATTTATTTATTTTTTTAAAGATTAAAAAAAAATTTATTTATTTATTTTTGCTGTGTTGGCTCTTCGTTTCTGTATGAGGGCTTTTTCCAGTTGTGGCAAGTGGGGGGTCACTCTTCATTGCGGTGCGCAGGCCTCTCACTATCGCGGCCTCTCCTGTTGCGGAGCATAGGCTCCAGACGTGCAGGCTCAACAGCCGTGGCTCACAGGCCTAGTTGCTCCGCGGCATGTGGGATCCTCCCAAACCAGGGCTTGAACCCGTGTCCTCTGCATTGGAAGGCAGACTCCCAACCACTGCGCCACCAGGGAAGCCCCTCACCGTGCTTTTTTAGACTTCTGATATAATTTGCTACTGTACAAACTTTGTTAAATAAAGATTAAAGACCTACATGGCAGATTTCTTTCAGTGTTCACATTAGTGACTTTTTATACAAAGATTCTGTGATGGAGCTGTACGCTATAATTTACTGTACAAAATTGGTAAAGTGTCCATAAGCTTTTGCTTCCTTTTGTTATTGCATTTTGTTTATGAAGTGGGCATGGCTGGTGCTTGTGGGCATGGCTGGTGCCCAGGGATCCCAGGGCTGGTGCTACCTTGCTGGTGGGTGAATAGTGTCCTGATACAGCAGGCTGTGCCACTGCAGTGTCCTGGGGCTAGTGTCCACATCCTGTTGGGTTGAGCCAGTGATCAGGGGATCTCATGGCTGCTGCCCATCCAGTCGTGTGTGAGCCTGGGTCCTGGGGCTAGTGCCAGTACACTGGTTTGCTGAGCCCTCTGGTGGACAGGCCTGGGTCCCAGGGTGGCTGTGGTCTTACCGTGTCTTAAGGCAGCCAACTGCTGTTGGGTGTGGCTGTGTCCCGCCTTTAGCTCCTTGGCCTGAGTTGTCCCAGTACTGGTACAGATAGGCTGGTGGGCAGGGCTGAGTCCTAGCATAATAAGCTAGAAGAAGGTTTCCAAAATGGCACTTGTCAGGGCCAGTGTCCATGAGGTAGAATGATTTCCCCAGAATGCCTCTCTCCAGCGTCTATGTCTTCAGGTTGAACTCCAGTTACCACCTGCTTCTCCAAGAAGTTCTCTAAGATCAGTGGGTGGGTCTGATCCAGGCTCCTTAAAATTACTGCTTCTGCCTTGGGTCCTGGAGTGTGTGAGATTTTGTGTGTGTTTTTTAAGAGTGGAGTCTCTTTCCCACAGTGCTCAGGCTCCCCTGAAATTAAGCCTAACAGGTCTTCAAAACCAAACGTTCTGGGGGCTCATCTTCCTAGTGCAGGACCCCTGGGTTGGGGAGCCGGATGTGGAGTTCAGACCCCTCACTCCTTGGGGAGAACCTCTGCAATTGTAATTGTCTTCCCGTTTGTGGGTTGCCCACCCAAGTGTGTGGGTCTTGACTATTCCGCATCTCTGTAACTGTGATCCATCTTGTTGTGGTTTCTTCTTTATATCTTTAGTTGTAGAAGATATTTTCTTCAGATCTTTCTCATCAATAATTGATATGTAAGTAGTAGTAATCTTGGTGTGTCCATGGGAGGAGCTGAGCTCAGGGTCTTCCTACTCTGCTGTCTTGGTCACTCTCCCTATCACAGTTTAATTTTTTAGTGTTGCCAAAAAATAGTATAATATTGGCAGATATCAATACATATTTGATGAATGAATGGACATACCTCTAATATTTTGTTTTGAATTTTAATTTTAGAATATCCCTCTACCTAGTTGTTCAAATAGCAATCTTGCATAGTCATCCCATGTTTTTCTTTTGGTCCCTATCCTCCCACACCCACATCATTCATCTTATCAGTTATTTAATTCTATTGTTTTTCCTTCAATTGTAATGCCTTCTTAGTCTCCTGTTTGTATTCTTCCAAGTACTTTCTAACCAGTTCTCATGGCTTCAGTTCCTCCTTTGTTCAATTCCTGTTAAATATATCTTATTCATACACAAATTTGATCATATTATGTTACTGTTTAAAAGAGTCTTCAACGGTCCTTCATTGCTAGCAAAATAGTCACCTTTTAGTTTGGCATATAAGGTCATTCTTAACTTGCCTTCCAATATTTTATAATTTTCCAAGTTAGCTATATGCTACCCACACTATTCTATTCTGCATTTTGAACATTCATTATTTAATTTCGCTTGCCTCCTTTAATGCATCTGCTAATTGGTCTTTGTCCTTCCTTGAATCATTTTGGTAATTTTACTTTTTCCAAAAATATCATCTCTTTCGGATGTCTTCAAACATGTTGCCATTGACTTACATAGAACATTATAAAACTTTTAATGTGACTTTGTCTATTGCTATATCCCTATGTTCTTATTTAGTCTCTAGTATATGTATTTTCTCCCTTCCCCCTCAGAATAACCTTGCCCAGTATTTGATGACAGAGGAAGTCTGGGCTCCTGTGATGCTTCAGTTATAGTGGCTCCACTCTGTTCTGATTTCTATATAAGGTTTATGAGTAACAGTTTGCTCAATATGTTTGAAAATCATTAATCTAAGGCAAGGTACATAGAAATTCACAAGTAAATCTACAATTAAGCTTCCAGTTCCCAGGACCCAGACCTCCACTTTGATCCCCAAACTTGCTCTTATCATTAGTGGGGTGATCAGGCACTGAGTATACAACTCATGCTGTCTAAGCATGGCCATAAGATGGACATAAGAATGATAATTTATTAATTAAAAAATATAAATATCATATGGATTGGGATACTAAGTTTTTTAAAAAAGTTTCTTTTTAATTTAATTTAATTTATTTTTTTTGGATTTAAAAAAATATTGGAGTATAGTTGATTTACAATATTGTGTTAGTTTCAGGTGTACAGCAAAGTGAATCAGTTCTACATATACATATATCCACTCTTTTTTAGATTATTTTCTCACATAGGCCATTACAGAGTATTGAGTAGAGTTCCCTGTGCTATACAGTAGGTCCTTATTAGTTACCTATAAGTTATCTATTTTATATATAGCTGTGTGTATATGTCAATACCAATCTCCCAGTTTATCCTTTCTGCCCCACCCCTTTCGCCCTGGTAACCATAAGTTTGTTTTCTACATCTGTAACTCTATTTCTGTTTTGTAGATAAGTTTATTTGCACAATTTTTTAGATTCCACATATAAGCAATATCATATAATAGTTATCTTTCTCGTCTGTATTACTTCACTCAGTATGACAATCTCTAGATCCAGCCATGTTGCAAATCGCATTTTTTTTTAATAGCTGAGTAATGATCCATTGTATATATGTACCACATCTTCTTTATCCATTCCTCTGTTGATGGACATTTAAGTTGCTTCCATGCCCTGGCTATTGTAAATGGTGTTGCAATGAACATTGGGGTGCATGTATCTTTTCAAATAATGGTTTTCTCCAAATATATGCTCAGGAATGGGATTGCAGGATAATGTGGTAGCTCTGTTTTGTTTTTTAAGTAACCTCCATACTGTTCTTCACAGTGGCTATACCAGGGTACATTCCCACCAATAGTGTAAGAGGGTTCCCTTTTCTCCACACCCTCTTCAGCATTTATTGTTTGCAGGCTTTTCGATGGTGGTCATTCTGACCAATGTGAGGTGATACCTCATTATGGTGTTGATTTGCATTTCTCTAATAATTAGTGATGTTGAGCATCTTTTCATGTGCTTTTTAGCCATCTGTATGTCTCTTTGGAGAAATGTCTATTTAGATCTTCTGTCCTGACTTTTTTGATTATTATTTTTCCTAAAGTCATTTCACATTGAGAGAAAATTATAATCTACAAGCAAGTCATTAATGATCATGGAAATCAGAATCCAGAGAATCACAAAAAATAAGGATTTTTGCAAAGATATTTTCATAAAATGAAACACTTTAAATAATGCCCCACCTCATTATTATTCAGGAAAATGCACATTTACATTGATCTTAGATACATAATTTTATAGCTTTCAGATTAGCAAAATCTAAAGTCTCATCATTGGAAGTGTTGGTGAAGATGTGCAGTAATTTGAACTGTTACATATTTACTGGGGTGAGTAAAAATTTGGTATAAACACATTAGAAAACAATCTGGCACTATCTGGTAATAACTAAGAAGTACATAAACTATGAACCAATTGCTTTCCTAGATCTTTCAAGAATCACTTGAATATGTACTTAAGAAGGCATGTATAAGAATATTCATGAGTATAATTCATACAATAAAATAATTACAAAAAAGTTTAAATTTTCATGAGTGGAATGTGGAGAATATAAATTGTGATAGATGCACATAAATTAATACTATACAACAGTGAAATAAGTTACTCCTACAAATATCAACATGGATGAACTTCTAGAGTATAAAATTGAACACCAGGGGTAAGCTGCAAAAGCACACATACTGTTGGTATTATATTTTTAAATTTTTATTTATTTATTTTTTATACAGCAGGTTCTTATTAGTTATCTATTTTATACATATTACTGTATATATGTCAATCCCTATCTCCCAATTCATCTCCCACCACCCTGGCTTTCCCCCCTTGGTGTCCATACATTTGTTCTCTATATCTGTGTCTCTATTTCTGCCTTGCAAACCGGTTCATATATACCATTTTTCTAGATTCCACATATATGCATTAATATATGATATTTTGGTATTACTTGTACAAAGTGTTTTAAGACAAATAAAACAATATTATGTTATTTAGTGATATATACTAAGAGTACAGACAAATGCATGGGGCTGATAAAGAAAAATTCAGTATAGTGTTTTTTCCTGAAACGGTAGGAATGTTTACACAACGGCTTCAAATATATTGGTAATGTTTTACTTCTTATACTGTAAAGGCTATGAAATGGTTGTTATGCTATTCTTTATATCTTCTTGGAAGACAAATCATAATCTTAAAGTCATTGGTAGTCATTGGAAATAGAACACAAAAAATTTCAGAAATAACTTTTGTAAGACTCGAATGATAGGATATTTCCAATGTCCAAATACTTTCTAATTTTCTTCTATCCTCATGGCTCTATCAAAGGAGCTCTGACTAAAATTATCGTTGAGTTCAATGTCTCCATTGAGATTTAAAAGTACAAGCCTGATGATTTATATTATATGCCCATTATTTTTCCCTTCCATGTGGCTGGTACAGAGGTCTTTGAGAATGAGTTTTGGAGAATGACAGTGTATAATGTTAAGCTTACATAAGCATAATTCCAGTGTTAGCACTGTTTCAGATGTGATCACTTTATTAGACCAAATAAACAGTCTCCTGGCATCTGGTAAGTAAGTATCAATTTAGCAAAGCCTATATATCTATTCTAGCAAGCAGAGAACTCTTGAATTAGTTTGCCTTTACCGGGTAAGGATAACATTATGCCTTCATAGCCCTGCCTCAATGTTACTTCAATTCTCCAATATGATAACACAATTTAATCCATGAAGAACTTGTATGCTTTACTCTCCCATAAAATACTTTATCTATTCAATGATTTACTATTTTTGGTGATATACTGCTGATAATAACTGTTACATAGTACCTGGAAAATAGAATGTATCTAGCTGTCTTGATTAAGTATATGAGTGCTAAAGAATGGGAAATATGTTCCTGTGAAAATTAAGCATCCTGACATTTATGAATTTTTTTGTGGATTCTTTCATCCAGAGCATATAGAACATCCCTGTCCAAAGCAAAAATCAATTTACAGCTGACTGGCAGATAACTTGCTACCATAAAGGAGAAAGCTGAGGATAAATTTAACTCACTAAAAAGCATATCATGGAGAATTTGAAAGAATTTGCATTTTTTATGTACTGTTTTGTTTCAACTCAAGGAATATATTCAAATTATTGTTTTATATAGACAATTTTTTTCCTTTTTGATTTTCTGATTTTAATTCTGAAATCATTTTCCTTACTCTGGAAGTACTTCCTTTTCAAGTTGCTTTAGTGAGTATCTCTTGCTGGTAAAACCTCTTACTTTTTTTTTTTTTTTTCAGAATGTATATTTATTTGGATTGTATTCTTCAATGAAACTTCAACTCTGTAAATATTTGTAAACTGAAATTTAGTTTCTCTCCGCAATTTGAAGATATTATATCTCTCTTGGTTAGATTCCATAGTTGATGTTTTAAAATAATCAAAAATGTGCTAGAAAAATTATGTTACACATTCTCTTTCTATTCAGCATATTTTAAACTTCTCTTGCATATTTGCTTTGTCTCTCTGTATTCAAATATTCAGATCCAACTTCCTGTACTTAAATTCTTTTCTCAGCTGTATCTAATTTTCTATTTAATTTATCTATTATATTTTTAATGATCATACATAACTTTAACACACTTCAGAAAAAGCTGGGACTTCCCTGGTGATGCAGTGGTTAAGAATCCTCCTGCCAATGCAGGGGACAAGGGTTCTATCCCTGGTATGGGAAGCTCCCACATGTCACGCAGCAACTAAGCCCTGTGCCACAAATACTGAGCATGCACTCTAGAGCCCGTGAGCCACAACTACCGAAGCCTGCACTCCTAGAGCCCGTGCTCTGCAGCAAGAGAAGCCACAGCAATAAGAAGCCAGCACACCACAACAAAGTGTAGCTCCTGCTCCCCACAACTAGAGAAAGCCCGCTCACAGCAATGAAGAGCGAACAAAACCAAAAATCAATCAATCAATAAATAATTTTTTTAAAGAAAAATCTTAGGAGAGAACTGCAAATTATTGAAAAGTAGGTAACTATCATTTCAAGGGTGAACTTTAGTAGAACATTCCTACTATTAAAATGATAAATATCGATAATAACACTGCTAACTAATAGACATATCTTAAATTATAATTAATTAAAAAGCTTTCCATATGGCAATTGACCTGCAAATCAGAAAATATTCATTGTATCAAATACTTTAAAATTTTGTTCATTAAAAATAACCATTGCTTGTGATAAGCTGTAGTTTCATGAAGAATATATTTTTCAAATATATTTACTACACCAAGTACAAATGCTAGCATGAATTTAATGTTTTATTTGAGAATAGCTAGAGTATAAGCAAAAAAAAAAAAATCTGAAGTTTTGCATCATGATTTTTTAAATGTTACAAAAATTCTTGAGTATCTAAATTACATTATTATGGTCATAATAGAGATTATTTTGGGAACTGTTAAAAGTGACAGTACCAAATGGATATATTATTAATTTAATATTATAATTTCATATTGATTAAAATAATTCATATTTTTAGTGATAAGTCCTTTTATGTTATCAACATACCTCTCAGAAATAAAACTATCTCTTTTTGTCAGATATTTCAAATATTCCATAGTGATTTTTTTCAACCTAAAATTTAGTAGGTTAGTAGAGGGCAGGACATTCACATGTAACAAAAGACATCCTTGTCTAACTGACAAAATTTGAAATATGATGTAGAAGGAAGTAAATATGGTAGTTAGAGAAAAAAGTGACCTATATGATGCCATGACAATAGGAACAGTTTGAAGCCTGGATGGTGACAAGACAGAGTGGTTTGAATCAATTTCCTGGAAGCAGAAAGATGGTGGTCACAAGAGAAAACTATTTCCTACAATATGGAAAATTGTAAACTAGATGAATAATGTATCAACAAAAAATCACAAAGCTATAACCTAACATGAATATTATTGTTAAAAGCATGCAGTTAAATGATTTTAGAATCCTTAACTGAGATAAGGAAGCTTAAAAACTCATCTGTTTAAAAAATATTTCAAGTCAACTTTGCTGAAGGCACAAGGGGGATCCAAATGCATCAGATGTAGATACTTAATTCACTGAGTTTCCATTCCAACTGGGAAAATTAGTGAATTAATTAATTGATTATTTCATTCAGCAAATAATGAGCATGTTATATCACAAGAAAGATGTAAAAGCATGAGTAAGGGGAACAGTGGAACAGCCTGGTAAGTATACAGAGAAAAGTCTAAAGTTCAGCTGGTCAGGAGGACAGAATGCATGAAGGGGAGTAATAGAAAATAGACGTGGAGAGGCAGGAGGAGGATCATAGGGGCTGACATGCCAGAATAGAGAGATTAAACTTCATTCTGCAGCCAGAGATACTAAACCTTTCTGAGCAGAGAAGCAGCAAATTAGAATTGTCCTTCAGGAACGCAAAGCTCCCAGCGATGTACAGATAGCTTGCATTAGGAAGAGTGAGACATTGCAAATTCAGATTAAACAGCTATGTCAATAGTTCAGGTGGTGAAATTCAGGGTCAAAGCAATGATGCTGGCAATAGCAAAAGAAAGGAAGGACTAGGTGGGGAAGACATTCTGAACTAGGAGGGACAGGAGTTGGCAATGAGTGGACTGTGGGTTAGGGTGAAATTAGATCTCAAGAGGGAAAGTAGTGTTTTCAAATCTGAGTAACCTGTAATAATGGAAGGGACAGAAACTAAAACAGGAAAACCCAAGAGGAAGAGGAGTTTAGCAATGGGAGGGTGATGGAGTCAGTTTGTACACTTGACTTTGTGATGCAAATGGGATATCTGTGTAGAAGTAACCAGCAGATGATAAAAATATATGTGTACACTGGCACACACACATGCATACATGCATGGAGAATAGCACAAGGAAGAAAACAAAATGTTACTCTTATTTTCTGGACTCAAACCTTCTCCCAGGTTGTAGGTGCATTGTATGTGGGAGTGAGATGAATTTAGTGACAACCAGTTGACTTTTTTGGACCTCTTTGGGAACTATTACTACAGTAGGCAATTCAAAGCCTCTGGTTTTGACAACAGCATCGTAGGCATCTGCCAATTTCCACTCTTTCAAAATATGGTGACATGTTTCCAAAAAAGTGAAGACGTTCTGGGTAAAACTCAGTTATCTCTGGTCTGCTAAGTTAATTAATTAATTAAAAACCGTTTCCAAACGGTTGTTAGTCCACAACATTCCCACTAGTTCCCTTCAGTCTTCATATAATCACAAAGATTTTTTTTTTTTGGCAACCATGACCCTCAACAGTTTAATTTTTAAGTCAATTCTGTGTATAAGCTTTTTACATTGACTGTTATTTCTGTGTCCCAGGCTTAGATAGAAAAATATGATCAACGTCTATATTCATCTCTCCAATACAGATAATTTGGTGAGCAGAATGGAGGGTGGAGAGAGGGAAGGAGTGGGAGAGGATGGAAGGGGAGTGTGAAGACTCAGGATCATCCTCAATACGAGCTAGTTTTTATTGATCACTACTATGTGCCAAGAAATGCTCTCAAAAGTACTATTATTATCTCTGTCTTTATTTTTAAAAGAAGGCATCTGAGACTTTTAATCCTCTTTTTAATAAAGCAATTTTCTGAATGTTGCACAGTTAGAAGTATTTGATTCGAGAATGACTCTGCTGTTTATGAATTCTAAAACTAAGGCTCTTAAACATACTGCCTGATTCTCAAAGAGTTATGGAAGACTGATTGCCACAGAGTGCTTCCATCCCTGACTGCCATGTTTCCCATTTTCCACCCGATTTCTCCTCCTTGTTAACTCTGTAGCTCAGAAGACCCTGTCCTTTGAACCCCATCATGCCTATGACATCCCTTCCATACCACTCTAACAATGATGATGTCTAACCTGTTCTGAGCTCTCATTTGGTGTAAGAACTTTGTTAAGAACTATTTTTACATGAATAATCTATTTTAATCCTCAGTGCAGCCCTATAATTATCCCCTTTCACAAATAAGGAGTCAGAGGTTTGGAAAGGGTAAGTAACCTGTGCAAAGTCACACAGGGAGGAAAGGTCAAGCAAGACCCTGAATTTCAGAGGTCCTCTTCTTAATCTCTAAATTATACATAATACATATTACTGCCATTGCATGCAGCAAAGCCTTCACACTGGCCCTTTCATGGGCCAATAAACTGTGTTTCTGTGCTTTCCCAGCTTTGAATATGAAATACCTACCTCTGTAAACACTGCTCATTAGCCTAACATTACTACATCTTTCCTCCTCAAATTTAAGCCCGTGATATTGTTTTACAAATATATCCCAAGAATGAAGTCATCTGTTCTCTGAAACTTACTACAGCCTAGCATTAATTGTTTCTCTAAGTCTCTCATTTAGTCTTCATTATTCAACCCTTTGTCCCATTCATTTGTTCTTCTATTATTCCTCTCATTTTTCCTTATAACTTGCATAGCCATATTCAAGAACTAGATATCTACATAATATAAAAATAATTTTTAGCCTTCTATAGTCATTTTGAGGTCACTAATGCAATGTAAATGATATAATTAGGAAGTTATCTCAAGCATTGAAAATAATCACAAATTCTGAAAATGTTAAGGAATAAGTTACTACAAACAGTAAGGAATTGACTATAATTACATGAGCACACTATTTCACTGGTTGAAATGCCTCAAATGCAATAAGAACTTGGACACATGAAGGTCCAAATCCAGAGATAAACCTAAAAAGGTTCAGAAATTTAGTCCAATAAGCTCAAAAGTGAAAAAAAAAAAAAAACTACATTAGGAAGTCCACGAATTACCTGCACTTATGTGCCTGGTCTTTTTATCCATGGCCCATATGACAGCACAGTCTCATTCAGCTAAACCACTTTGAATCTGGCTAAGAACTGTGAGTACAAAAGCACTTGAATATATGGGAAATTGTTGGGTTCAAGTGTGGGGCAAGCAATTGGTATGAAAATAAGGGAAAGTTTTAAAGTTCATATTGTAAACCAATTTTCCCTCTCCTTTAAAAACTAGTGGGATAGAAAACTGCTTCCGAAGAAACCTCTTTGAAATCACAGCTAGAGATTGCAAACATACTCTTTAGCTGGTAGGCCCACTTTGTCTTCTTTCTAAAGCTGGATATGTACTTCTTTAGAATTAAAGATAAAAATACCTTGTAAAGTTCTGCACAGTATGAACTTGGTGATTAATGGCATTTTGAGCACACAGAATCTAAAGAATCTTTATAAAAAATATTAGCACACACACACACACGCACACAGTAAGTCTCCTACATACAAACGAGTTCTGTTCCGAGAGCATGTTCCTAAGTCCAATTTGTTCGTAAGTCCAACAAAGTTAGCCTAGGTACCCAACTAACACAGTCGGCTGTATAGTACTGTACTGTAATAGGTTTATAATACTTTTCACACAAATAAAACTTAACAAACACAAAAAATAAAGAAAACATTTTTAGTCTTACAGTACAGTACCTTGAAAAGTACAGTAGTCCAGTACAACAGCTGGCATACAGGGGCCGGCATCGAGTGAACAGGCAAGAAGAGTTACTGACTGGAGGAGGGAGAGGAGGAGGGAGATGGTGGAGCTGAAGGATCATCAGCAACAGGAGACAGAGGGCAAGCTGCAATGTCACTCATGCCTGATATTGATGGCACAGGTTCTGGTTCCTTGCTGGATTCAATTCTATCTACCCTCTTGAAACAATGATCCAGTGCCGTCTGGGTAGTAGCCCTTTTTCTCTTGTCATAGATGACATGGTAGCACTGGATTGCATTCTGAACTGCTGCTGCAAACTTCATGTACCGTTCTAATTTCGGGTCCTGTGCCTCAAAAACTAACAGTGTCTCCTCAAATAAAGAAAATCATTTTGTCATTCCCTACACCGTGAACCTCTTCTTAGCAGTACCAGCTACGTCACCCCTGCTTTTTTGCTTGCTTCTGGACATCCTAGGCTTGAAAAAAAGATACTGTACTACTGTATTCTATACAGCACTCGACAGTAAAGTACACAAAAGCACAACCACTTGTAAAGGATGCACACACGTGACAATGTACGCTAGACATGTGAACTAACTTATGTGATTGGACATGCAAATGCATCTTTGAAAGTTTATAGCTTGAAGGTTCATATGTAGGGGACTTAGTGTACATATACATATACACTAAGTCCTTTATCTGTATATCTATATCTATATATCTACCTATATCTACATCTACATAATACTTAGATATACTTGTAGATTTTTCCACATTGACCACTGCTTGTCAGACTTCTTGGGTCTGGAACTGGGGGTATGTAAGTAGGCCACATATAAAAAACACTGGCAGAAGACTGACTTTGTGAGTATGTGTGTAGGTCAGGAATTCAGTTTTGATCATTTGACTTTGATACTTGAAGACGAATCCAAATGAATGTGTCTATATGATGTGTGTTGGCTATATGGTCCTGAAATTCAGAGGTATGGTCTATTCTGAAGATATAAAATTTTAAATTAAGGGAATATTGCTAGTGAAGCTGAACAATGAAAGTGGAAGAGATTTCTTATGGAAAACGAGTAGATTATAAAGAAAATGAAATTTAAGATCAAGACCAAAGGAATTGTGAGGTGGGAGAGAAAATAGCAAAGGAGACTGAAAAGGGACAGTTAAGAAAACAGGTATCATAAGGGAGTGTGGCATTATAGAAGCCAAAAAAAGAGTCTTCTGGTAAAAGAGAGCTGCAGAATGTAGGTTCTCTGGATCAGCCTGTGTTATGGCAGAGCTAGGAAGTAAGGAACTAGAAGTACTAAAGCAGACCCAATAGATGAATGTTTTCTTTGAGAAAGGGAGAAAAGTCATGGGGCAGAAGCTACACAGTAATGGGATTCTTGGGATGATTTTATTAAATGGGAAGACTAAAGCGGTTTAAATGCTATTGAGAGGATCTAACAGAATTGAAGAAATTGAAGATACAAGAGAGTGAATATTTTATAGTTTCCATAAAGGGGAGAGGGAATATGTGCTGCATATCTTAGGGTTCTTAGTTGCAAAAAACCATAATTCTCTCACTAGTTCAAGTAGAATAAAATAATTGCTCCTGATTGGTAGAGCCTCTGCCATGTTTATGTCCTAGTTGTAAGGCAGGTGGAAATTTGAGTCACATGTTATGTTACAGAGGCAAGTCTCATAACATGGGATTTTATAGAATATAGATAAGTTATTAAAAATGTAATGGACATCTGCTATAGGATATCTACTATAAAAGCCAACACATGGGTGGAAGAATTAGCCTTAGTTAGTAGCTTTGACATTTCCTCTGTGGTATGGAAATAATAAATAATAAATGGATGATGATCTGAAAGTCAGTTTTGAGAGATGACATCTGAGGGCAATAATTTCTCTCAGAGAAGTAGGACATAAATTCATGTTCTGAGACTGAAGGGAAGAGTGGAGTTCTGAGGCTTGAGAATGTGGAGAAGATTTAAAATGATCGCTGTGGAGACTGGAAAAGAAGGCTGAAAAAGCAGACATAATATTTATGAACTGTGTAGAGGTTTTCACTGTAGGATGGTGACTATGAATTTATAGTGGTACCAATTCTTCCAGTTAGATGACTTTATTTATAAAAAAACAGTCAGGGACTTCCCTGGTGGTCCAGTGGTTGAGAATCCACCTTCCAATTCAGGGGACTTGGGTTCGGCCCCTGGTTGGGGAACTACTAAGCCTGTGCACCACAACTACTGAGCCCGAGTGCCACAACTGGAGAGAAACCCACGCACCACAACTAGAGAGAAGTTCGCAAGCTGCAATGAAAGATCCTGTGTGCCGCAACTAAGATACAGCACAGCCAAATAAATAAATATAAAAAAATAAAGGACAATCAGAGGCAGGGGGATGACATGGAAAAGATGGATACCCAGGTTTGAATTCTGTTTGGAAGTCGTGTGAAATGGTAGCGAAGAGTTGCGAGGTTAAATATATTAGAAAGAGATCGGCATAGATCTACAAATACCAAGTAAGTTTGCATAGCCGTAATGGCCATTGGCTAGTGTTATCATATAAAACCTGAAGTGTACTTGAGCCATTAGTATCTGCACAGATTTTGTATGATGTGAATTGGCCTATTATTCCAGCCCGTTAAGGGTTTTTGGTTTTGATTTGTCATCTCTCATATTCACTTTTCTTCCCGGCTTTGTTTAGCCTAGAAATTTGATAAACTGACTACATCTCCATCCAAGTAACTGATGAAAAAGTTGAGCAGGACAGGCTAATTATATGGCCTGTAATATGCTAAGAAATTAACCTAAATGCTTAGATATGTGGACTTCAGTAATCCTTTTTTTCAATGATAGAATCATATAATTTTATAGCTACTCCCCCAACCCACTTTCCTAATTCTTTCACAGCTGAGCAAGATGATACTTAAGGAATTTTTTTATAATTTTCCCAAAGTCACCAACTAGGTGGTAAAATTCAGTATCAGAACTGAATTTTCTGACAGTGGACGCTTAGGTTAGTGACTCTTCCCACACTACTTCTCTGTTCCCTTATATGAATCAAATTCTTTTCAAATTCGAAGAATTCTACATTTTAAGTAAATTTTTATTTTCTATTAATGAACAAAGAATACTATTATTATGTCTTCAGTCAAATTGATTCTCCACTTTTTAGCAATTCTTTTTGATACAACTGTTACTATGGATGAAGTCCCAGGGAGAAAGTTACATTCATATCATCTGTCTGTCCCCCAAGATTATACTGAGAAGATAAATATTGCTTTGGCATCATGACAATACAAATGCAAATTAAACTGAAATTAGAGTTCTGTAATTATAAGTAAAATTTGATTCTGTCTGTTCCTTAAGGGTATGTTGATTGGAATCTGCAAACTATCTTTATAGCTATTGGATTAATAAAAACTAAGTATTCATTCACAGTCAACATTTAAACTGTAATGTAATAATACACAAAATTTTATGTGAAAATATTCTCCAAACTGTAAGTTTAATTATAAATAGTGTTAGACTAAGCTATAAACTTTTATAAGAGTAAATTTCTCTCTTTTCTTTTTCCAATGGGGAACAAATAAAAAATTAGATTTAAGAATGTTTTCACACTCATTTAATCACTGCAGTACTATAGCATAAGTTTTGAAAGCCATTTTGGAGTTTGAATTTCAGATCTGTCACCTTATAGTTGTGGTAGTTGGAGAGGGCTATGCAGTCTTTTTGGCTTCAACTTACTCATATGAAAAATGGGATTTTACTACCTGTCTCATTAGGCTGTGAGAAGTAAATAACTATATTATATATATATATATATATATATATATATATATATATATATATATATATATATAAATAAATATATAAATATAAATATATAAATAAACATCTTTATTGGAGTATAATTGCTTTACAATGCTGTGTTAGTTTTGCTATATAACGAAGTGAATCAGCTATACATATATGTATATCCACATACGCCCTTCTTCTTACGTCTCATTCCCACCCTCCCTATCCCCAACCTGCTAGGTCGTCACAAAGCACTGAGCTGATCTCCCCGTGTGATTCAGCTGCTTCCCATTAGCTGTCTATTTTACATTTGGTACTGTATATATGTCAGTGCTACTCTCTCACGTAATCCCAGCTTACCCTTCCCCTCCCCGTGTCCTCAAGTCCATTCTCTATGAGTGCACCTCTGTTCCTTCCCTGCCCCTACATTCGTCAGAACCATTTTTTCCCATATTTATGTGTTAGCATACAGTATTTGGTTTTCTCTTTCTGATTTACTTCACTCTGTATGACAGACTCCAGGTTCATCCACCTCACTACAAATAACTTAATTTTGTTTCTTTTTATGGCTAAGTAATATTCCATTGTATATTTGTGCCACACCATCTTTATCCATTCATCTGTCGATGGACAATTAAGTTGCTTCCATGTCCTGACTATGTAAATAGTGCTGCAATGAACATTGTGGTTCATGACTCTTTTTGAATTATGGTTTTCTCAGGGTATATGGACAGTAGTGGGATGGATGGGTATTTTAGTGGGTATTTTGGTAGGTATAATTTTAGTTTTCTAAGGAATTTCCATACTGTTCTCCATAGTGGCTATATCAATTTACACTCTCACAAACAGTGCAAGAGGGTTCCCTTTATCCACACCCTCTCCAGCATTTATTGTTTGTAGATTTTTTATTATGGCCATTCTGACTGGTGTGAGGTGATACCTTATTGTAGTTTTGATTTGTATTTCTCTAATGATTAGTGATGTTGAGCATCCTTTCATGTGTTTGTTGGCAATCTGTATATCTTCTTTGGAGAAATGTCTATTTAGGTCTTCTGCCCATTTTTGGATTGGAGTGTTTGTTTTTTTGATACTGAGCTGCTTGTATATTTTAGAGATTAATCCTTTGTCAGTTGTTTCTTTTGCAAATATTTTCTCCCATTCTGAGGGTTGTCTTTTTGTTTTGTTTATGGTTTCCTTTGCTCTGCAAAAGCTTTTAAGTTTCATTAGGTCCCATTTGTTTATTTTTGTTTTTATTTCCATTTCTCTAGGAGGTGGGTCAAAAAGGATCTTGCTGTGATTTATGTCATAGAGTGTTCTACCTATGTTTTCCTCTAAGAGTTTTATAGTGTCTGACCTTACATTTAGGTCTTTAATCCATTATGAGTTTATTTTTGTGTATGGTGTTACGGAGTGTTCTAATTTCATTCTTTTACATGTAGCTGTCCAGTTTTCCCATCACCACTTATTGAAGAGGATGTCTTTTCTCCACTGTATATTCTTGCCTCCTTTATCAAAAATAAAGTGACCATATGTCCGTGGGTTTATCTCTGGGCTTTCGATCCTGTTCCATTGATCTATATTTCTGTTTTTGTGCCAGTACCATACTGTCTTGCTTGCTGTAGCTTTGTAGTAGAGTCTGAAGTCAGGGAGCCTGATTTCTCCAGGTCCCGTTTTTCTTTCTCAAGAGTGCTTTGGCTATTCGGGGTCTTTTGTGTTTCCATACAAACTGTGAATTTTTTTGTTCTAGTTCTGTGAAAAATGCCATTGGTAGTTTGATAGGGATTTCACTGAATCTTTAGATTGCTTTGGGTAATATAGTCATTTTCACAATGTTGATTCTTCCAATCCAAGAACATGGTATATCTCTCCATCTGCTTGTATCATCTTTAATTTCTTTCATCAGTGTCTTATCATTTTCTGCATACTGGTCTTTTGTCTCCTTAGGTAAGTTTATTCCTAACTATTTTATTCTTTTTGTTGCAAAGGTAAATGTGAGTGTTTCCTTAATTTCTCTTTCAGATTTTTCACCATTAGTGTATAGGAATGCAAGAGATTTCTGTGCATTAATTTTATATCCTGCTACTTTATCAAATTCATTGATTAGCTCTAGTAGTTTTCTGGTAGCATCTTTAGGATTCTCTATGTATACTATCATGTCATCTGCAAATAGTGACAGCTTTACTTCTTTTTTTCTGATTTGGATTCCTTTTATTTCTTTCTCTTCTCTGATTGCTGTGGCTAAAACTTCCAAAGCTATGTTGAATAAAATTGGTGAGAGTGAGCATCCTCGTCTTATTCCTGATTTTAGAGGAAATGGTTTCTCTTTTTTGTCATTGAGAACAATGTTGGCTGTAGGTTTTTCATATATGTCCTTTATTATGTTGAGATTTCCTCTATGCCTACTTTCTGGAGAGTTTTTAATCATAAATGGGTGTTGAAATTTGTCAAAAGCTTTTTGTGCATCTATTGGGATGATCATATGGTTTTTATCCTTTTGTTTGTTAATATAGTTTATCACATTGTTTGAGTTGCATATATTAAAGAATACTTGCATCCTGAGATAAACCTCACTTGATCATGGTGTATGATCCTTTTAATGTGCTGTTGGATTCTGTTTACTGCATAATATTTTAAAGTGTAAAGAACAGTCTCTATTTTATGGTATGTTACAGTATGAAGATGTAATTTTTGAGTTCCTAGAATAAGAAAGCATGGAGAAAAAGAATCCTACACATGAAATCTGTTCTCTTTTTCTGAAAGGAGTTAGTTTCAATTATAAATTTCACCATGGTAATGCATCAAAGAGAATTGTGGTATAATAGTTTGTACTGCAAAATGTGATTATGACTATATATTTTATAAATATTCTATATTCTATATATATTCTGTTTATACAATATTCTTTATTCTTGTATATTGTGAACAAAGAAGAAGAGAGAACATTGCTCACCACCCAGGTCTACAAGGGTCAACCCACTGCAGTTCCCCCCTGACAGTGCCCCCTGAGTGGAATTCAGGATGAAATCAGGATGAGGCTCTCTGTGCTTTGGATAAACAGCCTCCATATAGTTAGAATAATATCTCAGGAAGGACTCCATGACCCCAGATTCTTGCATATTTTTGTACATAGAAAAGCACTAAGATAATAAACTTGAGATGTCTGTTTTTTTATGACTAGTAATAATCTTTTACCAAGATGTGTGCTTGACTACATGTATTTCCCAGCCGAAGAATTCACTTATATATACTGATTTTTCCCCTACATCTTCAGAGCAGTTCCTCAGAGAAGTTTCCCAAGCTATAATCCTCAGTAAGACATTAAATAAAACTTAAACTCACAACTCTTATGTTGTATGTTTTTCTGTAAGTAGAGAACATCAACTATTAACTGTGAAGATAGTTTCTTATAGTCTTGTTTAAAAATGGATATCAAATTGCTAATATAAGTCTACATTAGGAGTTGGAAAGTGGGCCAAATCGGTATGCGTCCTCATTTTGTAAGTAAAATGTTACTGGAGTCATGCCCATTCATTTACATTTTGTCTATGGCTGCTTTCACACTACATAAGCAGAGTTGAATAGTTGTGTGGCTTGCAAAGCCTAAAATATTTACTATCTGTCCCTTTGCATAACACTGTTTCCAACCCCTGTTTTATTTGACTAAAATCAGTAAGGCTGTGAGGAGATGAGGTGTAATTACTTTAAAAAATATATCTTTAAGATATCAACATTTGGAAAAATGTTGACAAAATGCATACAATTCTGGACTTTACAAAAGAGCTGTTATGATAAATGAAATTGTCCCTAGTCTATTTTTTTAACTTCTGCTATTATACCTTTTTTCTTAAAAAAATATATTTCTAGTATTTATTTTTACTTTTATTGCTGCATTCTCCATAATGCCTTTCTAAATTAAAAGTATACCACCCTTATTTAGACACTAACTTTTTCCCTGTAAAATTCAATAAAAAAGGGGACTGCCCTGGTGGTCCAGTGGTTAAGACTTTGCCTTTTAATGCAGGGGCTGTGAGTTCTATCCCTGGTCGGGGAGCTAAGATTCCACGTGCCTTGTGACCAAAAAACCAAAACATAAAACAGAAACGATACTGTAACAAATTCAATAAAGACTAAAAATGGTCCACATTAAAAAAAATCTTAAAATTCAATAAACATGAAGACTTTTGTAGACTTATCATAGAAAGGATCTTAAATAATACAAAGTAGGCAATGGGATAAAAATCACTTGTTTAACAAATATTGATCATGTGTACATCACTAAGTGGTAGAATTATCCCGATTGAGAGACAAGATGTTTTAGGTAATTATCATACCATGTATGCATTCTATGAATTGAGTTTAATTTTTTAAATATGAGTTATACAATTTAGTTTTTATGTTTTTGAACTGATTTTCCTTTATCACTCAAATTATATTCCCACATCTAGAAGAAATGGGCTTTTCATTCATACAAATCTAAAATCTTATTTAAAGGCTGTGTTCCCTGAAATTACTATTATACTGGGCATGTTTACATAATATGAAAATATTGTAATCAGAAAACTTTTTCAACAAATTAGAATAATTTTGCCTTATGATAGTTGTACCACTTGATTGATTGAATTTTCTGTTTTCCTGATGGCCATTTTGATACTGCATAGGTATCAAAATGTTATTATTTTGTTATTATTTAGTTATTACTAAAAGTCACCCACAAAAATGCTACTAAGACTATCAACTTACTAAGTCACATTTTTTCAACTACTAGAAGAATATGGAAATAATACAGTAAATTAACATGTGACCTAATTTTGCTAAACAATTATTTAAGCATGTTAATTTGTGAGTAAAGTTTCATTAATGAAACTGTATTTAATATGCATTTATTGGGTTCATATCCACACCACTATCAGGAAGTGCAAAAATATATTTTCTCTGAAGAAACCCATGATATAGCAAAGGACAGATACACAGGGATAATTTGTTATGCCTCTGTTTATTAATAAGGGGGAGGGCTTCACAGAAGTAAAACTGGTTATAAAAGGCATTCCAGGCAGAAGGCACAGAGTAAGCAATGCAATAGAGGAGTCTGGAAACACACAGGAAAACCAGCTCCACAGCTTTAATGTCACAGAAGTAAAAGTGTATCTTAGTTTTCATGGTAGTTTCTCAGCTTTTTTTTTTTTTTTGACCATTACAAAATTAAACTTTCCCATGATTAACTTTTTTTTTTTTTTTTTTGGTACGCGGGCCTCTCACTGTTGTGGACTCTCCCTTTGCGGAGCACAGGCTCCGGACACGCAGGCTCAGTGGCCATGGCTCACGGGCCTAGCCGCTCCATGGCATGTGGGATCTTCCCGGACTGGGGTACGAACCGTGTCCTGTGTATTGGCAGGTGGAGTCTCAACCACTGAGCCACCAGGGAAATCCCCATGATTAACTTTTTCTGCTTAAATTTAGTTTGAACTTAGTTTCCACAAAACATTTAACAAAATAAAAATCTCAGTGCTTTAACATTATATTTGGACCTGAGCAAATTTACCAGTATTAATGTGTTCATTCATTTTTTAAAACTCACATATTCTTAGACAACAAAGCAAATAACAACCAAAACAACAACAATCAAAATCTTACTAATAATGGCCTATTTGAAATATTTTTTTGAGATCTTCCTCTAGATAAATTTTAATGAAATCAAATAAAACCGTAGAAAAAATTAACATTGATCAAAATTCTTTAGAAATACTACACTATTGTCATTAAAACATTACTTCCTGATGAATTTCTTTAAGCCTTTGTAAGTAAATTGGTATTTATTTTCAATTCTAGCAAGATAAATAGGATTCAGGAGGAATTTATTTTCAATTCTAGCAAGAGAAATAGAATTCAGGAGGATCCATAACAATGCTACCAAGGTAGCAATTACTGGATATCATTACATAGAAAGTACTATAATAGACATTTTACAGTTATTATTACATTAAGTCATCTAATCCTATCAGCATATTAGTTTTCTATTGTTGCATAATAAATTATCACAGACCTGGTGACTTAAAACAAGGCAAATTTATTTTCAGTTTCCACTAGCTGGGTTCTCTGCACAGGGCTGCACTAGGATGTAATTAAAGTGCTGGTGAGGGGTCGTTATCTCATCTGAGCCTCAGGGTCCTCTTTCCAGCTCACTGGTTATTGGTAAATTCATTTCCTTTTGGATGTAGTAGTGAGATTTTTTTTTTTTTTTTTTTTTTTGGCTGCACGGCACGGCATGCAGGATCTTAGTTCCCCTACCCGGCATCCAACCCAAACCATGCTCCCTGCAATGGAAGTGCAAATTCTTAACCACTGCACCACCAGTGAAGTCCATGAGATCCTTGTTTTTTCTTACTGGCTGTCAATTACTCTGGGCTCCTAACTAGACATCACTCTTGGTTCCCTGCCTTGTGACCACCATGTTTGTTTTCCTCCAGACCTGCAGGCATGCCTCCCTCCAGTTTCTCCATCTAGACTCAGTCTTACAAAATTTATAATCCTGCAGGTGACAATGCCATCATCTTTTGCCTTATAACACAAACCCATTAAAGAATGACTATCTTACACTTACAGGTTCCACACATATTCAAGGGGAAGGGATTCTACAGGTCAGGAACCCCAGGGGAGGAATCCTGAGGACTATCTTAGAATTCAGCCTACCACAGTTATGTACATATTCCTTCCATTTTATGGATTAGGGAATTAGGATTTAGAAAGGTGTAGTGATTTGCTTAAATTCACACTGCTAACATGTAGAAGGGATAATAACAGTGTGATTTAAAAGACAGAGTTCAAAACTATTATATTTAACATCTCTTTAGGCTTAATGGTATAGTAATCAAATTTTCCTTAGTATGGTTAATTCACTTTCTTAGTTTCAATTTTCCAGTCTGTACAGAAGACTTTCAAATTTATGTCTTTAATCCTGATGCCTTGTTTGAGCTATAGGTCCATATCTCTTAACATCTTTTGCAGTTTTATAATTGTATGACCCCATTCAAATTCAACTCATCCAAAACCAATTACAAGAAATTTCCCCTCCTAAAGTTCCAATTTCTATTAAGTGCATCATCATTTTTCTTGCCCATACTGCTATCTTTGTTCTTCACTCTTGGCTGCACTGTGGCCTAATTGAAGGCTAATATCCTTCTCCTACCATGGAGCTCATCTATGGACAAGACTCAGTCGATACTTATGTTTTATTTTTTTTCTTTTTTCTTTTTTTTTTTTTTTGGTACCCAGGGCTAGTCAGTAACCAATTCTTTCATTTCTTAATTTGAAATATGTCTGATATCCATCTGTTTTGCTTCATTCTCATTGGCATTACATTTAGTAATGACAATGCATGATTTGCCCTTTTTTTAGGTAAGCATTTTTTTGCAGTCATTTAGTAAATATACTAGATGTTTTCCAAATGCTGTAAACACTCATGGCTTTTACTCTGTCTGCAGTAGCATTTCAAATGCATTTAATTTACTTAAAGAAGTAGAATCCAAAAGTAAAAAAAAAAAGTAGTAAATAGTAGTGAATTACAGAAATGTTGCCAACAGTCTAAGATTAGAAAAATTACTATTAGCAATTAATAAATTATTAAATTACTATTAAATATATAGAGCCCATTTTCATAACATAAGCATTTTCCCCCCAGAAGAATGATACTTTAAAAATAATTGCTTATGGATATGTTAGTAAAGTAATGCCTTAGGTAAGCTTATAGAGCGCTAGACTTCTGAGTACCTACAAGGACTTCTTGAGTTTAATGTTAGCTGATATGAATCAACACACATAACCTGCATAAGCATTTTATTGTATTAAGGTAGAGCACTGGGGAGTGGCTAAGTTTGTGGAGCCGAGAGCCAGGCTGCCCGGGAGTCCATCTCGTTGTCTCCAGTTTCCATTTTATCACCGTGGGGAAGATACTTGACCTTTCTGTGTCTTTTTTTTTTTTCTAAAATGAAATAATAATAATAACATCTATCTCACAGATTATGTTAGAAGAATGAAATGAATTAATATTCAAAGAATTTAGGACCTTGTCTGGTACTTTGTAATCACTATAAAAACAAATTATTGACAGTAGAATATTTTGGATATTTTAAAGATTCATTTTTTCTAAGACTATGCAGATATGGTTCTAGTTTAAGGATATTTAAAAACATCCATATAAAAGCATTTCATTTATGATGCAAGAAATAATGTAGAAAATTTTATTAATAATTACCCAGGACAGATAATGTTTACAAAGCATTTTTTAGAAATAGAGAAAACAGAGTCTCATACTATTATCAATATCATATTAAAATTACTATGTTATCGCTTATTATTTTATATTATTATCATTAATTTTTCCATACCATGTCCAACTTCTACTTGGGAACAAATTTCTTGAATTTCCTTATCTTTTAGCAGATATGTTTTTGAAGAATTTTGCCATGGTGGTTAAATTTCTCTGAACAACCAGCATAGTGAAATAAGCATAGGAGTAGGAGTCGAATCTGTTTGTAGGAAGAGAGACTGTGGCATGGGAAGTGAGACACAGATGTGGTCTGAACCTTTTAGCAGCCTTGCGTTAGGAGAGAGACAGCTTTATCATTCCTAACTGCCAGCTGTGTGCTTGATGTGAGCTGGATATTTTTGAGATTAAATCAAAAGGCAAAAATTGGGTCATAAATCCTATGGAGTTTTGTTCTGGAAAATATACTAGGAAACAAAGTGTGGTGGCAACCTTGAGTGTCCCCTCCAGGGCCTGGCAAAAGCAAACACGAGACAGAAATAAAAAAATAAAATGGATACAATTAAGTTACAGAGTGATTTCAGGCTTAAGATCCCCATTCAAAGATGATGCCTTTGGCTTAAAAGTTACCACAGCAAAATCTCTTTGCAGAGTCCCCATTGCCAGGATCCACTGAACATTCTTTCCTTGGGCTCAGTAAGGCCAGAAGGGATTTGTCAGAGCTTTCTAATTTTACAACTATAAGATAAAATGATAAGGCAGCTGGGTCACTGGAAGGCGAAACATCCTAACCAGGATTTTGCTGGCTTAGAGAAAATAAAAGTAATGTATAAAATAGCAAGTCCCATGGAGCAATATCAAGAAAAGTGAAGAGAAAGTATACGACTACAAAAGATATTTAAAGCAAGGAGTCTCACAGGGTCTTATTTTCATTTGAAAACTGGAGCCAAGAGCAAATATTCACCTTGTTTGAGCAGGTTAGAAATATCTTGCTAGTTTTTATTTTACTCAAAATAAGTATGAGAAACATATTGATAATGTGAGTTTCTTCTTACTCTGTCCACCCCACATTCTGGCCTTTCCCTTACACTTGAATCTTCCTCCTCTCATCTCCCTCATCTTGTCTCCAGGGGAAAGTTTTGAAAGCTAGCTAAAAACACAGGAAAAGGAAATTCTCCCTGACAAGTGTTAAGCATATTGCTCGCAGTATCCAGTACAACATACATAATTGAGCTTTGTGGGTGTGACCCAAACATCCATTGACTGAGTGGTCATTTCCACAGGCCTGAATTTTTACACAACATTTGATACTGGAGTAACTTCAGTTCAGTGGAAAACAAATGTTTATGCCATATATACTTTTGAAATCTTCTAAGCCTCCTCAGAACCATGATTTATGAATTACTTAAGTAGTCTGTCATAGAGTGCACCAGTTGTCTTCTAACATAAGGTGCTTTTAGGCATTGTATCAATGGCCATTAATGACAAGTTTCTTGATCACTGCTATGTTCCAAGAACTCATTTTGTCATGTAAATAAAACTCTTCAAATATTCAAATATAATCAGAAATCAAGGCAGCATGGCATTAGCAAAAAGTGCGAATTAAGGTATAGCACAGGGAACTATAGTCAATATCTTGTAATTATGTAAAATGGAAACAAATCTGATATTATATATATATTATATACTATATATATATTTAGAGTTTCATATATATATATGTATATATATATAACTGAATCACTTTGCTGTACACCTGAAACATTGTAAATCAAATCTACTTCATTTTTTTTAAGGGGATGAAAGAATGAGGTCATGAGCAGTGAGAAAGGAGATGAGGGGAGAGAGGTGGAGGGAACCAAGCATGACTTCACCTCAGTCCTCAGTGGTGCCTGGGTTTGTGACCAGTGGGTGAAGACGACTCTGTGCAATGAACAAGGAGGTCTTTCCTTCATGAAAGTGGTTACCATTGTCTTGCATTGAACAAAGACAAAACTACTTGTCTAAATTCAAGTATGTTTTGGAACATGTTTTGTGGCCACTCTGCATGAGCAGGATGCACTCCAGCCCAAACTTTGGTTCCTGTGTAGAGAGCAATGATGGCAACACACAAGGGGTAGATGAAAGGCTTGTTCTCACATGACGAGTCCCTCTGGGGATAACAAGGCAGGCCTCCCAAGTTGGGATGAAATGTTTTGAGAGGGCAGGGAAAGAGCCTGGCTGAGCTTTTATAGTGGTTAGTGGTTGGGACTGGGCTGAAAGTTCCTGGGTATGGGCCTGGGCTTATGTGACTTGAATTTCCCAGTTTCAGAAGAAAGGAGCACCGAATATTTCCTATCAGCATGCCCAGATATAGGGCATCTGGAGAAGAGAGAGTGAGGTTTAAAAGTTGTCAGCAAACATCAGAAAATGGAATCAGACTCCTTACTATAATACTCAGCAAAAATTGCCAATTGGTGTTTGTGTATTTGCATTATTCTCTTCTACGTCAGCTTACATTTTTTTTTTGTCAGCTTACTTATTAAGTTGCCTCAATATTTGGGCACTGCCCATCACTCTAACATATTCTTCCATAATATCTAACTATTTATGGATATTTCAAGATGCTGCCACCAAAACATTCTGTTTAACACTACCAAAGCCTTTCAAGTCTTACTTTCTCTGTTGAGTCAGCCAGCTCTCTCTTCACTGTCCCACCATCTACCAGCTCCTGCACTCTGCCCTACTAGAACTATTCTTCTTTCAAAAAGCAGGTCAAGTCCCTTCTTCTATAAAGTCCACTCTAATCACTTATGTTCTTGTAAATTTCTATATGTAGTTTCATTATGAAACTGAGTAGGACCCTATGGGGCTTCTGGACACAAAAGCCTTTCTGTGTCCCCTTCCCTGAGTTCCAAAGGGCAGGTTCAAACTGTTGCTAATCAGGGAAGAGAGGGGATGCAGAGACAAGGGAGGAACAGTCAATAAACAATAGTGCAGCCAGGGTCCTGGTTCCTCCTCAAGGGATATACATAACAATATCTTTGAGCTCTTCTGCAGAAGAGCTCACCAAATGGAAGATGTTCCAGAGAGAAGGTACAATAACATCTAGAAGATCTCTAGATTGAAAGAATGCAGGCCCTTCACACACCCTAATCCTTTTCAGCAACCCCAACCCTTGACTACAGAGCTCTTTACATCCCTCCCCCTCACGTTGGGACACAAGGTTTCGAGGGCATTACCCTGCTGTGGACCCCTTTGTCTGGCAAAGCAATAAACCTATTCTTTTACACTTCACCCAAAACTCTGTCTCTGAGATTTAATTCTTTGTTGGGATTCAGTCTCAATTAGTAAATCCCCAAAACAACTGATGGTAATAATTGTTTGTTTATTATTTTATCCAAATAAGTATTGAGTATCTGGTGTATAACAGATGCTGTTCTAGGTTCTGAATAAGACAAAATTTCTGTATCATGTCATGTTAGAAAGTCACATTACAAGCAAGTTTTCATAACAGTGGGCAAATTTATGGAAGTTTCCTTAAATAGGGTATACTGGAGTTTAATTTTGAATGACAAATACATTTATTTATAATATTTAATCTATCTTTCACTATTGATGTAAATCTTAAAACTTTATACTTTTAAAAGTCATGTAGTTTTGCACTGTATAACCTGAATATTATTTGTATTGTTTGTATCTACATCTTTTTAAAATTTAAACACAAATTCGACATCAATTACATGGAAGGAAAAAACTTTCACTAATTTACCTGAACAGCATTTTATGTGTGTGATTCTTAGACCAAGTGACTTTTCAAATGGTAGTAACTGAAACACAATAACTACAATTACTTACAATCATCTAAAAAATTATAAGAAGGTAAGCTGTGAAAATTACTTTTCACTGAAACATGCGTTTCAAACAAAAGGCTTAGCTTTATTTGGACAGATTTTCTCCCTTTTGTTCTTTTTAAATATTAATACAAATTAGATTATTTCTTTTTTCTATAGATGTTTCATATTGTGTTCAAATGATTTCTCTATATTTCTATTTATTTAGAGAGATGAAAACTTGTAAAATTTTCACATTTAATTTTCTTAACAGTTCACAGAAACTAATTGTTTCTACTGAAACATAATTTACAAGCTTTTGAGATTGATGTAAGGTGTATTTTTGGTTCAATACATAGAAAAATAGTTTAAAAATCAATAGAATGACAAACAAATGTATTAGGGGCACCACACCCAGAAGAAGTACACTGGGGAGAGCAGCATTGAAATTGTTTCAAAAAACCTTGACCATCACAAACATCATGGCGATTGCTGTCGTTTGCATATAATATAAGGTAGGGAGCAAAATTTGCTACCCCAAAATGTGTCTCTTTAGCATGAGAATTAATAGGCTGATTATTTTTAAGAAACAGAAGACTCAGGAGGAACCTGAGACCTTTCCTCTCACTGCCTAAAAAATTTTAGATAGAAGGCTTATTCCCAAAATAGAGTTATCATCAGAGGCATCTGCAAAGAATATGGGCTGGATGTGGTGGGAGAAGGGGGCCTAGAGATCAGAGTCCACTGTGTGTCCCATTGTTTGTTAACATTTATTAACAAACATGTATTTTTCCATCTCCATGGGAATTGCCTTCCTACCCTTTGAAGGTCCAAACCACTACCCACAACATTCTCTTTGTCTTTAGCTGAAGATGGTATTTAAGGTGAGGGTTTCAGGCATTTTGGTAAGTTACTCATTTCTCTTAGGTCTCTCCCAAGTATACATGTTATCAAACTTCTGTTTGAATTTCTCTTGTTTATCAGTCTCATGTCAATTTAATTCTCAGATCATCCAGAAGAACCTGCAAAGCTAGAAGAAATTTCTTCTTTCTGTATAATAGAAAAATAGAAAGTTTAAACCCACCAAAGAATTGTGTCTCAAAACAGTGATCTTGACAGTTCAGTATAATTTTAACAAGAGATATGAAATATAGCAAATCAGAGATTAAGCAGATGTGTATAATTATAAAAGTTGGTATCTAAATATTATTTGACAGCATCATCCAAAATCTCATCTCATATATCCTGGATATGAGATCTATCCATCGAGGTCAAAGGCCTCGATGAAATTTGGAACATCTGAAGAGCTTCACTGAAAACAACTTTCTCTAATGTAACTTCTGTTATGTACAGATCTTATTACATTGTTACAGATTCTCACCTGAGCAGTATGATCTTTTATTTTTAGCTCCTTAGATGTTTCAATTGCATTTCTAAAAATAACATTTTCTTTACACGTGCAACTTTGTGCATCATTACCCTTAATTGCATCTTTAAAATGCATGCTGTGACTATTTAGTCCTAAAGCAAACTATGAACGTTTTTAAAATGGAGCATGCTTTGATTGCTATGACTTCATTTTCTCCATGAAATGAATATCCCTCATGTATATACTATGAAATGAACAATGCTAGGGGAAGACTCTATCCTCCAGATGGCCTGTCCAGTTCTAATTCTCATAACACGCATATTCAGCAAAAATGAGGTCATGCTTATCTCTATTCCCTAGGCAATCCCAAGGCAGCAGAAACATAATGGCTATAAACATTCCAAGATCATAGGAGCTCGGGACTGAAAAAGGGGATTTCCCCCTCCTCTACATTCTTCAATAAAGCTTATATCAAAAATTCTTTATAAAGGATGCATTCCTGCAATTTGTAATCTATATAGCTCATTCAGCAATGTTCTACTGATTTGATTTTCTTGAATCTCAAAGTCAAATATGATGGTATTTATTCATTCAAAATTATTTATTGAACACCATTTAAGCAACAGACACCATGCTAAATGCTACAGTTGAGTATATGTGGAGAGTTTCACAAAGAACAGTAAACAAGTAAATACATTAAATGGTTATACATTGTGATATGTGCTATGGAAAAAACAATCACAAGGCTGAGATGCAGAATAATAGCAGAGTCAGTAATGCTGTCTCTGAGGGATAGCTTTTAAATTAGGCAGTGAAGGAACTGCCTGGTTTTGTAAATTAGGTGTTGTTGGAACATAGCCACACTCTTCTTTTATGGTTGTCTGTGGCTACTTTTGCACCAGCAGAACTGAGTTGTTGCCTACCCATTTAAGTCTTTACTATTGGTCCTTTTACAAAACAAGTTTTCTGACCTTGGTAGGAGGTTGCATGCACTCAAAGAATGGAGAAGAAGATTTTCAAACAAAGGGAATCACAGAGCAAAATGACTGACATGAAAAACAAAAACAAAAACAACAACCATGACATATTAAAGGAATTGAAAGAAAGCCAGGCAGCAAGAGGTGAGGCAGGAAGACAGTGGGAGCCAGGTGACACTGAGCCTCAGAGGCTGTGGTGAGAAGTTTGGGTTTTTAATTCTTAGTATTACAGAAAGCTGGTGGAAGGTTTTGAGAGGGAAGTGATATAATCTGATTGTTCAGAGATTTTGCAGTTGATCCTTACTATGTGCACATTGTAGGCCATTCATATTCATTAATCTATGTCATTCTTACATATTATAAAGTAAATAGTATTATTTTCCCTGTTTTACAAAAAAAAAAAAAGTTGTTTAGTTTGCTCAACATGATACTCTTGCAAATGGTAGAGACAGGGTATGGATCCAAACCTTTGTTTTTAAAAAGTTTAAATTTACAATGTGTTAATTTCTATTGTACAGTGAAGTGATTCAGTTTTACACATATAAACACATTCTTTTTAATATTTTTTTCCAATATGGCTTATCATAGGATACTGAATATAGTTCCCTGTGCTATACAGTAGGACCTTATTGTTTATCAATTCTATATATAATAGTTGGCATCTGCTAATACCAAACTCCCAAGCCTTCCTTTCTCCACTCTCCTCCCCCTTGGCAACCAGAAGTCTGTTGTCTATGTCTATGAGTTTATTTCTGTTTTGTAAATAAGTTCATTTGTATCATATTTTAGATTCCACATATAAGTGATATCATATGATGTTTGTCTTTGTCTGACTTACTTCACTTAGTGTGATAATCTCTAGGTCCATCCATGTTGCTGTAAATGGCATTATTTCATTCCTTATGGCTAAGTAATATTCCGTTGTATATATGTACCACATTTTCTTTATCCATTCATATGTCAATGGACATTTAGGTTGTTTCCATGTCTTGGCTATTGTAATTAGTTTTGCTATGAACATAGGGGTGGATGCATCTTTTCAAATTATAGTTTTGTTGAATCCAAACATTCTTGATGTGGATTTCATGCTTAGCTGAACAAACCGCACTTGTCTGGATATCTGGAGTGTCATGTCTGCTGTGATGCCTAGGGCGGTCGTGTGGTGTTTGTGTTTGTGTACAGAACAGAATTGGAGAAATGAGTATCTTGGGAGACTGTGTAAATAGTAAAGGTGTAATAAATGTAGTGTCCTGGTCTATGGGACTAAACACTGAATGAAAAATGTTGAATGACTTAGAGGGATGTCTCAGAGGGAGAAGAGTTTGGAGAAAGAAACAGTCGCCCACATTCAGTGCTGAGGAATGGTGAAATAGTAGGAGAATTGAAGAGTGCACCCTAGAGTTTTCAGCCTTGAGACTATGGTTCTCGACAGACCTGTTAATCAGTAATCAACAATTGTATTTAACCCTATATTTCTATTTTTCCAGAAAGATAACATGAATATGACTGAACTATGGTAGAAGACTATTTCCTTCTGAGTCTTCATTTAATTTTTTTATTTTCCAGTTTACCAAAAATGTCAGCTACAATAATGTACTCTATTTCTACATTAAAACGTTTTAGAAGATTAATATTACATTACATAATATATTCATTTTTATATTATATTAATTATAGTTGTCTTTTTCTGAGTAAAATACCTGCCAAAGGAGACGTTATCAGATAGAATTATAATTTATGTTCTTGGAACTAGGTGATTTGTTTTCACATATAGGTCAAATAAACCATTTTGATAGCATTAGAAATAAGTTATAATAGGTTAATATATATATATATATATATATATATATATATATATATATTTTTTTTTTTTCTTAAATATAGGTGGCCCGTCATTGAATATACTGAGTTAGAATAAACAAATAAGAATTGAATATAATGAATTGTTAACTATCCTGGTGAAGTAATAGCAGTTGCAATTCTCTTATTTAGGAAATAACTATCTCCAACAATATAAATAAAGTCAAAAAAGGTAATGGAATAGTGGAATGGTCTTTAGAGAGCATAAAATAAATCAAGAGTCTCCTTTCTCTCAAGAGTTTATGTGTGCATTTTCATCTCTGAAAAGAGAGATAGTGTATATGAATACAATTATTCAGTATTACAAATTCGAGTTAATTATAGGAGAAATTTTCTCTCCTATAAGGAGATAATTACACTTGCGTTATAAGCATTAAAAATACCTGCAACTCAATCTTGGTCTCCCCCGCTTTTTTTCCCCAGGCCTAGATATACAGGACTCTTAGAATTATATATTTAAAAATCTTCAATATATTCAATATTATTCAATCATATTCAATATAATATGTATAGATTTTAAAAACTACTCTTTGCAATAAAATAAACCAGGGAAATAACTACAATACAAATTAATTTTAATGTATTTGTTGCTTAAAGATTAATAAGTCAGTACACAATAGGGAGAATCATTATTATATTTTTTAAAGTAACAATTATAGTGAGGTGTACATGACACAAATTTAGATTTTCACTACAATATAGTATTCCATTTTTATGTTTACATGCAAATAATGTTGAATGTACTAAGTTTAATTTTGTACACATTTTGTTTGATTGGATGCTTTTCTTCTAAATCTGTATTATAATTTTAAATCTTCTAAAATTGTGCAAAATATGACAAAGGGAAGTTAAGAGAGTATTATTTTAAAGTCTGTATTAGGATGAAATATTTAATATATTTTGTAACTGAAAAAATAATAAAAGGGTAAAATTTTATTTAGATTTTCAAATAGGTGCCACATATTAATATTATTGTGATAAATTTTAGACTATCATTTAGATGAGCATTTTCTCTGAATATTTTGTGCATAATTTTTAGTTATATTGAGTTTTACCAATAGAGTACATTAAAATAAATTTATGTCTTGAATAAAAATATTCTTGTTTTTTTTCTCTAGGTATATTTACACACACACACATGTACACAGATTAATTTATAATTTGTCACCCTCATCAATGGCAGGGCTGTAATAAAGAAACCACAGTCTAAAGTTATTTATTCAAATGAGCACACTCTTAAATACCTCAAAGATAAATGACACAGTATTTGAAAAGATTGTGTAATCATTTAAAAAATTATTTATCCTTATTTTGGAAACATCAAAGATTTCATTAGCCAGTCACAAGCCACTTATGTGGACTGAATCTACTTAAAACAATATTTGAAGGGAGAGAGACAACATCAATCCTTCCAAGCAGTCATAAAGTAATTAACTAAAAGTAAATTGTAAACAGGAAGAATATTTTCTTCAAACAAATCATGTTTCTACAAAGGTGAAATAAATGGCTTTGGATTTATTCTACTGCTAAAAAATGAGGAGTGAATTGGGTTTAGAAGTACAGTTTAGAGTAACATCTAAAGTAAATCTTTTACAAATTTACCTTAACACTGTTTTGTTATATCTATCTATATCTATATCTGTAACTCCAAATCTATATACTGCACTCCAATATATTTGCCAATACTGCCAAAATATAATGTCAAAAACCTTCTTAAAGGTGTAAAATAATTTTGAAAATTTCTTGACTGGAAAATCCCCTCACTATCCAAAATCTTACTCTAGCTTTTCTTATTCTGCTATTGTGAGATAATATTCTTTTACTTCTTTCACTCTATAGATGAGATAATTTATATTTGGAACTGATGGTGTATTTTCTGAATCTATGGAAAATTTTGGAACTAAACAAACTTTACTTATTTTTAACCTACCACTTCTGCTTTTCTCTCATTTATTTGAGTTAATGGGTTTCTTATTTCTCCTATTTTCGTTTTGTTTCTTGAATTGTTTTCTCATTTCTTTTTACTGTTGAATTAGTAATAGTTTAATATTGTTAATTAATGCCACACTTTCATCTTCTCAATAACTCTTTAATCATTGCAATCTCATATTTTTAAAAATTTCTTCCACTTAATTATAGGTTAGTGAATTTTGAATTCTTTTATGAAAAATGGTTATGGATATTTACATACATAGATATGTGTATATATGTATACTTATTAATTTACTTATTAAAGGAAACTGAAAATGTCCCAACGTAGTTTGGCTTGAATCAGGACTGGTATTATGTCTGTGGTGACTATAAGTCTATTTTCTTTTACCTCAGTTTGGTCTTGGAGATCTAAGAAACTCAAGACAATGATTTTTTCAGTGCTTTGATCAAGTACGTGCTGCATTTTCACTCACTTCTGAAAAGTTCTGGTGGTGGTGGTTGAATGACAAACCCTTATGTCCTGGCTAAAAAAAAAAAAAAAAAAAAAAATTCTACCTTCCTTGGAAAACTGAGCACGAGGGCCTACACGAACAACTCTACCACTCTACTTCTCTGTCCTGCCACTGAGAGAGTTTGCCCTTATGATCCTGGGCAAAGTGGAAGAAGCACTTTGTAAACTCTGTAGCTCCTTGGCTTATATTGGCTACAATTTTAACTGCAGCTCTATGGCTGACATTTCTCATATTAATTTATAATTCTTATTCTTGTTCATTATTCTTTATTTCAATTAAAAAATTAGTCAAAGTTGTACATGTAAGTTTTTTAAAAACATCAGGCGATGCCAGGATGTTTACCATAAAACTAGCAGACAGAATGGCAGAGCTTTGCACAACTCAGGCTCATTCCCAGAGTCAATTAAAATGACACTTTCAGTTCTTTCATCTGGTGGCTTTCTCCATAGCTCTAAAAATATGTTTACTGATTTTTTTAAAACTTACTAAGTTTAGCCGTTATTTGTTGATTTGTTAAGAAAGAGGAGGACTTGGCTTTTTAAAAAATATTACTTCACGTACCCTATCTATATATCTGTATCTCTTAATCTATCTATCTATCTATCTATCTATCTATATATATATATATGTCACAATTTGAAACTATTTTGATCAATCCAATTACATTCTTTTAACTATATCAATAAGGCTCATTGCAGACAAAGGTATTTATTTATAATATTTATATTCATATACCAATTTTCATTGTGTTTTTCAATTTTCTTTTCTCTGTATCTTGCAATTATTTTAGCCTTTATCAGACCCTCAGCTCTGCACCAACACGTCAGTTAGTCCTCCATGAGAACCTGTCCTCCTTTTCCCCTAGAGCTCTTTCTCCTGGAGCCTTACACCCCTCAGTTCCCACTGCCCTGTTGATCTCTGGGCTTAAATGAACAGCTCTATGATAGGATTTGCCTTCCCTGCTCTCCTATGGATACCCCATTACCCTATATCCCATGTCTTCCTTTTCCTTTGTTTACGCTCTCTCTTTCCTGAGTTTTATCCTTTTGTATCTCATAAAGAATGACTGGAGTTGGAGATGGTTCCTGACACACAGATGGTCAGAGAAACTTCCCTGAAGAAGCAATCTTTGATCTGAAGCTTAACCCATCAAAGATCTAGAAAGAGTGACTTGTTACATTAAAAACTCCTAAGAAAGTAGTGTTTTGTGAGTGCTTGTTAGTAACAGAGGGAAGGGTACAGCCTACTTATGGGAAAACTTGGAATGGTATATTATAAGGTTCAAGATTTATTCAAACAGGATCCAGGTCATTTAGTGGCTTTTAGTTCATGATAAGAGTTTTGGAATTTAGTTTCATTTCAATGAGATGCCACTGACCAGTTTTAAGCCAGGGAGTGATAAGAGATATTATTATAATAATATAGAAATGATGAGGGCAGGCCTTTTTGATGACCTGCATTTCTTCATCTGAAGAAGAAAAAGCTGGTAAATTAGATAGAAAAGAGATTAAATATATTTCAGTGATCTGGACTAAAGGGATAGGTAGTTCTAGTAAAAAATATTATTTTTTAAAATAATACCAAATGCTAACACATTATGTAGGATAACAGCTCTAAAAAATATGTTTAGTGAAAATATATACCCAGATTAAGAAATATGTAGATGGTGAAGAAATGAATGAAAATACAGAAGACAATTTCTAAAGTTTTGACAATGAATTAAAAGGTAAAAATAAATTTGGCTTGATGAGGAAGAGAAGTTGAGGAAGGGTTTGGAAATGTAGATGTCAAGAAGGTTAGTGCAGGAGATAGAGAGGAAGCAGGAAGCAGTGAAAGGCTGAAGGTGAAGGTAGCAGATGGAGAAAATGGAAACCCAGGTAAGTGTGTGGACAAGAGGCCACACAAAGATTGAAAGATTGAGGATTCAGACTACCTGAGAACGAGGAGACCTGCATATTGATCTAGAGAGATTTCGAGGATGGAAGAACAGAGGAGGAAACAGATGTCCATCAAGTAAGGAGTGAAGTCATTTAATGTCTCTGATTCATTTAACAAATACACTGAGCATCTATTTGTTAGGCATATGTCAGGTGCTAGGTATGTAATGACAAGACACGTTCCTTGTTCTCAAAACGTTCCCATTTAGTAAGGGATACAAAGAATTAAATATGTTTCATTGTACTGGAAGAATCTACAAGACAGTATTGCTACTCAGGAATGGAACAACTCTTCAGATTAAAGTGGGAAGCTGAGGGAGGGTTGCACAGAACAGGTGGTGATTTGCTAATTTACTGAAAAATAAATATCCACCCAGTAGTAGACACAAAGAGGGTCAGAGGGGAATTCATGACAGAAATAATACTTTGTGACAGAAAAAAAATGGTTAGACGTTGGAAAGTGCAAGTTTTACAGTATGGGAGGCCCTCAGAACGTTCCGAAAGTGAGAGGAGAAAGCAAAGCCTAGATCATGAACTCCCATGATCAGGATTCTTAAGCATTTAGGTATTTTCATAGACAATCTTGAGTAACAATCATATTTTTTATTCAGAAATATTCCTATGATAAAAGTAGGGTGATGATTTTCGGGGCTGAGTGGGAAGGGATTGAGATTGGAGACAAACACTGTAACATTATAGGGATATTTTAAAATAGAATAATTAAACATGAGCAGTGGGAAGGGAAAGAAAGGGCGTGAGTAATATGCAAACAAAATTAATAGGACCTGGGATTGATTGAGTGTGGGTGAAACTGACCTAAAGAAGGATGACAATGCCCAGATTTCTCTTATGAGCAACCGAGAGAACGACTCCATTAAGGTAGGTTGGCGATGTAGGAGAAAAAGCTGGTTTGGTGGTCGAGACAAATGATGGAACTGGGATTCAGGAGAGATGTCTGGGTGAGGGAAGGGGGTGGGATAATCAGAAAGAAGGAAGAAAATGGGTCACCTTTCTTGAGTGCTTACTAATTACTAGGAGTTGTGCTAACAATCTTGTAAGTGATACGTGTGGCTGCTTTTACTACTCACTTTTACATTTGAAGAGTTCCTGGTTCAGAGAAGCTTTTGCCCAATTTGCTCTGGCTATGAAGTACCAGAGCTGGCATTCAACTACATGTCTGATTCATTAGTATTCTGCTCCCATTTTGTTACATAAAATTTGGGGGATAATTGGTATATAGTTAGTATTTGAAGACATGGGAATGTATGAGGCATATGGAGGCAAAGGGAAGAGCATTTGGAATGAAGAAGACTTATGTCTAACAGTGTTGAGGAGCAACTAGAAGAGACTGAGGTAACAGCTGAAAAGTGAGAGAAAACAAACAAACAAAAAAACTATAGTTGTGTCAAAGAAGACAAGAAAGGAGAACATTTAAATGAGGGAATATAATTAGTGTCAAATGCCATGGAGAAAGGAAGCTATGTTAATAAACTCACTGGACTTGAAAATTCCTAAACCCAAGCACAATTTATGTTCTGGTGGGACAGAAATCCATTTGTAAGTATTACTGATAGATATTAATAGTAGATGAACTATAACTGGTAGATGAAAGAACAGACTTTTAGTTTAGGCAACTCTTAAAGAACGTTGATTACAGAAAGAAAGAGAGAAATGGCTAAAAATGTATATAGAAGTAAAAAATATATTTCTAGGGTGTTTATTTAATAAAGAAGAAATTTTGGGGAGTCGTGAAGTGAGAAAGAGGGAAGATATGGGAGAGAGGGGTACATAATACAGCAAAGTCTTGGAGGAAGAGAGAAGGAAGGGATGGGATATAAAACCCAGGCAGAGGTAGGAATTCATTTGAGTGAGAGTCAGAACACTTAATTTTCAAAGGATCTGAGAGCAGGGTGAGTAAGAACAGATATAAATAAGAATGTAGGTGTGTGGTATGTCAGGAGCGGTTACTCCTCTGGCTTCTATTTTAATCACGAATTTAGAGGTAAGATGATCTTCTGGGAGGGAGGAGATGATACTTTAACAGTGTGGCTAGTCTAGAACAGCTGTTCTGAGAAAAAGGAAAAAAAGGAGTGGACTAGAGAAAAGAAATGGTGTCCTCAGAATTATGAGAAATCACACAAAGACATGATGGCATCAAGTGAGGAATTTGACTAAACTATAAGGAAAGTATTTGAGCTCTATCACAGGTAGTTAAAGTTGGCAAGCAAGGAAGTGAAATCAGAAGAGAGCTGATAGACAGGGTTATCAACCCAATGAAAGGTGAAGCCAGAGTGGAGGGGAGCTCTGGCAGCAGAGCCAGAGCTGTTAACGCCCACTCTGAGAGGGAACGAATTGTAGGTCAGGCTAGATGTGAGAGACTTATCATTTTGGCATAATAATAGAAGGAAATTTATGGAGAATAAAAAAGAGATGAATAAAAGAGACTTCAGAAGGTAAAAGTCCAGTTGAATTCTGAATTCATGTTCACCCAACGTGGGCATTTTCTTTTTAAATTTTTTTTTCTTTATTTATTTATGGCTGTGTTGGGTCCTCGTTCCTGTGTGAGGGCCTCCTCTAGTTGCGTCAAGTGGGGGCCACTCCTCATCGCGGTGCGCGGGCCTCTCACTATTGCGGCCTCTCTTGTTGTGGAGCACAGTTTCCAGATGCGTAGGCTCAGTAATTGTGGCTCACGGGACTAGTTGCTCTGCGGCATGCGGGCTCTTCCCAGACCGGGGCTCGAACCCGTGTCCCCTGCATTGGCAGGCAGACTCTCAACTACTGCACCACCAGGGAAGACCCCAACGTGGGCATTTTCATATGACTTTCCCAAGGAAACTCTGGCAACTGGGAAGTGGCCACAAAGAGTGGACCCTGAGTGGAGTCTCTAAAGGGAGGTATAAAGTAGTCAAAATGGAAATATATTCCAGGGGCAGCAAGGGCTTCCTGAGATGGCCAACCACCATATTCAGTGGGTAGAAGTAGACAGCTAAGCAATCACAGTGAAAATTAAGAACAATTTAAAACAAAAGAAAAGACTATGGAGGACTGATTGTTGACAAGTTGTGGTCAGAAGAGTAATTACAGATTTTAAAACTTGAGTTTTGAAAAGTTTCACACTTTTTTTGTTTGTTTGTTTGTTTGTTTGCTTGTTTCCAGACTTTGGCTTTATTTTGAAGTACAGAAATCATTTGGAACCATTGTGAGACAGACATCATTGAAGCAGAGGCTCTGTCAAATCAACACTGCATTGCAGCTTGGTTGGCTGTAGAAGCCACACCTGGGATACAAAAGAAGCTTCTACATTTACTGACTTTATGATAGGTGTCTTTCCCCTCTGCTCTCATCAACTTTGTTAGGTTGAAACAGCACAAACAGTCTTCCTCCAAAATGACTCTCCAAGTCTGGAGTTTGGTTAGAATTGGAGGCACACATAAACCAAGCTTGTGGCTGTACTGCCTGAGTACTGTCGTAACACTTGACGTAAATGTAAAGGGGTGGGGAAGAGTGAGGGATGCTGTCCCCAGTCATGGACCATTCGATTCTGAATCTCCTTACTGTCAAGAGGACAGATGGCACGCAAACTGTACTGACCCAGATCTTGAGTTGCAGAATCTCATAAATCCAATGGCTACACGGATTAAAAGATACAAATGCTGTGTCAAGTTCTCTGTATCAGTATCAAAATGTGTTAAAACTGATCCTTCACTAGAAAAACAAGCCAGTGTTGGTTAAATTGAACAGAATGTGGGAACCTACCAATTCTGAAGAGCCACTCCATGAAAGCAAGTTAGTACATAATATTAGAAAGGGGAGGAATATTTACTGGTAAAGTGTTCTGCAATCTCTCAGTTTTGATTACAAAAGCAGCCTTACAGTATTGATTTCATAAAATATGCATCAAGATTCGTCACTAAAGTCTAATGTGTTAGAGGGCCTTCAGTATGTGTATTGAAGAGTTTGAGCAGAGAGAGCACAGAATTAGACTGATTAAATATTGTGTGAATGAATAAGCAAATAAATGGACAGATGGATATGTGAGTGGACAAACAGACAAAAGTATAGAAAAACGAAAGTTTAGGTGGCTGATGATGGACAACACAACATCCAGACAAATTTATCTTCCATTCCTGGGGTAACACTCAGACTGCCTTGTCTGGATGTTTATACTGGTTAATAAACCTGAATCACAAAAAATATATTTTGCTAATATCTGCAAACGTTTAACAAAAAGACATTCAATATATATTTTTTTAAACTTTGAGGCTTTAGATGATATTGATTTAATTTCCTTTTCTATAGATTGAGTTAAAAATTCTCTAAGTGTGGTTTGTGGTTTATTTTCAGAGCATATAATCTTTAATATTGGTAGCTCTGCTGGGTATTTCTTATCTGTCTCTCTAGATGTACTCCCCACCCACATATTTCCACTCTGCTCTCAGCCCATGGTGGCTGATCTGGACGGACCTCATCAGTGGGCCACTCTTCCTTCTGATGCCCTACTGGGTTCAGTCAGTGGGGACCCCAAGAAAGAGCTCCATGGGAAGGGGCAGGGTGAGCCTGGGCTGATATGACACCAGCTTCACCCTGTAGAGAGCAGCCCTCTGTTCAGGCTGGGCCCCCTTACTGAAGGTCAGAAGCCCTCTCTACACAGCTCTCTCCTTCCAGGTTTTGGTAACTAACTGCTAGCATCCTTGTCCCTGTTAGAGCCTAGGAGTAATAAAAGCTCCTCTAACACTAACCCTAGGATATCACACTGTCCTTCGTGGTTTCTCTATACCTTGACCATATAGTCCTAAATATCCCTTTGAATCATCTTCAAATTGCCCTAATTTGAGTGTGCCATCTGTTTCCTATTGAGATCCTGACAAAGACAGAATCAAACACTATTGTTAACACCATTGTTATTAACCTGTTTCAAAGTGTGCTTTTATGAACTTGTAGTCTTTATTCATATCCTACTTTTATAATGTACTATTCTATTTTCAAAGGTGCATTTAATCAATTTTTAAAAATAATTTCTATTCTATTTTAATTTCATTTAGCACAAGGAAAAATTCCAAATGTACATGTATCTATGTCTCTTAACTAGTTTATACTAAGTAAGATTTTTGGGAGTACGATGCATTCTGTGCTCCTTGGCTTGAGAGATACCTAGAGATTTCTAGCAAAGTTCTTTAGGTATGGATATATGTGCCCGTCCTCAAAAACATTTGAGTCAGTGGTGTTGGTTGGAATAGTTATGTTCAATTACCAAAAGGCCAGAAGGCTTTTGTCTTGGCAGGAATGGAGTGATATTTGAATATGGGACATAGTATTTATTATAAAATAGATAAATTGCTTCTCACAAGCACTTCCTTAAATGGAAAGCAGGTTGGTCACTTTTAGTATTGCAGATGATGGACTAGAAAGAAAGCCCACGTGCCAGAACAAAAGTGTTAATACTTGAAATAGCCTCTTTTTCTTATTTTTGGCACCCAACTAAAGGACAACTTTGAAAATCATAAAAAGCAATGAAAACAAGCCCTTTTAACAGAACATCTTTATTTTATGCTGAAATCCATTAACTTTGGAACATATTGTATTTAAATTCACAGGTTATATAATCATATGCAGATTGTGCTTCTAGTTCATTCCTAATTGATTTTAATCACATAGAGTGATCTACAGCCTAAAATGTTATTTTTGTTTTAAATGGGAATTTTTTTTCCTTCAATGTAAGAATAAGGTTAAACATTCAGATCTCTAAAACCTGTATTGAATGTGTAGCAGTATTTTATATCTAGAAGTACATTTTGCATGTTTTTGTGTACTTGTACTCTCCACCATGATGTCATTGACACCTCCAGAGCAATTCTCCTTTCTTGATCCTGTGTCAAAAGTAGAAATACAACGATACAACATCAGTGAAGCTACCAGCCTAAGTTTGAGTCAGACATATTCAGATTCGAGCTTGAAGTGTAGTGTTTCTATCAGATCAGGCTGGCCTTGCAGGAAGAGGGAGCAAAGTGAACTGGATAATAAATGGTGAGGAACTGGGAGTCCTCAAAGTGGGGAGGAGAAGAAAGGTCTTCTCCTTTCTTCAAGAAGAAAGGAGGCAGCTGAATAGAGTGGAGAAATCCTGCACCTGTAAACAGCCTCCTGTTTATGGTCCTGGATATTTGAAGCTCCAAGCCAGGCAAATGAAGAGGTTGCTATAACGGAATATAACAAAGGGTCTGGGGTGCTATGGAAACACATAGGATGGTCTTTAACACAGACAGGTGGTGTTAGGAAAGCCATTACATCAAGGGCAAGCTCTGAGCTGAGCTCTAAAGGAAGGCCCTGACTTAGCCAGCTGGAAACTGCAGGAACAGTCCAAGAAGCAGAAGCATCAGGTACAGAGACCCAGGTTGGAAAAAACAGAGCCGGTTCAGTGACCAATAACAATACAGTATGTCTGGAGCCTAAGGTATAGAAGGCAAATGCATTCAAAGGAAAGGAAAGTTGCATAGAACTGAAACTGGCCAGGTGTCCTGGACCAGGTCACAGCACAGCTTGAACTTGCTATATATGGAAAGGCATTGAGGATTAAGGAAAGGAGGGGTAATGATCAGCCTTATGATTTATAATGATAATTCCTGCAGTAATGTAGGGCAAGTATTGGTTGGTTAAAAAGTAGAGAGTATGCTAGGAAGTGAACAGAACTGTTATGTTGCTTTACTTCAAATAGAGAATGATGAGGGCCTGAATTAGTTCAGAGAAAAAACTAATAGTTACCAATGGGGAAAGAAGTGAGGGAGGGGCAAGATAGGGGTAGAGGAGTAAGAGGTGCAAACTACTATGCATAAAATAAATAACCTACAAGGATATATTGTGCAGCACAGGGAAATATAGCCAATATTTTATAATAACTTTAAAGCAAGTATAATCTATAAAAATATCAAGTCACTATGTTGTACACCTGAAACTAAACAAATATTATAAATTAACTATACTTCAATTAAAAACAGAGTGGATCTAGCATGACACTTAGAGATAAAACACAAAAGTGTAATTCTATGTCAATTATATATAAAGTGTTTGAAAAGACTTTGCCACTTTGAGTTATTTTCTCCCCTGAAATCCTCTACTTGTCAAATTCTTCCTTTAGTCCCACAGGCGTATATGAGAAATCACAAGCACAAAATGAATTGAGTTTTACTCTTCCTCTTGCTCATTTCCAATTAATTCCCCAGAATAAGTACATGATTAAATTTTAAAACCTTTTTTTCTTTACTCTTAAAAGAAAGTTATTCATGCATTTTTAAATAAAGATTTTAAAAATTGAGGGAAAAATAAAAATCTTACCATATGACTCCTGCTTATATTCCCCACATGGAATACAAAATGCTTTCATAAGAAGATCTGTTCTGGAATTACCTGGTGGTGCAGTGGTTAAGAATCCACCTGCTAATGCAGGGGATGTGGGTTCGAGCCTTGGTACAGGAAGATCCCACATGCTGTGAAGCAACTAAACCTGTGTTCCACAACTACAGAGTCTGTGCTCTAGAACCTGCAAGCAACAACTACTGAGCCCATGTGCCACCACTACTGAGCCCATGTGCAACAGCTACTGAAGCCTGCATGCCTAGAGCCCATGTTCCACAACAAGAAAATCCACTGCATCGGGAAGCCAGAGCATGGCCACAGGAGTAGACTCTGCTTAGTGCAACTAGAGGAAGCCCGCACACAGCAATGAAGACCTAAGGCAGCCAAAAATAAATAAATAAATAAATAAATAAATAAATAAATAAGTAAATAAACTTTTTTTTAAAAAAGCTATTCTTCCTTATCCTCATTCCCTCCTAGTCCTTCCATCAGCCAGTAGCCAGGACCTGAGCGGATGGTCATGAATTTAATGAAGATCAAGCTTCAGGGCGCCTCACTGGCATTGATCCCTCCAAGGTCCTGACAAAATTTCCAGCAGGGTGTCTGCATGGCTTTACATTTGTAAGTCTTCTCAAGTAAGTGAGTATAACTCCACAACGAGCTACACCATTTTCTTTTTCTATTCTGAAGTCAACTGTCACACTCCTCCTTGGGTTGCATAATTTTGAGAGGCCAGGGACATTTTAGGGACCTAGTTAATGGTGGTTGACTTGGGAATGCATTATTTTGGGTTTTATAAGCAGTTATTTATGAGGTTCACAGTGACTTGTGTGAGTGTAATTGGCTGATTTCTAGCTGTCCAGGTGCTCACACAAACTGGGACAGAAATCAGAGGTGGGCCGAAGACATGTGATGTGGGAGACAGAAATATTTTACGGCCATTTCTCCAATGAAGAAATTGAAGCTCAGTGAGGCTAGTCAGGTCCCTAAGATTGCATGATACACCGGTGATAGAAGGAAGATTTCAGTGTGCAATTGCTTGATACCAAAGACCATTCATTTTCCATCATATCCAATAACTCCTCAGGGACAGAGGGCATCTAAGCCAATGGGTCCTGTACACTCAACATTGTTCACTCACATGATATGTATGGCGTGAGTGACGGGAGCAGATGAAGTCAAAATGATGGTTCAGGGCCATGCTAGTATTTTCCCAGTGCCTGCTGTGTGAGGTGAATGGTTGGTCACTCTTTGATTGTTGAAAAGCAGCCTGATCTTTATGAACACATCACCAATTCATAAAGACACATTGGAAAGCCTGGATTAAAAGGTATAATACAGGGACCGTCAACATGGTGGAGGAGTGAGATGTGGAGATCACCTTCCTCCCCACAAATACATCAAAAATACATCTACATGTGGAACAGCTCCTATAGAACACCTACTGAACGCTGGCAGAAGACCTCAGACCTCCCAAAAGGCAAGAAACAATCCATGTACCTGGGTAGCGCAAAAGAAAAAAGAAAAAACAGAGACAAAAGAATAGGGGTGGGACCTGCACCTCAGGGAGGGAGCTGTGAAGGAGGAAAAGTTTCTACACACTAGGAAGCCTTTTCACTTGCAGAGATGGGGTTGGCGGGGGGCAAGCTTCAGAGCCACGGAGAAGAGCACAGTAATAGGGGTGCAGAGGAAAAAGCAGGGAGATTCCTGCACAGAGGATCAGTGCTGACCAGCATGCACCAGCCTGAGAGGCTTGTCTGCTCACCCTCTGGGGCGGGTGGGGGCTGGGGGCTGAGGCTCGGACTTTGGTGGTCAGATACTAAGGAGAGGACTGGGGTTGGTTGGGTGAACACAGCCTGAAGGGGGCTAGTGCACCACAGCTAGCCAGGAGGGAGTCTGGGAAAATGTCTGGACCTGCCTAAGAAGCAAGAAACCATTGATTCAGGGTGCACGAGGAGAGGGGATTCAGAGAACTGCCTAAACAAGCTCCAGAGATGGGCGTGAGCTGCGGCTATCAGTGCGGACCCCAGAGACGGACATGAGATGTTAAGGCTGCTGCTGCAGCCACCAAAAAGCCTGTGTGCAAGCACAGGTCACTATCCACAACTCCCCTCCAGGGAGCCTGTGCAGCCCGCCACTGCCAGGGTCACGTGATCCAGAGACAACTTCCCCGGGAGAACACAGGGCATGCCTCAGGCTATTGCAATGTCACACCAGCCTCTGCCAGAGCAGGCTCGCCCCGCATTCCATGCCTGGTCTGAGTGAGCCAGAGCCCCCTAATCAGCAACTACTTTAACCCCGTCCTGTCTGGGCAGGAAAAAACACCCTCAGGGGACATACATGCAGAGGCAGGGCCAAATCCAAAGCTGAACCCGGGGATCTGTGTGAACAGAGAAAGGAAAATTTCTCCCAGCGGCCACAGGAGCAGCAGATTACATACCCATAATCAAATTGATGTACCCTGTATCTCTGGAATACCTGAGTAGACAATGAATCATCCCAAAATTGAGGGGATGGACTTTGGGAGAAATTACAGACTTGGGGTTTGCTTTCTGCATCTAATTTGTTTCTGGTTCTATGTTTATATTAGTTTAGTATTTAGAGCTTAGTATCATTGGTAAATTTGTTTATTGATTTGGTTGTGCTCTTCCTTTCTTTAAATATATATATATACACACACATAAGAATATAAATGTGACACATCTGTGATAAAAATTATAGAGACTTTTGGAGTTTTATATTTATATATTTATATATATATATATACATATACATATTTTGTCCTATTCCTCTTTTTGTGAGTGTGTATGTGTATGCTTCTTTGTGTGATTTTGTCTGTATAGCTTTGCTTTTACAATTTGTTCTAAGGTTCTGTCTGTTTTGTCTTTTTTTTTTTGTACAGTTTTTAGTGCTTGTTATCATTGGTGGATTTATTTCTTGTTTGGTTGCTCTCTTCTTTCTTTGCTTTTTTTTTTACTTTTACTTTTTTATTTTTAATAATTATTTTTTTATTTTAATAACTTTATTTTATATTTTCTCCTTTCTTTGTTTCTTTCTTCTTTCTTTGTTTCTTTCTTTTTTTCTTTCTTTCTTTTCTTTCTTTTTCTCACTTTTCTTCTGAGCCATGTGGCTGACAGGGTCTTGGTGCTCAGGCTGTGTGTCAGGCCTGGGCCTCTGAGTGGGAGAGCAGAGTTCAGAACATTGGTGCACCAGAGACCTCCCAGTCCAATGTAATATCAAACAGCAAAAGTTCTGCCAGAGATCTCCATCTCAACGATAAGACGCAGCTCCACTCAGCAAACAGCAAGCTAAGTGCTGGACACCCTATGCCACACAACTAGATAGACAGGAACACAAACTCACCCATTAGCAGAGAAGCTGCCTAAAATCACACTAAGTTCACAGACAACCCAAAACACACCACCAGACATGGACCTGCCCACCAGAAACAAAAGATCCAGCGTCATCCACCAGAATACAGGCACCAGTCCAGTATACCAGGAAGCCTATAAAACACACTGAACCAACATAACCCACTGGGGACAGACACCAAAAACAATGGGAACTATGAACCCAGAGCCTATGAAAAGAAGACACCAAAACACAGTAAGTTAAGCAAAATGGAAAGACGGAAATATGCAGTAGATGAAGGAACAAGGTAAAAACCCACCAGACCAAACCAATGAAGAGGAAATAGGCAGTCTACCTGAAAAAGAATTCAGAGTAATGATAGGAAAGATGATCCAAAATCTCGTAAAGAGAATAGAGAAAATAAAAGAAATGATTAACAAGGACCTAGAAGAACTAAGGAGCAAATAAACAATGAGGAAAAACACAATAAATGATATTAAAAATTCGCTAGAAGGAATCAATAGCAGAATAACTGAGGCAGAAGAACTGATAAGTGACTGGGAAGACAAAATAGTGTAAATAACTACTGCAGAGCAGAATAAAGAAAAAAAAAAGATTGAAAATAATTGAGGACAGTCTCAGAGACCTCTGGGACAGCATTAAATGCAACAACATTTGAATTATAAGGGTCTGAGAAGAAGAAGAGAAAAAGAAAGGGTCTGAGAAAATATTTGAGGATATTATAGTTGAAAACTTCCTTAACATGGGAAGGGAAATAGTCAAACAACTCCAGGTAGGGCAGAGAGTCCCATACAGGATAAATCAAAGGAGAAACACGCCAAGACACATATTTATCAAGCTATCAAAAATTAAATACAAATAAAAATATTAAAAGCAGCAAAGGAAAAATAACAAATAACATACGAGGGCATCCCCATATGGTTAACAGCTGATCTTTCAGAAGAAACTCTTCAAGCCAGCAGGGAGTGGCAGGACATATTTTAAGTGTTGAAAGTGAAAAACCTACAACCAAGATTACTCTACCAGCAAGCATATTGTTCAGGTTCGACAGAGAAGTTAAAACCTTTACAGACAAGCAAAAGCTAAGAGAATTCAGCACCACTAAACCTGTTTTACACCAAATGCTAAAGGAACTTTTCTAGGAAGGAAATGAAAGAGAAGGAAAAGACCTACAATAATAAACACAAAACAATTAAGAAAATGGTAATAGAAACATATATATCGATAACTACCTGAAATGTAACTGGATTAAATGCTCCAACCAAAAGACATAGACTGGCTGAATGGATACAAAAAAAAAAAAAAAAAGACATGCATATATATGCTGTCTACAAGAGACCCACTTCAGACCATGGGACACATACAAACTGAAAGTGAGGGGATGGAAAAAGATATTCCATGCAAATGGAAATCAAAAGAAAGCTGGACTAGCAATTTTCATATCAGAAAAAATAGACTTTAAGATAAAGACTATTACAAGAGACAAAGTAGGCCACTAAATAACGATCAAGGGATCGAGCCAAGAAAAAGATATAACAATTGTAAATATTCATGCACACAATATAGGAGCACCTCAGTACACAAGGCAAATGCTAACAGACATAAAAGGGGAAATTGAGAGTAACACAATAATAGTAGGGGACATTAACACCCCACAATCACCAATGGACAGATCATCCAAGGTGAAAACAAATAAGGAAACACAAGATTTAAATGATATATTAAACAACATGGACTTAATTGATATTTATAGGACATTCCATCCAAAAACAACAGAATATACTTTCTTCTCAAGTGCTCATAGAACATTATCCAGGTTAGATCATATCTTGGGCCACAAATCAAACCTTGGCAAATTTAAGAAAATTGGAATTGTATCAAGTATCTTTTCTGAAGATAATGCTGCAAGACTCGATATCAATTACAAAAAAAAACTCTAAAAATTACAAACACATATAGGCTAAACAATACACTACTTAATAACCAAGAGATCACTGAATAAATCAAAGAGGAAATCAAAAAATACCTAGAAACAAAAGACAATGAAAACATGATGACCCAAAACCTATGGGATACAACAAAAGCAGTTCTAAGAGGGATGTTTATAGCAATAAAATCCTACCTAAAGATATAAGAAAAATCTCAGATAAAAAACCTAACCTTACACCTAAAGTAATCAGAGAAAGAAGAAAAAAAAAAAAACAGAGTTGGCAGAAGGAAAGAAATCATAATGATCAGATCAAAAATAAATGAAAAAAGAAATGAAGGAAACAATAGTAAAGATCAATAAAACTAAAAGCTGGTTTTTTGAGAAGATAAACAAAAGTGATAAAACAATAACCAGACTCATCAAGAAAAAAAGGGAGAAGACTCAACTCAATAGAATTAGAAATGAAAAAGAAGCAACAACTGACACTGCAGAAATACAAAGGATCATGAGAGATTATTACAAGCAACTATATGCCATAAAATGGACAAGCTGGAAGTAATGGACAAATACTTAGAAAAGCACAACCTTCCAAGACTGAACCAGGAAGAAATAGAAAATATAAACAGACCAATCACAAGCACTGACATTGAACTGTTATTAAAAATCTTCCAACAAAGAAAAGCTCAGGGCCACATGGCCTCACAGTCGAATTCTATCAAACATTTAGAGAAGAGCTAACACTTATCTTTCTCAAACTCTTGCAAAATATAGCAGGGGGAGGAACACTCCCAAACTCATTCTACGAGGCCACAATCACCTTGATACCAAAACCAAAGATGTCACAAAGACAGAAAACTACAGGCAAATATTCCTGATGAACATAGATGCAAAAATCCTCAACTGAATACTACAAACAGAATCCAACAGCACATTAAAAGGATCATACACCATGATAAAGTGAGGTTTATCCCAGGAATGCAGAATTCTTCAATACACACACACATCAAACAATGTGATACACCATATTAAAAAATTGAAGGAGAAAAACCATATGATCATCTCAATAGATGCAGAAAAAGCTTTTGACAAAGTTAATACCCATTTATGATAAAAATACTCCAGAAAGTAGGCAAAGAGAGAACTTGCCTGAATATAATAAAGGCCATATATGACAAACCCACAGTCAACATCGTTCTCAATGGTGAAATCCTAAAACCATTTCCACTAAGATTAGGAACAAGACAAGTTTGCCCATTCTCACCAGTATCATTCAACATAATTTTGGAAGTTTTAGCCACAGTAATCAGAGAAGAAAAAGAAATAAAAGAAAACCAAAGTGGAAAAGAAGAAGTAAAAATGTCACTGTTTGCAGTTGATGTGCTAATATGAATAGAGAATCCTAAAGATGCTACCAGAAAACAACTAGAGCTAATCAATAATCTGGTAAAGTAGCAGGATACAAAATTAATGCACAGAAATCTCTTGCATTCCTATACACTAATGATGAAAAATCTGAAAGAGAAATAAAGGAAACACTACTGTTTACCATTGCCACAAAAAGAATAAAATACCTAGGAATATACCTAGTTAAGGAGACAGAACACCTGTATGCAGAAAACTATAAGACACTGATGAAAGAAATTAAAGATTATACAAACAGCTGGAGAGATATACCATGTCCTTGGATTGGAAGAATCAGCATTGTGTAAATGACTCTACTACCCAAAGCAATCTACAGATTCAGTGCAATCCCTACCAAACTAGCAATGGCATTTTTCATAGAACTAGAACAAAAAAATTCACAATTTATATGGAAACACAAAAGACCCCGAATAGCCAAAGCAATTTTGAGTAAGAAAAACAGAGCTGGAGGAATCAGGCTCCCTGACTTCAGATTATACTACAAAACTACAGTCATCAAGACAGTATGGTACTGGCAAAACAGAAATAAAAAAACAGAAATAAAGATCAATGGAGCAGGATAGAAAGACCAGAGATAAACCCACACACATATGGTCACCTTATTTTTTATAAAGGAGGCAAGAATATACAATGGAGAAAAGACAGCCTCTTCAATACATGGTGCTGTGAATACTGGACAGCTACATGTAAAAGAATGAAACTAGAACACTCCCTAACACCATACACAAAAATAAACTCATAATGGATTAAAGACCTAAATGTAAGACCAGACACTATAAAACTCTTAGAGGAAAACATAGGCAGAACACTCTATGACATAAATCACAGCAAGATCCTTTTTGACCCACCTCCTATAGAAATGGAAGTACAAAGACAAATAAACAAATGAGACCCAATGAAACTTAAAAGCTTTTGCACAGCTAACGAAACCATAAACAAGATGAAAAGAGAACCCTATGAATGAGTGAAAATATTTGCAAATGAAGCAACTGACAAAGGATTAATCTCCAAAATATACAAGCAGCTCATGCAGCTCAATATTAAAAAAAACTCAAACAATTCAATCCCCAAATGGGCAGAACACCTAAATAGACATTTCTCCAAAGAAGACATGCAGATTTTCAACAAACACATGAAAGGATGCTCAACATCACTAATCATTAGAGACATGCAAATCAAAACTAAAATGTGGTGTCACCTCACACCCGTCAGAATGTCAATCATCAAAAAATCTACAAACAATAAATGCTGGACAGGGTGTGGATAAAGGAAACCCTTTTGCACTGTTAGTGGGAATGTAAATTGATACATCTACTATGGAGAACAGTGTGGATATTCCTTAAAAAACTAAAATCGAACTACCATATGACCCAGCAATCCCACTAATGGGCATAAACGCTGAGAAAATCATAATATAAAAATAGTCATGTACCACAATGTTCATTGCAGCTCTATTTACAATAGCCAGGACATGGAAGCAACCTAAGTGTCCATCGACAGATGAATGGATAAAGAAGATGTGGCAAATATATAAAATGCAATTGTTACTCAGCCATAAAAAAAAAACACCTAAATTGAGTTATTTGTAGTGAGGTGGTTGGACCTAGAGACTGTCATGTAGAGTGAAGTAAGTCAGAAAGAGAAAAACAATTACTGTATGTTAACACATATATATGGAATCTAAAAAAAAGAAGAAAAGGTTCTGAAGAACATAGTGGCAGGACAGGAATAAAGATGCAGATGTAGAGGGCTTCCCTGGTGGCACAGTGGTTGAGAGTCCACCTGCCAATGCAGGGGACATGGGTTCGTGCCCCGGTCTGGGAAGATCCCACATGCTGCAGAGCAGCTGGGCCGTTGAACCATGGTCGCTGAGCCTGCGCGTCCAGAGCCTGTGCTCCGCAGTGGGAGAGGCCACAACAGTGAAAGGACCACATACCGGAAAAAAAAAAAAAGATGCAGACGTAGAGAATGGACTTGCGGACACGGGGTGGGGGAAGGGTATGCTGGGACGAAGTTAGAGAAGGACATGGACATATATACACTACCAAACATAAAATAGGTCGGTAGTGGGAAGCAGCCACATAGCACAGGGAAATCAGCTTTGTGCTTTTTGAACACCAGAGGTGTGGGATAGTGAGGGTGGGAGGGAGATGCAAGATGCAGGGTATATGGGGATATATGTATAGCATAGCTGATTCACTTTGTTATGCAGTAGAAACTAACACAGCAATGTACAGCAATTATACACCAATAAAGATGTTAAAAAAAGGTATAATACAAGACAAAAATTCTGTTGTTAAACTTAGACAAAGAATATAGCTATGCAGGTCATGTCAGATATCATTCCTCAAAGGCAGGAAGTATGGTAACACTCTAATATAGATAACTTATTATGGTTTTATATATTTGAGTATAGCTACAGCCCAAAGGGGACTACCGTGAACATTTACTAACTACTTACTCCACACCAGGCAGCACAGTAATGACTTTACATATGTTTTGTAATTTAAATAGTCAAATGAGGCTATTACATGATTAAATAATCTGAGAGAAGTCCATGGACCAGTGACATTCAGGAGGCTAGTGACTACGGTAGACAATATCTAAGGTTTACTGGGACTTTATCTATCTCCTCTTCCAGAACCAGGAGAACTGAACTTTCCAGTATTGTGCCTGGCGATGATATGGGAACTGAAATGGCTGGCCGCTTCTGAATGGATATTCTGATTGCTGGTGCTCAGCTCTCCAGCACCCCCTTCTGCTGCTACCCAGGCTGCCGAAGATAGCTCATGTGCACAGGGGCCATTGCTTTACAATGGTGTGTCAGTTTCTGCTTTATAACAAAGTGAATCAGTTATATGTATACCTATGTTCCCATATCTCTTCCCTCTTGCATCTCCCTCCCTCCCACCCACCTGTCCCACCCCTCTAGGTGGTCACAAACCACCGAGCTGATCTCCCTGTGCTATGCAGCTGTTTCCCACTAGCTATCTAATTTACATTTGGTAGTGTATATATGTCCATGCCACTCTCTCACTTTGTCCCAACTTACCCTTCCACCTCCCCATGTCCTCAAGTCCATTCTCTAGTATGTCTGCATCTTTACTCCTGTCTTTATTTCCTGTCTTTATTCCTAGGTTCTTCTAACCATTTTGTTTTTTTTTAGATTCCATATATATGTGTCAGCATACGGTAGCTGTTTTTCTCTTTCTGACTTACTTCACTCTGTATGACAGTCTCTAGGACCATCTACCTCACTACAAATAACTCAGTTTCATTCCTTTTTATGGCTGAGTAATATTCCATTGTATATATGTGCCACATCATCTTTATCCATTCATCTGTTGATGTAAACTTAGGTTGCTTCTATGTGCTGGCTATTGTAAATACTGCTGCAATGAACATTTTGGTACATGACCCTTTTTGAATTATGATTTTCTCAGGGTATATGCCCAGTAGTGGGATTTCTGGATTGTATGGTAGTTCTAGTTTTAGTTTTTTTAAGGAACCTCCATACTGTTCTCCATAGTGGCTGTAACAATTTACATTCCCACCAACAGTGCAAGAGGATTTCCTTTTCTCCACACCCTCTCCAGCATTTATTGTTTGTAGACTTTTGCTGATGGCCATTCTGCCCGGTGTGACATGCTATCTCTTTGTAATTTTGATTTGCATTTCTCTAATGATTAGTGATGTTGAGCATTCTTTCATGTGTCTGTTGGCAATCTGTATATCTTCTTTGGAGAAATGTCTATTTATGTCTTCTGCCCACCTTTGGATTGGGTTGTTTGTTCTTATGATATTGAGCTGCATGCGTTGCTTGTATGTTTTGGAGATTAATCCTTTGTCATTTGCTTCATTTGCAAATATTGTCTCCCATTCTAAGGGTTGTCTTTTCGTCTTGCTTATGGTTTCCTTTGCAGTGCAAAAGCTTTTAAGTTTCATTAGGTCCCATTTTTTTTAAATTTTGTTTTTATTTCCATTACTCTAGGGGGTAGGTCAAAAAGGATCTTGCTGTGATTTATGTCATAGAGTGTTCTGCCTATGTTTTCCTCTAAGTGTTTGAAGGTGTCTGGCCTTACATTTAGGGCTTTAATCCATTTTGAGTTTATTTTTGTGTATGCTGTTAGGGAGTGTTCTAATTTCTTTCTTTTAACGGTACCTGGCCAGTTTTCCCAGCACCATTAATTGAAGAGGCTGTCTTTTCTCCACTGTATATTCTTGCCTCCTTTATCAAAGATAAGGTGACCACATATGTGTAGGTTTATCTCTGGGCTTTCTATCCAGTTCCATTGATACATTTTTTGTTTGTGTGCAAGTACCATACTGTCTTGATTACTCTAGCTTTGAAATATAGCCTGTATTCCAGGAACCTGATTCCTCCAGGTCTGTTTTTCTTTCTCAAAATTGCTATGGCTATTCAGGGTCTTTTATGTTTCCATACGAATTGTGAAATTTTTTGTTCTAGTTCTGTGAAAAATGTCAGTGGTAGTTTGGTAGGGATTGCATTGAATCTGTAGATTGCTTTGGGTAGTAGAGTCATTTACACAATGTTGATTCTTCCAATCCAAGAACATGGTATATCTCTCCATCTATTTGTATCATCTTTAATTTCTTTCATCAGTGTCTTATAATTTTCTGCATACAGGTCTCTTGTCTCCTTAGGTAGGTTTTTTCCTAGGTATTTTACTCTTTTTGTTGGAATGGTAAATGGGAGTGTTTTCTTAATTTCTCTTTCAGATTTTTCATCATTAGTGTATAGGGATGCAAGAGATTTCTGTGCATTAATTTTGCATCCTGCTACTGTACCAAATTCATTGATTAGCTCTAGTAGTTTTTTGGGAGCATCTTCAGGATTCTCTATGTATAGTATCATGTCATCTTCAAACAGTGGCAGCTTTACTTCTTCTTTTACAATTTGGATTTATTTTATTTCTCTTTCTTCTCTTATTGCTGTGACTAAAACTTCCAAAACTATGTTGAATAATAGTGGTGAGAGTCGACAACCTTGTCTTGTTCCTTATCTTAGTGGAAATATTTTCAGTTTTTCACCATTGAGGATGATGTTGCCTGTGGGTTTGTCATATATGGCCTTTATTATGTTGAGGAGAGTTCCCTCTATGCCTACTTTCTGCAGGGTTTTTATCATAAATGGGTGTTGAATTTTGTGGAAAGCTTTCTGTGCAGCTATTGAGATGATCATACGGTTTTACTCCTTTAGTTTGTTAATATGGTGTATCACATTGATTGAGTTGTGCATATTGAAGAATCCTTGCATTCCTGGGATAAACCCCACTTGATCATAATGTATGATCCTTTTAATGTGCTCTTGGATTCTGTTTGCTAGTATTTTGTTGAGGATTTTTGCATCTAAGTTCATCAGTGATATTGACCTATAGTTTTCTTTCTTTGGGACACCTTTGTCTGGTTTTTGTATCAGAGTGATTGTGGCCTCATAGAAAGAGTTTGGGAGTGTTCCTCCCTCTGTTATATTTTGGAAGAGTTTAAGAAGGATAGGTGATAGCTCTTCTCTAACTGTTTGTTAGAATTTGCCTGTGAAGCCCTTTGGTCCTGGGCTTTTGTTTGTTGAAAGATTTTTAATCACAGTTTCAATTTCAGTGCTTTTGATTGGTCTGTTCGTATTTTCTATTTCTTCTGGTTCAGTCTCAGAAGATTGTGCATTTCTAAGAATTTGTCCATTTCTTCCCGGTTGTCCATTTTAGTGGCATATAGTTGCTTGTAGTAATCTCTCATGATCCTTTGTATTTCTGCAGTGTCAGCTGTTACTTCTCCTTTTTCATTTCTAGTTCTATTGACTTGAGTCTTCTCCCTTTTTTTCTTGATAAGTCTGGCTAATGGTTTATCAACTTTTTTTTATCTTCTCAAAAACCAGCTTTTAGTTTTGTTGATCTTTGCTATTTTTTTTTTTTTGTTTGTTTTGTGTTTTTGCAGTATGTGGGCCTCTCACTGTTGTGACCTCTCCCGTTGCAGAGCACAGGCTCTGTACGCTCAGGTTCAGCGGCCATGGCTCACGGGCCTAGCCGCTCCACGGCATGTGGGATCTTCCCGGAGCAGGACATGAACCCGTGTCCCCTGCATCGGCAGGCGGACTCTCAACCACTGCGCCACCAGGGAAGCCCTTTGTTACTTTTTTGTTCATTTCTTTTTCATTTATTTCTGATTTGATCTTTATGATTCCTTACCTCCTGCTAACTTTTGGGTTTTGTTGTTCTTCTTTCTCTAATTGCTTTAGGTGTAAGATTAGGTTGTTTATTTGAGATATTTCTTGTTTCTTAAGGTAGGCTTGTATAGCTATAAACTTCCCTCTTAGAACTGCTTTTCCTGAATCCCATAGGTTTTGGGTGGTTGTGTTTTCATTGTCATTTGTTTCTAGGTATTTTTTGATTTCCTCTTTGATTTCTTCAGTGATCTCTTGGTTATTAAACAGTGTGTTGTTTAGCCTCCATAGGTTTGTATTTCTTACAGATATTTTCCTGTAATTGATATCTATTCTCATAGTGTTGTGGTCGGAAAAGACACTTGATACAATTTCAATTTTCTTAAATTTACCAAGGCTTGATTTGTGACCCAAGATATGATCTATCCTGGAGAATGTTCCATGAGCACTTGAGAAGAATGTGTATTCTGTTGTTTTTGGATGGAATGTCCTGTAAATATCAATTAAGTCCATCTTGTTTACTGTATCATTTAAAGCTTTGTTTCCTTATTTATTTTCATTTTGGATGATCTGCCCATTTGTGAAAGTGGGTGTTAATGTCCCCTACTATGATTGTGTTACTGTCGATTTCCTCTTTTATGGCTGTTAGTATTTGCCTTATGTATTGAGGTGCTCTGATGTTGGGTGCATAAATATTTACGATTTGTATATCTTCTTCTTTGATTAATCCCTTGAGCATTATGTAGTGTCCTTTGTCTCTTATAATAGTCTTTGTTTTAAAGTCTTTTTGTCTGATATGAGAATTGCTACTGCAGCTTTCTTTTCATTTCCATTTTCATGGAATATCTTTTTCCATCCTCTCACTTTCAATCTATATGTGTCCCTAGGTCTGAAGTGGGTCTCTTGTAGACACCATATATAAAGGTCTTGTTTCTGTATACATTCAGCCAGTCTATGTCTTTTGGTTGGAGCATTTTATCCATTTACATTTAAGGTAGTTATTAATATGTTTGTTCGTATTACCATTTTCTTAATTGTTTTGGGTTTATTATTGTGGGTGTTTTCTTTCTCTTGTGTGTCTTGCCTAGAGAAGTTCCTTTAGTGTTTGTTGTAAAGGTGGTTTGGTGATGCTGAATTCTCTTAGCTTTTGCTTGTCTGTAAAATTTTTAATTTCTGTGTCAAATCTGAATGAGTTCCTTGCTGGGTAGAGTATCATGGTTGTAGGTTTTTCTCTTTCCTCACTTTAAATATGTCCTGCCACTCCCTTCTGGCTAGCAGAGTTTCTGATGAAAGGTGAGCTGTTAACCTTATGGGGATTCCCTTATGTTTTACTTGTTGTTTTTCCCTTGCTACTTTTAATATTTGTTCTTTGTATTTAATTTTTGATAGTTTGATTGATATGTGTCTTGGCATGTTTGTCCTTGGATTTATCCTGTATGGGACTCTCTGTGCTTCCTGGACTTGATTAACTATTTCCTTTCCCATATTAGGGAAGTTTTCAACTATAATCTCTTCAAATATTTTCTCAGTCCATCTCTTTCACTCTTCTTCTTCTGGGACCCCTATAATTCGAATGTTGGTGCCTTTACTGTTGTTCCACAAATCTCTGAGACTGTCCTTTATTCTTTTCATTCTTTTTTCTTTATTCTGCTCTGTAGTAGTTATTTCCACTATTTTAATTTCCAGGTCACTTATCTGTTCTTCTGCCTCATTTAGTCTGCTGTTGATCCCATCTAGAGAATTTTTAATTTCATTTATTGTGCTCTTCATCTCTGTTTGTTTGCCCTTTCATTCTTCTAGGTCCTTGTTAAACATTTCTTGTATTTTCTCTATTCTATTTCCACGATTTTGGATCAGCTTTACTATCATTATTCTGAATTCTTTTTCAGGTATACTGTCTATTTCCTCTTCATTTCTTAGGTCAGGTGGGTTTTTGCCTTGCTCCTTCATCTGCTGTATATTTCTCTGTCTTCTCATTTTGATTAACTTACTGTGTTTGGGGTCTCCTTTTCACAGGCTGCAGGTTAGTAGTTTCCATTGTTTTTTTGCGTCTGTTCCCAGTGGTTAAGGTTGGTTCAATGGGTTGTGTAGGCTTCCTGGTGGAGGCATCTAGTTCCTGTGTTTTGCTGGATGAGGCTGGATCTTGTCTTTCTGGTGGGCAGGTACATGTCTTGTGGTGGTTTGGGGGTGTCTGTGGTCTTATTATGAGTTTAGGCAGCCTCTGTGCTAATGGATGGGGTTGTGCTCCTGTCTTGCTAGTGTTTGGCATAGGGTGTCCAGCAGTGTAGCTTGCTGGTCTTTGAGTGGAGCTGGGTCTTTGCATTGAGATGGAGATCTGTGGTAGATTTTCGCCATTTGCTATTACTGGAGCTGGGAGGTCTCTTGTGGATCAGTGTCCTGAACATGGCTCTCCCAGCTCAGTCGCACATCCCTGATGCCTGGCTGGAGCACTAAGAGCCTGTCCTCCACACGGCTCAGAATAAAAGGGAGGAAAAAAGAAAGAAAGAAAGAATGAAGAAGATAAAATAAAATAAACTTATTAGAATAAAAATAACTATTAAGAAAAAGAAAAAATTTAAGTAATAAAAAAAAAGCAAAAAGTGGACAGACAGAACCCTAGGAAAAATGGTAAAAGCAAAGCTATACAGAGAAAATCACAAACAGAAGCATACACATACACACTCAGAAAAAAGGGAATACATATATATATAGTTGCTCCCAAAGTCCACCTCCTCAAATTGGGATGACTCGTTGTCTATTCATGTATTCCACAGATGCAGGTACATCAAGTTGATTGTGGAGCTTTAATCCTCTGCTCCTGAGGCTGCTGGGAGAGATTTCCCTTTCTCTTCATTGTTCGCGCAGCTCCCGGGGTACAGCTTTGGCTTTGGCCCCGCCTCTGCGTGTAGGTCGTCGGAGGTCGTATTTTCTTCACTCAGACAGGACTGGGTTAAAGGAGCTGCTGATTCGAGGGCTCTGGCTCACTCAGGCCCGGGGGAGGGTGGGCTACGGAGTGATGGGCGAGCCTGTGGTGTCAGACGCCGGCGTGATGTTGCACCAGCACGAGGCGTGCCGTGCATTCTCCCGGGGAAGTTGTCCCTGGATTCCGGGACCCTGGCAATGGTGGGCTGCACAGGCTCCTGGGAGGGGGGCGTGGACAGTGACCTGTGCTTGCACACAGGCTTCTTGGTGGTGGCAGCAGCAGCCTTAGCGTCTCACGCCCGTCTCTGGGGTCCGCGCTTTCAGCCGCGGTTTGCGTCCGTCTCTGGAGCTCCTTTAAGCAGCGCTCCGAATCCCCTCTCCTCGCGCACCAGGAAACAAAGAGGGAAGAAAAAGTCTCTTGCCTCTTCGGCAGCTCCAGACTTTTTCCCGGACTCCCTCCCGGCCAGCTGTGGCGCACTAATCCCTTCAGGATGTGTTCACGCCACCAGCGCTCCGACCGAAGCCCGAGCCTCAGCTCCCAGCCCCGCCTGCCCCGGCAGGTGAGCAGACAAACCTCTCGGGCTGGTGAGTGTCAGTCGGCACTGATCTTCTGTGTGGGAATCTCTCCACTTTGCCCTCCGCACCCCTGTTGCTGCGCTCTCCTCCGCGACTCCGAAGCTTCCCCCTCCGCCACCCGCAGTCTCCACCCGCGAAGGGGCTCCTAGTGTGTGGAAACATTTCCTCCTTCACTGCTCCCTCCCACTGGTGCAGGTCCCAGACCTATCCTTTTGTCTCTGTTTATTCTGTTTTCTTTTGCCCTACCCAGGTATGTGGGGAGTTTGCCTTTTGGGGGGTCTGAGGTCTTCTGCCAGAGTTCAGTAGGTGTTCTGTGGGAGTTTTTCCACGTGTAGCTGTATTTCTGATGTATTTGTGGCGAGGAAGGTGATCTCCGCGTCTTACTCTTCCGCCATCTTGAAGCTCCTTCTCCAGCTTTATTTTCTATACATGAGTATATATATATTTTTGCACTGTTGAAGTATTACTGAAAGTAATATTACAGTAAAATTACTGCTTTTTTATGTAAAATAAACTTTGTCCAGCATCATTAGATGTTCTTTGAAATTTGGTTGGTGGAAGGTATAAATAATTCCTTACCTTTGCCTCACTTGTTAGCTCTCTTTTTCCTGTTTTAAAGTGCATTTTTTAAATTACTTTTTCAATGCAAAAAGAGGATAGATATTCTGTTACCCCGATCCAGGAGCCTAGTCCCATATGATAAGAAATGTTGTCCCTAAATCCCATTTTGTACACCAATAGTTCAATTGCTCACAGAGAATCAATCAGCTATTCAAGTAAAATAACAGTTACCTGGTTAATAGCTGACTGAGCTGAACAATTGTTCACCTTACTGACAGTCCTATGAAAACATAATCTTGTATTTTTTGCCGTAAATTTTATCTTAAATATTTATCTTTGTTCTACAGTACTTTTATTTTTCTTGCACACCTGAAATCCCTGAAAAGTGTTATAGCACTAAAAATCATGTTATAATGATCAAGTTCAAGGAGAAATGATTATATGTTAAAATACCTAGAATTATGAACTTTCCAATCGCAGAACTGACACATGTTACAAAAAGAAGTTATGATTTAAATAGGAAAAGATTGCACCTTTATTCCATCTGATGAAAAAACTAACCCAAGATAGAATGAATAGTTTTTCTTTGGTAACACATTATTTATTTATTTATTTATTTATTTATTTATTTATTTATTTATTTATTTATTTAGGTTGTGTTGGGTCTTCTTTGCTGTGTACAGGCTTTTCTCTAATTGTGGTGTGTGGGGGCCACTCTTCATTGTGGTGCATGGGCTTCTCATTGCAGTGGCTTCTCTTGTTGTGGAGCACGGGCTTCAGTAGTTGTGGCACGCAGGTTCAGTTGTTGTGGCTTGCAGTCTCTAGAGCACAGGCTCAGTAGTTGCGGTGTATGAGCTTAGTTGCTCTGCGGCATCTTCCCAGACCAGGGCTCGAACTCAGGTCCCCTGCATTGGCAGGTGGATTCTTATCCACTGTGCCACCAGGGAAGTCCCTGGAAAGACATTTAAAAAGTCTGTGCTGCTCAAGCCTGGATGTTTGTAATATCAATATGGTACAGCCCTTTCTTTTGTTTTGCTTTTTCTCATTTATCTGTCACTGACATAGAGGTTATTTTTCAGTTTTTCTTAGGGCCACTGCTCAGCTACCTTTGCAGAAAAGATAAGTGGCGAAATCATGTGAAGCTTAGCCAAGTATAATGATTCATCAGTATCTCACCATCCAAAAAATAACTTCTATTCTGCACTTCAAGAAAATATGCATGGATTTGTAGGCTTGTGAAAGGAGCCATAGTAGAAACTCTGCAGGCAGAAATTCTTTATGTACATGACAATACATCAATAGGCAGCTACCCTGCAAGTTCTCCCACACGTCCTGCTTAAATTGAGACACAATGAAAAAAAGGCTCACTGTGGTGTCTAATCCCATCATATTTTTCATGTAGAGTCCATGATGGTCAAGTGCTTCAAGGGAGTTAGATATTCCTTGCAGGTGGGCACAAAGATTTTGCTGAGGTATGGGGGAAATTCTACAGAGTTCTGGAATAACAAGGATGACAACAAAACACCAGCAGCAGTTACCATTTATGTTGTGATTACCAGGTGACAGCCACCTATACTAGGAACTTCAGAGATTATTAGATCTAACAAGTGTATGATATAGGCATATTCAGATTATAAATGAGGGAACTAAAATAGAGATGTTAAGTAACTTGTACGATATTCAAAGATAGGCAATATCTAAAGACCAGCACTCTTAGCTATTCTGTTACATTGTCTCTGTGTCTGAGAGAACTGCACAGATCACCTTGTCACTTACTTGTTGCATGACTTTGGGCAAGAAAGTTAACGCTCCTCAACTTCTCTTCTGAATAATTAAGGTCCTGCCTTTCTCAGGGAGTTATTGTGAATATCAGAAGGAGTTAACAAATGTCAAAGTGCTCTGTCAACTTGAAATGCCATATAAATGTGAACTATTTTATAGTCACCATTATTGGTCAGAGTAATTGTTTTCATAATTGGAAACACTTGGCAGCTTCTCTCATGAAAAGAATAAATCTGTAACCTGGGACTCAGAGTGTGGTCCACAGAACTGCAGTGTCAGCATCTCCCAGGAAGTTTTTAGAAATGTAGAATCTTAGGCACCGACCCTCATCTACTGAATTAGAATCTTCCATTTTTACAAGATTTTCAGATGATTCTTAGGTGTATTAAGTTTGAGAAGCCTGAAGATAGAGGCTAGGTTATGGATATTTATCTGTTTACAAGTTTTAGAGATTTTAGATTTTAATACAGGTGGCAGATTCTCCAGATCATTGAGATGTCTCCACATGAGTGGATTAGAATATAAGATCTTACTATACCCATCCATCCCAGGCAGTTTCTTAGCACAGGTTGTACCAAGAGTCACAAGAATGGGCTTGCCTTGCTGCTCCCTTATAGCAGCACCTGTGACCGTGGCAATCTATCAGATCGTGGGAATAGACATGTGCTTTATTGACATGATTTCCAAGTGATAATCTTATTTTTTGTTATTTTGGCTGGCTCACTGGTATGTTTGACTTTATGTATGGTGTCTATTTTCTTTTACTAGAGGAGAAATGGTATCCTGCACACTTCAGAAGGATTTGGCAGATGTTGGGAGCTGATATGGGTTACATACATCAAGGTTTCAACTTCTAAAAGTGGGCTATGAGAAAGACGAGACCAATGATGAGACATCTTTGGACAATCATTCTGGGTGGTTTCTCTTACATCTTTGGATAGGAACATCACAGGAAGCTTTAAGAATTCTAACAAAAGAAAAAAGAGAGTAATAATTCTCTTTCTAAGGCAGTAAAGGGTGTTAGATGAGAGAAATGTGAGTAGAATAATGAAAACAGTCAATTTCAAATATGGACTTGTTGAACTTTGTGGGAAAGAAATGAGAGAATGTGGCATTAATAATTAATCTTTGAAATTATTTCCTTAAAGCAATATTACCTGAAAAAATAGCTGGGGGATCCTAAAGACAATTTGAGGAAAGAGGCAGGATTTTTAATTAAAAAATATAATATAGAATCTGAATACGAAATGGAAGCTAGTAAATGAGTTCAAAGTCACGATATAGATTGCTCAGGGGGAGGAATAAAACATGAAACAGATAATTATCTAAAGGGTGTACTGTCCAGCCAGAATTTAAGAGGAGGCACGGTGTTGGGTGGATAAAGGATCTCATTAAATCGCACAACCATTAGATCCACTGGACTAGAACTTGGGTTTTCTAATATATTCAAGTATTCTTTCCAACTATGCATGAAATGTACTTAGTAGGGAAACATTTATCAGATAGTTTAAATCATGAAGAAATTATGACCCTAATTAGAAAATAAAAGTGTCCCTAAGTTGCTTTCACGTAGAATGGTCAGAGACCCACAATGACTAGCAGGTGAATTCTAAAGCTGCAGGGTTAATATTCATGAAGACACCAGCCTGCGTGAAGGCTTTGTAGCTTGGATAGAAATAGAATCAAATTTAGGGGTAAAGTTTTTTGAGGGAGCACAAGATATTTCTTAAGTGATGATATGAAGGAAAAGGCTTATAATGTTTTATAATATATTACGTATATTCAAAGTAAACAGGTAGGGTTTATAGTCACTGAAAGTGTCTTATCTGTGTTTGAAACCAAAGACAAACTTGAGGAACAGCAGGAAATGATTTATTCTGTCTGCATGTGTCACAGTAAGCAAGAAAACAGCAACAACAAAGCTATATATTAAGGGCAGAAAGTACCTAAATCTACAAAATATTTTTAGAAGAAAATATTTTATCGAATGGGGTGTCTAAGGTGAAGGTCTTCTAGTAATTACACAATCTCAAAAGCAATTTGCATATTTGATTGCATCAAAACTGCAAACTTCCATGTAATAAAATGTTCCATAAATAAAAGCCATATGTACACATAACATATATACATATTATGTATACCTATAGTATGTATCATAATATATAGAAGTTTTTTTTTATTGAAGTGTAGCTGATTTACAATGTCATGTTAATTTCAGATGCACAGCACAGTGATTCAATTATAAATCATTTTTTTTCAGAGAGGTATTTGTATAAATAATAAACATATCAAAGATTCTTAACCTCATTAGATGTCAAGAAAATACAAATTGCAAGTTCAATGAGATACCCTTTTTACTTTATCAAATTGTCACAATCTTAGAAAGGCTTGATTACGTCAAACTGACAGTTTTACAAGGGACCCCTCATTCTCACACTCTGCTGGTAGAAGCACAAATTCGTTTGATATATTTGGAAGTTTCCATTGTAGACTCTATGCCCACTTAAAATGATTGTCTCATAACCAAGAAATCCCAATTCAAGTAAACATTCTTACGTGACATATATATTTTGCTTAAATACACAGATATTTCTGTGTAATGTTTTTCATGCTTGGCAGTAAGAAAAAAGCAAAGAATGCAAATGTCTACCAGTAGGGGAATGGATAAATGCATTCAGTGATACATCAGAATAATCTGCTGCACTTACAGAGAAAGAGGTAGTTTATACAAAGAGTATTTATGTGACAAATATCCATGATATATGGTTCAGTGAAAATAAGTTTCAGATGATATATGTATACATATACACATTTGTATATGTATATATATTATCACTTTAAATATTTATATAATTATATATTTTCTTATGTATTAAAGCAGGCTTGAAAATAGAAAAGCAAAACTGTTGAACAGGTGCTATGTGGACGTGGCTTTGGAACGGGATGAGAAACTGTCAGTTTTAACATAATCATTGCATTATTTGAATTTGAATAGCAAGCAAGGAGATTTATAATGAAAATAAGGATTAAAACAGTTGGCACTTCTCTTTCTGTATCTTTCTCCTTTTTACAAAGAAGACTGTTGTTTTGTGACATTCTGAACCCCTGCATCTTCTTCCAAGGCTGCCTCTCCTCCAGCTGGACCATAACTCTCCCCTCCAGTAACAGCAGCTGTGCAGTCCACAAGTTCAAGATGCTAACTGTTATTCAACAGTGTGCTCAGTTTCAATTCAAAAATTGTTTTTTTTACCTTGATTGCAACACATTCAAGGACAATTTTTGAATAAAAAATGGCAAGAGCATTAGCTCATTAAGATGCTAATGCAACTTTAAAGTGTGAGAAATAAGGACGGGGAAGCGGACAAGGATTTGTGTGGGACAGCTGATAAAAATAATGATTTCCAAATGTAATGTTTCAGTTATGTGGAAGAAAAAAGAGGGTGGCAAATTTGAAAGTCCATCATATTAATCATTCTGGGTGGTTTCTCTTGATATGAACATGGAAGAAATGTTAGAGACTATTTTAAAATTGTGGTTGAATATGTCTTATTTCAGTTTGTGATTAGATTTCAGTGATCATAGGCATGAGTTGTCTCATGCTGCTCCCATAATTTTCTATCTTGATCCCTCAATTTCTAGTCTCTTAGGGGGCTTCCCAGTCAATTACAAGGGATGTCTCTGGTCTTGAAGCTTTTAACCCAGCTTTTAGTGCTGGGGTCAAGGATATTATTTTGTAGCACTGCAATCAAATGACATTTCCAGTTACAGCCAACTTCTAAGATTGTCATTTCTTGCTAAGAATTTGGAAAAGGATATGATTTTGTATCTAGTGATTCACTTTCTTGAGTCACCTGAAAATGAAAACCAGTGGCATTTTCACAATGTTTTTCATTGACAAGTTTCAAAGCATTTTCATGGCATTCATTAAGGTTTGCAGGGCCATCTACGCAAGTAGAGAGAAGTTTTGTCTGAAATGGAGAATGAAAAATTGCTTAATAGGACAAAAATAGAAAATAAATCCTATGGAGATGAGGAAAAAACATAATGGTTTAAGACATAATTACATGCCATGTAGAAAGAAACAAATTACATAGACCAAAATGTGATTACTGAAGGCTTTTCTCCCATCTCGGTGTGCCTCAGGTGTCATGTGATTTATAATATGCTGTGTCTAACACATCATCACCATCATAATTACTGTGCGCCAGACACTAGGCTAACTTTACATCAGTTACCAGTTATTATATATGCCCAACAATACTGTTGTGTTTAGAATTAGGCGGTTGGAGTTATATTATTATCTCATTTCAAGATGAGGAAAATGAGACCCTGAGATCGGTTTCTTATCCAAAGTCACACATAGAAAGTAATAGATGAGGATTTGAACTTAGAAAGGTTGGTGCTTGTGTTTATATGTTTAATTGTACTTTGTAGGCCACACGAATGATGACTGAGGGGATCAGAATTAGTCCTTGATACAGTCTTTCTCTAAAGCAACACTAGATGTGTTTGAGGGATACTGGGAGGCCCCAGCCCAGTAGGAAGATCTTTGTTATTAAGTTCCGATTACTTGAGGAGTCAATGTTAGATATTTTCATGGGAATAAAGTATTTTTGTCATTACAAAATATAGAATGTGATGGAAACAGGTGATTCACAGAAGAGGAAATCCAAATGGATAATTAACATTTGAATAGATTTTTAACTTCACAGGTTATCAGGGAAATGCCAACTAAAACAACTATGGGGCTTCCCTGGTGGCACAGTGGTTGAGAGTCTGCCTGCCGATGCAGGGGACACGAGTTCGTGCCCCGGTCCGGGAAGATCCCACATGCCGCAGAGCAGCTGGGCCCGTGAACCATGAACTCTGAGCCTGAGCGTCCGGAGCCTGTGCTCCGCAAGCGGAGAGGCCACAACAGTGAGAGGCCCATGTACCACAAAAAAAAAAAAAAAAAAAAGCAACTATGAAGTACCTTTTCACATCCTAGATTTGGCAAAAATTAATAAGCCTGACAATGCCAACCGCTGGTGATGATGTGGAGACACGATAGCTCTCACCCTACACAGGGTAGAATACAGACCACTGTGAGGGCAAACTGGAGTTGTCTAGTGCAATCCTGGATGTCTGTATACTCTGACCCAGCAATTTTACTTCTAGTTACTAGCTCTAGAGAAGCCACACATGCACAAGGAGACATTTACAAAATTAAAAATTTTTGGAGCATTGGTTGTATGGAAAAAACCCAACAACAATAGAAAATAAATAAATGAATAAGAACCGCGTGTATCAAAATGGATCAATTACAAAGTAGCTGACCTTCACACTACTATATATAAAATAGATAAATGACAAAAGACCTATTCTATAGCACAGGGAACTATATTCAATATTTTGTAATAAACTATAATGGAAAAGAATCTGAAAAAGTATATATATATGAAACTGTTCGTGCCCCGGTTTGGGAAGATCCCACATGCCGCGGAGCAGCTGGGCCCGTGAGCCATGGCCGCTGAGCCTGCGCGTCCGGAGCCTGTGCTCTGCAACGGGAGAGGCCACAACAGTGAGAGGCCCGCGTACCGAAAAAAAAAAAAAAAAAAAAAAAAAGAAACTGAATCACTTTGCTGTACACCTGAAACTAACACAACATTGTAAATCCACTACACTTCAATTTAAAAAAAAGCACAAAAAAAGCAGATTGTCAACAGATATATACAGGAGAATGGGATTTATACAATGTTAAAAATTTCCAAAGTGATACTTCTTTTTTGGGGGGCCTATATTTAAATGGTTTAACAATTTATAAAGTAATAGTAAACACTACCTCCAGGAAAGGAGATTCAAAAATGGTCTTACTGGAGGTTTAAATTTTGTCTTTAATGTTATATTTAACATACGTTTAAAAGTAAATATGGAAAAATATGGAGATTTGTTAAAGCTAAGGGTTTGGTACTTGATGTTTACTATTCTCTATCCTGTGAATATGAATAAAATATTTCACAATAAGCGAATATGAACTAAGAGAATGGAAAACGCAAAAAAAAAAAAAACAACAAATGACATCTTATCCTATCTCTTAAGCATAATTTTTTAAGCACAATTTTAAAAATTCAGTATATTTTCTTACAGTCATAGGATTCATTTATAGCTAACAGTATACCATATAGACAATTTTGTGCCCCTGTAGGGGTATGCCATGATGTTTTTTTGTTTTTTGTTTTTTTTCCCAGCCTCTGTTAAAGGGCTAATATTCTGGCCATGAAAACACATTAAAATATTATTGAAATCACATGACAAGGCAGCTTATTGTAAGTTATTGTTTTCCAATCACAGCTACCTAATTGGAGGTCTGCAGAGCTGGTGGGCATTTTTCCATGGGGGGAATGGGGAAGTTTAATGAGCTTCCTAGAGGTCCTGCAGGGCCCAATGGCAGGTCAGCAGGATGTTTGGGTAGTTGGTGAAGAGACTGGACATCTGCATATGTTATGGAGAGAGAGTCCGTCTGTCGGGATAAACTGAACCTGCTTTACAATTTAGCCTAGGGCCAGCCCTGGAGAGAAGAATGAATAAATACACTAGATTTAATGTCATGCTGTAGCTAACATGCAATTTGAAGCAATAGCTTGTAACTAGAAACATTGGTCAAAACATAATTTTATTCCATGAGTATCTTAAAGGATTTAAACATTCTAAACAGCACAGATCTCTTTTTGAAATGTTCCTGGTGTGACTGATTGAAGAGTGAGCATTACTATGTAGTTCTGGGTGCATTTGTAAAATAGGTCCCTGGTTTTCAGCACAGCCTCAGGAACCCAGCTCTGCTTTGAGAAAAGGGAGGTCATGTTCATGAGATAATTTAATGGTCAATAGAAAGGCTGAACTGAAAAGCGCTGGTCTGACAATATGCAGGTAGAGATTACTTTTGTCATGTACTAACATACCCCTAGGAAGGATATCCTGTAAATCTTATCGTTCATCTCCTTGCTGTGTGGAGAAGGGAAGAAATAAAACCTCAGCCAAGTCCATGACTAGGGAGAGGCAAGTGAGGTATGTAAGTGTTAACATCCTGTTCTTATTTAAAATTTTGATATTTTATTTGTCATGAATTAATGTATTAATTTTGATTTTAAAAATATGTTTTGTATTGGTTACTGAGTTTTTTTGGTGCCCCATTCAATTCTGTGTGAGATGAGTGCTTCACTTGCTACTTCTTAGTCCCATCAGGATAAAACAAAGAGACAGTGAAAATAAATGTGGGACTTTTTCTGCAACTGTGGATGATGTCATATGCTTTATATATATATATATATATATTTGAAAATATATTATATACATTCGTTAAGTCATACTCTCCCCATTTCTCTAGTCTCAGATGATTTACTAGCCCATTTAAAAAATTACTTTTGCTGAATTCTTACAAGTTTTTGTGACCTTCACCTAGTCTTTTGGACACTTACTTATTAAAAGGAAATGATAATTCCTACTTCACAAATTATTTAAGGGATTAAAAATTACACATAAAGAATCTAGATAGGGCTTCCCTGGTGGCGCAGTGGTTGAGAGTCCGCCTGCCGATGCAGGGGACGCGGGTTCGTGCCCCGATCCAGGAAAATCTCACATGCCGTGGAGCGGCTGGGCCCGTGAGCCATGGCCGCTGAGCCTGCACGTCCGGAGCCTGTGCTCCACAATGGGAGAGACCAAAGCAGTGAGAGGCCCACGTACTGCAAAAAAAAAAAAAAAAAAAAAAAAAAAATCAAAAAATCTAGCTGGCACCCTATAATATGGTTGGTTATGATAAATACTTGTAGTTGTTATTATTAAAAGTAAAAAAGGAGTAATTAAGGCTTCATGCTTATTCCTCCCACATAACACGTCTTAATCCATATTTAACCTTGATGGTTAGAACTGGTATCTCAGTATAGATCTCTGTTATTTAATTTCTCCACCTATCAGAACAGCTTTGCCCAGATATTGCAGGACTTAATCTCTCTCTCACTCACCTTTACCTTCCGAGTGTGGTCTACTCTGACTGCCCTATTAAAACTGCTGTCACCTCCCTCCCTCCAGGTTGAGAGGCCCTGTCCTTGTTTCTCTGCTTCATATTTCTGCATGGCATCAATTGGCCTTTCACCTCATATTTATCTTATTTACAAAATTACCTTCCTACTGTTAATGTCTGTTTTATGAGGCAAGTATTTTTGTCTGTGTTGTTCACTAGTTTATCCCCAAACTGGTTAGAGGGTAGGCACAGGTGCTTCATAAATTTTTCTGAATAATTGAATAGATTAATGATGACACTTAAATTTCTCATTTTCCCATGTAGATGAGATATTTTTGATTAAGCAAACTGATATATGTTGCTGAAAAGAAACCCTAAGAAGAAAAATAAGTTGTTCAAAAACCTAGTTATTCAGGTAGCTGAGTAAATGCCTGAGCAGTGACTTAGGGGGTTCTCAGCTGTGCCTGCACAGAACTGAGGAACCACTCCTTCTCTCTCTCTCCTTTTCTCTCTCTCCTTCCCTCCCTCTCTCTGAATTAAAGCAGCTGTGCAAGAACATCTCTTTTCCTGAGTAATTTTCTGTCACTCACTTGGTCCCGCCCTGCATGTCTTACACTCAAACAACGGTTGCAGTCCTCAATCTTTATCTAAGGTTCACCCTTGTTTAATTTACTCACTCAAATATTCAGGTCATCTCGCAAACAGCAGTAATTAGAGTCATTTTGAGGACCTTCATACCCCCTTGCTAACCATGGACAAAGTAGCCTGGCTTCTGGGGCGTTCTGCATGATAGAGCTTGAAGAATTGTGAGAATTGTTGGAATAGGGCAATGGGTTGTGAATGAATGATGTATTCTGCCTTCACGATACTTAGTGGGAGCTATGCAGATAGAATACGTTAATTTAGATTTTTTTCGTCATTAAACTACTCTGTTCATGCTTGTTAACTCCCCGCCAAGAAATTCAGCTGTATAATATAAATTAACTGTACTTTAATATATATTAAAAATTCATAGAACTAAAAAAAAAACTTTTTTTTTGCCTCATGGAGGTGTCACAATAGTGTGAGCACACGGTTAGTTCGTGAATTCATTCAGTTTTTCATTCTGTATATTCTATTTACTCATTCTCTTTATGCATTTTATTTATTCTATTTATTTAGTAAACACCTACTATGTGCAAACACAGTGCTGGGTGTTGTGGACTTAACTATGAGAATAATTGACCGTTGGTGTAGATGGATTTAAAACTACAGCTATGATTGAAAATATAGTAGTGTATATTCTTAATATCAATCAATTATTTAGTTTCCATTTGAGCAAGTCCTTTTTCCCCTACATCTGTTTAGCCTGCATCACAGGATGTCCACATACCCAGGAGAAGTTGCTATCACAGGAAACAAAATCTCCTCAGAGATGGGAGCGTTCATGCCAGACTGCTGTCAGGGGTTTCTTTTGCTCACACTAATAACTTTATTTTGGTATTAAGTAACTTATTCCTGACTAAAAAAATAAATAAATAGATAAATAAAAAATAAAAAAAATTGAAGTGGTACTATTATTATTCGATTATCAGAACAATAAAACTGAAGTACACACAGAGGCAGGTCACTGGCTCAGGTTCCCAGAGTGGAACCAGGTTCCTGAACCAGGGGTTTAACACCCTTGTGGTCTATTTTTGTGCCCAAATGAAAAATGATTTGAGGAATTTTACTAATCCTTGTCCATTCAACAATTGCAACCTCTAGTGAAGAACGCAATTTAAAAAATAGATTTAGACTATTATTTTCTAGTGACTTCTGGTTTGAGAACAATCATTTCCAATTGAGTAGAACCTAAAAAAATTCATAAGCACATGTATTAGATGACTATAGTACATGCGCTATTACTTTCCTGAAAAAATTGGGCCATTGGCTTCAATTACATGAAATGCCCAAGTTAGCATATTCATCCCCATGAACTGAGGGTATAATTTTTCTACAGAAATTATATTGACTTCTTATTGAACACTGAATAGATTTTAATATTTAACAAGTTAAAGCATTCCTGTGACATGGAGGATAAATGCATTTGCTCTTTACTCTCTGTGTCTGAATCCAGCTTCTTCTGTAGCAGAATGATTGCTTATCCAAGATAGAGTTAAAACTGACCTTTTTTTTTTTTTTTTTTTTTTTTTTAACTATTACACTGTCTGCCTGAATTTTGGGCCGTCTGCTGGATTCATTGAACTAGTTTAAACATAAACTTAGTTTTTATCTTTCCAGTGCAGGCATTTTCTGCTTTAATGTATTTTTGCCTTTCTGGTCATGGGCTGTTTCAGGATGAAGGACAGAATATGTGCAGCTATTTGATGTAACACACTATTGACAAGGTGATATGTGTACCTGCCAGAGAGCCCACCTGTATACTGGTTGATGAAAGGATTCTTAGTAACGTGTTCCCTCTTGGAGTCCCCTCCTAGCTTTCGGCAATAGAGTTCTTTGGGAACAGCACCAGCTCTTGTGAATGATGCCAGGACTACTGTTCCATTGCCAACATGGGCGCATGCTAATTTACAGCCACTAGGTGTCCTGGGAAATAAACAAAGCTATACAGGTCTTGGGGAATATTATTATAAATGATTTCATTCATTGAATTAAAAAATCCGTATAAAAGGAGACAATAAATAAAGGTACTGTTGCTTAAATGAACTAACGTACAATGTGTAACTTGAAATATCAATTTTAGATCAACACTCCCCCTACCTACCCTTCTTCAGAAGCACTGTGGAAAATGCAGGACTAGTATTTTTTTTAAAGTTCTCACATGATATAAAGAAACGTGTTATTAGAGGGGAAGCCTGTGTACTGCTGGGTAACATGACAGATCACCTATGTATATACATAAATAACTGCTATCTAAGGATTTGATTGGTCACATCTAATCAAGAACTTGTTGATAACTGAGAATAAGCCAGGTATCAGCAGTTTCTTGGGTATGCCAAACCCAAAGGGGAGCAAATATTTGCTTGCCATCAATAGGCTGCTGCTGTAATGTGGGTAATAAACCAGCTAAGGTCTCTCACATAACAGAAAGAAGGGGTATATCCAATTATATCTTAGTAATTGCATTTAATGCGAGGTGATTTTAACACATGGTTATTTCTCTTGGGAAACAATTTCTTTAAAGGACTAAATAAAGCATATTTTAGGTTATTTTTGAAAGAGGGTAAAACGTATCTGTGATTTTTTAATACCAGCAAACAACTGGGGATAATGTGAGAGAACATTTTTCATATCTTGTTAAATACAAATGGGCAATTATTACAAGAATTTTTTTTTTTTTTTTTTTTTTTTGGCGGTATGCGGGCCTCTCACTGTTGTGGCCTCTCCCGTTATGGAGTACAGGCTCCGGACGCGCAGGCTCAGCGGCCGTGGCTCACTGGCCCAGCCGCTCCGCGGCATGTGGGATCTTCCCGGACCGGGGCACGAACCTGCATCCCCTGCATGCGCAGGCGGACTCTCAACCACTGCATCACCAGGGAAGCCCTACAAGAATTTTTTTATTATGAAATGATTTAAAAGTGGAATTATATAAAGACCTACGTGGGGGTCTGTTCTTTATAACCCAAGAAAGGACTCATGATCTTTACATGTAGGGGGAGTGCTGGTAGTTGTATGACACTGACATTATTCAAGGATATCTCTGCTTACTGGAATTTCTAGACCCAATCTCAGAAAGACAAGTTTTAATCTATATTTGTGTGACCATTACCTTTCTCTCTTTTACTTTTGTTGTTTTTAGCTTGTTTGTTTTTTAAGTCAAATATATTTTGGTTTATGGTAATTTCCAAAAAGTGTTGATAGGGCAGTTTTTTTTTTTTTTTTATTAGTTTCTGCTTTATAACAAAGTGAATCAGTCATACATATACATCTGTTCCCACATCCCCTCGATAGGGCAGTTTTATGCTGAGAACTTAAATTCTAGCCCTCCCTGCTCTACCAACATGTAGATTCCAGTCCCACAAAGAAGGGAAAGGAAGCAGTGCTCTGTCCGCCCTGGTCCCCTTCACCCAAATAAAGGGATTCATGGGGAACTAGTCAGGAGAAAACATGACTTTGAGATTCTTCTGAAGATTCATGGTTTTCCCATGAAATTTACTCAGGGCATGAGAAACTCTCATTTGCAAAACATCTCACAATGGCAGTTGTCCATCTATTTCTGTGATCATTTAATTCATTTCTACCATCGTCTGCATGAAGGCTCTATGAACATGAGAATCATGGCTTTCCTCTTCACCATGCTTCCATGTATCTTCAGCTTGGCCACAGAGGAATAAGCAATTTTGTAATTAAGAGAGACCAGTAATCTGCATCCCTCTCTGCTCCTTCTCCAGAGTCCCTGGGGAGCCTTAGGGCTCTGGGGTGGTACCCCCTTGTCCCTTAGAGAGACAAGTCCAGAGCAGTTGTTGACACGGTCCCTCTGATGAAATCACACTGGGAAACTAAGGCTTCTGCTCATAGGCTGTGGGTCAGAACTCAGATTCCTCTCAACACAATTCAGAGGCAGAGAATCCAGAGGCCCCAAGTGTATTTCACTCTTCATACTCCATGCCCCTTTCTTTCTCTTCCTTAATTCACGGAAGCTGTGGCAAGGTTATGCCAGAGGGAGGGCAGCATGCTAATTTTGTGAACACATTACCATTTATAATTGATTAGCATGTATCACCATAATGATTAATTATGCTCTTAACTTATGAAGGGTAAATTAGTTGCCTGTAATTTTCATTGCTGCTTCAAACTTTGGTATGTTCATCCTTCACAATTTACTGCTCACAAGTAATGTGAACTCATGTATTTGTTCAACTCATAAAGTGTTGATTGAGGGCTGTTCCATGCTAAACACTGCGCCTGCTCCTAGACATGGATGCAGAGGGAAGAAAGCTGGTGGCTCCTGTCCCCAAGGAGCCAACAGTCAAAGAGACCACAGCCCTGTGCTTCTGTGATGTGAGACCTGGAACACTGGTAGGACTTGGCATGAAAAGGGTTTAGATTGGGACGGGAGGGTGTTCTAACACAGACAAAAAAGGACTATCAGCCTATAGAAAGTTTTCTAGCAAAGAAAACAAACACAAATTAGGGAGACTATTGCACCATTATTTTCATTTTTTGATCTTCTTCTCAAGTTACAAAACTGATCAGCTCTGATTTTAGTCATTTTATTCAGATTGGCTTTTTTTTTTTTTTTGTCGTGTTTCACTTTTTGAAAAGTTCGTTCATCCTTTTTTTTTTAACCCTAAATGTTTGCAGAAAGCAAATTTAAGCTAAAATTAAAAATGAGTATTTCTTCCAATGTGCTGATATTTTCTCACACCCACAAGAAACAAAGTAACGATAATCTACACATTAAGTTATTTATTTATCTATCTCTTGCCTTGGATATGCCCATCTATCAGTTTTATCATAATGTGTGCTATCTAATTACAGGATAGGTCTTCCGAGCCGGCGAAGCCTTCTGGAAAATCATTAATAACACCAGAGCAAAGGAAGTGTTCCTGCCCTTTCATCCAAGTTTGGAGTGAGTTACAAAAGTTAATCAGGGAAGAGAACATGGTGCTTATAGTAACAGACTCTAATTTACCTGTTTCTCTGTAAAGGTAGCCTGTTAATAATAATGTTTCTTAAAATCTCATAGTAGCACAATGTTCTACTTTAATTTAGTGACATATTTCCTTGATACGATAATGTGTTATTTCTTTGTGACTCACAATGTCATAAAAATTTTGTTAAAGTTGTAGAATCACAGTTTATAAAATAACAGAGAGCTTCATTTAGATTCCCCACTATGTGCACACAAATAGTTTATTTCATAATTTTCTAAAATTATATGCACACAAATAGTTTATTTCATAATTTTCTAAAATTATATGAGCAGTAGAAGATGTCCTGCTGGCTGATCCAAAGTACTTTGATGCGAGGAGTGAGAAAGATTTCATTTAGATAGTCTAAATCTTCCTGTTCTTTCAGTTAATGGTTATGTAAATTTTGTAGCAAGTGATGATTCTAAATAAGAAAATCATAATGTAAGGAATAATTACTATATATTTATTTAGTTGTTTCTGGTATATAAAATTGTGCTTATGATATAAAAGTAAATTACACAGCAATGTGGAACATGATGGACTTTTTGTGGTTTGAGCAGTCTTAAATGTCAGACAATAAGGACTGTGATGGTGATGATGGATTATTGCTATTTAGGCTCATGACAGTAAAGTGATATGAAGATGAACTTTTCACAACACAAATATGACAATGTCAATACTTAGAATAGTGCCATCATTTGACTTTTTTCTTCTAAATTTAGTGCATGGGCTAATTTTGGGGAGACAGGTGTACATTCTGAGCCCCTTTAAGTCCCAAAGTTACAGAATTAGACCTTCCAATTTCATGCAAATTCAGGGCAGTTTGGAAGAAAAGATACAGAATCTGGCTTGAATCTGACTGAAAGGTAGGTAATGTACAAGATTCAAAGAGTATGGGCATGGCAAATTTGATATATATAAAATATATATTATTTATATATATACACATATATGCATATATAAATACACACATATACATATACACACAAGCCTATATGTGTATATATATACATACATATAAATACACACACATATATGGTATAAAAAATTATATTAAGTAAATGAGATGACAGGTGACAGTTTGGGAGAAAATATTTATAAATCTTATATCTAGTGATATAGGAAAACACAACACAGTAATAAGACAAATAATTTTGTACCCGAAAAAACACAACACAGTAATAAGACAAATAATACAAATAAAAAAGAGGAAAATGTTTGAATAGACATTACAACAAAGAAGATTTATGAGTGATCATTAAGTAAATGAAAAGATGCTCAACATCATTTGTCACTAGAAAAATGCAAACTAAAACCCTAATAACTTATCACTTCATTACAGTCTCTATAATTCAAAGGCAGACAATAACAAGTGTAGATGAGAATGTGGAGAAATGGGGGCTCATACATTGTGTATAGGAATGCAAAATGGTTTAGCCACTTTGGAAAACAGTTCGGCAGATTCTTCAATAGTTAAATATAAGTTTACCATACAAGCCAGTGTTTCTACTCTTAAGGTATATGCCCAAGTGAAATAAAAATGTGTCTACATAAATACCTGTACATAAATGTTTATAGCAGCATTGTTCATAACAGCTAAAACCTGGAAACAACCACCTAAATGTTCACCAAGCAGTAAATGGATTTAAAAATTGTGTCATATCCATATAATAGAATGCTATTCAGTAATATAAAGGAATAGAGTACTGAAACTAAATACTACAAAGCATTATGCTATGTAAAAGAAGGCAGAGGCAAAAGTCCACATATTGTACAAGTTCATTTTATGAAATGTCAAAGAAAGGAAATTTATAGACAAATAGTCTAATGATAACCTTGGACTGGGGGGTAAGAATGAAGAGTGAATGCAAATGGGTACAAAGGGATTGTAGGGGGTGATGGAAATGTTCTAAAATTAGATTTTTGTGATGGCTGTACAACTCTGGATATTTACTTAAAATGGGTGAAATTTATGGTATATCAATTAAACCTCAATGATGCTCTTAAGTAAATTATACTTTTAGATACTAATTAGCACTAAAGTTTCAGAGTAGAATCAGCAAGATAAAACATACTTCAGAGACTGAAAAAAATCAACATTTATAGAATTCCTGAAAGGAATTTTTAAAAGATTTTGAATCCACAAAGAGTTGTCTAAACTATATGTTGGTGTCTTGTATCAGTTGTTATTCTCCTTAGATTTGCAAGCTCCATGAGAATAGATATCAATCTTCTTGGTCATTAGTTTATTCCTGGCTTAGAATGGTTCCTGTCTCAGAAGTGTTACTGAACACATATCTGATAAGTGGATGAGTGGCAGGGTCCTCACCTAGCTGGTCAACCTCTAGAAGAGAAATTTCCCATCCACTCTGCTGGGGTTTACAATCAGGCATGTGGATACTGAAAAGAATAAAACAGGAGGTAGCAGAGGGTCTGTGCCCTAAACGGAGCCCCATGAGGACAGGGAGAGCTGAGACCAAACAATTCTAATAGCAAAAATTTGACATATTCAAATGGGACAATTTGAGGAAAAATTTTTGCCAAAGGATTATTGAAAACTCATGCTCAGGATATAAGAGACTTGTAGGGTTGGAGCAGAAACCTGGGGCTAGAAAATGGGAGGAGCCTCAGGAAAAGGGCCTGAGGCAGAAGAGGAGGGAAGGGTTCCTGGAACCCAATGGAGAAAGCTGTGCAGAGACAGCCGCCTGGAGAGGAGTTGGGACTGTTGGTCAAGGTCCCAGCAGGCAGTACCTCTCATGGGGGAAGCAAGAAAACAAACACCCTGACCACATTCTCCTCCCCCCTGCTGATGGCCCTCTGGGGCTTTTCATGGTCCAGCCCACACCGAAGTCTGGGGTCCGTTTGGCTCAACTTCTATGAATCATGGTGGAGAGCGGATGCTGAGATGCAAATGGATGATGCCAGCACAGGAGTGAGCCTTGGACCACTGGTTGGATGTAAGGAGGAAGGGATTGAGGTATAATGCAGAGGCTGAGGATTAACACCCGTTACACAAATTCCTAGCCTGCACAAACAACCACCCTGCAAAGGCAGACTGAGGAGGCCGTAACACCGGCTGCCTTATGTCTAGAATCCTTCAGGTATGGCAGGGCTGAGGTTTCAGAGGGCAATCAGTGGACCACAGTGGAGGAGCTGGGAGAGGTTAAAGGAAGTAAGTGTTGATCTTGTCTACACTGAAGCTCATTAGGCTGGCACCCCTAAATTGTGTCACTCTTAAAAAAGCAAAACCATTTACCACTTCTTCCTGCAGTTAGAATAAATAGCCGCTAGGAGAAAATAACAGATCTTGATTCAGGAGGCTTAGAGCACCAGGAAGCGGGGGCTCAAGAAGTGATGCACCTCCTGAGTGATGTGCTTCTATTTAGATTAATGTATTCGTTTCTCAAGGCTTCTGTTATGAATGACCACAGACGGAATGGCTTAAAGGAACAAACGTATTCTCTCACAGTTCTGGAGGCTACAAGTCTGAAATCAAGGCATCGACAAAGCCATGCTCCCTCTGAAGGCTCCAGGGAAGAGTCCTTCCGTGCTTCCTCCCAGCTTCTGGGGGTTGCTGGCAGTCCTTTCTGTTCCCTGGGCTGCAGCTCCATCACTCGATTTCAGCCTCATTTTCACATGACCATCTCCCCTGACTGACTCCACACCTCTCCTTCCTTCTAGGGGAGCCAGGCATCGGATTCAGGGCCCACCCTAATCCAATATGGTTTCCTCTTTACATCTGCAAAGACTTTTGGGGGTACACCATCCAAGCCACAGCAACTAATGACAATAATAATAAAAGCAATAAAGATGACCTCATTCTTCTGAAGCAGTTCATATACTATTTTCATACTCATTATGTCCCTTTTCACCTCAACTTTGCCACTTTATTTTTTCAGATCTCTAAACTGAGAGGTGGACAGGCAGGCAGAGGCAGGTTGGGCATAGGGTGCTGTTACTTTCTGCAGCCCAAGGTCTCATTGGACCCTCTTCTGCCACTGGCCCTGACCTTACTTACTAGCACTTCTTCTGCTTGATATGTAGTCTCTGGCTAAAGTTATTCTTTTACAGGTTTAAAATGGTAGGATAACCTACTAACTGCTATGTGGTACAAGGGAAAGTCCTTTTTAAATTGTAGATTTAATCATATTCACATTAACATTATTTTGTGGCACTATTAGTTTAGTTACTGAAATGGTTAAAACTCAAGTAATAATTTCAATAATATCAATTTACACCCTTGACCATGTCTCTGAATTTATATATCTGTTATATGGTAAGTAAATAAATTGAATATAAAGACAGTAAACATCTTATCTATTGTAGGTCTCTTCTTATCTGTGTGGTCTCTTAAAACATTATGGTTTAAACAATGCCTGGGGTAGTCAACATACAATGTTGTACCTAATAATGTCATTTACGGCTTAGTGTTCAAGTTCTTTAAGCTACTTCTTGTGCTCTAAAAATATTTCTTGGGGACTTCCCTGGAGGTCCAATGGTTAAGACCCTGCATTTCCACTGCAGGGGGAGCGGGTTCCATCCCTGGTTGGGGAACTAAGATCCTGCAGGCGCATGGGGTGGACTCACTCCCGCCAAAAATTTCTTAGATGAGTGTATAGATACATTTCCATTTATAGGTATATCTGTGCTTTATTGCTAAACAATCAAACCTTTTACTGATTGAAAGCTAGAATGCACTTTTTTAAAGTACCATTGAGAAATAACTAGGTATAGAAAGGTTTTGAAAGGAAAGAAATCCTTTGAAAATATAATTTTGATTAATGATCATTGGTATATCAGTTAGGATTCTTCACTACAAATAACATAATTCCCGACTCAAATTGGCCTCAGTGATAACAAGAATCTATTGTCTTAGGTAACCAAAACTCTCCATAGATAGAAAAAATTTCACATGGATTTCATCAGGGTCTTAGGTTTATTCCCTGGCTATTTTTTCCACTCTCCTCTGTGAGTTGACTTTTTACTAGGCTGACTTTCCTAGCTCAAACAAGAAGGCTGCTACCACTTGTGGTCTGTACAATTCATCCTCCAGATGCAGAGAGCGGGGCTGTCACCTTGTAAGTGTTCTCATCAAGGAATCTGAGGCCCACGCTGATTGGGGTGAGTGTGGTCACAGCCTCGCCTTTAGCAATTTCTCCTGTCAGGGGAATGAAACATGCTGACTGCCTTAGTGAATCAGGGACTGTCCTGGATCAGAGCTAACTGAAAATCCGAATAAGTCTTAAGAAGAGGTGCAGCAGGGTGATCAAGTGTCCATAACAAATACCCATAATTTTTTTCAGTAGTATTTCTTGAGCTTTTTTGGTGTGCCTGTCTCCCCAGAAAAGTTCATATAACCAAATTTCTATAATATGATTTCTTCTCCATTTTTATTTTTATTATTGTATAGGAACACAACTTTAGATCTGCCCTCAAATTTTTAAGGACACAATGCAGTATTGGGAAACATCAGTACAATGTTGTAGAGCAGAACACTAGAGCTTACTTATCTTATGTAACTGAAACTTTATACCTGTTGACAAGCAACTCCTCATTTCCCCCTCCCCCTGCAGCTCCAGGCAACCACCATTCAACTCTTTGCTTATGTGAGTTTGACTGTTTTAGATTCCTCATAAAAGTGAAATCAACACCTTTTGTGGGAGTGTAAATTAATGCAGCCAGTATGAAAAAACAGAATGAACCTTCTTCAAAAAACTAAAAATAGAACTACTTTATGATTCAGCAATCCCACTTCATTGCAGTATGACTCATAGTAGCCAAGATATGGAGACAACATAAATGTTCATCGATGGATGGATGGATAAAGAAAATGTGGTATATATTCTCTCTCTCTCTCTCTCTATATATATATATATATACACACACACTAAAATATTATTCAGCCTTAAAAAAGAAGGAAGTCCTGCCATATGAAGCAACATGGATGAACCTGGAGGATATTATGCTAAGTGAGATGACTCAGTCACAGAAGGACATAATTGTATGATTCCACCTACATGAGGTATCTAAAACAGTCAAACTTATCCATTTTATTTACACTTTTTAATAAGTTTGCATGTCTTTAGATAAAATCCCTGGCCCACATAGGCAGAAGTCTAATTTTTCCAATTGAAATTAAAAAAAAGTTTTCTCTCTGATGTTAATTTTTAATTTCTTAAAATGCAGATGCAGTTTTCTTCTCTCTATTTTTGATAAATTCCTAAGCTTATGCTAGAAGTAAAATGTAATTTAGAGGAATATATGCGATTCATTGTTGAATACATATTTTTCTTAAATATCAAAGTTGTATGACTGTGGGGAATCTTATTATGGTAATTCTACATTTGCAAAATGAAATAATATTATATTTGATTATCACTAAGGATCTTAATAAGTATTTTTCATCTAAAGCTCTAAACTTAAAAATTTTCAATTACATTGGTAGGAAAATAATTTTATTCATATGTAAAGGCTTACCCTAGACTTAAATATTACAACCATCTTCATGATGAGGGCGTTCATTCTGTGCAACAATTTAGGTTAGTGTAGAAATACAAATACAAAATATTGGAGACAATAAGATTTACATGTCTGATAGGAGAGATGCTTAACAAATCTCAGTTATTACACTACTAAAAGATATCTGTCTTAAATTAATTGTCTTAAATTAATATTAATATCTCATTAGAATGCATGCAATAATTTATTCTAATATTGCAAAGCCTGTTTTGACCATATGTATTTTTGAAAACAATAAAACTATGTAGGAAAATGGTAAAATGTCTAATGAATAGATGTCATATAATCATGAGTCAATACAAACTCATGTTGAGTTTAAGAGTATTTTCTGAAACTAGTGGACTAAAGATGGTTGTCTATGCAAGGTCACTAGAAGCTTAAAATAAAACTACTGCTTATACAGTACTGAGGGTTTCCAGATGTCTTATACTAAATATTTATGGCTTCTTGTCTTTACATCCAGGAAACAAATTGAGAAAATATAGCACATTTACATCAGTTATCTTGTTATAAGTTAACTCATGAGTAAATATTTTCTCATTCTTTAGGCTTGATGTTATAACTATTCCTTGGATGTCCTAGCATAAGTGTAACTCACTCAATATTTCTATGCCTCTTTTGGATATTATAAATTAATATTAATTTATTCAATAAATAAATATTTGTTTAGTAACTACTGTCCTAACCTAGGTTCTTCAGAAAGTAGAGCCTGACCTGAGATAAAAGCTAGCATGCTGCTATTTTTTCAGGGGGTGAAATCCCATGGAGAGAAATGAGGGAAGAGAGCACTGAGGCAGGAAGGGAGAGAAAACCTACACAGGGGTGCATAAATCATCCAGCCACCACTCAGTGTCAAGGACATGCTATTGCTTAATTTCATACAACTGCCTTCTGAGAGGTCATATAAATGATCACTTCTTCAAAAGTTTAAATAAGGGAGAACTTATTAACCTCCTTCTGTTTCTTCGTGGTGAGGTTGTGAACTTGTCTGCATTCTGGGTTGTGCCTTCACTGGCATACAGGATGCCAGGGCGTGCTGTGGCTCCATCTCAAAGGGGAGCCCTGGAACAGGAGGGCCTCAGGAAAAGAGCTGTCAGGTTGTGCCCTGCAGAGTGTGCCATGTAAACTTGGTCACCTTAGTGACAGCTTTGGGTAGAGCAAGGATCAAACCCCAGAGAATAGATCTGCAGAGGATCTACAATGAAGACTTGATCTAGTACATGAGAATTGTCTGAGATACATACTGTGGACCACAGATAGTGGGGACCGATTAGGGAATTAAACAGAAACTGCTCACTGGAGTCTGTTCTAGCGTGGGTGTATAGACAATAAAACACAATCAGTAACATGCTGTAGATTGAAAGATAAGTGCCATAGGGAACACTGAGCAGGTGGGGTTGGTAAGGGATTTGGGGCAGGTGGGATTCAATTTTAGATACGCTGGTGAGGGTCAGCATCACGCAAAGGTGACATCTGAGTGAAGCAGCCAGCAGGAATGCTGAGCAGGAAGGAGCTGGTGTGGCAGGGTGGAGAGACAGAGGGGCAGGAGGGGTAGTGTCCAGAGGCAAACCAGATCAGGCAGCATCTCAGAGGACACTGCAAAGACTTTTCACTCTGAATGAAAAGGACTTTGCACCAAAAACGATTATATGAATTGTATAAATCAGGTTTTGGCTTCTGTGCTGAAAACAGGCAATAAAAGTACAAGGTGGAATCAGAAGACCAGAGAGAAGACAATTGGGATATTCCAACTAATTTTATATAGTTGCATGGTTCCTTAAGATGAAAAACTTTGATAATAAAAATTTTTGATGTTAAAACACTATTTGTAGAGTAGAAGAATAAAATTTTAACATCACATCATCATAAATATATCTATATAATCCCTAACTATAAGAAAAGTTTTATTTTCTACTGAACTTTGGAATCTGATTTGGTCATATGATTTTGGATAAACATGAAAAATACTTCTCGAATCAAACCTTTCAATTATGGATTGCACCATGGAGAATAAACTACTAAATTCTCTGAGGATATGGGTGCTTTAAATATGATGCTAATTTTTCTTAAATAAAACTCTTGATTACAGACAATTTGCTTCCAATAACTAATAACTAATTTGTTGTTCAATTTTTAAAGTGCATCAACATTGAATCTGAGTCCTACTTTGTGTGTTCCCATTAAAAAAAAAAAAATTAGTGTCAAGGACCATTATTGAAAAAGATTCAAAAAGTGAACTTGGGTTTTTAGTATTATTTTCCATTTAGTTTGAAAGAAAAGTGAATTAAAAATATAAATGTATCATATCTGATATAAAATAAAAGATATAATGTAGATTTTAAAAATTCTTCCTCTCTTATTGTTTATTGTTGTTGTACAAATCGTTGTAAATGATGGATATTATTAATAATTTACTTTACATTATACATAACTTGCATGGTTATCTCCTTGGCATCATCACGGTAATTTCACCTTTTTGAAGAAAAATAAAAAATTATATTTTTGTCCATAATTATTGAGGTTATTATTTAACAGTTGAATATAAATTACTGAAACACCAGATTTTTATACTTCTTATCATCTTTCTGTGTTTTTCACTTTTCTACTTACTTTCGGGAAAAAAAAACCCTGACAATTGTTTTGAAATGAGATAATTTCATATATTATCATTTCTTGCATTTTGTCACCTGATTTTTTCCTGTATCTTTTACTTACTATTTCTCATTTCTTTTTTTAAAGCTTATTCTTTAAACTATTGTAAAACTAATCAACATTAATGAGATTATATTTTAAGTTATTATTCTAATTAGTTCTCCCTTTTTGAAATGTCATTAATTATTTGAATTAATTTCATATGAATATGCATGATGTATTTTTCTAGAAGTCCATCTAATTTATTTTTCTGATTGCATTGTTAATCACCTAGAAAATTTTTTGTTATCCTCATCAAATTATGTTTACTGTGGTTTATGTTTATGAAATACTACTATGACAGGTGCTATAAGAGCCCTTTATGGCTTAATCTACTATGACTAACCCTTTGCAAGTTTCTTTAATTTTCCACACTTCGTCCTCTCTCATCCAAAACTTAATCTCTCTGATACTTTAGATGCAATAAAAGAGGCTTTACTGGTCAGAAGTTTCACTTCATAATTTGAGTGATCATCTATGTTTTATTCCTCCAGAAATACCTCCTCTTCTTTAGTAATATGAATTATTCTAACTTCAGGGAACTACTTCTGCCATATTCTCTATACTACAACTCTCAAATACTTATTGTTGGGTTTGGCCTGTTAATTTTAGCAGTAAATTCGTGAGCAGGGGACCCAAACCTGGCTAATCCATGTTCTTCTCTTAGGTTTGCTTTCCTTTCTTGGAATAAAAACCAATGCAGTGAAAGAAGGGCTACAATTGACCAGTTTTCTGGCTGGTAAATTTCTCTGTATTAGTTGTTTTGGTGTGAATGTGGATGCCATATATTTTACCGGGAAACCCTTCTAATTTAATGTGCTGGTTGCACTTCTGTCTATCCAGATAAAAGAATTTGACCAGCAGATGAAGACAGAATTAGAGATGGTCAATAAAAAGGCATTATTATGATGTTTCCAGCTCTGGTTCTAATTATCTTTGAGTCCAACTGTACCAGGCATTTTCCTTGGTTTAGTTACATCAGACAGCAATAGATTACTTATCTAAATTATTTCTGACTGTAATTTTCTACATAGTTGGTATTAGTTTAGTGTCCCTAACTACAAGAGACCTCTCATGACATAGTAAATCACATTACTGGGCTTGCAAATATCATGGCTGGGGCTAAAGTATTAACTCTGTAGATGGAAGTGAGGTGGGAAGATAGAGTTCTGTATTTTGCCTCAGCATCATCCCCTTACACTTAGTAGAAATCAGAAAAATTTGACCTTTGACAAATGATACAGTATTAATTCACTTTCTCCATATGAAGGAAGGAACTGACATAACAAACAAAGGACTCTTCAGCATTGCCAGGAGGATATTTAAAAAGCACTTTACTCGCCATGGAAGAAAAACACCAATAATAAAAAAAAGTCATATAAATAATATATAATCCCTTATTTCTGACACTAGTAGTTCTCTACTAATGTTCCTACAATAATATTGAATCATTATTATGAGGAGACCTAGATTTATAAGCCACGTTTGTCCTCTGAGCAAGTTCACAATTGCCTTCCTAGGCAAGAGTGTTGGCTTTTCACTCTTACTTTCCTGCTTGCCTTGTAATTTGACATTATACTCATAGTGTGGCAATAAACTGGTGATAGGTTTTAGAATTACTAAATATCTCCTTGGCATTAAAAAGCAATCCAAAGCCTCAGACACATACTGATTCATTTTAAAACCAACTGAATAGTTTCTCTAGTGAGAGAATGGAATGAATACCATTTTATTTAAAAACTAAAGAACGTATGTCCCGATAGTTTCTGATCGTACTTGGGAGCTAGTTCCCTGGGGTACAGTTTCTAGTTTTCAATTGTTTTGGAGTAGGAAATAAAAGAATAAAAGGTAAAGTACAAGCAGGTTTCTTCAATATGACATCCTTTATTTCTATAAAACTACCTTGGGCTAATTCCACACTAAAACTGCCAGAGCATGACACTCGAGATATTACAATTTTTTTTTTTTTCTTGCGGTACACGGGCCTCTCACTGCTGTGGCCTCTCTCGTTGTGGAGCACAGGCTCCGGACGCGCAGGCTCAGCGGCCATGGCTCACGGGCCCAGCCGCTCCGCGGCATGTGGGATCCTCCCGGACCGGGGCATGAACCCGTGTCCCCTGCATCGACAGGTGGACTCTCGACCACTGCGTCACCAGGGAAGCCCGAGAAATTACATTTTTAAAAAGACCTAGGGCTTCCCTGGTGGTGCAGTGGTCAAGAGTCCGCCTGTCGATGCAGGGGACACGGGTTCATGCCCCGGTCCGGGAGGATCCCACATGCCGCGGAGCGGCTGGGCCCGTGAGCCATGGCCACTGAGCCTGCGCGTCCGGAGCCTGTGCTCCACAACAGGAGAGGCCACAGCAGTGAGAGGCCCGTGTACCGCAAAAAAATAAAAATAAATAAATAAAAAAGAAAATAAAAAAAATAAAAAGACCTAAAATGCCAATCCTAAATTACAGTGTAAACCAGCAAACTAACTTGTAGGGTTTTAGAAATAACCAAAATATTCACTGTGTGATGAAACTTAAGATATAAAACCATGAATTGATTATTTCCCTTGAAATTTTAGATTGACATCCCCACAATATATTACATATGTCAAGCATTAGTAAAGGATCTGAAACTTAGTATGTATTCTAAAAATGTTCAATTAATGATTAAATGAATGAAAGGAAAGACGTTTTTCAAAGTTTAAAAAGTCTTCTTGGTGACAAGTGCAATTATCATAAAATTTCAAATCCTATGCTTCAAGGACGTGAATCTTTACTTGTGAGGGTCCCTCATTCCTTTTCTTCATCTGCAGTTTGGTCTGTGTTGTAGGTAAAAATTGATACTAGAGTTTGTGAATTGATTCACAAAGCCCTGGGGACAGATTAGTAGACTAAAGGTTTATGTCTAGTTAGTCATTTCAGACAGTGAATTGAAGGAATTCAATATACAGCTGATAAATATATGAATCAAGCGGGAAGTGGGCAGAAGGAATTTTCCAAATTGCATATAGGTGATTCAGTGAATTAGGAAAACTTTACAAAATCTGTGTTTGAGATAAAATAAAATGAATGAGGCAGAACCTTGGATCTATAGAGGCCATAAAATACTGGGGAGAAAGTACATAGGCTTGGGTAGATCTAAACCAGTTCAAGATTTTGCTATTATAACACTATTGCCATATTAAAACAGTGTACTATCAGCTTAAAAAGTAACTGGATAAATATTTTTTTCTTTTCAAACATTTCAAACTGGTGCCTTAAAGGATCACTCTCCCCCTTGTTATGGAACTATACTTCACATTTTATACTTTTAGGTAACTTGTCAAAAATATTTACGTTCCTTACATGTATTATGCTCCTATATGTTGAAATTATCTTTAAATAAAAATTATTATTTTGTCTTCAAATTTTCTAATACCAAGTGTTATTACCAACAAAAAATGAGTCAATGAAGTTAGGTTTAAACCTCATCGTAGTAATACCTGAACTCAACAAGTATTTACTGAAAGTGTAACATTGGGATGGGTATTGCAGGCATCAAAAAAGACTCCAAGATTGATACTTGCCCTAATGGACCATGTAATCTTTTGAAGGAGACAAGGCATATCACATAAGACAAGTTAGAGAGGAAAAAGAAAACACTGCCAAAACACAGAGCAATGCATTACAAAATGCTAAATTGTCTATAATCAAAGACTATGGTCTATGGTACAGACAACATCCTTCATTTGATCTTAAAGATTTTAGATTAAAAGTTATGGTCCAGTGTATAAATTTTATTATTAAATCATTAGATTGCAATACAGAGTCCCTTCAGTTAAAAACTCTTCCAATATATTGTTTTATAAGTAATAAAATTATGTACTATGCAATGACTCATTTTTTAAAAAGGTTTTATCCTAGATGTACTCACTAATGCCAATAAAAATTTCCTGTAAGAGGATAAAGGCCAAAATTTATTCTTTATTTTTGTTTTCTGACACCACAGCAACTTCAATTATTATATGTAAACATAAAATGAATATTTATTCACTTTGCCTACTTTATTATTATATATTTCTAGTGGAGTAATGCAAATGAATCATCTTGGAAAACAGGATGCACCTTGCATTCCCACAGAGGCTAAGGAGACATGTAACATTTCCTTAGAATACTTAATTGTAAGAAAATTACCACAAACAGAATTAATAGTAGCATTTCAGTCCTACCAAAAAAGATGTATTTATCTCTAAAATGCCATAGATGGAGTAAAAAAAAAGCAATTACTTGCTACTTCTATTGCAAATGTTGTAATATTAAACTTACTTTAAATGACAGTTTTTTCCATGGGTTAGAAAATTAGCTGCTAAATAGGTCCCAGCTTTTGCAAACAATCCATTTTTGTTACCAATATTCTCAGTTAATTAAAAAAGCTGAAGACTTCTATGACATGAAGTCCGATCTATCAGAATTTAATTTTTGTCTGCCCACTTCTAGTTACGCTGTATTTACAGCTGCCAGTCACCCATTATTTCTCTAACTGGTTGAGAAAAACTGAACGTGTCCTCGATTATTAAATATTCATTCCCACTGATATGTTAATTGAATTTTAATATGGAAAACCATGAAGAAGTATTGAATAAGGTCACAAATTTGATCATCTTCAAAATGTTTCTAATTTTGTCTGTTTGGCTTTACATAATGCAACTTTTTTTTTTTTATTTTGTTGAAAGTATTTCTAAAATTTTTATTGCTCTGTGAAATCATTCTGTGGAATAAGTCCTGCAATCTCACTCTTTCCCTAGTCCTTTCACTCCCCCTATCCCTGAAGGTAAGTTCATGCCTTGTCTTTCCTCAAAATTGTACCACCTATCCTTTCAGGGAGAAAATAGTTGCTCTGAAAAGGCTCCCAGAGCCCTCCCAGCCACAGTAGAGAAGTCTGTGCTCCTCCAAGGGCCCCCACCCTAGCACACCCTTGAGCACCACTCTGCCAAGCCTGCTTTTCTTACAGGTGAAGTTTTATTGTTTCTATTGTACCATTCCCATGAGTATACAACCTTACTGTTGTTTACCTCCTCTTAAAAGAGACAAAGAAACAAAAATCCCTTCTCTTGCCTCTGCTATCTCCACCCACTGTCAGTGATCACTAGTTGTTCCCTTAAGGCCCCAGAAGCTTCTCCTCATCCTTGGGACAAAGGCCAAACTCTTCACTGGGCTACTGACCTCTTCAGCCTCAGCTTTACCATCTTAAGGTCCCGCCTCTCTGAATTCATTTCTTCCCACACTCTTGTTCCCAAGATTTTACTGTGCAAGCTTGTCCCCATCACAGCCTGTGCCAGGTCACTGAACGTTCTGTAAGGGCCACAGTTCATCTGTCTTGTTACCTCTGTATTCCTGGCACTTAACACAGGACAGGCAATCTGAAATATTTTCATTTGGGTGAAAGAAGGAAGAACTGACGATGCTCAGTATTGCTCAGTAAATATATGTAGGCTACCCATCTGAAAAAACAGTGTTAGCAATAAAAATATAGTAATTTTGTTGTGAAGTATGACTTATAGATTCTTGGACGATACCAGCCAGCATAATTTCTAACATTCTCTTTGTTTAAATGTAAAAATCTACTATAAAAACTTCCTTCTTAACCAAATAGAAATACAATGTTGTCTTTCCACTACAGTTTACAAAATTATTTCACATGAGTTGATTGAAATAGTGACATGTCATCAATGATAATAAAATTTCACAGCCCTCAAAATAAATGTCTGATTTCCTAAAACCTTCTTTTTAATGGCAGGTCTCCTCTACTGAGGATACTATTTTTCATCATGAGATTCAGGTGTAAGAATTCATCTCTACTTTGTGTGGAAAACATTGTTTTCAAATAGGATAAAATATATAAAAAATAAAGTAAGTGTACCTCACATTGTGGTTGGCAGAAAGCTAGTACTTCACATTCCCACTTCACTTCTGTAAGTGGTAAAGAAATCTGAACTCTGCCCGAAAGCCACTTACTACTCTGGCTTCTCTGAATTTTATTTTAATATAAAGTCGCCATTATGCAAAAAAAAAAATGCCTTTGAACTACTGGCATCTCACTTTTTTTTTTTTTTTTTGTGGTGATGGTGGCTGGCATTTGAAATTACTTGAAGAGAAGTAGCTAAATTAACAAAAGACACTGAAAATAATCTAGAAAGCAGAAAATTTGCCTTTTGCCCCTTTTTCAGATTTCACAGATTCAAGGACTGAAGAGAAAAATTTCATTAAAAAAAATCTCCAAGATGTATAACAAGACAGCCAGCCTTTATTCATGTTCAGGCTATTTATAAATTTCTATAAACCCCACATACTCTGAAATCATTGTTCACCAACACATTAAGTCATCGTTTAATGCCCTGGAAACAATTTATCATCTAACACACAAAGTCAGCTACATGTAGTTGACGATCATTATTATTCAATCAATAAAAACAACTTTACCGGAGGGAAAATACCTTATTCACTTAATAAGATTATTCTTCCATCCTGTTTTATCTAAGCATATAATTCTCTAAGTTACAAGTCATACTCCTGAAAAATCTCAGGACTTCACAGCAGATTCTTAATCCATCTTTGTTTTTACAACTAGCTAATGACAAATTAATTGTACTTAATTTTCACTGAGCTTTATCATAGGCATTGAGAAACCACTGTTTTCCTATGAACATGCTTTAAAAACAATGCAAAGACTCAGAGGTTTATTTTATAGAACTCTAGATTCACACGGAACATGATTTAAAATCCTATGCTGGACATATTAAGTGCTAAGGAGCTCTGTTGTGACAGATACATATACATACATACACACACAGGTCTGTATAAATACAGTGTTCTGAGTTTTGAAGGCAATCAAATACATGTCAGTAAAATAATGTGGATGCCAAATACAATATCAGGAGGGTACTTGCAACCTCTGGGTTATATTAATGAGATTAAAGAGTTCTGAATAAATCTGCATACATTTAAATGAACTTGGTACCAGAGCAAATGTTTAAAACTTTGGTGAAAAGGAAGGATATAGTTCGGCCTCTGTCACCTAATTCATATTCCTGGATAAGTGTTTCCATGTATTTTTCTTTTCCTTTGTTTAGAACTTTGTGGAACCCTTAAAAAGAACAGCACCAGAAGAACAAAGAATTACACTAGACGATCACTGCAGGCGTCCTGTTCTCAGGAGCAGACCTGACACCATTATCTCCTGGAGTAAAAGCAACAGGCGCTCACACAGGCACAGAGAAGGCTTCCTCCATCACTTGTCAGACCTTCTTCTCTCAGGGAGAAAGCAAAGTGGGGGAAAGGACTCTCTCAGCTCAGTTTTGACCATCTTAAAAATATGAGCACCTGGGGCTTCCCTGGTGGCGCAGTGGTTGAGAGTCTGCCTGCCGATGCAGGGGACATGGATTCGTGCCCCGGTCTGGGAAGCTCCCACATGCCGTGGAGCGGCTGGGCCCGTGAGCCATGGCCACTGAGCCTGCGCATCTGGAGCCTTGCTCAGCAACGGGAGAGGCCACAACAGTGAGAAAAAAAAATATATATATATATATATATATTTATCTGGAAAGTAGGGTATGTTTTGAAAGTTTACTAGGAGAAGTGGGTTGACTCTTTCATGAAGATGGGTTATAAGTGACAGCTCTTTGTACAGAGAAAAGCATGAGCTGTTTGCCTATCTCCCTCATGCCTCACTTAGGGGTAGAACAGTTCTGCGTGAACATGTTGGGATGATTACCAAGTGTGGCTACAGAATGTATTCTTTCCTTCCTGAAATTCATGGCAATCTTTCTTTGATAATTTAAAGAAAATCTGGTCTGGGAATGAACCAGTTGATTAAACTTTGTCTAGATATGGAGATATTTTGCCCATCCCTTGCTAAGCTTCCCCTTCACCAAATTTTACTTTATTGGATCAAACTGTGCACTTGTACTTAGTGTTTTTTCCTCTTTTACCATCTCTAAAAATTTTGTCCTTACTTTGTTCCTTGTTTCTGACTTATCTGTGGTACCTAGGAATCCCACAGTGAAATATCTCTTTTCTCAAATCTCACCCTTTTTAAATCTTCTAAAGATGTCTCAAGTAATACAAAGAAAATAAAACAATTTTTAAGCTATGGTGCTAAATTTAAATTGCATTCTAACTATTCTAGAATAGTCTTTGTAGCTGCTGGTGAGATTTCTGTCTTTATATTGGAAAATATTTGAAATACAAGCTTAAATACCTTGTATTTAACCACTTAATAAATGGTTCAGTGATTAAGAATTAAACATTTTATATCAGTTATAGCAGAGGTTTATCTTAGTGTCCACCTATACAGTTTGGGGAAATGAATAAATTTTTCTACTACACAGCAGACTTTATTTGAAGTTAAGAATTAGTCACATATTGCATTAATCAGAAGTCAGCTGTCAGCTATAATTATCTTTTCCATATAGAAAAGAGAAACCAGGAAGCAACAGATATTCTTGTTTCATGAACAACTGCATGTGTGAAATAATTATTTTAGCTCCTTGGTAAGGACTTGTGGCTTTCTTTTTCGATCTACCATGAACTTGTAACAAAGTAACTGGATATATTTTCTTCTTAAATTTCACTTGACCCCTGCATTTAGTATAGTTTATTTCTTCACAAATGATAAAATAAGATTTGAACTTTCTTATGTTGATGATATCTGGAATTAGAATCTTAATAAATATTTGCCAATTCTGAAAAAAGCAGTAAAATGTGATTACCTATGGAAAAATTTTCTGTAACACACAGAGTGATGAGTCAAGATGCTAATATTAAATGTGGAGAGAATCTTGTAAAGGTGAGCATTATTTTGTAAGGTCAAATAACAATTAAATGGTTCAAATTTGTTTTGATCAATTGATTTTTACTTACACTTTACTCACTTCTTAGCCTTCATTCACACATCTGGCCATATGAAGTTATCTAGATGGAATTAATTTCATCCATTTTGCCCCCCCAATGCACAAGGGTACATCCATTTTATTTTACAATCTGTCTCTACATCTAGTTTTAGTATGGGGAGAAAATACAGGGAATTCCAGATGAATGAACTTGAACAACTAAATTAATCTTCTTGAGCATCACTTTACTCCCATATAAACTGGATAGAGTAATTCCTACTCTCATTGAGCTAGAGTTGCAAGATTTAGCAAATGAAAATGTAAATGTGAATTTCAGATAATTTTTAGCATCAGTGTTTCCCAATTATTTTTTATTATAAGTATGTCCCGAATATTGCATGGAAAATATTATACTGAAAAAATGATTCATTGTTCCTGTGAAATCTAAATTTAACTGGTTCTGGCTTTCACCTGGCAATCCCTACACAGAGCTGTTTTAGAGAGTAAATCAGATGACTTATCTAGAATGGCTAATAAACGGTAGATATCTAACAAGTTTTTCTTGCCTAGTCCTGTGATTTATTATTAAAGAAACATGACTTCAATTAGATTAATTCTTTGTATCCTGTATCTGGTGAAAAGCCTGATATATTGTAAGCAGATTAGTAAATATATATATTACGGAAAAAATGAAGTGTGTGTGTGTGTGTGTGTGTGTGTGTGTGTGTATCCATGTTCAGGGCCTGAAGCTGAGGATTAGTTAGTTTGGAAAGGGGAGATTGATTATGAGAAAGGCTGGCAAGATGGCAGAGCAGAAAGACTTGAGCTCATCCCTTCTTACAAAAACACCAAAATCACAACTAACCACAGAACAAAAATCAACAACAAAGTAAAATTCTGGACCTACCAAAAAATATGCCCTTCATCCAAAGACAAAGAGGCCACAACAAGACAGTAGGAGGGGTGCAATCTCAATAAAATCAAATCTCATACCTGCCTGGTAGGGGACCCACAAAATGGAAAATAATTATACCACAGAAGTTCTCCCACAGGAGTAAAAGTCCTGAGCCCCACATCAGGCTCCCCAGCTTGGGGCTCTGGCAATAGGAGGAGGAGCTCCTGGAGAATTTGGCTTTCAAGGCCATCAGGGTTTGATTGCAGGAACTCCACAGGACTTAGAGAAACAGAAACTCCATTCTTGAAGGGTGCACACAAGGTCTAGCATGCCCTAGGACCCAGGGAGAAAAGCAGTAACTTCATAAGAGCCTGGGCCAGACAGACCTACCTGCTAGTATTGGATGGTCTTCTATGGAGGCAGGGGGACAGCTGTGGCTCACTTCAGGGACAACGACACTGGCAAAGGCAGTGCTGGTGAGTACTCATTGGCGTGAGCCCTCTTGGAGGCCACCATTGCCTCCCCAAGACCTAGCCCCACCCAACAGCCTGTAGACTCCAGTGCTGGGGCACCTCAAGCCAAGCAAACAACAGGGCAGGAACACAGCCCTACCCATCAGCAAACAGGCTGCTTAAATTCTTTCTGAGCACTGCCCTGCCCACCAGAGGGACAAGACCTAATTCCACTCACCTGTGGGCAGGAACCAGTCCCTCCCACCAGAAAACCTGGAAAAACCTCTTAGACAGCCTCACCCTCCTGAGGACAGAGAGCAGAAGCAAGAAGAACTGCAACCCTGCAGCCTGCAGAAAGGAAACCGCAGTCACAGAAAGTTAGACAAGATGAAATAGCAGAGGGATATGTCTCAGATGAAGGAACAAAATAAAACTCCAGGAGAAAAACTAAGTGAAGTGGAGATAAGCAATCTACCAGAAAAAGAATTCAGAGTAATAATAGTGAAGATGATCCAAGATCCTGGAAAAAGAATGAAGGCACAGAATGAGAAGATTCAAGAAATGCTTAACAAAGACCTAGAAGAGCTAAAGAATAAACAGTTGAACAATACAATAACTGAAATGAAAGATACACTAAAAAGAATCAATAACAGCGTATCTGAGACAGAACAGATAAGTTACCTGGAAAACAGAATGGAGGAAATCACTGCTGTGGAACACAATAAGGAAAAAAGAATGAAAATAAATGAAGACAGACAAAGAGATCTCTGAGACAATAGTAAACACACCAACATTTGCATTAGGGTTCCCAGGGGTCCCAGAAGGAGAAGAGAAAGAGAGACAGGACCTTAGGAAATATTTGAAGAGATAATAGCTGAAAAATTCCTTAACATGGGAAAGGAAAGAGTCACTGAAGTCCAGGAAGTGCAGAAAGTCCCAGGCAAGATAAACTGAAGACACATGCCAAGACACATAGTAATCAAATTGACAAAAATTAAAGACAAAGAAACGATAATAAAGGCCCCAAAGGAAAAGCAAAAAATAACATACAAGGGAATTCCATAAGGTTACCAGCTGATTTCCCAGAAGAAACAGTGCAGGTAAGATAGGAATGGCATGATATATTTAAAGTGATGGAAGGGAAGAACCTACAACCAAGAGTACTCTATTCAGTAAGGCTTTGATTCACATTAGATGGAGAAATCAAAAGCTGTATAGACAAGCAAAAGATAAGAGAATTCAGCACCACCAGACCGGACTAGCTTTGCAACAAATGCTAAAGGAACTTCTCTAAGCAGAAAAGAAAAGACCACTACTAGAAACAAGAAAATTAAAAATGGAAAGCTCACCTGTAAAGGCAAACATACAGTAAAGGTAGGAAAACATCTCAACACAAATATGATATTGAAACCAGCAATTGTGAGCACAAATGCATGGTATTGGTAATGCACTTGAAATTAAAAGACCAGTAAAGTAAAACAATCTTGATTATATGTAGACTGCTATACCAAAACCTCATGGTAACCATAAACTGAAAATATACAATAGATACGCACACAAAAAAGAAAAAGGAATCCAAACACAACACTAAAGTTGGCCACCAAATCACAAGAGAAGAGAACAAAAGAGGAAAGTAAGAAAAAGACCTACAAAAAAATATTCAAAACAATTAAGAAAATGGCAATAGGAACATACATAACCATAATAACCTTAAATGTAAATGGATTAAATGTTCCAACCAAAAGACAGACTGGTTGAACGGATACAAAAACAATACTCGTATATATGCAGTCTACAGGAGACCCACTTCAGATCTAGGGACACATACAGACTGAAAGTGAGGGTATGGAAAAGGTATTCCATGCAAATGGAAATGAAAAGAAACGTGGCATAGCAATATTCGGACATGATAGGCTTCAAAATAAATACTGTTACAAGAGACAAAGAAGAACACTATATAATGATCAAGGGATCAATCTAATAAGATATAACAATTGTAAATATATATGCACCCAACATAGGACCACCCAATTATATAAGGCAAATACTGACAGCCATAAAAGGAGAAATTGACAGTAACACAATAATAGTGGGGGACTTTAACTTCTGACTTTCAACAATGAAGAGATTATCCAGACAGAAAATCAATAAGGAAACACAGGCCTTAAATGACACATTAGACAAGATGGACTTAACTGATATTTATAGAGCACTCCATCCAAAAGCAGCAGAAATTACATTATTCTCAAGTGCACATGAAAAGTTCTCCAGATTGATCACGTGCTGGGCAAGAAAGTGAGACTTGGTAAATTTAGGAAAATTGAAATCATATCAAGTATCTTTTATGACCACAAGGCTATGCGACTGGAAATCAACTACAAGAAGAAAACTGTAAAAAACACAAACACGTGGAGGCTAAACAATATGTTACTAATCAACCAATGTATCACGGAAGAAATCAAAGAGGAAATAAAAAAAATACCTAGAGACAATGAAAATGAAAGCACAATGATCCAAAATGTATGAGACACAGCAAAAGCAGTTCTAAGAGGGAAGTTGATAGCAATACAACCTTACCTCAGGAAACAAGAAAGATCTCAAATAAACAACCTAACCTTACACCTAAAGCAACTAGAGAAAGAAGAACAAACAAAAACCCAAAGTTAGTAGAAGGAAAAAAAAAACATAAAGATTAGAATAGGAATAAATGAAATAGAAATGAAGAAAACAATAGCAAAAATCAATGACACTAAAAACTGGTTCTTTGAAAAGATTTAAAAAATGTTGATAAACTTTTAGCCTGACTCATCAAGAAAAAAAAAAAAAGGGAGAGTGCTCAAATCAGTAAAATTAGAAATGAAAAAGGAGAAGTTACAACAGATACCACAGAAATACAAAGGATCATAAAAGACTACACAGAAACTATTTATATGCCAGTAAAATGGACAACCTGGAAGAAATGGGCACATTCTTAGAAAAGTACAACCTTCCAAGTCTGAATGAGGAAGAAATAGAAAATATGAACAGACCAATCATAAGTACTGAAATTGAAACTGTCATTAAAAACTCCAAACAAACCAAGGTCCAGGACCAGATGGCTTCACAGGAAGATTCTATCAAACAGTTAGAGACGAGTTAACACCTATCCTTCTCAAATTATTCCAGAAATTTGCAGAAGAAAGAATACTCCAAAACTCATTCTATGAGGCCACCATCATCCTGATACCAAAACCAGAAAAAAGTGTCACAAAAAAAGAAAAGTATGGGTCAATATCACTGATAAACATAGATGCAATAATCCTCAACAAAATACTAGCAATCTGAATCCAACAATGTATTAAAAGAATCATACACCATGATCAAGTGGGATTTATCCCAGGGATGCAAGGATTTTTCAATACCTGCAAATCAATCAATGTGATACACCAAATCAACAAATTGAAGAATAAAAAACATACGATCATTTCAATTGATGCAGAAATGTTTTTGACAAAATTTAACATCCATTTATGATAAAAACTCTCCAGAAAGTGGGCATAACTCAACATAATAAAGGCCATATATGACAAACCTACAGTTAACATCATACTCAGTGGTGAAAAGCTGAAAGTATTTCCTCTAAGATCAAGAACAAGACAAGGACGTCCACTATTGCTACTTTTATTCAACATAATCTTGGAAGTCCTAGCCATGGCAATCAGAGAAGAAAAAGAAATAAAAGGAATCCAAATTGTAAAAGAAAAAGTAAAACAGCCCCTGTCTGCAGATGACATGATGCTATACACAGAAAATGCTAAAGATGCTACCAGGAAAACTACTAGAGCTCATCAATGAATTTGGTAAAGTTGCAGGATACAAAATTAATATGCAGAAATCTGTTGCATTCCTATACATTAACAATGGAAGTTCAGAAAGATAAATTGAAGATACAATCCCATTTACCATCACCTCAAAAAAGAATAAAATACCTAGGAATAAACCTATCTAAGGAGACAAATGTCCTGTACCCTGAAAACTATGACACTGTTGAAAGTAATCAAAGATGACACAAACAGATGCAAAGAGATACCATGTTCTTAGATTGGCAGAATCAAATTGTCAAAATGACAATATTGATATACTACCCAAGGCAATCTACAGATTCAATGCAATCCCAATCAAATTATCAATGGCATTTTCCACAGAACTAGTAAAAAAATGTTAACATTGTATGGAGACACAAAAGACCCCAATAGCAAAAGCAATCTTGAGAAAGAAAAACAGAGCTGGAGGAATCAGGTTCCCTAACTTCAGACTATATTACAAAGCTACAGTCATCAAAGCAGTATGGTAATGACACAAAAACAGAAATATAAATCAATGGACCAGAAAAGAAAGGTCAGAAGTAAGCCCACACACCTATGGTCAATTAATCTACAACAAAGGAGGCATGACTATACAATGGAGGAAAGACAGTCTCTTCCATAAATGGTGCTGGGAAAACTGGACAGTTATATGTAAAAGAATGAAATTAGAATACTCTTTAACAAAATAATAAAAAATAAGCTCAAAATGGATTAAAGATCTAAATGTAAGACTGGATACTATAAAACTCTTAGAGGAAAACATAGGCAGAACCCCCTTGACATAAATCTCAACAGTATCTTTTTCAAGCCATCTCCGAAGTAGTGGAAATAAAAACAAAAATAAACAAATGGGACCTAATTAAATTCAGAAGCTCTTGCACAGCAAGGGAAACCATAGACAAAATGAAAAGACAACTCACAGAATGGGAGAAAATATTTGCAAATGATGTGACTGACAAGGGATTAGTCTCCAAAAATTTACAAACAGCTCATGTGGTCCAGTATCAAAAAAATAATCCAATCAAAAAATGGGCAGAAGACCTAAATAGACATTTCTCCAAAGAAAACATACAAATGGCCAAGAGGCACATGAAAAGATGGTCAACATCACTAATTATTAGAGAAATGCAAATCAAAACTACAATGAGGTATCACCTCACACCAAACAGAACGGCCATCATCAAAAAATCTACAAACAGTAAATGATGGAGAGGGTGTGGAGAAAAGGGGACCCTCCTACACTGTTGGTGGGAATGTAAATTGGTACAGCTACTATGGAGAACAGTATGGAAGTTCCTTAAGAAACAAAAAATAGAGCTACCATATAATTCTGCAACCCCCCTCCTGGGCATATATGGGGAGAAAAACATGGTTTGAAAGTATACATGCACCCCAGTGTTCATTGCAGCAGTGTTTACAATAGCCAAGAAATGGAAACTACCTAAATGTTCATCAACAGAGGGATGGATCAAGAATATGTGGTACATATATGCAATGGAATATTACTCAGCCATTAAAAGGAATGAAATAATACCATCTACAGCAGCATGGATGGACATGGAGATTATCATACTAAGTGAAGTAAGTCAGACAGAGTAAGACAAATATCATGATATTGCTTACATGAGGAATCTAAAAAAAAATGATACAAATGAACTTATTTTCAAAGCAGGACCAGACTCACAGACTTTGAGACCGAACTTATGGTTACCAGGGGGAAGTGTGTGGGGAGGGATTAAATGGGAGTTTGTGATTGACATGTACACACCACTATATTTGAATAGCTAACCAACACAGAGGCTCAGCTCAGTATTCTTTAATAACCTTTGTTTATGTATGTGTGAGTATGTGTAAATATATGTGTAAATAAATATATTTGTAATTCGTATAGATAACACATACAACACACTGTCCTGGAGCAGGGGGTCAGCAACTATAGCCACTGCACCAGTTATGGTTTGTATGGCCTATCCATGAGCTAAACATGGTTTTTACAGTTTGAAGTGTTTCGGGAAAAAAAAAATTATAATTTGTGACATGTGAAAAGTATATGAACTTCAAACTAAATAAAGTTTTATTGGAGCACAGGAACATCCATTTGTTTACATATTATCTATGGCTGCTCTAGCATTAAGTGATGGTTATTCTCATGTGTTAACTTCACTAGGTTATATTATTCAGTTTTTTTTAAAATGATATTATTTATTTATTTATTTAATTTATTTTTGGCTGCATCGGGTCTTAGCTGTGGCACTCGGGATCTTCACTGAGGTGTGTGGGCTTTTCGTTGTGGTGTGAAGGCTTCTCTCTATTTGTGGTGTGCAGGTTTTCTCTTCTCTAGTTGTGGCATGCAGGCTCCAGAGCGTGTGGGTTCTGTAGTTTGTGGCACGTGGGCTGTAGTTGAGGCGTGTGAGCTCAGTAGTTGTGGCTTGCGTGCTTAGTTGCCCCACAGCACGTGGGATCTTAGTTCCCTGACCGGGGATTGAACCCGTGTCCCCAGCATCGTAAGACTGATTCCTCGCCACTGGACCACCAGGGAAGTCCCCATTCGGTTGTTTAATCAAACATCAATCTAGGTATTTTGTAGATGTGGAGCACATTTACAGTCTACTGACTTTAAGTAAAGGACATGAACCTCAATAGTGAGGGTGGGGTTCATCCCATCAGTGGAGGCCTTTAGAGTAAACTGAGGTTTCCAGGAGAATAAGAAGACTAAAACATTAGTTCTCGCCTGCCTTTCCAGCCTGCCAGTCTGGCCTAAATAATTTGAATTTGAGACTGCAGCATTAACTCCTGCATGAGTTTCCGTGTTGCTAACTTGCCCCATGCGGTTTCTGTTTTTCCAGCACCAACAATTGTGAGCTGATTCCTTGTAATAAATCATATGCAGGTATCATGTCTCTGAAGAACCCTGAATGATGCCCACTACAATAGCAGAACTGAGCATCTGTGATAGAGACAGTAAAAATATTTACTTTCTGGCCTTTTACAGGAAAGTCTGTGATAGGCACATAATATATTTGAGGTACGTGTTCTTTCATTCTTCCACACAATTTTGTATTCAGCCAATATTTACTGATGCCTATGTATCAGGGATTGTTTGGGAAATTAGCAATAGAAACAATGGCATAGACTCTATGCTGGTGACTCTCACAGACTAGTGGGGATGGTCAGTAAAGTGGCAGTGCTGGGAAGATGGGAAGCAGGCTGTGCTGAGTGGACACACTGGAGGGGCATCTAATACAAACAAGCCTGTGTATTAGGGTTGTCTGCATTAGCAAACATTTGGTCCTGTCCAAAAAAGGTCCAGAAGACATTCGATCCACCCTCAAAGCTCCTTGATTTGGGTCCTATCCAAAATGTCCATGAGCATTTTTGGTTCATGCCAAATGGTTTTGGACAGGACCAAATATCAAGGACATTTTGGCATGGACCAAATATTTTATGGACATTTTGGACTGGACCAAATTTAGATATTACCTAACAGAGGTCACAAACTCAAATGCCTTCAATGGTGGGCAGTTAATAAAATCAGTTAGCACGTATGGAATGGTGGGGACCATGACATCTCAGAACACTCAGTCTCCACATACTGATATTTGAATCTAAAAAATTCAAAGGTCTGGTGCAAGCCAAAGAAAACTAATCTTCAGGCTTCAAGAGCTGCTAATTTGAAATCTCTGAGATGAAACCTACCTCTTCTCATTTCATAACTGGGCATTAAAACCCAAGATCTTAAGGAATTTGACTAAAGCCCCTCTGTTTATTCACGACAGAGACCATACTGGAGTCCAGGTCTTCTAGCTTCCGCTGAATTTCCTTACTTCTTTTTCTGGCGAGACCCGCGAATGTTAGGACAGAATTATAAGAGGAGGAATGGAAGTCAAAATTAGGCTAGAGAAGAATATTGCCCTTACAAAAGAGTTTATGGCGAGAAACATATTAAGTGTACGTTTACACATTTAGATAGCATCTGTGATGTTGTCGGGTGCCCTGATGTTTGAAAGAAGTGGGTAAAAACAATATCTCACTTTTGTTTTGGTTTTGCATTTTCCTAATTAATAATAAACAGACTTTCATACATTTACTAGCTATTTATTTCTACTCCTGAAAAATATCTTTGTATTTTGTCTAATTTTCCATAGGTTGTTTTGCTTTTTTCTTATTAATTTATAGGAATTAAAAATGTTCTGATATTAATCCTTTGTGTACATCTTCTGTTTATATTCTTTCCATGTACCTTTTCCCATTTTTGGTTTATTTTTCCACTTTCCTCAGTGTCTTTTGATGAATTGGAGTCCTTAATTTTTTCACATTTATCTTTCCTTTATTGTAAAGTGTTTTTTCGTGTCTTACAAAATCCTTCCCTATCCCCAGCTCAAAGGGAAACTTTCTTATATACTCGGCTAAGGTTGTTTCTTCCCACATTTTATATTTAAGTGTCTAATTTTTCTTGAGAGTGATTTTTCTATATGGCATGATGGAGAGGTACAAGCTTACTTTTTCCCATGTGGAAAGAGTAAAAAATTTGGCAGTTTCTTACAAAGTTAAACAGTCTTATATGATTCGGCAATTGTACTCCTAGGCATTTACTGGAAGGAATTAAAACTTCTTGTCCACACAACACCTGTACATGAATGTTTCTTGTAGGTTTTTTTCATAACTGCCCAAGCTAGAAAACAACTATGGTCTCTCAATAGGCAAATGGGTAAATAAACTTTGCACACCTATACAATGGAAAATTATTCAGTGATTAAATAAAAGAAGCATCAAGCAACAAAAAGACATGGAAGAAAGTTAAATGCATATATGGTAATTGAGAGAAGTCAGTCTGAAAAGGCTCCATGCTATATGATTCCAACATATGGTGGTATGGAAAAGGAAAAAACTATAAAGGCAGTAAAAAAGCAAAGCAGTGGTTGCCACAGGTTCATGGAGATGGGGGAAAATTTGAATAGGTAAATCACAGGTGACTTTTACAGTGGTGAAATTACTCTACATGATATTCTAGTCGTGTATACATGGCGTTACACATTAGCCAAAACCACAGAACTCTACAACACAGAGTGAGGGCCGAAGTAAACTATCCACTTCAGTTAAAAATAATATATCGAGTGGTTCATCAATTGTAATAAATGTGCCATGCTGATACAAGACATTAATAAGGGGAAAGTCTACATGACAGTTGGGGGTGTATAGGAACTCTGTACTAACTGCTTAAGAAAAGTTTTTTAAAAATGGAAAAAAAGAAAAAAAAAAAAAAAAGCCCAGAACTGCAAGTGTTATATTCTAGCCTATGGTAATTACAGAAAAGGAGCAGCAAAGAGGAAGAGGGGGCTATCCTGTCCCCTGTCTTCCTGAAAGCTGCTTCAGGTGGGCATTGGAGCTGAGTTCGTCATGGCCCAACATTTCTCGTGTGCTTGGGTGTGGAGGAGAAGGGGTGCAGAGAAGGTGGTGCATCACGATACTGGGGCAAAGACCCTGGTGTCTGGGAGAGTTAAGCTTCAGGGCTCCTCATTTGTAAGGGCTTCTTTCATGATTATGTTCCTAAATCAGAATTTGTAATTTTGTCGTATTTTTCTTAAGAAGCTCCCACCCTCAAAACTATATACACTTTAGTCCCCACAAAACCTGGGAAGGACATATAAAAGAAAGCCATGTCCAAATTTGACTTTCTGGCCCTATATAAGAAAAGTAAGGAGGCCCAGTAAGTACTCAGTTTATACTGTTCATACAGCTCTTTTTTTTTTTTTTTTTTGTCTGCTGATCATATTTTTTAATGTCTTGCCGAACTGAAGCTGTCCAGATTACTCTGTCTTGTTAAGAATTCACCAAACTCTGAAATTTCCTGGAATCTGAAAGATTAAAGCCAATATGACTCAGATTTAAATCAGATTGTGTTTCTTGAATAATAATTCACAATATTTTAGTACAGCTTTTTCCACATGAAGGAGAGTTGATATATTGATGGATAACTTTACAATATATACTGTACATTCAAGTCAGAACAGAATACTATCTGAAATAAAATACAGTCACTTGTCTCAGACCTTTGTGCTTGCTTGTTTCTTTTTTATTCCAGGTTCGAGTAATTAGAAACACTTCATATAGTTTTAGAGAGAAACAGAAGGTCTGTCAATACCAGTCAGAAACTTTTATGAGATTTTCTGCTTCTCTATATGAATCATATGTGGGGCAGAATTGTGAGCTATTATTCAATATATTGGGGCTAATGGGGCTTTAAATAAAATGGTAACAGAGCCTTAGAAACTAAGTGTTTCTAAATTCAAAAGAATGGTTTTTCTTTACCAAGGAAAATAATATCTCCCTACATAGAAGCAGTATTATCAGTATGCACCTTCGCCTCCTGAGAATGCCATATAACAATGTCTGAACCGTTAAAATTAATGACCTGGAATATGAGGTCTAAATAGTCCTATTAAGTTGAAAAAAATTCCATCAATTCTTAAAGTGAAATAGATGTTGCACTTATCTAAAATATGCACTTAATGGAACAAAAAAAATGCTACGTTTCAGATAATCCAAAATGTTTTTTAACTATATTTAATTCAAAAATATCTGAATCTTGGGAGATTGCTTCACAACCCCTTTACAGTAATAGTAATAAAGTAATAGTGTCTTTTTAAGGATTTAATTTTGCTAGTGAATATTAATAGTGTTCAGCTTATACCAGTGGTTCTGGAGTGGGAGTGATTTTGCTCTCACGAGGACATTTGGCCATGTCTGGGGACATTTTTGGTTGTCACAATTGGGGGGGTGGCGGTACTGCTGGTACCCAATGAGTCGGGCTGCTAAAGCTCCAGCGATGTATGGGGCAGACTCAACAAGGGATGCCGGTGCTGCCACGTTTGAGAAGCCATAAGATAGACAAACTGCTGCAAGTAAATATGAAATTTATATAATCAGGGTTTGGGATATATCGAGAAGTACCAATACTTTTAGATTCCCTACTTACTCATTTCTTTCCAGTATGACCTCAGGATCTTGACAGACACTGTCAGTTGAGGACAGGGTCCCCTCCATGTGCTTTCCTTTGCTGTGTTTCTTCCAAAGGGGAACTGCTCAGTTCAGTCCTAAAGAGGTGGCCAAGCTAATGCTGGGCCTCAAAATCCTAATCCTGGACTGTTTTCCAAGAAACATCTCTTAAAAACGTGCTGTTTGAAGGTGAGGCAAGATACGTCTTCTTAACCTCTACCTGCTGCCACCAAAACAAAGTACAGTGCTGCATGAAATGTGAAACTGCATTAGGCCTGTAAAAAGCAACAGAAATAATAGAAGGGTGTTGACAGAACTTTTAGTGGGTTGAATTGCAGTCCACCAAAAGAGAAATCCACCCAGAACCTGCAAATGTGTTCTTATTTTGAAAAAGAATGTTTGCAAATGCAATTAAGGTAGGACTTTGAAATGAGATCATCCCGATGAGGGTCAGCCTTGAGTCCAATGATAAGTGTCCTATTTAGGGGAAAGGGCACAGATCTACTTCTGGATTTCTGTGCCCCAAAACTGTGAGAGAATATACTTCTGTTGTTTCTAAGCCACCCTCTTGTGAGGATTTGTTACAGCAGCCCCAGGATACTACTGTAGAGTCAAAGATCTGAAAGATGTGAGGTACACTGTGGGAGTGTGCTGATGTCCAGGCAGCCCTGGAAGCTGGAGGAGTGGTGTGTTGGACAATTCCAGGTCATTCTAAGGAGTAGAGGAAGAAATGAGCTCGAGAATGTGCTGGATGTCTGTTGTGAAGGGCCGTAGCCCATAACTTGATGCTGCTTGTGAGCAGGTTGGCCAACGGATACCTAGTATCTGGAGGAGTTTGATTTCAACACAGAAAAGGTAAGGAGGTGGGCCAGGCTTGGAAGTAGTAATGCTCTTTGTCAGGTAAGTAGCATCACTGTGAAGCTGAGAATTAGTGCCCTTGGGGCAGGACTCTAGTCTCCAGCTGGAGTGAGGGGGACAAGATGGATGAGTGTGTGAAGGCATCTGGGTGTTAGTGGGCCAGCCTGTTCATCAGGGAAATGTTCTAAGCCTTGGGGAGTTACTCAGGGCCCCCGAAGCCCAGCATCCATTGGAAGAGTCCAGCATCCAATGAGTCCATTGACTCATTGGAAGGCAGTGGAGCTCATGTACCCATGGTTTCTCCAGGATATGCGGAAATTGCTGACTTGGAACGTGTTTTTCTGAAAGTCTTAAGGTTAAAAGTATTATAACTATGGTTAACAAGAGATGGAAAAGGCAAGTGAGGGACAGTAAAAACTAAAAGATAGTATGTTAAAAATACTGATTAATAAGAGGAAACAACCAGAAAACTATAGCAATGCCATTGCAAATATATTTGCCTTGTTCTAGATCTAGAACAATACCTGGTACATAGTAAGCACTCCATAAATTATTATTGATTGGCTGAGTAAATTTATGAATGAATGAACAAGTGCTTTGGGGGAGAAGAGAAAGTTTATACTTAGTTCTTCACTGAACAAATTCCACATTGAAGCTATGATGCTATTATCACTATTAATTTTTCTTAAAATACATTAATATTCAACATAAATTATATAAATTCCAAGGCTATTCTCTTTCTAAATTAAAAATTAAATCATATCTGACTATACATGAAAATGATTTATTTGAAGCTAAAACACTTGCCATTAAATATTTTATTTAAGTACATTGAATTAATTTACAATATATAATCAAAAGAGACAGAGTAATGTATTTGTATCCTATGGAAACATGTATTAAGTGTGTTAATTATTTTTTCTAAAATTTCATGTTATTGATATTGCAGGTTGTTGCTTCAAACCATTCCTCCCTGAGTATTTTATTTTATATTAAAAACAGAAGCACTTGCAATCACTTTGGAAGATCTGGCAGTTTCTTATAAAATTAAGCATAAACTCACTCCATGACTGAGAAATTTCATTCTTGGGAAATGACCCAAGAAAAATAAAAATACATGTTTCCAAAATGGTTTTAATAAAAATGTCATAGTAGTTTTCATCATGATAGCAAAATGATGGGAACAACCCAGGTGACCATCAAAGGGGGACACATAATGAAATATTACTCAGGAATAAAAAGTAATGAACTGGGCTTCCCTGGTGGCACAGTGGTTGAGGGTCTGCCTGCCGATGCAGGGGACCCGGGTTCGTGCCCCGGTCCGGGAAGATCCCACATGCCACGGAGCGGCTGGGCCCATGAGCCACGGCCACTGAGCCTGTGCATCCGGAGCCTGTGCTCCACAACGGGAGAGGCCACAACAGTGAGAGGCCCGCGTACCACAAAAAAAAAAAAAAAAAGTAATGTACTGATACACTAAAAACATGGATGAATCTCAAACACATGCTGGGAGAAGAAAGCCTTATAAAATAATATATGGTATACTATAGTACGTTTCCATTTATATGAAGTTCAAGAACAGTTAAAACTAATCTATGTGGGAAAAAAGTCAAAAAGCAGTTGCTCCCGAAGATACAGGGGAAGGGATTCATTGTGAACGAGTACAAGAAAACTTTGGGGGATAACGTTCTACGTCTGCTAGGAGTTTGCATTTCACAGGAGCATGTATTTGTCAAAATCCATCTAATGATATATCTAAGATTTGAGTATTTCAATCTCTGTGACTTTTACCTCAAAAGAAAAAAGAACTCTGCAAGCAAATATTGAATCTAGTTATATGCATGCTGCGGTATTTAGGGTATAGGGTACCAATAGGCAACTTCCGAAATGCATCAAAAGTGGACTGATGGACTAAGTGGGGAATTGTTAAGTGTGTAATAAGACATGTATGGTACAATGTTGATGATCCAATCTAGATGGTGGTAATATAGGCATTAAAATTCTTCAGCTCTTCTGTATTTTGAAAAATTTCATGATAAAATGTAAGAGAAAAAATAAAAGCCATTTTCATAGCTCATGCTTCCTTTTTCTAATTAACATTCACAGTGGGAATGCTTAAAAATCATTTTAAAATATTTTATCTCCATAGGAACCAAAAATATTAACATAATTCTATTACACTACAAACTTTTATTCAACTTAGTTTGTCTGTTTTTAAAGGTTTCATCATATTTTTGCTATTCTTTTGTGTTTTCCAGTTTTTAAATTATAACCAATAATATGATTTGATCTTCAATAATCATGGTTAATTTCATAAATACGCACTACATTACAAACTGTCCTGGTATAAACAGTTAGTCAGATGATGACGACCTGACAAATTTCAATTTGAGCACTTTCTTGTGACAACTGAAAGTAACATATATGGAACCAGTGTGAAATTGTAAATTTGCAGGTAAAGTTCTATCTCTTTTAATTCCACTAACCAGGACACATAATGATCTAGATTTAAAGATTAATTCCCCTTTTTGTAATGATGGTAATTGATTGCAGAAATATAGTCCACAAAGTCCCTTTCAGGGAATTTTCTGAAGTAACTGCAGAGTCAACTCAATTCCTAAATCATCCAGGTGCATGAAAATCTTGATACCCCCTAGGATGATTTGAAGGTACCACATGACATGGAAACACTGAAGATCAACTTGTCACAACAAGTTCATATTAGCATTAACATTTTATGGTAGTTCAAAAAAGGATTGCTTCCTTCCTTACGTCCTTCCTTCCTTCCTCCCTCCCTCCCTCCCTCCCTCTTTCTTTTGTTCTTTTTCTTTCTTTCTTTCTTCCTCTCTTCCTCTCTCTCTCTTTCTCCTCTCTCTCTCTCTTACTATCTTTCTTTTCACTGCTAGTCAACAAGACCCTGCAGGTGAACATTCCATCTGGTTACTCAAGTTATACTCTGCTTCTCAGAGAAAGGACCTCATGGGCAGGCATTTCAAGGACTTGAAACTTGTTGAGAAATTGATCTGCATGAGTTTAAGGTTCTTATTTTGAAGGAATATTTGGTACATGCATACTGCCTAAATAAAAACTCACTTGATTAGACTCACTTTTAAAAAGGAAAAAAAAAACGCTCAAAATGTTTTATTAATAATTTATCTTCTTGAAAGAAGCTAAACATTTATACAAATAAATGTATTTTATACTTTGCAGAGATTTTAGATTATAACAATTTACTAATATTTGGTATAATTCTTCTTAAAATCTTCTTAAAATTAATAGCACAGCATAACACTATTTAAGATACATTTGATTTCTCACACTGTGTTCCAGCGTTAATTTTGTCAAGAATATTCGTGGACTTCATCGGTTTTCCCAAGACCCTCTCTGCATATGTTGTTATTCAAATAATTTTTATTTGAAGCACATCTCTTGTCATAAGCCTTTTGATTATCTAATTCTAGGTGATTGTTAGGTGGCTGGAATCTGCCAGATTATCATTGGACAATGACTTTTTAAAAAATTAATTAATTAATTAATTAATTTTTGGCTGCATTGGGTCTTTGTTGCTGCATGTGGGCTTTCTCCAGTTGCAGCGAGTGGGGGCTACTCTTCATTGTGGTGTGCAGGTTTCTCATTGTGGTGGCCTCTCTTGTTGCGGAGCACGGGCTCTAGGTGCATGGGCTTCAATAGTTGTGACACACAGGCTTCAGTATTTGTGGCTTATGGGCTTAGTTGCTCCATGGCATGTGGGATATTCCCAGACCAGGACTAGAACCCGTTTCTCCTGTAATGGCAGGCGGATTCCCAACCACTGCACCACCAGGGAAGCCCGACAATGACTTTTAATGTAATAAGTGACTTTATGGACTGCTGTAACATCGTATTTGCAACTTTACTTCAAAATCAATTTCTTATCATTAATTTTACATTATGTGAAAATCAGAGAGAAGAATTACAACACCCAAAGATGTGATCCTGATTGGTCATGAATCATATTCAGGAAGGAAGAATAAGTGGGCAGTCATGTTAACAGTGAACATTTTTATACCGTGATAAACTTAACTGTCTTATGCTACACTGAATGTGGGAACTCAGATTATAGAATACTCAAATAATGAATACTTAAACAAAGAGGTGTCTGTCATATGTTTTATTATTAAATACAGTTAATGTCACTGATAATATCTGGTTAAGATAGGGAGCATTTACACACTCGTTACTTAAACATCTCAACCTCCTCTGTCTGACAGAGTCTGTATGGAGCTTGAGGAGATGTGAGAAGGTAAAGGGAAGAAAATGGACTATTCTAGAAAGTAGGCAGCATTCATCAAGGTTTTGCCCAGATGTCAGATTTTTGACAAATTTCAAATATTGTTTTTTACAGCTGATGAAAACATGTGGAGATCTTGAGATTATTCTGTCATTCTCTGATTGAGAAACATGTGAGCCAAGGAGAGCTGTTGGGGAGAGGCCGGGTATTAAAATTACTTCTCATCAGCTAGCTCATTTTGTTATCTGAAAGACATGACTTTCACCTCAGCAGTGTTTGTCTGTATGTTCCACCCCATCATCGCTCTGTGACCATCTTCTGCCATTCTTGTGTGTGTTGTGATTATGTAGTCAGCATTAATCCTCTCCTCTTCCACAGACCCTGAGAATTGATTAAGCTGAAACATCTGTTGTCATTGATCCAACCACAAACACAATTCCTCATATCATAACTGTAGATTCAATTCTCAGTTCTTCCAATAATGCGCATTCATATGCTTGCGATCAATGACATGCAATCTTAAATGTCATTCATACTTTACCTCCATTTCACTTCCTGCTACCAGGCTTTCTATGTTAGTCTCAATTCTATTCTTTCTTCCATATTTTTTCAGGATCTCACCTCTCCAATACCACTGTTTTCTTTTTTTAACAAAAAATTTCTCCGTATTAGCCCCTTCCCTTCTGTTTTTAAGAGCTACACCATTTGTTCTTAAATTAAAAATCTTTCCTAGATCCCCCTTCTGCCTTCAGCTACTGCCCGGGTTCTGCCATTTCTGCAAAACCACTGTCTCAACGTCTTTTCAGTTCACCTCTTGAAACTGTGGTCACGGCTCTGTTTTTTAATGCCTAATCCAATGTTTTTTTTCTAAACCATTATTTTTTTGATCTTCGTGCTTTACCCAATGAAAATGTCCTGAGTCCTGAATCTTTCTCCTTTGACTTCCTGGATGACCTCTTTATTCTAGTTTGCTGCTTGCTTGTTTGATAACCCCTTCATCTTTTGTCACTTTAATCACACTTTTCCTAATCTAACTCTAAATTCTGGTGTTCCCATTGTGGACATTGCAACTCATTTTCTCTATATCCTACATTTCAAGCTGATCAACACTACTATTATCTATTTGTATTTATTCTTTACCTTTTTATATAAGCTAATTTATTTTTAAAAGGTAAACTTATAACACTGTGGTAAATGGGTATATTAACATTTTCAAAATTGGATGAAAATTATATTAATTTGCTAGGGCTGCCATAATAAATACCACAGACCTGAGTGGTTTTAACAACAAAAGTGTATTTTATCACAGTTTGGGGAGGAAATCCATATCAAGGTATGGGTAGGTTTGTTTTCTTCTAAGGCCTCTCTCATTGGCTTGCAGACTGCTGTCTTGTCACTGTGTCTTCAAGTAGACCCTGTGTGCTAGCACGTGCCTCCATTTGTGTCTAAATTTTCCGTTTTTGTGAGGACCCCAGTCAGATTGGATTAGGACACATCCTAATGATCTTCTTTTAACTTAATCCTCTCTCTTTTTAATCAAAATTTTTTTCCAACTTTACTGAGTTATGGCTGACAAAAATTGTGTGAATTTAATGTGTGCAATGTGATGTTTTGGTGTATGTTCACTTTAAGAAATGATTACCACAATCAAATGAATTAACATATCCACCACTTAACATAGTTACATTTTTTGTGTGGTAAGAGCACTTGAGATCTACTCTTGCAGTAAATTTTAAGTATACAATACTACAGTCACTTTACTGTACAAAGAAGACATACAACTGGTCAATAGGTATATGAAACATGCTCAATGTCACTAATCACCAAGGAAATACAAACCAAAACCACAATGAGATCTCACCCCAAACCTGTTAGGATGGCTGTTAGCAAAACATCAAAAGATAACAAGTTTTGGTGAGGATGTGGCGAAAAAGGAACTCTTGTGCACTCTTGGTGGGAAGGTAAATTGGTACAACCACTATGTAAAGCAGTTTGGTAGCTCCTCAAAAAGTTAAAAATAGAACTACCATATGATCCAACAATTCCAATTCTGGGTACGTCCAAAGTTAGTACAATAGCTATCTCAAAGAGATATCTTCCCTCACATGTTCAATATAACATTATTCATAGTAACCAAGATATGGAAACAACCTAAGTGTTAGATAAATGGATAAAGAAAAATTTATATATATACACACACACACACACACACACACACATATATATGAATACATACATTTCAGCCATATATATATTATATATAAATATTATTCAGCTTTACAAAAGAAGGAAGTCCTACCATTTGTGACAACATGGATCACCTGGAGGACATTATGCTTAATTACTTCTTTAGAGGCCAGATCTCCAAATACAGTCACATTGTGAAGTACTAAGACTTGGGGATTCAACACATGAGTTTTGCAGGGAGACAATTCAGTCCACAACTGTATCTATAAAAATGATACCAATGATTAATATCTAGATTGACCTTTTATCTTCCCCCAATGTTCCAAATCTGAGAAAAAACAATTGGCAAATATAGACATGCTAAAGATATACCAGCACCAAATTGAGCTTTTAGGTAATCTGAAGGCTCAAAAGACAATTGATAGGAAAATAACTTTCTCACTGGGTAATAAATGTCATGTCAGTTCTGGCTGCCCCTGACATGACCCCACAGCTCCAATGGGGAGACCTCACCTACCCTCAGGCTTCCGTGTCTCAGTCCCTCAGCTAATGGAGGCTGTTTTTGATCCTTGTGCACCCTCTCTTCTCCTTAGCTGAAGTCTTGCTAAATAAAATTAATCTAATTTATATATGTACATATATATGTATAACCTTTTGTAATTTATAATATATGTACATACTATCAAATAGACATAATATTATTTAATCCTCTTAAAAATAATACAGCCCAAGATAAATTAAAAAAAATAGTAAGAGTTAAATTGCCACTGTGCAATTGCAAATAATCTTATCTAAAGAGAAGATCTGGATGTACATAATTACACAGCAGGACTATCCAAATAATTTAATGAAGAGCTCAGATTTTTAAAAAGTCATGTATGGAAGATGGTTGCCAAGATATATAATCAAGAATGAAAAGAAAAAAAAATAGAAAAAACAGAAAAAAAACAATTTCCAGAAGATAAAAATTTAAAATAGATGTGACCAACTGCTATAATTTTAAACAGGAAGAATATAAATCTGTTATGCATATGTTAAAAATGCACATATATATATGTATATACACATACATATATTTATAATTAAAGCTATCTTTCTATCTATCCTTAGGATTGGATAAATTACTACTCAACATAGTACTAAGAGATCACTAGGGAAGCATGATGCTTGTTTTGATCCTAATTCTTCTTGGGGAGGAACATATTTAAAACTGAAGAGGGTAGAAAAGCACTGTAAATAGAACTTTAAGTTCAATTTATTGGTAATATAGCAAGAGCTACTCATTATTTTAGAGGAGTTTACACCTGTAGGCTTAACAAGAAGAAAAACAGTAACACTAAAACCAATGGTAACAACAATGATAAACCTTACAAAAGTTTGAAATATCTGTTGATGCCCACGTTCATTTAGTAAACATAGTCACTGAGCTTGGTGTGCCTACATAGCTCTCTTCTGCTTAAATCACATTTCTTGGGAAGACGTTGAAGGAAGGAAAAATATTTACCTGAAGCAGAATATGTATGCAAAATCAAAAGTAGGTAGGGTAACCACTATTGAGAGTCCTCAAAGAAAGTTGGGAAGGGTGTGATGTCAGCCTTAGATAGGTATCTAATTTTGAATACAGATCTAAGAATTCAGAGGCTAAGAGATCAAACTAGTTCAGACCAAATGGGAGTGGTGGAAAGAAAGGGGTCCTGAGTACACAATATTTTATCTTTATTTTTACATTTGTAAACTCATATATTGGTACGTAGGGAATGCCTAATAAACATTTTAAAAAATGATGAATGCTTATACTATGTTTGGGAAAGTTATTAATGATTTATATGAAGTTATCCATCTGGACTAGAATCTAGTACTTTTTCAATTACCTTAAGTTAAGAGTCAAGTTCATAACTAGTTAGTCAAGTTCATAATTAATTAGTCAAGCTCCAATATTTTTTTTTTTTTTTGGGTGAATAGAAGTCAGGGAGACAAAAGACTAGAGATAAGCAAACCTTGTACTAAAAGGGAGAATGTATGAATTTCAGAAGATTTCCATATTTGTACAAACACCAGAAACATTTTCAGCCAGATGTTTTGTGAGAATATAGGCCTTTCCTTAACAACTCGTGTGGATTGACGGTTGTAAGTAGATCAAGGAAAGATGATGCAAACGCCAGTTCTTGCTTTTAACGAAGCATTTGAAGCTCATGTACAATTAGAGGTGATGACCTGAACCAGGAGTTAGCAGAGCATGGCACGGGGTCAAATCTAGTCCACAGCCTACTTTTGTACAACCTATAAGCTATGAGTGATTTTATAAGTCTTTGAAAAGTTGTTTAAAAAAAAAAAAAGAAGGGAAAAATACATGAAAGAGACCCTATGTGGCCCAGGAAGCCTAAAATATTTATTGTCTCGCCCTTTATAGAAAAAGTTTGCTGACCCCTGAACTAAACTAATTGTAAAATTTCTTGCCACTCTAATAGGCTACGTTTTTAGGGCATAATCCTCTTGATGACTGCAGTGTTTCCCAAGTTATCCAATAAAATGCATTTAAAGTTGAATTTCAGATAAACAAAATATCTTGGGGACTAGTATGCCCCATGCAGTATTTGGGACATACTTATACTAAAAATTATTCATTATTTTTCTGAAATTTAAAACTCACTGATAATCTTGTATTTTATCTGGCAACTCTTATGTTTACAGATACATGTGAATGCACTGGTAATATTTTGTGTCTACAGCTGGTTGAGCAATTTGCCCAAAGGCATTGTCAGACAAATAATCTAAAGTTAAGTCTACAGAGAGTGTTATTGAGAGGTCATAGGCTTTTGTCTTTGGACTCATTTAATCTATGCTTAAATCAATGAACTGGATAAAAATCATGAAAAAGATCATATAAAGTACATGAAAGGGGGCCTAAATCTCTAGAGACAGCTAAGGACCATTTTAAAGTTCAGATGGTCTAATCAGTGTAAAATTGATAGTGATAGACAAGAAATGACCAGACAGAGAGGGACTTGACAATTAATGAGGACATTATTTTCTTCCCTAAAGTGAAAGTGACTTACTTTATTTACTCCATCACAACTATGTACAGAATTATACTTGTGAAATATGTTTTGCAGAGTGTGTTTGAATAAAAAGGAATCTTTTCTAAAGTTTGAAAATGTCGTATAATTTTGGAAGGTTAAATTTGGAATGGTAAATAAGAGCAAAACTGTCCAAGTCTCTACTTTAAGGATAGATGAAAAAATGTTCACTAGCAGAGATTTTGGCAAATATGTAATTTCAAAACAATGTGAATAGTGATGTGGAACAGGATGAATCAGAGTAAGAAATAGATCAGCATGATATGTACAAGACTGGATACATATTATATTTGTAAATTAATATAAATGATTATAATTATTGAATGTGATTAAAAATTTGTATAGGAATAGAGTAAATAGCATTTACATGAGGGTCACAATTACTACCAGAGTTTCTGGCTTTGAGTTAAAAAGCAGAAACATAACACTCTAATCTAGAGATGTATGAAACATTAGTGAGATATGTTAATGCCTTAAAATATATAAATAGTGAAACGTCAGAAGGCATTTTAAAAGACAGGATTTCAAGTGATCTAAATGTAAATTAACCTGATATATGTGGATTACATTTTTTTTTAATAATACAAATAGGTTAAAATGAAGGGAACATTGCTCTACAATAGGGAATGATTCTATACGGTTATGCTTTGGGCTTTCAAACATATGTTCAAATATCTGAACAATGGTATGGTTGATTTCACAAGCTCTAATTGTGTCCAGAGTCAAACATTCATCATTTTTAGCAATTCTCAATGTTGACTATTTTCAAGTGATTGCACAGTAATCTTTTTGGATATTCATACATAATGCCTTTTATCACCTCTACAAAAAGTGAATTATAAATCAATTTAATGTGAAAATGTGTATAGCTTTAAGTTTCTATCTAGTAAAGAAACAGAAAAGTATATAAACTCAATGTGTAAGAGAAAAAACTCAGCCTTCTTTTGCTTTTGTTTTCCTTCTTTGCCTTTCCCCATATGTTAATTGAATACAGATTCTTTCCAGACACAGTTTTGGCATGGCACATACTAATTTGAATAAGGGAACTAATTTTAAATGGCTCTTTTGCTCTTTATGCCAAGAAAATATCATGTGCTGCACATGGGAATCCATAGCAGATAGGGCTTTTAGATTCCTTCTTAAACCAGGTGTTAGAAATTTGTGAAAAAGCAAAAAAAAAAAAAAAAATTTTTTTGGAAAAGCTCAAACCATAGAAAACTTGAACAGTTGTTTTGTGGTGTCATTGAAGTGCATCTAATTAAAGTCATCGTTTTCTTTTACATCCTAGAAAGAAATGTAACTACATCACTCTGCATGAGAGTGCATACTCTGCATGACCTACTTCCAGGTATTCCAGAGGTATTCCAGAGTCTGTACCCACTGTATACATACTGATACAGACCTGCAAGATGTGGTTAAGTAAATATGATACTTAATCATCTGCAGTATCATAGAAAATCATAAGCATGGGAATATCATTATTCCCACGTAATTAGGTATGATAAAAAAGACCTTCTCAACATAAGAGGTATAAGTGTAATGCAAGAGTTCTGGTGTAATGTGCCATTTGATATGCATGTGATACGTGTGTGTAATGATGCCAACATGATAGAAATAACAAGTAAAATTTCTCAAAAACTTTTAGAAAATTTACATTGTCGATTTTAGACTTCCATTCTAATTCAAGATTGCAATTCATTCCATTTCCTTTTTTCTGAATTCTATTATAGAAAGCACTAGAGGATAATCTTCAGTGGTTTATGATACTCTGAGCTCAAAATTTAGTTGAACTGCTTAAATTTTTTGAAAGTAGTACATATTTATGAAATACTTTTGAAAATTAAGGGTTATTTTCAATTTATTCAGGACAAATAATTATAGCAAAAGTTCAGTGATATACCAAAATTATTTCATCTAGCACTTGTGTTGCCATGTTTTAAATCCTATGATAGTCATAGGGAAGACACATCCTGGAAACTTTGTGTTAGTTTTACTTCAAGCATGTTTGTAAATATCATAGTCTAAATAGTTTAGACTTTATCTACTAAAGAAGAGTAAATGTTAATGTTCTGAAGAGTTATTTAACAACCCACATTAGAAGGGCTTGCCTTCAGGCACAGATTGAAATGAAAATAAAAATTGAAAACTGTTCAAATTCAAAACTAGTTTGGGTAGGAAAAACGTCAGGGATTGAGACTTTGTTATAGAGAGAAGCAAGTTTTATATTTTTTCCTAAATATCATATTATTTACTTACTTAAATAGCTATTCAGTTATTTAAAAAATAGTTTTCTTTAACTTAAACAAAAAATATGATTTCCTTTTATATCTCACGTGTTATGCTAGATGTCTGGGTTAGAAAGACATAAATGAAAACACTCACTTTCCTTGATATTTTCCTATCTAGGAGGGAGATGCAAGTAAATATACTATGAAAATAAAGTCTGTAAATACAACAATAGAGAGAGACACAAGATATTTTGGGAAAGTAGAGTGGAAACAAAAGCAGGTTGGAATATGAATCACAGAAGATGGCTTCCCAGAGAAAATAATAATTGGCCCAAGTCTTTAAGGAAGAAAAGCAGGTAACCAGATCAAGAAGGATATTCCACATGGAACATTGGAAGGTATGGGGTATGACACATGAGAGGACAGGAAAGGCTGGGAAATTACAAATCCCTCAGCGTGATTGGATTATAATTTTGAATGGCTTGAGGTTGGAGGAAAACAAAACCAAAGAAGCAGGCATGCATCAGATCATGGAGGGCAACGTGTGTCAGAAAAAGAGATGAATTTGTAAGAAAAATCAAGCACAGATCATTTGGAAAAGAAGTCTGTCATGGATCCAGATGAGTGAAACCCCTGGGTGTCAATGAGGGAACCTCAGGCAATCACATGCAGAAAGAAATCACATTCTCTCACTCCATGAGGGAAGCCAAGTCTCCTAATTGGAAATAAAAAATTAAGTGAAACTCTGGACTTCAAAGTATTCCCTACAACTCCAAACAGCATCCTTTCTCCCAGAGTCCTTTGTTTTTCAGAAATTGCTCTGTGTGTGAGTAATGTCAGAGAAACACAAAAGAGAAGATAATTTTAGAATTCCTAGGCTGGAAAATACCAGAGTAGCTCATGGTTGAACCTTAGAAGATGCAGAAGGATACTGGTGAGGCAGATGTTGTGAAGCACTTGCTGTCAAATCCAGCTGCCTTCTTTTCCCTATGTGTGTAGATCTTAAAAGTGCTCCCTTAATAAAACTCCTGCTTTATAATCTCTTTCTAGGATTCTCCTTCTCTGGGAACTCATCCTGTAACAACTGGGGAGTAAAGTAGGAAAAGAGCCTGACCAGCAAGCTCTCTGGGCAAGGTGAAGAGGCTTCCTCTTAGTCCCAAGTCCAGAGCAATGGCTAAATTGAACCCCAGAGGTTTTGCAGTAGGGAAGAATAAATCCGACTCCATATTGGATCTGTTTCTTTTACTTTAACCTTTGTATTCTATTGCTTTTGATGCAAGTGAATCACTAAAGGGATGTTGCCTATAAGCTTAAATTATACATAATGGCCCACCTTAGGGATCCCTGCCTCCCATGTAATAAGCGTTAAGCTAAAATAACTTTGTTTAGCTCACAGACAACATCCTGACCAGGCCCACCTGTGAATGGCTGCAGGAAGGAAGAAATTAACACATCCCCTCCAGAGTTTGACCAGAACCAGGAAATGTTTGACTCGACCCCCTCCCCTTTTAGTATAAAAGAAGCCTGAATTCTAACTCAGGTAAGATGGTTCTTTGGGACACTAGTCCACCATCTTCTCGGTCTGCTGGCTTTCCAAATAAAGTCACCATTCCCTGCCCCAACACCATGTCTCTCGATTTATTGTTGTGTGGTGAGCAGTGTGAGCTTGGACTCAGTAACAGTTTTATGTTAGAGAGCAATCTGGTGTCAGTACATTTTAAAGCTGAAAGGGGCTTGCAAGTTAATTCTAACTCTGCCACTCTTAAGATAGAGAACATGAAGGTCAAAAGAGTCATGATTCCCCTAATTCTGCATAGCCAATTAAGGGCTGGGCTGAGAAGGATTCCACACCTTCTCACTCCCACCCTACTGCCTTTTTCAGTAAACCTATTCTTCTCAGATAGATGTGTTTCCAGGAATCTGCATCAGCATATCAGGTTGCTTGTAGCCATAGGAAACACATGAAAATTTCTGGAGGATGATTTCATTTCCCTTTTATATCACAATGCACATGCTGTAGAATGTAAAGAGCATGGAAATTTTAAGATTAAAGAAACAAGAGACTCCCAAGATCTTTAGAATTCAGTTTTGTCCTTAGAACCCTTTTGGGTAGAGTTGAATCTCCTCTGCTACTAGGGATACATCAGTGTACATATTTGAAAAGAACTGCAGGAAGAAATATCATTATTCCTAGATATTGGATTCTTTTCCATCTTGATTAAAATGTACTCTAGCTTTATGTTAATGTAACAGCATCTATAAGAGGACTTTATTAAAGTCTCCAAACTGCAGACAAATCATGATAATTATCTCGCCATCTGAAGATGGTATTAAACATATCTTTGTAGTACAAACTAAGAAGAGGCTAATTGGTCCAGCTATTATCACCCTCCAAATCTATATGAGAGTGCACAGCCCACCACAGAGAAATGTGTTTCAGGGAATCACCAGCAAGTCACTGATGCACCTGCAGTGACAGAATGCATTCACTGTCCCCATCAGCCACTGCTCAAGAATCAGAATTCACATTTCTCCAGAATTTTTCTACCCTTCAGCAGACCCTGGAAGCTCTAGTTTTAGGGAGGAGATGTATCCACAGGAGAGACAAGAGGGTGTGGACAACTTCAAATTGGGCATGGGAATGAAATTGGATTAGTTAGTTACATTGGATTAGACTTTTTAATACCTGCAAGTGACCTGAAAGCTACGGGTTGTATCCAGATTGTCTCAAAATAAAAAGAGAAATCTGGCAGAAAACATTGTAAATTGGTGCTGGGAGCAATTAGATTATTCTTGAATGTAACCTGCCTAGTCAGGTCATTTAATAAGCTAAATTCATTACTATGTCAATATAGATGACATTGGCCTAAAGCTTATACCCTATACTCTTAATGGAGATTTTAAAACAGAAAAGTATAGTGAGTGGTTAAAAGAACAATTATTTGGCATCAAACCAGCCTTCGTTTGAGTTCTGGCTTTGTCCGTCACTGCATGACCCAGGCAAATTACTTTCTCTGTGCCTCAGTTTCTTTCTTCAGTAGGATGGGGATATTGATGATTGCAGTTTACACATTTTGTGGCATATTCCTAACCCATCATGATTCTTCCTTCTTGGGCACTGTTTTGTGATCTCTTTCAGCACCCAGGCTGGCACAGCATAGTTTTAGCCAGAGTGACTGGGCTAGGGGTGGTGACCTTAGCCATGCATCTTTTCCCCTGGATCGATCCAAGATTCAGCCTTTCCACGGGGGAAGGACCCTACCATGTTGATTCGAACACCATTGTCAGCTGGGACCTGGGGAGAACATGAAACATGACTCCAGTAGAGAATGTACCCAGAATGCTTTTTGTTCCTGGTTCTAGTCTCTTTCTGGTGACACCTCTGCATCCCCATTCTGGGGTTCTATGATATTCCTCCTTTATGCTTTTACAACTAAATTTTTCTGTCTTTGCTCACATGAAGTTCGCTCAGACAGGAAGGATAGTTTTAAGATCTTGGATTCAAATCCCAATTCCAAATTTACTGGCTAAGTAACCATGGACAACTTACTTAAACACTCTGCATCCATTTTCTCTACTGAATTACGGGGAGAGGATAGTATTTACTTCAAAATAATACTCATTTATGAGGAATAAGTGAGTCACTACCAGCTAAGATTAAGAACAATGCCTAACACATCTTAAGCATACAATAAATGTGAGCTATTATTTATTGAGTTGATTTCCATCACTTGGAAACAAAAATAACTTTGACTAATAAAGTATTATCTGACTCGCAGGGTCAGTGTGATGATGGAAAGAGAAAGTGCAGGAAAAGAGCTTAGCATGGTAAGTCCCAAGTATGAAATGGCAATGTTTAGCTGTTACTGTGTGTTTCCTTCTTCTTTCTTAGTTATCACTGCACATGATGTTAATTACCAGAGGCACTGACATGACCCAAAGCATCCATTCCTGATTTTTAATCCACAGCAGCAAATGACACTGCAGACAGAGGGTGACAAACATATGTGTGAGGACTGATTTGACTTCCATCTCTCTCTCTACCTATTCATATTTATTCATATCCATATCTACGATCCTAGGATGGAGAATAAAGAGATATCCACAGAGACACCCTAACAAAGTAGATTAAAGCAATTGAAGTGGATTTAGTATTTCAAGGACAGTTTAAAGAATAAATTATTTTTCTCAGATGGTTCTCAATTTCATTAATAAAATTATATTTATGAGTGAGGGCATGATGGAACCTCTTAAGTACAAGTTCTATTAATGGTTTCCTGCCAAAGGCACAGCACAAGTTGAAGAGCATACTTGCCTGAAAATAAATCTCCCAGAGGCTACGTGATTTAATCTTGATTAGCTTTTGGCATCCTAGTTCTCCCATTTTGCCATTATGTAATAACATTTTAGGGCACGTCAACATCAGCCTTTGTTTTTGCTGTTGGTCTATTCTCATATCCTCCAAGTTTTTAATCTTTCAATTCTTTGCACTGATTTCTTCTAGTTAACTACAAAACAGAACTTTCTTTCAAATCTTTACTATTTCATTGTAAATAGTACAATACCAAAGTATTAGTGTAGCTTTTCTATCATTATTTAAAATGGTAAAATGACAAATAGTAAGCTAGAATTCAACAAACTATATCAATTTAACTATCTGGCAATACATTCTCATATGGAAATGCTTAATATTTTCTTTGAAAGAGTGTACTACAGTAATTGCTAAAAAATAGCATTTGACCATAAAACTTTACTAAATTCCTTGAGAGCAGGATCAATGGGCCCACTACAAATTTGAATAAATAGATGCATGAAATTAAAGGAATTGCTTTTCTCATTAATTTGTTTCAGGCCCAACTTTAGCTAAGAAAAGTATTGGTACTTACAATTTTTCTTTAAAAAAAGAACTGGTAAAAAGTCATTCTTACATATTCATTTCCATGATAACATAATGTTCTCTTTGTCTGGAACATTCTCCTCTCTGTTTTTCAAAAGATTGGCACCTTCTGATTTTTAATTTTAGATTGAATGACATTTGCTTGCTGTAAATTTCTAAATGGATCTTTCTCCACTCCCACCTCACCCCACCCTATTCTTCTTTGTTACAGCACTCTGCTTCAGAGTCCATATATCAAATGGAATTATTTATTTGAACATTTACTTCTCGATTGGTTTATACTACTTGTAAAAGACAAAGAGAGAGCAGGGAATATGTCCATCTTATTCTATAATGTGTGATCAGTGTTTGAGGCAGTGCTTAGCACATCAAAAATATGCAAAGAACGTGTGGTAGAAATGTGCATGAATGACTTCATCTGACAATTTGTAAATGAATTAATACATTAGTGTAAGAATGAGAGACACTTTCTCTATAAGAGTCATGGCCCATTTCTGTGTGAAAGGCCTTGTTTGGCATACAAGTGTAATATGCATGTCTGGCATACAGCGAAGGTTGAAGCTGGATTACAAATCTGGCAGCTATCAGTGAAGAGATTGTGTGTAAGGCTTCAGGGTTCTGTCTAAAAGACCCTCTCATCTAGCTGGAGGCAGATAATATAAGCACAGATAGTTAAGAGAAGAGAGACCAAAATGAGTGCTAAGAGTTTGTTAAATAAACGACTTTTTAATGCTTACTATTTTAACTAATAGTATAGTGTAGTCTGAGACAGTCTATGACCTCAGCTGCTTTCGTCTTCTCATATTCTATTCTTATCAAACCTTTAATTAGTAACATCTCTTCATCTTCTGCAAACATCAGTACTTATGTATAAGCAACACTCTCACAACTGTTAAGCCATTTTCCTTTGGTTTTATGGAACTGTATCATCCAATATGGTATCCACCAGCCACATGTGAGCAATTGAAATGTGGCTAGCTCAAATTATAATGTGCTGTGTCAAGTACAGACCAAATTTTGAATACGTATGAAAAAATTTAAATATTCCATTAATATTTTTATTTTGTTGTGGTGATAGTATGTTGGATACACTTGGCTAAATAAAATATATTATTAAATTAATTTCTTCTGTCTCTCCTTTATTTTTTAATGTGGCAATGAGAAAATTTAAAAATCGCATATATGCCTTGCTTTAGATTATTATTGGATAGTGCTTCTATAGAACCATTAAACATTATTTCATGATCACTGTATATCAACTTTTAAGAAATTATTACCTCTGTTTAAATATTATCACCTTAAAGTGATTTAATAGGCAGTAGTATGAATCATTTTGACTTTTCTTCTATTTTTATAAGCAAATTCATGTTAGATGAAAAAATACTATTAAACATGCCTGTCAATTAAAAGAACCATTAGTAAATTCATCAAACATGTTACATGTCATGTTTACATGACCGTAGAGTCAAATATATCTATACCCATTTATCAGATAAAGAGAGATAAGTTGGTAGAATTGAAGTCATTACTGTCTTAATTTATCTAAGTTTATTCAATTGTTTATCTCAAGTATATGCAATTGAATATATTTTTCTTGCATTTCAATTTGGAATCTACAATTGAACACTTCGGAGGACACATGCTGTGGCAGATAAAATATTGGATTTGGAATATGGACTATTGTGTTCCAGTTCCAGATTTGTCCTTAGCTAGCAGTTTCCATGAGTTAATTCTCTTGGATTTGTTTTCACCCTGTAAAATGTGGGTTTCAACTAATTTAATTTTAAGGTGTTTTCCAAGAGTAAATTAATTTAAAAAAACCCCAAAAGACACTAAACTTATGTTTTAATAATCTTTCATGTTTTAAATTTTCTGTGTGTGTGTGTTTGTGTGCGTGTGGTGATAAAATCTGTTAGAAGCAGTATGTTGGCAAACAATGAATTGGTGGTTCTCTAGGAACTCAGCATTGAAATGAGAAAGATGGGGTAGCCGTATTTCCCAGTATGCACATGAACAGGTAGTTATACATGTTTAGCTCGCTGGTATTAACCTCTTCCAGAATAAGCCCCCATCATTTACTTTATTATCCATGTTTGTGCCATGATAAAGTTTCACTGCATATGATTCCAGCCTTGCTGTGGATAGGTGAACAGATGGTGTAAGAAAGGGGAGAAAAAAGGACCTTTGGTGTGACTTGTCTTTTATAAGCACATTTCGCAACACATTTTTTCTTCTTTACAAAATAATACATGAAAAGACGCAAGCCTTATTTAGTCTTGTAAGTTTTTGGTAAAAAATCTAAACTGGGGCTTCCCTGGTGGCGCAGTGGTTGAGAGTCTGCCTGATGATGCAGGGGATATGGGTTCGTGTCCCGGTCCGAGAAGATCCCACATGCCGCTGAGCGGCTAGTCCCATGAGCCATTGCTGCTGAGCCTGTGCTCCACAACAGGAGAGGCCACTACAGTGAGAGGCCCACGTACTGAAAAAAAAAAAAAAAAAATCGAAACAATTCTGTATAGAGAACACAAAGTTCTGTTATACTTCCAAAGTATAAGGAAACCTTATGGTTAAAATAGTTTTCATCCTGTTTCCTAGCCTGCTAAGATTATGTCTCAATTTTTCTCTCCACCTTATTCCTTTCACCACTGTAATCCTTTCTAAATCCTATTCTCAGTTTCATCATTCTGAAGAAAACTCTGATGATTATGTCTTTTTTTCCGTTGAAAGTCATTGCTAATGAATTTATTTTTTTTCAATTTTTTAATTGAAACTTTAACTGAGATAATTATAGATTCACATGTAAGTGTAAGAAATAATAGAGATACCTGTGCACCATTCCCAGTTTACCCCAATGAAAACATTACGCTATGAATTTAATATTTTTTTTTTTGTTTATTTTGTGATACACGGGCTGCTCACTGTTGTGGGTTCTCCCATTGAGGAGCACAGGCTCCGTATGCGCAGGCTCAGTGGCTACGGCTCACAGGCCCAGCCGCTCCGCGGCATGTGGGATCTTCCTGGACCGGGGCCCGAACCCATGTCCCCTGCATTGGCAGGTGGACTCTCAACAACTGCGCCACCAGGGAAACTCTGAATTTAATATTTTTAATCTGTCTTTTAGGGTTCTTTACAGAATGGGTCCCCCCTGCATTTCCAGCTTTATTTCTCAGCCGATCGCACGTGTGCCCTTCTCCCAAGTCAAACCAGACAACTCACTTCGCTTTAACGTACTTGCCCATTATTTCAATTCACAGTTTTAAGTATGATTTTGGATATCACTTTATCCATGGAATATTTTTACTGATTAAGTAAGAAAGGAACAATTTTTTTATGAAAATATTTTGATAAGCTGTTTATGTTAGGTTTTCAGGAGAAGTGGCAATACAAAATTTGTTAAATTATTCTGTAATATAAATGAATGAAAATGTCAGGAATGCAAGGAAAAAAACATAAAATAGGTGGGTGATAAGAAGAGAGAAGGGAAACATCCAAAGACTTTTTTTAAACATCTTTATTGTAGTATAATTGCTTTACAATGGTGTGTTAGCTTCTGCCTTATAACAAAGTGAATCAACTATACATATACATATATCCCCATATCTCTTCTCTCTTGCATCTCCCTCCCTCCCACCCTACCTATGCCACCCCTCTAGGTGGTCACAAAGCACCAAGCTGAATACCCTGTGCTATGCGGCTGCTTCCCACTAGCTATCAGTTTTATATTTGGTAGTGTATATATGTCCATGTCACTCTCTCACTTTGTCCCAGCTTACCCTTCCCCCTCCTTATGTCCTCAAGTCCATTCTCTAGTAGGTCTGCGTCTATACTTCTGTCCTGCCGATAGGTTCTTCATGACAATTTTTTTCTTTTAGATTCCATATATATGTGTTAGCATATGGTATTTGTTTTTCTCTTTCTGACTTACTTCACTCTGTATGACAGACTCTAGGTCCATCCACCTCACTACAAATAACAATTTCGTTTCTTTTTACAGCTAATATTCCATTGTATATATGTGTCACATCTTCTTTATCCATTCATCTATCAATGAACACTAAGGTTGTTTCCATGTTCTGACTATTGTAAATAGTGCTGCAATGAACGTTGTGGTACATGACTCTTTTTGAATTATGGTTTTCTCATGGTATATGTCCAGTAGTGGGATTGCTGGGTCGTATGTTAGTTCTATTTTTTAGTATTTTAGGGAACCTCCATACTGTTCTCCATAGTGGCTGTATCAATCTACATTCTCACCAAAAGTGCAAGATGGTTCCCTTTTCTCCACACTCTCTCCAGCGTTTATTGTTTGTAGAAATTTTGATGATGGCTATTCTGAAACAGTGAGGTGATACCTCATTGTAATTTCGATTTGCATTTCTCTACTGATTAGTGATGTTGAACATCCTTTCATGGGTTTGTTGGCTATATATATATATCTCCTTTGGAGAAATGTTTATTTAGGTCTTCTGTTCATTTTTGGATTGGGCTGCTTGTTTTTTTGATATTGAGCTGCATGGGCTGCTTGTATGTTTTGGAGATTAATCCTAGATCAGTTGCTTCATTTGGAAATACTTTCTCCCATTCTTAGAGTTGTCTTTTCATCTTGTTTATGGTTTCCTTTGCTGTGCAAAAGGTTTTAAGTTTCATTAGGTCCCATTTGTGCATTTTTGTTTTTATTTCCATTTCTTTAGGAAGTGGGCCAAAAAGGATCTTGCTGTGATTTATGTCATAGAGTGTTCTGCCTATGTTTTCCTCTAAGAGTTTTATAGTGTCTTACATTTATGTCTTTAATCCATTTTGAGTTTATTTTTTGTGTATGGTCTTAGGGAGTGTCCTAATTTCATTCTTTTACATGTAGCTGTCCAGTTTTCCCAGCACCATTATTGAAGAGGCTGTCTTTTCTCTATTGTGTATTCTTGCCTACTTTATCAAAAATACGGTGACCATATGTGCAGGAGTTAATTTCTGGGCTTCCCATCCTGTTTCATTGATCTATATTTCTGTTTTTGTGCCAGTACCATACTGTCTTGATTACTGTAACTTTGCAGTATAGTCTGAAGTCAGGGAACCTGATACCTCCAGGTCTGTGTTTTCTTTCTCAAGATTGCTTTGGCTATTCATGGTCTTTTGTGTTTCCATACAAATTGTGAAATTTTTTGTTCTAGTTCTGTGAAAAATGCCTGGGAGAGTTTGATAGGAATTACACTGAATCTGTAGATTGCTTTGGGTAGTAGAGTCATTTTCATAATGTTGATTCTTCCAATCCAAGAACATGGTATATCTATCCATCTGTTTGTATCACCTTTAATTTCTTTCATCAGTGTCTTATAGTTTTCTGTATACAGGTCTTTTGTGCCCTTAGGTAGGTTTTTTCCTAGGTATTTTATTCTTTTTGTTGCAATGGTAAATGGGAGTGTTTCCTTAATTTCCCTTTCAAATTTTTCATCATTAGTGTATAGGAATGCAAGAGATATCTGTGCATTAATTGTGTACCCTGCTACTTTACCACATTCATTGATTAGCTCTAGTAGTTTTCTGTTAGCATCTTTAGGATTCTCTATGTACAGTATCATGTCTTCTGCAAACGGTGTCAGCTTTACTTGTTTTCCAGTTTGGATTCTTTTTATTTCTTTTTCTTCTCTGATTGCTGTTGCTAAAACTTCCAAAACTATGTTGAATAAGAGTGTAGAGAGTGGGCAACCTTGTCTTGTTCCTGATCTTAGTGGAAATGGTTTCAGTTTTTCACCATTGAGGATGATGTTGGCTGTGGGTTTGTCATATATGGCCTTTATTATGCTGAGGAAAATTCCCTCTATACCTACTTTCTGGAGGGTTTGTATCATAAAAATGGGTGTTGAATATTGTCAAAATTTTGCTGCATCTATTGAGATGATCATATGATTTTTCTCCTTCAATTCGTTAACATGGTTTATCACATTGATTGATTTGCATATATTGAAGAATCCTTGCATTCCTGGGATAAATCCCACTCGATTATGGTGTATGATCCTTTTAATGTGCTGTTGGATTCTGTTTGCTAGTATTTTGTTGACTATTTTTGCATCTATGCTCATCAGTGATATTGGCCTGTAATTTTCTTTCTTTGTGACATCTTTGTCTGATTTGGGTTTCAGGGAGATGGTGGCCTCATAGAATGAGTTTGGGAGGGTTCCTCCCTCTGATATATTTTGGAAGACTTTGTGAAGAATAGGTGTTAGCTCTTCTCTAAATGTTTGACAGAATTCTCCTGTGAAGCCATGTAGTCCTGGGCTTTTGTTTGTTGGAAGTTTTTAAATCACAATTTCAATTTCAGTGCTTGTGACTGGTCTGTTTATATTTTCTATTTCTTCCTGGTTTTGTCTCAGAAGGTTGTGCTTTTCTAAGAATGTGTCCATTTCTTCCAGATTGTCCATTTTATTGGTATATATTTGCTTGTAGTAATCTCTCAGGATCCTTTGTATTTCTGCAGTGTCAGTTGTGACTTCTCCTTTTTCATTTCTAATTCTATTGATTTGTATCTTCTTTTTTTTTTCTTGATGAGTCTGGCAAATGGCTTATCAATTTTGTTTATCTTCTCAAAGAACAAGCTTTTAGTTATATTGATCTTTGCTACTGTTTCCCTCATTTCTTTTTCATTTATTTCTGACTGATCTTTATTATTCCTTTTCTTCTGCTAACTTTGAGGGGTATTTTTTGTTGTTCTTCTTCTTCTTTGTCTAATTGCTTTATGTGTACGTTTAGGTTGTTTATTTGACATGTTTCTTGTTTCTTAAGGTAGGATTGTATTGCTATAAACTTCCCTCTTAGAACTTTTTTTGCTACATCCTATAGGCTTTGGGTCATCCTGTTTTTATTGTCATTTGTTTCTACCAATTTTTTATTTCCTCTTTGATTTCTTCAGTGGTCTGATGGTGATTGACATCTAGTCTCTAGCACTGTGGTCATAAAGATACTTGATACAATTTCAATTTTTTTAAACTTTACCAAGGCTTGATTTGTGACACAAGATATGATCTATCCTGGAGAATATTCCATGAGAACTTGAGGAGAAAGTGTATTATTTTGTTTTTGGATGGAATGTCTTATTAATATCAATTAAATCCATCTTCTTTAATGTAACATTTAAAGCTTGTGTTTATTTTCATTTTGGATGATCTGTCCATTGGTGAAAGTGGGGTGCTAAAGTCCCCTACTATGATTGTGTTACTGTCGATTTCCCCTTTTATGGCTGTTAGTTTTTGCCTTATATATTGAGGTGATCCTCTGTTGGGTGCATAGATATTTAAAATTGTTATATCTTCTTCTTGGATTAATCCCTTGATCATTATGTAGTGTCCTTCTTTGTCTCTTCTAATAGTCTTTATTTTAAAGTCTATTTGTCTGATATGAGAATTGCTACCCCAGCTTTCTTTTGATTTCCATTTGCATGGAATATGTTTTTGCATCCCCTCACATTCAGTCTGTATGTGTCCCTAGGTCTGAAGTGGGTCTCTTGTAGACAGCATATATACGGGTGTTCTTTTTGTATCCATTCAGCCAGTCTATGTCTTTTCATTGGATAATTTAATTCATTTGCATTTAAGGTAATTATCAATATGTATATTCCTATTATCCTTTTCTTAATTGTTTTGGATTTGTTATTGTCGATCTTTTCCTTCTCTTGTATTTCCTGACTAGAGAAGTTCCTTTAGCATTTGTTGTAAAGCTAGTATGGTGTTACTGAATTCTCTTAGATTTTGCTTGTCTGTAAAGGTTTTAATTTCTCCATCGAATCTGAATGAGATCCTTGCTGGGTAGAGTAATCTTGGTTGTTGTTTTCCCTTTCATCACTTTAAATATGTCCTGCCACTCCCTTCTGGCTTGCAGAGTTTCTGCTGAAAGATCAGCTTTTAACCTTATGGTGATTCCCTTGTATGTTATTTGCTTTTTTCCCCTGCTGCTTTTAATATTTTTTCTTTGTATTTGGTTTTTGATAGTTCGATTAATATGTGTCTTGATATGTTTCTCCTTGGATTTATCCTGTGTGTGACTCTCTGTGCTTCCTTGACTTTATTTACTATTTCTTTTTCCATATTAGGGAAGTTTTCAAGTATAATCACTTCAAATATTTTCTCAGTCCCTTTCTTTTTCTCTTCTTATTCTGGGATCCCTATAATTGAGATGTTGGTGCATTCAATGTTGTCCCAGAGGTCTCTGAGACTGTCCTCAATTCTTTTCATTATTTTTTCTTTATTCTGCTCTGCAGTAGGTATTTCCACTGTTTTACCTTCCAGGTCACTTATATTTTCTATTTCTTCCTGGTTTAGTCTCGGAAGGTGTGCTTTTCTAAGAATGTGTCCATTTCTTCCAGATTGTCCATTTTATTGGTATATAATTGCTTGTAGTAACCTCTCAGGATCCTTTGTATTTCTGCAGTATTGTATTTCTTCTGCCTCAGTTATACTGCTATTGATTCCTTCTAGAGAATTTTTAATTTCATTTCTTGTGTTGTTCATCATTGTTTGTTTGCTCTTTAGTAATTCTCGGTCCTGGTTAAACGTTTCTTGTATTTTCTCTGTTGTATTTCCAAGGTTTTGGATCATCTTTCCAATCATTATTCTCAATTCTTTTTCAGGTAGACTGCCTATTTCCTCTTCATTTGTTAGGTCTGGTGGGTTTTTACCTTGCTCCTTCAATTGCTGTTTATCTGTCTTCTCGTTTTGCTTAACTTAATGTGTCTGGGGTCTCCTTTTCACAGACTGCAGGTTCGTAGTTCCTGTTGTTTTTGGTGTCTGCCCCCAGTGGCTAAGGTTGTTTCAGTGAGTTGTGTAGGCTTCCTGGTGGAGCGGACTGCTGCCTGTGTTCTCGTGTATGAGGCTGCATCTTGTCTTTCCCCTGGGCAGGTCCACGTCTGGTGGTGTGTTTTGCGGTTTCTGTCACCTTATTATGATTTTAGGCATCCTCTCTGCTAATGGGTGGGGTTTTGTTCCTGTCTTGCTATTTTTTTGGCATAGGGTATCCAGCACTGTAGCTTGCTGGTCGTTGAGTGGAGGTGGGTCTTGGCGTTGAGATGGAGATCTCTGGGAGATTTTCACCTTATGATATTACATGGAGCTGGGAGGTCTCTGGTGGACCAGTGTCCTGAACTCGGCTCTCCCACCTCTGATTCACAGGCCTGATGCCCAGCCAGAGCACCAAGACCCTGTCATCCACACAGCTTAGAATATAAGGAAGAAAAATGGAAAGAAAATATAAAATAAAATAAAATAATTAAAATAAAAAATAATTATTAAAAAAAGTTTCAAAAACTAATTTAAAAAAAGGGGGAAGGAAAGAAAGAAAGAGGAGAGCAATTAAACCAAAAAACAAATCCACCAAAGATAACAAGTGCTAAAAACTATACTAAAAAAACCCCAAAACAGACAGAAACCTAGGACAAATGGTAAAAGCAAAACTATATGGACAGAATCACACACAGAAGCATACACATACACACTCACAGAAAGAGAAGGAGGGAAAAATATATACATATATCGTTGCTCCCAAGGTCTACCACGTCAATTTGGTTTGATTTGTTGTCTATTCAGGTATTCCACAGATGCAGGTACATCAAGTTGATTGTGGAGTTTTAATCCGCTGCTTCTGAGGCTTCTGGGAGAGATTTCCCTTTCTCTTCTTTGTTCGAACAGCTCCCAGGGCTCAGCTTTGGATTTGGCCGCGCCTCTGCGTGTAGGTCGCCTGAGGGCATCTGTTCTTCGTTCAGACAGGACGGGGTTAAAGGAACCGCTGATTCGGGGGATCTGGCTCACTCAGGCCGGGGGGAGGGAGGGGCACGGAGTGCGGGGCGAGCCTGCGGCGGCAGAGGCCAGAGTGACGTTGCATCAGCCCGAGGCGCACCGTGCGTTCTCTTGGGGAAGCCGTACCTGGATCATGGTACCCCGGCAGTGGCGGGCTGCACAGCCTCCCAGGAGGGGGTTGGGATAGTGACCTGCGCTCACACACAGGCTTCTTGGTGGCAGCAGCAGCAGCCTTAGCGTCTCATGCCCATCTCTGGGGTCCGCACTGTGAGCCGCGGCTCGCGCCCATCTCTGGAGCTCCTTTAAGCAGTGCTCTGAATCCCCTCTCCTCGCGCACCAGGAAACAAAGAGGGAAGAAAAAGTTTATTGCCTCTTCGGCAGCTCCAGACTTTTCCCGGACTCCCTCCCGGCTAGCTGTGGTGCACTAACCCCTTCAGGCTGTGTTCACACCGCCAACCCCAGTCCTCTCCCTGCGCTCTGACCGAAGCCCGAGCCTCAGCTCCCAGCCCCGCCTGCCCCGGCGGGTGAGCAGACAAGCCTCTCGGGCTGGTGAGTGGCGGTCGGCACCAATCCTCTGTGCGGGAATCTCTCTGCTTTGCCCTCCGCGCCCCTCTGGCTGCGCTCTCCTCCACAGCTCCGAAGCTTCCCCCTCCGCCACCCGCAGTCTCCGCCTGTGATGGGGCTTCTAGTGTGTGGAAACCTTTCCTCCTTCACGGCTCCCTCCCACTGGTGCGGGTCCTGTCCCTATTATTTTGTCTGTTGTTTCTTTTTTCTTTTGCCCTACCCAGGTACGTGGGGAGTTTCATGCCTTTTGGGAGGTCTGAGGTCTTGTGCCAGCGTTCACTGGGTGTTCTGTAGGAGTTGTTCCACGTGTAGATGTATTTCTGGTGTATCTGTGGGGAGGAAGGTGATCACGTCTTACTCTTCCGCCATCTTGAAGCTCCTCTCTCCAAAGGATCTTTAAGGAAAGGATTAACATTCGACTTTAATGTGTGCATGCGTGCATATGTGTGGTATAAAAGCCTTTGTGAATGCCTATATTTTTGTGTGGAAATGGAGAAGAGGCCCATGTTTGGGATCCAGGTGGACTGTGCAGTGTAGTTACTCTGTTAGGAGCCTAAAGTAAATCATGACTCCTTTTGTTCCTCTCCTAATCTCCTGCTCAGGCAGTGGGTTAGAATATGGTGGAGGTTTTGCCAATTAGACAATTTCAAAATATTTGATGGGACTCTGCATCTTGAGCAAGTGACTCAGAACGTGGTGGCTGTGTGAGCCCGTGTTCAGTGAAGGTGTGTCTCGGTCTGTTCTCAGGTGAGCCCTCACTTCCTGTTGACTGGCTCTCCAGAGCATCCTTCAGAGTGCATTTTCCAACCTGGTTTCACTGGCTTCCCCCAATTCTATTAGCCCTAGATATCCATCCAGTAAACTTCCTTTTCTATTATATGACTATGTAAATTCTCTGAGGAATGACTACAAGGCCTGTGGTAGGCAGAATAGTGGTCCCCCGAAGATGTCCACATCCTAACCCCTAGGATCTCTGCAAATGTTACTTTATGTGGCAAAGGGGCATTAAGCATGTAGTCGGAATTAAAATAGCTAATTAGTGAATGTCGAGATACAGAGATGACCCTGGATTATCCCAGGGGAATCTGTGTAATCACAAGCATTCTTAAATGTAGAAAAGGGAAATGGAAGAGTAGATCAAGTGACGTGATATGACAAAGTTTGGACCCACCATTGTTTGCTTTGAAGGTCGAATAAAGGGGGCCATGAGCCAAGGAAACCAGAAAGCCTCTGGAAGTCAGAAGGCAAGGTACAGATTCTTCCCTGGAGCCTCCAGAAAGGAACATGGCCCTGCCTGCACCTCGATTTTAGCCTGCTGAGAACTGTGTCAGACTTCTGATCTACGGAACTTTAAGATAGTACACTTGTGTTGCTGAAGTCACCAGGTTGTGATCATTAGTTATGGAAGCAACAGAAAATAAATATAGGTCCTCAGGCAGACATTGCTGGGGACAGGGGTGATGCTGAGCTGAGATTATGTAGCTTTAAAGAGGTAAGTAGTGAATGGTAGCTGACCTGCATGTCAGGCTTGTCTTCCCTTCATTGTGTCCTCCCAACCCACACTCCATGCTCACAACCACTTGAAAACTTAAAGAGAAAAATGTGACCCTCACACCACCTCTAAAGACTAACTCCATGTGTGGTATTAATGTATAGGTGTTCCACTAAGGATTTTTTAATTGGATGTGTTGAATGGTAAGGGAATTAAAGGATGCTATTTAAGTCAATAAAGGAGACAAATAAAATAAATGTCATCCTTTTTTGATGGACACAAGGGTATATGTTTCCCTCCTCTCCCAAATGGAAATTTCTAGATTTTTACCAATGTAAGTAGAGAAATCGATGGAGATGTAGTTTTTACAGTAATCAGCATCAGAATGAGAGGGGAGCTGTCATTTTCTACCAGCTGAAGATGGCACTCATGGTGGAGAAGGGCAGCAACTGGTGGTGCACGGGCAGGGAAGATGGGGGCTTTCCCTTGCCCATGATCCAGAAACAGAACCCTCTGTCTCTGCCCACAGGTGGTCTCGTCTCCTGTCAGCCTTTGTCCTTGACTTCAATCCCCATTCACTCTCAACTTAACATCTTAATATTTCAGCAGTTGCCATTTACTGATAAATATGCAGCGTTGCCCTCTGCTTTTAAACATAGATTTTCAGACAGGAATGTTATGTTTGAAAAGGCCAACACCCATTTCCTGGCCCTTCTCTGATGATGCAGACCATCAGTCCTCTGGCAGGAAGATAGATCATTGTTATTAGATGCTGACTACCTCTGCCTTCCTGGCTCTGGAACATCTGACATTCAGCTACCTGACTATAGTTAACAAATAAATTCAGACTACTCCAATATGCCTTTAAAATATGTTCCGATTATGGTAAAAAACAAAGCAGACATTCAGGCTATCTTTAAAAAAAAAAACCAAAAAAACCCAAGACTGAACACCTAGTAAAACCTCTCATTTTTATTTCTACATTTGTGATTTACTCAGTGCAGCTGACCTTTAAGCATATATGGAACATACAGAGACAAGATATCAAATAAATGATTTCTTGGTTTTAATGTATGGCATTTAAATACTCCTTTATTACACTATTTATAAAACTGTTTTATAGAACACTAAAAAGTATGGGACTGTTTAAAAATGTTAATCCTACAATTAATAGTCAGAGGCACACGCTTTCCTGCAGCACAAAGCGCTGATATTCTAAATCTGTCACTCTGAACTTTACAGTAGGGGACAGCCATCTGCCTACACACAGCCATCTAAAACAAAGCAAGAATGCAGGCTCTTCTGTCTCCCCTGGTGAGATGCAGGATCGTTATGACAAAGTAGGCAACAAGGTTCAGCTAATATGAATTAAGATAAAATGTGTTGAGAAAAAAAAGGAACATATTAAATCAAACTGATTCTATAATTCAATGTTATTAGGTGATTAGATATGGATGATTTGATAAAGTAGAGCCTGGGATGTAGTAATGCCAAGTACATGGGAAATATGTGTATGGGTGAACTCGTACTGAGTCCTACAGCCCTGCAAACCCTTTTTCTGTGTTGCTGAATCTAATGCTATTTTAGTTAAAACTCATACTTAACTGTCACCTCCATTTTGCTGTGAAAAATTAAGGTTGTTAAAATAAAAAATTTAACATTCTCTTACAGCTTGAGCGTATGCACTGGAAAGAAAAAGGAGCAAGGTTATGAAGAAAAATCAGTTTTGAAAATATCTTTACATGTAGATGCCTCTGCAATTATATATATATATATGGAGAGAGAGAGAGAGACAGAGAGAGAGAGATTTAGAGACTCTGTATCCAAAGCAAGATTTTTAGCAGGTAGTTGACATACTTTGAAGCTGGCATATGATACTATTTATTGAAATCTACACTTAGAAATGGTGCATCTGGCCAACCTGGAGAATGCTATATATAAAAGGCCTTGTTATGGTACCAGATTCCTGAATCATGGGCCTTAGGCAATAGTCCTCATCTGTGATCTGGATTCTAAGATGCATGTTAGTATGACTTATATTTAGAGCATTAGATCGAGAACACAAATCTGTTCTCAGCTTTCTTCATGACTGAAAGAAGAAAGATATTTAACATGAATTTAGGTGGTAAATGGTTAAAAATAAATATGTATATAAGGAACAATGATTTACAGTATAGCACAGGAAGTTATATACAATATCTTATAGAAACCTATAATGGAGTATAATCTGCAAAGAAAAAAATAAAAATAAATGGAATCACTATGCTGTACACCTAAAACCAACACAATACTATAAATGAACTATACTTCAAGAAAAAAAAAAGAGTTGAACAAGGGAAAACGTATAATTTTTACAATTAGAAATAATATTCTCAATTCTAAAAATACACATCTCATAGAAGTCTAAGTTTTATACCGAAATATTTCCCCAACAGCCAAGAACAGCAACAAAATCATAGGTAATACTATGATATCTAATAATCTAAAGAGTCCTACTGCATGCATTTTGTTTAGTGTGTCATACACATCAGATATAACTGACTTAAAGTTTCTTTAAAAAAAAACCAATTGTATCATTGGTAATGATTATTTGTTCACACTTTCTGACTATACACTTAGAAATAAATATTCTGTGGTAGATTATCTGGTTTTAGCACCATGCTATCATACAATTTATTAGTTTTAAAAATACTGCAAAATCAACAGGAAAAACAGTTAAAATATAGAAGGTAGAAAGTGCTTAATAATGTTGGAGAAAATGAAATATTCCTAAAAGTGAATATAGAGCAGAGTTCCCCACTTCTTTTCCTGAGGTCAGTGTCCTACATTCTGCCACCCAAACACCAAACAAACCTCAGTCAATCCTGGGGTTTAACTCCAGGTAAACCCGGGTTTCTCTTTTTCTGGAGGAAAGTGTGGGTCACTCTGTGAGCTGTTAAGGCCACAGAGTGAGGAGATCGAGGAGAGGACTGAGGTTCAGTGGGAAGACTTGTTGTTTGGCCTGTATGAGGGACAAGGGACACACTCCGTAACTGAGGACCCCTGTTTTCACAACATCAAATTCACCACTGTCAGTAAATTCGGATTGAAAAGAAAATTAAAATATCAGAGTATATTTTAAGAAAGGTTAGGAGGGTATTTTGCTAAGGCTTTACCTACCGTGAAATTAAAGAAAGAAAAAACCCTCTCAGTTCTACATGTGGATCTAAAAGATCTTTAGCATCCAAATGATGTCCCTAGAAGTCCACTCACCGTATGTAATACCAATGGTCTCAGATGGCAGCAAAAGATGCATGTCTCATGGTATTTTGCAGACATATAAACTATTCACTCAAAAATCAAGCAATAGTGATGTGTCTTCAAAACCATTTTACAGTTAAAACATAGACTTTAAGGACACATTTTTACAATGAACATGAAAATAGACCATGTTTCCATTTCTGCGCTTTTGATTGTGCTTCCTTGCTTCCTTGGCTAAACAGCAACACATTCATAGCAGTCACACAAGATTGGGAAGGAGAGCTGAATAACACACATGTATACCTTTGAATTCTCTTTTGGACGTCCCACATTTTGGTATTTAAAAAAGGAGTTATTTAACACAATCTCGGAGAAGCAGTGACATTCTCTGCCATCTGAACCATCACCCAGTAGTAATCCCTCCCCCTCCCCCAATTTAGAACTAATGGTCAAATTTACATAGAACAGAATGACACTCTCCAGGCTTCCTGCAGGGACAGGCCAGCTAATGCGTTGGTCAGCTGCCCGGGGTATTTCTGGCTGTCTTGCCCAGCACTGCTTTAATGAACTGAGACACTCTTAGGAGGCCATTAGATGTTGACAAAAGGGGAATTTTCTTTTGATTCATCAATAGCTTCATTAATGCTAAAACCATACTCTTAAGTGTCAGAAAAATAATGTGCTCTTCTTAAACACCAAAATAACTTCAATATGGGGATCTGGTTTTGAAACATAAAAAAGCAATTTGATTAACAATTAAGCAATAAAAATAATGTTAATTAGAACTTAATTGTTTCTATGGTGACAAAAGATGGATGCACCATAACTTTAAAGAAACTCCCTAAATAGCACTACATTTGAATTTTAACTCCTATGTTTTGTGGCAATTGCAAATATACTCTGAATGACAGTTCTAATGAAAAAAATATATATATTGTTGGCTCTGCAATACTGAACTGAAAATGTTCTATCAGAATGCATTTTTAAATAAAATTATACCGATGTTTCTTGTTTGTGCTAATAGACAGCAATGTGTTTATGATAGGTTTCTATTGTTTTCCACCCTCTGGAGAAGTTTTGAAAAGGAAATACAGGAAAATAGGGGAGATTGGTTACCTCGTTCACAGAACCGGCCGGTGAAATGGAGCGGACAGTCGCACTGGAAGGAGAAGACGCCCCCCGGGAGGAGGACGGTGCGGCAGGTGCCCCCGTGGTGACACACGCGCCACTGGCACATGGCCGGCGCTGCGCGGGGGGCGAGCGAGGACCCCGGGGAACTGGCCCCTCCCGCGGCCCCAGGAGGAGGAACAGAGGCGGACGTTGCTGACGGCGTAGAATCCTGGGATCTAGATTTATAAACACATCAGAGAAAAGTAGTGTAAGTAAAAGAGCCAGGACCTTAAATAGAAATAACAGAAACTTTGGTTTAAAATAAGAGGGAGATAAAACCAATAGTCATCCAAGGTTCAGCTGAGGGCACATAGAATTGTCACGTTTGTTCTACAATTGTAGGATTTATAAATGCTGCAAATGGGACCGTGGGGGAATCGTGGAGTCAAGCTACTTGTTTCTTCTGAGAAGCCGCATTAATTTCCTCAAAGTCCTGAGAAACCTGAATGAATCGGCCTATACAAGCTTGAGAGTCAGTTCTCTAATGTAAAATGATTCACATTTGGGCTAAACATAGTTCTACTTCAGCTCTACTAAACCATGTGAGCCTAAGATGAAGAATTTTGGCCATGTGATATTTTAGTGGTAAAACTGCTTGAATTTGAATTATTTCTAGGTTGATTGATAGCAATGTGTATTTTTCAAAGTCACTTACATTCATTTTAGGAGTTAACCAAGAGATATGCTACAAATGACTCTCTCACTTTTTTTCACTAATTTTACTGCCAGTTTAATTTTTTTCTTCCCTAAAAACTAATGAACAGAAACTAATTTCCTTTGAATTACTGTAAATTGAAATGCCTTACTTTTACATTCAAAGTCTCTTGATAATCGAATTCCTCTCTGCTTTCCAGCCTGTTTTATCATGATTCCTAATAAGTACCTTAACTTCTCTCAAACCAAATGAGATTACTATTCCTTAAAGACCCGGGCTTTCCTAATTTTTGAAGTTTGTTCAAACTACTTTCTATGCATTGTTGTTCCTCTATTCCTGTGTATATTTCATCTAACGTGCCAAGTCAAGATCTCCATCATTTCCTCAACATAGCCTTGTTGGTTGCTCTTAGCCTACCAAGGGGAAATTGATGTTTCTCACCTTTCTACAATTACATGATGTCATTGTACCACTGCTAGAATATTTCCCACCTGCTTGTAGTATTATTATTTTATGTACATATTTCTACTAGGTTGTATGTACACCGGTCACTATTTTTTCCATTTTTCTTCCACACACAGATTATTCATTTTGTCAGAATTCCCTATTCTTAGTAGAGACTTTATTAAGTATTTGTTGAATTAATGTCTTCACTGTACTCCTGAGTGTTTTGTGTTGTTTGAGAACCAGTGCTTTTGAATTTTTTTAACTTTTTATTTTATATTATAGTTGATTAACGATGTGTTACATTCAGTTGTACAACAAAGTGATTCAGTTATCCATATGCATGTATCTATTCTTTTTCAAATTGAAATTTTCACTTCACAAAATCATTGAGAGTTATTTTTTAAATGTAAAAAATGTTGCTGCAATAAAAATAATCAACAATTTAACTATCTGAGTAAATCTTTCTTTTGTACATTGTTATAAAGATAAAATCTTGGTAAAAGAAGTCAGTTCAAAAATATTGTCTGAGTGACAATTAGAGACAGTTATTTTTGTGTCTACTTTGTATTCATATGTCAACTTACTGGAATAAAAAGCTGAGGAAAGTGAAATAGATGATTCATAAAAACATTTTACCAAAATAATGTTAATGTGCAGGTCAGTTTATTTTGTTTTACAGTCCTTTTACAACCTGAAATTCTTCTTTATGTTGTTTATCATAGTTTGTAACTGTGAAGAAAAGAAAGTATTGCCCGTGTTCCAGTTCTACAAGGATCAAGCCATTTGCCACTGCAGTTGCCCACTGACACTGCACCCTTCAGGGAATTCAGGATGGAGAAAACAGGAAGCATTCTGTGCTTTGCATACTGGCCCTAGGTAGTTAAGATGTACGTTTAAGGAAAGATTTCAGTGAGCCCGGATTCTTGCATCTTCCCATACACAGAAAAGCACTAAAATCATTAATTTGAGGTGTCTGTTCTTTGTAAGTAGCAGTGATCTTCTGATGTTTGACTACATACTTTTTTTCCAGTGAAAAATACATATATGTCTTGGCTCCCCCCTTAACTCTTGAACAGTTTCTCAGAGCTTGCTGAGAGTCTGCCTCCCAGGCTGTAGTCCTCAGTAAGACACTGAAACCTCAACTCACAGCTCTTACGCTGTGCATTTTTTTAAGGTGACATAACCATATTTTAATTTTTATAGTTGTTAAGCCTGACTTTCTTCTCTCTGCTCTGGACTGCAATCTGCTCTTTTCTTCATCATATCCCTAACAACAATGCTTGTTCCCAAGTAACCTGTCCAATAAATATTTTAGAAATGAATTTGAATCATTTTTGTAAATATGCAATGTACCACTCCACTCACAAGAAAAATAACAAGTAAAAATAATTTGGTTATCTTTGGGTCAATTCATAGCTCCATTACATAGCTCTTTAGTTTTATAGATAATATAAAATCTAACAGCTTTGATGTAAATTTACAATCAACTTTCTCTGATTTCATTGTATTGGATTAGTGTAGTTCTCCCCATTTGTACTCACAATATGTTTGTCCTTATAAGGTAACTTCCATCAAGTTAAATGGAAGGCTAATTTGAATTACATGGAATTTATTACTCAGCATTTCTTGTTTTAATTTAATTTTTAGTTTTAGTGTTTCTGAATTATTTCACCATTTTCTCTAACTTTTACTGTGGACTTCCTGAACTGCAGTCAATCACATTTTTCTCAGGAATAAATTAGACTGAATTAAATGTCACGAGTTCTTTCTCCTACTGTAGCTGCTCAGGGAGCACATGTCTCACCTGAAAAAATCAATGTGTTGCACATTTCAGTTGCTAACTGATTACACAGAAGTAATTATTATCAATTGATCCATCAATTAAAATGTCAGAATCATAAATCAACATTTGAAAACTGCATTAACCAGATACATTTTATCTTATTATGATGAAATTTTATATCTGATATATTATTCTTAATAGTCCTTGACTTTCAGTATTTTTTCACTAGTTATAAATTATGCCATGAATTTACCTATTTTAGAATTTAAAATTACAATAAATAAAATTTATTCAATTTATTATATATTTTACAAGAAACAAAATGTTTGTTCTGGTTGTTAAATTTTAACTTACTTTTACATAAAAGGTTAAAAATATAAAGTACATGTGGATGTTTATTAAGCACAACCTGATGACAGTCATATTAATATAATTAGCAATGTAAAAAAGGAGCACTAAAATTATAGTTCTTTTTCATTCTAAAAATCATGAATGTATGAGAGCTCAGAATTAAATCAAGGTTCAGGGTTTTCAAAATTGTTTTTAAAATAAACAGTACTGTAAAGATTGAACTTCTTTGTCTTTCTTAACTAAATACTTGATTTACTGTAAGTCCAAAATAATAAGTCTGAAGAATCTGCTTGATTGACTGTTGGATAACTTCGGACAAAAGTACAGTGTTGGACCAGTCACTGTTATAAAAAGTAGTAAGCGCTCAAGAGTCTTTTTGTGTATGAATTAATGATTAAATAATATATGCTAATTTTATTCAAAATCAAGCCTGATCCTTAGAGGAAAACACCTTGATGTGACAGTGATTTCTAGTCTCAGGGGCAGGAGTTGGGGGAGCTCTCAGTGGAGGAGAGGACGCTCCACTCTTTGCCCCTCTCCTCCAGGGGCTCTACAGAATCCCCTGAGGCAGGCAGCAGCTTGAGGGGTTTGCTTCTTGTCAGCAGACACTTGTCTGGCCTCAGTTTCTTAGAAGGAGGAATGGGCTTGCTCACAAGTGTAAATCCTGGAAGACCCGCTCACAAGTAGAGAAGGAGAATCTTTAAAATCATGATGAAGGATTCAAAGAAAGAAACTGAGCTAGAGAAATTTTGACCTTGTGGCTATTAATATTGAAGGGGAAGAAAAGTTTTCAAATCATTACAGATTTTTAAAAGCAATAAAATAAATGTGTTATAACCTAGGCAACAAAAAACCTGATTTACAGATAATATGTATAGATACTTTCGTTTTTTTACAAAAGTGAGAATTATAGTATAAACACTCATATTCCAGTCTGCTTTGTCTTTTTACTACTAGAATATTCTTCTCTTTATTTTTTCACGTAAAAATTATGCTTAGCAGGCTGCACTGTCAGTGAATACAATTCTTGATTTTCCTTTTAAAAGCTGCAAAGTGTTATATTGTTTGGATATACGCCACTGATTCTATCAGTTTGGAGTTAATATATTTAAACTATTTTAGGTTTTTCCCCTGTTATCCAGATCATAAATTAATGTTAATAGCTATATCAAGATATAGTTTACAAACTAGAATGCACCCATTTAAAATGCAAGTTTTAGTGGATCCAGAGTTGTTCAACTATCACCACAGTATAATTTTATATTTTGCTATTCCCCAAAGAAATCCCATATCCATCAGCACCACCTTTAGCCTACTTTCTGTCTCTATAGGTTTGTCTATTTTGGACATCATGTAAATGGAATCACATAATATGTGGTCTTTTGTGCTGGGCTTCATCACTTACCATAATGTTTTTAAGGTTCTTCCATGTTTTTGAATGTAAAAGAACTTTATTCCTTTTTATTATTGACATTTTATTTATCCATTCATTAATTGATGGTCATTTGGGGCTGTTTTTACTTTTGCTTACTATGAACAATGCTACTATGAATATTCATGTCCAAGTTATTGTCTGCATTTTCTTGGGTATACACCTAGGAGTAGAATTGCTTGATCGTATATCCCATGTTTAACATTTAGAGCAACAGCTGAACTATTTTCCAAAGAAACTGCACCACTTTCCATTCCTACCAGCAAAATATGAGAATTTTAATTTCACCACATCCTCATTGGATCATATATTCTTAGAAGATTTATGTGCATTTAATTTTGTGTGTATATAGCACAGATATATATTTATTTACATTAACACTTAGTAAACTGTAACGATTTATTACAAAGTGTTGCTTCATTTCCGTCAACTATTCTCTTTGTAGTCTTTTTAAAGACCTTTTTATTTTTTTTTAAGTTACTATTTATTTATTTATTTATTTATGGTCACACTGTGTGGCTTGTGGGATCCTACTTCCCCAACCAGGAATTGAACCCAGGGCCCCAGCAGTGGAAGTGCTGAGTCCTAACCACTGGATTGCCAAGGAATTCCCTACAGTCCTTTTCAAAAGTAGTTTTCTGAACAGGCTTATCTCTTACTTTATCCTGGATCACACCTAGGTAGACCAGGTAAGCACTACTCCCTTTGAGAATAAGGTACTGGAAAAGTTACTCAAAGTGCTTACTCAGTCTTTCTATACATCCACTTCTCTGCTTATGTATTATCAAAATTCACATGCTTGTATTTACTATGCCCATATGTATATGTATATGTATATCTACCTCTATACCTATTTCTGTTGAGTTTCTTAGTGATTAGGACTTTGATTCCCAGGCAGATAGCCAAGAATACTTAGTGATGTTTTAATGGTTGTGGCTAATAGGAAGAAATCCAAAGAAGAATTTAATTCCTACTTCAACTCTCAAAATCATGAGAACACCATAATATCAAATAGATTTTTTAATATAAAATAGAGCCCTATTGAAATATGACTTCAAAGTTTTATTTAACTTATAATTTTCCACTAGCTCTAAATCAAATTTAGTTTGATTTAATAAATTTTAAAATAATTTTATCTAAGTGCAAAACAGCACAGAAAAGTGTTTGCTATTTATAATGTATTTAATTGGTATAATTATATTAAAAGAGGAAATATGTGAAATTACTGTTATTACATGTAAAAATCTCATTTACCACTCAAAATAAGAATTAGGTATCAAAGCAACAAATTATACATGGAAAACTAAATCTAAACAAACATAACCACAAGTTTTACTCTTTCTTTAATATAATGTTATACAATAGAACAAGAATTATATCCTAATAATTAATTGAATAAAATGTAACATTTTAAAACAAGTTAATTCACTATTAACATAATCATATAATTTAAATAGGTCTTGTTTTCACATTGTCTAATTTTTCTCACTAAAAGAATTCATTTCTCATTCTCACAGTCTTCTATTCTTTAGCTCTTACATATTCATAGTTAAGGTTCTTGAGACCAATCATTCTTACATGATGATGTTCAAGCATCATCATGAGTTATGCAAAAATTTTACTCCAGGGTATTCCAAACTGCAGTTTCTCAGTATCTACAGTGGATATTTTTGAAAATCTGGACACCCCTTGATAAATTCTGATTCTCCCTTCTCATGCCAGCCCTACTGAGGGTTGTTCTTGATCACAGAGTACATGCAGGATCTGATTCCAGAGCCCAAAGCTGGATGAGAATTAGAGGAATGCTTTCTCCCTATGTGGAAATTCAGAGTCATCAAAACCCTGGATTTCTCTTTTTTTCTTTCCTCCCATATCTCAAGTTCTACTCTTCTTTTTTTTTTTTTTTTTTTTTTTTTTTTTGCGGTACGCGGGCCTCTCACTGTTGTGGTCTCTCCCGTTGCGGAGCACAGGCTCCGGACGTGCAGGCCTAGCGGCCATGGCTCACGGGCCCAGCCGCTCCGCGGCATGTGGGATCTTCCCGGATCGGGGCACGAACCCATGTCCCCTGCATCGGCAGGCGGACTCTCAACCACTGCGCCACCAGGGAAGCCCTCTACTCTTCTTTTTAATTTAACTAATAAAATAGTTTCTTTATAGCTTCTTTGCCTTTTGTTAGTTTTATGATCACATTTCTTTGTCAGTACCTCTGACTTTAGTTCCTATTTTTTCTAATCCATCCTTCTCACTGTTCTTGTTCTTATTACTCCCATGCCAAAGAGTATCTTAATTGAAAGTATATATCCTTCAATGATTTGGTTCCATTTACCTTTCAGTTTTATCTGTTTGCAATGCCTTAATATATGTCCAATGTATGTTCTAAACACTTTCTAGTGTAATTTTTTTCAGTATTCCATGATTTATGCTTTTCATATAGCCTAGGATTTCCCTGGAGTACACTTTTACCTTATTTCTTCCTTAGGACACAGTTCCAAAATTATCGTCTTAGAATTACTTTGGTTCTTCCCTAGACTAAATTTCAACAACATTATACACATATCTATCTAAAGAAATAACACCAAATAACTAGTGTCACAAAAGGTAAATAAAGTGAGCGTTTTCATTCATATTCTCCTCCAGACCAAATGCCAATCTGCACCCAAGAGGCAATTAATCTGTGTTCCAATTTGTACAAATACATATCCAGTTATATGGACATATAATTTAGTTTTCTTTCTTGATAAGATTTTAAACAAGTGAAATTGTATTAGTAAGGGTAATGCTAGCTCCTGTAATGGATACACCTTGAAATCTTGGTAGCCTAGCAACACAGAAATTTATTTCTTGTTCATACAAAGTTCAGTCAGCAAAGGTAGAAGCAGGAGTTCTTTTCCCTGCGGCCGTTCAGTGATGTTCAGGGTGACATAAGCTTCACGATTCTCAGCCTGTGGTTTTGAGGTAGGTTTCAGTGTCAAGTGCAAATACCCAGATATAATCAGGATAAACAAGGGGAGAAGAGGGAGCACGGAGAATCTTACACCATTTCACTCTACCCATAGCCAGGACTTGGTCACCCACTGCAAGGGAACATGGGGAAAAAAAATCTATCCATGTACCCAGGAAGGCAGAAAAACTAGCTTGGTGAATCTAGCCAGCTTCTGCCATGGATATCATGTTATAAATAGTTATTAAATAAAATTATAGCAAAAAAGGACTTACAATTTTTTCTTCACTTTCAGTTACAAAATATATTGGTGATCTTTTATTGTCATTACACATAGATAAACGTTAGACATTTTAATAGGAGAAGTTCTTAGTGTAAATGTATTTAAACATTTCCTATAGATAAACTTTTGTCAGTATATTTTCAATATATTTTTTCAAATTATAAATACTGCAGTGAATTCACTGTACAAATATCTTGTGAACACTTATGAATATATTTGAAAAATAAATATCTAGAGGTGAAACTTTTTGGATCATATAAATATGCTAAATGTGTACTTTAATATATATGTTATTAAAGCGTGTACAAAATTAAGCTCCTCAATAGTTTTGGATTGTTACTTTCCTCAATCCCTCATTAAAATTAAATCGTGATTAAATGTCATTCAATATTATCATTAAAATTAAATATTATTAATTTAATTGTTTATATATCTGATAAATGAGAATTATCATTTATCACTGTTGTTTCATCTTCTTTAACAATGTTTCATCTATTGCTTGTCATTTACATTTTATCTATTTTAAATCACTAAGATATGTACTTTCCTTACTTTTTTCAGATTGTTTTTACTTATGAATTTATAGGAGATACTTATATATGATAGATAATGATCCATTTTATGTCTTTTCAAATAAGATTTCCAGGTCTTTCTGAGCATTTTGTCATGTGCTCCTGTTGTTCTTGTTGAACATTAAACTCCAATTCTTCTTCTTTAGTAGGAAACTTGTCTTTCTTCTCCAGATTCTTTTAGGAAATTCCCTTTGTCTTTGTTGGCTAGTGGTTTTTCACTGTGCTGTGTTAAGGATAGAATTATTTTCATTTATCTAGCTTAGTTTTTTTTCCAGTGGCCTTTTCTATTTGAAGGACTTCCATTTTTTACCTATTCTGGAAAAATTATAGCTTTCCCACGTTCACTCTATATGATCCTGTTAAAACATTTATTACATAAAACAAAATTTCCTCATTTTATCCTTCATATTCTCTACTCTTTTTGCATCTCCCTCTCTCTTGATTCATAATAATTTCTTCAGATATATTATGCTGTTCATTAATTCTCTTTACTGCTCTAATTGCTGTTTAACTTGTCCATTTTTAAAATTTAAATTATCATGTTTTTACTTTTTGATATTCTGTTTGCTTATATTTTAAAACACTCTACTCAGTTTTCATGCTATCGTTTTCCTTACATTACTTTAATTTCCCTCTTTTATTTCTTAAAAAAATCAGGCATTGAGCTTTTTATTTTTTGTGTGGTAATAAAAATATCTGGTCCTTGCAGATCTAAGTCACCTCCTTTTCTTTCTGCTAACTCCTCTCCTGTGTTGCTTTTTATATCTCCTCAAGCGCCTTGTCATTTTTCACTGTAGGCTTATAAGCTCTGCAATTTTATCTGTGAGAATAATTGGAGGCCTGAGTATAAGACACTCCCCCAAATCAGACTTGTGTTTGCTTTGCCCTCTCATGAAGATGCTGAACTTCAAGGCGGAAACACTATAAGATGAATTTTTCTTTAAGATTTTTGAATAAATAGAAGGTGGCATGTTTATGACAATTCCTGGACCAAGTCACTGCTCAATAAATATTTTGAATAAGTGAATGTTATACAGGTTTGGGCCACAGGCCTCCACATTGGGCTAGTTTGTTGTTATAGTATTATACGTAATTATTATGTATTATACATATGTTTATATGCTATATATATATATATATAATATATTATATCTTACTATACATAATATGGTATTAAGCACAATTAGTGGAAAGTTGTTTTCCTTCTCACTAAAAGTGAGGCAGAGTCAGGAAAATTACCTTCAGGATCATTTTGTTTTCTTTTTTCCTTGTCTTTACTTTTTTCTTCCTTCCTTCCTTCTTTATGGGGGCTGCTGTAAAGGTTTTTCTCATGATTTTGGCATTTTATTAATTTATTTAAAACCTTTAATCTACTTTAGCCTATATTTTGTGTCTGTCCTGTAGCTGGAATGTTTTTTTCAGCTGCCACACTACCCCCAATTTTTTTTCTTTAAGCTTCCAGGAATTTCTCAAAATGCATGTCTGTTAAAGGAAGCTGCTATTGCTTTTCAACATGAGTATATATGAATGCAGAATCTGAATGTGTACATGTGCATGTCTTTATGTTTTGTATTTTGGATAAATTCTCGGTGATAGTAGACTTAGACATGTGTGTACAGTTTTCAATCTTTAGAAAATGTTTAATATTATTCTTGTATACTTGTACTATAGAACACAATTGTTTTTCTATGATTATATCTAATTTTTGGAACTTAAAACCTTAAAGCAACTTTATTTATTATTTACTTACTTAAGTATCAATACTTCACATAGTTCTGAAATATAGTCATTGATAAAGATGTATTTCTTTACTTTATAAATTTTCTCATCCATCGATATATTCTGAGATATAACATAAAAAGAAGCAAATCATTTTAAAATATAAAATGTAATGCATCATTATGGAAACTGAACTCTATACCATGGATCGTTAAAGTAATATATAAATTCATATTCTAATGCTGAGACTGTTTATATTTTTGAGATCAGAGTAAATCTATAATTTATAAAAACAGTATTTTTGACCAAGAACATATTTTTACTTAGTGGCTACATTTAGATTTAGAAATCATTGAAGTTTGAATACTTTTGAAGAGTAAGATATATATAAACATACAGTATTTTTAGTAAGTATTTTATGTCAAATGGGAACAGTTAATATACTAATTAAATTTAATTTATTTCCTCCACTATGGAGAGGTACTACTGTAGAATACTTCAAAATTAACATAAACCTACAGGAACAAATAATATTCTAAATTATCAACCAGGATTAAAAATGTGTAATTACATATTACCTGGAAAGTGCATCTAAGTTAGAGAAAGATAAGCTGACAATCAAGGTGTCATTATTAATGCCAGGGACTTAACCCAGCCGTTGTAAGAACGTGTGCACTGGCAAAGACAAATGCAAGTTTATCTTCTAGTCTTATAAGGAGAGAGGGGTTTTCTCAGGTTCATAGGAGCCGCAAGGTGTTTATTTCATGGAAAGGATTCCTTTAATGAATCTCAACCTAGAAGTTACCAGCCAGGATTTTAAAAAATGAGGATAGCCGAGAGAGAAGGCATGTCCATCAAACCAGAATTCATGCCTCTTCATTCATTCATTTATTTATTCAACCTACAAGGACTTATAGATTTCTCTCTGTGCACCAGACACTCACTAATCAATATGACATGGTGATCAGTAGAACCTAGCCCTCTTTTTATGAACTTTCAGTTTTGTGGGGTTGAGGAAAAATAGGCAATTGCAAACCTGCATAATGCATCGAGAGCCAACTGTAAACCTAGCTCTGCTCTACATGTTTCAAATGTGCTAATATAATTTAATTCTCACAAGAATACAGAAACATGACTTTATTTTCCTAAATTTACAGATGAGAAAACAGAGATACACACTCAATAAACTTGCTCAAGGTCTTGAGGCAAATATATGATAGAAATGGATTTGAACCCATAGAGTCTGAATCTTGAACTAAATTTTTCAAAATTTTTACACTTGTGGGAGGAGACAAGAGGTGACATACCAAGGACAGGGTCGTGTATAGATGCTGTGGGAAGATAATGGAGCAAGGACTATGAGGAAAGGCTTCCTCACGAGGGTTACAGCTGAGTCTTAAAAGGCCAGATGGAGTTGGCTGGAGAAGGATGGTGGGAGGGTGCTTAAAGCCCCATCAGGGGATGTTTAAGCCCCAAAGAAAGAGACAACAAGTGAGGAGAATTACAAATGGTCTGCCATGAAGGCAGCTACAGAGTGTGTGTGTTTGTCAGAGAGAGAGAGAGAGATTCGATGAGTCTTGGGAGACAGGCAAAGGATGGATTATGGGGAGACGTGCTGGCAACATTTTAAGGCAACATGAAGTCATTGGAGCAGAACATTGATGACCCACGTCTGTTTTTGAACTCTCATAAAAGTTTTAGTGTAGAGGTGGTTTGTAAAGGATAAGTAACTGGAAGACAGTGAAGTATTATAAGAATGAAAGTAATCAGGGACTTGAACTAAGAGAATGTTATTGGGGATGTAGAAACTCTTCACTTCTCTACAAATTTGAGAGAAATTTGGTGTTGAGAGTTTCGTTAAACTGCTCCATAATACTGCTGCCTTGGCATCCACGTTGCATGGCCAAGCTGCCTCCAGGGTCCTTGAACTGACACTAGCCCTTCCCATGAATGCACGTCCTAGACAGCAGCTGCCAGGGGCACCAGGAAAGATGACACCCTTGTGGTGAGCCGTCTCCCCATCACCCCCAGAGCCTTTCATTTCCATGCTCCTTAGATAAGATCCACAGGGAACTTACCAAACCCTGCTCTTTTGGGTTTGAATTGACCCATCTGACTTTAGCCCAGGAACCACAATGCATTCCCCCTGTGTACACTAATAAAGGTGTGTTCCCCAGGTCCTACATCTCTCTCTGCCTGAATCCTGCCTTGAGCTCCCTGCATGGCTTTCAAGGACCTGTGAACAATAAACTTCTCTATTTCAATTCCATTGTGGTCTTTTGTTGAACCACAGTTCACTGTCCAACCCCTGGGGCTCTCCTTAACAAATGTTAACTGAACAAAGTCACAATGCTTGATTTCTAAAAGGACGCTGTGATCAATTTTATACATGAGATGTATATCAGTCTGGGCCTCTCAGAAAATAGAGACACATTCAGAAAGGGTAAATGAGGTGATTTTAATGAAGAGACAATTTTCAAGTTGGAAAAGTTTAAGAAAATCAATAAGAGGTAGAAAAGTGTCCCTGGAGTAGACTCTGCTACTGTGATTGGACCTGAATGTGCAAGCAAGTGAAATACCTTCTGTACTGTGGACAAAGATGTAGGTGTAAGAGGCTGTGCTCTTAGAGACAAGCATGTGGCCATGACAAATTTACATCCAGCTGAGAGAAAGTGGAGAATAAATAGATTTCTTCCTCTTTCTACTCCTTCTGTGTCCTGTCATCCCACTAGCCCAACATATTTAGAAGTCAGAGGCCAAGGGGAGCTGGGTAGTTGTAGCCCCTAGAAGTCAGCCTCCCAGAATACCAAGAGAGGTAGAAAGAGATGGAGAGAGTAGATCTGGAAATGAAGCAGAGAATATCTAGTCCAGGGGGAAAGAGAGAAAATGTAGGCGAGTCTTAGGTATGGGGTTTGGGTAACTGAATGAAAAATAACAACAATAACTTTTAGTGAGATGGAAGATATAAACGTCATGCCGGGCAAAGACTATCTCATTCTTGGTCTAACTGGATGATGTCTTCCAGAAATTCCTAGTAGCACCTATTCCCTTTTTCCAGAAATGATAGATTTTTGACTTAAGAAAATATTTCTTTTGCTATTTGGGAGAGAAGAAACTTGAGCACATGAACTTATATCACCACTTTTCATGAGAAGTCAACAAGATACATCTTTTATAAATAAACATTGATCCATTTAATTACGTTCTTGCTCAGTTGGGTCATGAAATCACAGCCCTGAATGTCATCATTTACCTGGGAGCAGTTAGCAGAATTTCCAGGGATGTGGCCAAAGGGTATAATCATTTCTCTAAAAAGAAAACCATGCAATTATTACAAATGACTACTGTATTAGGGGAATGAATTAAGAGACTTATTTTAACATATTAGGCCTAATGCAGTAGAGCCACAAATAACTGAAGCAATGATGGAAAAATGTTCATTTCAAAATTCAAGAGGTTAACTAAAAATATTAGACACAATAATTTTACTTTCAAAACATGATAGCTTACACTAAAGGGCAGTCATTGGTTTCTGATTGCCGTGAAGAACATGATAAATTAGTTTTGGAATCTTAGACAAGTATTCACACAAAAAATTAAACTCAAATTCAAATGTAAGATTATTAACTAAAACTCTACTGTAGTACAGAGAACAAGCTCATGCACTCAGCACCCTAAATCAATTTCCATTTAAGTCCTAAGGAAAGATCCAAGTAGGGCTGTATCTTTCATTAATTTTAGAAATGTTTGGCATACTATTTTTCCTTTATACAAACCATGGAATAGAAAATAATGTTAAGTTATTTGCGCAGATTAATCTTTTCAATAAATACACTAGATGGCCTTAGAAAACAAAGGTGCCAAAGCAAAGAATAGTCACAGATAATTAAACAGTATGGTCTATCTCATCTTGTTCTTAAACACCCTTAAACACATGTTATATCACTGATGAAATAGATTTAGCCTTGTCTGATATGAACACCTATTAATGGCTTGTCTGTGGGAAGCTGGGCGATTGGCTTTAAGTGGCAACATACTCAGAACAGCAGAGACGGTCTGTACACCATCACTTCCCGTACACTCGAATGTGATGCCTTAAACTAGTCTTTGTAATCTTGTGGTTTATCTCAAAAAAGATAGATATGTTTAATAACCCTTCAAGTGGTTTCACTTCATAATTTCTATAAATTTTAACATCATGTTTCAGAGAACTATCAGGACTATTGATACCAGGTGACAAGAAATGGACAGCAGGACATTATCGTGTAGCAGATGTCGATAACCAATAATAAATGGGGGCTGCATCTGCTGTCTATATATCTGAGGTTTTATTTTCCTGGGTGTGGTAAAGTACCTTCAGGGGTGCTAGGAAGAACTCACTTAAAGGAGAACAACCGTGGTACCAACACTGAGGCACAACACAAGAGAAATTATAAAGAACAAATTTTTCATAGTTGTGACTTCTCTTCCAGCCAAGAAAGCAAGCAGAAGGGTGGTTCTTCCAAAGTAAAACTCCATTTAGTATTTCTGTCCTATATATTTTTTTTTACTATAAAACTGCTATTATGATTATGTTTGGCAGAAATAGTAAAGTGTGTATATCTATTCCATTAATTCCATATATATTTATTGTTTGCCTACTATGTGCCAAGTAGTGAGTGTAGAAATGTTATCTGGTCAGACACCGTTAAGAAGCTTGGGTGAGGTGAGTCAGACTGGTATAGACAAATAAAGTAAGTTTGGATGAGCTTCAGAAGGAAGAAATTAAGTCGGCATCAAGAATTTAATGAGGCTGCAAGGGGAGGTCAACTGATCTAAATCCTGAAGACTAGAGATGAGGTCTCAGGTGGCAGCAGCTGTCTTAGGCTGAGAAAACAGCATGTGAAAAAGTGTGAAATATTTCCATTATTGGTATAGTTGGAAATTTTTATACATTATAGAGAATGGGTTGGAAGTCAACATAAATTGTGATGAGATTATGGTTTAAATATTCTTAAATGCCAGCTTTTGAACATTTTGTCTTAAAGGTGTTGAGAAGTCCCAGTTTCCCTTCAGAGCTTTAGACCCGAGCTGTACATGCAAGTGTGTGGCTCCCTTTGAATGTTCCACAGTCACCTGGGCTCTCCCCCTCTCCATCCCTCAAACCCCATCCTCTTTCATGGGTGGTTCTCCCACACGGCCAAAACTCATATTAGAAACCTAGAATAATCCTTGTACTCCTTCATCCTTGAGCCACACATCCACCCCATCACAAGGATCTTTTCAATCCACGGGTATGTATCTCTAAACTCAGCCCGTTTTGCACTAGCATCAGTTCTTGCCTAGGTGACTGCAAAAACAATCCAGTGAGTTTCATTGTCTCCAGTCTGAATCCTTTCAACTTATTTGCTGCAGTGCAGGGAGGGTGATCATGTCAGAATGTGAAGTTGAGCACATCACCCCCTTCTCAGAACATCAGACTCCTCCTTGCTCTCAGGATCTGGTGTAATCTGATTCCCTGGCTCTCAAAGCCTTCTGTAAGCTGGTTCTACCTCCTGAGCAATCTAACCTTTAATCTCAGCTTCAAACAATCTGTTCTCCTTTGTTTTGTCCTACTTTCCCTAATTGATGCCTATTTGTACTTAAATTCTTAACTTAGAAGGTGTTTCTTCTAGGATGACTTGCTTGACACTCAAGCCCAATTTAGACACACATCCTAAGTATTTAGCTGCCTGTACTTTTATTAGAAGTCTTATCACCCTGTAGTGCAGCTTATTTATTTGTATATTTTCCCTAGAATCTAACTGTAAGTTCAGGGATTTTATGTATTTCTTCCCTCTTCAATGTATTTGGTGTGCCCACTCAGTCCTTTGATGGCATTGTGTTTGTGAAATGGTTGAATAAGTGGGTAGGGTCTTGATCAGAAAGGCCATTACATATCATGTTGAGAAGCTTGGACTTTGTTCTATATGTCAATGCTTTTAACTATACGCCATGACTCCTGGGATCCATAAGGTAAACATGGGGTAATTTCTGGGAGCATCCGTATTCCTCAAAGTTAATTAATGTATGCTTTAATCCTTTAGTTAATAATTAATATTTGCATGGCTTAAGACAAAACATAATATTTTAATGAAGTTTTCTTAACACTGCTACTAGAGCGAGGCAGATATCTGTATTCATTCACTGTTTTCAGCCTTTAATTGCACACTGCAAAGATTCCTGAGAGACACTTTTGCAAGTATTGGCAGGTTTTATGCAGAGTGGAATGATATGTCCAGATTTAAATGTCAGCATCTGAAAGCACATTTGTGTGTGTGTGTGTGTGTGTGTGTGTGTGTGTGTGGTAAGTGATAAGCAGGCCTCGCGGTTTATACATCAGCTTTCTCGTGAGAATGGCTGACACAAGCTTGCACCCTTAAAGTCACCACAGTTATGGTCTCAGTCGCTGCTGATGCCATGACAAGCGCCACAAATTATTTCTTAAGTCTTAGTATTTTCTTAGGATTTCTGACGACCATGAGGAGAGCACCAGTGTCTTTTCAGCTTTCACGTCCTGAGAGGAGTAGCAGGCCTGAGCTGAATGATCCTTCATGTGACACCCATGTACACTGGAGGGACCACTGCACCCGGAACCCGGGACCCCTGGCTCTGGCTTCCTCCGCATCTGACTCCAGTGGTTGCCAAGACAACTTGTAGGTGCAGGGGAGTTGATCTCTAGAGGGAAGGGCTTTACCCATCTGGAGGTGGAGAGAGGGGGCGAGTAGGTAAGTTCATCTCCCTTCTTCCCACAAAGACAGTTCTGTTGTGGAGTCATGTGTAAGCCTGTCTTCAGATGTCATGCAGGGCTGAACAATCAGCAGTGACTGTCATGAAGTTGTGGTCCCCTCAGGGACACACCCCTTCCTGTTCATCCTCTTTCCCCTCTGCTTCCCCCTCACCTCTCATTCTGGGGGCTGAACTCTGTGTAAACTTTTCATTCAGTTTCTGTGTTATAGGAAGTCTGGTGCAAGAAAGCCAGATTTTAGAAATTGGCGATGGCCTGTGGCTCTGCGCCTGGGGGCCCCTGATTGAACAGTTATTTGCTTTCTTTCTACACTGTAACTCCCTCCTGCATCCCTGTGACCATGTTTTCAAACTAACATTCCATTATTTTAAAAGACAGGCTTCCCTGGTGGCACAGTGGTTGAGAGTCCACCTACCGATGCAGGGGACACGGGTTCGTGCCCTGGTCCGGGAAGACCCCACATGCCACAGAGCAGGTGGGCCCGTGAGCCATGGCAGCTGAGCCTGTGCTCCGCAATGGGAGAGGCGACAACAGTGAGAGGCCTGTGTACCGCAAAAAAAAAAAAAATAATAATAATAATAATAAAAAATAAAATAAATAAAATAAAAGATATATCACGTTTCTCAGGACATGTTGGTTTGGAAAACAGTGTGTGTGTGAGTTATCGTAAACTAGCCACACAACAAGAAGGCGCATCCATTTGCTCTAGCAGATACTTCAGTTGGCTTTTCCAGACTCTCCCTCTGGTTTGCTCACCATGGTCTATGTCCAGGAAGCCCCACCTCTTGGCTACATCAATAGGCCTCCAGTGCTCTCTGACTTTGGTTTATTTGGCCCAATGGGGGTCCCTAGTGAGAGCTGGGAAAGAAGCAGGAGACTGAGGTTAGCATAGTATTAGTTCTTGTGGAACCTTCTCTGAGGTCGCCTGGAGCTGGTTGCATCCCTCAGTGGAAGACACTGCCCCTCCACGTCCTCTCCTTCCCTCGTGGTGATAGTTTGTCATCTGCTTGCTTGCAGTTTCTGCACTGTCCCTTGTGATTCTACCATACCCCATCCACGCCTGTATCATTGCCACCTAGTAAGTAGATATCGCCTATGTTGTGATGTGCTGTGCATCTATTTCCAGTTTGGACCCTGATGATACACCTGTCAACACACCTCTCAGGACCTTGTAGAACTGATGGAAGGTATGTAAATATATGAAATTACATATAGGAAGCCAAAGGAGGCAGGGCTAAGAGAGAAGTTTTGGAGACTATTAGATTTTAGAGAAATTTGATGAAAATGATGACTTGACCAAGACAGAAAAACAAAACAAAACAAAACAAAACAAAACAAAAAATATAAAGTAAGAGTAAAACTTGGAGAGGATTAGGTGGGAAATCAAGCATAAAGTATTTTGAAGAGAAGGAATTGAGGTTTGAAACATGTTCACTTATTTTTGGCATTTAAGTCATCATTGTTGACCATGATGACAGCAATATCAGTAGAGGTGGTTGAAGCAAAAATGAGACAGTCTTGAACTAGGTTGTAAGTGAGAGGTGTGGAAGTTAAGAGAAAAAGGGAGACTTACTCTTGCCAAAAACCTAAAACCTAGGGGCAAAAAAAAGTGTTCCTGAAATAATTAGATGTTCATATTCTCACCAGAAACTTCCTCAACTGAGATGATGCATACCAGTTTGTCCATCATCATCATCTTTCTTTTCTCCCTCTGTCTAGTTTTCTCTTTTATTTTTGATTAATAGTTCTACTAAACAGATAATTAAAAATCATTGCACAAATGAGTTACTGGTAGCAAAATATTTAATGATACAAATTAATGTTGTGCAATATTCTTTTTGATTATTGGTGACTTTGTTTTTTTTTTTTGGTGACCGTGCCGTGTGGCTTGCAGGATCTTAGCACACCGAGCAGGGATCGAACCCATGTCCCATGCAGTGGAAGTGTGGAGTCCTAACCACTGGACCGCCAGGGAATTCCTGATTATTGGTGACTTTTAAAAATTATTCATGACATTTTCATTTGTTTCTAATTGAATTAAATACATATCATCATTTATAAAGAGGGGTTATTTCTGTTTTAATTCAACTGTTTAACCTTAAAGAACATTGTCTAATCTATTATGAGTTCATTCAATCATACCACTTCAATAGCCAGTTGCGTATATGTGTGTAAAATGTTTACACATGTGTGTGCACATGTGTATATATGTGTATGCTTTTGTTTTTGATATATATCTATAGCTATAGCTATATAGACTATTTCTTTATGTATAGAATTTAGCAATTTAGTCACTTTGGTAGTATGTTTTTCTACTGTATAATTTTATCATGAAAATTTTACACTTTCTGACTTCATTTACTTCTTTCTCTAACACATATTTAGACTATACTATGGTCTGAATATTTTTGTCCCTCCCCCCAATTTATATGTTGTAATGCTAGCCCCCAAGGTGATGGTATTAGGAAGAGTCTTTGGGAGGTGATTAGGTCATTAGGCTGGAGCCTTCATGAATGAGATTAGTGCCTTTATAGAAGAGGGTCAGCAGACCTCCCAGCCCCTTTCATTATGTGAGGACACAGCAAAAGTCCTCTATGAATCAGGAGCTATCAGTAGCAAAACACTGAACCTGCTGGTGCCATGATGCTGAACTTCTAAACCTCCAGCCCTGTGAGAAATCCATGTTCACTGTTTATAAGCTATCCAGTCTATAGTCATCTTTTATAGCAACCTGAATGGACTAAGACAAGGTTTTCCAGAAGATAATGGCATTTGCATGAACAGACTGAGTAAAGAAGATCCACACTCCCCAATGTCGCCGACATCATCTAATCTGTTGAAGAGCTCTCATAGGACAAAAAGGTGTAAGGAGGGTGAATTCCCTCTCTCTTTTCTTAAGCTGGGACATCCACACCCCCTCCCTTGGGCAGGTTGTCAGGCCTTCAGACTCTTGGACTTATGCCAGTAGCCACCAGCCTCAGGCGTTGGGACTCGGACTGGATTATACCATTGGCGTTCCTGGTTTTCCAGCTTCCAGACAGCAGATCATGAATATCTTAGCACCCATAATGTCTTGAACCAATTTCCATAATAAATCTTCTCTTATATATCCCTGTCTGTCAATCTATCTATCTATCTATCTATCTATCTTTCTATCATTTTTTTATTTTTTGCTTTATAACAAATTTAATCAGTTATACATATACATATGTTCCCATATCCCCTCCCTTTTGTGTCTCCCTCCCACTCTCCCTATCCCACCCCTCCAGGCGGTCACAAAGCACCCAGCTGATCTCCCTGTGCTCTGCGGCTGCTTCCCACTAGATATCTACCTTACGTTTGGTAGTGTATATATGTCCACGCCACTCTTTCACTTTGTCACATCTTACCGTTCCCCCTCCCCATATCCTCAAGTCCATTCTCTAGTAGGTCTGTGTCTTTATTCCTGTCTTACCCCTATGTTCTTCATGACATTATTTTTTTCTTAAATTCCATATATATGTGTCAGCATACAGTATTTATCTTTCTCTTTCTGACTTACTTCACTCTGTATGACAGACTCTAGGTCCATCCACCTCATTACAAATAGCGCAATTTCATTTCTTTTTATGGCTGAGTAATATTCCATTGTATATATGTGCCACATCTTCTTTACCCATTCATCCGATGATGGACACTTAGGTTGTTTCCATCTCTGGGCTATTGTAAATAGGGCTGCTGTGAACATTTTGGTACATGTCTCTTTTTGAATTATGGTTTTCTCAGGGTATATGCCTAGTAGTCGGATTGCTGGGTCATATGGTAGTTCTATTTGTAGTTTTTTAAGGAACCTCCATACCGTTCTCCATAGTGGCTGTACCAATTCACATTACCACCAGCAGTGCAAGAGTGTTCCCATTTTTCCACACCCTCTCCAGCATTGATTGTTTCTAGATTTTTTGATGATGGCCATTCTGACTGGTGTGAGATGATATCTCATTGTAGTTTGATTTGCATTTCTCTAATGAGTAAAGATGTTGAGCATCTTTTCATGTGTTTGTTGGCAGTCTGTGTATCTTCTGTGGAGAAATGTCTATTTAGGTCTTCTGCCCATTTTTGGATTGGGTTGTTTGTTTTTTTGTTATTGAGCTGCATGAGCTGCTTGTAAATTTTGGAGTTTAATCCTTTGTCAGTTGCTTCATTTGCAAATATTTTCTCCCATTCTGAGGGTTGTCTTTTGGTCTTGTTTATGGTTTCCTTTGCTGTGCAAAAGCTTTGAAGTTTCATTAGGTCCCATGTGTTTATTTTTGTCTTTATTTCCATTTCTCTAGGAGGTGGGACAAAAAGGATCTTGCTGTGATTTATGTCATAGAGTGTTCTGCTTATGTTTTCCTCTAAGAGTTTGATAGTTTCTGGCCTTCACTTAGGTCTTTAATCCATTTTGAGCTTATTTTTGTGTATGGTGTTAGGGAGTGATCTAATCTCATACTTTTACATGTACCAGTCCAGTTTTCCCAGCACCAATTATTGAAGAGACTGTCCTTTCTCCACTGTACATTCCTGCCTCCTTTATCAAAGGTAAGGTGACCATATGTCCGTGGGTTTATCTCTGGGCTTTCTATCCTGTTCCATTGATCTATCTTTCTGTTTTTGTGCCAATACCATACTGTCTTGATTACTGTAGCTTTGTAGTATAGTCTGAAGTCAGGGAGCCTGATTCCTCCAGCTCCATTTTTCGTTCTCAGGATTGCTTTGGCTATTCAGGGTCTTTTGTGTTTCCATACAAATTGTGAAATTTTTTGTTCTAGTTCTATGAAAAATGCCAGTGGTAGTTTGATAGGGATTGCACTGAATCTGTAGATTGCTTTGGGTAGTAGAGTCATTTTCACAATGTTGATTCTTCCAATCCAAGAACATGGTACATCTCTCCATCTATTTGTATCATCTTTAATTTCTTTCATCAGTGTCTTATAATTTTCTGCATACAGGTCTTTTGTCTCCTTAGGTAGGTTTATTCCTAGATATTTTTTTCTTTTTGTTGCAGTGGTAAATGGGAGTGTTTCCTTGATTTCACTTTCAGATTTTTCATCATTAGTATATAGGAATGCCACAGAATTCTGTGCATTAATTTTGTATCCTGCAACTTTACCAAATTCATTGAATAGCTCTAGTAGTTTTCTGGTAGCATCTTTAGGATTCTCTATGTATAGTATCATGCCATCTGCAAACAGTGACAGCTTTACTTCTTCTTTTCTGATTTGGATTCCTTTTATTTCCTTTTCTTCTCTGATTGCTGTGGCTAAAACTTCCAAAACTATGTTGAATAAGAGTGGTGAGAGTGGGCAACCTTGTCTTGTTCCTGATCTTAGTGGAAATGGTTTCAGTTTTTCACCATTGAGGATGATGTTGGCTGTGGGTTTGTCATATATGGCCTTTATTACGTTGAGGAAAGTTCCCTCTATGCCTACTTTCTGCAGGGTTTTTATCATAAATGGGTGTTGAATTTTGTCGAAAGCTTTCTCTGCATCTATTGAGATGATCGTATGGTTTTTCTCCTTCAATTTGTTAATATGGTGTATCACGTTGATTGATTTGCATATATTGAAGAATCCTTGCATCCCTGGAATAAACCCCACTTGATCATGGTGTATGATCCTTTTAATGTGCTGTTGGATTCTGTTTGCTAGTATTTTGTTGAGGATTTTTGCATCTATGTTCATCAGTGATATTGGCCTGTAGTTTTCTTTCTTTGTGACATCCTTGTCTGGTTTTGGTATCAAGGTGATGGTGACCTCGTAGAATGAGTTTGGGAGTGTTCCTCCCTCCACTATATTTTGGAAGAGTTTGAGAAGGATGGGTGTTAGCTCTTCTCTAAATGCTTGATAGAATTCGCCTGTGAAGCCATCTGGTCCTTGGGTTTTGTTTGTTGGAAGATTTTTTATCACAGTTTCAATTTCAGTGCTTGTGATTGGTCTGTTCATATTTTCTATTTCTTCCTGATTCAGTCTTGGCAGGTTGTGCATTTCTAAGAATTTGTCCATTTCTTCCAGGTTGTCCATTTTATTGGCATAGAGTTGCTTGTACTAATCTCTCATGATCTTTTGTATTTCTGCAGTGTCAGTTGTTACTTCTCCTTCTTCATTTCCAATTCTATTGATTTGAGTCTTCTCCCTTTTTTTCTTGATGAGTCTAGCTAATGGTTTATCAATTTTGTTTATCTTCTCAAAGAACCAGCTTTTAGTTTTATTGATCTTTGCTATCGTTTCCTTCATTTCCTTTTCATTTATTTCTTTTCTGATTTTTATGATTTTCCTTCTGCTAACTTTGGGATGTTTTTGTTCTTCTTTCTCTAATTGCTTTAGGTGCAAGGTTAGTTTGTTTATTCGAGATGTTTCCTGTTTCTTAAGGTGGGATTGTATTGCTATAAACTTCCCTCTTAGAACTGCTTTTGCTGCATCCCATAGGTTTTGGGTCATCGTGTCTCCATTGTCATTTGTTTTTAGGTATTTTTTGATTTCCTCTTTGAATTCTTCAGTGATCACTTCGTTATTAAGTAGTGTATTGTTTAGCCTCCATGTGTTTGTATTTTTTACAGATCTTTTCCTGTAATTGATATCTAGCCTCATAGCATTGTTGTCAGAAAAGGTACTTGATACAATTTCAATTTTCTTAAATTTACGAAGGCTTGATTTGTGACCCAAGATATGATCTATCCTTAAGAATGTTCCATGAGCACTTGAGAAAAATGTGTATTCTGTTGTTTTTGGATGGAATGTCCTATAAATATCAATTAAGTCCATCTTGTTTAATGTATCAATTAAAGTTTGTGTTTCCTTATTTATTTTCATTTTGGATGATCTGTCCATTGGTGAAAGTGGGGTTTTAAAGTCCCCTACTATGATTGTGTTACTGTCGATTTCTCCTTTTATGGCTGTTAGTATTTGCCTTATGTATTGAGGTGCTCCTATGTTGGGTGCATAAATATTTAAAATTGTTATATATTCTTCTTGGATCGATCCCTTGATCATTATGTAGTGTCCTTCTTTGTCTCTTCTAGTAGTCTTTATTTTGAAGTCTATTTTGTCTGATATAAGAATTGCTACTCCAGCTTTCTTTTGGTTTCCATTTGCATGGAATATCTTTTTCCATCCCCTTACTTTCAGTCTGTATGTTTTTCTAGGTCTGAAGTGGGTCTCTTGTAGACAGCATATATATGGGTCTTGTTTTTGTATCCATTCAGCCAATCTGTGTCTTTTGCTGGGAGCATTTAGTCCATTTACATTTAAGGTAATTATCGATATGTATGTTCCTATTCCCATTTTCTTAATTGTTTTGGGTTCGTTATTGTAGGTATTTTCCTTCTGTTGTGTTTCTTGCCTAGAGAAGTTCCTTTAGCATTTGTTGTAAAGCTGGTTTGGTGGTGCTGAACTCTCTCAGCTTTTGCTTGTCTGTAAACGTTTTAATTTCTCCATCAAATCTGAATGAGATCCTTGCTGGGTAGAGTAATCTTGGTTGCAGGTTTCTCTCCTTCATCACTTTAATTATGTCCTGCCACTCCCTTCTGGCTTGGAGAGTTTCTGCTGAGAGATCAGCTGTTATCCTGATGGGGATTCCCTTGTGTGTTATTTGTTGTTTTTGCCTGGCTGCTTTTAATATGATTTCTTTGTGTTTAATTTTTGACAGTTTGATTAATATGTGTCTTGGTGCATTTCTCCTTGGATTTATTCTGTATGGGACTCTCTGTGCCTCCTGGACTTGATTAACTATTTCCTTTCCCATATTAGGGAAGTTTTCAACTATAATCTCTTCAAATATTTTCTCAGTCCCTTTCTTTTTCTCTTCTTCTTCTGGAACCCCTATAATTCGAATGTTGGTGCATTTAATGTTGTCCCAGAGGTCTCTGAGACTGTCCTCTGTTCTTTTCATTCTTTTTTCTTTATTTTGCTCTGCAGCAGTTATTTCCACTATTTTATCTTCCACCTCACTTATCCGTTCTTCTGCCTCAGTTATTCTGCTATTGATCCCATCTAGAGTATTTTTTATTTCATTTATTGTGTTTTTAATCGATGCTTGATTCATCTTTAGTTCTTCTAGGTCCTTGTTAACTGTTTCTTGCATTTTGTCTATTCTATTTCCAAGATTTTGGATCTTGGAAATAGAATCTTGGATCATCTTTACCATCATTATTCTGAATTCTTTTTCAGGTAGACTGCCTATTACCTCTTCATTTGTTAGGTCTGGTGGATTTTTATCTTGCTCCTTCTCCTGCTGTGTGTTTTTCTGTCTTCTCATTTTGCTTATGTTACTGTGTTTGGGGTCTCCTTTTTGCAGGCTTCAGGTTCGTAGTTCCCGTTGTTTTTGGTGTCTGTCCCCAGTGGCTAAGGTTGGTTTAGTGGGTTGTGTAGGCTTCCTGGTGGAGGGGACTAGTGCCTGTGTTCTGGTAGTTGAGGCTGGATCTTGTCTTTCTGGTGGGCAGGTCCACGTCTGGTGGTGTGTTTTGGGGTGTCTGCAGACTCTTTATGATTTTAGGCCACCTCTCTGCTAATGGGTGGCGTTGTGTTCCTGTCTTGCTAGTTGTTTGGCATAGGGTGTCCAGCACTGTAGCTTGCTGGTCGTTGAGTGAAGCTGGGTGCTGGTGTTGAGATGGAGATCTCTGGAAGATTTTCGCCGTTTGATATTATGTGGAGCTGAGAGGTCTCTTGTGGACCAGTGTCCTGAAGTTGGCTCTCCCACCTCAGAGGCACAGCACTGACTCCTGGCTCCTCAATTTGGGATGATTTGTTGTCTATTCATGTATTCCACAGATGCAGGGTACATCACGTTGATTTGTTAAGCTTTAATCCGCTTCTTCTGAGGCTGCTGGGAGAGGTTTCCCTTTCTCTTCTTTGTTCTCACAGCTCCTGGGTCTCAGCTTTGGATTTGGCCCCGCCTCTGCGTGTAGGTCGCCGGAGGGCATCTGTTCTTCGCTCAGACAGGACAGGGTTAAAGGAGCAGCCTCTTCGGGGACTCTGGCTCACTCAGGCCGTGCGGGAGGGAGGGGCATGGAGTGCGGGGCGAGCCTGCAGCAGCAGAGGCCGGCGTGACGTTGCACTAGCCCGAGGCGCGCCGTGCGTTCTCCCAGGGAAGCCGCCCCTGTATCCCGGGACCCTGGCAGTGGTGGGCTGCACAGGCTCCCGGAAGGGCAGTGTGGACAGTGACCTGCGCTCACACACAGGCTTCTTGGCGGCGGCAGCAGCAGCCCCAGCGTCCCACGCCCGTCACTGGGCTCCACGCTTTCAGTCGCGACTTGCGCCCGTCTGTGGAGCCCCTTTAAGCAGCGCTCTTATTCCCCTCTCCTCACGCACCAGGAAACCAAGAGGGAAGAAAAAGTCTCTTGCCTCTTCGGCAGCTCCAGAGTTTTCCCGGACTCCCTTCCGGCCAGCTGTGGCACATTAGCCCCCTTCAGGCTGAGTTCTCGCCGCCAGCCCCAGTCCTCTCCCTGCGTTCTGACCGAAGCCCGAGCCTCAGCTTCCAGCGCCACCCACCCCGGCGGGCGAGCAGACAAACCTCTCGGGCTGTTGAGTGCCGCTCGGCACCGATCCTCTGTGCGGGGATCTCTCCGCTTTGCCCTACCCAGGTATGTGGGGAGTTTCTTGCCTTTTGGGAGGTCTGGGGTCTTCTGCCAGCATTCAGTAGGTGTTCTGTAGGAGTTGTTCCACGTGTAGCTGTATTTCTTGTGTATCCGTGGGGAGGAAGGTGATCTCCGCGTCTTACTCTTCTGCCATGTTCTATCTTTCTATCTTATCTATCTATCTTATGTATCTATCTTTCTTTCTTATCTATCTGTCTTGTCTATCTATCTTTCCATCTATCATCTTATCTATCTATCTTATCTATCTCATCTATCTATCTTATCAATCAATCTATCTATCATCTTATCTATCTATCTTATCTATCTCTCTATCTAATCTATGTATCTCATCTCTCCATCTATGTATCATCTTATCTATCTATCATCTTATCTATCTATCTCATCTATGTATCTCATCTCTCCATCTATCATCTTATCTATCATCTTATCTATCTTATCATCTTATCTATCTATCATCTTATCTATCTATATATCCATCTATCTTATCTATCTTTCTTTCTTATCTATCTATCTATCTTTTCTATCTATCTCATGTATCTATCTTATCAATCTATCTATCTTATCTATCTGTCTATCTAATCTATTTATCTCATCTATCCATCTACATACCATCTTATCTATCTATCTATCTATCATCTTATCTATCTACCTATCTTATCTATCTATCTCTTATCTATCTATCTTATCTATCTATCTACTATCTATCTATCTATCATCTATCTATCATCTATCTATCTCCAGCTAATTCTGCTTCTCTGGAGGACCTTGACTAATACATACCATGCAGGAAAAAAAAAACTCAGATCTCTCAGATAAATAGTAAAAATTCACATTGTATATATTCTTACACATACCTTTAGGAGTTACTGATTCAATAGTGGATATTCTTTGAATTTTTATTATACAAAAATCTAAGAATCACTTACTCTAAACAGCATAGTCCAAAATACTTCTATCATGAACATGATCTTTATGCTCAATCTTGATAAAGAATTACAAATTTAGAATATGAAATTATCAGTATATTAATTCCACTCAGTTTATGCAAATAGATTCAGCTTTACAGTTTTCTACTACATACTTCATTTGTCTTTCATAAATTTGGGATATATGTGATTTAAATCTTTCATGCCATTCCAACACAAACCATCGAAAAGTGAAAATCTACTCATGCTTAAATATATTTCCTTTTAGGAGCTCTGTCATGTAACTGGTCTCGGGAGTAGGGCTAAGCATGTCCTATTCATGGGATGCTTTGGTTTAGCCCAGTAGGGGCTCACAGTGAATGGCTGTGTGGAAACCACTTATGCTGAGGAGCTGGTGCTTGATATTTCATTTAAGAGGCTCCTGTGGATTTGGATTCAATGTCCTCCAGCCCCACCTGTTTTCTTTTTATTGCTAAGCTGCAAAGGAAAAAAGACAAAGATGCAGAAGAAAAGGGAAGCCCCACTTAAACGTCCTGGGTAGTTGCTGAGGTTCATCCGTCCTATGGCAAAATTATTAAGGAGTCCGTGTGCTGCCCACTTGCAGAGGAGCCACGGCCATTGATGGCAATGGTAGTAATTAGATTTGCTATTATGAAACACCAAGTATGAAGGAACAGAGGCAGCTAGGGAACATAACCTACCATTGACAGGCTTAACAATAAATGGTGCCTTTGGTTCATGTGCCTGATAGGCCCAGAGAGATCGAGATAATGGGAGCTACACAAATGGTTGCATCAGAGAAAGGGGTAAGAAACAAATCTGTCTCAGCTGAAAATGTCTGATTCTACTTCTTCTTCCTCAGCTCTCTAGAACTTGAGTGCTGTAACTTTTCCCTAGAAAGTCATTTCCGTTCTGAAATCTTGTCAACACTTAAAATCTATTATCTTTCAATGAAATAGATTTTTTTTTTCTTTCAGAGCTAACTCTCAGTTCTCCTTTATTCAAAGTGAAAACTTTTGAGGTATCTTTGGCTTGTCTTTCTTTTTCCTCATTTCTTGGCATACTCTCAATTTTATGCCATTTAAGCTTAAACCACTCTGAAGTTGGACTATTGAAATACTTTCCTAACTGTACTCACAAACTTTAGTTTTCCTTCCAACTGATACAGCAAAGGTCAATACATTTAATTTTTGAAACAGGAGAAGAACTTCCTCTGCTTTCAAATGCTCAGTGAATATCCTTAATTTCTTAGAGAATCAAGTATCATGAAGTTTTAACATCCAGGTGTCACATTTAAAAGTGCAAAATTCAAAATAGTATTTTGTGTCCACTGATTGCCTTGGCTTTACATCCAGGCTTCAATATCTTTCATATATAATGTTATACATGTTGTAAGCAGTTGTATTTAATGACATAAAATATAAAAATACCCTGGAAGGTAATTGACACCAAAACATGTTTTGCATTCTTTTCCCTGCTCTAATAAAACACGTTTCTTTACCACATTGCAAACATTGCCAACACTTTCTCTCTGTGTTTTCACTCTGTGGGTCCAGTTTTTCCGTTTCCTCCCTATAATTTTCCATACATCCATCCCTATGGTTTGAGATCTATTTATTCTCTGATGCTTTCAAAAACCCCTACCTACAGAATTTCTCCCTTTCTTTTTTTTTCTTCTTCTTATATTTTTTTTGGGGTACGCGGGCCTCTCACTGTTGTGGCCTCTCCCATTGCAGAGCACAGGCTCCAGACGCGCAGGCTCAGCAGCCACGGCTCATGGGCCCAGCCGCTCCGTGGCATGTGAGATCTTCCCAGACCGGGGCACGAACCTGTGTCCCCTGCATTGGCATGCGGACCCTCAACCACTGCGCCTCTAGGGAAGCCCTCCCTTTCTTTATTAAGTAGTTGATAATTGCTTCCTAGCAGGGTTGTTTCTCTTTTATGTATGTAAAATGTATTTCCCTTTTTTTTTTTTTTACTGATTTTTATCTATTTGTCCTTACTTCTTTTTCAAGGACAGCTTGACCTCAATTTTCCAGCTGATCTGATTTCTCTCTTGTGTCCCTATAGTGCATGTCATATGATATTGGAATTATCCCTTTGTATCTGTTTCTTTCTGTATAAATACAAAGGCAGGTCCCATAATTTATGTAACTTTGTATCTGTAGTATCAAGCAAAGCACATACACGAGTGGGTACAATACATTTTAGTTATTTGGATGGAGTTATGTGGTACTATGTCCTTTCCCCAATTCTTACTAGCTGGTGTAATTTCTATCACGGAATGTTCATACCCCAGGCCTGCATACTTGGTGTAGACGACTACAGCGACGATGATGATGGTAAAACTGCTATCACTCTTCGGTTTTACATTGTGACAACAGAGAAAACCCTACATGCAGGTTCCCAAGACTTTACTTAATTGGTCACTAGAAAAATTCCGATTCTGTCACGTCAAAGGGATCAGGGAGAATTTGGAAATAATTCAGAGTCATTTTGAAACTGTCATCTTATCCTCTTCAAACTGTACTGAATCTTGACATGAGCCCTAGCCACACGAAGCCCATTGATATTCTTAGGTTGCAGAATGACGTGAGAGCATAAAAGCTACTTTATTCATTCTTTCTTCCAGTCGATCGTCCTCACCTTTCCCTCTACAGCAGGAACTGGATTCAAATTCTGTATTGGAGAGGAAGCATGAATTTAACAGTACAAAGGTGTAGTGAGAAATAGGCTGTCCCTTTCAGACTTCTAGGTTTCAGGGGTTACAAGCCAACTCGTTGTAAAGGAGACAGACACACTTCAGTGCTCACTGCTGCAGGAGTAGAGCCTCAGAGCACACAGCAGCTGGAGAGTGAGCCCTGGCTGGCCTAATGAGAGTGACACTGAAATTAACCAGTTGCTAATTGGAGAGAAAATAGGTCACCAAAACTTCCACTCTGTTTAATGCAAATGCAGAAAGGACCTTGTGCTTTGTTGTGCTAACTCAGAGGGTAAGGTGGATAAATGAAAACAAACATGAACATAACCATGTTTACTCTTGAATCCAAGGGTACATCATTTAAACACAAAACAGGTCTTTTATGCCAGATGGGATAATATGAGTGTTGTCCTGTGGCCCTTATTTTAAGTCAGCACAATTATCACACAGAGGAAAAACAGTCTACTAGCATTTGCCTCAATATATTAAATCACTGCATTACATTAGGCTGCACAGAGATCAGCTTATAAAAGCAGTGAGGAAATGTTTCAGTGATTCCAGGTTGCTTACATTCTGGGGTATTTCTTTTATTTTTTATTTTTATTTATTTATTTATTTATCTTGTGGTACGTGGGCCTCTCACTGTTGTGGCCTCTCCTGCTGCGGAGCACAGGCTCCAGAAGCTCAGGCCCAGTGGCCATGGCTCACGGGCGCAGCCGCTCCACGGCATGTGGGATCTTCCTGGACTCGGGCACGAACCCGTGTCCCTTGCATCGGCAGGCAGACTCTCAACCACTGCGCCACCAGGGAAGCCCTCTTAGCCTCTCTTGATGTTAAATATTCCAGTGTGACTAAGTTCTGGCCAATGGGATATAAGAAGTAAAATGTGAGCTACTGGGAGGTGTTCTTTAAAGGAGGGGGCAATCTCTTCAACTTTTTCACTGTGCTCTTGCTGGAATGAAGCATGATTGCTGCAGTTCAACTAGTCATCTGGAAATGTGAGGTGGAAGAAGCATGGTGAAGATGGTAGAGCACCAGTCACGAACCTGGATCCTGGGGGACCATGATTCTGCCACACTAGCCAGGTACTACTTATATTTACAGGTGAAACAAACTTCTATCATATTTTAGCCTCATGGTTTTGCCTGTTTGTTTCATGTCACTTACAGGTCAATTTAATCCTAACTAATATTGGTGCTTTCTAGTTTTCCAGCCATGTTATGGAGTAATGCTTATGCTTCAGTAACTACAGCAGGATTTTAGGAGGAAGAAGAGATACATACCATTACTCAGTCTTTAGTTTTGAAATGGAGGTACTATTGTAATTTTAGGTGGACTAATGTAAGTGTCTATACTGAGTTAGGAAGATTTAAGTATTTATGATATTAAATTTCCCATCCTATTTTCCCTCTGTTTATTCAAGTCTTTGCACAACTGTCTTTTTCATATGTCTTCCATGCTACTTGAGAAGGTTATTCCTAGGATTGTATGCTTTTTGTTCTATAGTGAAATAGATTACCTTTTCTGTAATATCCTTTAATTAATTAGAAAGAATATATAGAAATTACTTTGTGGATTTTTTTTGGGTGTCACAATTGAAAGGATTATTTTATTAATTCTCATAGATTTCAGGTTGATACATTTAACCTAAGATGTAGTCCATGAAAATAATAAAAAAAAACTTTATATTGTATTTATTTTACCATTTATATCTCTTATTTATGTTTTTTATTTTATTTCATTGGCCAGAACTTCCACAACATCGGTAAATGGTAATGGAACCAGAGTTTCTCTTCTTATTCATGTCTCAGTAGCACTCTTTTCATCTCATTAGTATCTCATCACTGACTGTGATATTCTCTGTTTACTTAAATTATGGTTTTAATCATTAAGTATAATTTCATTCCTGTTTTTTCTGGGAGGGAAGGATCATCAAAAGGATGCTAGGGATACAAACTGCTTTGTTTTCTTATCTATTAAGATGATCCTGCGGGTTATAATTTTCTTATTGGGCCTATTGATTGTATAAATTTATACCTAATATTAGGTTATTCTTGATTACTTATATAAATCTCATTTAGGTGATATGAAATTCTCAGTGTCATTCTGACTTAGTTCACCAGCACTTTCCATAAGATGCTTGAATTTATGTCAAAAGTGATTTTGGATTCTACCATTTCTCTCTTTGACACAGAAGCAAATTTACTGCTTACCCCACCCTTACCCGACACCCACACTCAGGACTCATTTCATTTCCTAGTATTTGTAAGTTTGATCTGTGCTTTGGAAGCCTAAATATTATTCAATTATGTTTATATCATATATATTTGTTTTCAGATTATTTTTATCATTTGTATCAATTTTAATAATATTTACAGTATATTTTATGTTTAAATGATTTAACATTAACACTATTTCTTTGAAATCCTCATTTTTAGCTTATGGGCACACATCTTCAGCATTTTTTAATGTGTGCCATATGAGTAGCATACATTTAAGATTACATTTCTATTTAATTAATTCATGAATGAAAATTTGCCAGATATTTTTTTTTTTTACTTTTTTTTTTTGGCACACGGGCCTCTCACTGTTGTGGCCTCCCCCACCACGGAGAACAGGCTCCGGACGCACAGGCTCAGTGGCCACGGGTCACGGGCCCAGCCGCTCTGCAGCATGTGGGATCCTCCCAGACTGGGGCACGAACCCATGTCCCCTGCGTCGGCAGGCGGACTCTCAACCACCACGCCACCAGGGAAGCCCTGCCAGATATCTTTGACATAATCTTCCCAACACTTTACCTTTTTTCCCCTTGATTTGGGTTTTCTTTTGGCATTTAATGTTGGAGAGAAAACATTTAAGGCATGTACTCTTTTCGTTATTTTGAAGGTAACCTCTTTTTGTTTTGTTTTGTTTCCTACCTGCGATCTTATAGCATTCTAAGCATTCTTAGAGGCTCTTTCAGTTTGAACACTTTTTCTAAGACTTACCTAGTATGACTCTTTCCATTAAATTTGCAAGAACCTAGAGAACTATTTTGGTCTGTTTATACAAGCCTCTTTTCAACACCAGCAAGTTCTCTTTTCAGTGTCTTGATTCTTCAGAAAAAAAGAGAACAACATCATTACATTGGTGTTAAGAGCCTGGTTCTGGAGTCAGACTGTCCTGGTTTAAATTCTAGCTTAACTGTTTACTAGTTCTGAAACATAGTGTGACTTATATAAACTCTCTTTGTCTCAGTTTTCTATCTGTATAGTAATGATAGCAAATGATAGTACGCACATCATGGGATTTTTGTGAGGATAAAAAAGCAACCTGCACATTAAAAAAGAAGCTAGCACAGGACAATTGCTCAATAAATTTTAACTGGTATAATCATCTCTGTATAGTTTCTTTCTTCCTTTTCATTCTGGGGATACTTCTGAAGGTTTTTCTCTACTGAATGGGTCTTCTTAAGTCACTACCTTTCTTCAGTATATCCAATGTGTATTCTACTCAAACCTAGGCAATTTTAGTTTTATTGCAATCCTTTCTGATCCCACTTAGATCCCTTTTCATCTCAACTTGTTGACTTTGTATCTCATCTTCTTGTCCTTTTGAACCAGACTGTTCTTTCCTTATGACATTATTTTCCTATTTCATAACTGTTTAAATTTGATTTAACATGACATTTTCCCTGGGTCCTATAGTAGACTGCATTTTAGAGGTGTTCTTTCCCTTTTCAAGATGACATTTGTTTTCTCTTTCTTTTTAATATTTTTCTGTAAAAGTTATATTGTTATGGTTGTTTCTAATTTATCAATATTCATCCTCCAATAAGTGAAGCCATGCTATGCTCAGTACTTGCTGACCACCAGGTCGAGGGGATTTCCCTCTGCTCTCACCATTGTCCATGGACATGTTGGCTTGAAAACCAGATGGTAGTGTGATGCCTAAAGGTACCAGCCCAGAACTCAGGATCTAAAAATGTCTGTTTTTGTGGTTCTATGAAGAATGAGATGGCATCTTTTCTGCACCAAAGGAGGACATTGGAAAAACTACAGCCTCAAATACACACTGTTGTAAATATCTTCCTGACCCTGTCCTAACAACCGCTTTAATTTGGAGAACTATATCTACCAAGATAGAGTTTAGTCTCAAATTTCCACATCTACATATTTGCATATTGCATGGTTAAAGCTAAAGCTTCTCAGTTAGCGTAGGTACACTGGGTGGAATATTCAGTGCTCTAGTCAGTCCAAAAAAATCAGTGCCTGTATGGTAATGAGAAGGCTGCCTAGTTTTCAGTTCCAAATGGAAACTTTGGACCCTGAACTAGTTAATGGATTAGTTAGTTAACACCATGCAACAAACACCCCAGCTCACAATTCTGCAGGTTGGTAAACTGGACCAGGCTTGTCTAGGCAGTTATTTTCTCAATGGAGCTTAGTCAAGCTTCTCTGCTGTTGGGTCCAAAAGATCTAACATACCCTCAATGGAGACAACTAATTTCTGTTTCATGGGTTCTTTCACTGTCCAACAGGCTAGCCAGTGCTTGTTTGCCTGAGGGTCCCAGGGAAGCAAGAGAGCAATGGAAGTGTGTAATACCTCTAAAGGCTTAGGGTTAGAACTAGTAACATATCATTTGTGCTGCATTATATTGACAAATGCAGGTCACAAGGCCCACCCAGATTCAAGGGTTGGAAAGTAAGTGGGAGGAGATGCTGAGTCCCATTGCCAAGGGCCTGAATAAGGGAGAGGTCGTGAATTGAGGACATTTTATTATTAACTACTGCAGTGGAGAAGCCAATAAATATTTTCTAACATTTTACTGTGGCAAAGTAAAATTAGTTTGACAATTCTTCTCAGTCTACTTTTGTGATTCCTAGAGCTATTTATAATTTTTTTTCCAAAATTTAAACCACAAAGAATTTGAGTTATATTTATTTTCTTATTTTTTATTATCCTGGAACATTTAATAGGATGAGTTATATTACAGATTGATAAACACATGTCATTTAAGATCCTCAAAATGCCAATTTGCATTCTATAGAGGACTTATTTCTTTCCATGTATGGATACTTTGCTGTAGAAGTTCCAGTTTTTCACATAGTTAGGAGTACTACTTTTCTTTGTAAATAGTAGGAAAATGTTATAGTAATAGCTTTTACTTCCATCATCTCATTCGAGTCTCAAAAATAAAATCTGCAGAATTAGCAGAGTGGAAGTTATACCTATTTTTAACATGAAACAGAGGAGGTTTAGGGGTTGGTGTGACCTATACGACCTTGTGCCAGTCACTCAGGGTCACCTTGAAACAGACACTGGTTTGGTCCTGTGACCGTTTGCTGTACATCACACACCCTCTTTCCTAGAAGCAGCTAAGTTATCACCAGATTTGAAGACGTAGAGATATACACTATGTTGCTTTCAGATTCGCATTCTGAGAACCAAGCAAAGAAGAGTCTAATCTAAAAATGGCAAATAAAATAATGACATGAAATTGCAGACTTTTTCGGGAACTCCAAATATGCCTAATTTTCAAGTGTTCATATATTATAAAGAGAACCAAGAGGGAACTAAGAGTTGCAAAGTGTTAATAAAACACTAAGATAACAAGCTTGCATTGTCTAACTCAGTTTCTAATTTTATCTCTCAAATTTATACATTGATAACACCCAGATATTAAATACTCAATTAATTCATTAGTGAATGGGTGTTTTAATTAAACTATGATTGAGTTCTAGCTTGGTATTAATACATATGTAACACTCAAGCAATAGTGTTTTAAGTTTGGATGAGAGGTTACTGAAATATTCCAGTTGAAAAGCACGACAATAAAGACGGCTTAGCTTAAAAGAAAACACAATTTAGTAAGTAATGTTTTACCGGTCAGCAAAAGTGTAACAAAAATTATATTCCTCAGGGTGGAACTGTGTTGAGTCCAGTGAGTTTGCAGTTCCATTATTACAAAGCACTTTTAAAAGACTGTTACTGAACTGATGCTGATTTAAGATCTTATATCCCAATATTGGCTAAAAAACAAAACAAAACACACTGGTTGAGGACAAAAATCTGATGAGATGTCACAGTAACACTTTACTTACATGGAGGTTAGATTTATGACAACCTCACTCATCCAGAACACAGTGGAAATCAGGACATCAGCCAGCCCGTTCTTGTGCAGTCCCATCTGTCAGAAGAGTCACCTACATCCCCTTAGGGGACATGGACTAACCCCCAGTTCTGAACCAGGCATTGGGATGTTTGATAACACTGCACAACATCAGACACAGGACCAGAGGCTGACAGCAGCAAAAGAAGTTAAAAATACTATAAAGACAAAATGATAGGGAATAGTGGCCACTAAGCCTATCACTACAATACTTGATATTTGTAAGAAAACATTTGCTAATGGACTGTGTATTCTGGGTAAGAAGACAAGAGAAGAAGAACACAGTCACACTTTGCATGCTTTAAGTATTCAATTTTCTAAATCATTATTTAGAATATGCTCTTGGGTCTGCTGAAAAAAATGAGGTGCTGTTTTATATGTAGTACATTTAATTTTTGTAGAATTTAGATGTTTAGTCAAATAAAGGTTTTTGTAAGATCTCATGGGATTCATTTATCCCACCTTTTATTTTCTGAGGGAAAGTGTTGCATGAATTTACCGCTACAACAGAACACTCAATGAGACCTGAAATGCTCTATTGTAATGGAACTGCTAGTCAATGGAGCCAATGTCATATAAGAAACATAGTTAAAGATGTCTTCTTCGTACATCAAATTCTGCTCCTGACATGAAGGGTACCCCTTGGCTCTGTGCCCCTTCTTCTTGTTCTATTATCTCTTTCCCTTCATACTAACTCCTGCCATCCTTATTTGTTTTCTTTTTTTCCACCTGTCTTCCCATCCATGTGTTCTGTTCACCATGGCCATCTTCTTTTTCATTATCCTTGTCAGCTGTCTCTCCAACAACTATAATTAAGCCCTATTCTTTTCTTCCTAGCATCCCCACTAGATGCATTCTTACAGCAAAATAAATTCCAGTGGAATTAAACACCTTAATGTAAGAAATACAATAAAACTATGAAGGCACAGAAAGTCTACATAAAAAGAAAAAAAATCTTGGAACTAGAAAAACCTTCATAAAAGCAGTCATAAAACCAGAAGCCAAAGGTAAAAGATAAATAAATTTGATTAAATCAAAACTTTAATTTCTGTTTCCAGTATATATGACAGAAGGGATCAATATAAATAGACCAAAAAGCCAATAGAAAAATAAAGGCCAGAACATAGAGAAACAGGAAAAGAAATATGAATATCTTAAAAACATTTAAAAATGCTTATTCCTTAATATTTTCAATTTCTGCAAATCTGATTGGCAAGATTTGAGAAAATGATTAATTTGAAAACTTGATGGTGAGGCGTTAGAGAATGTCTTATGCAATTGCTGGTGTGTGAATTGAACTGGTGCCCTCTCTTTGGAATTTAGTTAATTGCCAATATTGATTTTGTAATTAAGAGGACATATCTTCTGCTTGTAGGAGTTTATCTGACAGATACATGTGTACTTATATGCAAATATATAATGGGTGATATTTTAATTGCAGTGTTATTTTTTCCTAGTAAAAAACTACAAACAACCAACACATCCATCATCATGGGAATAAAATTAAATTATGGAATATCGATATAAAATGAATGTTATGTGGCTGTTAAAAAGATAGAAGTAGAACTATATACACTGATAAGTAAAGGTCTCCAGTAACTATTATTAAATAAGAACATCAAAGAACAGTGTATTAATCTTGTTTGTTATTTTCTGTACATTATGATACTTTCCATTTAAAGTCATTTCTGACTGAGGTAATACATCCCCTCCTGGGACTGGGCAGCTCTTAGAGACAGCAAAAGACTTAGCCAGGAGAAGGCCTTTGACAAGCAAACTGACCAATTCAGAAACATACTTCCCCTATCTGGCCTGTGCAGCCCAAAAAGAAATACCCGTCTGCCTTAATCCTCCCAGGGCAGGTACCAGGCAGCTAGACACCACCCTTATAGCCCCAAACCCACTGGAATTATTCACACTAGCCAAACTTAAACTATTTACCCTGACTTGCCTGACCCTTCCTGAGAAGATCACAATAAAGGCAGTGACCTAAGTGTTCTCCCTTCTCCTGTCTCCTGTTTCCTGACCAAAACCTGCTGTCCCTCCTGAGCCCCGGTGTGGTCAACTGTGCCACTCATTTCTAGGGGACCTGTGAATACAATAAACTTTTCTGTCAATGGTGCTGACCTCTCTATTGTGTCATTCAGTCACTTTCATAAATTAAGACCTGGTATAAAACAAACAGAATAATGTTTACAGTGTGTTCTCATTTAGGGAAAAAGAATATATATGTATGTATTCATATATATATATATACACATATAAATAAGTATATACACATATAAATAAGTATATACATAAATGCACAGCTTCAAGAAGGGTATATGAGAAAGGATTCTGGGGAATGGGAATAGAAATCTTGGGTAGGAGAGAAAATCAGTCATTTTTGTTTGTTTGTATTGTTTGTTTTGTTTGTTTGTTTGTTTTGCAGTATGCGGACCTCTCACTGTTGTGGCCTCTCCCGTTGCGGAGCACAGGCTCCGGACACACAGGCTCAGCGGCCATGGCTCACGGGCCCAGCCACTCTGCGGCATGTGGGATCTTCCCAGACCGGGGCACGAACCCATGTCCCCTGCATCGGCAGGCGGACTCTCAACCACTGCGCCACCAGGGAAGCCAGAAAATCACTCTTAATGTTTAACCTTTTGGACAATTTAAATTTCTTATGCATTGCCTTCATAATGGTAAAAGAGCAATCCGAAGATGACTCGATGTTTTGTGGGGAACACATTGGAGAAGGTGGGATGAAGCAGGAAAAGGTTGGGAGACTTCGAGTGTACAAAGCAGTGAGGATTGGTACAACAGACTAGGGAGAAAATAGGGAGAAAAATGGATGGGTTAGAAGTACATATTAGTTGTAGGACACATAGCATTTGCTGGTAGATAGACTTTTGGTGACAAGGAAGAGAGGAATTAAGAATTTCTTAAGGGGCTTCCCTGGTGGCGCAGTGGTTGGGAGTCCGCCTGCCGATGCAGGGGATACGGGTTCGTGCCCCGGTCTGGGAGGATCCCACATGCCGTGGAGCGGCTGGGCCCGTGAGCCATGGCCGCTGGGCCTGCGCGTCCGGAGCCTGTGCTCTGCAGCGGGAGTGGCCGCAGCGGTGAGAGGCCCGCGTACTGCAAAAAAAAAAAAAAAAAAAAAAAAAAAAAAAAAAAAAAAAAAGAATTTCTTAAGGGTTTTGACTCAAGCAGTTGAATAAACTGAAGTGCCAACTACAATAATGGGAGAAGTGTGAGGGGACAGGGTTATAGGAGATGCTTAGACAATCCTAATTTTAGGCTGAGGAGACTATATTTGGAGATTTGTCATGGTTTATTTCTCCCTTCTCTTGGGAAGAGAGGGAACTGATAAATGCTCTCCATTGCTCCTGGCAGGGGGTACTGCATGCCTTCTGAGAAGAACTGACAGTTCTTTGCAGAAGATAGTTTAGATCTAACAGAAAAGAAAACGAGTATATTCTGCAATATTCATATACTTTCCTTTGTCTGGAAAAATATGTATGGTTTTTATCATGTGAAGCCTCTATGAGAGAACTGGTAATTTCTCTCAGTGCTTTGAAAGAGAAAAAAATGCTCTAACTGATTTCCTCCAGTTTTACTGAGATGTGATTGACACACAAAAATTGTGTGTATTTAAGGTAAGGCATTCAACATGATGTCTACTGTGCCCAAATGTCTTCATCAGTGTTAGTCAAACAGGCTGTGCGAGGGCAGTGGGATCAGAAATAGCCTCTCTCTGAAGCAGGTACCTGCTAATTACAGAGTTTGACCAAGGAAATTGCACTGCTTTCCCCATCTAAGAAGGAATGGTTTCACATTATAAGGGACGACGGAAATCAAGGAAAAAACAAGTCATGGGACTTGTGAAACCAGTGCAAATTATGTCGGATTATTTTATAGAATAAAATAGAAGTAGAGGGCTTCCTTGGTAGTGCAGTGGTTGGGAGTCCGCCTGCCGATGCAGGGGACGCAGGTTCATGCCCCGGTCCGGGAAGATCCCACATGCCGCAGAGTGGCTGGGCCCGTGAGCCATGGCCGCTGAGCCTGTGTGTTCAGAGCCTGTGCTCCGCAACGGGAGAGGCCACAACAGTGAGGGGCCCGAGTACCGCAAAAAAAAAAAAAAAAAAAAAAAGTAGAAAATAAAGGGAATGTGCTGAAAACTTCCAGCCTAGACTGATTCATGTTATTTTACTGCCCTAAAGAGAACCAATTAATGTTTTAGGGTCTGAAAAGGAAAAAAAAAAAAAAAATCCCTGACCTTTGCAAGATTCCTGAAACCAATCACCAGGTAATCAAAGAAATAAACAAACAAGAAAATGAATTTCAGAAACTGTCCTAATTTTGATTTTATTACTGTTAGTAATAAACATCCAAGTAGAGAGGTCAAGTTAGCAAATTGATATATAAGATGTCAGAGAAGATGAACATTCATTGTCAGTCCACAGATTATTTATGGCACTACTTCATTTATCTTAATTGTTGACCCTACTCTGTTTCTTGTTATCTTAAATTCTAAAATTGCACTGTTTTTCTCTTTACATTCTATGACTACTTGTAACAAATCTCTGTTATATTTTTATATTTTAACATTATCAAGTATTTAATACCTTCAAAAGCAATACATACTATGCAAGACATGATTTTGTAATGAAAAATAGAAATAATTTCCATTAAAATATCTGTTATAATTTATTACAATGAATTAAAATAAAACTTACTATGTGAAATGGCATTAACCTACTTTGAGTAAAATTATTTCCAGGTAATTAATTTAAATTAGCCTCCAGGTTTATCTAGTTTACTGGCTGAATAGTGATTGAAGAACACCAAATATAGTCTTAGCACTTATTATATTTTTATATTATATATATTATACTTATATATTATATTTATATATAATACTATATAGATTTAAAAATTATATATAATATATTATTACATATATTTATTATTATCTTGGGTTAGATATAGCTTTACACTTTTATTCTCAATTTGATCATTTCTGAAGAGAATAATAGTTCAGTTTCTCACGGGCTACTCTATGTGTTTGGTTCACTACAGAAAGTGAACACTTTGCTTTATGGTTTTCATTTTAGTGCATCTGTGAGTTCTATTCAAGAGAGTGGCTGGAACATGTAATACACCATGTATTGCATGTACATAACAGAACTTAAAACATTGTTGAAGTATAGTTGATTTACAGTGCTCTGCTAATCTCTGCTGCACAGCAAAGTGACTTAGTTACGTTCGTTTTTTATATTCTTTTCCATTGTAGTTTATCACATGGTATTGAATATTGTTCCTTGTGCTCTACAATAGGACCTTGTTGTTTATCCATTCTAAATGTAATAGTTTGCATCTACCAACCCCAAACTCGCAGTCCATCCCTCTCCCTTCCCCCCCCCCACTTGGCAACCACAAGTCTGTTCTCTATGTCTATGAGTCTCTTTCTGTGTTGTAGATAGGTTCATTTGTGCCATATTTTAGATTCCACATATAAATTATATCATATTTGTCTTTCTGTTTCTGACTTACTTCACTTAGTATGATAATCTCTAGTTGCATCCATGTTGCTGCAAATTTTGTTCTTTTTATGGTTGAGTAGTATTCCATTGTACAAATGTACCACATTTTCTTTATCCACTTAGTGAAGTTGTGAGTTCTAGTCAAGAGAGTGGCTTGCACATATAATAAATCATGTAGGTGCACATAACTTTTTGAAATACAGCACCAATCCCTGCACTAGGTAAGGTGGAGATAATGGCAAAGATGGAGGCAACTTTTGCTCTTGTAGACCTTACAGTTCCAGAATTATTTGGAGTATTGAGAGATATGAGGAAGGACATATATCTACTGTAACTGACGAATATAAAAATCTTAAGTGTGGATAAATCTGTATAGCTGAATTGACTACCAGAACAACGAAATGAAGCAGATTTATATGACAACTAAGCTATATTATTGAAAAACCAAGTGGCAGAGTAGTGAGGTATTATATAACTTGTAATAATTGATGAAGAATGTAGTGCTCTTTAGATTTTTCCACTTGTGTTTGGACTCTAACCTAAACAACATAATGCTTAGTTTTATTTGTTTTTAAATGTATTAAATGTATTAAAAAATAAACGTGTATTGTATTCATTTACGGCTTGTCTTCAATCAGTATCATTTCTAAGACTCATCCATGCCCCAGTGTTTGTCTCTAGTTCACTCAATCCCACCACTCTGTAATATTGTGTTAGATTATTTCTCTCTGCTATTGTAAACAGAAATGTGGGTTTCAGTTTTAAGAGTCAGGAACAATGACCTTAGAAACATTGTTATATGCATTTCCTGGAGGTTACATACAAGAGCGAGAAGTGGGATTTCTGGGCCTAGAATATGCTTATATTCAACTTTATACAATAAACAGGTTCTATATTTCTACCAGTAGTATATGATGCACCGATACTTTTTATTCTGTTGATACTTGTTATTGCCAAACTTTAAAACATTCTGCCTATCTAGTGTTTGTATGACAGACCTACTAGTGACTTTAATTTGCATCATATGTCTTTTGTCCAGTTTTTCTACTGGGTTGTCCTATTAATTTATATCTCATCTTTATAACACCTGGGAAATAGCTATTTGTCATTTTTATATGTTGCAAATATGTTCTACAAATTGTGGCTTATTTTACAACTTTCTGTACCTTCTGAGAAATAGACCTTCTCAACTGTAGTATAATCAAATTTATTGATTTTTAAAATTTATCTTAAAGATTTGGGGTTTCCCTTATTCTGAGATAGTCTTCTATTCAGGAATACCTCAGAGATATTGTGGGTTAAGTTCCAGACCACTGCAATACAGCAAATATATCAATAAAGCGAGTCCCAAATTTTTTGATTTCCCAACGTACATAAAAGTTCATGTTTACCCTATACTGTAGTCTATGAAGTGTGCAATAGCATTATGTCTAAAAAAACAAACAAACAAACAAACAAAAAAACGTACACACCTTAATTAAAAGATAATGCAGTTGAAAAATGGCGCCAATAGACCTGCTCGATGCAGGGTTGCCACAAACCCTCAAGTTGAAAAAAGAAAAAATGCAGTATCTGTGAAGCATGACAAAGTGAAACATAATAAAACGACGTCTGCCTGTATATACTTTTAAAGCTTTAAATGTTTCCCTACCTTTCCCTAGAGTGATAGAGAAAATACTATATTTAGTCCATAAACTTTAAAATTTTACCTTTCTTAGCAATTTAATTCAACTAGAATTGAGTTATGTGTACAGTGAAATCAAATTTTGTAGGTTTTTCTTCTTACTACTGTTAGGCAGGAAGTTAGCCATGAGCATCAAGAAGCAGCCCTGTCGGCTGAACGTCCAATAGCCACCTAATCCCACTAAACTATTTGCCAATGATGCCACAAACATGCCCCCATCAGTACTCCAGAATGGTTTTGGGACTGGAAATATTCCCCACTGGCCGGCTGGAAGGCTCTCCCCACTCTGGCACATGCACACACCTCACACTATCATGTCCTTAGATAACCTTGGACGGCCATTGGGCTCATTAAACGTTCATAAATATTCTATGAATACATACATCTAATCATAACAGACGGCATTATGGGACAGACATGCACAGCAGACCCTCTTGTCATATAACCTGTAGCTGTCAATTAAGACTGTCAATCAATGACCTCCTGGATTGTGCAAAAACCTTGTCTTAAAAACTCTACACCCTAGCCCTCCTGGGCCATTGCCTTCCTTGGCCTGGCACACCTCTATTTTGAGGTGTTCTCTCTGTTCTTTCCTTATCTTCAATAAACTCTTGTTTAACCGGATAAACCTCAGATTCTTCTTTGCATCCTTACTAAGAACTGAGGCCAACAGAAGGAGTGGTCTCCTATTCTGCTAACACTAGGATAATCAATTTTGTCGCCATCACTTAGCAGATCATGCCTGTCTATTTTTCAGTTGTTCTCTATTGTTATTACTGTACTAACACTATACATGATACTGTGCATTCTTCATTACTGTAAGTTTTGTAATAGGTTTTCTTACCTAGAACAGCAATTCACTCTGTTTGCTTTTCTTCTCTGAAATAAATAGAAATCCACTGAGATTTGACTGGAATTGTATTGCATACTTATGTAATGATATGCATATTATTATGTATATTTAAATTTGGAGAAGAGACATTTTTATTATATTAAATACCCCTATTCAAGAACATAATATCCTCTTATATTCTTTAATGCATTTAAATAAAGTTTTGTAATTTTCTTCTTACATGTTACATATTTTTTTCTTATTTATTATATATTTATTTACAACACTTATGTGTATTTTTATAATACCAGTTACCCCTCTATATCTGTGGGTTCATATCCCCACATTAAAAAAAAATCTTTGAATTGAAAATATTATTTGAAAAAGAAAATTCCTAAAAGCAAAACTTGAATAAATATCATAGTTAGATGTTTAATTTTATTGAATGCCTTTAGTATCTATTGAGATAGTCACAATGTTATTATAATTTAATTGTAAATTCAATTGTCTTATCTCATCCTTTTATTTTTCATAAATGACACATTTCCTTTAATTCCATTGTGGGTTAATTCAAAGTAGTTATCTGAAATCTTATCTTTCTTGGGTCTGTCCTCAATGTGGCCAACCCTCCCTTTTTTTCTAAAGCTCTCCTTGAGTGACTATGTGTTTTCTGCTTTCCCCCTGTAGAGTTTTGTATAGGCTTGTGTAGATTTTATGTTTTAATTTATTCATTTCTTAAGGTCTTGTTTCTTCTGAGTTTTATTTTCCTGAACTCATGTGGGCATGTTTTCATTAAAGCCCCTTTTTCCTTCATGGGCGCTACTAAATTCTTCCCTTAAATACTGAACATCTAGCAGATACTAAATTATATTTCCAGTGACTTTTTCATTTTTCTTAGTCTAGATGAGCTGAGCTATGGCCACTGGCCTTTGCAGCTGGGAAACTGTATTTGCATGTCCTCTATTTTTGCTGAAAGCAAGGAGGTATTAAACAATTTGAAAAAATGCCTTTTCCTAATGGGAAAGTGGACTTCAGAATTCAATGTATTTCTTCTCTTCCAGCTACAGTCATCTGTATATAACGTCAAGTTGTTAAACCCTAAAGTCTTTTTGGCTTTTTTTTTTTTTTTTGGCGGGGTTTGGGGGGGCAGGGTGTTCAGGATATTTCCATTTGTGAAGACACTTTGACTAGGTTTCAGGCACTGGCTGCAGCAGCTTCCTCTCTGATGTTCTCAATTTATTCCTACTCCAGACCTCTCCCTTCCAGATCACAACGTTTCCACTCATGTCCAGTGATTTTAAATAAATGTGTCAGAAAATGGTTCCTCTGCTTAAAAGACAGGCTACAGATATTATCTGCCAGGGTCTGTGTGAGCTGGCCCTGTATATTCACCCTGTTATGCCCACCTCCATTCATGTACTATGTGCTGTCTGCACTAGTCTTCTATCTGAACTTCAAATTTTCCAAGTTTGATCACATCAAGTTTCTTGTACAAGCTTTTCTTTCATTTCGGAAGGAATAAATATTCTTTTCTTTACACAGATTTCAGCTCAAAATCCCAGCTTAAAGGAAACATTGCTGATCATTCTGTATAAAGCAAGTTCCCAACCCTGGTTATTTCATGATGCTAGTGCATGGTCTTCATTGTTAGGTTTTGCTGTCTGCATGAAGTGTAGACCCAGCTTGATCATACCCTTGGGGTACGTCATGCTATACATGCTGCATAACCAGTGGGCTGAGAACAGTGTCTGCCATTACATGTGCTCAATCCTTATTTGTTGACTGAATCAATAAAGAAATAATTAATAAGTATATGTCTAGTTGAGAATATTTGATAATTGGAAGCTGAGACAAGAGGGCAACTAAGAGTAGTAGACACAGTCTCTGCTGTTTTCTTTCAGTTTTGCATTCCCAGCCTTAACCAGCTATTGATCTTGCAAAACAGCCCATCAAGCATTCACCATCTGTCTGGCAACCTGGTCACACCTATAACATTTGCCCTTCTAGTCTTGCTAGTGGTGGAATTTACCATAACTCTCTCTATTTGCCTTAATTCCACATTTCTTTTGGGAAAAGTACAAATATATGGCAACAGGAAGAATTATTTTCTGATTTAGCCCAAATTACATCTGCATATATTCTTTGAAATGACTAATAAGCAATTGGTGCTAATCCATATTTTAAATTCTGAAGGGGTTTTCTTTTTATCACTTTGCTTATTTATGTTTAATTTCTTAAATATCTGGACAGTGGGATGTGGATAAATCTGTATTTAATGAAATCTCGACCTGGACATTTTCATTTGGTTGGAAGGAACTTTCAATCTCTATTCTCAATAGTCTACAGTTTGTAGAATCAAAGCCAACTACAAATATAAATTTATCATTCTCATTTTAAAGCATATTGCTTTAATAGATACATTTCAATTGCATTACTCTTAATTTTTAATGAACTGTAGCTTCTTATCTCTGTAATACAACATTGCCCTTGAAAATGCCTTTATAGTCTTGGCATAATAAGGATAAATTTTTTTTTCCTTCTGAATATTTTAACGTTAGCTCTGGTCCTTAGATACACCTTGAAGTTGTTTTGTGTTGACTTTTTGCATGATAGCTTGACTACTAGGCTGGAGATTTATTGTTGGATGTGTTAATTTTATAAAAATACTTAACTAAGCATCCAACCAGTAAAATTTTGTACCCTTGAAAGGGTACAAAATTTCTGTACCCTTTCTGTAATTAGATATAGGCCGACTATATTCTTGAAAAGGCATCCTCACCCTTTACCATTTTCCTGCATAAAATGGTCATAAATTGACATTTTTATTACCATTTTCCTCAACTCTGCCCATTAATTCCAATTTTACCATAAAAATCAGTTCCACCACGGTTCAAACTTAAATCTATGCAAAAAATCAAGCTTAATTCAACCTAAATTATATAATTATTTTTAATTATTAAATAAATCCAAGAGCAATGGGGGGAATTGCTACTCTGGTCTTAAATTGGAGCCCTGAAGGAGAAGAGCTCACTGAATGGGACATCATGAGAATATTCAGATTGAAGGTGCCACATTATGGTCCTAATATAAATAAAATGAAAGGGGAGAATGCTGGGCATGCAACAAAGCAGATTTCAAAAAGTCAGTAATGGCGACAGCATATGAGTGATCATACACATGATTCAAAGACTTGAAGTACTAAAACAAAATTCGTGCGTGAAGTAGAATCCTTCCTTACCATACAAAGTAGGAAGAAAGAAAAACTTGACCTGACCTCAGTAGTCTAGGTTTGGTCCTATAATTTTCATAAGAATGGAGTGATTATTAGCTATTCTAAAATGATAATTAATTTTGAAAACATTCTGTAAAATTTCAAACAATTCCATAAATCAAATAAAATTAGTACTTATGGAAACATATGACAACCAATTTATTAATGCAGTTTTTCTCACGAGCTGTGTAAAGCAAGACAATAATTCTATGGCAGCATTTCTGAGATATTACTATGACTGTGGTTAACACCTCTTAATACCTGCCATAGCGATCCTCCAAATTCATCTTGTTCACACATAGAGCATTGAGGACCCGTGAGACTCATTCATGTACTGAACTGAACACGGACTCTCTCCTAAAGCCTGTCCCCCAAATAAAAACCATGGGATTTTCAGAAATAGCTTTATGGAATCCCTTATTGCAAGTCCACAGAAGTGTTGAACACATCATCCTCAATACATTTTTAGTGTCATTTATATGAATGTCCAAACAGTCTGAGCACCCAGTTTCAATTGATCCCAATGAAAAAATTAATTTGACTACACAAAGAAGAATTAAGCACAAAGGGCATGCACGCTAATGTCACATAAACCTCTAAGATGAAAACACAGAAAAAGCTGACATTTGTAAACTCTTTATAGTGTGTGAGGCTTTATTTTCTACATAAAGAGAAAGAAGTGGGAAGGCTGGCCCTAGTGACTGGGTAAATGAGGCAACATTAATTGATCTTAGAAAGAAAAGATTCTACAACTTTTACCTTCAAGGAGGATGCTTTGCAATGAAAAGTTTATTCCACACAACATAAAACAGAGTTAAAGTGCCAGTCAACTCTGGCACTTTATACAACTTGCAGATATAAAAATCTAAATACTGGAATAATCAAGGAGCATGGAGAAAGCATCTGGATAGACTTGAACATTCTAATGCAATCTCAGACTGAATTCTGAGCAAACAGCCTCCACTGTAACCCCTATTTTTCAGGTCACATTTGAAAAATTTTGTTCTGGAGGCCAGAACTAATTAATAAATGGTGATCTACATTAAGTCTAGAGGAAAAAAAGGATAGAACATCCAGAAATCATATAATTTAAGAAATCATATAATTTAAGAATGGGAACTGTTGATATTTGGCTTGAAAATGTTTATACAGGCCTAACCTTAAGAAATTGAAAGGCTAGGCTTCCCTGGTGGCGCAGTGGTTGAGAGTCCGCCTGCCGATGCAGGGGACACGGGTTTGTGTCCCGGTCTGGGAGTTTCCCACATGCCGTGGCGTGGCTGGGCCCGTGAGCCATGGACGTTGAGCCTGCGCGCCCGGAGCCTGTGCTCCGCAGCGGTAGAGGCCACAACAGTGAGAGGTCCACATACCGCAAAAAAAAAAGATAAATAAATAAAATAAAAATAAAAATTGAAAGGCTGGTATGTAGAAAACAATTACTAAATCAGAGAAGCTGTAGTTGATTTCAGCATAACATTATAGCTCTTATAACAGGTGAAAAATGTAATTGTCTGCCTTATCAGGTACTAAAATTCACATCAAATCTTTAAGCAGAGCCTGGATGACCACCTGTCAGATTCTTTAGAGAGCATTGTTTGAATTTGGTGGAATGTTTAGCTATTCAACTGCTAAGTTCCCCACCAAGTCCTGAATGTCACCTTCTGTGTGTTACACTCACAAGTGCATACATTTGTATTGTTTTATATTTGCTGGAATATGACTGAGACCATATATTAGTAAAAAGTATTTCAATCAAATGTTTCTAAGAAGCTTTTTAACAATTAAATTAGTCATTCTTACTAGAAAAAATGTTCATTATAAGATCTGAGATATAGGACAATTGCCATTCTGCTTTCTAATTTTATGTAAAACAATCGAATTTAGGAGTTTTAGACTCTTGGGACCTCTTCATTTTAATAAGAAACCTTGTTAAGTCCAACCCAAGGAAAACAATGAAGTTGTTTGTTTACTGTAATTTAGAAACCAGAAATGATACATTATTAAAATATTTCACTGCCTAAAAGTTCAAATTATTCTTGATGATTTGTATATCAAAAGGTTATGCCCTGATTTCTTTCTTTTAGTTTTATTTTTAATAGTGCCCTGCTTTCAACACTGTCAGAAGGTTTAGAAAAGCTGGCCCAAATCTTTTACTAACAAATCTTCACTATCACAAAAACGAGTTTCTAACAATCTGTAGCCATCTTCCAACCAATTATGCTTGCTTTTTAATTCTCCTATCAACTTATACTTAAAACTTCATATTTTCTGTTTTATTAAAATCAAAAATTAAAATAATTATACAACAGTATCAAGAACTTCACATACATATATTAGCTTTTGCTTTAAAAAAAACACTAAATAAAAAGAAACGTTGATGATTTGAGATGATTTTGTGAAAAAAATCTGCTGGTTTTGCTCTGAAAGAATATTTGCCATCTATACACTGCTGAATCCCAAGGGGAAAAGATAGCATTTTAACAAAGCATGAAGCTTACATCAGCCTGAAGCCAAAACAAATAGATATCTTTTTCTTTTTTTTTTTTTTTCCCTAACAGAAAATGTACAGTCAGAGTTTAGGGGAAAAGGCCATCCATGTGAACACTACCAAGCTCCTACTTATTCCAACTGCTGCCCACATGCCCCTGTCTCTGAGGCCCCTGTCTGCACGGAGGGCGAGGCAAGTGCAGGCCAGGGGGAGGGAGGACAGCAGGGACCTGGCCCCAAGCAGCATTTCTTACGGCCAGAGATGCGGTGCTCTGTTTACAAGCAGGACCAAGAAGGATGGGCAGTTGTTTACTCCTTGGGAAATGATTAATTCTGAAGCTGCAGCACTGTGTTCTTTCCTAGATTCACACTCTTCCCTCCACCCCAGCCGCCAAGGGGCATGATGTTCCTTTTTCATCTTTTGTCCTTTTGGTCTCGCTCACTTTCTTCTCTTCTTTCTTGCTTTCTCTACAGTCTAAGTGGTTTGTATTCCTATATCAAGGTCTTAAGACTTACATATATTAAATATAGTTCATATTTTACAACTGTATGAGATTTAAAAAAATTGAAGCTATTTGGGCCTGGATTTAATCACTTACTCTTTGGGGCCCTAGAAACTAGGGCATGATCCACTGGAGAGAGGAGGATGCAGACAAAGAAAAGATTTAGTTTTTCCACAATTATGACATTCTTCTAACTTCTAGAAGTTATATTAATCACACTGTGTCTCTCTCATGTGTCAATTGCACTTTATTCTAAATGATGTACCTGCACCTGTTGGTAGAAATGCTGTAAGGGCTATTATTAAACAGTGAAAAATACTCAAGGAATTAAGAAGATATATATCATTAATGATATAAATGAAAGTATTATCAAGTGCCATATTGGCATCAGCATTTTTAGCGAGTGACATCCTGTGCACGAATATCCTGCTTTGGACTGTTGTGAAACAGATTGTGCAACTGCAGGCAGGTGACTTATCCTCACCAAGATGAAGAAGTGAGCTTGTTTGCTTGGATGATCTCTAGGGTATTTTCCAGTTTAAAATTTCTCTTATCCTTATGACTTCTGGAACAGGCTATATGCAAGACGTTTCTAAAATATTATAAAAAATATAATAGTGCTTAAGACCATTTAAGTCAACCTTGTCGGTGTGTGACTTCATAACTGGGAATGAAGAAAAATCGGAATGATATGCTTAAAGGAAAACTCTGTAAGTTCATAACAGCATTGTACAATAGAGCGATAGATAGACGTTTTAAATAAAATCAAGCCCTTAGAACTATGAATATGTTCTCTGGTTATCACATCATTATTCTTTAGATTACAGGAAGCAACTCTGCGATCATTAATCACTGCTTCTGAAGTCCTAACCAAGACTGCTGGAAAAGGTTAATTTGTAAAGCCGTCTGGCTCTAGGGCACACTGCTGTACCGTACATCAAGTTGGGTTTATTGACGGAGGCTTAAGCAAGGTTTCATTAAAGAGTTCTGTAGGTTTCAGATACAGAAAAAAACACATAAACTGTATACAATCAATTTAAACTTCAAGAAAATTAGGTAACTGTGTAAAATATTTATATGTAGTTTTTGGAAATGAATGTTCTTTCGTTGGTAAAAATATCTGTCTTTCTGCAGCAACTAACTGCTTGTAGATAGGAGGGTTTTATTAACGTTTCCAGTCAAGGTCTCACGAAGGACAATATATGTTACTGCCACAGAATTATTTAAAGTATTCTGCCTTAAAATTCAAAATAAAAACAAAAATGGCATAGTTGTTTCCTGGATACTGCAAACTTAATTGGCTCTGCCGTTGCTATGTTCAGTTAATCTCTAATCAGAAGGTTCTGTATAATTATATAAACTCTGTGACTTAAAGCATCTTTTAAAAATAAAGAACTTCAAAAACAGCGGCAGTTCAAAATAATCCCAAAGGTAAGTAACCAGTTGTATACTATTAAACTGTGAGAAAGGACTGTCAAGGTGAGAGCCAAATGCAGAAATCAAGACTGAAGTCTTACAGGTTTTAAAGCATACTTTAAAAAACACCTTGAGAATTGAATTGTTTCATTTAAGCTATTATATATGGATTATGAAGACTTAACAAAATCTTTAAATAAAAGCGCAGGGCTTCCCTGGTGGCGCAGTGGTTGAGAGTCCGCCTGCCGATGTAGGGGACACGGGTTCGTGCCCCGGTCTGGGAAGATCCCACATGCCGCAGAGCGGCTGGGCCCGTGAGCCATGGCCACTGAGCCTGCGTGTCTGGAGCCTGTGCTCCACAACGGGAGAGGCCACAACAGTGAGAGGCCCGCATACTTCAAAAAAAAAAAAAAAAGCCCAAATCAGGATATGAAAATATTTGTATTGAAGAGTGACCATTTTTTAAAAATATATGCAAGTTTAGGTCAACTATCACTCACTATTATAGCACTAAGAAAAGTTACTTTGACATTTTCAAGCCAAATAGTGGTGGCTCCAATGACCAAAATCGTTTAACTTAAAGTTGGAATTCTATTTAGACTAGAGTAACATCTGGTCATTATCTAGTTCATTGATGGATTATAAAAAGCATAATTCACTATCATATAAATAATTTAGATTTTCCCCGTTAATCATTGCTCTATATATGGCATGACTGACAATGTAGATTGCTTACGCTAACAGCTATGTATAAGAAAGAGGGATTCAGGGAGCCAATATAGAAGATAGTTTGGAAGATTTTGCACTATAATCCTGATCTAAGGCAGGGCCTTGAATATGGAATGGAGGGAAATTTTTGAGATATATTTAAGAGGTACAGTTGTTGGAACTTACTGCACAAAAGGTCAGGTAATGGAAGAATGGATTGACTGTGATTGTATATGATGGTGGAGGCGTTAAATAAGAGGCATGTTTCTATCTTGATATCTCGGTTGGCAAACAAGCATGCACTTCTAAAAATCACTAGTGTGTAATATGAAATATATGAACCCATCATATCCAATGGCCTCAATCAGTTTATCTCAATTAACAAATGGATGGGTAACTTGGAATTGTCCACTTATATACTTTGACTCTGAGGGTAATAAACTAATAATTATTCTTAGGTGCAAAGATTTTGGAACAGGGTTTAACACAGATACTCAAGCAGCAGTTCTACAATGAGCTTTCTTTTCCATGTCTGATACTTCCAAGTTAGAGGCAATCTTTTGTATATTTTCACAAAGTCCAACACTTGAAGCAAAGTGAAGAAAAAGATCCACACTAATGAAATATAATAAAGAATCATTTTATATTTAGATTAGGCATTAATTTTAACTTCAGTCAGTTTAGAATCAATCTGTGCCTCCAATTGTCAGCCTTCTGGTCTTCCAGCTGAGGTCATTTCTAAACACTGTGAGGAGGAACATGCCTCCTGTCTTGTGTTCTGCTGGGATTTCTGGCCCATGGAACTCATGAGCATAATAAAGGATTGTTTCACACTAGTAGGTCTTGTGGTGATTAGTTACTACCACTAACTGGAAAACCACCGTCGGTCAAGACACCATCATCTTATGCCTGAGAAAGGTTTCTTTCAATCCACTCCACTGTGATTCAATCCATAAGCAAGTCTATTGCTTCTACATGAAAAAAAAAAAAAAATCACAACTCCAATAATTTCTCACCGTCTTCATGATTACCAAAATTGTTTCCCTAATTTCTCTTCCATCCCTTACAATCTGTTTACCACACAACAGCCAGATCACATATATTTAACATATGTATTATATCATGTCTCTTTACTGCTCTAAACTCTTATTATTTCCCAGTCACGCTTAAATGGAAATTTGAAGTCTCTAATATGGACTATCAATTCCCCAGGAAGCTTTCTTATGTAATGTCTTACCTCATGTTTCCTTGTCCACTTCTTCTCCAGGGAGTGTTACTGGAATACACCAACTTCATTCTCACTTAAGGACTTTTGTGCTAGCCGGATTCTTTTTCTGAAATATAACTCCCCGAATATTTTCCTGGGTAGGTTCTTCATTTTGTCATGTGTTTCCTCAATCACCACCCCTACGGAGATGTCTTTCTTTCACAATCTAACTTAACTAGTTGGTTAAGCAAGGGAAGAATTGATATTCTCTGATTCCTTATTTTGCCTTTTATATATCACTTATCTCCAACAGTTGGGCCATATAATTATTAATTTATCAGTCTATTGCTCACTTTCTCTACTAGAATATTAGTTCCGTGATGACAAGGACTTCTTTTAGTTTACACTGTGTTTCCAGAGCCTAGATACGTAATGAATACAACCTGATACATAGTGAGTACTCTAAAATAGTCATAGAATAAACAGACACTTGTGAAAGAATGAATAAATTATGCATCTCCCTAGGGAGATGATATCCAAAGTTTGTCATTTCTCATCTATTAGAAGAAGCTCACAAGCTGGAATGAACTTCTAGTCCCACTTTACAACATCTATAAGTTTTTGTATGTGATTCTAAACATCTCACCTCAGTTTTCTCATCCTTAAGGTGGACAAATAATAGACGTTCCCCATATAGTACGAATGCAAATAAAAATAGTACAAATAGTAATGCAAAATAAAATATTTAGTACATTGCTGCTGGCAATAAAACGGGATTGAACAAATGTAATTTTCCTTTTCCAAAGTTAGACTCATAACTCATACATTCGGGTTGGTCCTGGCTGTGCTTCAGATGTCCTACTCCACATTCTCCCTGATGTAGGACCCAGGGTATGATGGGGGTGACTGAGGAGAGCCTGACAGGCTTTGCCAAGGAGTTCAACCTGAAGCCAGTATGGAGCTGAAGGAATTAAATTTCAAATGCTGAAGGATGGTAACATATCTTCCCCCAAAAAAAGAGAAATGATGCAACTAACACAATGGTGCCTGATTTTCATTTTGTATCCATTATCTCCACTGGAAATGTTTCTCTGGGAGTTGATAAGTATTGGTCACATGGAAATAAAATTTGGATCAGAAAAGGAACACCAATAGAGAAGTTTATGTAGCCATGATAACATGTGGCAAAGATGGTGATATTAAAACCTGACCACTTTTAGCCACCTTGTTTTGCATTGATATTGTTAAATCTTTAAAATAGAAAAATGTTGTATGTGAATAAGAGATATTTGAATTGGAAAATAGGATCTTAAATCATCTTGTCCATCACATTGTCAAAGTAGTTTTTTTCTAACAGGCTCTATGACTCAAGATATATAACTGTAAAAAATATATTTTGAAGCATTATCACTTTATTCTCTTAAGGAATAAGACAATATGTGTTTTTTTTTTTTTGAATTCTTGGTACTTTTATAGTTATATAGGCCTGAGTTTAAATAATCTTTTCATTGATTTGTCTCTAGTGAATGAATCCTTTTTTAAAATATGCTTAGAATATTCATTTTGTCTAATGTTGTGTACTTTATTTTATAGTAATATCATGTGGTAAAATAATGATTGTAAAACAGAACCTTTTCAGTATAAAATCTAGAAAAGTTTGGGAACTTGATTAAATATGACTAGCTTATATATAAAAAAAGAAAAAACAAGCACCCAATATATGTTTCCATTTTAAATAATGGAAATAGTAAAGGTTAGTGCCAAAGCTCAATGGTTTACTAGAAGTTAAACATATATACAAGAACCTGGAAGAAATGGACACATTTTTAGGAAAGCACAACCTTCCATGACTGAACCAGGAAAAAATAGAAAATATAAACAGACCAATCACAAGCACTGAAATTAAGACTGTGATTAAAAATCTTCCAACAAACAAAAGCCCAGGACCAGATGGCTTCACAGGTGAATTCTATCAAATATTTAGAGAACAGCTAACACCTATCATTCTAAAACTCTTCCAAAATATAGCAGAGGGAGCAACACTCCCAAACTCTTTCTACGAGACCACCATCACCCTGATACCAAAACAAGAAAAAGATGTCACAAAGAAAGAAAACTACAGGACAATATCACTGATGAACATAGATGCAAAAATCCTCAACAAAATACTAGCAAATAGAATCCAACAGCACATTAAAAGGATCATACACCATGATAAAGTTGGGTTTATCCTAGGAATGCAAGGATTCTTCAGGATATGCAAATCAATCAATGCGATATACCATATTAACAAATTGAAGGAGATAAACGATATGATCATCTCAATAGATGCAGAAAAAGCTTTAGACAAATACAACAACCATTTATGATAAAAACCCTCCAGAAAGTAGGTATAGAGGGAACATTCCTCAACATAATAAAGGCCATATATGACAAACCCACAGCCAACATCCTTCTCAATGGTGAAAAACTGAAACCATTTCCACTAAGATCAGGAACAAGACAAGGTTGCCCACTCTCATCACTATTATTCAACATAGCTTTGGAAGTTTTAGCCACAGCAATCAGAGAAGAAAAAGAAATAAAAGGAATCCAAATCAGAAAAGAACAAGTAAAACTGTCACTGTTTGCAGATGACATGGTAGTATACATAGAGAATCCTAAAGACTCTACCAGAAAATTACTAGAGCTAATCAATCATTTTGGTAAAGTGGCAGGATACAAAATTAATGCACAGAAATCTCTTGCATTCCTATACACTGATGATGAAAAATCTGAAAAAGAAATTAAGGAAACACTCCCATTTACCATTGCAACAAAAAAATAAAATACCTAGGAATAAACATACCTACGGAGACAAAAGACCTGTATGTAGAAAACTATAAGACACTGATGAAAGAAATTAAAGATGATACAGATAGATGGAGAGATAGATCATGTTCTTGGAATGGAAGAATTCAACATTGTGAAAATGACTATACTAACCAACACAATCTACAGATTCAATGCAATTCCTATCAAACTACCAATGGCATTTTTCAGAGAAGTAGAACAAAAAATTTCACCATTTGTATGGAAACACAAGAGACCCTGAATAGCCAAAGCAATTTTGAGAAAGAAAAACGGAGTTGGAGGAATCAGGCTCTATGACTTCAGATTATATGACAAAGCTACAGTAATCAAGACAGTATGGCACTGGCACAGAAACAGAAATATAAATCAGTGGAACAGGATAGAAATCCCAGAGATAAACCCATGCACATATGTTCACTGTATTTTTGATAAAGGAGGCAAGAATATACAATGGAGAAAAGACAGCCTCTTCAATAATGGTGCTGAGAAACCTGGACAGCTACATGTAAAGGAGTGAAATTAGAACACTCCCTAACACCATACACAACAATAAACTCAAAATAGATTAAAGACCCAAATGTAAAGCCAGACATATAAAACTCTTAGAGGAAAACATAGGCAGAACACTCCATGACATAAATCACAGAACGATACTTTTTGATCCCCCTCTTAGAGAAATGGAAATAAAAACAAAAATGAACAAATGAGACCTAATGAAACCTCTTTTGCACAGCAAAGGAAACCATAAACAAGATGAAAAGACAACCCTCAGAATGGGAGAAAATATTTGCAAATGAAGCAACTGACAAAGAGTTAATCTCCAAAATTTACCAGCAGCTCATGCAGCTCAATGTCAAAAAAACAAACAACCCCATCCCAAAATGGGCAGAAGACCTATGTAGACATTTATCCAAGGAAGGTATACAGATTTCCAACAAACACATGAAAGAATGCTTAACATCACTAATCATTAGAGAAATGTAAATCAAAACTACAATGAGAGATCACCTCACACCAGTCAGAATGGCCATCATTAAAAAATTTACAAACAATAAATGCTGGAGAGAGTGTGGAACAAAGGGAACCCTCTTGCACTGTAGGTGGGAATGTAAATTGATACAGTCACTATGAAGAACTGTACAGAGGTTCCTTAAAAAAACTACAAATAGAACTATCATATAACCCAGCAATCCCACTACTGGGCATATACCCTGAGAAAACCATAATTCAAAAAGAGTCATGTACCACAATGTTCAATGCAGCTCTATTTACAATAGCCAGGATATGGAAGCAACCTAACTGTCCACTGCGAGATGAATGGATAAAGAAGATGTGGCAATATATGCAATGGAATATTACTCAGCCATAAAAAGAAATGAAATTGAGTTATTTTTAGTGAGGTGGATGGGCCTAGACTCTGTCATACAGAGTGAAGCAAGTCAGAAAGATTATATATATATATATATATATATATATATATATACTATATGCTAACACATATATACGGAATCTAAAAAAAAATGGTTATGAAGAACCTAGGGGTAGGACAGGAATAAAGACACAGACATAAAGAATGGACTTGAGGACATGGGGAAAGGCAAGGGTAAGCTGGGACGAAGTAAGAGTGTGGCATAGACTTATATACACTGCCAAATGTGAAATGTATAGCTAGTGGGAAGCAGCCGCATAGCACAGGGACATCAGCTCAGTGCTTTGTGACCACCTAGAGGAGTGGGATAGGGAGAGTGGGAGGGAGGGAGATGCAAGAAGGAAGAGATATGGGGATATAGGTAAATGTATAGCTGACTTACTATGTTATAAAGCAGAAACTAATACACCATTGTAAAGCAATTATACTCCAATCAAGATGTTAAAAAAAAAAACAACTATACATGGAAAGTAACATTGAAAAGCTATTTTCACTCTGTTTAATCAAATCACTGCCTTTAGCCACTATTCCAATGACAGCTAAAAAGGAACTATTAAAAGTGGCAATTGTTGTCCAGTATCTGTCACAAAATAATTTGTGTACCATTCAGAGTGACAACCATGTTCAGGAGATATGATTTTACATATATTTTTGCAAAATACTAAAATTAACTCCTTGGAATTTTATCATCTAAAAGTTTAAGCAATGCTTACTAGTATGTGAAAATAAATATATGGTATAATGAAAAGGATTGAATGCTGTATATTCTTGCTAACCATTGTAATGAATAAAATTAATTTATATCTCAGTACACTCGTCACAACAGCTAGAGAGCAGATATGCAACAAGTGAGTTGTCTTTGGAAGTTTCAATCTTTGTTATGTTAGCACTAGAGCCATGTGGAGGGTCTGGCCTTTCTTGGATGTCAGGAGACAGTAATACCAGCAGCATTTATGCACCGATGGTGTGCATACATCTGCAATTGCCAATCTCTGTCTTTAGAGTGGACATCATGGTATCATTTTTATTTAAAAGGAACAAGATATCTTGAGGGTCCTCCATATCTTGCTCATGCTTAATAACAGACTTGAAATATTACCATATTTTCACAGGGGGCTTATATTGAACTTTTGGAGTCTCCATTGCTGGTATGAAGTAACTTCATTGAATGTTCCATGGAGTCAGGATGCAAGCCTGGAAAGTTCAGCCTTGAGTCCCAAACACTTAGCAGAGGCTCCAATACAAAGTTTTGAATAATTGAATTAGTGAACTGATGTGTTTCCAAATGAGATATATGAATGACAAAGCATTCCAGATAAACAGAACACCTGTGAAGAACACTGGTGTCACTGGTATATGAAACTCTGCTGCAAGAAGATATGCGAAAAGACAGTTGGAGACCCTCCAAAGAGCTGTCTCTTCCATGTGCTTTATGGACCGGCAGCTATAAGAAGTAAACAGTGCTCAGATGTTTGCACTTGGCCACCTGCTCTTCTCGCTCTGCAAGCTTTCCTTGAATTCCTTTGTTCACTTTTATGGTTTTATCTGCTATTTTTATATTTAATATTCCCAAACATATTTTTTATTCATGTCATTACTTTAAGCCACAGACTCCTTAATATAAATCTGCCTGCTGTACATATCTAGCCAGAGGCTTATTCCCACAAGAGTATTGACCAGAGTTCTCTCCTGTAATAATCTAAATGGGAAAAGAGTTTGAAAAAGAATAGATACATGTATATGCATAACTGAATCACTTTGCTGTACACCTGAAACTAACACAACATTGTTAATCAACTCTACTCCAATATAAAACAAAAATTAAAAAAATACAGTTCAGGGGTTCCCTGGTGGTGCAGTGGTTGAGAGTCTGCCTGCCGATGCAGGGGACGTGGGTTCATGCCCCGGTCTGGGAAGATTCCACATGCCGCGGAGCAGCTGGACCTGTGATCGATGGCCGCTGAGCCTGTGTGTCCAGAGCCCGTGCTCCGCAACTGGAGAGGCCTCAGCAGTGAGAGGCCCGCATACCACAAAATAAATAAATAAATAAATAAATAAATAAATAAATAAATAAATAAATAAAATAATAATAAAATAAATAAAATAAAATAAGAGTTGAAATCTACATGTCCAAAATGGAAATTTGCATGTTACTATTTGTATCAGACTCCCAGAGACACCACTTTAGATCTTCTGAGCCTCACCACTTCTAGAAACTTGGCTCAGTCCGTCTAGCCTTAGGTGCTGCTCAGCAGGGTATCCCTTCCTCCCCTGGAGGACTGTCCTGAGAGGCGGTCAGTTATGTGGCCTCTAGGAGAGACCAATAAGACTGAACCCTCAATCCCATTTATTGTCGGGCAGTCTCTGGCTCGAGACCACTTCCTCTTGTAAGCTCTACGTCACTCTCCTCTTTTCTCTTTTCCGATCCCTGGGGTTACAGGGCACAGAAGGAGCCCAGGCTGACACACCATCAACATCTGCATCTCCTCTGGTGATACTTGCTGATGCCCTCTACTGTACCCTGATACTTCAGCAAAACCTTAGGAGTCATTCTTGCCTTCTTTTCTTCTTAATCTGCTTGACACAGTAGCTATATCTAGCTGTTGTTCCTTCTAAATAAAACATGTGTCCATCCCTCTCTATTTCTGCCAACACTGACTTGTGTCAGGCACTCACTTTTCCTTAGATTATTGAAATAGCTTCCTACCCGGTCTTCCTAAGTCTAGTCTCATATCTTGAATTCTAGGCTCCAAACAACATACGGGGATCCAGCTGAGCCACCTAAAAGCAGGTCTGAACTTGCCGCCCACAGTTCCAAACCCTCCACCTACTAAACCTTCATCATCTCATTAGAGCTTACATTTTGAAGCTAGTCTCTCATGACTTTCTGTCTCAAATTTTTGCTCCAGAACCACAAAACAAGCCATTAAAAAAATGCCTGTCCCTTTATCTAGAATACTTTCCCCTCTTCTTCTGCTAAACTCTCACTTCAGAGGCAAGATCAGGCATAGTTTCCTTCATAAATCATACCCATCCTTTCCCAAGCTGGGATAGATGCCTTTCTTCCATGCAACATAAAATTCCTTATGCATTTATATATTCATCAGGAGAATGACTCTTGGCTTTGTGTTGTATCCCAGTGCCCTTATGGAATATGATATTCACCCACAGCAGGGATACCCTTGGTATGGGAAGCCTCTACCTCTCCCCAACATTTGAAAGATGTTTTAGACTCTGAACGAGGGAGACCAGGTAAAGTGTCTGATTCTGAGATGCCTGCTCTGACTGGATTTAGGTATTTTCCCATCCCTCCATCCCTTTCTCCTGAAAATGCACCAGATTAATCTTCCCCAGGGGAAGAAGGTTCCTGTTTTGTACATCTTTATATCTCAATACTTGGTAAAGAACCCAACCATCAGTTAAAAGGTCAATACATATTTACTGAATAGATAATGAATGAATGAATATTACAGGGGTAAAGTTCAGGCACATCTGTGGTCAGACTCAGCTGGGACCAAGTAGTATTCTTAGAAACTTGACACAGAAACGTGATTTTATATAGTCTCATAATAAGCACACAGGATTTTCTGAGGTTGCCAGTTATGTATACTTGCTGAGTGGGCAGCCACATTGCCAGAGTCTGCAAAAAAGGGACCTGATCATGGTAATCAGAGAGTTTCTTGAAAGACCTGAAGGGACTGTCCACCACACCCAGCAGCAACTGCTGCAGCTGAGTACCTTCTCTGGAATTAAGGGTCGGTGCAGTGTCTCGCTGACTGGGACTCAGCCCAGCTGTGGTGACTCTGTGTTACTAAGCCACATCCTGTACCTACACTAAATGACTTTCCCGGTGTCTGCTGATGTCTTTCCATCAATCACAGCCACTCTCATGGCACCAAGGAAGTATTTATATAGTAATCATCACTTTTATGATAATTGTCTGTCAATGCTTCCTCCCACTAAGATGATGTGACTTCCTTAATGACAGGATCTCTTTCTATATTTATCTCAATATCCACAGCATAGCAGGAGTTAAAAAACATTGTAAAATCAAGGAAACTGTTTGTAGGATGCAGGAATGGTAAGACAGAGTTGGAGGGATACACTGGAACCAGATGAGCAAGGATGTCTGAGGCTAAGCAGAAACATTCTGGCACTCTGGTGGGTTAAAGATTTAGCAGCCTATCTTAGTTTGTATAATCTTCACTGCTGTAACCAAGTAACCACGAACTTTCAGTGGCCTAACAACCATTCATTTTTCTTGCTTAGGGGTCTAATGCCGGTCTTCTGAGTCAACGGGATTAGGGGGCAAGATTTCTCCATACACTGGCTCAGGAACTTCGGATCCTTCCGTCCTGTGACTCCCCATTAGCTAGTGACTTGGAGGCTTCTGCATCCAGCCAGAAGATGAGGGGAGAGAGAAAGTGCAGAAAAGCTGGCCTCCTTCATATGCTTTAGTCAGTAAGTGACATAATTCATTTATCTTCCAATTCTATTGATGAGAATGAGTTCTGGGGCACCACCTATATAAGCTACAGGCAAACTTTTTCTGTAAAGAAGTAGATAGTAAATGTTTTAAGCTGTTTTTAAGGCCATACATCTCTGTCATGCCTACTCAGCTTTATGGTTATAGCCTGAAAGCAGCCATAGATAATAGGTAAATGATTGGGTATGGCTCTGTTCCAGTACAACTTTATTTATGGGCACTGAAATTTGAATTTTATTTAATTTAGGGACACAGAACATTATTTAATTTAGGGACACAGAACATAAGGGACACAGAACATTGTTTAATTTTTTTTCCCAACTATTTAAAATTGTAAAAAACCTTCTTTGTTCTTGGGCCTTGTGAGGACAGGTAGGTGGTGGGTGAACTTAGCCTGTGGCTGCAGTTTGCTGAACTTGGACCCAGAGGCAAGGTGCCTGGAAAAGGTCATCTCTCTCTCAGCAAATGCCTTTAGTCCAAGCTGGCTGACGGCTAGTGAGGTTCCCTTAGTCTGTGCCTCTGGCTACTTAACTGTCCATACATGACCCTTTCTCCCAAATAACCCCTTCCCAGTCTCATCCAGCTCAAAGTCAAGGGTTTCTGGGTGATGTCCAGTCCTTCCTGTTAGATCTGGCTGTGGCTCCTTACAGACTCAAAAACAATCCCCACACTTAATTTGAACAGATGCAGCAGGGAGAGGATAATGGCACTGGAGGTCCCTCAGAAGGCAAGGGGTGGGAATGCGCAGAGATGATGTAAAACAGGAAGTTATCCCCGGTGACACCTCTGCCTCAGCCCTGTAGAGAGTTATTACTTCCATTAAAATTATTCCCTGTCCATGGTGCCTGGACTGCCTCCCTGGTCGTGTCTGATCTGGGCTCTGGGCAGTATGTGTCCCTTAGTGAAGGCAGATCTTTCACACAATGTCTCATGCTGGTAAAACTTTGGGCGCCCTAGAGACATTTTATATTTTCAGGGTGTTTTTGGATCCAGGTTTGTTGTTCCTTGGCAGTATACTTCCATTAAAATTGAGGAAGCACTGCTCTATTTGTATCTGGCCTGGTCTGTGTTAGTAACAACCTGTAATGTTCTTTCCTTGTCTAATTCTCAAGCTGGTTTTATCTTTTTGTTTTCTTCTCCTCTTATATCTTTATTTCTCAACTTAATGACAGCTACCTTGAGGTCATCTGAACAGCATGCTTGAAGGAGATAGAGCATCCTCTGAATTGATCTTTGCTGCATGGCTTAGTTCTTATATTTTGCTGATAGATCTTAATAAGCCTGTACTGCTTTCAGCATTATATATTCTTAATTCTTTTTTTGGAGAGTGGTTACAGAAATAGTCAGCTTTCTAAATTCTAGAAGCCTCAATCATATGTTAGATCCTTAAAGTTCTCTTCATCTAGTAAATGACAATAAATGCACTTCCTGAACATTGCAGGCCAGAGATCACACACTTTACTTCAGCTCACATCCATGGATGAGAACTAGCTCCATAATCCGACTCAGATGCAAGAAGAGGAGTGGGTGGGTTGTGGAGAGAATTGAACAAATGTGTTCTTGGTTGTGCAACTATTTCTGTGGGGCAGTTCTCTATTATGGAGGGGGTGAATGAACTGTTTTGTTGCAAAGCCAGTGGAGAATTTAACTGAAAGTAATGAGTGATTCTGAAAGTAAAGGTAAGCACTTGGAAGACTTCCATAAATTAATAACAAAAGTAGAAATTGAAAATATGTCCAAAATGTAGTGCAGTGTATAGAAGATCGAGGGCCCTGAGGTATATGACATTCACAGGCTCATCACTGTTTTGAACATAGGAGATAGTTTTTGCAGAGCCATTATTAATCATGAACACTGCCATGGGTGCTATTATTCATAATAATAAAACATGTTATATATTATCAGACCCTCAAATAATACCATTTGAAAAAAGATTCCTATCAATTTCTACCAGATATAATTATATTTGTAGAAGTAAAAGCTATCTATATCCATTTCATTGCAAAACTAAAAATAGCTTCTTTTTCTTGAACGTTTCATTTCCCAAGTATTAAAATAGACTATAAAATATAAATATTGATATCTTTCAATTGTCAAGGAAAGCATACAATGCACAGAGATTTGAATGAAACAGGAATAGAACATTGGGAAGTTTCTACAATGCAGAGAAATGAAAATATATTCAGCTAAAAAACCTTATGCAAAGTGAAAAAGTTAAATTCGAATAGAAATGAACCCAATTTATAGTTTAACAAAAACCTAAAAATGTCTTGTTTGTATTCTGCTCTTAAGTGTCTTTGCATCTATTTCTTCTTATTTATTGTAGTATATTATTTTGTTCATTTTGTACTGGGAAAAATAGTTTAAAAATTTAAGTTAGCATGTTTGAACTTCTCATGGAAATCATTATTCTTCTTAGATGACTATTCTCCTAGTTGATTGGAAATGTGGTCAAATAAACATATCTGAAAATGACTAATCATAAGAGTTACCAAAATGGAAGCCTTTCCCATGTCCAGGCAATGTGCTAAGTGCATTGCTTCTATACAATGTCATTCAGTCCTCATGTCAACCATTATTATTGTCCTTATTTACAGGTAAGGAAACTGAAATACAGAGGTTAAGAAATTTTGCCAAGGTTATTTTTATAGGAAGCAGTAGTGCTGAACTTTGACATTTGGTATATCTGACATTATCTTTTCTGCCACAGAAATACACCAACTTGAGTCAAACCCACTTTTCATAAAGCCATCTAGTTAACTGGCAATTAAAAGGTTCTCTAGTCTCCATCTGTGTAACTCATCAGAGGCAATCCTTCTGGAGTTGAAGCATATTAACCATGTTTTGTGATCAAATCTGTGTAATAAGAAAAAAAATATTTTTACTTACTTTTAGGGAAAGAATTGCTTTTATTTGTGAAATATGACAGAACAGAACATTTAATTCCAAAAATATAGGCCTGAGATATAGTGCAGAAGTAAAAAAAAAAAAAAATGACATAATGAAAGTTAATTCCTCTTCTTACTATGATAGAAAAATTTTAAATTGAGTTTATAGAGTGTGAGAGGTTAAGGATTCCTAGAATAATAAGATGAGGACATATTCTAGGGAGGGCACACAACTTAGAATAAGGTTGGGATGGAGGTCCAGAGCAGATCTTAAGAAATACCTGAGGTGGGAGTGGTCAAGGGATTTCTAAAACCAAAGATGGATAATATTCAATGTTTCATATGTTTGCCTTGTTATGCTGTTCTCTGAAATACTTGACCCTTTTTCCTAACCTCCACCACCCTAATTTCGTGTTAGCTTTTCTTTGGAAAAATCTAGGAAAAAGGATAACGTTGAGTTTTAATATGAAGAGGAACAAAGGAGAAACAACAATTACAATGAAAACAATAGCTAATAATGATAAGTGCCTTCTAGGTATTTGACAATATTCTAAGAATTATTTTTAAATGTATATTTAATCATGCATCTCTTACAGCAACACTGTGTGGCCAGCATTCTTGACACCATCACCACATAAAAATGAAGGAAGCACTAAGTCACACAGATAATATGGTGCAAAACCATCTAAGGCATGGTTCTAGCGTCACTGTTCTCACCTTCCCACTTGATTGCTCTGAGATTTAGAATCAGAGTGCAAGAGATATCAGGGTGTCACTTCATTTGAGGAATGTAAGTAAACAGAGTGTGAAAAAAGCTATGCTTTTAAACATAGGTACCCTAGTGATCTTGGGGAGAACAGAATTTACACATGCATGGGGATCAAGTCATTTTTAGATACATTAAAGGAAATTATGATTTCACAATGGTCACTCCATTCCTGATATTTGAGGAATTGTAAGAAATATAAATATTTACACAAATATGCAATTAAGTACCTTAGATGGTAATAAAGCCTAGATTGTTAAAAGACTTTACTTATGCACTTACTAGTTCTATTCTAATGTATCTTTAGATACAATTGAATGTCTAGTCATTGGATAACTCATGTGTCTATTCTTTTTTCCCATATGTATTTTTAAAAAACATCTACTCATACAGATTAAAGCTACCTTGCCATTCTCAAATCAAAAGAACCCTGAAATATGTGATCAAATCCATTACATAATTCTAGAGCATAAATCATTTAAATGTATTGTGAAGGAAACTGAATATATCAGATATATCACAACATATAAGAAATAATAAAAATTTCAGTTATAGATATAAGAACTATGCATTTTCTAAATTTTATTTATTATTAAGACCACTAGGATTATCTAGTTTGGATTTGGAGAATCCAGAAATTAAAGAAAACTTATTTCTAAGCATATATATATATATATATATATATATATATATATATATATATCTTTTTATTCCCAAATTCCCATATATTTACAAAATTAAAAACAAGAAGAAACAAAAAATCTTTGATATAAGGGAGCAAGTCTAGCTGTCTGAGAAAATATAAATATTTTCCAAGTACGTAGTAGATCATCTTTGTACTTTCCCTGTAGAATTTGATTAAAATACAGCTAAAACATTTTCCATAGTATGACTTTACGAAACAAAACTTCCACTATAACCTTAAATGATTTTAAATCTTAAATGATTAAAATACTTGATATAGTTGATATCATCTTTAAAATTTTTTAATATCTAGTCCATATAAATCTACATATTTAATATAAATTTCAATAAATGGTGTTGGGAACCTGGATGTCTACATGCAAAATAATGAAATTGAACCATTATCTTACACCATAAACAAAATGCAACTTAAAATGGATTAAAAAATTAACTGTAAGACCTGAAACTGTAAAACTCCTAGAAGGGTTTTACATAAGGAGAAACTCCTTGACATTGTCCCTTGGAAATGATATTTTGGATATGATACCAAAAACTCAAGCAACAAAAACAGCAATAAACAAAAGGAACTACATTAAAAAAAAAAAAGCCTCTGCACAGCAAGGGAAACAATTAGCAAAAGGAAAAGGCAACATATATTGGGAGAAAATATGTGTAAACCATATAACTGATAAAGGGTTAATATCTTAAATATATAAGAAAATCATACAACTCAATAGCAAGAAAGGCAAATAATCTGATTAAAAAAATGGGCAAAGGACCCAAGTAGATATTTTTCCAAAGAAGATACACAAATGGTCAACAAGCATGAGGAAACTTGCTCAACATCACTACTCATAAGGAAATGAAAATCAAATCCACAATGAGATACCACCTCACACCTGTTAGGGAGCTTATTACCACAAAAATAAAAGATGACAAGTTTGGAGGAGGATTTGAAGAAATGGGAGACCTGTATACTGTTGGTGGAATTGTAATTGGCACAGCCATTATGGAAAATAATATGGAGATTCCTCAAAATACTAAAAATAGAATTACCTTATGATCTGGCAATCCCTTTCCTGGGCATATACTCAAAGGAAATGAAATGAGTACCTCAAAGAGATATTTGCACCCCAATGTTTATTGAAGTAATAACCAATATATGGAAACAACCTGATGTCTGTCAATGGATGAATGAATAAAGAAATTTTCATAGGTATATATAATTGATTGGAATATTTTTCAGTCTTTAAAAGGAAGGAGATTCTGCCATTTATGGCAACATGCATGAAAGTGGAGGACAGTATGGTAAGTGAAATGATCTAGAATCAAAAAGAATAAAATAGATAGGAACAAACCTACCTAAGGAGGCAAAAGAGCTGTACTCCAAAAGCTACAAGATGCTGATGAAAGAAATTGAAGATGACACAGATGGAAAGAAATACTGTATTCTTGATTTGGAATAATCAATATTGTCAAAGAGACCCAAGACAGTATACATATTCAGTGCAGTCCCTATCATATTACCAATGGCATTTTTCACAAACTAGAACAACAACAACAACAAAATGTAAAATTTGTATGGAAACACAAAAGACCCCAAATAGCTAAAACAATCCTGAGAAAGAAGAATGGAGCTAGAGGAGTCAGGCTCCCTGAATTCAGACTATATTACAAAGCTACAGGAATCAAAACAGTATGGTACTGGCACAAAAACAGAAATACACATCAATGGAACAGGATAGGAAGCCCAGAAAAAAGCCATGCACTTATGGTCAATTTCTATAACAAAGGAGGTAAGACTATATGATGGAGAAAAAGCCTCTTCAATAAGTGGTGCTGGGAAAACTGGACAGCTACATGTAAAAAAAATGAAATTAGAAAATTCTCTAACACCATAAACAAAATAAACTTGAAGTAGGTCTGAGTGAAGTAAGTCAGACACAGAAAGACAAATATCATATGACATCACTTATATGTGGAATCTAAAAAAGGGTATGAATGAACTTATTTACAAAACAGATGTAGAAAACAAACTTATGGCTACCAGGGGAAGGGATAACTTGGGAGATTGGGATTCACATATATACAATACTATATATAAAACAGATAACTAATAATAATCTGCTGTATAGCTCAGGGAACTCTGTTCAATACTTTGGCCTATATGGGAAAGAATCTAAAAAAAGAGTGGATATATGTATATGTAAAACTGATTCACTTTGCTGTACACCTGAAACTCACACAACATTGTAAATCAAATATATTCCAGAAAAAACATTAAAAAAAAATCTAAGTGTAAGACTGGATACTTTAAAACTCCTAGAGGAAAATACAGGCAGAACACAGTTTGACATAAATTACAGCAATATGTTTTTGAACTTTTTAAATTAGGATTTGGGATTAACATATACACACTACTATATATAAAATAGATATACAACAAGGACCTACTGTATAGCACGGGGACCTATATTCAATATCTTTTAATAACCTATAATGGAAAATAATTTGAAAAAGGTTTTATATATATATATATATATACATACATATATATATATATATATATATATATATATATATATATATATATTACAATATATATATGTAACTGAATCACTTTGCTGTACACCTGAACTAACACAACACTGTAAATTGAATGTATTTCAATAAAAAATGGTTAAAAACATGAGCTATTCTCAGAAAGAAAAAAATATTACATGACCTCACTTATATGTGAAATCTAAAGAAGTCAAATACACAGAAGTAGAGCATGGAACAGTGGTTATTAGAGGTAGGTAAGTGTCGGAAGTGGGGAGATGTTGGCTAAAGGGTACAAAGCTGAAGTTATGTAGGATGAATAAGTCTAGAGATTTAATGTACAAAATGATGACGATTGTTAATAATACTGTAGATTTTAGGTGCTTCCTTTGAAACATATTATTTTTATTTTAATGAAAATATATATTTAAAGTGTACATATGATGATTTGATAAGCATATATGTAGTAAAATGTTTATTATAGTCAAACTAACTAACATATCCATCTCCTCACATAGTTACCACATTTTTTATGGTGAGAGCACCTGAAATCTACTGCAAATTTTCAGTGTTCAGTTCAGTATTATTAACTATAGTCATCTGTTATTAAACTTCGTGGTAGATATCAAAATTCTCCTATACTCTTGTCCTCATCATGGGAATCAGCAACTCATGGCACGGTTCATCTACCCGAAACCATTACACTCAGCTGGCAGTCATGAAAGGTAGGCAAGTCAGTGCAGGCACATTCAAAACAGAGTTTCTACACCTGTGATAGATTCGACTTCATGTGGCAAGCTCTCATCTCTTCAGTCCCAAATGTACATTGAATACTAAACCACAATTTCAACTCTTCTCCATCATCTAGTCTTTACTTGTAAATAATAATCATGTCTCTAGGAAACCAAGAGTGCATCAATCTCATATCAGCATATTGTGGTGAGACAAGTATCAGAGTGGTTAAAAAACTGGGGAACTTATTTCATTTTAGATCTTATATTATTATGTTTTTGAAGATAATAAATGATAAGCTGTTGGATTCCCATTTCTGAGTAATGAAATTTTTCTTTTAGATTTTATTTTGAAGGTTCATACTGTCTACTTAAAAATGATGGTGGAGGGTTTTTTTAAAAAATAAATGACATTTTACATATTACTTAGGATGTTAAAACTCTATGCCTTAATCTTTTAGTAATAAAACATTTAAATCAAAAATTTTTTAATAGTAGGGCATTTAGATTGGCACCACAAATTTATAACAGCATGCTATGTATTATATAACTTATTCCTTTATGAAAAGCCAATAATATTCATTTTAATGATACTAGTGGCCTGTTGAGATGATCTGTAAACAAACAGTTAAAAAGTAGGAAATGATCTCTGGTGCTTTCGGCCTTTTGTTTCTGAATCATTGTCTTTGACTTGAATACTTCTTACCATTATCATAACATACTCTTTCAGAAATAGTAATTATTTAAAAGAGAGTACAAATAAATCTTAATCCAGACTACTTAATAATATATGGAGACATTTGAGAATGCATAATAAAGGGTAAGATGGCTGTTTGGATATAATGCAGCTTTAAAAGTGCACAAAAATGGTATGGAGCCATAGTTATCATTTTTTCTCACTCAATATGTTATAAGATCTATCCATATTGAAACACATAGGTGAATTTCATTATTTTCAGCTGGCCTGTATTTCATCATGTTTACCATCCTTTTAAACATCCATTTCCCTGCTTTCCAATGTCTTACTATTTCTAATAATGCTCATCAGAGTGTCACTAGATCACATCAGGGTGCCTCTCTAGGGCAGAAAACTGGAGGAGGAATAACTGATTTAGCTGTTCTTGACATCATACTACATTGGTACCTGATCCCTAATCTTGAATGGAAGATCAAACTCAGATAAGACATAAGCCAGTACATGGTAAAAAGTTCCTGCCTGAAGTATACACTGTGTAGTTATTAAGAACACAGGTGAAGTAAATATAGGTTATTATTAAAATAGGCAGGAAATAGGGGCTTCCCTGGTGGCACAGTGGTTGAGAATCCGCCTGCCAATGCAGGGGACACAGGTTCGAGTACTGGTCTGGGAAGATCCCACATGCCCTGGAGCAACTAAACCCGTGTGCCACAACTACTAAGCCTGTGCTCTAGAGACCACGAGCCACAACTACTGAGCCTGCACTCTAGAGGTCGCACTCCACAAGAGAAGCCATGGCAATGAAAAGCCTGCTCACCACAACCAAGAGTAACCCCTGCTCTCCCGCAACTAGAGAAAAGCCTGCTTGCAACTAGAGAAAAGCCTGCTTGCAGCACCCAACTCAGCCAAAAATAAAATAAATAATAAAAAAATAAAATTAAAAAATAAAAAAGACAAAGCAATTTCTTCCATGTTTAAAAAAAATAGACAGGAAATAATATAACAAGCTAAAGGGGAAAGGATTTGTTATATAAATAAATATAATTGTCAATTCTATCACTGGAAGAAACCTTGGTAGAAAAATTCAAGCAAACAAAAAAACAAACAAACAACAACAACAAAATAAACAAAACCCCAAATACCATAATAGGTGAACTGATTTTCTTGTCAGTGTTATGCTGAAATTTCCAGTTATTGCTGGATTTTCTTATATCACCAGTATAAAGTTGATTGCTAAGAAAGAGGTGAGGAACTAGAACATACTATTCTAAAAATTTAATTCTTTTGGTCAATTAAAAAATGCATCAAGCAAGAGATTCACAAATTGTGGGGATATTCACTTTATGTGTGTAAGACAGGAACTAGTACTAATTTTGGTTTTGGCTTCTCAATAGCAGCATCTCAGTGTTAAAATTAATATCAGATGCTAAGACTACAGTCCCTGTAAAAAAATTCTGAATCAACCGGAGTCCTCTACTGTAGAAACAGCCATCTGTAGAGAAGCCTTGTTGTAATAATCAGGTAAACAGAGTGTCATCAGGCATTATAAGGGAAAGCAGCAGTTCTCATGGGAGACCCTATGGAGTCTGGGAGGTCACAATAATTTTTCATATGGCCTGTGAGGTTAACATATTTTTAATAATGATACTGAGATGTTATTTGACTTTTTCACTGTGTTTACATTTGCACTGATGATCCAAGGACAATGGTGGAGAAAACTGCTGTTGACTAAAAATAGTAGTACCAAGTTATTCTAACAGGTATAGAGTTCTCTACTAACAGTTCAAAAATCCAAATTTCACATGAGTGTACTTGAGACAGTGGCAAAATTATTATTTTTTAAAATTATAATTTATAAGTATATGCCTTTTTACTAATGTGTGTGAAGCAAAGGGGAGTATGCATAAAGTATACTTCTCTGCGTGCTGAAGTGTGAAGGTTGCCTCCAGTAGAAGCAATTTGTGATTATTTGATGTGTGAGAGCAACTAGCTGCTTCTTTTCATGGCAGACGATTTTACTTGAAAGAACTAGTATTAAAACTACGGTTATGCAATCTTAGGTATTAGGTAGACATTTTCTCAAAAAACAAAATGAGACTGTCACTTCAAGGAAAACAATTAACAGTATTCATTGCCAATGATAAAAATTGAGTTTTAAGGCAAAAATTAGAATTTTTGAAAAATCTAAAATGCACCCTTTTGCACTTGACAGCTTTACAATACTTAAAGACACTCTGGTGAGATTGGAGGGGATATTCACAGATAAGATTTTTCAATATTTTATATTGATATGTGTTGACATTTGGGTTACCTGAATAACTCAAGGAACCAATATTTTTCTGGACATAGTACAAAATTGTGCATGGGTAGCAGATCCATTCAAAATGCAAGATAAAACAATGGATTTTCATTTACAGAATATGAAAAGTTCACTGACTGGATTTTACATTTCACATTGAAACTAATGTTTAACAATCTATGTCTTACCAAGTTTTGGTGCAATATCAAAGATGAGTATTCCCAGTTGCTTGAAAAGGTTACTTAAGTACCCCTATTATTTCCAAGTACATATCTATGTGAAGACTGAATTTCTTCAGCTACTTCAACAGAAGTTACTGGACAGACTGAATGCAGAAACATATATCAAAATCCAGTATCTTCATTAAGCTAGACATTAAAGATATTTGTAAAAAAAAAAATGTGAAACCACCAATCTTCTCATTATTTTTATTTGTTGATTTGGTAAGTGTATTTATTTTTCATAAAAATATATTGAGGTTATTTATGTAACAAAATTATCTTTTCATTTTATGAGTTAAATAATAAATATATTTTAAACTTTTCTTTTTTCATTTCTAGTATGGTAAATACTGATAAATAATTCCGCATAAAAAAGCTCTTTGCAGTCAAAATAATTTTTAAGAGCACAAAGACCAAAATGTTTGAGAATCACTTGGTAGAGTAAATCTAAAAGAAAGTTCATAATAAAAATTTGTTTGAAGAAATAATCATAGTAGGATCAAAAAATATTTTATACAGCACATCTTTGAGCATCTACTATTCCAAGCCGTGGGGAAACAGGAGCAGAAGAGGCCTGTAGAGTCCATGCCTGCAAGGAGCTCAGGTCATAGTAAGGGAGCCATTAAGGAAACTTATGAGCAAATAAAAACGACATTCAAATAGTGGCATCTCTCATAAAGAATAAAAAACAAATTATGGAAATAAAGAGTGACTAGGAGACATGCATGGGAGGTCACTTCATTTCGAGAGGTCTAGGAAGGCCTCTCTGATGAAGTCATAGATGTTGAGAAGCAGCCAGACTAGTGAAGAAGGACTTGGGGAGATTATGAAAGGGCTTCTGGAGAAAGGACTAGAGGGCAACTTTCTGGAAATGGTGGAAAATTTGGCAAAGAAGACCAGTCTCACTGAATTTTTTTTTTTGTGATACGTGGGTCTCTCACTGTTGTGGCATCTCCCATTGTGGAGCACAGGCTCGGGACGCGCAGGCTCAGCAGCCATGGCTCACGGGCCCAGCCACTCCGCGGCATGTGGGATCTTCCCGGACCGGGGCACGAACCCACGTTCTCTGCATCAGCAGGCGGACTCTCAACCACTGCGCCACCAGGGACGCCCTCACTGAACTTTAAACATAGAAGACAGTCCAATTTTATCTTATTTATAATTATGAGGGGAAAGTTAGTTTCTGATTTTTCTGATATTCCTCAGAGAAGACTGAGGAATTAGAAAATTTTAAACCTTACTTAGTGTCATACAGCCAATAATTTAGAGAATTAGGCTTTGAAAACTCTATTACAAACCAATCCAATATAATAGCTCTCTTAGGAGAAGTGCTCTTAAATAAAATAAAGTGGTGGTAGTAGTTGGTGAGAGGGACAGTGTAAATGTCCAGAGAAATTTAATAGTCTCCACTTTCTTTAACTCTAAACACAAGTAAAGTGCCTTTTATATGTTCACAGCTGTGTTGGATATCGTAAGGAGGGATAGTATCACTTCATATTTGTTAAAGAACCAGTATCGCAAAATGGAGGTCAAAAGACCAAAGGGCATTGGATGTAAACAAAATAGGTCCTTTAAAGAAGAGAGAACAAGAAAAGACAAGGTTAAGAATTGCCTTGCAGGTAGCTGAGATCACACAATTTTTGGTTTTGTTTTATACTCATTTTTTTAACATCTTTATTAAAGTATAATTGCTTTACAATGGTGTGTCAGTTTCTGCTTTATAACAAAGTGAATCAGTTATACATATATGTATGTCTCCACTTGCATCTCCCTCTCTTCCAACCTCTCTATCCCACTCCTCTAGGTGGTCACCAAGCACCGAGCTGATCTCCCTGTGCTATGCGGCTTTTATACTCATTCTTAAAACAAAAGTTAAATGTGCCCTACTTTCACAAAATTAAAAAAGTAGTTTGCTTATCAAATTGCTAAATTAGCAGATTATTATATAAATTATAGAAAGATTCTATCATTTTCAATGAATTTGCTATCTAGTGACTGCCCTTAATTCATTTAACTATAAGTTAACAGATCATAGTATTTCACACAGAGGTATAGAGCAAAGAATTTCAGAGTGAAATATTAGGAAATACTGCTAAATGCAAACAAATTATAAATGGAGATAGACTTTCAACATAAATTAGGAATAAATGGTAAAATATAAGGACTTACTGGTGTTGGATTTATATTAAAATTTCTAGAACCTATTCAGTGTGAATTTGTAAGATATTAGGTTTTCATTTAATTAAAAACAAAACAAGCAAACAAAAAAGCACCCTGTCTACCATGGTAACATAGGTGCCACATAATATTTATATGTATTAGCCAAAGAGGAAACAGTGAGGAATGAATTATCCTTTTACCTTCTGAAGTATTTCCTTAATTTTTGAATATACACAATTTCCCCCTACACATGAAGGAAACATTTGGCTATATTCAAATATGCAATGTTCTTATAGCCTTCTGTTTTTATTTTTCTTAAAGCACTCTTCATCTTTATATGTTAATTTGAATATTTCATCAATATCTCCTCTACTACACTATAAACTCCTTAAGGACAGTCACTGTGTGACTGTTTATTCACCTTAGACCATAGTGAATAGAATTTCAATATTTCGAAAATTTTTAGTAGAATATATCAGTGTGTTTCTTCTGTTGACAAACAGGATTTTATGCTGTCCTGCTCCACCACCCTCTGCCCCACAGGTAGAAATTTCTGTATCCAGAAGCAGATTGTCTGAAACGGATGTCACCAATAATGAAAATTTAAGCACAGTGACAAGTTTTTGAGAGTAATATTTTAGAATTAAACACTACCCTAAACAATACATCACATACATGACTGTCAGTGGGCTTATATTTGAAATGCTCTGAGAGATGATGTTTTCTGATCATATTTAACTGATCATTTGTTGGTAGATATGCTGAATCTTATACAGCAAAAAGCAGAAACTCATTATAAATAAATGGTCCAAATTAATTGGGATGTAGCTTAAAAATGTTATAGTCTGTAAAGAAAGTAATGTAAAATGTAAAAGTGGAAGAGAAAGCGAAATGAAGAAAAGATATTCTAGTCCTGATTTCAAATGGATATGTTACTTTTGGAGTGGTTATTTGAACAAGTAATTGAAAAATCATTAGTAGTGTCTTACCTGCAGCTGTCAATGTGAATTTTTTTCACTGCCTTGGATGGGATGAAAGATCCCCAGTTATTGATTTCTATAACCTCTATGCAGCCAGTAAAATTCTCAACTGGTCCAGAAATCTGAGAGGGAGGAAGATAAGGAGAGAGAGAGAGGAAGAGAGGCAGAGAGAGAAAGAGAGAGAGGGTAATTTATATTATTTCTACAATGTATTAATCTTGCTGCAAACTAGTCAGAGAGTACAATCAAATTGGGGGTCTGATTTGATTTATTCAATATATTGGTAGAAATTAATACAACTCTTTCATAAATATTATTCTAAAATTAGTAGGAAAGATTACCACTTTAGTCAAAAATTACTTGGAATCTGTATCTTATTATGGTATGAATTACACAAAGTCACTCATATGAATAAAGAAAACATTTTCATTATTTATTGGAACATAGGAGAAAAGCTGATACACTCATCTTATCCATCAAGAAGTTACTCTCTTCCATCTTTTGCCTCTGTTCCATATACTTTTTCTTTTGACATTAGTTACCTTATCCCATCCACAGCTATGGAACATCAAGAAAAATTTCTCTTTCCAGGGGAAAAGGAAACACAGAATAAGCTACAAATATTTGTCACATCCTGTAGCCCTGATGCATTCTGCATGCCTTTTGTGTTCAGTTGTGTTGTTTATTCTTTTTAGGAATAACTGTGCAAAAAAATATATCCAGAAAGATTGCCAAAGAGAAAAAAAGAGAAAATGACCTTGGAAAGCATTCATTTTGATGAACAAATATAACCTCTTAACAATACGTGACTTCTCATTGTATTCACTGTGAATATGCAGTACGACACCAGTAATTATATGTCTATATAAATTTACATTATGTTAAAAAAAGAAATTAGAAAAACTAAAAGGATTCAATAGTTAGAAATGAGTATTTACTTCAGGTTCAGTCTTCTGTTTCTCAATATTATTAAAAATTCAAGCTAAGGTGGAGCAAACCATGACCAGGGCAATCATTGAATATAGACACTGAAAAATAAGTTGTCCACCTTGATTTCTGAATTACTAATATACACTCTTCACATTCTCAAGACTTGGCTTCTCATTGAGTGTCACATCAGAAAGAAAGAAAAAGAAAGAAAACAAGAAATCAAGAAAGAAAGAAAGAAAAAGAAAAACATAGATGGGAGGAAGAAAGGGAGGCTGGAAAGAAAGAAAGAAAGAAAAGAGAGAGAGAAAAAAATAAAAAGAAAATAAAGAAGGGAAGAGAAAGAAAACAAGATTTTGCCTGTATAAACATTTTTTGGGTGAATGTATTTTATTTCATTTTTTAACTTGAGTCTTAGTTTTAAAACTCTTAAACATTTTCTTCCTCTTTCTGATGTAGGCTCAAATATACTTCAAATCCTCCCAGCAAGTAACACTCTGTCAAGTGTCAAAAGTGACTGAATTAGAAAACAAAACAGTATTTCAAAAAGAAGTCAGCTGATAACAAGGAAAATAGAAACATTTGGCTCTTATGTACTGCAGAAGGAAAAATATTCATTTGCAATTGTTAGCTTAAAGTTTTATGGACCTCATGAATGGTTTTGTTTTCCAAATTTAAATTTTTATTTTTATCATAATTTTTTAACAACTTTATTGGAGTGTAATTGTTTTACAGTGGTGTATTAGTTTCTGCTTTATAACAAAGTGAATCAGCTATACTTATACATATATCCCCATATCCCCTCCCTCTTGCCTCTCCCTCCTACCTTCCCCATCCCATCCGTCTAGGTGGTCACAAAGCACCAAGCTGATCTCCCAGTGCTATGCAGCTGTTTCCCACTAGCTATCCATTTTATATTTGGTAGTATATATAAGTCAATGCCATTCTCTCACTTCATCCCAGCTTACTCTTCTCCCTCCCTGTGTCTTCAAGTCCATTGTCTACATCTGTGTCTTTATTCCTGCCCTGCCCCTAGGTTCTTCAGAACTTTTTTTTTTTGCTGTACACGGGGCTCTCACTCTTGAGGCCTCTCCCATTATGGAGCACAGGCTCCGGACACGCAGGCTCAGTGACCATGGCTCATGGGCCTAGCCGCTCCGAGGCATGTGGTATCTTCCCATACCGGGGCATGAACCCATGTCCACTGCATCGGCAGGTGGACTCTCAACAACTACGCCACCAGGGAAGCCCTTTTTTTTTTTTTTTGATTCCATATATATGTGTTAGCATACAGTGTTTGTTTTTCTCTTTCTGACTTACTTCACTCTGTATGATAGACTCTAGGTCCATCCACCTCATTGCAAATAACTCAATTTCGTTTCCTTATATGACTGAGTAATATTCCATTGTATATAAGTGCCACATCTTCTTTATCCATTCATCTGTCAATGGACACTTAGGTTGCTTCCATGTCCTGGCTATTGTAAATAGAGCTGCAATGAACATGGTGGCACATGACTCTTTTTGAGTTATGGTTTTCTCAGGGTGTATGCCCAGTGGTGGGATTGCTGGGTTGTATGGTAGGTCTAGTTTTAGTTTTGTAAGGAACCTCCATACTGTTCTCTATAGTGGCTGTATCAACTTACATTCCCACCAACAGTGCAAGAGGGTTCCCTTTTCTCCACACCCTCTCCAGCATTTATCGTTTGTAGATTTTTTAATGATGGCCATTCTGACTGGTGCAAGGTGATCTCTCATTGTAGGTTTGATTTGCATTTCTCTAATGATTAATGATGTTTAGCATCCTTTCACATGGCTGTTGGCAATCTGTATGTCTTCTTTGGAGAAATGTCTATTATCACAATTTTTAAATTTTATCACTCTGTCAAGTTTCAAAAATGACTGAATTAGAAAACAAAACAGTTTTTCACAAAGAAGTCAGTTGATTCCAAGGAAAATAGAAACATTTGGCTCTTACATGCTGCAGAAGGGAAAATATTCATTTGTAATTATTAGCTTAAAGATTTTATGAGCCTTATGAATGGTTTTGTTTTCCAAATTTATTTTTTTAATTTTTATCTCAGTTATACATGAAGCTTGCTTTTAAAAGTTAAAATAAATTTACATATACTACTCCTGAAACATCATAAACATGTGAATTAGTAAAGTTTAAATTAAAAACTGAAAAACATTGATCTTAGAAAAATGTTTTTGATTATAATGATTGTGAATGTTAAACTTTATTTTGACAAAGCTAAGCAATGGCATGATTTCAGTGCATATTTAAGTAGATATTTTTCTCTATTCATAAAGATCTTTATTATTTATGACAGTGAAGAGTACAAAGAAAATTTTAGCTTTAAAAATAAATATGAAGCCACCAGAGAGCTATTCAAAATGTTCTGAAGGAAAATGATTCTGATTATTCTATTGAGAAACTTCTTGGAATTGTATGATTCAGTCTCATTCATGTAAATTAAAAAAAAAAATTAATTTATTTATCTTGGTCTTTGAAAATAGCAAGAAAAATTTCCATGGCCTTTAAACTTGAACAAATTCAAAATTCTTTCATTTCTTATTTATTAATAAACTCAGAACTCTCCAATTCTCTCACACATTAACTTCTGGCCATCTTGTTCAGAAAGAGTTATTTGGTCTTCAAATTCTCGCATAAGTCTTTTTCACTTTGAATTTGAAAATTTTATTTTGCAAAGCATAAGTCAAATGTGTACCCAGAAATACTAAATCTAAATACTAAACTCCAATCACATGCATTTGAGATAATTTCTAGTGTTAAGATTTTTTTCCCTTGAATTTAATTAACATATAGTAATCTGGTTAGTTAGGTTTCCAGGACAAAAGTAATATGGAAATGAAATGTGCATAATTGATGTGAGCAGTTACAACATAACGATATATAATAGATTCATTAAGGACAAGAAATACTGAGTCGCTTAGATTATAGAAATGGTAATTTTGCATGTTACCTTTCTTCCAAAGAGAAAATTTTTTTATAGTCACATATACTCCTGCAATTTCTCGAATCCAGTTCTTATATTTATTCAAGACAAATAATGAAATTATGACTCCCAGTTATTTCTAAACAGTGTAAAATGGCAATGTGGTATGCCATCACACTGAGTCAGGAATATGATTCATGGTACTGACAAGTAATAACAAAGTTCTATTTATTTATTTTTCCTTTCAAACTTGTGCTGTCTCAAAATTATATCTTCAATATATTCTCATTTTTCTACCTCCATATTAACAGAAGAATATTTAATTCTGTCTCTGGCATTTCCTGGCCTTTGCTCTCACTCCTTTAAAGAGAGTTGAAGTCAGGAATTTTCCATACTGTATAAACAAGGCTTCATGTTATTATTCAATAGCAGGTACACAAAGTTCAGATAGGGGACTCAATGGCTATAGTTTAGACTGAGTATACAATCTTCTAAATTTACAAATAAACACTTTTAAATACAAATATACCATATGATTTTTTAAATTAGTTTTTAAATGCCTAAACATTTAATGTTACACAAAAAAAGTTAAAGAAATGAAGGGAGTGTTCAATTTTTTGTTGTACTGACTTAGTACACACACAATTACTTGTGTATATGGATTCTTGGTTAACCTGCTATTAAGTGGTAATATTAATGACTAGTTTCCTATCTGCCTAATCAGTAATTTATAACTTTCAATTTACATTATGTCACTTATGTTTTTAAATGATTCTCCAGTGCACCTACTGTAACTAATTTGGCCAAATTCAAGTAACCTTTTAGATTAGTGGACTTTAAAAAACAATAAATTTGGTTTGGAAGCAATTAAGAAATAGTCAATTGGTATTACAAAAACAACTCCAATAGTTTCCCCTTTACTTTAGATTGTTTTATCAATTACTCTATTTTTTTGCTTTTAATAAGAAGGTCTTAGGTACACTACAGTAATTTGATATATTTTTGAGAAATTTAAAAAATAGAGATTCTTTAAAGCTGACAATACTAGTAGATGAAATCAATGGTTTTCCTAATGTGTGATCTGAGGAGCCAAAGTATAGTTCAAATATTATATTTCTATTTTTAGGATTTCTACAGGTTTCCATCATAGAGTTGATTTTTTGGTTGATTATATTTCTACTTGATTTTTTTTTTACCCTCTCTCTCTCTCTCTCTCTCTCTCTCTCTCTCTCTCTCTCTCTCTCTCTCTCTCTCTATATATATATATATATATATATATATATATATATATATATATATTTATTTATTTATTTTTAAACATCTTTATTGGAGTATAATTGCTTTACAATGGTGTTATATGTCGGCTGTAGTGATGCACAGTTATTCTGTGATAGATATGCCAATTGTATGATAAATAAAATGTGTATTATAATAATATTCAGAACAGAATTTTTTGGCATATTTGGAAGGAAAGGAACTAAAAAAAAAAACCACGTCATTCTCAATTTGGATTGTAAGTGTTAGAATTAGTTCATGAGAGTTTTTTTCTAACAAAAAATTTTTTTCCTAGCTTTGACTAGTGAAAGGGCTAGGGAAAAATGACAATGTGTTAGCAAAGAATGGCTCTAGATTCCATATGTGATCTCTAAATACTCTTTTACATAAAAAACATTTGGATTTCATGGAGAAATGCCTAATTCTTCATGAAGGAAAAGATAAGAAATCTTGGAAATGCTACACAAAGGAACTAATTTCTTCAGCAAAATTTAGTACGAAAATAAAAGTAGTCAGAGAAAGATCCTATACATCAAATTATATATGAGAGGCATATTAACCAATCACAATATCTGGATCTACTTTAATTTATTTAGTGTGTTTGCTTTAAACTATTCTTAAAGAAGGTTTTAAAACAGGAAAATGTGAAAAATAATATATGATAGTAAGAAATTATTACTAACTTTTAAAATGTGTTAATGCAACTGTCATTGTGTATTTTTGAAGTCTTCTTAGGTAATATAAATATGTACAGAAATATTTACATATCAGAAATAAAATGTTCTGATGTTTGAGATATACTTCCAGAACATTTTGAAGATGGATGGTGAATTATACTTTTAATAAATCATTTTCTCTTTATTTTGTGTTTTTATTTGAAGTATAGCTGATTTTAACTATATTAGTTTCAGGTGTACAACATAGTGATTCAGTGTTTTTATAAATTATACTCCTTTTAAGGTTATTACAAATGGCTATATTTCCCTGTACTGTACAATAAATTCTTGTTGCTTATTTATTTTATACATAATAGTTTGTGTCTCTTAATCCCCTACCCCTACCTTGATCCCCCTTTCCTCTCTCCACTGGTAACCAGTAGTTTATTCTTTATATCTGTGACTGTTTCTGTTTTGTTTTATATATTCATTTTTTTTTATTTTTTAGATTCCTCATTTAAGTGATAACATAGGGTATTTGTCTTTCTCTGACTAATTTCACTAAGCATAATACTCTTTTGATCCATCCACATTGTTGCAAATGGCAGAATTTTATTCTTTTTTTATATATATATAAAATCACATCTTTATCCATTCTTCTGTTGATGGACACTTAGTTTGCTTCCGTATCTTGACTTTTGTAAATAATACTGCTATGCATATTGGAGTGCATGTATCTTTTCAAGATAGTGTTTTTATTTTCTTTGGATATATACCCAGGAATGGAATTGCTGGGTCATATGGTAGCTCTATTTTTAGTTTTTTAAGAACCTCCATATTCTTTTCAATAGTGGCTGCACGAATTTACAATCCCACACACAGTGTACGAGAGTTCCCTGTTCTCCACATCCTTGCCAACATTTGTTATTCATAGACTTTTTGATGACAGTCATTCTGACAAGATTGAGGGGATATCTCATTGTGGTTCAGATTTGCATGTCTCTAATGATTAACAATGCTGAGTATTTTTTCCTGTGCCAGTGACCTTCTGTGTATCTTCTTTGGAAAAAAAAAGTATATTCATGTCTTTTTATTACTTTTCAATTTTTTTTATATTGAGTTGTATGAGCTATTTATATATTTTGAATATTAACCCTTTATCAGTCATATCATTTGCAAACATTTTCTCCCATTAGTAGGTTGTTTCTTCATTTTGTCAAATAGTTTCCTTTGCTGTGCAAAAACTTTTAAGTTTAATTAGGTCTCATTTGTTTATTTTTACCTTTATTTCTTTTGCCTTAGGAGACAGATCCAAAAAATATTGCTGAGATTTGTTAACATCCTATTGATTTTTCAAATGCTTTTATCAGGAATTTCAGAATTCTTATGGATCATTACATGATTATTATGTTTTACCATGTAGGAAGAATATTATGATATAATCTGTGCCTTGTTTGCTTTTGGTCTTTTAACCAGTAACAATTACATTAAAATTAAGAGAAAAATTTTGTTATACATCAGTACTGCTATAGACTGAATGTGTCCTCCTAAAATTCATGTGTTGAAACATAATCTCCAATGTGAAGGTATTAGGACGTGGGGCCTTTGGGAGGTGATTAGGTCTTGAGGGTGGAACCTCATGAATGGGGTTAGTGACCTTATAAAAGCGGCCCCAGAGCAATCTCTTGACTCTTCCACCATACGAAGACAGCCAGAAAACTGCCATTTATGAACCTGGAAGTGGGTTCTCACCAGATACTGAATGTGCTACTGCCTTGCTGGTGGATTTCCTAGTCTCCAGAACCGTAAGAAATAAATATTTGTTGTTTAAGCCACCCAGTCTATGGTATTCTGTTATAACAGCCTGAATGGACTAAGACAAGCTCTTATTATTGGAATATACACATTCATGAGTTGGTAAAGGAATAACTGAATTGTAGAATTGCACTTAGTATTACAATGTGTGGATGTGTGATATTATTTTCAACTAAATAGAAGAAATAGGGAAGAAACATTGATACCTTGTAATGTACATTCTTTTATTGCTTACATACATCTATAGAGATAAGTAGAAGAAATATCCCAAGTAAACTCTTATTTAAACTTGACCTATAACATGTATTATTTAGATACGAAAATTTAAATGATCAGAACCTATCTTATTGAGTAAACTACATGGTTGGGTTTTGCTCTGAAGGTAAAGTGTCAGTCACTGATAAGCCTGCCAATCAGTTAAAAACCATACAGAACACATCTTCTAATTCATTTTGTAAAGCTCAGAAATTTTGACTTTTGCAACACATTTTCTTAGGACCATAACTTTGGCACAATTTCAAGTGTTGAAATTTAATAACATATTAACTATATGAATTTCTCCATAGTTTTACCATGAAAATAATATTTATTGAAAGTAATATAAAAGTTGTCATAATTTAAGGTATGAAAAATAGGATATTGTTTGCTTTTAGTCTGATCAATTAGGAAAATGCCAACTGAAATGGAAATTTAGTCATTATTGTTCAAAATCAGATAAGTGTTGATGATTCTGTAAAATAAAAAAATAGAATCTTATATCAGAATAAAGTAAATCTATTCAAATTCAGTTCTCTTTTCTGATTTTTCCATGAAAATAAAGAAATATTATTTAAAATTTTAATTTTTTTAAAATTTAAAATCAAAATTGGAAAAACTCTTCAAAAAACCTCAAAGTTTGCAATTTACTGATACTTTATTTGACATTTGAAAGATTCCTGAAATAACAAAGCTCTTAGGGATCGTTTAATTGCAGTACAGGACAAGGTAGATCCTGGCTTTGCCTTGAGCTACAAAAGTAAAATGTATAGTTTTCTACCATTTGCAATGGTTACTTGAAGAAGTCAGTAATAAAAATGCAAGTCGAATGCTGCAGCCTCTCAGTTTTTTGCTAGTCACAATTCAGTAAATACAGAATGTATTTGGAAATAAGAGAGTTTCTACTATGTTGATAGCAGTAACCAACTCACCTTCTAGTGTCCTTGTGACTTTAGACTCAGAATCAAGTTTGTCATAAAAGAAGCCATTTTGGCAGTTTTGTAGAATTGTCTCCACATGGACTCCAGTAATGCTAACAAATTTTGTCCTATATAATATTTTTCAGGTCGTGGTATTACTTCAGATCCCCAATCTCTAATGTTGGAATATAGGCTGAACATATTTTAAAGAAAGAAGTTTTTTATTTTTTGTTTTTTTTTTGCATTATGCGGGCCTTTCACAGTTGCGGCTGCTCCCGTTGCAGAGCACAGGCTCCGGATGTGCAAGCTCAGCGTCCATGGCTCAAAGGCCCAGCCGCTCCACGGCATGTGGGATCTTCCCGGACCGGGGCACGAACCCTGCATTGGCAGGCAGACTCTCAACCACTGCACCACCAGGGAAGCCCATGAGAAAGAAGTATTTTATAAAAGATTTTAGAGTCTGAAAAAATGTAAAAGCTGTAAGAATAATAGTAACATTACAGCAAGCTCTTGCATAAGAGAAATTTATTGCACCATATTTCAAACTTTAAAATTCATAAAATAATTCACAAACATTCCTCTTTATTCCTGACTTTACACTGTCCAGCACTTGCAAATAATTTTGATAGCTCTTCCCCAGACTTTCAAAGCATAAAAAGAAAGTCAGGCATCTGAGTCTGAGCACAAGAAGCTGACCTCACCCGGACCTGTTCTGGAACATCACTTTCAGGCATGTCACATGACTGCCCAGGCTACTTCCCTCCTCACTCTGACTTGAAAATGGGAAAAGAGGAAGATAGAAGGATGTTTTTAAGCTAAAAAAATTACAGTTTAAAGCATTCACATTTATGCTGGGCAAAGACTTACATGCTTAAACACTATGTTTGTCTATATATGGGTTAATCCAGTGTGTTGAAACCCAGTAATGAAAAGTTTTTCACACAGTAACAAATTGATTTGAACAAAGATTTATCAGCAGGATTTTAGGATAACCAAGGAAACAACAGAACAAAACTAAATGAATATTTGTGATTCTTTTACTTTTTTTTTTTTTTTGTCTATGCACATTTCATTTTCAGTTTTTCTTTATATTTAAGTGTGGCAAAAATGGAAAAAAAATATTCTGACTGAGGCCAGGCTGAACAAAGTAGTATTCCCAGATTCTAGAATTGTTTCTCTTTTTATTATGTATATATATATATATATACCTACCTATATCTATATCTGTATCCATCTCTGTAAGTATTGATAGATAACTTAAATTTATTAACTGTCTCTAATGTTCATCCTTACAAGAGGTCTGAGGCAGAATAATTTCCATTTAATTTAAAGTATCTAAATATATAAAGATAAAAAATATATTTGTTTAAATGCACCATGTAGTAATTTGAAACAGAAATAGACAGCAATTCCATAAATAATTCAGCAGATGACTGATGATTTTTAGAGGGAATAAAAATTCCTGAAATTTTTCCTTCTGAAAAATGGAATAGGAAAACATATTTTGAATCCTATTCCTCTCTTCTGGATCATCCCAATTTTCATGTAAATATGCTTTAATACAAATATAAAGTAATATTCTTTCTCGATCCCTCTTTAGCAACCATCACAGTGGTTTCTAGCATGGCTCTTCATTCCAGGTCCTCCGCATTCTGAATAATCATAAACAACTTTGTTAACCCATCAATATATTGGTTTCTTTATCTGTAAAATAAGAATGGTAATAATAGTACTTATTTCCTATGGTCGTTTGGGGACCCTAAATTTAAAACATGTAAAATATTTTAAAATGACACCTGGCCCTTAATGTTCAACACATGTTAGCTAGAATTATTATCATGCAGCCACTTGAAATCAAATTTTGAGAAATCCTGCTATTCTCACAACCTTTATTGTTTTCCAGTGTTGCTTCTCTCCCCACGACTGCATGAAACCCTTGTCTGAGTCACCGATGTTGTTAAATGGACACTTGTCTTTTCATCTTACCCTGCACTTTTCTCAGTGTTTTCACATAGTAAGTATCTGCCGACTGACTGAGTGGATGCATGATTTAATCATTTTAAATTATCCATGATGGAAAAACAAAATCAACACACACATACTTGTTATGGTCTGAATTTTTGTATCTCCCTAAAATGCATATGCTGAAATTTTAATGCCCTATGTGATGGTATTAGGAGATAGAACATTTTGGAGGTGCTTAGGTCATGATTGGGATTAGTGCCCTTATAAGATACCCTAGGTGCTCCCTGGCCCCTACAGCCACCTAAGGATACAATGAGCAGCCTGTGACTAGGAAGAAGGCTCTCACCTGACCATGCTGGCACCCTGATCTCAGACTTCTAGCCTCCAGAACTGTGAGAAATAAATTCCTGCTACTTATAAGCTGCCTAGCCTGTGGCATTTTGTTATAGCAGCTTTAACGGTCTAAGACACTTGTTGGCTCATTTTTTAAGCACCTAATCTTATACAAGGATGAAAGAAAGGGGAACAGAATCATAACTATTTTAAGAACAAATATTGTTTTCGTCCTTTGAGAAAACATCATTTTATTGTTAATGTTATAATTCTCTCTCTTCCAGTCTTCTCTCCTTACCAACTCTCTCCAAAATTCTTAATTTCCGCTGATTACACAGTGCTGTCTGATGGTTTTTACTCAGGTCCAAGAGAAAAATGTCTCTAAAATTTATTCTACAACTATGTATTTAGAGTTAGATTCACTAGAAACTGTTCTATGGCCTGTGGACACATGGCTGAACAAGATATATCTCTTCCCTAAAGTGGCTTCTAGTGTAGGCCAGAGGATAAATATGCAAACCAATATTTATAATGTAACATGGCCAGGTGCTTCACGAAGATAGGGTCTTGGTTTACCCTCTTCACTATTTTATTTCTGGCACATAATCTCACAATAAATGTTATATAATATTAGAGTAGTATGCACAAGTCTGTCAGTGCAGTAATCTCTAAAACTCAGTTGGAAATGGGAAACCTTATGAGCTTTGAAGTCCAAATGGCCTAGGATTTAAGTTTTATACTTCATCAGAGTCCTGTGACAATCCTGTGAGTACTGTGCCTTTTAAATATTTTGTCTTAAATTTCTTTTCTATATCACTACCTGTGCATCTCCTAGATTAGGCATTTGGAAATCCCGTGCATGAAAGGCAATATGATCAATTTAAGGAATTTTCCCATTATGTGGTCGAAACAGACCTGGTAAGATTTCAAGGGTACTAGGAAAATCTCAAAAACAAACAAAAACTTTTCCCTTTTGGGAAAAGTTTCTGATATCAGAAATCTGCCTGCCCCTGAGATTTATTCTTTTGGATGAAGGTTTTTAGCTTATTGAAGTATAAATATCCCCAGGAGAGAAGCATATTAAATTATCAAACACTTAAAAACTCGCTATAATTGCTTTAATCAGACCCTTTCCTGAGAACCAGAATTGATGGAAACGAGCTCATGAAAGTGCAGGAATACTGGGCTTGGGGACATCACTACCAGAAGGAAAGGCAGAGGAAGACAGGGGGTGCCCGGCACTGCCAGCTGGGAGGCTGTCTGCCAGCTGGGTTTACTATTCTCTGGGATCCAGCTTTTCTAGCCTACTGGGTAAGGGGTAACATCTGTGTTGGGGCTGTCAGTGTCCCACAGGTGCAGAAAATCTAGTTTATTAGAAGTGGATTTTTAAATACAGAGAAAAGCAACTGGAACTTTGAGTCTCGGAGATTAGCAGAAGTAATGTAACCTGCAAAGACCTGCCCAAACACTGCTTTTTTTTGGCGGTCGCGTACAGTCATTCAAAACAGCTACAAGAGCACAAAATGCTTACCAGAAACAGCCCAAATAAGAGAGTTCAGTTTATCATACGAGGATTGTTTGATATGCCTGAAAAGAAAAAAACTTAGTCCAATATAGAGAGTACTAGATATACAGTAACAATATCCTGATTTATCTGAGCAAATTTTGGCAGGGATGGAAGCAAATAGCTTTCATGTCAAATATAAACAATCACATAATCTTTCCTGGAAAATATAAATTAAATCAAAAAATTTTAAGTTGGACATCGAGACTGTGGAAGAGTAGGGAGCAGAGTTCACCTCTCTCCACAGAAACAATTAAAAAATATCTACAAGTGGAACAATTCACACAGAAAAGCTACTGAGCACTAACAGAAGACATCAGACATCCAAAAAGACTAGAAAACCAGGACAAAATGAAAAGAAAAAGAAGGAATCAGGACAGGAACTGTGCCCAGGGAAGAAGCTGTGAAGGAGGAAACGTTCCCACACCTTGGGAAGGCTCCTCACCAGTGGGGAGATCAGCCTGAATAGAGGGTGAGCTTCCAGCCTCAGAGGAGAGAGCAGAAACTGGTTTGTGGAAGGTGAAATGAAGATTAGCCTGCACAGAAGGTCTGCACCTACACCCTGAGCTCCCCAACCCGAGACACTACTTTGTTGTTGATGATGGTGGTGAAAGGATGGGTACTGAAGCTCAGACTCCAAAGTTCAGTCCCAGGCAGAGGACCAGGGTTAGTTGTGGAAACAACCTGAAGAGGTCAGCTAATGGCAACTGAGAGTATACTAGGAAGAAGCCTGGGCCCACCAGACAGGCAAGTCACCATTTTTGGGAGGTACATGAGGAGAGGGGCAGAACCACCATAAGAACTTCTATACCTGTGAGCACTCCCAGGGAACAGAACACGGACTACAGGAGCTCTGGGAGTGGGTGAGAGTCATCGCTGCCATTCATGTTGGACTCTAGAGTTGGGCACTGGCCACCTCTTCCAGACCTGTGGGCAGATGCCAGGACCTGCCCCCACTGACCTGGAATGGTGCAGACAGCTTTCCCCACTAGGAATTCCACCAGTGGGCCACAAGGACACACCCCCACTGATCCAGAAGAGTGTGGATGGCTCCCGAAACTAGGAATTCCACCAGCTGTCCCCAGGACCTGTCCATGCTGTCCCAGGAATACACAGAAAACTCCCCCCACTACAAAATCTTCCAGTGGGTGCCAGGACCCACCCCACTGTCCTGGGGGTGCACAGATAGCTCTCACTACTAGGACATCTGCCAGTGGGTGCCGGATCCACCCCACTGTCCTAGGAGGACACAGATACCTCCCCTCCATGAGGAAATCCACCCAGAGGAGGGGCTGAACCCCACAGTTGAGCCCCAGGGGCTGTGTGACTAAGAAGAAGAACTGAAATCTCTCCTTATGGCTACTCAAACTGCAGAGTTACACCTCTGCTGATGGCTTCATAAATTCAGCACCTGCAAAACATCCAAAAGGACAACAAGTGCTCTTGTTGCAGCTGGGATGGGTCTGGCTTTAGCAGATGTGGGCTCTTTGGTCACGTACACATGTGGTTTGGGCCAGACCAGAGTCTGAGCTGCCTCCATAGCTCCCATAGTGGGTCCAGGTTCATGACTACTGAAGTCCTGGTACCTGACCTCAGTGGACCTGCCCCAGTGGCCTTGTGAAAACAATGCCTGAGAGTCCCCAGGGCCAATTGCCAGCATACCCACAGTTAAGGTGGGGCTAAGAGCAGAGCCAACATCAGTGTACTTTGTGAGTCCACACAATGGGCAAAAGAGGACACACCAGAGCACATACACAGGTGAACACTTCCAGAGGAGGTATACTCAGTGGCTTCTTTCCCAGTGGGAGTGCTCCAATACCACATACCTCACACCACAGATCAGAAACAGAGCCTAGAAACAGATCTTTAGGTCTCTACTCCAACAGCTAGGGATCAGACCTTGCCCCTGATAGGGCAGTAACAACCTCAAAGCAAAGGGATGGCCCTGATCAATATCTAGGGCAGGCTCTGTTCACTGTAACAGCAGTCAAACCCCTATCAAGGGGATAATGACACAAGCTTCTGTGCCGACCTAACTCACCAGGGGGCAGACACCAGAAACAAGAGGGACTATGATCCTGTAGCCTGTGGAAAGGAGATATCAAACACAGTAATTTTGACAAAATGAGATGACAAAGAAATAATTTGAGGATGAAGGAGCAAGACAAAAACAAATAAGAACAACTAAATGAAGAGGAGATAAGCAATTTATCTGAAAAATTCTCCAGAGTAATGACAGTAGACATGATCCATGATCTCAGAAAAAGAATGGAAGCACAAATTAAGAAGATAGAAGAAATGTTTATCAAAGACCTACGAGAACTAAAGGACAAACAAACAGAAATGAACAAGAAAAAAAACAAAATGAAAAAGAAGGAATAAATAGCAGAATAACTGAGGCAGAAGAACGGATAAGTGACCTGGAAGACAGAATGGTGGAAATCTCTACTGAAGAACAAAATAAATAAAAAAGAATGAAAAGAAATGAGGACAGTCTCCACTGGGACAACATTAAACACACCAACATTTTAATTATAGGGGTCGCAGAAGAAGAAGAAAAAGAGAAAGGACCTGAGAAAATATTTGAAGAGATTAAAGTCAAAAACTTCCCTAACATGAGAAAGGAAATAGTCACCCAAGTCCAGAAACCACAGAGTCCCATACAGGATAAACCCAAGTAGGAACAAGCTGAGACATATGGTAATCAAATTAAAAATATTAAATACAAAGACAAAAATATTAAAAGCAACAAGGGAAAAACAACAGATAATGTACAAGGGAATCCCCATTAGATTATCAGCTGATTTTTCAGCAGAAATTCTGCAGGCCAGAAGAGGATGATGTGATATATTTAAAGTGATGAAAGGGAGAAACCTACAACCAAGAAGTTGTAACCAGCAAGTCCCTCATTCAGATTCAACAGAGAAATCAAAAGCTTTACAGACAAAGAAAAGGTAAAAGAATTCAGCACCACTAAACAAGCTTTACAACAAATGTTAAAGGAACTTCTGTAGGCCAGAAACATGAGAGAATAGAACAAAAGAGGAAGGAGAGAAAAATGACCTACAAAAACAAACCCCAAACAATTAACAAAATGGCAATAGGAACACACACACTGATAATTACCTTAAATGTAAATGGATTAAAATCTCCATCCAAAAGACATGGCTGAGTGGGTACAAAAACAAGATCCATATATATGGTGGCTACAAGGACCCATTTTAGACCTAGGGCAATATACAGACTGAAAATGAGGGGATGGAAAAAGTTATTCCATGCAAATGGAAATCAAAAGAAAGCTGGAGTAAGCAATACTCATATCAGACAAAATAGACTTTAAAATAAACACTGTTACAAGAGACAAGGAAGGCCACTACATAAGGATCAAGGGATCAATGCAAGAAGAAGATATAACAATTGTAAATATATATGCACCCAAAAAAGGAGCACCGCAATATATAAGGCAAATATTAACAGCCTTAAAAGGAGAAATACACAGTAACACAATAATAAGTGGGGGACTTAAACACCTCACTTACACTAATGGACAGATCATCCAGACACAAAAGTAATAAGGAAACCCAAGCATTAAAAGACACATTAGACCAGATAGACTTAATTGATATTTACAGGACATTCCATGTGAAAGCATCAGAATACACTTTCTTCTTAAGTGCTCATGAAACATTCTCCTGGATAGATCACACCTTGAGTCACAAATCATGCTTCAGTAAATAAAAGAAAATTGAAATCATATAAATCGTCTTTTCAGACCAGAAGTCTAGGAGATTAGAAATCAGTTACAGGTAAATAAAAACAAAAACACATGGAGGCTAAAAAATATGTTACTAAATAACCAATGGATCACTGAAGAAATCAAAGAGAAAATTAAAAAAAAAAACTAGAAACAAATGACAATGAAAACATGAAAACAGAAAACTTATGGGATGCAACAAAAGAAGTTGTAAGAGGGAAATTTATAGCAATACAATCCTAGCTCAAAAAACAACTGAAATAAACAACCTAACATTACACCTAAAGCAATTAGAGAAAGAAGAAAAAAATAAACACAAATTTAATAGAAGGGAAAGAATCATAAAAATCAGAACAGATATAAATGAAATAGAGATGAAGAAAACAATAGCAAAGATCAATGAGATTAAAAGCTGTTCCTTAGAGAAGATAAGTAAAATTGATAAACCTTTAGCCAGGCTCATCAAAAAAAAAAAAAAAAAACAAAAACAAAAGGAGAGGACCCAAATCAATAAATTTTGAAATGAAAAAGGAGAAGATACAACTGACACTGCAGAAATACAAGGGATCATGAGAGATTACTACAAACAACTATATGCCAATAAAATGGACAACCTGGAAAAAATGGAAAAATTTTTACAAAAGCACATCCTTCCGAGTCTGAACCAGGAAGTAATAGAAAATATAAACAGCCCAATCACAGCACTGAAATTGATACTGTGATTAAAAATCTTCCAACAAACAAAAGCCCAAGACCAGATGCCTTTACAGGTGAATTCTATCAAACATTTAGAGAAGAACTAACACCTATCTTTCTCAAACACTTCCAAAATATAGCAGAAGGAGGAACACTCCCAAACTCATTCTATGAGGCCACCACCACCCTGATACCAAAACCAGATAAAGATGTCACAAAAAAAGGAAACTACAGGCCAATATCACTGTTGAACATAGATGCAAAACTTCTCAACAAAATACTATCAAATAGAATCCAAAAGAACATTAAAAGGATCATACACCATGATCAAGTGGGATTTATCCCAGGAATGCAAGGATTCTTCAATATACACAAATCAATCAATGTGATACAACATATTAAAAAACTGAGGGATAAAAATCATATGATAATCTCAATAGATGAAGAAAACTCTTTTGACAAAATTCAGCACCCATTTATGATAAAAATTCTCCAAAAAGTAAGCATAGAGGGAACTCACCTCAACATAATAAAGGACATATATGACAAACCCACAGCCAGCATCATTCTCAGTGGTGAAAAATCTAAACCATTTCCTCTAAAATAAGGAACAAGATAAGGATGCTCACTCTCACCACTCTTATTCAACAGAGTTTTGGAAGTCCTAGTCACGGCAATCAGGGAAGAAAAAGAAATAAAAGGAATCCAAATCGGAAAAGAAGAAGTAAAGCTGTCACTGTTTGCAGATGACATGATACTATACATAGAGAACCCTAAAGATGCTACCAGAAAACTACAAGAACTAATCAATGAATTTGGTAAAGTAACAAGATACAAAATTAATGCACAGAAATTTCTTGCATTCCTATACACTAATGATGAAAAATCTGAAAGAGAAATTAAGGAAACTGTCCCATTTACCATTGCAACCAAAAGAATAAAATACCTAGGATTAAACCTACCTAAGTAGACAAAAGACCTGTATGCAGAAAACTATAAAACACTGATTAAAAAAATTAAAAATGATACAAATTGATGGAGAGATATGCCATGTTCTTGGATTGGAAGAATCAACATTGTGAAAATGACTGTAGTACCCAATGCAGTCTACAGATTCAATGCAATCCCTATTAAACTGCCAATGACATTTTTCACAGAACTAGACAAAAAAATTTCATTATTTGTATGGAAACAGAAAAGGCTCCAAATGGCCAAAGCAATATAGAGAAAGAAAAATGGAGCTGGAGGAATCAGACTCCCTGACATGAGACTCTACTACAAAGCTATAGTAATCGAGACAGTGTGGTACTGGGACAAAAACAGAAATATAGATCAATGGAACAGGATAGAAAGCCCAGAGATAAACCCATGCACATATGGTCACCATATTTTTGATAAAGGAGGCAAGAATATACAATGGAGAAAAGATAGCTTCTTCAATAAGTGGTGCTGGGAAAACTGGACAGCTACATGTAAAAGAATGAAATTAGAACACTCCCTAACACCATACACAAAAATAAATTCAAAATGGATTAAAGACCTAAGTGTAAGACACTATAAAACTATTAGAGGGAAACAGAGGCAGAGCACTCTATGACGTAAATCACAGCAGGATCCTTTTGGACCCACCTCCTAGAGAAATGGAAATAAAAACAAAAATAGACAAATGGGACCTAATCAAACTTAAAGGCTTTTCCACAGAAAAGGAAACCATAAACAAGGTGAGAAGACAGCCCTCAGAATGGGAGAAAATATTTGCAAGCAAAGCAACTGACAAAGGATTAATCTCCAAAATATACAAGCAGGTCATGCAGCTCAATATCAAAAAAAAAAATATCCAAAATTGGGCCAAAGACCTAAACAGACATTTCTCCAAAGAAGATATACAGATTGCCAACAAGCACATAAAAGGATGCTCAGCATCACTAATCCTTAGAGAAATGCAAATGAAAACTACAATGAGGTATCACCCCGAACCGGTCAGAATGGCCATCATCAAAAAATCTACAAACAATAAATGCTGGAGAGGGTGTGGAGAAAAGGAACCCTCTTTCATTGTTAGTGGAAATGTAAATTGATACAGCCATTATGGAGAACAGTATGGAGGTTCCTTAAAAAAATAAAAATAGAACTATCATATAACCCAGCAATCCCACTACTGGGCATATACCCAGAGAAAACCATAATTCAAGAAGTGTCATGTACCGCAATGTTCATTGAAGCACTATTTACAATAGCCAGGACATGGATGCAGCCTAAGTGTCCATTGACAGATGAATGGATAAATAAGATGTGGCACATATATTCAATGGAATATTAGTCATAAAGAGAAACAAAATTGAGTTATCTGTAGTGAGGTGGATAGATCTAGAGTCTGTCCTACAGAGTTAAGTCAGAAAGTGAAAAATAAATACCGTATGCTAACACATATATATATGGAATCTAAAAAAAAAAAAAAAAAAAAAAAAACTGGTTCTGAGGAACCTAGGGGCAGGACAGCCATAAAGACGCAGATGTAGAGAATGGACTTGAAGGCATGGGGAGGGGGAACGGTAAGCTGGGATGAAGTGAGAGAGCGGCATGGACATATATACACTACCAAATGTAAAATAGATAGCTAATGTGAAGCAGCTGCATAGCACAGGGAGATCAGCCCTGTGTTTTGTGACCACTTAGAGGGGTGGGATAGGGCGGGTGGGAGAGATTCAAGAGGGAGGAGATATGGGGATATATGTATACTTATAGCTGATTCACTTTGTGATACAGCAGAAACTAACACAGCCTTATAAAGCAATTGTACTCTAATAAAGATGTAAAAAAAAAAAAAAAGATGTGTTACATATATATAATGGAATATTATTCAGCCATAAAAACGAAAAATAAATGCCACTTGCAGCAACATGGGTGAATCTGGAGATTCTCAGAATGAGTGAAGTAAGTCAGATATAGAATGACAAATATATGATTTTGCTTGTATGTGGAATCTAAAAAAAGGGTACAAATGAACTTATTTAAAAAACAGAAGTAGAGTCAGAGATGTAGAGAACAAACTTACAGTTAACAGGAAAATGGGGACGGGATAAATTGAGAGATTTGACTGATATATACATACAACTATATATATAATAGGTAACTTATAAGAACCTGCTGTATAGCACAGGGAACTCTACTCAATACTCTGCCAATGGCACATATGGGAAAAGAATCTGAAAAAATAAAAGAGTGGATATATTACGTGTATAACTGATGCACTTTGCTGTACACTTGAAACTAACACAGCTTTGTGATCAACTATACTCCATTAAATTATTTTAGAAAATCACAATTTTATGCAAACCGAGACCCTTATTTTAAAATGTGTTCCACAGTGATTAGTGCAGCAAAGCCAAAAAAGGCTTTTAACACAAGGACCATCCACTACTATTTGTCCTTTCTTCATGCTAACTTTAGATTTTAATATAGGGCATATATGCTCTAATCTTATGTGCTATGTATTAATTCTGTAGGTGGGCAGTGAAAGCACAGAAGTTTAACTTCACAGTTTGTTTTCTTTTTAGTAAAAAGGGTGCTTTGAACAGTGTGTTTTCCTTCAGTTTTAATTGTCTCTGATACAGGATTCATGCACCTGAAAACTGCCATGATTTTCCCATCTCCATGCTCCACCTATATTGTTTCCCCTCTTCATGTAACCATCTACTTCTTTCCCTTAGTTTGAGATATAATATAAATTTGACATTCCCAAATTTCCTAATAAATAAATTGACTCTGCATATCACTTAGATGAATTTGTAACTCTCTAGGTAATCTATGTAGTGTCATTAAAAACATTACCCTTTTATCACTAAATTTCATTAAAATATCCATATATATGAATATCTTTAGTATAATTATATGAATAATACTATCTATGTGTAACACAATGCTTCATTATAATTATGTGTATTCCATGTACATACTTATCAAAAACTTTGATGTTTTATTTTATGGTTCAGAGAAGCAAGAAATATATTGTAATGAGTTGAAACGTAGGCAGCACTTTCCCAGGAAGTTTCTTCATATGGTTTCTTAGCCTTCAGTCATTTACAAAGTACCTTATGATTGTGGCTGTAGCTGACAACCTCATATATTACTATTTACTTCATGTTTCTTTGAAACAACTCAGGACCAAAACTGCTACCCACTTATTTTGTCCTAAGTAAAAACACTCATAAAATCACAAGTTTGATGTGCAGGTTATAGCAAAACACACTAAAATAAAGTTCGAATTAAAACAAAGAAAATACAGCTTGTCCACACACAACTCAAAATTATCTCACATATGGGGAAAACACAGAGGCAGTTTGCATGTGAATAAATTAAGTGCCTGGGGTTGGGGTTAAGTATCCAGGCACAGATTCTGACCCTGCTGCTCAGCTGTGTGACTGCCCTACTCTTGTTTGCTCATTAGTAAAATGGACATAATAAAATTATCAGCCTCACAGGGCTCTTGTCAGAATGAAGATATCATGTATAAAAAGTCAGGGCAGTTTCACACAGTGCATAATACAGATATGTTTTTATGCTTTTTACTATATATGAAGTCATCATTACATGGGTGCTTGTATCCATCAATTTTTCCACATGAGCACTGGTCCAACATTAGCTGTTCAGTTGATAATGAAGCCCGGTTTATTTGATCCAAATCCAAGCTCCCAGAAGAGTTGCTGAAGCTTCTGAATTGGTCTAAATCACATTACTGAGTGGTTTTTTGCCTGGGAGAGTCTAACTTATTGTTTCGAGCATACATTAATCAACTCAAACTTTAATCCAAATATTCACTGAGTGGCTACTGTGCACGAGACAGAAGCTGTGATAAGGAAGCAGGCAGAACTCATCCCTGGGAGAGTTGCTGACGACATCCATGGAATCAACCAAATCAACAAGGACAGAACCCCAGGAGAGGCCCACGGCCCCCCGCCGTAGCTCGAGGCGTGAGGAGGGAGATGATGTCTAGATTAGGGGATCTGGGAAGTATTTGATGGGAAACTTTCAGATGCCACGGACTCTGCAAAACCCTTTATGTGCATTGTCTCATTGACTCCTGACCACATGCCTGTTAAGTTTCCCTTTCTTGTAGAGGCAGTAACTGAAGGGTGGCCTTACTGTAATAGTAAAGTGAAGCTTGGTCCCAGGTCCAACATTATAACATCTTATTACATTTATATCATTTAAATATCCATTATAAAAAAGAAACAAAGCCACATGTAGGGGTCTGGAATTACTGTTTCAGTTGTGCTCCATTTCGCTTGCTATTTGCCATTTGAATGCTATTTACTCCAGTAATTTATTTCTTTAAAAAATTAAATGGCATATTGGTGTCCCATGAGCATTGACACAGTTGCCAAAATAACTGAGACTCTTCTCCCTGAAGCAGCTTATATATTAGGAGAATAATTTTATTTCAGTGCTGAGTAATTATATTTCTGAATATTGAAATCAAAATTCAAAACAATCAAAATGAATATTCTTAGTCTGGGCTTAAAAAACACACTTTAAATTTCACATTTCCCCAGTCTTTTAATTTATTTATTTTTAAAGTTGTTCCCAGTCTTGTAAAGGATGGCCCTTTGTACATCTTCACTGGATGGAACAATTTCCCTATCAGGGAGAAGGTGTCTCTCTGTGGGCTCTGTGGGCTCTGAGGTAGAGATGACAGTTATCCAGTGTTTGCCAGAAACATGAAATTTTGAAGTAATGCATGACCTTGTTATGCAGAGTGATTTGGGGGATGGAATTGTCTCCATATTGTCAAAATCTGTTCCAACATAATCTCCTTTTTTCCTCTCCTATTGTAACTATGGCTGCTGTGGCCCTGAGCAGAGCTGGTAATCTGTGGAAAATCTGTCAGGTGAGCAAGCTTAATTAGCCCAGAATAGTTCTTTAGCATTCCTGAAACCAAGCCTTAAAGACAGATATGATTAAAGTCTATAAAAAATAAAAATGTACTTAAAATGTTATTTTGAGCCTCATTAAACTTGAATTAGTCAACATCTATTTCTCTGGGCAGAATCAATTTGAATTTATTCAGTGGTTCTCTTTGGCCAATTAATATTTCTGTGATCACATTAAATAACTTGAATCAAAATGAAAATACTTGAAATATGTAATAAGAAATTTATATTTGAAAAAAATGAGAATAAAAATCCTTAGAATTCAGACTCTGGTCCTTTGTGTCTTATGACAGACTTATATATGCAATTGTCGATGACTTTTTTTTTTCCTTTCAGATAATATCATATAGCAAACAAAAGAAAACAAAACAAAACAAAAAAACCTCACAAAAACAGTGTGCATAAGTGGCCGTTTATTTCCAGTTTAAAGAGACCAGAGTTTAACTGCCAGATAAATTAAGATGATATGGAACAAGTTGATGCTTTTAATTTTCATCTAAAAGGGGTCCCCAAAAATGCTTTTTCTTCTTTGTCATCAGGTAACTTCTTCAAAATATTTGTCTCTGGCAGATATGTACAGGATGTTCCTAAACTCTCACTCAGATGTGTCTGGGTAAATTACTCTTTTTTCTAATTTCATAGTACTGAATAAAAGGATGTGTTTGAGCCAAATTGTGGGAGCCTTTTGGGGATGGAGGTGAGGTAGTTCCAGGGTGAATGTTCTGATTCTCATTATTTAATAGTGAGGTGCAAACTTTTTCCAAACAGGGAAGAGAGTAAATATTTTAGGCCTTGAGGGATACTTGATCTCTGTAGTCAAGACTCTGTCCCTTTAGTATGAAAGCAGCCCTGTACAATATGTGAACAGATGAGAGTAGCTGTGTTCCAATGAAACTTGGATTTGAAAATGGGTGGCAGTCGGAGTCGGCTTCAGCGTGTGGTTGGCTGTCTCCTGATGTAGTGTAATCCCAAGACGGATGAGATGAACCTGGTCCAGAGGGAATATCTGCCACCAGTTTTTCAGGCAAAGCTGTGTTCTTTGTGGCTTTAATTTTGTGCACGAAAGCTATGAGGAAGGAATCAGTGAACATTTCCAGAAGGCCTGGTGGGATCCACAGGCCTTTTGGTGGTGAAAATGGAGGCATCTCATTTGTCAGTGGATAATGATGCTGATCTTACTGAATATCCTGTCTGTACTGAATTCTTCCTTTTCCCTTTAAACAAGCAGAATTTATGTGATTTGCTCAGTTGGAGTCTCTTCTTGGCTCCTTTGCCATCTGTATCTGCAGCAGTCATTTGTGCATTAACACCTGCAGCCAGATGGAGATGGTTAGAATAGCATCTCTGGGTTTCTTTCACCAGCTTCGGAGGTCTGTCGGGTAGGTTGAACCTGTTTCCAAGTGGCAAAGCTTTGTGGACAACACAGTGTGAAAGTGCATGATATAAAGAGGCCAGCTGCCATAAATCGCCTGGGAAGTGCTCTGGTTTAGAAATGAGGCCCGAGGTTCTTTCCCAAGGAGTGAGATTAAGGTACCTCTACAGGGACTTCAGTCTCCACTCCCAAACTACCCACTCTCAGATCTCAGATGAAGATCTTGCCTGTTCTTTCTAGGTTAGCCAGGCATGGAGATTTCAGTGACTTGGTTGGAATATTGGAACTTGGCTGTCTCACTCTCCAGGGTCTTGTCCAATAAACCAAGTGACATGGCATGTGGTATATGGTACATACTCATGCAGACAGGAGTAATCTGGGGTCATGTTGAATTGAGACAGTGTCCAAAGTGAGTCGAGCATTCGAGGCCAGGAAGTGGAAGAAATTCACAGTTGAAAGTAGGCTAAGTGGTCACAAGGAAGGCAACTGCACATATCACATTGGGAGAGGAATCAAATCCTAACTAACTGCATGGTTACTGGAACCAATGGCCAAGTGAGCCTAGTGCCTTCCGGGATAAAGAACATCTATTATTTTACCACCAAAGAGGAACTTATGTATTATTTTCCCTTTTATACAATATCTTTTTCTATATCAGTGGTAATAAAGATGAAGAATCATAAAATGTAGGGGTTTTAAGGATAAAATAACCTCTAGTCTTTTTCTTCCTGGGCTTCCAGATATTACAGATAATTCAAATTTCCACAAATATAAAGAGGACTAATATTGGCTTACTATTTTTTTTTCTGTAAGAGCATAACAGCTACCATAATTGTATTATAATTTCAAGTAAAAGAATATTCTATTGTCAAAAAAATTGAAAAAAAAAGATTAAGAAAGTGTTTTTATTTTTAAATAAATTTGTAAAATTGAAAACAAAAATCCTTATTTTATCCGGGAATGATGAAAACTGGCATTTGTCTATTAATCAATGTTTGGGAACCATTAATCTAATTTGAACACTATTCTGATATTTGAATTACTTTGGTAAACTCCCTGCAACATTATTTGCTTGAATTGCTCCAGTTATGGAAAATTTTGTACCGCCTGAAGTATGGCATTTGTTCTTAGGGTTTAAAGAACATTTCTATAAAGACAAATACCATATGATATTACTTATATGTGGAATCTAAAATATGACACAAATGAACATATCGATGAAACAAAAACAGACTTAAAGATATAGAGAACAGACAGTTGCCAAGAGGGAGGGAGGGATAGACTGGGAGTTTGGGATTAGCAGATGTAAACTATTATATATAGAATGGATAAAAAACAAGGTCCTACTGTATAGCACAGGGAAGTATATTCAGTATCCTGTGATAAACCATAATGGAAAATAATATGAAAAAGAATATATATACATATAACTGAGTCACTTTACTGTGCCAAGGAAATTAAACACACACTGTAAATCAACTATACTTCAATTTTTTTTTAAATAAAGAGCATTTCTACTTTGCACTGAAATCTGTCCTCCTATACCCACACAATTAGTCCTTATTTTAGCCTGCTGGACTTTGCATAACAAAAATACCACGGACCAGGTGGCTTAAGCAACATAAATTTATTTTCTCACTTCCAGAAGCTAGGAAGTCCAAGATTAAGTCACTTCATTTCCTGGTGAGAGCTCTCCTCCTGGCTTGCCCAGTGCCACCTTATCACTGTGTCCTCAAGTGGCTGAGAGAGAGAGAGCTCTTAGCTCTCTTTAGGAGGGCACCAGTCCTAGAGAATTAGAGCCTCATCTTTATGAACTCATTTAACCTTTATTAACTCCAGATAGGCCCTATTTCCAACTATAGTCACATTGGGGTTAGGGTTTCAACATATGAATTTGGGGGACACATTCAGTCCATAAAAGTACTCATTCTGTCTCCTATTGCCATGTAAAACAAATATCATCTCTTTTCCATAGACCAACTCTACCAATATTTTATAACACTGTAGCTTTCTGTAGCTATGCTAGTCTTTTTCAAATAATTTCAAGCCTTGTCAATAAGTTAGACCATTCTCTGAATGTGGGCCAAAATATCTTTATTATTCTTAAAAGGGGTAACCAAAACAGTAATAATGTGAGCATATTTACTTAGTTTTAGCAAGAATTTGTATTCTCACAATATTGACTGCTACTTATATATCTCTTACAATCTAATGTATGATTAGACTTTTCCAGCTACACCATAATATTAACATTTATTGTACTTCTTTTCAGCTAGAACGACTGTTCTACATATATATGACTTTTAAATATGTTCTCCTATATCTTTATTCTTGTCTTAGTTTCTTTGACTTGATTTTAGAACCTCACATTGATGATGACAACAATGACCTCAATATTGACAAATAAAGAAAAGGGAAGTAGGGAATGTCATCTGTTAGGTGTTCATGATACCCTAAGCACTGGGATGTGCATGTGTACAGCATACACATTATAGTATTTAATCCACACGGCAGTCTTATAGGTATTATTATCCTTATAGTATTTAATCCACATGGCAGTGATGTAGGTATTATTATCCAAAAACTGTAAATGAGGAAACAAACCGTCACAAGAAATGGATCTTCAATTTCTCTTTCACAGAGCCTAGTTTCATAATTTTGACCATTCTTTAACAATTTTAAATTTACATAATTTTTCCTTACTTTGACTTCATGCTGGTGTATTGGGAAGGGTAAAATACACTCCTAAATGGGAGAGGAGAACATGGATCATTACTAGAGACACTCTACGCCAGCTGAAACTTCACTACGACTTCTTCCTGTGTATGCCATGTGGTCTTGACCTACCTCTTGGGTCAGGTTTTCTCGGTGCGCCGTAAACTGGAGCCATTTCTGACCTGGCAGTAACATTATGAGAGGTGAAGTATTATTTGTTATTTCCTTAATTGTGAATACTTTTTTTTTTTTTTTTTTTGCTTCAGATTAGAGTTTTTGGAAATTCAACTATGAGACAGCAGTTCCAGCTTTCATGAAACTAAATATGGAACTTCGGATGGAAAATTATTTTCTCTCTTTTTTGTTTATTTATTTTACTACAAATTACATATGGCGTAGTAAATAAAGGCCCAGCTCTATTTCTGTATATAATGGGTCTGCAGGATGCCAAATAGAAAACAGATATTCCTATTACTATGAAATGTACTAGCTAGGTTAGTGAGTTCCAGAGAAAGTAACTATTTCTTAAAGGAGGGCAGATTTTAAGGGACTTTGTCTTCAGTGCATATGTTATCTTGCTTCTATGCCTGTGAGCTCTCAGATGTACAAAAAACAAAAGAAGAAGGCTTAATTGATCTAGACTTTTGCAGTAAAAGGACTTAGAATATTTATCTTGAAAACCTAAGCAAAACTCAGAAATGAAAATTAATTTCAGGCAAAAATGAACATGCTGTAAGTTTTTGTACACAATAATACATCCAAAAAGTTACCCTTTCTGGAAAATGTAGTTCCAAAGAATATGGAACTACAATATATTCTTATTATCATACTATTGCATTAAGAACTATGATAATGTATTTTTTAAGAAAACAATTTCATGATTTATTCAGCAAATATGTTCTTTGGACCTACTATATCCCAAGTCCTGTCCAAGACCTTGGGGATAGAAATGCAAATAAAATGCAAGAAGACCTTAACATCTAGGGGAAGACACAGAAATATATAGAGTTGACTACTAAAGAGAATGTGTAAACAGTGCTATAGGAACACAAATAAGGGAAAGATGATTCTCCACATGGACCCCAGGAAGAATTCACAAAGTGGCACAATTTGAACAAAAAGGCATACTGTAATCCATATTATATGCATATCATTTTTAATAGAGTATTAAACATTTTGGTCTGTATTCAGAATCAATTTAAAAATTTTTAAGTACATTTTCTAGATATTTTCTATAATAAAAGCAATGCCCTCTCAAAACATAAATTCTCACAAATCTAACATAAATAAAACTTCTCTTGGGTTTCCAGAAGATGTATCACAGAAGTGTTGCTTTAATAATTGCATTATTTTTTTTTTTCTTCAAAGTTGCTGATAACTTAGGACAAAGTTGCTGATAACTTAGCCCTATTCGTAGAATTGGGCTACTCATTGTTTTGAGTGCCAGAATGCTTTATGTTTCCCTTACCTCTTAATTCAGTGGTAACTATAATTTTAAATATAAGATGGACCTATAACAGGGAGGAGACAAATCTGACTACATGTTGAATCTTTTTCTTTTTCTTTAACCTTTGGTTTCCGCTGCGTTTGTTCACTAAAAGGATCCTGTCTATACATAATGGCCTGCCTCAGGGAACCTGGTCCCTCTGTCTGAAAGTTAGACCAAAGTGCCTTTGTTCAGGGAAGCTCCCTGACCCTGTCCACCTGTGGATGGCTGCAATAAAGAAGAAATTAACACATACCCTCCCCGAAGCTGGCCATTCCAGGGGATATTTGCAAAACTTATGGCCTTTTTACTTTACTTCCTCATCTCCTCCCTCTCTCTGTGCTATAAAAGAAACTGGCACCCAAACCCCGATAAAATGGTTTATCGGAGACACTAGTCTGCCATCTTCTTGATCTGCCAGCTTTCTGTAGTCGTCTTCCTTGCCTCAACACCTCTCCAACACCGCCTGTCGTGTGGTGAGCAGAGCGAGCGTAGATTCGGCAACAGACCCATGCATGGAAATGACATTTACAGGCATCCAGTACTTTTTTTATGTTTCTCCAAGTGTTTTCTCAGAAGCCTCTTTGCTTTCTTGAACTTGGAATAAGTTGAATTTTATATAGCTGTTAGTTTTAGGTTATTTAGTAGGGTTTTTTCCAGGATCTTTTTTTTTTTATTACCTCTGTGTGGGATTGCTTGAACACTCAGCATAGAGTGATGATATCAAATATCCTCAAAGAACCCCTCAACGATTTGTTTGCTGGAGTTAGTGCTGCCTTTGTATCACCTTGTAATTTTATACAAAAGTTTCAACTTCAATATCTTCAACATCAACGGCTTTGAAGTCATTCCTTCAAACAATAACTAGGAATACCAACAGGGGAGATTGTGAAAGCAGTGTGCATTGCCAACAAAATCTATACTGAAAATCACTGAACGTGAAGATAGGAACACAGTTGTAGATCAAATCATAAATGAATTTTAGTAGAAATAACATTTAAAATACAAGGGTATATTTTCCATGGTCCTAAAAATTGTTATTTGAATGGCAAAAAATAAAGAGTCAAAATAACTCTTGCTATTGATGTTGAAGACTTCTCTACTCTAAGAATTAGAGGTTGCTAATTAATTATCTGAGGATAACTGGTGCTCAGACAAGACCACTTAAAAGCAATCTATTTGTAAACTGTATCAGCATCTCGTAATACAAATGAAAAAGTATTTCCTTGTGATACTATTTCAAAAATATATGACTAAATACCTGATTTTTTTAAAAAAATGTTAAAATTACAGAAAATATGGAGACTGTGCCTTAATTATTAAAACAGACTAAGAATGAATCAGACATTGTCTCTAAGTTTTGGGGGGTAGAGGAAAGGAGTGGGAGGGCATAACCCTAACAGAACAGTATATCAATATGAAAGAATTAATTTACTTTCATTTTTTACTTTAACAACAAGGCCATGAATAGGGTGATCACTGTGAACCTATTCTGAGGGTTCCTCAGTTTTCCCAGGGCTTCATTTAATCTGTCAAAATTCAAATCACTCTCTTTTAAAGTGGCTATCCTCTCACCATCCTTCTGGACTTTCTTTTCAATTTTTAATGTCGAACTCTGCCATATTCTCATTTATCTGTGATTCTGCCTGTGATTACTTTGTTTTCACTATCAATTTATTCAACACCGAGAAGTCTCCCAGCTTTCACAAGATATGCTGTCTTTCCTTTGATAAGCAATTTGCATTGACTTTTCCTTGTGTTTTAACACTTGACAGTGGGCCCTCCTTTCCATGTTGATATGATGGGTTTAACGCTGATGTTAAGCTGAGAAAGATGCTTGGATGGTAGGGATTTGAAGGCAGTCATTTCATTACCAAATGTTTTCATGCCATGGTGAGTTTTCTTCCCTATGTAACATACTAGCTGTGACTCAGACAGATTATTTAATATTTCTAGATTTAATTTGTTCCTTTGTTTTCCAATGGAGATTATAATAGTTACTGCCCCTTGGGGTTGTTATGATGAGGAAATTAACTATTTTCTATAAATATCTTAACAGAATGTCTGACTCAGAGCATGTGTTCAATACATGTTGGCTATTACTTCATTAGAAGCTATACAAAATCATCTTCCTGTCAAACAGTCAGTAGGAATAGAAGCACAGTTTATGGAAGATGACTTGGACAAGAACAACTCAAATTAAGCTAAGCCTTCTTTCCTATTTCTTAAATTTTATTTTATCACAGTAACACATAGAAAAGAAATTCAAATAACTCCACACTAGCACGAAAAAAAAAGGTATGTCATTACTGAAAATTTATAAAAGAGAAAAGGGAAACAGAAAAAGGATACTCATACAACAAGATATTCTAAAAAAATATCTTTAGACATCCTTCCTTCTCCATAGATCCCCACATTTTCAGTAGCTGTTCAAGCTCTTCTCTTGCTTTTTACCCCAATCTCTCTTGTGAATTTTCTGACACACACCACACGCCCCTTACCCTCTTTCTTCAGTATTCCAGACTTGTATACACTTTTGACTTCCTCTCCTTTCTTGCCCACTCAAATTTTGTCTCCTAGCTTTTCCCTGTTCTGTACACCAATCAATCATATCTTCCCACCAAAGATCTAGGGACTAGGCAAATCCATCAGGAATCCACCATAAAAACCAACAAGTAGACATCCCTCGATCCTGCTCTCCTGTCCTTAAAGCCACCTGAATTTTGGTCAGCCAGGTTACATACCCTCTCAGGTTCTTCACCTATAGAATGAGGAATTTGAACTCTATGATTTCCAAGCTGACTTTCGACTAAATTTTTGTATGAGTTTCTAGTTATATAAATTCCAAATTTAAGAACACTATACATACTTGGAAAATGAAAATAAATTTTTGATCACTTTTGCTAAGAAGATTCTTGCTCAATCAGGGGAGGATACAAATCCTGTGCTCTAAACAAGGAAAAACCTCATTTATTTCTTTTTATCTTCCCTGTCAATGGCAAAGAAATCTATTCTGGTTGAAGTAACACACTTTAAAGTTTCTTTACCTTCAAAGTATATCTGATTATTAGAAAAGTCGGTCTAGTTAATCCAAATTAAGTGGCTCTTGGAATTTTATTGAAGAGTAAAAAACCCCCACTTTTTTTAGACTTTAAAAAAGCCCTGAAGAATAAAAGATGACTATTTAATTTTTGGTTTTTTTTTTTTTTTGTCCTCACAAGTTTATGCTATTTTTACTGTTTAAAGATTATTCAGTTTAAGTGTTTGGACATAAAATGGATCATTCAAATGTACATCAAGTAAAAATAAACATGATGGTGAAGTCAGGGAACAATGAAAACAATCAAGGACACAAAAAGAAAAACCCAAACAAAAACCAGAAAGTAAAGACTCAGAAGAAGAAGATCCCTTTCAGTTAGCAATAGCTATAATAACCTAAGGAACACTAGCAGCACAGTGGAAGAATGAGCTAGGGATAAGAACAAGGGAGAAAAGAGCAGGAAAGTAGAAAAAGAGTAAAAGGGAAGGGAAGTAACAATCAGAAATGGTGACATGTGGGCAACACACGTCTCTGGGGTGTGAAGCAGTGAAAGCAGAGAATGGTTGAGTCATTAGAGAGGAGAGAGAAGCACCCCAGGGCAAGCTAGGTCCCAGAACCCCCCATGCTTAGGCACCCCGTGAAGACCAGGAAGGCCAGTCCACCTTGAAGAAGTTCAGACACTGTGGGAGCAGCCCGTGGGCATGCATGGGAGAGTCACAGCCTGCAGTCTTTGACATCCCTGTGCTGGGGATGCAACACATGCTGCACAAACAACACAACCTTTAGTGCCTAATCTGCACAGACACATACCTGAATAGAGTTCAGAGAGTTACATTGTCTGCAGTGTGCTTTGAAAATATGTTACTATAAATAGTGATGCATGTATGGATATGAAATACTTTTAATCTATACACCTCGGAGTATGGCTGCAATCTTGTCTCTACCCTACATTTTCTCTTTCAGTAAGAACTTGCCATTTCTCCATCAAGAAGTGAAGTCTATTTCTGCCTGCCTTTAATATGGGCTGACCTGGTAACGACATCATGAAAGCAACAGAAGTGATATTTTTCTGAAATAGTGACATTTTTGAAACCCAGAAATGATGAAGGTCTGTCAGCTTCTGCTTTTGTGCTCTGAGAAAAGCCGATCACTGTATAAGAAGCCTAAGTAACCCGAGGTGGCCATGTTATATGTGAAAAAGCCCAAGCTAGCCATATAAGAGGTAATGAGAGGAGAAATATCCATCTATATAACTAAAATATAATTCAGATATATCTATCTATATCGATATTGATATTTATATCTATATCTATCTATATCTATATCTATATCATCTATCTGTATGAGAGAGAGAGAGAGAGTCCCAGCCATCCCTCTGCTTTTCCAACCATCCCTGCTGCGACGTAAGACATCAGTGAGGAAGTCATTTTGGATGTTCCAGGCCCAGAAGTGGAGCAAAAATAAGCTCTTCTCACTGAGTCCTATCAATACTGCAGGATTGTGAGCAAATAAATGATATTTGTTATTTTAATGCCTAATTTTTGGGGAACTGATTCGTTATGAGGTTGGTTACTTAACACTTTGGATGTCCTTATCAAAATACAAAATATATTTTGTCAATTAGTACCTAGGATGTTAGCTCTAACATCTTAAATGAAAGAAATGAGTATGTTCCAGGTCTCTGGTCATTTAGAAAGATTTCATAATTAAGTATACAAATGTGGCAATCACAGAATGCCTGTTGGTGTGCAGCCTCATTTGTTATTTTTTCCTCACTTTAAAAGGAGAAGCTGTCACTTGACTGTACCACAAAGCTGTTTGCTGTTGCAGCCATCAGAGTGTCATGCATTAGCATAAAAATTAACCTTACACTCAAAAATGAGTTAAGCGACCTAAGGACATATGAGATTTTCCCAGGCTAAATGGTGTGATAATGCAACATTTTTATGCTTCTTGACTGATATATATTTGACAGAATTTAACTTAGGCTCTATTTCTTTGTTACATACCTCCCACTGGTGAGATTGTGGGGAAAGACACATAATAGACACTACCTACCTCTAATGACAAGAGTTATAGATATTTACAAAACTCTGTAATGGATTAAAAGGATGTTGACTCTCTGGGCAATGCAGTTAGTATAAGAAGGAGCCAAGGAGAAGTTCCATTATAGTAGATATATTTCTCCAACTTGTAGTAATAGATTTCTTGAGAAGGACAAAGGAGAAGAGACAGATAAAAGTTAAAATATATTTGAAAATTTTAAAAATGATAAATTTTGTATGAGACCCTATGATATATGATTTCAAATATCATAACTAGTAACTCTTCAAAGCATTTCCAACATGAAGCTATCCTGTTGTCAACAACTGTAGTTTCCTTCATGTTTACCAGTATGCCTCATGCCAATTTAAATCTAGTCTACTGAAACTAATACATTCCAAAAATAAAATTAAATTCAATACCTTTCTAGTCAGTAAACATGTGTGAGTCCCTGTAGACTCAGATATCAGCAGTGGAAATTTAAAAAGCAAACACGAAAAGTCCACCATTTCAGAAGTATATATGGTAGTGGAATAAGACAGAAGACAAAGTGATGATTACAGTAGAAGCAAGATGAGAAGTGCTAGAAGGGAAACAAATACATGTTGCCAAGGAATCCTATTAAGTGGAAACTAACTCAGACCTCACTGTCAAAAAGCTGCTGGGGAATCAAGGAAAGGCCACAGGAGCTGCTGCTGATGATTAGAGGAGGCCTCCACACGGAGGGGGGACACACATCAAAGACACAGGGCAAACGGGGTCTGGAGACAACCGCTGGGAACTACTGGACTGTGGAGAATCTGAAACCCCTGCAAAGGGAGGTGCCTACGGGGATAAAGTGGGTGTTTGCAAACCAGAGTTCAAAGAGGCTGGAGAATTTAAACGCAGTCAGGGATATGGTATCTTAGAAACTCTCCTCTGACAGCCCTGGGGAGACATACTAACTAGAATGCCAACGATTTCTAGAAGGATGAGCTGTTTTGTTTACCCAAAGTTTGTTTTTTTTAATTTATTTTATTTTTTAACATCTTTATTGGAGTATAATTGCTTTACAATGGTGTGTTAGTTTCTGCTTTATAACAAAGTGAATCAGTTATACATATACATATGTTCCCATATCTCTTCCCTCATGCATCTCCCTCCCTCCCACCCTCCCGATCCCACCCCTCTAGGTGGTCACAAAGCACCGAGCTGATCCCCCTATGCTATGTGGCTGCTTCCCACTAGCTATCTATTTTACGTTTGGTAGTGTATATGTGTCCATGACACTCTCTCACTTTGCCACAGCTTACCCTTCCCCTTCCCCATATCCTCAAGTCCATTCTCTAGGAAGCAACCTAAGTGTCCATCAACAGATGAATGGATAAAGAAGATGTGGCACATATATACAATGGAATATTACTCAGCCATAAAAAGAAATGAAATTGAGTTATTTGTAGTGAGGTGGATGGACCTAGAGTCTGTCATACAGAATGAAGTAAGTCAGAAAGAGAAAAACAAATACCGTATGCTAACACATATATATGGAATCTAAGAAAAAAAAAAAGGTCATGAAGAAGCTAGGGGTAAGATGGGAATAAAGCCAAAGTTGGTTTTAAACTCTACACTCTCTCTGGGAGTTGGATTCGGCTACAGCACAGAACTGGTCCGAGCTCACTTCTGAACCTCACCCACTGTCTCCTGGGAATCTCAGTCCCACTTACCCAGGACGCTTCAGGCTCAGGACAAAGTGAACTCGCCATCTTTCCCCGTCGACTTGCTTCCCTTCCAGTATTTTTTACCTCAGGGTTGGTTTTCTCAGCTAGCTAATCAGCTCAAAGCAGAAGCCTGGCTGTTTTCCTTGACTCCACCCACGACTTCAACTGGAATCCAATTGTGACGTCTTGACTTTAATCCAAATTTTAACAAAATCTGTTTCCTCTTCTCTAACTCTTATTTCTCTGTTCAAATTAAGACTCCCATTTTCTCTTGCCTGAAGTATTCAGCCTTCTCTTACAAAATCTCCCATCGTCTGTTCTCTTCTCCAAAATATAGAGCTGCTGATGTAAATTATTTAAAGCTTAACATCTGATCCCACTGGATAAATTCCAGGTCCTTAAATGACATCCAGGGTTTTCCAGGATCTAGCCCTTGCATCCTGTCCTGGCAGCATCACTTATTCTCTCCTGCCTTGCACATTGCCTACTTCGGGGATGCTCAGCTGTCGGCTCTTCCTCACTCACACCTGGGTTTCTCCCTGTCTTCAATCACACTGGCTCACCTGTTACGTGGACTCATCCCTTCTCTTTCTTCCAGGCTGTCCCTGACGTCTCTTCAGACTCCATTCACCTCCTAGGACCTGAGCTGGGTCACATGCCTGTCCCCTTCATACTCCCCAATCCTCAGAACACGTTGCTCTTGGGGTAATTTATTGGATTATAACTCTCCTTCCTTCAGTTGTCTGAACTCCAAAAGAGCAGCGTCTTTTGTACTTGTTGTTATATTTTCAGTGTTTGCATATCATTTGACAAACAATAAAAACACAATAAACATTTGCTGAAGAATGAATGAACAAATGATACCACACCCAAAGGTCAGATAACTTCACTGTAAAATAGCCTGTCCCAGTTTTTTTTTCATTTACAGAACACAAGAGGGTTGAATGTTTTCATCTTTCTTTATTTTTTTCAGTAATGTGTTCCAATTTATTTTTGACTACATTGTGCCCATCTAACAAGTGTCTTGGAAGAACTCAGAAAGCCTGACAAGCATTCTCTAACATGTATCATAAACAATTTACTGAAGTGTCATTACCTTCCTAAACTGATAATGAGCTATGACAAGTAACATAAGACATCAAAATATTCTACAGAAAGAGAAACATTGATAATTTAGGTGAATTTTTCATTTATTCTTCAGGAATCTATCACAACTTCTAAAAGAGAATTCCGTCTTTGTCTTAGACTATTAATCTAACAATAACTTTTTTGGCTATGCTATTTTCATGGCTGATGATTGACAGGATTTTTTATAAAAGTGTATGTATTTGTAGCAAATTATTTAATATGCAAATCAATGTTTTGAGCATATGTAAAGCAATAATACTTATTTGCTTTATCAAAGTGTTCTTGTTTTCTCAAGGGATTCATTTAAAATTTTTAAGATTATTAAACTCTTCTACTATGTTAAAATTAAAAATTAAAATGTTTGTTTAGATTCTTGAAATCAGTCACTATTATGGACTGAATATTTGCATCCCCCTGAAATTCGTATGTTGAAATCCTAGCCCCCCAATATGTTGGTATTAAGAGGTGGGGGCCTTCGGGAAATGATTAGGTCATGAAAGTGGAGTCATAATTAATGGAATTAGTGCCCTTATAGAAAAGACTCCAGAGAACTTCCTTGTTCCTTCTGCCAGTGTGAGGATACAGTTAGAAGACACCTGTCTATTAACCAGGAAATAGGCTCTCATCAAATTTCAGTTAACTAGCACTTTGATCTTGGACTTCCCAGCCTTCATAACTGTGAAAAATAAATGTTGTTTAAGCCACCCAGTCTATGGTATTTTGTTATAGCAGCCCAAATGGACTAAGTCAGTCTTTGATTCTTCAAAAATTCCAATCCTCTAAAAGAGTACATGCTGTCATATATTCTGTTTTTAATATTAGTAATTGACTTGAATGTGAAAAAACAAAACAAACAAAAAACCCAGCATCTTTCCAGAACACATTTTATGTTATCAGTTTCTGTAGAAAGAGAAAATAAATCCTCTAATGGATTAATAATAATATTTATTTACTTGCATAATTATTTTATTTGCTTTTATATTTAGCAAGGAGAACAGTTGGTAATATTGTAACTTGGTCTGTGTTTATTAAGGATTAAGTTTTGCTGTCCTTAAGCAACTTGGACCCAAAAGCAGGAGTCCATGTCCTGAAAAGTATAAGTAATTAAAGCACTACCAAGGAAAGTGTTTTCCTACCTCCAGAGAGAGGGGATTTACTCTTGGACCATGGAAGTTATCACCGTTATGGTCATTTGGGGATGCAGAATTTTTCACACTTCAGGCAAAAAATTGAATATGTCTGTTTCATTCTCTGCTCACATACTGAGATCTGTGTGTTTTTGATAAAGGAAGCATTAAACCTGTTAACATATACACATTAGATTAGGAACTTTTATCATGTGGAGGGGCTCTTGCTAGTACAGAAAAACACTACTGGAAACTTGGAGTCAGGAGAATAATTTTAGCTTAACACTTATTGGCTGGAGGAATCAACTATTGTTATCTTCCTTAGTGTTTTATAGTGCAAACCTGTTGTTTTTAATTTTTTGAGTACTGACAACCCACTGAGCTTAAACAGAAGCTCTGAATCAGAACACAATAATTACATGATATTCAGAGGGGCTACATTGCACACAAATTCACAAAGTTAGCTTTCCTTTCTTTTTTTCTGATTTATCATATGATTTCAAGGGTTACCTGGATATATTTTATAGTCTGTTTAATAATATAAGTATATATCACATACAAACTCACTTGCACACATACATACAGTTACAATGACACAGTAATATTTAAGAAAAAAGTAAAAATAAATAAGGGGCTGACATAAAATCTTTCAAATATAGCTTATTTAACAAGGAGGTGAAACCTGCTTAGTGTTGGCTGTTCCTTTTAATTTCAATGTAACTTTAATGGTCCACACACTGAATTCCCTCTAAATTTGATTGCAACAAATGTCTTGTTACTTTACATCCCAGGACACATTTAAGTTTTTAGTAAGACCATCCTTTAGTAAATTCCAATCTTCTCAAACAAGGTTTTAGGAGAAAAAGTCTGTAGATTATAGCCAAAACTCTACTTTGACACTCTGTCCTCCCCTAGATTATAACCTCTCTCTCTCTATTAACTAGCTTCCAGTAAAAGTAATCTAAAATCACTGCTGCTTCTTCTATTCCATTTATTCTTACTCAAAATATATTTTCCCCATTGTATATTCCTTCTTCTTTTGTCATAGATTAATTGCTCATATATGTGTAGGTTTATTACTGGGCTCTCAGTTCTGTCCCATTGATCTATGTATCTGCTTTTCTGGCAATAACATACTGTTTTGATTACTAGAGCTTTATAATTCTGTTTGAAATAAAGGCCTGTGATACCTCCAGGTTTGTGTTTTTTTTAAATGCAAATTTCTTTGACTATTTGGGGTCTTTTGTGGTTCCATATAAATTATTTTTTTTTGTTTGTTTCATATATGTGAGAAATATCCTTAGAATTTTAATAGGGATTGTGCTGAATTTGTAGATTCCTTTATACATAAAGGTATAAATGTATAATATGGACATGTTAAGAATGTTAATTCTTCCAATCTATAAGCATGAGACATCTGTCCATTTATTTGTGCCCTCAATTTCTTTCAACAATGTCTTACAGTTTTCAGTGTACTGGCTAAATTTTTTGTTAGTTATTGTATTATTTTTGTTGTGATTGTAAATGGGATTGATTTCTTAATTTATCTTTCTGCTAGCTCATTGTTAACATGCAGAAATGCAAGCAACTTTTGTTTATTGATTTTGTACCCTTTGACTTTACTATATTTGTTTATTACTTCTGATAGTTTTTTGGTCAGCTTTCTGTGTATCAAATCATGTCATGCACAAATAGTGACAATTTTACATCTTCCTTTCTACTTTAAGTATCTTTATTTCTTTTTCTTGCCTAATTACTCTGGCTAGGATTTGCAATCCTGTATTGAATACATGTGGCAAGAGTGTACATCTTTGTTTTGTTCCTGATTTTAGGATAGCTTTCAATTTTTCACAGTTGAGAATGTTGTTAGCTGTGATATATTTGGCCTTTATTATGTTAAGTTACTTTTCTTTTTTATACATTTTATTGAGAATTTTTATCATAAGTGGGCATTGAATCTCCTTGAATGATTTTTCTGCATTTATTGAGATGATCATATGCTTATTATCCTTCATTTTACTAATGTGGTGTATGATATTGACTGTTTTTTTTTTATGTTGAAACCTGTTTGCATCCCTGGAATAAATACCACTTGATCATAGTGTATGATACTTTTAAAGTATTGTTGTATTTGGTTTGCTAACATTTTGTTGAGAATTTTAGAGCCTACATTCATCAGAGATATTGGCATGTAATTTTCTTTTTTGTGCTTTGTTCTTGTCTGGTTTTAATGTCAGGAGATGTTGGCTTCCTAAAATAAGGTAGGAAGCATTCATTCAACTTTTTGGAAGAGTTTGAGGAAGGTAGATATAAATTCTTTGCATGTTTGGTAGAATTCATCTGTAAAGCTATTAAGTTCTAAAGTTTTATATTTTGGGAAGTTTTTGGTTACTGTTTCAATCACCTTACTAGTAATGAATTCATCCATTTATATTTTCTATTTCTTTATGATTCCATCTTGGAAGGTTGTATGATACTAAAAATCTGTCCATTTCTTATAGGCTGCCCAATTTGTTGGCATATAGTTGTTCATATTATTCTCTTATAATCCTTTGTATTTCTGTGTATCTGTTGTACTTTCTTCTCTTTCATTTCTGATTTTATTTACAGAGTCTTATTTTTTCTTTTTTTTTTTTTCTTAGTGAGTCTAACTAAAGATTTGTCAACTTTGTTTATCTTTCCAAAGAACAAGCTCTTAATTTCATTGACCTTTTCAATGGTCTTTTTAGTCTCTATTTCTTTTATATGCACTCTCATCTTTATTTTTCCATTCATTCTACTGACTTTGGGCTTTGTTCCTTTTCTAGTTCCTTTTAGTAATACTGTTTAATTTAGATATTTCTTATTTCTTGAGATAGGCCTCTATTGATATAAACTTCCCTCTTTGTACTGCTTTTGCTGTATCATATAGATTTTGATATGTTGTATTTTCATTTTCTTTTGTCTTCTGGTAATTTTTTATTCCTCCTTTGACTTTTTTGTTGACCCACAATAGTTTAGTATCATGTTGTTCAGTCTCCCCATGTATCTGATTTTTTCAGCTTTCTTCTTATAGTTGATTTCTAGTTTCATAACATTGTGATAATAAAAGATGTTTGATATGATTTCAATCTTCTTAATATCATTGAGATTTGTTTTGTGTCCTATCATATGGTCTATCCTTGAGAAAGTTCCATGTGCACTTAAGGAAAATGTGTATTCTGCTGGATTTGGATGGAATGTTCCATACAGATCTATCAAATCCATCTGGTCTAATGTTTCATTTAAGACCACTATTTCCTTGTTGACATTCTGTCTGGATGATCTATCAACTGATGTAAGTGGAGTGATAAATTCCCCTACTATTATTATCAATTTCTCTCATTAGGTTTGTTAAGAATTGCTTCACATATTTTGGTGTTCCTATGTTAGGTGCATATATAATAATAAGTGTTATGTCTTCTTGATCAATTTTCCCCTTTATCATTCTATAACATTCATCTTTGTCTGTTACCCTTGTTGACTTGAGGTCTATTTTTTTTCTGATATGAGTGTGGCTACACCTACTTTCTTTTGTCTGCCATTTTCCATCCTTTCATTTTGAGCCTATGTTTGTCTTCAGAGCTGAGGTGAGTCTCCTGAAGGCAGCATACAGTCAGTCTTGTTTTTTTAATCTACTGAGCCACTCTGTGTCTTTTGACTGATGAATTCAATCCATTTATATTTAGGGTAATTATTGATAGATGAGGACTTATTACTGCCATTTGATCTTTTGTTTTCTGTTTGCTTTATATCTCCATTGTTTCTCATTACTTGGGCTTCTGTCCGTTGTTTTGGTTTTGTGGTTTTCTATGATGATTTTCTCTGTTTCCTCTTTTTTATGTTAATGTCTCTGCTCTAAATTTATGCTTTGCAGTTACCATGAGGTTTGTATAAAACATTGTATAGATAAAGTAATCCTTTTTCTGCTGATAGCATCTTATCTTCATTTACCTATACAGGTTCTGTCCATTTTCTCTTTCCCTTTTGTGTTTTTGTTTTCCAAATTTTCCCTTTTTATGTTGTAAGTGTGTTACCAAGTTGAAGTAGCTATATTTATTTTTTCTCCCTTTTATCATTTAAACTTTATGCTATAATAAAGTGTTTATAAACATATTCTGCTATAGAGTTGCAATTTTCTTATTCTTATTGTCTATTTATTACCTTATTCGTTGTTTTATGTACTTTTGACTTTTTGTTTTCTGGTAGCAAAGCTCCTTTCAACATTTCTTTTAAGGCAGGACTAGAGTTGATGAGCTCCCTCAGCTTTTGCTTGTCTGGGAAAGCCTTTATTTCTCCTTCATATCTGAAGGATAACCTTGCTGGATAGAATATTCTTGGAAGACAGGTTTTATTTTTCAGTATTTTGAGAATGTCATTATGCTCCCTCCTGGCCTGTAGTGTTTCTGCTGAGAAATCTGCTGATAACTTAATGGAGTTTCCTTTGTAGGTTATCATCCTTTTTTCCCTGGCTCCTTTTAAAATTATTTCTTTGTCATATTTACTTTTGACAATTTTAATATAGTCTGTCTTGGGAGAGGTCTTTTTTTCATTTCAGTAACTAGGTATTCTCTTAGCTTCATGGACTTGTATATCCAGTTTCTTTCCCAGGTTTAGAAAGTTCTCAGGTATTATTTGCTTAAATTAACTCTCTGCTCCCTTCCCCCTCTATTATCCTCTGGGACACCCGTTACCCTAATGTTGCTCTTCCTAAAAGACTCAGATATGTTTCATGGAATTTCCTCATTTTATTTTATACCTTGATTCTTTTCACTCTTCTACTTGTATCATTCTAGATTTCTATCTTTAAGCTCACTAATTCTCTCTTTCATATGGTCTGCTCTGTTTCTAATGTTTTCTAATACATTCTTCATCTTGTTTTTCAATTTCTTCAGTTTCAGAATTTCTGTTTCTTTTATAGGGTTTCAATCTCTTTGGTAAAGGTTTCATTTTGTTCATTAATTTTATTCCTGAGCGTACTGAACTGCTATCTGAGTTGTCTTGTAGCTCACTGCTTTACTTCATGACAAACATTTTGAAATCTCTATCAAATTGCAATATGCAATGTCACTAAGTTTGGTTTATGGAGAATAGTAATTTTCTTTCTGTGGTACAGTGTTACTGTGGTTCTTCATGGTACTTGATGATTTGTTCCTCAGCTGATGCATTTGAAGTCTCTCTCTACTTGATTCTATTGATTCAATAGGTGAGAAATTAGAGGTCCTTTTTGTTGTTGCAGTAGGTGTTGATGTAGCATAAGTTTTCAGGTTCTCTCACCTGAGCCGCCTCTGGTCATACTTGAGAGTCAGTAATTTTCACCCTCCATGACCTCTGCCAAAGGTATATTCCTGTGCCCTTGTTACCACCACTTATGCTTTCAGGGTCATTGGTGCCTTGTTGCTGTCAATGTCACTGTCGTTGCCACCTGGGGTCCAGGATCGTGGTCTCTTCCTCTGTGTCTGGGATCGCCACAGACTCTACTGCCTCAGTGGGAAGAAATGTAGGGAATCTGGGCACCTCTGCCATGCTCAGTGTTAAGTTTGCAGGCTCTGCCACTGTGGGTGGGTGGGGGCTGGAGGTGGAGATCTCTCTGTAACTGGGGGGATGGGGTCCCTGACCCTGCTGCTGCTGCTTCTCTGTTGCCTGTGGCTGGGGGTCTGGGTCACGTGTGTCACCTTCCCTGCTGCTGCTGGATTCTCTGCAGCTGCAGGCTCAGCTGCCATGACTAGAGGGCCAGGATTGAAGGCACTGCCTCTGCCATTCGCCTGGTTCTGCCTCCTCTGTGTGTTCCAGTCCACACTCCTTTAGATGGACAGATGTGAGGAATTCTCCAGCATCTTGGTTTGTTGGGTAGAAGCACCTTTGTTGAGTTGTGGGTAATTTACTAGTTGTAGATTGAAAGGGAGAGACAAAGAGAGCATCTCACTATACTGTGTTTCTGACATCACTCAAGGCCCATATTTCAAATGAATTATTCTATGTCACAATGTCCTGCTGATATAGATGATGTGCAGCAGGAATGTAATGACACAAAGAACTGATGAGGTAGTGATGTTTGCAAGCCCGTTGTTATATATTTGAAAATTATCCCTGCCAAAAGTAACAAGTACTGAAATGAACCTGCCATCTGTTCCTGTAAACAATCTTGTGATTTCCACATGAATTCTCTGCTTACATAAGCCAACCTGGTCATTCAAATCCTGAAGTTTTCTATCTTTGTATCTATAATTATTCACAAATACCATGGTTTCTGCAGTCATCCTCTCACTCTTATTGCACAGCATCATTTCTTGTTTAATTATTCCTATTGACTAACTTTACCAATTCTTGACCTGTAGTCTAAACCTTTTCAATCCTATACTTCAGTTGCTACCTGAGTGAAAACTACATGTCACTCTTTGTTCAGACTTCTTAAATGGTTCCTCCAGGCACCAGCCTATAAATATACACTCCTTTGTATTTTATTCAGGATCCATTATGCTCAGACTGCGTGATGAATTTTCCAACATCAAGGTTTCCTCCTGCTCAATTCACATTAAAATCCATGTCTCCCTAGTAATAAATTACTTCTAATCCCACTCTCCCTTTCCTAGGCCTTCCCATTACTAAGCCTGTGTGTGTGATGTTTTGTCTGCCTGAAATGACAGTCTATATATTATGTATCTGGTGGACACTTGATCATCCCTCAGATCTCTACCTAATTACAAACTCCCTTACTCCCCCAAGGAGATCAGAAGGCTTCCTTTTCTGTTTTTCTATATTAGCTCTGTATTTTGTTTGTATTTCTATTAGAGTAAATACCTAACTGTATTAGAGATACTTGTGTATCTCCTTGAGTCTTAAGAACCTGCTTTTAATTAATGTATGCTCACAAAAATTAAATTCTATATGAAAACCCACTTTTTATTTAGGAAATATATAATAGTTACGAAATGAGATCAATCCAAATATAAATGACTAAAGATAAATTTATGTACGTTTTTAGAATCTTTTAATCCATTTTTGAACTATTCATTCAAAAGATGTTTACTGAGAACTTACTATGTAACAGAAACTATCCTTGCCTTGAGGGGATAGAAAGGTAAACAAAACAGATATTTTCTAATCTTATTGAGCTTATAGGCTGGTTTATCCAGGAAAAAGTCAATAAAGTATATTAATATAATAGAAAAAGGCCCATAAGTCTGTTTAAAGATAAATAAATATACTGTTAATGGAGTAAAGCTGAATCTAAAGTAAATTCCATATGCCTACAGATATATAATTTCCTTATTTTGTTCAAGGCATATGTGTCACATCAACTATGCAGGAGACTTTTGTCCTTATGTATATTAGTTGTGATTCTTTTTAAGTTTACTTATAATGGAATTATAATAGTTATCAAATAGTGAGTAGATTTATACCCAATACATATTACTTGTGAGAATTTTAAATAATAGCATTTTATATTTCCAAAAATATAAAAATAGTATGTTCAAATATGTAGAGTACAATGATAAATACAGTAGGATAAAATATCCATAAATGGTACACTTATGGTACATTAAGTTATTGGTACACTTAATAAGCAATGTCAAATTTTTAAAGTAATAGCCTATAATAACAAAGTGGAACCAAATAATCAATACCATTTAAGTCAGCTTACAAGCTCTCATCCTAAAATACAGGTTAATAATGACAACAATGAGCTAATTACCTAAATGGAGATTTAGCGAGTAGGCTGGCATAAACACAGAGCTCAGTAGAGAGAGTTCTTATACTTGGGAACCCTTTGTGAAGCAGAGACTGGGGGATGGAGTTCCAGTTCCAATCATATTTTATGTGTGGATATATGAGCCAACTCCTCATATATCCAGAGAAATCACTAGCATAGGGGTGAAGAAAAGCACACACACTTAATTTTACCATGAAATATAATGCATGCATATAGCCATAAGATGGGAAAGCAGCTTGACACTGGAGTAATTCTAAGTAATGAGAACAATACACTTTTAGTACACTTTGGCAGAATGGATGAAGATATATATGTTAGTAGAATGCAAAAAAAAAAAAAAGTTTTTTGAAACCATGTAGATAATCCCACTAACCAGGAAACTTCTAAAGTTTTCCCACTTTTCCTTTTCATAAAATGACATAAGGAATATATTTTACATCATCAAAAGAAATACCTGGTTTGCTTCATGAAGATCTGGAAGTCCACCAATAAAGACAGCTCCAGATTCTGGCAGTGGTTTTCCTGGTACATAACTAATAGATACGCTTGCCTTTATAGTCTTCCCTAGAATAGTCAGTTCAGCTTTACATGGATCCAATTCTTGCCTGCAACCATTTAGATAAGAAATTTATGGTTTTAACATGTGTTGTAAAAACATCTGTCTGACCAATTAATTACATTATTAACAAAAGAAGAAAGACTTAAGTACATAGATTATCTCACCATAAAACCAACAAAGCCAGAAGTAGATTAATCTATTCTAAATTAGAAATCCTTAATGATTTTAGCACATAAATATAAAGTTAAACTTTAATAAAACAACAAACTGTAGCAATCACTTAATGAAATAAACAAATCCTGATAATAAACAGATGTTTCTCAAAAATGACTAATACAATGTTAGAGCATAATATTCTACTTCAGTTTTTTACATTGTTAATTTTCTCTGTGAGTGAAAATTATTGAAAGGGATCAGGTTTAGATATGGTTATCTGGTGTACTATATATCTTTAGGTTGAAAATAGTAATACAGCAGAGTAATTAGTTGTGGAAATATAAATCATAGCAGGAAGTATAGCAAGAAAAATTTAGAAAAAATAATTTAACTAAATATAACTTAATTAGGAGATTTCCAGCAATAATTTTTATGTGCCCATTTTTTAGAAAGATGAGAAAAAATGCTTCAACGTGTAGATAGGCATGTCTCATTCACTCTAGCCATCTGTTTAACTAATCATCTAATCCAGGTTTTAGAAACAGTTGCCCATAAGCCAAATCTTGTCTGCCACATCTTTATAAATAAAGTTTAATTGGAACAGAAGCACACATTTCTTTACATATAATCTAAGGCTTGCTTTCATGGCAGAGTTGATAGTTGCAACAAAGACTCTGAGACATGAAGACCCGAAAATATTTATTATCTAACACTTTATAGAAAAATTTAGTAGATCCACTGTCTAGTCAATTTATTTGTTTGCCTACCCAGCAAGTAACCTTAATTATAATCCTTTTCAAGATACTCATATTGTAAGACACCCATGTAACATTCACCTATGTCATCCTATATTATGAATATGTGACATTCTGCCTCTCCTTTTATCTATCTTTATTAAAGTTGATTTACAACATCATATAAGTTTCAGGTGTAAAAAACAGTGACTCGACATTTTTATGGATTATACTCCATTTAAAGTCATGACAACATAATGGTTATATTTCCCTGTGATGTACAGTACTCTTCTGTAGCCTATCCATTTAATATATGGTAATTTGTACTTCTCAATCCCCTACCCCCATCCTGCCTCTCCCCACCATGGTCCTCCTCACTGGTAACCACCAGTCTGTTCTCTGTACCAGTGAGTCTGTTTCTGTTTTGCTATATTCATTTGTTTTATGTTTTAGATTCCACATGTAAGTGATAACATAGAGTATTTGTGTCTCTCTGATTGACTTATTTCATGTCTCTCTCTGATTGATTTATTTCAGTACGCATGGTACTTTCTAGGACTATCCATGTTGTTAACAAATGGCAGAGTTTCATTTCTAAAAATTGGGGTTTAGTTGATTTACAATATTATATTACTTTCAAGTGTACCACATAGTGATTCAAATTTTTTTAGGTTATAATCCATTTACAGTTATAAATTATGGAAGCAACCTAAGTATCCATCAACAAATGAATTGATAAATAAGATGTGGTATTTGTATATTTACATAAAGTTTTAATTGAATTATGCATGATGCAATGGGTGAAGGTTACATCTCTATGAACTACTGTATTGTGATCATACTCAAGTAAGCCTTACCTAGGTCAAGAGGTAGAAACTTACTCTTAAGAATCCCCCCTCCAACTCTGGTAAACTTTATCACACACCCTCCAACTTCATTCAACATTATGTTTTCCATATTCATCTTTGGCATTGAATTTAATAGCAGTTTGTTCTTTTTCAACGTATTTTATATTGATATTTTACAAATTATTTATTCCAGTGTTGGTGTACATTTTGGTGCTATCATGAATATTGATGCTATAAACATGCTTGTATATATTGTTTGGTGCAATATATATGCATTTCTGTTGAGGATTTAACAAAAATCACTTAGAGTTCTCTATATTTGTGATATATGCTCTGTTGGTGTTGCGAACATTTTATTTTTCTTTTCAGTGTCTCACACTTTTACTTTCTTAATAGTGTCTTTTAATGATCAAAAGCTCTTAATTTTAATGTATGGCAATTGATCAAACTTTTATATAATGATTCATATTTTGTTGTGTTATGTTGTTCCTTTTCTATATCATTTTGAAAATATTATTTTACTACTGATGCGTAGCTCCACTGTCCACTAGGGATTGGTTTTTTTATATAGTCTCAGGTATGTATCAATCATAAATCATGTTCACATATATATGGGTCTGTTTCTAGACTCTCTCTATTCTGTTCCACTGGTCAATTTTTCTATCTTTGTATAAATATATCACTGTCTTAAAACTTTCTCTAAAAATATAGTATTTAATACCCAGTAGAGTACGTAAGTACTCCTACTTGTTTTTTCCCCCCAATATTGTTTTTAGCGATAGGTGTTTGTGTGTGTGTGTTTGTGTGTGTGTGTGTGTGTTCCTGGGCTCTCTATTTTATTGGTCTAAATTTCTAACCCTGTACCAATTCCACACTGTGAAATACTAATATTATTTATATAAATAATATGTATATATTTCTCATATCTCTCTCTCTCTCTCTCTCTCTCTCTATATATATATATATATATATTTATATGAGAGAGACCGTCCTTCAAATTTCCTCTCTAGTGCTGCTCTTGAAAAATGTTGGTTTCAAGATTATGCTGTCCTTATATTCTTTCAGAAAGTTTATGTAATATGCTTTCACATATGACAGATTTTACTAGTACAGCCACCTGGGCTTGGAGAGTTTTTTTGAGGTAAGTATTAAATATGGATTTAATAAATGTAGCTATCTATGTATTATGTCCAATTTGTTAAGTTGTGTTTTTTTCTAGGATTTTTTAATTTAATCTATATTTTGAAAATAATTAGCATAAAATATTTCATAATTTCCTTTTATATTTTTATTGGTTTCAGAACTCTAATGACAGCTCTCTTTCTTGTGATTTTGGCTATTTTTGTCTTTTCCCATTTTATTTGTTTTGTAGATCAATATTGGTGGGGAGTAGTAAATTTCAAGGAATGCTTTTGGTATTGTTGATGGTGACCAGTCTCTGTTTTCCACTTTGTTAACTTCTGCTCTTATCTTTAGGATGTCCTTCCTTTAACTTTCCTTTGAGCTTAATTTACTCTCCTGTTTCTAGGGGTTTTGAGCTAATATATGCTCTTAAGTTTGTACATTTTCCCTTTAAGAATAGATTTAGTTATATTCAACAAGTTTTATTTTTCATTATCATCTGTTCAAAATGTTTTCTAATTTATTTTGTGATGTTTTCATTTGGTCCAAGAATTATTCAAAATTGTACTGCAAGTTTACAAATATACAGGGATTTTCTCTTTATTTTTTACATTATAAAATTTTATCAAATTTTAAATTTTATTTAAATCAAGCTTGTTGAATATTCTCTATTTGCTTTTCAATCTTTGAAATGTATTGACTTAGACTGCATAGCTCAGGATGTGGTCAATTTTGGTAATGATTTCATGATCCTAGAAAGTCTGTAGTTAAATGCAGAGTTCCATATATGTGAATATTGTCAGATTTTATACAACACAAAAACATACACACATTTAGCTCGTTTTGTAGAGACCATAGAATAAAAACAATGAAATAATTGAATCAGGCCTATAATGCATGACTTTTTTCCTAAAAAATATATATTTACAGAGATTTGTTTTGCACCCTTCTGTTTATACCATGATATAAAGTTAATAGCATAAGACCAGGTGTAGCCAGGCAGCCAATTTAAGGCTTTGATAAAGTTTTGAATTAAAAAAAAATCAATGATGTTCTCTATATTAAGAACATGGGAGAAAAATGTGTTGAACATTTTTAGAACCCACTTGATATTCTTGCATTCTGTATTTAGAAGCAAACAAGAAGCTTTCTGTGTTAATTATTTCTTACAATTAAACTGTTAAAATATCTTTGGGAGGATATAGCTTCCAGGAAGTTATTCATTAAATGATAAAAATAAAAAGCACAGCTACTTTTATTCCAATCAACCTCTAAATTTTAATGTTTGGAAAAATAACTTGTACAGTTTCATGATATTAGAATAGCAATAATAATTATTCACTAATATGTTGTTAATGAACCCATTTCCCATATTTCATGAAGCAAATTATACCCATTAAGATTTCAAATATATTTATTTGCCCTTTAATTGTAATAACTGAAGGAGTAACTATAAAATAATATATATAAACTCACTTTTTTTCCTGACTACAGAGCAACATAAGTTCGTTATAAAAAATTAGAAAAAAAAAGGAATTTATCCAACGTAATTGTTAAAGACAAGAAAACAGGCCCGAAGTGGAGTCACTAATGTGAAGCCCTCATGTCACCTAACCAAGTCTTAATTAACTTAATATGAGGTTCCCAGAAATGGAATCTTAAACCAGTCAATGAGGAATTGACCAGCATTAGTTACGTAATCTGCCTGATAAGACCCTGCCATCCCTGTGAAGAAAAGTAGTCTTACAATAACCAGTCTACTATTTTTCCTTGTATGACTCTTTATTTCTGCTCTCTCTGCCTATAAAATCTGTTGCCTTGTGTAGCTCTCTGGATATCCTTTCTAGCTGTTAGGTTGAATGCTACATGATCCATGAATCACTGAATAAAGCCAGTAAGATCTTTAAATTTTACTCAGTTGAATTTTGTTTTTAAACAGTCAACTAAAGTCATCACTTGGAATCTTTGTCACTTGGTTTTTACAATATCAATAAAATATAGGTCAATAGCTACACATTTTCATTAACATTTTTTTTCAATTCTCCTAAATGATTATATAACCTATTGTTGGATATTTAGTTTCTAAGATTCAGAAATAATAAATGATTTTGTGATTTGTGAAAAGTCATCTAACCCTTAATTAATAATTTTCATAGAAGTGTTATTAAAAGTGAATTATTGAAGCAAATCATTGGCAATTTTAAGGGTTTATTATCAAATTGCCAAGTTACACTCTAGAAACTGTCCCAATCAGCATTGTTAGAGTGCCAAATATTCTGTTTAGTTTTATATTTATATTCATATGATAATATTTATCAGTATTTTCAACATATTCTCTGCATGAAAATTCTTCTTGTCCAATAAATAAGTATTTGCTTATATTTTATACTTATGGACAGATTTGAAAGTTACCAGCACTTCACAGTAATAATTTATGTGTAAAACATATATTTCTTCAGTTTGCATTTTATAGTTTTTCAGTGTGATATTTGAAACCAGTTATGCTGCTTTAATTATTGTAGTGGCACAATTTATTTTAATGTTTGGTATGCCCATTATTGTGTCTTATAACTCTTTTTCACAGATTTTCTTGATGTATTAAAATGTTTATCATTTATAATCTATTTTTTATTCCAAAAATAGTCAGTGACATTTTTATCAAGAAATAAAAGTTATTCTATATTCTAAAATTTAAAGGGATATACACATATATATATATATATACATATACCCACATGTACATATATGTGCACACACATATATCTGCATATATGTATCTAATATACATATATATGTGTATATATAAAATACATTTATAGTATTTATATTACAAATTAGAATATTTTATCCTAATGGGAAGAAACATGTCTACCTGCTTTCCTTCATTTAACCATTTGTGCTTAATCCATATTCAACTGTGGCCCCCATCCTTGCAGAACTGACTACTTAGAGAAGAATAATGAGAAAATGTGACATATATATTAAGTTCATACACAATTGTACTAAATTGTGTAGTACAGACTACAATGAAATATAAACTAAAGTTAGAAATACTCCAGAATTGATCTCTGGGTGATTAAGATGATTACGATAAGAAAAGGGAAGAATAGTAGATGCCACAGATGAGAGATTTTGAGTGCGGGTGAAAGCTAGAAGAGAAATAACGTGGAGTTTTAAAGACTTTTTTTTTTTTAAGTTGGTTAGGAGTCTGAATTTTATTTAAATACAACATATACAACGAAGAATGTAAATAACAGTAAACGCTTCCAAATTAAAGACATTTTTTTGCTTATAGTTAAGAATGCGAGTTCAGTTCAATACCAGATTTTTAAGCTTGCCTACTTTGAGATGTGGAACATGTTATATTCAGTACAGAGGTAGGTAGCTCATTCTCTACAGAATGTAAACATCATGAAGAGAGCTTTTTCTTACATTATTACTGCATCCTCACATCTAGAACAGGACCTTGTATGTGGCAAACACTGCAGCATGTGTTGAATATTGAGAAGTTTTCCAGGACACTGTCTGAAATATATTATGTGCCTAATGACTGACAGCATTTTTATTTTGAAGAGAGCATGTGCTCTACATTTCCAATTCAAGTATTTGTTAGAAAATATTTCATAAAATACTGAAAATATAAAAAAGGAAAAGCACAACAACCTGCATTGAACCCAAAAGGAACAATTTTTCCTTTATTACAATTTAAAACCTTCATTTTATTACAGAATTTATTCCAAAGTTGAAAATGTAATGTATAAACTCTTTCAGAGTTTGTCTTCTTTCTTACTATAATAATATGAATATGATGTAACCATTTATGTATGTTAATGTTATTCCGAACTATTAATTTTAATGAATGTATAGTAATTGTTCATACTTTAATGTATTTCTAAAATATCCAAACATTGAGCATTTCAGTGTCTTTTGCCCAATTTTTTTTACCCTTCTATAAAACTACAATATATGTCTATTCTGTAAATTTTAATACACATATTTTATTTTCTTAAGAAAAATTATACTATTTGATTTGCAACATATAAGCTTCTTAATATTTACATTGTATATTCCTAAGTTTTCTTCTGAATTTTTTTCTCAATTTACTACCTGTGATGGTTAACTTTATGTGACAACTTAGCTAGACTACAGTCCAGTTATTCAATCAAACACTAAACTAGGTGTTGCTGTGAAGGCATTTTGTTATGTTGTCCCCATCTACCATCAGCTGACTTTAAGTAAAGGAGATGACCTTCCATGATGTGAATGGACCTCATCTAATCAATTGAAAGTCTTTGAGAGGAAAACTGATGTTTCCCTGAAGAAGAATACATTTCATGTGTGAACTGTGGTTTTGGCTCCTGCCCAAAGTTTCCAGCCTGCAGGCCTGCCCTTCAGACGTTGTACTTATCCAGCCAGACCCCAAAATCCCTTAAGCCAATTCCTTGAAATAATTATCCTAATATATATCTTCTGCTGGGTCTGTTTCTCTGGGAAAGCCCTGATTGATACAGATACTAGTACCTAGAGTATGGAGAGTCTTGGGGTGATTGTTTGCCCCAATGTACAGGAAGAGATTTCCTATTATCTTTTAATCACACCAGTGAAGCAGGATTAATCTTAATTGAGTATGGAATGTGATTCTCAGTTGGAGCTGGAGCTAGACCTTATAATAGTTTTTTGTCAGAATCTCAAGACATGTCCTTCTTAATTAACATAAGCCACATGGAATTTCAGTTCTTAAGGAGTTTTTTGTTTTTTTTTGCATGAATAGCTGTGGGTCAGGTGATGAGCCTTTGACTATCAATTCCAATCTATAGACTGTCCATGACCTTTCATCTGAACAGAAGAACTGCAGTTCATATATCATGGTGAGAAATTAATTATTTGTGAGCATATCACATTTGATGTTTTTCCTTGAAATTTATTATGATTTGTATTATTTTAATACAATTTCTATTCATTGTCACACAGGGTAGCCTGATTCACCATCAAGAACACTATTGTCTATATACTAATACTACAGACTTTAAATAAGCATGGGACATTTTCATACTTAAAATTCTGCTTTTGTTATTCTTGTTTTCAAAGCTATTATCATTTCTGAAATAAATTACCCACTGTAAATGAATACCAGGGTATCATCTTTTCTCATACATATATTCCAGTAGCTGAAGGAAGATGAAAGGTAAGTATACCCCCCTCATCATAACAATGTAGACCATGAGATTTTCTTTGCCAAAAATGCAACTCTAATATTTCATCTAGCAGGATTGTTATTTTCTTCAACAGACACACTTTTAATGGCAGTCATATCTTTCATTAGAGTGGAGGCAATGCTGTTCTGATTGTGCCCGATTGAGTCTAACAGGAATTGACAGGATGCAGGAAAACAGTCTTACAACATTATTGTTTAGCATTTGCTGATGATACAGTTTGTCCAGCACACTGTGCAGTGTAAAACTTTTCCATCAAGACTTCTTAATGCTTTCTCTAAAATCAGCACAAAAGGTGCTTTAAAGGTCAAATGAATAAAACAGATTTTTTTCATAATTACAAACATATATAGAACTCTCTTGAGGACTCCTGTTGTTTGAACTACTTTTAATTGTTCTTCTCCCAAACTTGTAGTGATTTATTTTATATTTGTCCTCTGTAGTCACATAAGTAATCACTACAACTCTCCAGTAATTAGAACCTGAAAGAAAGGTTTAGTATGCCATAAATTCTATTATGTTTAGGTACTCAGGGTAGATGCCAGGAAAGGTAAAGTATCCATGATGAACACAGTGGCAATGTGGGTTACCCACTGTTTTCCTATTTGCATGGCTACTGCTCATCTTACAGCAACAAGTCCTCAGCTGCCGCCTGTGTTAGCAAAAACTGGAGGGAACACATGGAATAGGCCAACCTTGTAAATAAAAAATCAAAAAGACAGAAAATAACAAAATTCCTTCATGTTAAATATCAACTCTCAATCTGATTTTTCTGAAATTATAAAAGTCATTATTTAACAATTACTCTGACTTCCAGCTTATGTTAAATTTGTTTTGAATTGACAGTGATAAAACTTCCCATAAAATCTGAACATACGTTCTTTGTTAATTGTCTACCATATTTATATTAAAAACAACATTAATTTGTTTAATCAGCCACAAAAATGTAAAGAAATTACTATAAAATCAAAATAACAAAATTTTGTATTAAAAAAAAGTAAACTGAGTTAAACTCCCAGATTTAACACTTTGACTGTCAGATCATTGCCAAAAGAACTAAGTAGAAAACCCATATTTGCAATTCTTGTACCCACTCCCTCCAATTTAGGCTCTTACTTACTAATTGTATCTTTGGCAGCTCCACAAAAGGAATTTTCTGCTACAATTAGATCAGTCTCCTCCCTGTCCCACCTGCCAAGGTTTCTCTTCTATCCACTTAAACACTACTCGTAATTAGGAGCTTACTTCAGCTTTATTTATTACTTAAAATGTTACTAATATTTGCAGTCTTAATGATTTCTTTACCATTTAGTACCACCATAGTGTGCCATTTATTTTGCATTCAATTATGTACTGTTGTCTCTTGTTATGTGACTGCTTGATATTTTTATATTTCATGTCTCCAGTGAAAAAATGATATCTTAATTGGCAGAGTTTTGATTTGTCCATCTTTGATTTATTAATAAAACTTAGGCATGGTCTTATCGACTTTAGAAAAAAATCAATTCTGCATTTGAGTTTATACATCAAATGTGTTCTTAGAAATACACCAACTCTTCTCTCCTACACTGAGTGTGATTCTAAGGCAGAGGCTTATGGTTGACAGGGAGCCCACACACTGCCCAAGGCTTGGCTGCCTCCTCTTCTGGGACCATGGGTTGGCTCCAGCTTCCATGTTAGGGCAGGATTACCCTTCTGCCCATGGGTCTTTCTACTGGTAAAATAACTGTTTGCATTCAGTGAGCCAGAGTCAGATTGTCTAACAATTACAGGCAGCTCCACAAAGAAAAGCTAAAAGCTTTGCATTTCATATTGAAAATACCCATGAAATTGAGTTGTTTTATGGCTAATTCCAAACTAAGTATTATTCTAGTTGATCTTTTCTTTCAGTGTGCATACTCTTAAGAAGCATGAGAAGAGATATTTTTTCTTTTATGTTCTTATGTGGAAAACATTTTTTTTTCTACATATGTCATGATTCTTCTGAAAGACTGTTCCCAGCTAAAACTTGAGACCTTTTCATGGGAGAGATGGTTTTCTAAATATATTTTTTGCATTCGTGAGTGAGTTTAAATATCAGTGATATAGTTAATATCCCACATTAACAATTGTGGTTCCAATTAAATTATATTTAGGACCTGCAAAACAATACTCAATATTAAAATAATTGACATTAGATTATTAAATAATAAAATCACTCATTAAGTTTAATCAAGAACAGTATATGCAATTATTATCTTTATATATGAGCAATTAAGCCACTGCTAGCAATATTTCCTTTAGATGAAATATATACTATATTATTTTTTTAAGTGAAGTATAGCTGGCTTTTGCATCTCTTTGTCTGTGGGAAGAACATGGCAGATTGGCTCACATAGCTGCCCAGCTTTTTGCAGTGTGCTGATTGCATGAATGGCAAAATACATGTTTTTTTTGATAAATTCCTTACCCAGTGAAGAATCTAGAGCTTTTTTCAGATGGCAGAGTAGAAGGACGTGAGCTTATCCATTCTTACAAAAACATCAAAATCACAGCTAACTGCTGACCAGCCATCAGCAAAAACAAATGCCAGAACCTACCAGAAAAGATACCCTACATCCAAAGACAAAGGAGAAGCTACAACAAGATGGTAGGAGGGTCACAATCACAATAAAATCAACTCCCATACCTGTCAGGTGGTGACCCACAAACTGGAAAATAGTTATACCACAGAAGTTTTCCCACAGGGGTAAAAGTCCTGAGCCTCACATCAGGCTTCCCAGCCTGGGAGTCTGTCAATGGGAAGAGAATATGGCTTTGAAGCCCAGCAGCATTTGATTGCAGGGATTTCACAGGACTGGGGGAAACAAAAACTCCACACTTGGAGGGCACACACAAGGTCTAGTACACACAAAGACCCAGGGTAAAAAGCAGTGACCTCAAAAGAGACTGGTCTAGACTTACCTGCTAGTATTGGAGGGTCTCCTGTGGAGGTGGGGGAGGCTGTGACCCACTGTGGGGATAAAGATGCCAACAGCAGCAGTGCTGGTAAGTGCTCATTGGCATGAGCCCTCCAGGAGGGTGCCATTTCCTTTCCAAGACCTAGCTCCACCCAACAGCTGGTAAGCTCCAGTACTGGGATGCCTCATGTCAAACAACCAACAAGGCAGGAACACAGCCCCACCTACCAACAGACAGGCTGCTTAAATTCTTCCTGTGCACTGCCCTGCCCACCAGAGGAACAAGACCCAGCTCTAACAACCAGTGTGCAGGAATAAAACCATCTCACCAGGAAGTCTGTACAAGCCTCTTAGACAGCCTCATCCACCAGGGAGCAGACAACAGATGCAAGAACTACAATCCTGCAGCTTGCAGAAAATAAACTGCAATCACAGAAAGTTAGACAAAATGAGATGGCAGAGGAATATGTCCCAAATGAAAGAACAATATAAAACCCCAGAAGAACAGCTAAGTGAAGTGGAGATAGGTAATCTACTGGAAAATGAATTCAGAGTAATGATAGTGAAGATGATCCAAGATATTGGAAAAAGAAGAAAGGCACAGATTGAGGAGATACAATAAATGTTTAACAAAGACCTAGAAGAACTAAAGGACAAACAAACGGAGATGAACAATGCAATATCAGAAATAAAAATACACTAGAAGGAATCAATAGCAGAAGAAGAGATATGTGAGCTGGAAGAATAGTGGAAATCGCTGCTGTGGAACAGAATAAGGAAAAAAATATGGAAAGAAATGAAGACAGTCAAAGAGACTTCTGGGACAACATTAAATATATCAACATTCACATTATAGGGGTCTCAGAAGGAGAAGAGAGAGAGAAAGGACCTGAGAAAATATTTGAAGGGATAATAGCTGAAAACTTCCTGAACACGGGAAAGGAAGCGGTCACCCAAGTCCAGGAAGCACAGAGAGTTCTAGGCAGGATAAACCCAAGGAGGAACACACTGAGACACATAGTAAAGAAACTGACAAAATTTAAAGGCAAAGAAAACTATTAAAAGTAACAAGGGAAAAGCAACAGATAATATAAAAGGGAACTCTTTTAAGGTTATCAGCTGATTTCTCAGCAGAAAATCTACAGGCCAGAAGGAAGTGGCACAATATATTTAAAGTGATGAAAGGGATGAACCTACAACCAAGAAAACTCTACCCAGCAAGACTCTCATTCAGAGTCAATGGAGAAATCAAAACCTTTACAGACAAGCAAAAGCTAAGAGAATTCAGCCCCACCAGACCTGCTTTGCAATAAATGATAAAAGAACTTCTCTAAGCAGAAAAGTAAAGGCCAATACTAGAAACAAGAAAATTAAGAATGGAAAAGCCCACCTGTAAAGGAAAACATAAAGTAAAATTAGGTAATCATACACACATATATGATATCAAAACTAGCAACTGTGAAGAGAGCACAAATGCAGGATATTAGAAGTACATTTGAAATTAAAAGACCAGCAATGTAAAATAATCTTATCTATATATATATACTGTTGTATCAAAAACTCATGGTAACTACAACCTGAAAATCTACAAGAGATACATACACAAAAAAGAAAAAAGGAATCCAAACACAACACTAAATTTAGTCATCAAATCACAAGAGAAGGGAACAAAAGAAAAAGAGAAGAAAAAAGACCTACAAAAATAATCCAAAACAATTCAGAAAATGGCAATAGGAACATACATCTTCATAATTACCTTAAATGGAAATGGATTAAATGCTCCAACCAAAACATATAGACTGACTGAGTTGATCCAAAAACAAGACTCATATATATGCTGTCTACAAGAAACCCATTTCAGACCTAGGGAAACATACAGACTGAAAGTGAGGGGATGGAAAAAGATATTCCATGCTAATGAAAATCAAAAGAAAACTGGAGTAGCAATATTCATATCAGACAAAATAGAGTTTAAAAGAAAGACTATTACAGGGCTTCCCTGGTGGCTCAGTGGTTGAGAGTCCGCCTGCCGATGCAGGGGACACAGGCTCATGCCCCGGTCCAGGAAGATCCCACATGCCACAGAGTCGCTGGGCCTGTGAGCCATGGCTGCTGAGACTGCACATCCAGAGCCTGTGCTCCACAACAGGAGAGGCCACAGCAGTGAGAGGCAGGCATACCACAAAGAAAAAAAATAAGTAAATAATAAAGACTATTACAAGAGACAAAAAGTGACACTACACAATGATCAAGGGATAAATGCAAGAAGATATAACAACTGTAAATATATATGCACCCAACAAAGGAGCAGCCCAATATATAAGGCAAATACTAAGAGCTATAAAAGGAGAAATAGACAGTAACACAATAATTCTGGAACTCTTCCAAAAAAACTGCAGAGGAAAGAATACTCCCAAACACATTTTATGAGCCCATAATCACCCTCATACTAAAACCAGACAAAGATACCAGAAAAAAAGAAAATTTCAAGCCAATATCACCAATGAACATAGACACAAAAATCCTCAACAAAATACTAGCAATCCAAATCCAACAATACATTAAAAAGGTCATACACCATGATCAAGTGGAATTTACCCCAGGGATGCAAGTAGTTTTCAATATGTGCAAATCAATCAGTGTGATACACCACATCAACAAATTAAAGAATAAAAACCTCATGAATATCTCAAGAGATACAGAAGAAGCTTTTGACAAAATTCAACATTGATTTATGATAAAAACTCTCCTGAAAGTGAGCATAGACAGAACATACCTCAACATAATACAGGCCATTTATGACAAACCTACAGCTAACATCATACTCAATGGTGAAAAGCTGAAAGCATTTCCTCTAAGTTCAGGAACAAGACAAGGATGTCCACTCTCACCACTTTTAGTTAACATAGTTTTGGGAGTCCTAGCCATAACAAGCAAAGAAGAAAAAGAGATAAAAGGGACCCAAGTTGGAAAAGAAGAAAAAAACTCTCAATGTTTGCAGATGTCATGACAGTATACATAGAAAATCCCAAAGATACTACTGGAAAACTACTAGAGCTCATCAATGGATTCTGTAACTTTGCAGGATACAAAATTAATACACAGAAATCTGTTGCATTTCTATACACTAACAATGAAAGATCAGAAAGATAAAGTAAAGAAACAATCTCATTTACTATCATATCTAAAAGAATAAATTAACTAGGAATAAACATACCTAAGGAGACAAAAGACCTGCACTCCAAAAACTATAAGATACTGATGAAAGAAATTGAAGATGACACAAACAGATGGAAAGAGATACCATGTTCTAGGATTGGAAAAATCAATATTGTGAAAATGACTATACTACCCAAGACAATCTAAAGATTCAATGCAATCCCTATAATATTACCAAGGGTGTTTTTCAAAGAATTAGAAAAAAAAAATAAATTTGTATGGAAACACAAGAAATTCCAAATAGCCAAAGCAATCTTGAGAAAGAAAAACAAAGCCAGTGGAATCAGCTTCCCTGACTTCAGACTATACTACAAAACTACAATCATCAAAATACTATGGTATTGGCACAAAACCAGAAATATAGGTCAATAGAACAAGACAGAAAGTCCAGAGATAAACCCACGCACATATGGTCACCTTATCTTTGATAAAGGAGGCAAGAATATACAATGGGGAAAAGACAGCCTCTTCAATAAGTGGTGCTGGGAAAACTAGACAGCTACATGTAAAAGAATGAAATTGGAACACTCCCTAACACCACACACAAACATAAACTCAAAATGGATTAAAGATCTAAATGTAAGTGTGTACACTGTAAAATTCTTAGAGGAAAACATAGGCAGAACACTCTTTGACATAAATCACAGCAAGATCTTTTTTGACCCACCTCCTAGAGTAATGAAAATAAATACAAAAATAAACAAATGGGACCTAAATAAACTTAAAATCTTTTTCACAGCAAAGGAAACCATAATGAAAACAAAAAAGCACTCAGAGTGGGAGAAAATATTTGCAAATGAAGTAACTGACAAGGGATTAATCTCCAAAATATAAAAATAGCTCATGCAGCTCAATATCAAAAAAAACAAACAACTCAATCCAAAAATGGGCAGAAGACCTAAATAGACATTTCTCCAAAGAATACATACAGATGGCAAGAAAACACATGAAAAGATGCTCAACATTGCTAATTATTACAGAATTGCAGATCAAAAGTACAATGAGATATCACCTCACACCAGTTAGAATGGTCATTATCAAAAAATATAGAAACAATAAACAATGGAGAGGGTGTGGAGAAAAGGGAACCCTCCTACTCTGTTGGTGGGAATGTAAATTGGTAAAACCACTATGGAGAACAGTATGGAAGTTCCTTATAAAACTAAAAATAGATATCACATGATCCATCAATCACACTTGAGCATATATCCTGAGAAAAACATGGTTTGAAAGGATACATGCACCCCAATATTCATTGCAGCACTGTTTACAGTAGCTAAGACATGGAAGCAACCTAAATGTCCATCGACAGATGAATAAATAAAGAAGATGTGGTATATATATGCAATTGAATATTACTCAGCCATTCAAAAGAATGACATAATGCTATTTGCAGCCACATGGATGGACATGGAGATTATTGTACTAAGTGAAGTAAATCAGACAGGCAAAGGCAAATATCATATATTGCTTACATGTAGAATGTAAAAAAAAAAATGATGCTAAAGAACTTATTTACAAAACAGAAATAGACTCACAGCCTTAGAGAATGAACTTATGGTTACTGGGGGAAAGGATTGGGGGAGGGATAGATCGGGAATTTTGGATTGACACGTACACTCTGCTGTATATAAAATAGATAACAAATAAGGGCCTACTGTATAGCACAAGGAACTCTGCTCAATATTCTGTAATTACCAAAATGGGAAAATAATTTGAAAAAGAATAGAGACATATATATGTATAACTGAATCACTTTGCTGTACACCTAAAAGTAACACAATATTGTTAATCCACTATTCTCCAATATAAAATGAAAATTAAAAATAAGTAGATAAATAAAATAATTGAAGTATAGTTAATTTACAATGCTGTCTTAGTTTCGAGTGAAATATCTACTTTTAACAAAAGAACACTAAGAAAACATAATTTAGATTAATTTAGCACACATTTACACCTTATATTATTTGGGGAAATTTCAAAAATAAAACATTTAAAAAGTATGATATTCATAATTTCTGAATACTCATAAAATACATCTTTGAAATTTTATTTTTCTTAATAATCAAAAAAATAAGCCAGCAGATTCATTATGTAATACAATTTATTAGTTTTAAAGAGAGTTTATATAGTGGGACTTTAATTTCTATCATGGGAAATCCCAAGAGAATGTTGGTTTATATTGTGACTGCCTCCAAAACTGTTCAAGAAAACAGCAGAAGTGGAAGTGACAAGGGAAGTCTCCTTATTCAAAGAAGTAAGAGAGGATCAAAAAGTCACATGGAAATGTACAAAGTGATTTGTTTATGAAATGGTTCCCTGAGAACGTGGATTCACCTCTTTTCATTCCTGAATCTGTAATTCTTTCCTTTGGATTACTGAGGTACTGGGAGTTACTACAGGGCTTATATTGCAAGTTTATAATCCTTTTTTTTTGGGGGTTGTCAGTATATCACACTTTCAGAAAGTGATGTAATTCTATCTCATTATGAGAATTAGGGGAGTGAATCCATAGTCAGTTTAGTCACAGAATTAAGTTCCATAATGCTCAACACATAGTCGGGCATTTTCAGTTCAATCTAGTTGCATTTACCCACTACTTGTAAAGCCTATTTGCCTTAGTAATGTCACTGGGGTTCCTAGATTATTCTATTGTATCGCATATCTTTGGGGTCAGGCGGAGAAGATGAGGCACCATAGCCACCTGACACATATATGCTTGTTTGCTCACTTGAATGTCATTTTAGAAATGTCTAAATTACCTGTTCCCTGCTGTCCTTTCCTAAATTGCTTAATATATACATAAATGTATATTACATATATGTACACTTTTATGAGGAAAGAGTGAAAGCATGGATTTTGGAGTCAGGAAGAATTCCTTTTGACTACCAGCTTCACCATTTATTATCTAGGAGATATTTACTCTTTATTTGTCAAGCAGATAGTTTTCATCCTATTATGTGTCAGACAAGACAGTCCATGCTGGGATATAAGATTGACAGAACAGCATTAGTGCCCCTACTTTGTATTTCAAATCTCAAGAGAGACTGTGAACATACATCAAGCATCAAAATGCTTAAAGGGGTTAGGGACTGATTTAATCTGAGATATCAAGTAATGAGGAAGTGAGATTTGAGACAGAATCCAAAAAATCAATAGGAATCATTAGATGAGCAGAATTGGGAAAGAGTGTGTTAGGCATATGCAAAGTTCCTAGGAGCAGAGGTTGAGAGTCAGGTGCATTGAAGGAAAGCCTGGGGTGGTGGTGGGGGACTTGAGCACAGTTATGCCTTGTGTGGGAATCTGGGTGGGGGAATGGGATTAGAGAAAGAGGCAAGAATACTTAACTTTTTTGATGCTCAATTTTCATATCCATAAAATAAAATGTGTAAGCTGTGTTAGTGCTAAAAAATGTGTATCTTAATCAAGTCATCCCAGGATTGTCAAACAGGAGGCTTGAGCAATTAGGACAAAGTTATATGCCCTATGAATGTTAATTTTTTGTTTGTTTGTTTGGTTGGTTTTTTTTTTTTTTTTTTTTGTGTCTTAGTCTTCTAGAGCTGTCGTAATAAAGTACCACAGACTGGGTGGTTTAAACAACAGACATTTATCTTCTTATAGTTCTGGGGGCTGCAATTTCAAGGTCAAGATGCCAGTATGTTTGATTTATCCCAAAGTTCTGTCCTTAGTTTGCATCAACTGCTTTCTCCCTGTGTCCTCACATGGACTTTTCTCTGTGCACCTGAAGTTCTGATGTCTCTTCCTCTTCTAGTAAGGGCATCAGTCATATTGGATTAGGGCTCCATCCATATAAGCTCATTTAACCTTAATTACCTCTTTAAAAGGCTCAATCTCCAGATCTGTTACATTGGAAGGTACTGGGGATTAGGATTTCAACATAGGAATTTGGGGGGGATAAAATTCAGTCCATAACATTTGGTCTGTTGTTAAATTTTAAGTCTATTCTCTCTGGGCTTGAAAATCTTTTGAAACTCATTTTTTTCTCAGGATGTATTTTTCACTATAGCTCTCTTGCCATATTTCCCCTCTTATTTTATGCTATGTATGCATTGTGATTCCTGTCTTCAAAGTGTCAGCATTCTGGTTGCTCTGAACTTATTCTTCAACCCTGGGTCATAAAATAGATAATTCCATAATCATATTTGTATATCATGTATACAAAAGAATATTTGTTTTTATAGAATAAAGTTAAACTATACATTGTTGTGAAAACAAATTACATATTTACCAAATATAGGTTCAGTGCACTAAGAAGAACACTGATAGGATAAGAGAATAATAAAACAATGGACCAGCTATTATAGTAGAAGTGACATTCTTATAAACAAAGAGAAAACTATTGAGACAAAGCAAAAGCAGTTTAAATGACAATCAACTGAGAAAAAGAGTATTCAATGAACTATGAAAAACATGCTATTCAATGGAAGTCTACCGAAATGCAGATATCTAGCACACCGAGTCATTTAATACCACCACACATTCTGGGCTAAACTTATTAATCCTCTCCTTATTTACCCATATTAATATTATTCTTAAGTTTCCTATATTGCATTGTCTTGTTTACTGTAAATATTATTATCCCCATTAATATCTGAGAAAACCAAGCTTCAGAGGTTTGACCAGGTCAAAAGCTTGTCCAAAGCTATTGTCAATAGCTCTAGAGCTGAGATTTATTGATCCTTGCCTCCAAAACCCTGCTACTTACTTTGACGTCCTGTGATATGCAAGGAAACAAATAGAGGAGCAGGCCATCACGTAAGATGCAGTGGGGGTGAACCTCAGCGATGTGTACAAGTGCCCAAGAAAGTGTGGTTATGGGAAGTTACAGGAGGTTCATGGAAATCAAAGGAAAATATATTTGAGAACTGCTGATCAATGTTCACTTATTTCAGAAACACAAGCTGTGCGTGTGCACGTGTGGACACACACACACACACACACACACACACAACAATAAAGTTTCATGAGCAATTGGGTTTCATCATCCATCACTTGAAGTCACCCAAGGGCTGCTCTGGGAGGACTTGTTTAGGCAAACCTAGTATAGCATTAAATCCATCAACACTGTGACATGTATACTTATATAGCCTCAAATTGAAGCACCTTCAGACTCAGAAATCATTCTTGTGACCATTCTTTCAGATAACTTGAAGATGGACAATAAAATTGAAATTAAAATTGATGTTTTGAGCCATAAAATTTTAGCTTTCAGTTTTATTGGTTGCATACAGCCAAACTCACAAACTCTGGTTCATTCTTAAAATGTTCTTGAAATTGACTCTTAGAGAAAGGCCCCGTCAATTATCATAAGAGATAATACTATTTAGAATAGCTAAATGGAGGTGCTGGAGCATCCCCATGTACTTAGTGCTGATGAGAAAAGTATGGCTTTTAATGCCTCATCTGAGATGTTAAGCCAGATTCAGTGTTACAAAAATGTAAATTGTTTTCTGGAGATTTCTTTTACATGTTGTTTTTAAGGATTAGATAATAATTTCAAATATAGCTGTAAGTCATTACATTAGCATATATGTAATATGTGTACACACACACCACACACATAATTTTTAAAAAGCAATACATAAGAGACTTTTATCAGAAACTGCCTTTGAAATATGATTTCTATTCTATTCATTTAGATTAGAAAACATTTTATGGATGGGAAGATAGAGAATAAATAGCGAGTTAATCAAAATATTTTCTCATTATTATGTGTTTGAAACAGAATGCTTTCAGTCATGAACTGTAGGACCTAACATAGATGTGATTGTGACTGTTCTGTAAGAGAAAAAAATGAAGAAAGTCACAACTATGTGGCTCAGTCTCCCTTATATATAAACCTAGTTACCTTGGAAGTGAGGGAGGATCCCTAAGAACAATTTAAAGACTCACTCTGTGGCTAAATATCTTTAGATAGGTCAATGAATATGTTTCCATAACTTTTATAAGCTGAATATTTAAAGGAGGGATGGTTCTCTGTATGTTTGGGGGTGTAAGATTCCAAGACTTAAGCCAAGCTTGAATGTAGTGATAATGTGAATTCCAAGATAAGGTGTCCTTCTAATGCTGAGTTTGTCCCTTCCAGAAAGTCCCATGTAGCATGTATTCGTTCCTCTGTAAACAGAATATATAACACAAGAAATAAACCTCTGTGCTCTCTGTGGCATACAGAGAATTGGGAATTCTGAAACATTAGCTGACTCACCCTTGGGAACAGAGTGCAGAGGTTTTCTCTTTTCCTTTTTCCTTCCAGAAAAGACTTGGAAGTTTAATGTATCAAAATACAGGACCAACTCTACCAGGAGGCAGATTGTGAGAGTTTGGGCAAACAATAGGATCTTGGAAGGAAGTGGTCGCAGATAGACCATGACACTAGTTATCAGGCTTTGGTTGAACAAACTTTACCAATTCCACATTTTGACAATTGGGATCTAAAAAGTGTTCTTGTTGTTATTTGTGGCTTTGTTGGCTTGTTATAGGAAGAAGAAAACAAAATGAAGTCTTAATAAAGGTAGGAGATACATGGTCTTTGTTGAGGGTGGCTGATAACTGGCCTCGATAGTAGTTTTGTGTTGATGGGTGTATAATACCTTAAGTTAATTTATGAACATTTTTATGAATCCAATTTTTTTTAAAGGACACATACTATGCAAGTACTCTTGCTGAGGGTTTACTTTGGAGACAAAGGGAGGAAAAAGAAATTCATATATTTGGGGGAGAGCTTACAATTTAGATAGCCTGCTATTTGAAAAATCCAGCACTTGTCTTTGCAGGTTAACTAGTTATTCCTATCAATAGAGAGAGCCACAAATGAATCACTCGGGACAGTAATAATTTATCAAACCAGGTCATTCATAAACTCTTGAGTGTGTTAACTCAGATAAAAGAGAATTCATTTTAACAACCTGGAAGGACCCATGAGTCTGTGAATTGACATAACATTCTGTGGTCCTGGATCAGCTTTTCTCTTTGTTTCCCAAAATCATTTTCTATGTTCTGGAGCATTCTCTAATGGCTGATGGAAAGTCAACTGTAAAACAACAACAACAACAACAACAAACAAACAAACAAAAAAACCCCGATGCATTGTATTTTCTTTCCATGGGATGAGAATGAATTCTCAGAAATTCATCTGAGATTGAATGTGATTTGTACTATACCTTCTTCCAAGGCTTTACTAGCTGGAAATAAGAGTCTCATTGTTATCTTGCTGCTATTGGAATCTCCATGTCCAATGAGCCTTTTATCTCATCTGAAGCAAGAGCTGCAGTGGTCTCGGAGGGGAAGAGAAGGCTAATCATCACTGCCATTGTAAGACAATTTTAGTGGATTTAAAGGAAAACTAAATTTTATATTACCTGTTTCCAAATGCCATGATTTTTCTTTTACTGTAATATAGTGTTATTCAAACCTAAAAACCCAAATCCTTGTGTTTGTGTGTGCATGCTCATATTATTTTTATAAAACATGAAAAATTCTGTCTTCGTCTTTTAGAATGATGTGAGAAATAAAAAACATTAAATCTTGCCAGCATATGAGCTAGACTGAAATCTGATGTGTGTATATTGGTCCTTCCTCTTTGTCTGTGTATGCCCAGCTACTATGGTAATAAGTTTTCTGTGCACTGGTCAGGGACATTTTATTTCCTCAGATAAAATCTATAATTTTATGTTAAGTGAAAAAACATTAGATTTTTAGATACCCAAAATTTTCAGTTGGGTAATAATTTTTATTTTAACCTTGGTTTAACTACCAGCATAAAAACTAATCAGCTTTAAGGAAAATGTGCACTGTTCTAAGTTTTTAGAAGTTAAAAATTAATGATTCTACACATTAGTGCATTTAGTGGGGATAAACAGGAGAGAAAATATTTTAAAATATTTCAAAAAAAGCATTTTAGAAAAAATTGATAACACAGTAAAGGCATTATCAAAGGTAACACTGATATAACAGTTTAATTTTGAGAAAATTCAGGTATTATGATAAACATAAATACTTGTCTCACACATCTTCCCCTTCAAATTTTTATTTTAAATACCACTGGATTATCCAAGTAGGATAATAAAAGTAACTTGACAATGGAATTGGTAGTTAATGTCCACCAAACCATAACTAGATGAAATGTTAATAAAACAGAAGAATTCAAATGCAATCTCCAGGGTCAAAACACAAAATCCGCCCTTCACCTCCAAATACTATGGAGGTAGTGTCAGCAGAATAGTGAGATCCAATTGTTTCCAATGACACCACAAGATGCAGGGATGCGTTTTACTTTTCCAAGAGTATTGTACCTGCTACTAACTGCCTTTTCCCCACTTCAGTTGTTTTCTCTCTGGTATAGTACTTCCAGCTCCATATAATCATGCTTTCATATCTTAAGTCTTTAAACAGAGAAAAAAATCTTCCTTCACCATTCTCCACCCTCCATACATGTCTTCAGTTGGAGGCTTCCCTTTGTAGCAAACTTCCCTAAGAATTGTTATATTAACTGTTTCTGTTTCTTGCCCTTCTGTCCTTACCGACTCCATTGGCTTTTATCGCACTTCCTGTCTTCCCTCTGTGCTGACAACCCAATGGCTATATTTCATCCCCATCTTACTGACAGCTGCAGCACATGTGTTACATGACACCTGTCCTGGAGACATGATCTTCACTTTCTGGGCTTGTTTTCCTCTTGTTTGGGTTTCTACCTCACTAGCACCTCATTACCTTTCTCCATTCTAGTTGCTCCTCCCTGTCTTGACCAGTAAATATTTAAAAGACAGCTTTTAAACCATAGCTGTTTAGCTGAAATTCTTTTCCACCTGTGAAGACTCAGCATTAGTCTTATCATCTTGAAACACAGCTAAACTGAGAGACTGGCTGTGCGTGATGCTGAGGGATGTTCTTTGTGCTAGCAGGCACATCAGCCACATACTTTGTCCCATGGGAACCTTTTTCTTGTTGAGTTAATGCAGATCTCTAGCACAGAAAATAAGTTTTTGACTGTGAGTGCCAAGTACAGCAGCTCTCACCCTGTTGCTCAGGACTGCTGTTTTTGCTCTTTGTGCTTCTTGTTATTTAACTTTTCTCCTTTGGTCTGGTTTTGGAGTCCTTTCTACCCAACCACCCCCATGAAAGAAATTACAAATTAAAGAAAGAGCAAGTCCTGTACTGCTTCCACATCACTCCCATTCCCTCCTCTCTGCCAAAACAGAGTGCAACTTCTCTTTGATTACAAATGAAAATACATGGGCCAACATAAACTTCCTTCTGCAAGAAGGAGAGAACAACAAAAATGAAAACACTTATGATACATATACAGAGCATAGGTTAGAGTTCCTTTTTTAAATTGGAGAGATAAATTGGGAACTAGTGTTTGAAGATGCAAAAATGAATGTATTAAAAAATGAGGGAAAGTAATTGTGAAAATATTCTCAATAGAATTAACAAAACATTCCATTTATAAAACTTGATCTAGTAGTCAGTGAATGGAAACACTTTGAGATTAGGAGAACCAGAGGAAGAGGGCATCATATAGTTAATAAATAAAAATTATAATGAAAATCTTTATCTAGAAGAAGTATATCTACAAAGCTATCCATTGAGAGCCTGTTAACAAAGAATAAAGTATGAATCAGCAGATACAAATTCAAAGTAAGAAAATTATGGCTGGAAAGGGTTATTGATGAGAGTTGAACTCTAAAAAATATGCAGATGTTTCTAAATACTTGTGTCAAATATAGTTAAAATTTAATAAGAATGGTTCTATTGAAAGAAATAATCTATGTTGTAAAATCAATAAATGGTTGTCAGTCTGATATTTATCAAATAATGGAAAAGCTAGTGGAGGGGTATGTGATGCTAAACTCTGAATCTTGCCTAAAAAGAAGCTGAAAAGTCATAGTTCTGTTTTTAAGTACAGCAGCATTTTGATAATCAGTTTCAAATTTTATAAAAACATGAATGTGACTCTCCACAGAATTAAAAGGATGTGGTTTATCGTCAAAGTCAGTGAAAGTGATTACAATAAAGTGTAATATATCACCATAGAGAAGGAAAGGAAAATGTTAAAAGTCCACCATACATAGAATTATAGTAACAAGAAGAACAAAAATTCTTGAAATAAATTTAAAGTCTTTCAAATATTTAAAAATTGGAGAATTATCAATAAAAGACATATGTAACAGCCAGTGACTCAGATGTGAGTAGACAAAGTAACATCAGGCAAATGAAAGCTAAAAAATTAGGTCAGGGACTACCATTCAATAACAATAAAAATTGAAAGCACAAAATGAGACTATTTAGGTCATATACTTATAAAAGTCACAAAACAGTTTAAATATATAAAATAATGAATATGTAAAGTAAACTCTGTTAGGAATTCAAGGAGAAATGGCTCGAAAGACAAATGTAGTCTGGGCCTTTAGTACTTCACTACTAAATTATGAAACAAGTTGAGAAAAGAAATAAAAACACAGAAGATTTGAAAAAATGTGATCAATAAAATGCAACTAAAAGATATGTGTCAAAAAATTCCCTATATAGAGAGTATATCTGATTTTCTAATATCCATAGAATATTTTATATTTATTTTTATATTTTGCAACCAAGAATATTTAGTACTCTTTTCTAAAAACTACACAATAGCCATTACTATTTTACAATACAATAGATCTAGCATAAATGAGAATTTTTAAAGAAAAAAATGTAAATAGCATATTTAAAACAATTGTTTTCAAATAAATTGTAAAGAATGAGAGCTTAAGAGATTTAGGCTTAGGGAAAATAAAAAGGTATTTGCCAATATTTACTCATCTTTGTCCACCTAATTCTGTTGGATGAACGCAGGTGTTGGTGAAAGAAGTGTGACTGGGTAAATAAAAGAGAGAGAAGGCATGGGAGAAGCTGGGTTTGGGGGTGTTGATGGTGAAGCTGATGTTCAAAAGTGGCAGAAGTTTGTGTCTAGTAAGAACCTTCTTTTGTTTTTTTCTCTCTTACTTGAAGAATCTCATATATTTCAGCTGTTAAGCATGTGCTATATTCTCCTGGTAGCAATTAACACAGTCCCTACCTCGCAATTGGATAGAATTGCAAAACTAAATTAGTATTAGTCGTTCTGATTAAAACTGGAAGATCAGCTTTATGTGATGATCTTCTATCACTTCTCAACAAGACTCCACTTTTCCTTTACTACAATAAAACAATGTATAACCTCACAAATATATAAAATGGAACAGATATATTGGTGGATGGGAAAATTCAGTAGTGTTTTGGAGACAAAGCAGAGGAAGGCTTGCCAGCCAATTTAGCAGAGTTGATTCCACTTCACGATAAAGTTCCCATGGAGGAGGTCTACTCTGCAGAGCTCCAGAAAGGGACAGGATACAATACAGACTGCACTAAATGAATACAGGGTTAAAACCAGGGGCGGTGGAGTGAACGCGTGGCTCCCCTTCCCCACCTGGTGTAGCCCTGTGTGCCCATGTGCCCAGCAGGGAGTTTGGATGTTGATTATTGATCCTGTTGGGGCTGAGGCTCCGCTTCTCAGCCTCAGTCCCAAGCTCTCTGCACCCTGATGATGCCTCTCTCTCCTTCCTGGGCTTGCATGTGGCGATGGCTCCCAGGCATCATCAGACTCTTTTTGGCTCCCTTATCCCTGCCAAATACCTATAAATAGTCTCTCCATTGAACTCTCTTCAGTTAAACTCTTTGAATTTAAACACAACTGTCTCCTGCTGGGACCCTAACTGATACATCAGAGAACAGGAGAAACTTTCAAAAAACTGTAAGTAAATAATATCCTCAGGCAGAAAAGAGAAGATTGTTCTCCTCATAAAACAACAACAGTATCAGGGAAAAAATAAGAGCAGTTAGATAAGAAATAAGAAAGAGGTCTTGAAGTGTTAAACTATAAAGTAAATATCCCAAATGTTAGGACAAAAGATAAAAAGATGGAAAGTCAATGAAAGAATAGAAGAGACTAAGGGTCCATGGAGGGTCCAGCATGTGAATGATGTGAGAAAAATGCCATCTTTCTGAAGTTTCTGAAGACCAGTGGTCAAGAGAAGATCCTAAACGCTTCCCCTAAACGAAGGTATGTTATGAAAAAAGGAAAATAATCAGAAAAATGAAGCATAAGAAAAAGATATTGAACATAAAAAAAACTATATCTAAGATTTTTAAAGTCAATATATGTACTGAAATGCAAAGCACAAAAATGACCTCAGAAATAATGACAAAAGATAGAAATAGAAAATGGGAGAGGAAATCTGAGTCTTGGATAACCAGTACTTCAGTATCCTACGTGAGTGAAGTGTCCCTCAGGGTCTGCACAGCAAAGGTCAAAGGAAAACACTAAATACAAATGTGTGAAATTTAGATGACTAAATAGAAAGAAGATCCTAAAAGAGAGAAATTAAAAGATATCACACATAAAGAAATAAATATCTGAAGGTTATCAGATTCTCAACAGAAACACAGGAAGCTAGCAGTCAGTGGAGCAAGACCTTAAACATTCTGAGGGAAAATCCTTCATATTTTGTGTATAAAATTATAAGCATAGGGCTTCCCTTGTGGTGCAGTTGTTAATAATCTGCCTGCCAATGCAGGGGACATGGGTTCGAGCCCTGGTCCAGGAAGACCCCACATGACGCGGAGCAACTAAACCCATGTGCCGCAACTACAGAGCCTGTGCTCTAGAGCACGTGAGGCACAACTACTGAGCTCATGTGTCACAACTACTGAAGCCCGTGTGCCTAGAGCCCATGTTGTGCTGCGAGAAGACACTGCAATGAGAAGCCCATGCACTGTAACAAAGAGTAGCCCCCACTCACTGCAACTAGAGAAAGCCCGCATGCAGCAACGAAGACCCAATGCAGCTAAAAATAAATAAACAAACAAATAAATAGATTTATTTAAAAATTATAAGCATATACCTAAGTCTGAGGGTATAATAACGATATATACAGATGTGGCAAGGCTTTTCCTGCAGCCTTTGATTAAAAAATTCTAATATATAAGATGCTTTAGCAAAATTGAATAAAACAAGAAAGAGGAAATGAGACATCCAGAAAAATGACCAAACAAAGGAGAACAGCAGAGAAATCTCATGACTAAGAATCATACGGTGGTAGATCTGATGAAGTGTTTAAAGAAAAAAAAAGGAGAGGCATATTGAAAACTATTCAAATGAAAAAACAGGATAATTATTTACTGGGGAATATGTGATGAGGGTGTAAAAAAGAGGAAAGATAACTCTAGTATAATATTTAACTGTATAAAAATCAGTACGTACCATTCACAATAATGTTTTTATTATTTGCTTGTTGATTTTCAAGAAACTACAGGTGGGTCTGATGTAAGACAGGTACGTCCCCATTCTGCACAACTGGAAATCAGTGATAATATTGGAAATTACTACATAAAAACAGCAATATGCATTTATTATTTAGAAGTATAAAGGTAAAAATATAGAAGAAACTTCCAAAGATTTTAAAGTAATTACTTTGGAAATAGGTAGGACTTGAAGAGGAGATGAGTGGTTTTCTCTTCCTATTTAATTTTCTAATTAAATTTCTAATTACTTTGATGCAAAAATAATCAAATGCAAAAATGCATTAAACACAATATTGTAATGGATGCAAAAGTAAGACTAGGCTCTATGTGACAAGAAGTGTCACCTAGATGAAGAAAGGAAGGATTCTGGGTGGCGATGGCCAACAGCTACCCTACGTGATTGTGATGTCTACACCATCTGACAGCAGCCCTTATTGGCGGTTGGATCACATTGGGGATAAAGCATTTGTCAATAAAATTCTGGGTAAATTTATTTCAAACAAGAACATAGGGCTTATGTCTCCTAATACAAAAAGCACAATTTCCATAAGACCGCAGTGCTTCCCTGTATTTTCAATTCTGTTTTTTATCATGCAACTAAAAATAATAAGCTCCTTATTCAAAATGCATCTATAAAACTTCTCAGAGCTATGGCATCACTGACAATGTTTATTAAGACGAAACATCATCACAGTTTACTTTCTCTCTTGCCTAGTACAGAATTACTCTTGGCAAGGACATCAGGCATGCTCTGCATATGTCACAGTGCTTTCTGATGTTTTATGTCTGGGTCTGAGGTCAATTCTGAAACTACAATGTCTGTCCACATTCATTAAAAGAAAGTTTACTGGGAGGAGTTGAGATGCCTCATTATTTTAAAGCTGTAAAGTATAAGATATTTTATGGGCCCGTTTTGAAAGTATGTTTACCCATTAATAAAAATTACTAGTGATTTTGTAGTTTTCTTCAAATCATAAGGCATAAACCTAGATGTTTCTAATTGTGCTTTAGTATTTCATTTAAAAAATGTCCCTCAGGTAAGCCTCAGGCAAATAGTAACTGTTGACCATTCCTTTGGGAAAACTTCATTTTATTTTAGTAGTAGTTTCTTTCTCTTAAATATTCAAATGAAACACGCTAAAGTTTCTAGGACTCATAGAAACTATCACAGAGAGTTTTTTTCTTTTCTTTTCAAAACACATGCTAATAAAAAGATTGAGCTTAAAGAATAAAAGGCTACTTTCAGCAAAGCGGTTCATGTGCTAATCCAAAAGCAGTTGATCTCCTCCTGGAAAGGGTCCTAGAAAACTGAATTAGAGGCAGATTTTTTTGGCTGCCATTGCACATGAGTTTCTTTAGGGTAGTGGCAGAAATCAATGGTTTCCTTAAATAAAACACTCTAGGGACAGAGGAAATCAGAGCCTGGCTCAGTTCCTAGAATTTGTGTTTTTCTTGTATGATCCTTCCTAAGCAAGTACTTTCAAAGTCAAATCCTTTTTTCTACATTTATAATCAAAAGGAATAAGTACCTAAACTTGGATAAGAAATTCTGATGCTTAAAGTAATTCCCATCCTGGGCTGATCAAATCTTCATTCTCTGGACTCTGGTCTATGGCAACTGAACTTGTGCTAAATTAACAAGAGCAGGAGTGAACCACTCAACTTCTGAGCTTATTCAAATTATTTCACATTTTAAGAATGTGGATGCATAATGCCTTTTTTCCCTTATAGTAGTTCATTTATTCACGCATCTATCACTTCATTCATTCATCTATTTAGTGAAGCTCATACAGTATTTAATTTAATACAGTATTTAATTCCATCAATAACTATAGCTAAGTGCTATGAGGTGAGTTTTATTTCTGTCTCTTTATGTTGAACTTTTTTGAGACGCTAATTGTACATCTTAGTAATGTTTTCTAAATCCTACCCAGGTACATGGTTATGTTTTCCAAATCTTACTGAACCTAAAGTGGGTGCTACTAAGTAAAAGATAATGGTAAGTAAGAAAAAATATTAATGTTGATGATAACATAATGATAATAGCTAACATTTATTAAGTGATTACTAAATGCTTTTACCTATTTTAGATTTTTAATCTTCAATACACCCAGTAAAAGCTTAGAAGTCATGGGACTTGCTCCAAATTTCATAGCCAGTGATGAAGATTGCAGTAGTCCAACTGGCTGTTCATCTCAAGAACTCAGACCTTTCCAGACCACGGCTGGGATTAACATATACACACCACTATATATAAAATAGATAACCAACAAGGACCTACTGTGTAGCACAGGGAACTCTGCTCAGTAACTTGTAATTAAGCTATAAGAGAAGAGACTCTGAAGACAAATATATATATTTGTCTTCAAATATATATATATATATATATATATATATATATATATATATATATATATATATATATATATATATAAACTGAATCTCTGTGTGGTACACTTGAAACTAACATGATATTGTCAAATATACTTCAGTTAAAAAGAAAGACTGCACTGTATATGCCCACAATAGTAGTGACACAGTGGTAACTGGACTGTCTTTCTCCTTCATATTCCTGGACACAGTGTTTAGCACAATTGGAACTTGATCCATTATGACAAAAAATTATATGCATGTACTTATAATTTTAAAATGGCCAATAGTGAAAATAATTGCAGTAATTTGCTGAGTACCTTCTGCATGCAAGGCACCTGCAGTACATTTTAGGATACAAACCATGACCCTCTGCTGCAGGTACTATTATTTTTTACATTTGACAAATGAGGGAGGTGAGGTTCTGAGTTGTTCATTAACAAACACAGGATCTCACCATCAGTGACAGTATCAGGATGTGTTTTTAAGTTTTCTGTTTCCAGAAACCTGCTTTAATTGGTATAGCATTATACTTCTTCAATACCAAGAAAAGTAAAACTATCCATGCCTGATAAAAATGGGCTAAGATAATTTTTGTTGTTGTTGAACTAAGTTGCATTGACAAATGACAATTTTCACACAATTAAAATACAGTGAAGTTCAATAAGGTTGCCTTGTTTTGATTTGTTTGTCCCCTAACTCTTATTTCAGAAAGATGGAAGAAATAATTCTAGTTTTCAACTCCAGCCAAAAATACACATTCTTACTTGTAACTATTTTGCTATTGATACCATTCCAAAAAAGCACTTATTACATACAGTGTTAAAAGTATTTTCCTATGATTTTATTTATTTTTTTGGATTCTGGAGTGGTGACTTAGGAGCAGTTCCAGGGGAGACAGGGAAGCCACAGAGAAGGTGTGGTAGCCCTCTGCCCACCTATCCAGTCCCTACTAACCCAGGTCCAACCAGGGGAGCCCCACCTTTATTTCATAACATAAAATTTCATACCCACATAAAATCCTATTTATAAAAATACCTTTATTGAGTTGCAGAATAGCTTTTCCAGTTATTCATAATTGAGCACACAGTACAATTGAATATATATTAAGGTGTGTGCTTTAAGAAACTTCAGGGTAATGTTTTGGAAATTGTAACCTTTTTATTTTCTAAGCAGCACCTCCCCGTTCTATTTCTTTCTTACAGAGAGGAAGGCACTAAGTGAGCTTCTTCTTGTCTTTGGATCTAAAGAAGTCCTAGATTCTGTCTTCTGTGTGATCTAATGAGCAAAACCAGGTAAAATCAGAGTATCTGGTATGAGGCCTGTTGACCTAAGGCTATTGGTGCACATGACCACCTCTACCACCTGGGCCTTGGCCCCATGGTGAAGGCACAGGCCGAGGGGACCCTCATTGACTAGAATGAATTTTCTGTTCCTTCATCAGAATGGAGACTAAAAAAACCTTCATCAGAATGGGGACTAAAAATGGAAATGAAGTTGTAGAAAATACAATTGTATGCGTTACGTATATATTACTGGCTAAGATTTCTATATGCTACATTTGGAAAAGATGCCTGGTTTTTCTGGTGGCAGTGAGTGGGGAGCTGTAACATGGAAAAAGAAGGAAGTTTCACCAAATTCACGTTTTCCATCATATTCTCGCAAGTTAGACTCATTTGTGGTCTGATGATGCAGCCCCTGAGAGAGAGGGAGGCTGCAGTGGTCTTAAGAACGAACCATGGACAGTGGTTCAGTCCCACGGCCAGCAGCCTTCATGCTCCAGAAATGGCTGTGTAAATAGTGTGGGAGTCCCAGGGTTTCACCTGAACAGGGAAATTGCGAGATCAGTCACAACAGCCTAGTCTGTGAACACAACTTGGACATTTTTTACTGCTCCCATCTCAATTCTTAAAAGTCTTACCCTGGCCGGTTCTTCACAAGTCCTCTCTCTGGGCTATTGTATCACAGGTGCTATGGTTGAGGAAGGGCAATTGGGAGGTTGTTATTTCTCATCAGTTTGTTTTATAGACTCAGGCAGAAATATGTACTATTTTTGCCTTATCTTACCTAGGACATTTTTTTCAATTAAGGTCATTCTTCGAGTCAGGTCATGCTGACAAGTAGAAATTTATCTTGCTTCATGAAGCATTTAATGATAGTCCACTTTCTAAATCCTGAACATAATCAGTGTGCTATTTACTCTTCAAAAAAATTCAAAATAAACAGGCTAACAGTTTGCTTTCTTTCTTTCCCCAAAACTAGGACAAAAAATATTAAAACATTAATCATTCTTTCTAATGATCATTTGGAAATTGCTGATTAGAGTTTTGAAATAGTTCAAGAAGTGTGTGTGTGTGCGCATGTGTGTATACATGCACGTATGTGTGTTGTGTATGTGTGTGCATGTGTTGCATGCATGTGAACGTGCCGTGGGTTGTGTGCACGTGAGTGCACATGTGTGTACACACATGTCTGTTGTGCACACACATGTGTTCATGTGCACGTGGGTGTACATGTGCGTGTCCACAGGTGTACATGTGTGTGTTTGTATGTACATTTGTGCACACATGTATGTGGTTGTACATTTGTATGCATGTGTGCACGGGTGTGCACACATGGGTGTACATGTGTGCCTGTGTACATGTGTGTGTTTGTGTGTACATGTGTGTATGTGTGTACATGTTTAGTGTACATGTGTGTGTGTGCACACACCCATGTGCGTGTTGTGCATGTGTGTGTATGCATGTGTGTACGTGTGTGTGTGTGCCTGTGGATAAGTGGCTCCCAGTGGAGGGAGGTATGATTTTGTCCTCCCTCCTCCCAGGAACACTTGGCAATGCCTAGAGACGTGTTTGGTCCTCACAACTGAGGGAAGGCGTAGGCGTCAGGCTGCTGTTCAACAACCTTGTTGTGAGGACAGCATCTCACTTCAAAGAATTATCCAGCACGAAAAGTCGGCAGTGCTGAGACTGAGCAATTCAGCTGTAGTTTAGGGACAGACTTTTCCAATAAGGAGGTTAAATTGGATGCCCATTGAATGGACGACTTCATGTTACCTGAACCCAGCTTCCTTGTTTTGGGAACAGTCACTCAAATGACTTCCTTCCATTAGATAAAAATAACATGGGGCATCTGTGCAGCACTGACAGAGGCCTGAACAAGTCTATCCTGCTCAGAGTGCACAGACACCTCTGTTCTCATTTGGTAGCAAGAAATAAGGGCCGAGGTGGAGGGCTCACTCTGTGCAAGGGCAGACTGCTCATCCCCTTTGTCCCTGTGGCCTCCAGGTACTTTATCAAGGGGAGGGTTGGAGCTTAAGGGAGCAAACGCTGCCCTTGCTGCCATGAACACTCGATTGATTGATTGAGGGCAAACTACTTTCTTAGGGCTGTCTTTGATTCCTTCCTTGCTATTTTTCCTAAAAATAATGTGTCTCAGGATCTAATCCTCACATGAAGATTATGATCACACTAGTGCAATGAACTTTACTAATACATTTATTCTTAATTGGTCTTACAGTGATGAAGCAAGAGGTTAATTACTATGAACATAATATCTACATTCACCTTGTGTCATTACATGGTTTAATATTCCCGTCACCTCACAAGTGGATCTGAGAGTACCCACAACTTTCAGAAGTGTAGATTTTTTCCTCCAGCATAACAAGGTGCATAATAAACAGTTCATTTTACATTTGATAGAATAGATAACATTTTATATTTGTCTTCTAAAATGTAATGCTTTGCTGCTAGAACTATAGGCATATAAAGTGCTTTTTTTCTTTCATTTTTTTGTGGATAATTTGGTTCGGACAATGTAGAATGTCTATTTTAAAATATTTTATTCATCCATTCAACCAATCAATCATTCAATAAAACTTATTAATTATTCTGCAAAACAATTGGTTAGATCCTGAGAATATGAAATTAATAAGCAAAAGTCTCACTCTCCAAGTGCTCAGCTTTTAATTTCAGAACGTTTTCTCTGCATAGATTAATCATTATTGATATGAAGTCTGATTGGAAAGGAAGCCAATCCAATTGTATAACTACTGTCATTTCAAGAAGGTTGTCACCTGCTATACATATCAATTTGAAGCCATCAAATCCAGAACATTAAGCAATTTCATTTTCTGGTTGTGAAATCAATGTCCATTCCAAATTCAGACAGCTAACCATTTTAACTGCAAGGTTAGGCATATATCATACAATATTTCTAATTAGTCTTAAGTATTGATGGAAATGTGGGAAGTAAAAATTCCTAACATAACAGAATTGTCATGCCTCTTGGGTGATATGATAATCCCAGCATAGACATTGGGTGATTTTAATAGGTCTGCTAAGAAACCAAATTCTCTAGAGCCACCATCATGGTCACTAACGACAAGCTTTGTGCAGTTCTGAACAGATTGTGTTAAGTTACTTTCAAATATACTTCACACGAACATAATTAATTTTGATAATTTTAAGTGTAATAACTTTATGGAAGAAAACGTTTATTTCAGGTCTTGGCCTTCCACTCTGAATTCCTTTTAAATGCTCTCCTAAAATTTTTTACCAATTTTAATAAAATTTAGTTTCTATTTTAGTGAGAGTGTTCTTCAACAATTAACACACACATCAACTGCAAAATATTATAAGGTAAAGTCTGACTCAGAGTGAAAACCAGTTTATGATTTCATCTCTCTAAAATAACCATAGTAATGATAACTCAGCTAAATCAGCCGTGTTTCCATATTTTTGGCAGTTTACAACCTAAATGCACACAGATACAAACACATCCAGTAAATTGCATAGGCATCTGTTACAAAGTTTAAAAATAGGAAATATTTTAGGATATTTGGAAAAAACAGGACTCTTAAAATATTGATGATATAATTATTGATATTTTATCAATTATTAAATGCCTATAATGTATCAGATTGTCACCCAGATTAATGTAAACAATGTCTTGTAACTCTGGAGGAAAAGTTTGGGAGTGAGTCTAGGTAGTTGGAAAGCCCAGAGACCCTATGTAACTAAGACTTCTGATTTCTATGGCTATTCCAAACCATGTCTGCTTTATTTTACTCTAAACCCTGCTTCTTCTTTAGACAAGGCTCACTCTGATTTCCTTCCTTCCCTTGGAAATTTTCTCTGCTCTTCAACACCTGACCATCTTTGAGATCTGAAATCAAGTTTTATTCCTGCCTCTCATTCATTATTTAATAGTTACTTATTAATGGACGACTAATGTTCCAGTTACTGTGCTAGGGATGCATTCAGCAAGGCACAAGACAGACAAGTCCCTGAACCCATGAAACTCACATTCTCTTTAGGGGAAGAGAAAATCAAGTAGTAAAACAAATGACAGACAATAAAAATGGGTGCTATGACAGGCAATACCTGGGTGGAAGGGATAGTTTAGAAGGGTTCACCCAAAGGTGAGCAACAAGAGGGAGGACACCTGGAAGGAGCAGCGTGAGGACAGAGAGGAGGAGGATGGGAGGCCGTAAAGCCAAAAAGCTTCTAGAGCCCGAGAGCAACAGGATGTCACAATGAACGGAATGCAGGCAGGTGCCCGGTGAGTAGAGAAAGATGGGCAGGAACCCAGCTGTGCAGGCTCTTATTGGCAATGCAAAGAGTCTGTATTTCATTCTCAGCATAAAGGTGAGCTACTGAAGAAACTTCAAATAAAAGTGACTCGATACAGTACAGCATACTTTGAATCACCCTGGCCAAAGCATGATGAATGTTTAGAATCAGGCAATGGAGAACTGTAATAGTACAATTAAAAAAAATAAAAAAAGACAGACTTGGGCCAGGATGTCTTCAGAGGAGAGAGAATTGGGCAGATGAAAGATGAAATTTTGGAAAGGACTTTCTGGTAGGGCTTGGTGGTAAATAATAAAACGATGGAAGAGGTCAAAGAGGAGTCGCAGTATATAAGAAGAAGGCAGTTATTTGCTGAGATATGAAAGGCCATGGGCAGACAAGGATGGGGAGGGGCATAGAGACTAGAGGTGGGTTGATAGGGGTTAGGGTGTGAGGGGTTTTATTTTAGAAGTGTTAAGTTTAAGATTGAGATGAGACTTACAAGACAAGGTATTATGTAGGTGTTTGGGTATGTGAGTCTGGAAGTCAGATGAAAAGTCTAAGCTGAAACAGGTATAAGAAGAGAAGGAAAATTGGTCACTGAGATAGAAGGGGTACTACATGTTTCCTCTTTTCAAAACAGAAAGAATAAATGATTTTGAGAACACAGAGTGTTTTCACTGAAATGCATAGTACAATGAAGACAGAAAAAGTGTTTACTGGCGTTTTGAATAGTGCCTGTTTATATGTGTTGTCCTGGGTGATAATTAACAGCACCCTTTTCACTCTAAAAAGACTAGCAGTTTGCATGATAAAACTCCCTAGTTACAGGTCATATTAGCAAAGCAGTGTCATGGAAATCTGATTGGATTGAAGATTAAATAGCAGGTGACAAAACTGAAATCGCAGGTGTAGCAAATTTTTGAGATGTTTGGCTCTGTAGATGAGCAGAATAAAAGAAAAATAAGATCTGCAATAGTGTTGTGTTCCAGTAGGGCTATCCCTAAAGCCTGCTTTTATTTTCGGGGGAATGGTCCAGCAGAGAGAGAAAGATGGATAAAGCAAGAAGGAAAGTTGATGGAGAGAAGGGTACAAAGGGAGGAGTTGGCCTTGGACAGAAGTACGTCAAGCCCTCTAAGTAGTTAGAGGGATGCACTTTTTGTTTCAAGTCCTTTCCTTCTGACTTTGGTATTCTCTCATAATCTCCCTGCTTCCCCTCTCAGCCACTTACCCTGCCATAGCTTCCAGTGTTAACAACATAAGTCTCCAGCTATCCGTAACTCTTCGGGTTTTCTAGGACACACTTATTTTGTTTTTGACAATTAGAGAACTGCTATCCCTAATTTGTTCTAATTTGGTAAATTCTTCAAGAGAAACATCTTATACAATATCCTCACACTGTTCCAAACATCATTTTAAAAAAATCTTGCAAAAGTTTAATCTTTTTCTAAAAGAAAACAAAACCTTTTTTAGCATAAATTTGGGCAAATCATTAGCATAGTGTTTCTTCACAGGAGCATGATAATTAGTTACCATAGAAATAAACTTGTCAGAGAGGATTATCGAGGAATTAACATTTCAATGGTTCCTAGAATTTTTCTGCTACTGAATCTACAGATGCAGCCCTAATATATTCATTCCTAATGGCATGTGGTGATCAATGAGGCTTTAACCTGCGAGGTCACTTAGAGAGTGAGCTAAAGCAGCAGGTAACTGACAACTTTAAGGAAAGCCAACGTGGGGAGAGATTCATGTGGACAACATAAATGATATACATACCATATCATGCCGTGTGGGCTCTAGGAAATGAATTGTGGAGACCCTTTTGGCTGTGTGCCTCACTGCTCAGTTAGAATACTACTTTAAAACTTAATTTTGCTATTGTTATATTGATTTCACTTGAAGCCTGCTATCTTTAATTTCTTCTGGTTATAAAAAAGACCATACTAGAAAAAGATATTTGATGATCCTTTTCAAAAAAGTTTGAAGACAACAGAAAAATTTTACATATCTTAAAGCTGATAATACACAACTAAAGAAAGTAAGTAGAGTTGTGCTTCAGTGTCCAAAGGGGTTGATTCCAGGCCCCCACCCCATACCAAAATCCACGGATGCTCAAGTCCCTTACAGTAAATGGCACTGTATAGCCATCCCTCTGTATCTGCAGGTTTCGCAGCCATGGATTTGGAAGGCGGACTGTAAAGTTTTTTTTTTTTTTTTTTGGTACGCGGGCCTCTCACTTTTGCGTCCTCTCCCGTTGAGGAGCACAGGCTCCGGACGCGCAGACTCAGCGGCCATGGCTCACGGGCCCAGCTGCTCCGAGGAATGTGGGATCCTCCCGGACCGGGGCATGAACCCGTGTCCCCTGCATCGGCAGGCGGACTCTCAACCACTGCGCCACCAGGTAAGCCCTGGTTTTTGATTCTGAATTCATCCCAATGAATATACAATGACAATTCACATTAAAGCAAAGCGTTAGTTATGCTTTGGAACTCCTTTCCACAAAATCACTTTCCATTATTAGAAGCAACTTTAGAAATAGTATTTAAAGAAATAAATCATTTTCAACTTGTGAAAGGAATCCAAAATATTTGTGAAAGGAGCTGGTTTATGTCAATTTTCAGAAATAATAATGATGATTATTCTAAACATTTTTCAAAAGTGACTTCACCTTCCAACACACAAGTGACTCCCAACATTTAACTTTTCTGACATTGATTTGGTAAGTTAATTATACTGTGGTGGTCTACTTAAAAAAAAATCAGAAATGTAAAGATTTAAATTCAGTGTATCATGTATTTAGCATTTCAAAATGCACCAAATTGAATCATAGTTTTTCAGGTTTTTAGCGAGAATTAAAATTCATCATTCAACAATTGTCTTCAATATTTCAAGTTTCTCTTAATAAGACAGCCCTAATCTTATTTTTACATTTACACTTAAATATTTAACAGAGAGGTTTTGCAGAATCATGACTGGCATGACCTTGTTTTATCTATTTTGGCAAGACCTTTCTTTAGTCTCGTATTCTTATATGTAATATTAAAATTATGAACTATCCACTTTCAGTTTGTTTTCAGTTATGTTTATATTAGCACAGGAGACAGAGTTCACTTCTTGGCAAGTTGAGAGGAAAATGAGGCAAGCCAGAAAGACAAGCTGTGAGTCAAGCTGTCTATTAAGCAGCAGGAAAATTCAAGTAGTCAGAATTTTCAACTTTCACTTACATCAGAGTGTCTTTCTTACAGAGCAAAGCACAAATCAGCATCTAAATCAAGGCAGATATCAGGGCAAATTAAAGAGCATGGGTAATAAATGGTCACCTGTGAAAATCTGTATTTATGCTTTGCTAGCCTCTGTTTCCATAGATAATTGTGACTCTAAAGAACCATGCATTTGGCTGGCTCAGTAGTTGTCACTGAATTGTCAGGATTCATCCATCATTTCTTACCTACTAAGAGCATGCATTTGGATGGAAGAAATCAACTCTACTTTATGATCTTGTCTATTTCTAGCCTATAATATTATCTTGTTTAAAAAAATGCTCAAAAATATATTCTGAAATCATTTTTTTTCCTAAAAAAAGACTCAGGCTTTTGTCTTTTGTGTACTGTGAGTTTTTATATCCTGGGTGTGTGGTAAGAATACCTGCACATGATAGCTTCCCCATAAATGCACGTGCATGTAGCTGCCAGATGCTGCTGGCAATAATGTCTGCACTTTCTGCGGATGATCTCACCTAAAATATTCCCAATCTCGGCTGTATAGTTTCAGCTTTAATTTCCATGGAGTAATGACTAATGCCTTGTTTAAGGAAAAAAACATACCAACAGAAACTATGATGTTTAATGCATATATTAAGTACAAATGAAACTAGCTCTGGGTTCCTCTGCTTTCACTAAAAATATGAATAATAGTAAGTAACTTTTTCTGAGATGAATTTCAGTAATTTTGTAATAGCTAATATTTTTCAGATATTCAAGTAATATGATAGGAAATTTCCTACTTTTGAATGTTTAATTATCTTAACTTGTGTTTTAAAAGTTTCTAAAAGATAATTGAAAATTTATTGGAGTATTTGTATAAGTTGAGTTAAACATTATAACTTTTAAAATGCTTAATTACTAATTGGATTAACTGACCTATGCCGATTACATTTTAAAATTCAGTTTCCAAAATTAAATGACACAATTTCACTCCTATTCACTGTATTTTGTGTTGAATAAATATATGCCATTGAGGAAAAGGAAAGAAAAGTAGGTTTATGTTACAGGGAAGTTTTGCTGCCTCTGTAAATACCGTTTTAGAAGCAGAATCAATTGTTCATTATTTTGTACAAGTTGAAGTAAAATCATTATTCCACTGGCATGTTTTTCTTGACACTACTCACAGTGGTTAATGAAAAGGTTAATGAATAATGTGCATATTTAGTTAGAGAAAAGAATCTTTATTTATTGGAAAGTGGTTAAATGGCTTATTTCTCTCCTTTGTTTTCTTAACATCTTTATTGGAATACAATTGCTTTACAATGTTGTGTTAGTTTCTGCTGTATAACAAAGTGAATCAGCTATATGTATACATATATCCCCATATCCCCTCCCTCTTGCATCTCCCTCCCACCCTCCCTATCTCACCCCTCTAGGTGGTCACAAAGCACCGAGCTGATCTCCCTGTGCTATGCGGTTGCTTCCCACTAGCTATCTATTTTACATTTGGTAGTGTATATATGTCCATGCCACTCTCTCAGTTTGTCCCAGCTTACCCTTCCCCTTCCCCATGTCCTCAAGTCCATTCTCTACTTCTATGTCTTTATTCCTGTCCTGCCTCTAGTTTCATCAGAACCATTATTTTGTTTAAGATTCCATATATATGTGTTAGCCTATGGTATTTGTTTTTCTCTTTCTGACTTACTTCACTCTGTATGACAGACTCTAGGTCCATCCACCTCACTACAAATAACTGAATTTTGTTTATTTTTATGGCTGAGCAATATTCCATGGTATATATTTGCCACATCTTCTTTATCCATTCATCTGTTGATGGACAATTAGGATGCTTCCATGTCCTGGCTATTGTAAATAGAGCTGCAATGAACATTGTGGTACATGACTCTTTTTGAATTATGGTTTCTTAGGGTATATGCCCAGTAGTGGGATTGCTGGCTCATATGGTATTTCTATTTTTAGTTTTTTAAGGACCCTCCATACTGTTCTCCATAGTGGCTGTATCAATTTACATTCCTGCCAACAGTGCAAGAGGATTCCCTCTTCTGCACACCCTCTCCAGCATTTATTAGATCTTTTGATGATAGCCTTTCTGACTGGTGTGAGGTGATACCTCACTGTAGTTTGATTTGCATTCATCTAATGATTAGTGATATTGGGCATACATTCATGAGTTTCTTAGCAAACTGTATATCTTCTTTGGAGGAATGTCTGTTTAGGTCTTCTGCCCATTTTTAGATTGGGTTGTTTGTTTTTTTGATATTAAGCTGCATGTGCTGCTTGTATATTTTGGAGATTGATCTTTGTCTGTTGCTTCATTTGCAAATATTTTCTCCCATTCTGAGGGTTGTCCTTTCATCTTGTTTATGGTTTCCTTTGCTGTGCAAAAGCTTTTAAGTTTCATTAGGTCCCATTTATTTATTTCTGTTTTTATTTCCATTTCTCTAGGCGGTAGGTCAAAAAGGACCTTGCTGTGGTTTACGTCATAGAGTGTTCTGCCTATGTTTTCTTCTAAGAGTTTTATAGTGTCTGGCCTTACATTTAGGTCTTTAATCCATTTTGAGTTTATTTTTGTTTATGGTGTTAGGAAGTATTTTTTTCTGATCTGATTTTTATGTTTTCTTTCCTTCTGCTAACTTTGGGTTTCATTTGTTCTTCTTTCTCTAATTGCTTTAGGGGTAAGGTTAGGTTGTTTATTTGAGATTTTTCTTGTTTCTTTAGGTAGGATTGTATTGTTATAAACTTCCCTCTTAGAACTGCTTTTTCTGCACCCCATAGGTTTTGGGTCACCATGCTTTCATTGTCATTTGTCTCTAGGTACTTTTTCATTTCCTCTTTGATTTCTTCAGTGATCTCTTGGTTATTAAGTAGTGCATTGTTTAGCCTCCATTTGTTTGTATTTTTTACAGATTTTTTCCTGTAATTGATATCTAGTCTCATAGCATTGTGGTTGGAAAAGATACTTGATACAATTTCAATTTTCTTAACTTTACCAAGGCTTGATTTGTGACCCAAGATAGTATCTATTCTGGAGAATGTTCCATGAGCCCTTGACAAGAAAGTGTATTCTGTTGTTGTTGGATAGAATGTCCTATAAATATCAAATAAGTCCATCTTGTTTAATGTGTCATTTAAAGCTTGTGTTTCCTTATTTAGTTTCATTTCGGATGATCTGTCCATTGGTGAAAGTGGGGTGTTAAAGTCCACTACTATGATTGTGTTACTGTCAATTTCCCCTTTTATGGCTGTTAGCACTTGCCTTATGTATTGAGGTGCTCCTATGTTGGGTGCATAAATATTTACAATTGTTATATCTTCTTCTTGGATCGATCCATTGATCATTATGTAGTGTCCTTCTTTGTCTCTTGTAATAGTCTTTATTTTAAATTCTATTTTGTCTGATATAAGAATTGTTACTCCAGCTTTCCTTTGATTTCCATTTGCATGGAATATGTTTTTGTATCCCCTCACTTTCAATGTGTATGTGTCCCTAGGTCTAAAATGGGTCTCTTGTAGACAGCATATATATGGGTCTTGTTTTTGTATCCATTCAGCTAGTCTATGTCTTTAGGTTGCAGCATTTAATCCATTTATATTTAAAGTAATTATCGATATGTATGTTCCTATTGCCATTTTCTTAATTGTTTTGGGTTTATTATTGTAGCTCTTTTCCTTCTCTTGTGTTTCCTGCCCAGAGAAGTTCCTGTAGCATTTGTTGTAAAGCTGGTTTGTTGGTGCTGAACTCTCTTAGCTTTTGCCTGTCTGTAAAGATTTTAATTTCTCCATCGAATCTGAAAGAAATCCTTGCTGGGTAGAGTAATCTTGGTTGTATGTTTTTCCCTTTCATCACTTTAAATATGTCCTGCCACTCCCTTCTGGCTTGCAGAGTTTCTGCTGAAAGATCAGCTGTTAACCTTATGGGGATTCCTTCCCTTTTATGTTATTTGTTGCTTTTCCCTTGTTGCTTTTAAAATTTTTTCTTTGTATTTAATTTTGATAGCTTGATTAATATGTGTCTTGGCATGTTTCTACTTGGATTTATCCTGTATGGGACTCTCTGTGCTTCCTGGACTTGATTGACTATTGCCTTTCCCATGTTAGGGAAGTTTTCAACTATAATGTCTTCAAATATTTTCTCAGACCCTATCTTTTTCTCTTCTTCTTCTGGATCCCATATAATTTGAATGTTGGTGGCTTTAGTGTTGTCCCAGAAGTCTCTGAGACTCTCCTCAATTATTTTCATTCTTTTTTCTTTATTCTGCTTTGAGGTAGTTATTTCCACTGTTTTGTCTTCCAGGTAACTTATCTATTCTTCTGCTTCAGTTATTTTGCTACTGATTCCTTCTAGAGAATTTTTAATTTCATTTATTGTGTTGTTCATCATTGTTTGTTTGCTCTTTAGTTCTTCTAGGTCCTATTAAAATGCTTCATGTATTTTCTCCATTATATTTCCAAGATTTTGGATAATCTTTACTATCATTACTCAGAAGTCTTTTTCAGGTAGACTCCCTATTTCCTCTTCATTTGTTTGGTCTGGTAGGCTTGTACCTTGCTCCTTCGTCTGCTGCATATTTCTCTTTTTTCTCATTTTGTTTAACTTACTGTGTTTGTGGTCTCCTTTTCATAGGCTGCAGGTTTTGTAGTTCCCATTGTTTTTGGTGTCTGCCCCCAGTGGGTGATTCAGTGTTTTGTGTAGGCTTTCTTGTGGAGGAGAGTGATGTCTGTGTTCTGGTGGATGAGGCTGGATCTTGTCTTTCTGGCGAGCAGGGTCATGTCCGGTGGTGTGTTTTGGTGTGTCTGTGAACTTAGTATGATTTTAGGCAGCCTCTCTGCTAATGGGTGGGGCTGTGTTCCTGTCTTGTTAGTTGTTTGGCATGGAGTGTCCTGCACTGGAGCTTGCTGGCTGTTGGGTAGAGCTAGGTCTTAGCACTGAGATGGAGATCTCTGGGAGAGCCCTTGTCAGTTGATATTATGATTACGTGGGGTCAGGAGGTCTCTCGTGGTCCAATGTCCTGAACTCGGCTCTCCCAGTTCAGAGGCTCAGGCCTGACACCAGGCTGGAGCACCAATACCTTGTCAGCCACATGGCCAATTCCTTGGGAATACTGAGACCTTAATTCAGAACTGCCTGGTTTTTGAAGCCAAACTGTCTGACAGGCCTGGGATCAGCCAGAAACTTGCATCTCTTTAGATGTGGGAGCCTCTCTCTTTCCTTTTCTATCTCACTGATTTTCCTGCCATCTGACCTACAGTACTCCTGCCTTGGTTGACACATGTCTAGTCCTTGTCTTTATTATTAATACCTTCAAAGCAGAAAACTTTGATGCTTGCTGTGGTTATAATGTTCCAATTATCTTTATATATATATGTTATATGTGTATGTGTATATATAAGTGTTTATATACATACACACAATGTGTTTGTTTATATATATACACACATTTATATATAAAATTAGTTATTTCTTTCAAACTGCTCTGTGTTTTGAATGCACAATCTGCTGCATTTTTATATTATTTTCTACCACTCAAACAGATAAGAAGTTCAAGGTTTACAATGTGAAGTTGAAATAATTTATCATTCCTAAGCAATGTGTAACCATACTTTAGGCAAGACAGTTATCTCTTGGGATAATTTAAGCCATAGAAAGACAGTGTTATGAAACAATTGTTTACAACAGGTAATATGATATTGTAGACATTTTTTGAGCAGTTATGATAACTTAATAATTAAAAAGTATATACATTAATTTCTATTTTGTTTGTATAAGCAGTCCAGTAATCCACTCAGAACCAAGATTAAAAGAAATATAAATTCTGTAGTTGAAATTTAACTATTAAGTATTATAAACTTTTTTTGTCATTATTGCTAAAGAAAGACAGTTATTTTATTTTCCCTTTTAGAAATATTTCTCATCTTGTCTAGGACACATTGTTTTAGCTCATTTCTCTTCTTCCTGGATTTAAAGCTAGAAAAACTTTCCCAGATCCTTTTGCCATTAGGTGTGTTCATATGACAAAGTTCTAGCCAACAGAATGCCAAGGAAAATGAGACATGCAACCTCCATGCCTGCTTCCCCCTACCAGTAAACCATCTACCCATTCTCTGCCATGCTGACTGGAGGAGACTCATGTTTTCAGCCAAAAACACATTTGAACTAGCATAAATTTAATAAGATTGAATAAATGAACTCTTTATAAAGATGTGGTTGGAGGTAGAACCACAAGGTATAATACAGTATTCCTGGGCCACAGCATAGTTACACTGATACCACTTCTGTGTCTAAAGGCCACCAGAAAGAAAGGAGTCATCAGTACTTGGAGGAGAGCCATCTGTCAGGAGCTGAGACCTTCACAGGAGGGACTGAGCCAGCCCCTGGGACACCATACAAAGGTCAAGGGATTATAGATCGTGATGCCACTTGCTTGCCTCTTGAATTTCCTTCCAGTGTTCCCCGTTGATGGAACCACATAGGAAGCCAGATGATAAGAAAGCTTGTATTATGTTGCTAGGGCTGCCTCATCAAAATATCACAGACTGGATGGCTTAAACAAATGAAATTTATTGTCTCACATTTGTGCAGGATAGAAGTTCAAGATCAGGATGTGAGCAGTGTTGGTTCCTTCTGAGGGCTACGAGAGGAAGATGTGTTCCAAGTCCTTCTCCTTGGCTTGTAGATGACCGCCTTCTCCTTCTGTCTTTACACTGTCTTCCTTCTGTGCATGTATCTCTCTGTGTCCTAATTTCCCTATTTTATAAAGACACTGGTCATATGGGATTAAGCCTCACCCTAATGATCTCAGATTAACTTGATTACCTCTTTAAAGATGTTATCTTCAAATAAGGTCACATTCTGAGATACTGGAGATTAGCACTTCAATGCAAACCTTTGGAGACACAATTGAACCCATGACAGAGCCCATTGATATAATCTACAGAGCACCTCATCCTTAAGCATACCAAGATGTTCAAGAGTGGAGTGACAAATGCTTACCTATTTGTGTTTGTTTTTCTTCTTCATGTACTATATGCTGTGGTTTTGCAGCCTAACATCACTGCTTGGTTTCATTTGTACTTTCCCTTTCATTAAAAGATGAGCAACAGCTCTAGCTAATGTCTTAGTAAAATAGTTTTAGTACATGTGCTTTTAGTTACTTTACTATACCAGTGTGCATTTCACCTGATTTAAGCACTCCATATTTTCCTTCCTGCTTTTGTTAGGTTAAACAATCATACGTTTCTTTTTTAAATGTACCGTGCTCCTCTGCAGAAATCCTGTCTTTCCTTGTTCCAAAAATAATGAGCTTTTCAAGTTACTTTTTCACAGAGAGTATTTGTTTCAGTCTTTCTCAGAGAGCCCTTCTTCATAGGCGGTGCACAAACTTGCTGTTTTTTTCCCCCACAATCCACTAGAGCATGGGAGGGAGGATGCTTCTCCTATGTTCATATGCAATGGAACTTCATCATCCAACAGAAACAAGATGAGAGTGTAGAGTTGGGAGTGAAATGTGTGCATACCATTAGCTTTACTTTAAAGGGTATGTTAATGGTCAAAAAATTATGGTCACAGGGACTTCCCTAGTGGTCCAGTGGTTAAGACTCCACACTTCCAATGCAGGGGGCGCAGGTTTGATCTCTGGTCAGGGAGCTAAGATCCCACATGCTGTGCAGCACGTCCAGGAAAAAGTAAAGAATAACGTGCACACAGAAAAAAAAAAATTAAATTATAGTCACAGCATTCCTGAATTGATTTAAACTTAAAAGTGAAATTTTCTTTTTCCCTTTTACTTCTAAGTATGTTTTAAAGGTGTAGAAACTAAAATTAATGGAGCTCCACTTTTGTTCTTTATAGATGATAAAAATAAGAAAAATGAACATTTCTATAAATTTTCCATTACTGCAAACAAACCCAGGACCTGTGAAGAAATATTTCTGAATTTAGATAACTTAGACCAGATATAGACAGGTTGTCAACTTCTTTTTCATAAAAATAAAAGCAATAGTGTGTGTAAATTGCAAAAAACAAAAAACAAATTATAATTATATAACTTAAAGGAAAGTGATTTTTTTGCTGTTAAATAATCCTTAAAAGTGACATGTGCTGAGGATAGGGAAAAAATAGGTACCCCTGAGATGTTGTAATGTTTTTCTTTTAAAAATCACTTTAAAGAGTATGTAGTCACTTTTAAAACACAGACTGGATATGCTATAGTAGAAAAATTTAAGAGATCTGGGTTCTCATCTTGCCCTTGCACTGACTAGCACCATGTGATCTTGAGAAAGTTGCTTACTTTCTATGATCCTCAGCTTTGAAATGTGCAAAATGAGTGTTATGAACTCATAACAAATTCATATGTTGAAGTCCTAACCCTCAGTACTTCAGAATGTGACTGTTTGAAGGTAGGGTTTTTAAAGAGATAAGAAGTTAAAATGAAGCAATTAGGTGGGCTCTAATCCCTCATGACTAATGTCTTTATAAGAGGAGGAAATTAGAACATAGTCACACAGAGGATACGGTGCAAAGATACAGGGAGATGACAGTCATATATAAGCCAAGTGAGAGGCACCAGAAGAAACCAACCCTGCCAATACCTTTAAAAAAAAATTTATTGACGTATAGTTGATTCACAACATTGTGTTAATTTCTGCTCTACAGCAAAGTTATACACAAACACACTTATATGTGTATACATATATATATATACATTCTTTTTTAAAATATTCTTTTTAATTATAGTTTATCACAGGATACTGAATACGGTTCCCTGTGCTATACAGTAGGACCTTGTTGTTTATCCATCCTATATATAATAGTTTGCATCTGTTAATCCCAAACGCCCAATCCATCCCTCCCCCAAACCCCTCCCCCTTGGCAACCACAGATCTGCTCTCTATGTCTATGAGTCTGTTTCTGTTTTGTAGGTAGGTTCATTTATGTCATATTTTAGATTCTGCATTTACATGATATATGGTATTTGTCATTCTCTTTCTGATTTACTTCACTTAGTATGATAATCTCTAGTTGCAGCCATGTTGCTGCAAGTCCTGCCAATATCTTGATCTCAGAATTCCAGCCTCCAGAGCTATGAGAAAGTAAATTTATGTAATTTAAGTCCCCCAGTCTGTGATGCTTTATTATGGCAGCCCAACGATGCTCAGTTAATTATGTGTCTGTAAAGCATCCGGCATATGGTGGTTGTTTAATGCTTGTTAATTAATATTGTTCTTGCTGCTTGAAGGTTTTTTTGCAGGACACGTCATTTATAATTCTTATCTTTATCTTATCTTGAACATGCAACAGTTCTTTCAGGGTAGAAGAAGATAAGAGATCAAATTATACTATGTTTCTACAACGTGGATCATTGTACCCATGACTTAAAACAGATTCAGACGTTTTGGAGTAGACTTGGAATTGTGCCCTTTACAAACACTGTTTTTTGTTTTTTTTTTTCTGTATTTAACCTCTATATCTCCTAGTTCTACATCTGGGAAATGACAGTAAAACTATAATAAAATGTTAATTCATAAACAACAAGGTCCTACGTATAGCACAGAGGACTATATTCAATATCTAATAATAAACTACATAATGAAAAAAATATGAAAAATAATATATATATGTATAAAATAATCACTGTGCTGTATACCTGAAACATTGTAAATCAACTATACTTCAATACAAAATGAAATAAACTATAATAAAAGTTAATAATTAAATTGCTCTTAGAGATGAATAAATTTGTATATGTAATAGAATTACAACTTGACACATAATTGGTGTTTAATAAACTGTAACTATGATTACTGTGTCCTCAATTTATTTTTAACCCGCTTTCAACACACCCCAAGTTAGAACAGCATCTTCTAGTGCACTCTCTGTCTCTCCCACCATTTCTCAACTGTCTTTGTTTCCTTTGAAGGGTCCAAGTATGTCTTTTGTGATACAATTCTCACTGCTACCCCAATGTTCATAGACCTGATTTCTGTCCAGATGATGGTACACTCTGCCCTGGGAAACTATCACCTTGGTTAGGATGGCATTTTCCAAAGTGCTTTGCCCTCATCATTGGTTATTCAAGAGGTTAAAATGCTGAAGGAAAACATTAAAGGGTCCTTTGTCCATGTCTTGAGTTAAGCAAAGAAAGCGACACTTTATTAAATTAGGATCTCAGGAGTCTTAAAATGCACACGTGCTTTTTGAGTGTCAGGGAAGGTATGTGTGATGTATCCTTTCCACAATTTAGTTGTTAATAAATTGTTTTTCTGTTAATTTTCCCTAAGAGTCTGGATTCTAGACAATAGGATTTGGGTAGTTCTGGCTGAAAGAGGGTAGACTTCCTTAAAACTTCTCCTTTTACTTCTTTCCCAGCATCTGTTTTTTGCCTCTTTGCCTTCTTCTTTTTTTGGCTTTAAACAGTTAATTATTTTTACCAAATAATAACCTATTGCCATAACCAAATAATTTACTTTAGTCTACATACTGGATAAGGATGATGGTGTGTGTTTCAAAATATCACTTATTTAGAAAAAAAGGTGGAGGGAGGCAAAACACATAATATATACTATGTGTTAAAAATTAGACCTTACTAAAAATCAAAAATATGCAAATTAGGGGAAACTGTTAATTTCACTTAACAGATTGGCAAAATTATATCTGATGTTGATGAGGATTTGGGGGGTAAAGTCAACTTCAAACGCAACTTTTAGGAATATAATAATATACATTCATTACACTATATCTATTGTCGTATAATGGATCATTTTACTTTTCTTCTTTACTTTTTTTGAATGTTCCACACTTTCTACAGTGAATATATTTGACTTTGTTTATCAAAAGAAATACCAGTTTGTTTTTACAATTCCTCTAAGTGTAAAACATTGTGAGGCTTTCAAGGCTTCTTTTTGTAAATCTGCTTATGTAAATTCCTTGATAATATAATTCCTATAACATTCTTTCCCCAGTACTATTTTAGGACATATAGAAAAGACAGAATGGTTTGATGAACATTAATTTACATACAAGAATATGTGACTATTAATCAGGAGAGCCTCCAGTTTAAAGTGCAAGAACAATATCCAGAGAAATAGTCTTTGCTGCATACGAGATGAAGTGGAAATAAAAAGTATATCTTACCTGATAAGCAGTGTATACTTTTGTCCATCATCCACTTTAATAGTAGTGTTAATGCTTTTCAATTTTGCTTCACCAGCACAGAAAAAGTGGTACTATGGGGAAAAAACAAAATTTCCTCAAACAGTTTTTCAGTGTGAAATTAACATCTTATTTTTGTATTGAACATTACAATTTACCAGTAATATTTTTATTGTGTTGGAGAGATAAGAAGTCTGAAAATTAAAGTGACAGCTCAAGGTGTGCAACTAATAAGTGCTAGAATTAAAACACATAAATGCATACATATTATATACATACACATGTACACGTACATGCACACACACACACACACACATACACACTTCTGCTTTCTCTTCTTGTATTCTGGGGAGCCTGGTTGAGAAAGGCAGCTTCTTCTGCTACCTGGGAGCGAGTGTTAATAGGCAATTTTCCTTAGATACTAGCAAGCGAGCAATGCAAACACTAATGTATACCATCTAGACAGTAATCTTAACGTCACACAAGGGAAACATAGAGATTATGAAAGTTAATCATTCATCCTAAACTTCCAGATGATTGAAGGGGGCTATGACCATTTGTGGGATTATTGTTAATTGGACCAACTGAGTTACGGTTTTAAAAGGAGCAAATCATGTCTATAGTAGATATGCTTGGCCAGACACCCCTGGGAATTCCATGAATGGGCTGCAGTGGCCTATTCATCTTCTCAACAGCTTGTTCCTGAATGTATATCAGTTATATTGTGGCCATTCTTTCGCAGAAAGGACCTTTATAGTCTTTAGCATATCTATTAGAGATCTGTAAGCCACATATAAGTTAAAGAAACACAGTTGCATAGAGTTTCATAACTCTTATGCATCCAGCTACATTAAATTGATATGTCTATATCTTCCCACATGTAATCCAAAGGTAAACATAATGGTATATATCTTAAGTTTTTATGATATTTGGTCATCTCAAAAAGGTCCCTTTCCTTTATAAAATTATCTACTGAGGGTTCACTTTAAGAACTATGTTAAACAGCACTGAGATTTTCAAAAACAAATATACCTACATGTACTTTGTCAGAAAATCGGTTGCATGACCTTTGGCTGTACATTCTTCTCAAGCCATGTGTAACTAGGTAAAAGGCCACATTTGTCTATTGCATTTTTATGCTGTGTCTAGTATGCAATCAAGGTGAACAGATTTAATATTTAATATTTTTGGCAGCATGGATAATAAGTTAGCTATTTCTTATGTACATCACTAGGAGATCTATGTTGTTAGTTAAAATAGTTATTTAAGTTTAAATGATAATTTACTGGCCAACAATGTGTGTGTTTGGGGTGTGGCAATCTCCTTGTTTTGTTCAATTATATCAGAAAATTATTTTTCAGGTACAGCTAAGTCTTATTAATTCCTATCTTCAGGGATGTAAAAGTTACACGTTTAAAAATATTTAATGGATGATTTTATTAATTGTATTTGATTTTTTTCTTTTATTATAAATAACTCTTTTATTATATATATATATATATATATATATATATATATATATATATATAAATATAAAACAATAGCTACTGAGCTTGTTACTCTGTACCATGGATTTTTTAAGTAATTTATAGGTTTCAACTGATTGCTTCCTTACAAAACAAAAATCAAGAAAAAAAAAATCTGTGAAGTAGGTACTACCCTTTTATTACCTTCTTTATTCAGAGGTGGAAAGAGAGGGGGAGTGATTTGCTCCAGTCAGGGAGGCACAGTGATTCGTGAAACAGCTAATAAGTGAAGGGACTGACATTTGAGTCCCAACATGGATGCATCTGCTTACCTCCTTGTTATTAGAAAGAGCCAATGAAATAGTTTTAAAAATTAATTTTGTTACATTTATCTTTGAAACTTAAATTTCCTAAAAAAAAAATTGACTAACAATTCTGCATTTCTAGAATTTGAATAGGTCTTAAATTATGATCACTGGAAGAGTTCAACCATAATATGTCTTTTGTGAAAATTGTAATGTAAATACATTCCCCATATGATTATACTTTTAAAATGAATGAGGAAATTGGAGCATAGTCTCGAAAAATTATAGCAGAATAAGGAAAATATTAAAATCATAAAGATAGGATAGCACTGAAATTTCCTTTAAATCATTACAATGATGGGTATGGAAAGAACATGGATTTTGGACTGACACAACGGAGTAACAATTCCTGATCTACCATCTTTGAAAGAGTTCATAAGAGCATGTGTAATACCGAACACTCAGAGAACCTCCACTGGCCTGTGAGGTCTTTGTGAGATACAGAGAGAAATACCTATTCCTCATATTGGATTAATATGTCCCAGGCTTTCTTCTATGAGTTTATATGCCTTTACTTATTCACCAATTGTATTACACTAACTTCACAATATTTATCCACTTACTAATTTAAACCTCACACCTACATTTACTACCCTCCTTCATGAGTGCGTAAACTCCAGCCCAGACAGCTTAAACTTTGCAAGACCTCAAAACCCCTAAATGGCCGAGCTGGTGTTCCAACTCTAACATTCTTGCTCTAGAGTCCATGATCTTAATATATTTTCTTAAGTTGGAGCCCAACACGTAATTGCAATCCAATAAATTATAGTAATTATTACAGAGTATCAATATATACGTTTTCTTTGTCATAAAACCTAAAAGAAAGAAATTCTACACCTCTCTTCACCCATTACAGTTTTCTCCCGTTCCGGAGCATAGGCTCCGGACGCGCAGGCTCAGAGGCTATGGCTCACGGGCCCAGCCGCTCCGCGGCATGTGGGATCTTCCTGGACCAGGACACGAACCTGCGTCCCCTGCATCGGCAGCTGCACTCTCAACCACTGCGCCACCAGGGAAGCCCCATTACAGTTTTATAATTCCTAAATGTCTTAGTTCAACTAATTTGAATTTATTTTTATCCACTTGAAAGTGAAAGAAATCTCTGTTCTCCATTATTTCATACATATTTTCACCAATAATTCTACAAGTCTCTGGTGTGGTTCACCATGTCTCTGGAGACATCCACTGTGGTGAGAGGGGCTGGCTGAGTTGTGAGCTGAGTTAGGAGTAGAAAAATGGGCTGGACATTATCAGGGCTCAATATTATGTGGGCTTTATAGTTCCTTGCATTTGGTCTCTTCATGTTTTCTGCTTATTATAAGACTAACGGAAATTTCTGGTCTTAGTCAAGGAAAATTCTGTAGAGCAGGGATCAGCAAACCTATCTTAAAGGGTCAGACTGACGTTTGGTGGTTCATTATAGTATTCTATTCATTACATAATTCTATGTTCTTGTTCCATTTTCACCTGTTATTATTATCTGTAATCAATTTGAAGCAATATGAGAAAAAAAGTGTGTTTTATTTACCATTGAATCCTCACAAACTGGCACTGGCACTGGGGATGGATAAATGTTCAATGAATGAGTGAAAAAAATGGATGAATGAATAAAGATAATGCTACCAGTACTAATCTGCTACATCTGGTTGATATTTGTTTATATCAGACATTTTATTAAATTATGTATATGTGTTATATTACTTAAGAAAGATGAGTATTTAAAGAAAATCAAACTTGTACAACTTGGCTTATTTAAATTAGAAGGTGTACCTAACACTTTTATGGAAATTCATATCATATTTAAATAACATCATAAAAGAAATGATAGGCAAAAATACTGTTGTCATGTTTCATCTACTAGACTGTGTTGAGTTAATTACCTTATTGCAGTTATGATTTGATGACTTCCTTAATCTGAGTATTTAGAAAAGGAATATGAGGTGATTTGTTAAGGTAGAATGGTCTTGGGAAAAGAGCACACATTTTAAATTCAAACTTGTCTTCAAACTTTAGCTGTGTAATTTTGGACTTTTAAAGGAAGATTGCTATAAAGACTGGCAAGTTTTAAGTGAGCAGTCTCCAATTTTTGATATCAGAATCTCTTTGCACTCTGAAAAGTTATTGAGGGCCCCAACGAGTTTTGTTTATTGGGTTATAGCTATCAATATGTATAATACTAAAATTAAAACAGACTTTTAAAACACAAAAACATATAAGTACACATTACACTAGTGATCAGAGGGATGACATCGCGTCATGAAGCTTCTGGAAAACTCTATGTACACTTATGAAAATGAGTACAAAAAAGGCAAATAACATCTTATTGTTATTATAAAGAGAGTGCTACCCTTAAAGATCCTTTGAAAGAAACCTGGGGTTTCCCAGGGGTTCCCAGATCATGTCTGCCATTAAAGTTATAAAAAATTGCAGCAATTATTATAATTGAGAAATTGGGAAATATAATTGTGGAAGAAAAGTTGAAAATATAGAGAAAAGAAGAGAATGAAAGCTATTCAAAGCATATACTATTTTAATATATAAATAGTGTACACGGAGCAGGAAGAATTTACAAAAAAACAGGACACACAGCCTGGTGGTGAGTATAAAAGACATATTTAAGGTTAAATCTTACATTGATAATAACCACTAAAGTGGTGAATCATAACAACTTCCTAAAATTTATGTTAATAAATTTGACTTACCTTTAAAGTACCATTTTCAGTAAATAATTGAATAAAAAGTCCGTCTCCTGAATCTAAGTCTTGTTTGATGTAGAGCAGGAGTCCATAGGCGTTGGAGGTCTGAAATTCTAGGGAGATGTTATTTTGTGGATTTAAAGACACATTCCGAAATTCTAGATAGGAATCTCCATGATAACAAACGCAACTGATATCTGTGGAGTCAGAAAGAAAATACAATTTATCTTGGAAGTAAATGTTCAATAGTCGGATATCACATTATAACGTTAGCATAATGTTTTCTGAAATGGCTCTGACCTGACTTTTTTCTGCCTATGACGAGCTTGGGCACCTATTTTATTTGCCCTTGTCACAGTGGTTTGACATAATTTATATGTACTGGGGGCATCATGATCAAATTTCATTGGAAGTTCGGGATGTCTACATCTTCAAATACTCTTACCTAGATTTTATGTTACAGGTCACCAGAAATAGGAACATTTTCTAAAGACATCCTTATTCACCATATATATAAGATGTTGGTACAAAATTTTGATTTGTGTCATTGTTAATTTGATTAATGGCGTTTGAGGGCTGAGAAAGAATATTGGGAAATAAAGGAATTGCCACCTTTTTGTAACAATGCTATATTATCTCAGCATCTTAAAAAAAAAATCTTTGTTTTTCTTTTGCTTTCTGAATGGTTATGTTTTAATTAGCCTTAGTCTTTCAAGTAAAATACGGAGACATTTTGAGCAAAATACTTTGACAATTTAACTTCTTAAATTTATAAATATATGATTAATGAAACCAGTTAGGTTATTTCTCTAAGTTAATTATGTTATATCATTATTAAAAGTTACTTTTCTTTGATAAATAATTGATTGATCCTTGCTGATTGATGATATTCCTGTAACCATGAATTTGAATCTCTCTCCTTTCTGTCATCCTTCTGTGACACACATACACATATACAAACTCTCATTTAAAACTTCTAAATTGTTTATTCTTTTACATTTAATATTGATAGAAGAGGTTATTCATGAAAAAATGTGAGATTTAGTTTACTGCCCGTCATAAGATAACACTCTTCATAAAATCTGTATTTTAAAACTTAAACACAGTTTACATTCTATGCAGAGTATTTTTCTTATTTTAAGATTCCAATAAAGCTTTAGAAATACTCATTGTGTAAATTTTAAAACTGTAAAAAGCTCTAAGGAAATAATCAGCTAAACCGCAAAGAAAACACTTCCTTTTAAGTAGAAATAAGAAGTTTCAAAATACTGACAGAAAACACTTGTGCTTTGTAGACATAAAAACATATATATATATATATATATATATATATATATATTTAATCAAGGAATTCATTAGAAAGTTACTTAAACATTAAAAATGTTAACAATACTTTCAACTTTGGCTTTCAAATTGTTTTAGTTGTTATGTTATATAGATAATTTTTTTCCTTATAGAATTTTAATGATGATATTGAAGGCACAACATTAAATAATTTGAAAAGTTTCATCCATTTATTTGAATGAATTGTGAATGGAGACAAATATCTGTTTCATTTAAAGTTTAAAATGTAAAAAAGCATAACACATTTTCAGAAAATTAACGCTACAACATGAATGTCCTCAACATTGATGAAATAAAGAAAACACTATATATCTTTAAAATGGTTCAGAAAGAAATATATTTTCCAAAAATAGCTAACTCAAAACTTATTTTAATTTCATTATTTTGAGATACGTATTTTTTTGGACTTTTTAAAAATTAAGTGGCTTTGCCATCATGTGATTAGTGCTCTGTAATAAAAGCCCACACATGCACTCAGTTGTAAGCTACATGAGGTCAAGAGCCACATATGTTTGATTCACATTCTACCCCAAGTGCTTTGTTTTCTTAAACATGTAAAAACACTTACTATCTCTTATGGAAAATATAATTAATTTTGTTTAAATGTGGTTGGAAAATTATATTTTTTTATGTTTGAATTTAAAAAAAATCAGGAAATACTTTGCATAGAATATTCAACCATATTTGTAGTGTTTCCTATTCAAATGCATGAATACAGATTTTATTTTACATCTCCCTTAGTGAAAATCTTAATCTATTAAAAAGAGTGGTGGTGGGAATTACAGAATGGTTTTGTGAATAAAATATATGTATAGAGACTATATTCAGTAATGATGGGCTATAATCCCATACATTTTTCATTATCTAGAACTAAATTCCAAGTTCCTGAATTTTGGTTTTCATTTTTTTCAAATAGAAGAATCGTTATATGAATTGTATGCCCTCATTTTATAATTATACCTCTGAATGAGGTTATATGCTTTTGGTGTAACTAACCAGAAAGCCCAGTTCAATGTAGCTTCAGCAACAAAGAAATTTAATGGCTTATGTAAAAGGAAGTTCAAGGATAGGACAGGCTTCCAGATGGATGCTTGTGTATGTAGAGGCTCAGCTGGGTCCTCATAAAAGAGCTGGATTTCTTCTGTCTCTGTTCTTCTACTCACATGGCAAGCTTTAATCTAAGGCTTGTTTTTTTCTCCTGATTCTAATATGGTGGCCAGTAGTAGCTTAAATGACATATCTCCTTATTTGTGCCCCCAGTCACTCAGTTTTCAAAAGAGGAAGGAAGAACTTTACCAAGTGTAGAATGAACCTCTCCTAGCAGTTGACTGTCTAGAACTGGGTCATATATGAAGCCCTCCACTGGAGATGAGGATGGGGCCAGTTCCCACTGAGACATTGGGGTAGGGTTCACCGCAGATGAAGTTGGTATTCCAGTACCTCCCAGATTCATACTTTGTTTCCTGGTTATTAGCAGATCAAAGACTTGAAGTGCAAATCACATGTCTAAGCCAGAGACCTTAACTTTAATCTCCAACTTCCTGCCTCTGCTTTTCCTTCTGAGACATAGTTCTTACCTTCATTTCTAACCGTGCATATTGAGTATACAAATGATTCCAGTGACTAAAAAATTTATTTGAAATTTGGTTGTTGTTGGGTGGGCAGTTGAAATTTTTGACACAAAACTACTTGAATTTCCAGTTCATATTGAGTATACAAATGAGTCTAGTCACTAAAAAAAATTTATGTGAAATTTGGTTGTTGCTGGGTGAGCAGTTGAAATTTTTGACACAAAACTATTTGAATTTCCAGTGCATAGTAACCCATAGCCAGCTCCATTGCATGAGGATAAAGAAAACTTTAAAGCTGTTTCAGTGAAAAACCAGAAGCCAGTAACCCTACCTTCCCCCATAGCACAAAGAAGGGTTTTAAATAGATTAGAAGAGTAATAGAATAAATATGTTTTAGAAGAAATGGCAAATATAGCTTCTGAGGCATAAATACATATTTAAGTTAGAACAAACAAAATAAAACTAATGTTTATAATATTCTTCTTTGATAAATTATGAACAATTACTCCAACAGCACATTTTCCTTTAATAAAATAAATACATAGAAAAAGTAAGTAATTCTTAGCTGAGTCTTTTTCTTTTGGTTTTATGGTTTAGCATATCACAAAATACTGAACACATTTCAAAGAATGGAGTCTTTTTTGCAGTTAGTGTACTATATGTAAGATTAAACATGTAAGTTGGAAACGTATGTGAGAATAACTGAATACCAAGCTCTCCTACAATATTAACAGTTTGATAATGCCTCTATAAAGACTGGACACTTTTAAAAGGATGTATATTATTTAACCCTATTTCTAGTAGATTATTGTCAACCTTAGTGTAATCCATGAATAATCACTCAAAGAAACTCAAAGAAACATTCGTAGCAAACTATGTATTTCTCTCTGGAGTATGTGTCACTAACTAAATGTTAAGAAATAATTCACAACTGAAAATGCAAAATGATCCTTTATTATTTCATGTGTCTTGGAGGTAATATGTAGGAAAAAAACAGTGGACATTTGTGATATGTGGGTGTGTGTGTGCAATTTTTTTCTGTTAAATGAAGCTTCAGTTTGAGAAAAGATTATATGTATCACATAAATATAATTCATAAAGGAAGGTGTACTTAGTTTATTAAGAAGCCTGTGCTCAGTCTTGATTCTACTAGTGAGAAGATCACAACCACATATCAGCTGCAGAAATACCATGTGACTTAGTTTTGTTAATTTCCATTTTTTCTAGAAAGAGGAGCTTGGATTTTACCAATACAAAATACTCTCCATGTTTAATACTATACAGTTCCACATTCCCTAAATTATGTTTAATTCACCTTAAAATCCAAATTTATGTAGTCCATTTAAATTCATCTCAATTAGCTTAATATCTACAAATAAAGCAGGAGAAAGTAAGCAAATTAACCTTCACCCACTGTTTACTATTGTACCAAGTTTGTTAAACACTCTACTCACGCTTTCAAAAATGCTGATTTTTTTCCTGTTAATTTAAAGACTTATGCCATTTGAAAATGCTTTTGTGGGAAGTAAGTATATTTTAAAGTAACTTATGAAATATTTGTTTTTGTCATAGATTTTCACATATTGGTCCATGGACTGTGAGTCAATGACATAATTTATAGAGCAAGTATAATTGTATAATGCAAAAAAAAAATAATAAGTTATCGAAACAAGTACTCCTGAAATGCAAAGCCAGAAAGTGTAGTTTAAGATGGGCAGAGACTCCTCCGTGTAGCCAAAGGAAATATATAATAAATAGGAGTTGCAGAGGCAGATTTAAGAAATTACGTGATTGCAAGACAAGCTGAGAGACAACTAGTCAAACAGCTGAATACATTTTTCTCTGAAAGCAATGAGCAGTCATTGTGAAAGGAAGCACAACGCCTATGGTCACAATATTTTCCTTTCACCAGCAAATGGTAGTCACCCACAAGATAGGAAGTAAAACACAAATCAAATCATGCCACTTTCCTGTGTAAAAACATTCCAGCCAGTTGTCTATGGCAGGATCGTTTAGTATTGACTCTGTGTAGACTCTTTCCAGCCCTTTCTTTCTCCTTTGTCTTTTAATGTGGAGTGCCAATTATCCTAGGATAACTTACAGAGCAGGCACCCTTCCCATACTCAGCTGCATTCCCAGTTCTGTCATGCATCCCCTTCCTCTATGTAGGTCTATTTATGGCATCATTATCCTATTCCATTGGACAGAGTGTAAACCCCAAGCCAATCAAACACTGACTTAATTAGTATAGCTTTGGGATGAGTCTTGATATCAAGTAATGCAATGCTGCATATTCTCCTTCCTTGGGATTGTGTTACTGACTGTTTGTCCTGTGCCTTTTGATAAAATATTGGAATCAGTAACATGTGCACCCATCCTTTTAAATTACATAAACACTCTGAATAGAAACTAATTTGAATCCCATTGATTTTATGGAAAAAAAACTGTAATTGATATCTTTGTGACACTTTATCCTCCTACACATGGACGTATATATGTCTCCATTTTACTAGAGCTCCTAAAACATTTTTAATAGTTTTATAACTTTTCTCTATAAAGGTCATGTGCATATTTTCTTAGGTTAACTTCTAGAAACCTTCTGACTTTGTTGCTATTTTAAATAGTCCTTTATACTATTACATATTTAACTCATGTTGGCATATTGAAAAGCAATCGACTGTTGTATATGGAACAACCTGGTTAAACTCTCCTATTTTTAAAAATACTGTATCATCTGTGAGTAATGAGATCTTTCTTTTGTTTCTAATTCTTAAACTGTCTTATTAGCTTATTACATTGCTTAGGACCATCAGAAGAAACAATGAACTAAAATAATTAAAATGAGATTTGGTATTTTTGTTTGTTTGTTTTTAAGGAAGGCTTTTAAGCTTTCACCTTTGAGTGTAATGTTTTGCTCTTCTTTTATAAGTGATACCTTCTAACTCATTAAGGAAGCTCAGAGATACAGAAAACAGATTGCTAGTTGCCAGAGGGGATGGGGGTGAGGGTGAGGGTGGGCAAAAATGGGTGAGGGGGTTAGAGAGTAAACCTTAAATGTCCTCATCACAAAAATGAATAAATTAATTATTTATGAAGTAAAATTCAAATTTTAAGGCAAGACAAGACAAAATTAAACATAAAATTCTTTCTCTGCTCATTTGGGTCTCCTCCCTCCCTTCCGGTATGTACTGTGCATCTTCATTTTGTGTTAATCAGACCTCCCCAAGGGCAGAAATACTTGCTCAACCATAAAGATCAATTTTCCTTCTTCTGGTACCAGCCAGGTATCTCCTTAGAAGATAACGTTTATTGCTCAGTCCTGTAAGGGGTCATGATAACCCACCACTTGCCTTGTATGTGCAGACACCTTAGGTGAACTTTAGGTATGATGCCAATATATCATTTCCTTTAAAGATAATGATTGGTGCAGAACAGACTGGTCAGACAACCTGTGGAGACACTGGGCCACATTTAAGGGAAGTTCTTAGATTAAATACTTATGACCTTATAATATTACTAGCTTTATTACTTGTATTCTGCCTCTTTTACAAGGTTATTGTTTCTTGCATAAACAAATGTGTGACTGAGTCTCTGATAAAATTAATGATGGTTAGGTGACTTGAAACAGTTGATCAAATATAAAGTCCCATAAGAGCAATGATTGTAGTAGTGTAAATCTAGATATGGGAAGAAGCACCAAGAGGGAACAATTTCCTGGACTGTAACAGACCAGTAAGAGAGGAGGTCGAGAGACTCCTCTTCAGTTACTGTTAACAAGGCCTAGACCAGTAATAGCACGTTGAGTGACCTATCAAGAAATCAACACAGACCTGGGATAGAGTATTCCTAGGACTATGGGGCAAATTAGTCACGGAATGCCTCCTAAACCTTGGTTGAAATTAAGACCAAAAGGGAAGGGATTGTAAGATAAAGAATGTCGCCCACCATGCAGTTCTACAAGAATCAAGTCATTAGCCATTGTAGTCACTGACCTACAGTACATCCTGAAAGGAACTCTGGGTGAAGATCAAGATGAGGCACTTTGTGCTGTGGGAAACCTGGCAGAACTGACCCTAAGACAGTTAAGTATTTTCACGAGAAAATTTTATGAACTCAGTTTCTTGCCTCTTCCCATATTTAGAAAAGTGCTAAAACCATTAACTAAGATCTCTCTTCCTCAGAAGTAGCAGTAAAATTCTACCAAGATGAGTGCTTGATTGCACATATATACCCCTTTACCAAAGTCACATATATACTAGCCTCCCCCCCCCACCTTTACTTTTTCAGAACAGTTCTTAGAGATCTCTGAGAAGTTGTCACTCAGGTTATAATCTTCAGATTGGCTCAAATAAAATTTTCCATGTCTTCTTACATTGACTACTGATTAATTTTGTTGTTGTTGACACTATGTATGGTGATGGATGGTAACTAGATTTGAAAGAGAAGAACAAACCTGACTCCATATTGGATCTATTTCTTTAGCTCTAACCCTCGTGCTCTGTTGCCTGTGCTTAGTCATGCTGGCTCTGCACCTTTGCAAAGGAATGTTGCTTACAGCCTGAAATATACAGGAGAGCCCATTCTCAAGGCTCTGACCTTTAAAAATATAACACTTTTCCATTCCTACAGAGATAAAAATTACAGAACAAAAAATAACAATTGTCTTGTTGGACCCTTACAATAACATGATGACCAGAGCTACATGGACAGCTGCAAGAGCAAAGGATTCACATCCTCTCTGGTGTCTGGCCTGCACCTAGAAGTCTGCAACAACCAGCCACATCCCCTCCTGTTTTCGTATAAAAGAAGCCTGAATTCTAACTCAGGTAAGATTGCTCTTTGGGACACTAACCCACAATCCTCTTGGTCTGATGGCTTTCTGAATAAAGTCACTATTCCTTGCCCCAACACCTTGTCTCTGGCTTAATTGGCCTGTCATGTGGTGAGCTTAATGAGCTTGGACTCAGTAACGTATTTATTGTAGTGATCATTCCACAGTGCATACAAATATTGAATTGTTATGTTTTACACCAAAAACTAATATAACGTTATATGTCAATTATACCTCGATACAGGTCATACCTCAGTAAAGTTATAACAACAGTAGAGTTATAAAGAACGTCAGGTGGAAGCTGTGAGGGACACAGAAAAAAGATACAAAGTGCTGTAAAAGGAATTTCCCTTCTTTTCTGTAGTTCACTGACATTTTTAGCAGACCTTAATATTAAATTTTATTGTTTTTTCACTTACTGATATGATTATACTGTAAATAACTTTGACATTCTAATATTAAACCTTTATTTTATCCCAGAAATAAATCCCATTTGCTTACAATGTATGTACATATATGGATTTCATTTACAAGAATCCATTCTTAGGATACTTGTATCTATTCTGATGATTGAGATTGCCTTTTAATTTTCATTTTTCCTGGCTCCCTTTCTAACTTTCATACTAAAGTTTCGTTTAGCTTTATTAAATAAATTGGGCAATGTGAATTTCCATTTCTAATTTCTGGAGGTTTTTTTTTTAATTTACCACCCAAATTCTGTGTCAACCTATAAAATTGTGAATTGTACAACATCCTAAAATAACTACAAAATATTTAATTTAATGTAATGATTACCCATAAAATTAAGGTGGGCCCTATTATGATCTTGTAATTACAACATATATAATTTTAGTTAGGAACCCTGGGTTTAATTATACACTTAATCATTTAAATTTGTGGGATCTTGGATAAATATTTTAACTTACTTGATCCTCTCAGTTTCTTCATCAATACAATGACAATAAGAAGGTGGTTCTGTTATAAAATATGTGGAAGTGCTAGACAAATAATTTGCTCCAGTCTGTATTTGGGAAAGAAACCTCCTACAATGAAACAAAGATCTTGCAAAATTTATTTTTAAAATAGTTATTACAAGAATATGCTCTACATTTTTGCTGAGGCAGATATTTAGGAAGGTCTGAAGCACATGGTGTGGCCACATACAGTACATCTAGGTAGAACCCGAAGGATTTCAAGGTGGTGTGTGATGGGGCTGCCGTGAGGTCCAGAAGTGCCCTCTGTTCCTGAGCAGCTCACTTTTTTTAACCTGTTTTATTACCTGTTTACAGTAATAAAATATATGAATAAAGCTATATTTTAAAATAATGATAATAATTTTGTAAATTTGGTTAATAAGGTAATTCATATCCCATTGTCTTTTCCTCTTTACACGCATCATCTAGTTTGAGTCTCACTTCAGTCTGGAAAGTGTGTTAGGACTAGGTTCTTATGAACCCTATGTTTCTATCTGAGAAACTGAGGCTTAGATAGGGTAATGTGATCAAAGTGATAGATCTTAGAACTGGGCTTCTTTTATCAAAGCTCATGTTCTTTAACACCAGTTTTATTTTGTGTGAACAGGCTGCTGATCAATTATTGGAGACATACAGTCTTTGGAATTTTTAAACAAAATAAAGTAGTCCTTTTTTTTTTTGCAGTACATGGGCCTCTCACTGTCGTGGTCTCTCCCGTTGCGGAGCAATGGACGCGCAGGCTCAGCAGCCATGGCTCACGGGCCCAGCCACTTCACGGCATATGGGATCTTTCCGGACCAGGGCACGAACCCACATCCCCTACATCGGCAGGCAGAATCTCAACCACTGCACCACCAAGGAAGCCCCCAGTACTCAGTTTTAAAAAGGTCCAGTGTGGATCCTCGTATTGAATTCATACATTCTCTATCATGTACGAGAGCAGTGTAATGATGTGTATCATTGAATGTACAAACTGGACCCCACTTTCCAGTGGGCTCCAAAGTGCTTATAATCTAGCTTTCGAGTATGGCTTTAAATATATATATAAATAATCATTGAGCTCTTAGCTAATTTACATAACTATTTGATTAATAAAGGTACTCTGAAATTCAGCTATAGTTAATCTTTGAGGTGATTCGTATACTATCTCCTCCTTCTACTGTTTATTGTTTAAGAAATATTATAGGCTATATAGAGTCTTCCTGGTGGGCTGGAAATTTACCTACCTCATAAAACATATGAGGCTTATGAGAAAAATACATTTCCATAGAGAAATGAGTATGTGACCATAGTGGGGAGACCTTTGTTACTTTTTCTTTTTTTAACCCTTCATCTCCTTGACCAACGAGTTTACAGAGAAAACGAAATGAGTAACTCAGGGCTCTTCTGTTGTTCCTGGGCTCTGAGAGCTCCGGAAAGATGCTCATGCAAATTTAGGAGGGACTCCTAAATTGTATAAATTGTATTTATTTTTTCTTTTGATTCTGAAAACCTAAACTTTCCATTTATAAGATTGATAATGACAAAATGAAAAAAAAATATGTTGAAAGAGTACCTTTATCTGTCAATGTATATCATGATAATAGATTCTAGAGGACCAGTCATGGATAAACCTTCATAGTTGTGTCACATTGTGTATTCATCAGAAGCCGTAAGATTTGGATTATGATGGTTGGGAATAAAGTAGAAATTTAGCAAGTGCTAAAAACTGATTGCTAAACTGTAATGCTTGTTAATTTGCAGTACAATAAAAATACAAATGCTCCTACAGTACTATCCCTTATGTGATGTAACCAAACACTCTGTCTCAATAATGATGGGGTTGAGGGCAGGCTGCCCCCAAATATGCCACTTTGCCATATTGATTATTTTGAATTAAAGGTACTAAGAAACAGCCTGTGCATGAAGGAAACTCTGACACTCCTTTGTGCGCTGAAAGCAGAATATAATCTCCCATGTGAAGGGAGTCTTCCCTGTACCAGGAGGTAAAGAGACTGCTTATCACCAGATACAAGGAATTCAGGGTGGAGAAGCTTGAAGAAACAAACTTTGTTACTTCTTTAATTTACTATCCCTAGTCTAAACTTCTTCTTTTTTCTTCAAATCTTCCTATATTTATTGTTTCTTTGTCTAAAATGTACAAAATCTGCCTACCTTGGTCACTTCTTCAGTCTCATATTTTTATGAGCTGCTGTATATACAAAATTAAATTTGATTTTCTCCTGTTAATCTGTCAATTTAATTATTAGACCCCCCAAAACACTGAGAAGGGAAGATAGGAAAGGTTTTCCTCTCCTATAATAACTTATGTTATAAATAATAAAACTTGAAATACACTTTTCTAATTTTCCAGATATGTTGTTGCTTATTCTGGGCAACATTTCAAAAGTAAAATATTTTCCCTATTCTGAAAAACAATGAATAGTTAATTCTTTACTCACATGTAATTAAATAGAATCATAAATACTTTATATTTACTCAATATTCTTTTTTCATGTACTTTATTTTACTATCTATCATGTTATTTCAATAATACCTACAGTCTAATTATCCCTCTCAAGCTGTCGTGGCAATTATCAGCTTTAACTCTTTTCAATGCTCAGACGTTACTGATGGACAAGGGAGAAATACAGGTGTTAATTATCGGAGGAGCGGAGGAAGATGGCGGAAGAGTAAGATGGGGAGATCACCTTCCTCCCCACAGATACATCAGAAACTCATCTACACGTGGAACAACTCCTACAGAACACCTACTGAACGCTGACAGAAGACCTCAGACCCCCCAAAAGGCAAGAAACTCCCCACACACCTGGGTAGGACAAAAGAAAAAAGAATAAACAGAGACAAAAGAATAGGGACGGGACCTGCACCAGTGGGAGGGAGCCGTGAAGGGGAAAGATTTCCACACACTAGAAGCCCCTTCACAGGCACAGACTACAGGTGGTGGAGGGGGAAAGCTTCGGAGTAGCGGAGGAGAGCACAGCAACAGGGATGTGGAGGGCAAAGCGGAGAGACTCTGAAGAGGATCGATCGGTGCCCTCAGGCACACACCAGCCCGAGCGGCTTGTCTGCTCGGCTGCCGGGGCGGGCGGGGCTGGGAGCTGAGGCTCCAGTATCAGGTTTCAGTCAGAGCGCAGGGAGAGGACTGGGGCTGGCGGCAGGAAGAGAGCCTGAAGGGGTTAGTGCACCACGGCTAGCCCAGAGGGAATCCGGGGAAAAAGTCTGGAGCTGACGAAGAGGCAAGAGACTTTTTCTTCCCTTTTGTTTACTGGTGCGCAAGAAGAGGGCATTAAGAGCGCTACTTAAAGAAGCTCCAGAGACAGGCACGAGCCGCGGCTAAAGACGCGGACCCCGGAGACGGGCGTGGGACGCTGGGGCTGCTGCTGCCACCGCCACAAGGCCTGTGTGCGAGCGCAGGTCACTGTCCACCCTGCCTTCCGGGGAATGTGTGCAGCCCGCCACTGCCGGGGTCCCGGGACCCAGGCACGGCTTCCCTGGGAAACTGCATGGAGCACCTCGGGCTGGTGCAGTGTCACGCCAGCCTCTGCTGCCGCAGGCCCGCCCAGCGCTGCATGCCCCTCCCTCCCCTCGGCCTGAGTGAGCCAGAGCCCCTGAATCAGCGGCTCAGCGGCTCCTTTAAACCCGTCCTGTCTGAGCGAAGAACGGACGCCCTCCGGCGACCTACGCGCAGAGGCGGGGCCAGGTCCAAGGCTGAGACCCGGGAGCTGTGAGAGCAGAGAATAGACAGGGAAATCTCTGTGCAGCCTCGGAGGCAGCGGATTAAAGCTCCACGGTCCACTTGATGTGCCCTGCGTCTGTGGAGTGCATGAATGGACAGCGAATCATCCCAAATTGAGGAGGTGGACTTTGAGGACAAGATTTAAGATTTTTTCCCCTTTTCCTCTTTTTACAAAGAATTATCCCAAATTGAGGAGGTGGACTTTGAGAGCAATATTTTCGATTTTTCCCCCTGCTCTCTTTTTGTGAATGTGTATGTGTATGCTTCTGTGTGAGATTTTCTCTGTATAACTTTGCTTCCACCATATGTCCCAGGGTTCTATCTGTCCGTTTTTTTTTTCAATAATTACTTTTTAATTTTAATAACATTACTATATTTTATACTTTATTCTATTTTACTTTACCTGCTCTTTATTTTTTTCCTACCTTCTCTTCCTCCCTCCCTCCCTCCACCCCTCCTTTCCTTCTTTCTCTCTTTCTTTCCTTGCTCGCTCCCACCCTCACTCCTGTCTTTCTTTCCTTCTCTCTTTCTTTCTTCCTTTCTTTCTTTCTTTCCTTCCTCCCTCTCTCCCTCCCTTCTTCCTTTCACTCTTTCTTTTTCTTTCCTCTCCCCCTCCTTTCTTTCATTCATTCATTCTTTCTTTCTTTCTTTCTTTCTTTCTTTCTTTCTTTCTTTCTTTCCATCCTTCCTCACTCCCTCACTCCTTTCTTTCTTTCTTCCTTCCTTCCTTCCTTTCTTTCCTTCTTTCTTTCTTTCTCTCTCTCTTTTTTCTACTAATTCTTTCTTTCTACTTTTTTCTCCCTTTTATTCTGAGCCGGGCAGATGAAAGGCTTTTGGTGCTGCAGCCAGGAGTCAGTGCTGCGGCTCTGAAGTGGGAGAGCCAACTTCAGGACACGGGTCCACAAGAGACCTCCCAGCTCCACATAATATCAAGTGGTGAAAATCTACCAGAGATCACCATCTCAACACCAGCACCCCGCTTCAGTCAATGACCAGCAAGCTACAGTGCTGGTCACCCTATGCCAAGCAACTAGCAAGACAGGAACACAACACCACCCATTAACAGAGAGGCTGCCTAAAAACATAATAAGGCCACAGGCAACTGAAAACACACCACCAGACGTGGACCTGTCCACCAGAAAGACAAGATCGAGCCTCAACCACCAGAACACAGGCACTAGTCCCCCCCACCAGGAAGCATACACAACCTACTGAAACAACCTTAGCCACTGGCGACAGACACCAAAAACAACGGGAACTACGAATCTGCAGCCTGCAAAAAGGAGACCCCAAACACAGTAAGATAAGCAAAATGAGAAGACAGAAAATCACACAGCAGGAGAAGGAGCAAGATAAAAACCTACCAGACCTAACAAATGAAGAGGTAATAGGCAGTCTACCTGAAAAAGAATTCAGAATAATGATAGTAAAGATGATCCAAGATTCTATTTCCAAGATCCAAAATCTTGGAAATAGAATAGACAAAATGCAAGAAACAGTTAACAAGGACCTAGAAGAACTAAAGATGAATCAAGCATTGATTAAAAGCTAATAAATGAAATGAAAAATACTCTAGATGGGATCAATAGCAGAATAACTGAGGAAGAAGAACGGATAAGTGAGGTGGAAGATAAAATAGTGGAAATAACTGCTGCAGAGCAAAATAAAGAAAAAAAGAATGAAAAGAACAGAGGACAGTCTCAGAGACCTCTGGGACAACATTAAAAGCACCAACATTCGAATTATAGGGGTTCCAGAAGAAGAAGAGAAAAAGAAAGGTACTGAGAAAATATTTGAAGAGATTATAGTTGAAAACTTCCCTAATATGGGAAAGGAAATAGTTAATCAACTCCAGGAGGCACAGAGAGTCCCATACAGAATAAATCCAAGGAGAAATACGCCAAGACACATATTAATCAAACTGTCAAAAATTAAACACAAAGAAATCATATTAAAAGCAGCAAGGGAAAAACAACAAATAACACACAAGGGAATCCCCATCAGGTTAACAGGTAATCTCTCAGCAGAAACTCTACAAGCAAGAAGGGAGTGGGAGGACATAATTAAAGTGATGAAGGAAAAAAAACCTGCAACCAAGATTACTCTACCCAGCAAGGATCTCATTCAGATTTGATGGAGAAATTAAAACGTTTACAGATAAGCAAAAGCTGAGAGAGTTCAGCACCACCAAACCAGCTTTACAACAAATGCTAAAGGAAATTCTCTAGGCAAGAAACACAACAGAAGAAAAATAACTACAATATGAACCCAAAACAATTAAGGAAATGGGAATAGGAACATACATATCAATAATTACCTTACATGTAAATAGACTAAATGCTCCCAACAAAAGAAACAGATTGGTTGAATGGATACAAAAACAAGACCCATATATATGCTGTCTACAAGACACCCACTTCAGACCTAGAGACACATACAGATTGAAAGTAAGGGGATGGAAAAAGATATTCCATGCAAATGGAAATCAAAAGAAAGCTGGAGTAGCAATTCTTATATCAGACAAAATAGACTTTAAAATAAAGACTATTAGACGAGACAAAGAAGGACACTACATATGATAAAGGGATCGATCCAAGAAGAAGATATAACAATTGTAAATATTTATGCACCCAACATAGAAGCACCTCAATACATAAGGCAAATACTAACAGCCATAAAAGGGGAAACTGACAGTAACACACTCATAGTAGGGGACTATAACACCCCACTTTCACCAATGGACAGATCATCCAAAATGAAAATAAATAAGGAAACACAAGCTTTAAATGATACATTAAACAAGATGGACTTAGTTGATATTTATAGGACATTCCATCCAAAAACAACCGAATACACATTTTTCTCAAGTGCTCATGGAACGTTCTCCAGGATAGATCATATCTTGGGTCACAAATCAAGCCTTGGTAAATTTAAGAAAATTGAAAATGTATCAAGTATCTTTTCCGACCACAATGCTATGAGACTAGACATCAATTACAGGAAAAGATCTGTAAAAAAATACAAACACATGGAGGCTAAACAATACACTACTCAATAACGAAGTGATCAATGAAGAAATCAAAGAGGAAATTAAGAAATACCTAGAAACAAATGACAATGGAGACACGACGACCAAAAACCTATGGGACGCAGCAAAAGCAGTTCTAAGGGGGAAGTTTATTGCAAAACAATCCCACCTTAAGAAACAGGAAACATCTCGAGTAAACACCCTGACCTTGCACCTAAAGCAATTAGAGAAAGAAGAAGAAAAAAACCCCAAAGTTAGCAGAAGGAATGAAATCATAAAGATCAGATCAGAAATAAATGAAAAAGAAATGAAGGAAATGATAGCAAAGATCAATAAAACTAAAAGCTGGTTCTTTGAGAAGATAAACAAAATAGAAAAACCATTAGCCAGACTCATCAAGAAAAAAAGGGAGAAGACTCAAATCAATAGAATTAGAAATGAAAAAGGAGAAGTAACAACTGACACTGCAGAAATACAAAAGATCATGAGAGATTACTACAAGAAACCCTATGCCAATAAAATGGACAACCTGGAAGAAATGGACAAATTCATAGAAATGCACAACCTATCAAGACTGAATCAGGAAGAAATAGAACATATGAACAGACCAATCACAAGCACTGAAATTGAAACTGTGATTAAAAATCTTCCAACAAACAAAAGCCCAGGACCAGACAGCTTCACAGGTGAATTCTATCAAACATTTAGAGAAGAGCTAACACCTATACTTCTCAAACTCTTCTAAAATATAGCAGAGGGAGTAGCACTCCCAAACTCATTCTACGAGGCCACCATCACCTTGATACCAAAACCAGACAAGGATGTCACAAAGAAAGAAAATTACAGGCTAATATCACTGATGAACATAGATGCAAAAGTCCTCAACAAAATACTAAACAGAATCCAACAGCACATTAAAAGGACCATACACCATGATCAAGTGGGATTTATTCCAGGAATGCAAGGATTCTTCAATATACACAAATCAATCAATGTGATACACCATATTAACAAATTGAAGGAGAAAAACCATATGATCATCTCAATAGATGCAGAGAAAGCTTTTGACAAAATTCAACACCCATTTATGATAAAAACCCTGCAGAAAGTAGGCACAGAGGGAACTTTCCTCAACATAATAAAGGGCATATATGAGAAACCCACAGCCAACATCGTCCTCAACGGTGAAAAACTGAAACCATTTCCACTAAGATCAGGAACAAGACAAGGCTGCCCACTCTCACCACTCTTATTCAACTTAGTTTTGGAAGTTTTAGCCACAGCAATCAGAGAAGAAAAGGAAATAAAAGGAATCCAATTTGGAAAAGAAGAAGTAAAGCTGTCACTGTTTGCAGATGACATGATACTATACATAGAGAATCCTAAAGATGCTACCAGAAAACTACTAGAGCTAATCAATGAATTTGGTAATGTAGCAGGATACAAAATTAATGCACAGAAATCTCTGGCATTCCTGTACACTAATGATGAAAAATCTGAAAATGAAATCAAGAAAACACTCCCATTTACCATTGCAACAAAAAGAATAAAATATCTAGGAATAAACCTACCTAAGGAGACAAAAGACCTGTATGCAGAAAATTATAAGACACTGATGAAAGAAATTAAAGATGATACAAATAGATGGAGAGATATACCATGCTCCTGGGTTGGAAGAATCAATATTGTGAAAATGACTATACTACCCAAAGCAATCTACAGATTCAATGCAATCCCTATCTAACTACCAGTGGCATTTTTCACAGAACTAGAACAAAAAATTTCAAAATTTGTTTGGAAAAACAAAAGACCCCGAATAGCCAAAGCCATCTTGAGAAAGAAAAACGGAGCTGGAGGAATCAGGCTCCCTGACTTCAGACTATGCTACAAAGCTACAGTAATCAAGACAGTATGGTACTGGCACAAAAACAGAAAGATAGATCAATGGAACAGAATAGAAATCCCAGAGATAAACCCACACACATATGGTCAACTTATCTTTGATAAAGGAGGCAGGAATGTACAGTGGAGAAAGGACAGCCTCTTCAATAAGTGGTGCTGGGAAAACTGGACAGGGACATGTAAAAGGATGAGATTAGATCATTCCCTAACACCATACACAAAAATAAGCTCAAAATGGATTAAAGACCTAAATGTAAGCCCAGAAACTATCAAACTCTTAAAGGAAAACATAGGCAGAACACTCTATGACATAAATCACAGCAAGATCCTTTTGTACCCACCTCCTAGAGAAAGGGGAATAAAAACATAGATAAACAAATGGGACCTAATGAAACTTCAAAGCTTTTGCACAATTTAGGAAACCATAAAGAAGACCAAAAGACAACCCTCAGAATGGGAGAAAATATTTGCAAATGAAGCAACTGACAAAGGATTAATCTCCAAAATTTATAAGCAGCTCATGCAGCTCAATAGCAAAAAAAACAAACAACCCAATCCAAAAATGGGCAGAAGACTTAAATAGGCATTTCTCCAAAGAAGATATACAGACTGCCAACAAACACATGAAAGAATGCTCAACATCATTAATCATTAGAGAAATGCAAATCAAAACTACAATGAGATATCTTCTCACACCAGTCAGAATGGCCATCATCAAGAAATCTAGAAACAATAAATGCTAGAGAAGGTGTGGAGAAAAGGGAACACTCTTGCACTGCTGGTGGGAATGTGAATTGATACAGCCACTATGGAGAACAGTATGGAGGTTACTTAAAAAACTAAAAATAGAACTACCATATGACCCAGCAATCCCACTACTAGCCATATACCCTGAGAAAACCATAATTCAAAAAGAGACATGTACCAAAATATTCATTGCAGTTCTATTCACAATAGCCCAGAGCTGGAAACAACCTAAGTGTCCATCATCGGATGAATGGATAAAGAAGATGTGGCCCATATATACAATGGACTATTACTCAGCCATAAAAAGAAACGAAACTGAGCTGTTTGTAATGAGGTGGATAGACCTAGAGTCTGTCATACAGAGTGAAGTCAGTCAGAAAGAGAAAGACAAATACCGTATGCTAACACATATATATGGAATTAAAAAAAAATGTCATGAAGAACCTAGGGGAAAAACGGGAATAAAGACACAGACCTACATTGAGAATGGACTTGAGGATATGGGGAGGGGGAAGGGTATGCTGTAACAAAGCGAAAGAGAGGCATGGACATATATACACTACCAAACGTAAGGTAGATAGATAGTGGGAAGCAGCTGCAGAGCACAGGGAGATCAGCTCGGTGCTTTGTGACCGCCTGGAGGGGTGGGATGGGTCGGGTGGGAGGGAGGGAGATGCAGGATGGAAGGGATGTGGGAACAGATGTATATGTATGACTGATTCACTTTGTTATAAAGCAGAAACTAATAAAAAAAAAGACTCCCACACACAAAAAAAATAGTGATTATCCATATCACTTTATTCCTAGCATTCAGTTTTTAATTAAATGTATTTTTCAACTCTTTATGTGCTCTTTCTACATTGTTAAATTTCTGCTATTAACCAACAGCTGGCCACAGGGAAGAGTACAAAAGAAAAACAGAATCATGTGTCTCAAAACTGTGGGACACAGATAATAAGATTAAAGTCAGGCTATGCACATAAAAATGTACAGATAATATGATTTTATACACACACACATATGTGTAAATATATGAGTACACACAAGCACACAAACACACGCACACAGAGCAGTCTTTAAAGTGTCCACTGATGGGAGTCATTCTTGCACGTGGACTTTTTCCTGCACGTGTGACAGGTTAGAGGATTTATTTTGAGAACAGACACATTTAGGAAACTCTAAGAAGGCCCACTGGCCTTTCATGCACCTTCTACTGATATGAAAATTCATCATTAATATAAGTCAAGGCACAAACCACATATATTGGCATGTTTCCTCATTTATTTGTACTATGTGGCATTTTTAAAAGCCACTTCTAATTCTTTTGGAATGAAGTGTGGAGAAAAAAAGAAGAAATTATATATTTTTCACTATGAGAGTCCAAGGAGGAAGGTTTTTAAGCCAAAAAAGTGATATTCCCAGCATGTTGGCAACAGATGGAGAGTCAGGATTAGGAAAGAAGAACAGTGGGGTACCATGCTGGAGTGTATTGATGGAAAGTTGAGGAACATGCACATGCAATACAGTTTGTTTTCTGCAGTCACATTTTTAATACTAAGCTTATTTTCTTTATATTCCAGTGACTGTGGAAGTTCTGGTGTGCTAGCATAAATGACTTTATATTACTGAAAAAGGATCTAGTCAAGAACAATAACTTTCATGAAAGAGCTATTGGATCTGCATTCAGAAGACTTGAATGGGGATTCATTACTTCATAGTTGTGCAAATTTGGGACACTATATGACGTCTTTGGCAAGTTTTAGTTTTTCCAGAGCACATATTTTGAGTGTTGACTCTATTTTGATTTTGGAGAAATTATTTGGAACTCATATTACTAAATAAAAGAACCAAGTTTACCTTTATTAAGCAAAACAAATGGATTTTCATTCCAGAAAATTACTATTTTGCACCATTTATCTATACTGCACCTGTAAGTCAAACATTTTTAAAGTAATTACTTTCTTATAATAAGACTTTAAAATGTGTAAACTGTTAGAATGTCTGAAAACTGTAATAATCACTTGATATTTCCATTTTTCATAGTATTAAAACAACTTCTACTCAACAATTTTATTGAGGATTAGTTTTATACTGTAACGTAAAATGCTTCCTTTTACTTCTGATGTTGTTGAAGATAGAGATATGTTAATTTAGAGAAAAAATTGCAATAAAAATCGGGAAATAAACGATATTAATTTCCTTGAGAACATATCTTGTAACGATTTGAGGCTTCTTGTCATCTGGATGTCATCGTATGTCTCAGTGGGCTCAGTGGGCTGTGCAGGGTAACCTGACACATTAAGGTTAAAAATTAGTCTGATTTAATTCAAGGACTGCTGGATACATCACTATATAGATGGTTTGGTGAAAAATGTATTGGCTATAAAACATTTGACTAGTGGGATTTTCACTCCACTCTCACTCACACTCCCAGTTATCTGGTGTGGCGGTTTCCTGAGGCTCCTGAGGATTCTGTGTTATAAATCACCATGCTTCTCTATTTTTCCCACTCAATTTTAATTTCCAAATTCTCAGATCTGTTTAGTCTGTTTTCAGACAAAACAGCCCTTGTTCATTTGTTTTCCAGCTTGCAAATTTTTATATTTTTTTCTCCTCTACATTACCTTTGTCTGAGCAACATATATATATAATCTCACTATTTGTGGAATTTCAGGAGGAAGCACATGTATTTATGTGATTAACTCATCATACTTAACTGCAATGTTAATTGTTAATCTGTATCTTTCAGTTAGATTTGAATTCTTCTAATATATGTGTATAATATAATAATAGTCATAAATAAGATGGAGGTAAAATGGAAGATGATGTTAGATAAAGAGGAGCAGAGATGAGGGGAAGTGCTCCACGATCCTTGTGTTTGCTAAGAATATGGAATAAATATTGATAAACTTTATACACTAAGTATGTATGATAAAAAATTAAAGATCAACATTAAAGGAATAGAAAAAGAGAAAATAACTACAATTTTAGAGGATAAACTCAATAAAAAGCTCCAGCAATCAGAAAGTATGCAAAGAAACAAAGATAAAAGGAACAAACCTGAAAATGCAGGACACAAGTAAGATGATGTAGTATTTCTAAATTTACCTGAAATCACAAGTATAAAAGTGCTGAACTGGACACACCTCTTTGCCATTTACCGTGACAAACTTCAGCACATGAAAAGACTGTTTTCCAAACTTCTTAACTTTGTGGCAAGAGTACTTTCTCTATGTTTTAGTAGAGCAGCAGAAATGCTGGGAAGAGAGGTGGGTGTGACTAGAGACCCCTCTCTATGTCTAGGGTATGCTATGGGGAAATACCCTTCAAAACTAAATAGTTGAGGGGGTTTAAGTAGTAGTTCTAAGATATGAGGAAGTTAATGGAAGCACAAAGAATTAAGCATTGTCAAAACTCTGAAAATAAATTAACATTAAGAAGAGGACTTTCCTTAAAGTTATTTAAAAACTGTAGAAATCACAAACAAGAGAATATTGACTACTTTTGTCTAAAAAGATCAAGGGAAGCTTTGTGAGTAGGAGTTTCTCTCCTTTCTGGAGCAACTATTTAAAATGATATTGAGACAATTTTTCATCCTTATGGACAAAATTGAAATTGTTCATAATTAAAAGTCATATGTAAATATATCAATTGTATGTGGCCCAAAGAAGTAATGGGAAAAGCAACTTTTTAGTGCTTTTGACAGAACATATAGCAGAATATTTTTGTGAGTTTGGGAAAAAGAAGTATTTATTTTAAAAGACTAAAAAAAAAGTCGCAAATAAAAAGAGGGATTTTTTGATGACATTAAATTAAGAACTTTGTTAATCTGAAAACGCTAAAGAAAATAAAAGACAAACAGTAAGAAGACATTTGCAAAACATAAAACTTACAAGAGGTCAGTATCCAAAGTTAAACACAGACAAACTAATACTACAATTTAATAAGAAAAAATCAATTAATACAGTCAAAAAAGGCATAGAAATCTTGGAAAGACTCTCCTCAAGGGAGAAAATACGAACTACCAGTAACACAGGGGAAATTACTAGTCTTTATTAGTATACCAGGATTGCAAATTACTCCAGTGAGATATTTTTTACAACTACTTGGATGGCAAGAATTATACAGTCTGAAAACACGAGGTGTTCCCAAAGTTATAAAATAATCAGAGCTGTTATAGAATTCGATTGGGATTATAGGCATAGATGAAATCAATTTGGAAAAGTTAAAGGTTTTCACCCTGTATAATGCACACATCCATCTCTATCCTTATGCCGTAAAGAAATATTGTTCATACGTACTAGGAAAAATGCAATATGCATCAACGTGGAGAATTCTAATAAGCAAAATGTTGATCAAAAATAGTAAGATCATTTTTGGATTGGGTTGTTTGTTTTTTTGCTATTGAACTGCATGAGCTGCTTATAAATTTTAGAGATTAATCCTTTGTCAGTTGCTTCATTTGCAAATATTTTCTCCCATTCTGAGGGTTGTCTTTTGGTCTTGTTTATGGTTTCCTTTGCTGTGCAAAAGCTTTAAAGTTTCATTAGGTCCCAATTGTTTATCTTTATTTTTATTTCCATTTCTCTAGGAGGTGGGTAGATAGTGGGAAGCAGCCACATAGCACAGGGAGATCAGCTAGGTGCTTTGTGACCGCCTGGAGGGGTGGGATGGGGGGGTGGGAGGGAAGGAGACGCAAGAGGGAAAGGATGTGGGAACAGATGTATATGTATTACTGATTCACTTTGTTATAAAGCAGAACCTAATAAAAAAAAATAGTAAGATCAGAAAAGAAACATGAATTATTTTTAAATTTATATAAATTTCAAAACATCCAATAAAACAATGTGTTTCTTAAGGTTGTTTATACATATCTTATTAATATATTACATATATTGTATTTTTATATTGTTTAGTAGTATATGATTATAAAGAAAAACTAAAGAATGATAACCAAAAAGAAAGCCACAGAATATGCTGATAATGTTCTACACCTTAATTTGTGTGGATGGTAGGCACAGTTCTCTCTTTTATTTGTTATTGTTTATTTAGGTAAGATGTAAGTTTTTGTTGTATTTATTCACCATGTAATGAAAACAATTTCAAAAGAAAAATAAAATTTAATAATTGGGAATGTGTTGGTGGCTAAACTAGTAGCTTCCAGCTTGTTGTCTGAGTTACTCTGGATTTCTTTATGCAATTTCACCCCAAGAAAATCCGTCTCAACATTAAATTGCACATCTGACTGAGGATTCTGCTTATCTATGTAAGATATTGCACTTATTTAAGTCCTAGATATCTCAGTATCTATTTTGGGAAGCAGAGCTGTGGCCTTGGAATGAACAAGTGCAAATTTGAGGCAGAGGGAAATATTCCCCTAGTTCTTTTGGTCTGTACTGTACTATCCAAGTTTTCATTCATATCTTTGACTTCTTATATGAAATCACTCAGATATTTACTTTTCTTAGTTATTTCTTCACAGCATATCTTCCTGTCCACTCCTCTTCGCTGCCATTTTCTTTTCATAACATCTTTGGGGTTTTCCTAAAAATAAGGAACTACTACAAAGAAGTATATATAACAAGATTAATGTAACATATATTAAAGTTTGCTTATCAACTCTAAGTATTTTCTTTTTCTTTCTTTTTTTTTTTTTTTGCGGTACACGGGCCTCTCATTGTTGTGGCCTCTCCCGTTGTGGAGCATAGGGTCTGGACGGGCAGGCTCAGCGGCCATGGCTCACGGGCCCAGCTGCTCCGCGGTATGTGGGATCTTCCCGGACCAGGGCACGAACCCGCGTTCTCTGCATCGGCAGGCGGACTCTCAACCAATGCACCACCAGGGAAGCCCACTCTAAGCATTTTCAATAACTCAATCTCATAACTCATTATCCTTAATGCATAATTGATGCATTGCTCCTTTTCTTAAACAGGGATGAAAAGATTCACGTATAATTCATTCCATGTTCATCCTTCTAGCACTTTCTCAAGCTCCTGCAGGGAATCTTGGGGGAGGACATGAAATCCTCTTCAGTTCTGCTGCAGTACAGCTTCCCCAGAGACAAGGGCCCTGCCTCTCTACCTTACTTGAAATTAGATCCCTTCCCTTCCTGCCTTGAGAAATTTACAAGCTGGAGACAGCTGTTGCTTCTTTCTTTAGTCTCCCAAAGAAGTACTGTTCAAAAACAGAAGAATTAGAGAGTCATTCCCAGTAGGCTAGAAAAGGAGATTTTTGACTCATTTTTGCCAGAGTAAATGAGATAACTCACTACATTCGTTCTTTCATTCAACTGTTCAGCTGTGATAGATTGAAAGCACACTATGAGTCAAAAATAGATTCAAAACATTTATCTTCTTGATTTTTCTCTTCAGAGACTTATTTTTCTCACTTGGGAAGGAAATTGTTTTTCATCCCTGATGAAATCTCTAATGGTTTCCTTTGTTTTCTCAGAAAACAAAGAAGTGAACATTCAAATTGGTGTGAAAATCAGTCTCATGACTTCATTGTCATGCTTCACGAATGCACATTGAAGAAGTCATGGCCAACCTTCTCCAAATAAACAGTAATTGTGCTAACTCTAAAAATGCTCTTTCATTCACCCTCTCTGATGTGAATGTAACACTAGTGGCTTGTTTAGTACTCATTCGAGTTTAAAGAAATGTCTGCTATTTCACATATGAAATCTGCAAACTTTATTTCCTATGGATTTTAACCATTAACAACTGTGCTTCCAGGTGCCATAGTAAATATCAAATCTTCATCTTTAAATATGTCATTAAGAAAATCTGTCCTTAAAAGTTCCACTGACAAATTTTATTCCAACTTGCAAACAATTTAATCATGGGCTTTCTTGTGGACCTAAAGAAACAAAACAAACAAACAAACAAAAAACTTTCTCCACAGTAATTCTAATCCTTAAAAATGGGAAGAATGAAGTAAAAGTCAATCTTTATGCTAAGTTTTAGTTTAAGACTACATCAAACTAAGTAGTTAAAAGGATAACAAAACATAAAATATATTTCAGAATTTAGCATCGATTAGCAAGAAGAAAAGTGAATTATACAGATTAAAATGTCAGATATTGAAGTTCTCTGCTGTTTCATTATTGTTGATAGCAGTAAACATTATAAACCTCAAGTTTACCCAGCAGAATGTCATGCAATTTGTCAAATCCAGTTTAGCTAAAATGAGGTTTGTTGCTTGCACAATCAGTTTGTTAATTTGGTTGGCACTTATTTTACTGCTCTTGCATAAATACTCAACTATAAACTGCAATATACATTTTAATTTTCTGGACAAAAAATTAAACAAAAGACATGTAAATACATGTTTACTACAAGTTGCATTGTAGTTACACTGATTATTGCCATCAGATTTTCCTCAAGACTGTTTTCTCCAAGTTTTGTTTCAAATTAAAGTCAGACTCTACCACATTTTCACTAATAATCTTGATGTCTGTTATCATTTAATGTTTACATATAACTTATAACTCTTTAGAAAGTCCAATATTTCAGGTGAATAATTTTCTTAAATGTGATTATTTTTGGTTCTGAATGTATTTAATGGTATGTGTGTTTTTATAATTATAACAAGCCATTGAAAACACATTACAAGTTTCTTTTCAATGAGAATGCAAACAACCAGAAAACTCAAATATCAGTATTAATTTTTCACATTATTTTTATGATAAGTAATATATAATATGTGTGTATGTCTGTGTGTGTGTGTGTGTGTGTGTGTGTGTGTGTGTGTAGGGCCTGACTTGAGATGTAAATAAAAGAAAATCTCTTTAGAGATTTCAGTATGAAATTATTATAAATTCAGCTTAATCTCATATCACAGAATGTTAAGCCTGAAAGAGTATATATTTAAATCACTCATCTTCAAAAGAAGAAACAGGTTGAGAGACCTAAATTAATTTCCTCAAAGAATTTCACAATCTTAGACACAAAGCTAAAGCAAGAACCCTGATCCAGTGTTCATTCCACTATATCTAAGTGCATCAGTCCAGCTTTCTAAGCCATTAGGGAACATTTACATTGGGCAAAGTATTAAATATGTTAGTCAAAGAGCTTAATATCTTGTCCTCACACTCAAGAATTTATAGTTTTATTTAATGTTTTGTAAGCTAAGAAACTTTCAGTACTAAGTATCCCCCCCAAATCTAACTCCATCTGCATTTTAAAAATAAGTTAATGAATATGTTCCCATCCAGGAAGGACAGAGGGGGTACGTAAGCTCAGGATTGGTTGGTTCAGCTCCACTCCCATGTTTTCTGTTTCCATAACACAAGGTTATCCTAGAGTCAGTTCGTTCAGTGGCTTCCAGAAGCAATCAAAGTTGTATTTTCTAGCTTGTATCCAATGAAACACAGAAAAAACTAGCAAGAGAGGAAACTAGCAAGCCACTTGGTCCTACCTCACTTGTCTAAGGTGACTTAGCTTGCCCACTCCTGAACCAGTCACATACAAGGAAGATGGAGTAAATATTTTGGCTTAGGTAGCCAATAGGACACGGACATTGGGGACTCAAATATCCATTATCAATGTATTAGTTTATTCTTAATTAATTAGTATTGACCACCAAAAATGATTCTCTTCAAAAGTCTTTGCCTACATATGCGTAAGTCATCCAAGGATGTAATTTTTAAGAGGATAGTTTACCATTTTTTTTCAATAATTGCTTTGTCATCTGTATGACTCTGGGCAAAAAACTTCTTTGTGCCTCAGTTTACTCATGTGCTTAGTGGAGATAATACTGTTAATCTCATGCATTTTAGGTTAATTAATATAGTAAAATGCTTATAACTGTGCATGACATATAATAAGTCTTTTATCAGTGTTATGTGCAACTATTACTAGGTTTGTTGGTATTGCTATTATTGTCTTATAACTAATAAGACAAAAAAGACCCATATTATATTTAACACAAAGATTTAAGGACAATTCTTTGTGTTTACAAATTGCATCTAGTGGGAGCTAACATCTGATGGAAAGTGATTGTTACAATTAGAACAACTTTTCTACCCATAGATTCCTTACTATGTTTTCCTCTCATGTCAACTCTTCAAAGAATTTCTTTCTAATTCTGCAATAAAATACTTCCGTATCTTTCAAGCTAAAAATCAGACTTTTAGTGACAGCAGCGTCAAGCCACCTTCCCCATTAAATGAGTGGGATCACAGAGCTCTGCGGGTTACTTGAAGATGAAAAATAGGTATTTCCTATTGTCTATGACAGTGATTGGCAAAACTTTTCTGTAAAGGGCCATAGAGCAAATATTGTATTTGAGGCTTTGTGGGCCACAGGATCTCTGCTGAAATGATTAAACTCTACTACTGTAGCGTGAAAAGCCATAGACAACACGTAAAGGACTAAGCATGGCCATATTCCAATAAAGCTAAATAACCCAAAAAACATGTGTAAAGCTCTACAACAGGATGTTCTCATCTCAAAAAGTAAAACACTTAGACCCTATGGTTAATCAAGACTGTGGCCGAGAATAAGTAAAGGGTATCAAAAAACTGGGAAAAGTTGGGTTGCTGAAGAATGTTACTTTCTCAAACTTGGTGGTTTCTTGCATGTGGGGGGAGTTTCCTTACACTGAAATTCCTTCCTTCCCACCATGCGCCATGGGAGCGTGAGATGATTACCTGTTTTGTGTGCTTAGAATGAGAAACAAGCAGGTCCTTCCCTGTCCTCCGTCCTGGTGGCTCCAGGGATAAACTTCTCCTCTTCTGCTCCATGGTTAGAGGTGCTGGCCTGCTTCTGTGCAGGTCAGTCTCTCCTGGTCCAGTGTGAACAGTAACCAGGCAAGCAAGGCTGTTTGAGTCTCTGGTTTGATATTCAGTAACTTCCTTGCTCTCAGATTCAAGGTACATTCTGGAAGTAGCTTGATTGGTAATAAATGTGAAGCTATGATTTTGCACGTACCACTTGTCAATTTCTTATTTTACTTCAGACTCACATGGGGGAGAGGGGTGCTGTTTCCTGAGTGTTTTCTCAAACTCTAACATCTGTTGCATTGTTCAAGACACATAGAAAAGGATGACAATTTTGTAGAGGCTTCTGGAGCAACCAATGCCCGTAAGTTTGGTCATCAATTAATTTATTTGTTTTTAACAAGTTCAATGTCTCTTTATTCAAGAGGAACAAGCCATGGACTGGGGGAGTCCAGAGCCTCCCAAGCAGGGGAGCAGTCTTCTTGAGGGATTTGGGGCAAGAGCCAGTTTTCTAGAGCTTCACAAGCAGCAAGTGGAAACAGGGCATGATTGGCTGGGGTGGTTTATCTGACCTTATTTAGCAAGATCGAGGAACAGGAAATAAGTTTGGGGGGCAGTGTTGACTGGATATACTGTGATTCTGGTCAAGTGGATCATTTACAGGAACAGAATTATGGGGAAGAAGCATCTCCATCTCCAGCCTAGAAATTTATTTCAACACTCCTAACCCCTCCTGTACCCTGGGGGACATAGGATGGACCCCAGTTTCCCGAACTCTCCTGGCTTGTTCTGCCTCCAAGCCTTTATTCGGACTAGTCCCTTTGCCTATGATGTGCTCTGTCCGTCCCCATCAGACTTCCTGAGAGAAATGAGGACCTGCCCAGAGTCCTGGTCCCCAGGCTCCCTGCAGGCTGTAGGGCTTGGGTGGGGTCAGTGTCCGGAGCCAACATATAACCCTGGCTGCCAGCATCGGTCTGTGAAGGAAGAGCAGGAGGGACCCCTGAGGACTGAACTCTCCCCACCCCCAACTCATCTCCCTGTGCCGGGGTCGGCTCTCTCTCCTCTCCTGGCTTGTCTTTTTTCACCTCACACTCCGTGAGCATCCTTGGGCCTCTGGGCATTACATTTTAACATGTGGAAACATTTTTGTCTGGGTGGTTGGTAGAGGCTAATATGAACCATGAGGTGTTTTTAAATTGACGTTTTACTCTTGTGACTTGGGCAGGAGTCTTTAGACCTTGAGTGATGAGCACTTGGGATTTCTAGCATGTTGGTGCTATAGAGGGAATGTTTGTGTCCCCTCAAAGTTCTCGTAGTGAAACCAAATTCAAATGAAACCTAATGGTTAGGTCCTGAGGGTGGGGCCCTCATAATTGAGATTAGTGCCCTTGGAAAAGAGACCCTAGAGAGCTAGCTAGCCCCTTCTGACATGTGAGATTATGTGGAAAAGACAGCCCAAAAGGAAGTGGGTTCTCACCAGACCCTCAATCGCTACTGCCTTGTTCCTGATCATCCCAGGCTCCACAACCATGAGAAATAAATGTCAGTCGTTTATAAGTCACCTGGTATGTGGTATTTTGTTATAGCAGCCTTAACGGACTAGAAATAGGATCACATCAGCTTATCATACCCATGTTCACAGGTGGGCCATCCCCCTGAACTTTAAGGGAATGGCATGAAGACTTTACCTACTTTAAGCAAAAGTGATCTTTGCTAGGTACATGCAGACTATGAATCCCTCTACCAGTTGAGCCTGTGCACAGGCCTGGCAAGCAGACTATGTTGATTCAGCAAAGGCATGGGATTTGGTAAACACTGCACTTCAGCAAAGCATGCAAAGCCAAAAGGTGGTCATTGCAGACTTTAAGCAAAATGCTGACCATGAACATCAGGAAGAAAAATCCTGACCTTGTGAGTTTCAGCAAAGAGCGCCCTTCAAAGCTCTAACTGACTAAGCTGGTCTTAGTGGCAGGCTGCTGTGGCTTTACCTTAAACTACTTAGGCTTGCTTTTTTACCTTCATGGCTAAAGCCAAGACATAATTATAGAAGAAACAAGGTTTCTACACAGGGTTTAGGAATTGGGGAGCAGCACAGTATTTACTACTTTAAACTATGAGGTGAATTATTTCTATGAATTCTCCAGTTAGGTTTTATTTTTAAATTGTTAGTATATGGCCCAAGTAAGCAGTACTGGATCAACTGCCTTAAATTTCACTATGACCTAGGGCCAAGGAGAATCCATGAAACTTAGCTTTATGATTAAGCGCTGTAAAACTTTCAAACTAGTAAGTGAGTTGTGAAAGTATTGAAGGTAAGAATGCAGTGTATCTTCAAGGGTATTTATGGAATTAAGATTCTGAGGAAGAAGAAAAGAGCCAGGCAGGAAGCCAGAGCAGAATTAAATGTTATTTTAATGGGAAAAACATCACAAGATGTTTTCAAGCACATTTTCAAACAAAATTTTGTTTGAACACTGGATGTTTTGACAGAGTCTGAACTTACTGTTTTAGGACTATGAAGGAAATACAAATGTTTGGGCCACCAAGTAAGAGGAAATAAAGAGTGAGACCCAGGAGAGGAAATGCTGCATCTACTGTGTGAGATGGTGAGTGATCAGCTTAAGAAACAGGTGCAAAGCCAGCCACTCAGCTGAGTGGAGGGGAGGGCAACAGAGGGAAATGGTACAGAGGGAATGTTTTGAGCATCCTGGGACAGAAAACTTGGTTTTCACTCACCCACTAGGGTGCACAAGCTTGAGAAAGGACAAGAGCTGCTTTGTTCATGACTATTTTGAGGATAATTCTCCAGATGAAAGCATCCCACAGCAAGAATCATTAGCAGCAGTCACCATGGCATTGGACTGATTATTTATGTATTTATTTTACTTTTGATTCAGTAGACAACCAGAAGACATTGCATAGCGGTTCACCAATCCATACTGAGGTGGTATAAAAAAGCACTCCCTCTTTCCAACCCTAACACCTACTCAGTGTATTGATTGCAAGACTCCAGAAGAAATCCAGAGACTATTTCATAATTTTCTATAATTATTTCACTTAGAAAATCCTCCCATTGATTATTAAATAGTTCTGAGCCCCCAAATTGCTAACCACAAAATGTAGCACATTGTATGTTAAATCAAGTAGGCCATTAATAAATTACTCCAAAATTAAGGACCTCAAGCAGACTGAAATTTCACAGTGAATCCAAAGGCAAATATATATTAATTTATTGGGTCTAAGTGTTACTGAGAAGCAAGTTATTGCCAATGCCTACTATTCTTTAATTCATTAGTCAATACATATTTATATTCATGCATTATAATGATATAAATACTGAGGATTGATATGTGAAGATAATAGCAAACTCAGGGAAAGCTTGAGAGAAAGTAGACAAAAGAAAATTACATTCTGCTTTTAAAAGAAGTGACAGCTATTTAAAAATTGTTCTTTTACCATAACCATTTGTTGTAGTTAAAACATTATTATATTTAGCATAATTACAAAGGTTCTCAAAATGCTATGATTACAGCATTTTGAATTTTAGAAATAAAAATGTTAAGTACTTAATTCCCAATACCTAGACTGCTTTATGATATGGAAAGTTACATTTCAGTTGACCCAAGGTAAAAGAGGAGTACAGTCATTTCTGTGGCTTTGTGAAAGGACATATTAGAATTCCATAATATTTTCATTTTGAAAGGTATCCACTATTAGAGGAACAAAATATGTTATAGTATCTTGGGTTTTTTCGCAAGTTGCTTGACACAATTTGTCAGATAACAGAGGTCAACAGCCATGACACATTCATTTCCAAACATTTTCAAGAGATTTTGAATAAGATGTTATTTTTAAATAGATAGCATTTTCTATCTATTTAGTTTAAAAATTATTAATGAAACATATTTACTGCTAATAAACAGAAGTGTCTGGCACAATTACTACACTTACTAGAGCTGCAGGCACATGGTCTTAATTTTAAAATATGAACTCAGATCAGAAGCTGCCCCTGCATCTGTTTCTAGGAAAAACTATCAGTGTGTTCCCAAATGATCAATTCTGGAATGGACCAGTGGTTAGTTTAGAATAATGCAGATTTGAGGGTCTCCAAGGAACCCTACAGGTTGCCTGATTCAATCCTTGGCCACCTGCACATAAATCATCTAGGCTTAACAAATGTTGGGAGGCTTGTAAGAGAGTTCTAGATGAGGAGATGACCATATTCCCAGGAGGTGGAATTTCTCTCACATCAAATCTTCAACTATTCAGTTTCAGTTTACACTAATTTATCCTTTTTCCAGTTAATATACTAAAAATACAGGTCATTATAACAAATTACATAGCTGGGATAATCATTCTAGTTAGAATATTCAGAACTTTTGACTCAAGGTTTCTTCCACACCCTCAATCACATCTCATACACCACATAGTACAAACAAAAAGTAATGCAAAGATGAGATTTTCTAGGCTCTGAAGCATTGAAAGAAAATAATTTGCCACTTGTGTATGAACTGGTCTATAGAGATTCACTAACAATTATTCAAGAGGGGTATAGTTGCAAACCTTTTTTCATGTTAGGCAGACAAACTTTTGAAGAAAAGTTTGACAGAAGATTCTATTAGAAGTGCAACTTTATATAACAGTTTATTACTTCCAGAGTGTGTTACCATAAGCTGCTTATCTTTAACCTGAAATCATATAGAATTAGAGAATTAGAGAAAAAATTCTCAGAAAGAGAATAAAAGAAAATCCAACCATGAAATAGTAAAGGTACCTGAATCTTTGGGAAATGTAATGCCATAAAAATCTATAAACATTTCTAATCTAACTGGATGATTTCCCTAGCAACACAGCAGTCAAATCATAATTCTGGAATTAATATCAATTTAAAAATGGATATTAAAATATCACTTATATTTCCTAACATAATTATCAGTGAAGTCCCAATACAAAATGTATTAGAAATAAAAGAAGAGAGCACAGTGTTAGGAATCCTTAGTTTATTCATTTCTTACCTGGAAAAATAAAGATATTTTAAATGTGAACTACTATAAATAATTTCACAGTTTTATAATTCTTGTTTGCACTTTCCAGAAAATATATGTATATGCATATGTACATTATTTTTAAAAACTATATGCGTCTGTACCAGATTATAAAGTTATAGCTCTATAATAATAGAATTTAATACTTTTGAGTACCTACCAGGTGTAAATGCTAGGAGTCAAAACTAAGAGACACATAAAAGTAATTCTAGGCCTCATGAAATTCACTCATGCCTCAGTTTTCTTAGAATAACCATTCAGAAGCTAAACTTACCGCACCCATCTCTCAATTGAGTGAATTACCTCAAATCACCAGATGGATATAAGGGATTTTCAACATTTAACTGCCCATGATATCTGTATGTTCAACCCAATTATTTATACAAAAAAATAATTGTCTATGATGGTAATGAAAAAATAAAATTAAGTTGGTAATAGTCAATCAGATTGGTTTTAAATACAAACAAACTTTAAACTTGTTTTGGCCTGTTTCTGAAAAAGAAAATATTATAGAATGAGAGGTTTTTAGATAACACAATTTTTTTCAAATAATCTGTTCTGCGAGTTCATAATATTAATATATTCTTCAGAGGAATTTTCAAATACCATGATTTGACTAAGTCTGATTCCAAGGTATGACGTCAAGAAAATGGCAAGGGTCATCGCTTGGCTTGGCCAAACATGGGCTTCAGAATCCAGGAAGATATCAAACACCCCCAGATATCTACAACACCATGCAGACAGGTGGGTTCTCCCTTTTTGCCTGAAGAGTGCTCACAAAGCCAAAAAGAGAAGTGAATGTTTACAGGCACAGTTCCATTGTGGTTAGTGCCATGGTACACCAGGCTACTTTTTTGTAATAGACTATCATTATAATTAAATAAAACAAACATGTATTCACTCCGTATTATTTGTAAGGCACTCTGCCAAAGGCAATTGGAATAGATAATTGACCAAGAAATGATCCCAAAACCAAGTGTGGGAAAACTTCCATATATAAATAATAAGGCAGACTGATAATATTAATCATAAAAGTAAAAGTGCACATGAATTGATTCTAGAAATAACTATATTGCCCTAAAGTGGTAGTCTCTTTTTACTATATTTGCATTGGCTATGACTATATTTAGACACAGAATGTTTGTTATTTAGAACTGAACTGAAATCACTTACTATGTTTACTGTTTCGTTCATTAGGATTGAACTGAAATCACTTACTATGCTTCTTGTTTCATTATGCCAAAATAAGCTGAGATCCTTTGATCTCTTTTATTATAATTCTATTTTTAAAAAATCAAAAGTAATCTTTAAAGATAAACCAAACCATCTGATTAAACATTCTTTTGCAAAATGTAAGCATAGTAGAGGAAACATACAGATAACATGTGCTCATGAGAAATATGCAGGTTTTGGAATCATGCTTCAGATACTTAATCTGTGCTTCTTTGTAATTGGAGAGTAAACCCCAAAGTGTTATAAGGAAAAGTAACAATCTAATGCTGGTAAAATGATTTGCAGAGTTTACTATTTGTCCAGCACATAGTAAACCCTCAGGAATTATTTGGTATTATTATATCTATTTCTATATGATCTAAAGCTTTAATTTATTTTTTAGCTCAGTAGAGTGCATTTTCCATTATGTGATGGCAATTATTTAAATGATTTTATTGGAAAGGGATGATGATAGAAAAAAATGCTGTTTCATAGAAAAATAATAGAACTTTGAAGAACCTGGGTTCCTATTCTTTAATTTTCAGCACTTACATAAAATGTAAAAACGGAGCTCCCAGAACCATGTCGAAAGCAGAGCCCCTTATCATTTCCTGCATTTTGGTCTGTTTCTGCTATGTGCCAACTATACGGATCTATGTGCATTTCTGCCTCACTTTTCCATGTCTGCCATTGGCGTTACCACCCAGTGCCTCCCCACACCACTGGCAAGCCTCCACTCCAGCTGTCCATCCTTCAAGCAACTCCCTGCTTAGAGCTAAGTGTTCCTCCCCACACACTTGGCTTCTTGCACATTCTTCCAGGTAGCATTTAAGAAATTTAAGAGTACTTCCTATCTTTGTCATGATTAAATTCTTGGATCTTTAAGCAGAGTGGTGATAGAGTTTATCACCCCAACCAGGACACCCTTATACAAGACAAATGGTGAACAGAAAGAAACTTAATAAAAAAAAATAATAAATTCAAAATTTTCCATTGGTTTTTGTATTCAATTTGTTGATAAAGTTTATGTCCTTTATAAAAATAGCTCCACAATGTATTATGCACAATTAAAACAAAAATGTGTATATTTACGTGTAATAAAAAGTGATCATCTTTTTAAAAATATTTCATCTATCCAGTGACTTCATTTCTAGTAATACTACACATTTTATTGCACTCTGTTGATTAAAATGACCTGGTTTTAATAGTCCTTGTAATCTTGTGACTTGAAGCATTCACATCTTGATTTGAATGCCAGAAAGATACACATACCACACAGCAAGGATTTCTGTCATCATCAATCACAGAGCAGTTAAAAGCATAAATGTTTGGAGTTACAGGAATTTGCCTTTGTTATCTATGAGAAAAAATGTCTTCCAATGTGTATTGTAAAGTATCGATTTGTGTGGTAAAATTAGGTAGCTAGATGTTATCTTCTATTGGTAAAACACTATGACATTTTTCACAGGTATCTAGTCTGAAAAAAAGTATTTACTTGGCATGTATTTCACTGGGGGAAAACGTTTGAAACAGGCGGTATTATGCTTGGCATATAGTACATGCTCAATGTAGATTCACTTTGCCTGTTCCTCTTCAGTTTTGTCTCATATTGTCATCTAAGGCATTCGTCCCCTTCTCCATCTCCTCTAGTTCCTCCTCCTCCTTCTCTTTTCTCCTCTCCTCCTTCTTTATGTAATAAGTAATTCCTCAGAAATATGAAAGTGTCAAATACTACTCCTATGCACACTCAATGCCTTACCTGTTTTGCCCCACCCTGCATTTCCAGCAAGTCCACTAACTGAAGGGATGTCTCTAAGCTTCCACCTACCCTTCCAGCATCAAATGTGTTCAAACTCTGTTTCTACTGTCTCATATATGGATTATTTTCTTTGCATTGTTCTTTAGCATGTAATGTGTGACATTTTAAAATTTTTATTGGACTACAGTTGATTTGTTTTTTATATTGTGTTAATTTCAGGTGTACAACAAAGTGAATCACATATATACACTATTTTTTTTGAATTTTATTTTTTTATGCAGCAGGTTCTTATTAGTTATCTATTTTATACAAATTAGTGTATATATGTCAATCCCAATCTCCCAATTCATCCACCACCACCATCACCCCACCCCCTGCTTTGCCCACTTGGTGTCCATACCTCTGTTCTCTACATCTGTGTCTCTATTTTTGCCTTGCAAACTGGTTCATCTGTACCATTTTTCTAGGTTCCACATATATGAGTTAACATATGATATTTGTTTTTCTCTTTCTGACTTACTGCACTCTGTATGACAGTCTCTAGGTCCAACCACGTCTCTACAAATGACCCAGTTTCGTTCCTTTTTATGGCTGAGTAATATTCTATTGTATATGTGTTCCACATCTTCTTTATCCATTCGTCTGTCAGTGGGCATTTAGGTTGCTTCCATGACCTGGCAGTTGTAAATAGAGCTACAATGAACATTGAGGTACATGTGAATTTTTTAATTATGGTTTTCTCTGGATATATACCCAGTAGTGGGATTATTGGGTCATATGGTAATTCTATTTTTAGTTTTTTAAGGAACCTCCATACTGTTCTCTGTAGTGGATGTATCAATTTACATGCCCACCAACAGTGCAAGAGGGTTCTCTTTTCTCCACACCCTCTCCACCATTTGTTGTTGGTAGATTTTCTGATGATGCCCATTCTAACCAGTGTGAGGTGATACCTTAATGTAGTTTTGATTTGCATTTCTCTAATAATTAGTGATATTGAGCAGCTTTTCATGTGCCTCTTGCCCATCTGTATGTCTTCTTTGGAAAAATGTCTATTTAGGTTTTCTGCTCATTTTCTGATTGGGCTGTTTGTTTTTTTATATTGAGCTGCTTGAGCTGCTTGTATATTTTGGATATTAATCCTGTGTCAGTTACTTCATTTGAAAATATTTTCTCCCATTCTGAGGGCTGTCTTTTCATCTTGTTTATAGGTTCATTTGCTGAGCAAAAGCTTCTAAGTTTCATTAGGGCCCATTTGTTTAATTTGTTTTTATTTCCATTACTCTAGGAGGTGGGTCAAGAAAGATCTTGCTGTGATTTATGTCAAAGAGTGTTCTTCCTATGTTTTCCTCTAAGATTTTACAGTGTTTGGTCTTACATTTAGGTCTCTAATCCATTTTGAGTTTATTTTTGTGTATGGTGCTAGGGAGTGTTCTAATTTCATTCTTTTACATACAGCTGTCCAGTTTTCCCAGCAGCACTTATTGGAGAGACTGTCTTTTCTCCATTGCATACTCTTGCCTCCTTTGTCATAGATTAGTTGACCATAAGTGCATGGGTTTATCTCTGGGCTTTCTATCCTGTTCCATTGATCTATATTTCTGCTTTTGTGCCACTACCATATCGTCTTGATTACTGTAGCTTTGTAGTATAGTCTGAAGTCAGGGAGCCTGATTCCTCCAGCTCCATTTTCTTTCTCAAGCTTTGGATATTTGGGGTCTTTTGTGTTTCCAAACGAATTGTAAAACGTTTTGTTCATCTTCACTATCATTATTTTGAATTCTTTTTCTGGAAGGTTGCCTATCTCCACTTCATTTAATTGTTTTTCTGGGGTTTTATCTTGTTCCTTCTTCTGGTACATAGCCTTTTCATTTTGTCTATCTTTCTGCGAATGTGTTTTTTGTTCCACAGGTTGCAGGATTGTAGTTCTTCTTGCTTCTGCTGTCTGCCCTCGGGTGGATGAGGTTATCTAAGAGGCTTGTGCAAGTTTCCTGATGGGAGGGACTAGTGGGCAGAGCTCAGTAAAACTTTAATCTGCTTTTCTGATAATGGGTCAGGCTGGCTTCCCTCCCTGGTGGTTGTTTGGCCTGAGGCAACCCAACACTGGAGCCTACCCGGGCTCTTTGGTGGGGCTAATGGTGGATTCTGGGAGGTCTCACACCAAGGAGTACTTACCAGAACTTCTGCTGCCAGTATCCTTGTCCCCATGGTGAACCACAGCCACCCCCCGGCTCTGCAGGAGACCCTCCAACACTAGCAGGTAGGTCTGGTTCAGTTTCCTACCGGGTCACTGCTCCTTCCCCTGGGTCCCAATGCACACACTACTTTGTCCTCGAAGAGTGGAGTCTCTGTTTCCCCCAGTCTTGTCAAACTTATGCAATCAACTCCTGCTTGCCTTCAAAGTCTGATTCTCTTGGAATTCCTCCTCCTGTTGCCAGACCCCCTGGTTTAGAAGCCTGAACTGGGGCTCAGAACCTTCACTCCAGTGAGTGGACTTCTGTGGTATAAGTGTTCTCCAGTTTGTGAGTTACCCTAACTCTTTTTTTTTTTTTTTTTTTTTTTTGATTTTTTTCCCATGTAGGCCATTACAGAATGTTGAGTAGAGTTTCCTGTGCAGGTTCTTATTCGTTACCTATTTTACATATAGTGTGTATATGTATGTACAGTGTGTGTTTATGTCAATCTCCCAATTTATCCCTCCCCCCTCTTATACCCTGGTAACCATAAGTTTGTGTTCTACATCTGTGACTCTACCTCTGTTTTGTAAATAAGTTCATTTGTACCATTTTTTTTTTTTTTTTTTTAGATTCCACATATAAGCAACATCATATGATATTTGTCTTTCTGTGTCTGACTCACTTCACTCAATATGACAATCTCTAGGTCCATCTATGTTGCTGAAAATGACATTATTATTATTATTATTATTATTATTATTATTATTATTTGCTCCCTTAGTTTCTGCAGCACTGGCTACTCCAGCCCACTTTTGGCCAGGCTCCCTAAATTTCAATTTATCCAGGACACCAGATTCCCATTTTGTGGGAAGGAAGTGTCATTATTGTTCACTTCTTAATTTCACCTCATGCTAGAGAGGGACAGAGACATTTTAAATGGATAAACATTCTAATAATTAACAAAATTCTCTTAGAACTATATTAGTTCTGACATTAATAGCTTTGCTGGAAGACTGCCTTACCTGACTTGCCAAAATGTGTTAGTGCCACTGTCATTATGCCATTCATTAGTCAGCCTCCTTTGTGATGCATGTGTACTCCAAAGATTAATCACGAATCCAGAAAGGAAACAACCCTTCTAAGGAGATAACACAATATGCAACCAGTGGTACATAAAAATATAAACATTAGAAGCTAAAGCCTGAAAATTCTAGTAAGGAAATAAATGGCTCGCATTTGCCCTTTTACTTAGTAAATTTTTAGAAGTATCACTGGAATATTAATGAAGTGATAGTAGTCTATTAATTTAAGGTGAGAGAAGATATATTGCATTAACAAACGACTAAAATTTAAAAAAAAATATAAGTTAGTGGATTTTATATTATAATTTGTACAGTAGATTTTTATACTTCTAATATGTTGGCAAACACTTTTCTATTTTGGATAAATTATAAATGGATTTATTTACATTTTGGAAATATGCACATTTTTGAGTACAGTCAACACACTCACACAGACACACTCATACATGCACACACATATGCATATACAGAAAAGCTCAATTTTCTGACCACCAGATACCAGGGTTTCATAAATTTGAATTTAATAATCCTTAACCAGGGTTGACATCCATTTAGCAAAAAGTATTTTAAATTCAGATTTTATATTTCCGTGTTCCATTTATAATAATATACTATGAATTTCTGAAGAAAACTGTGAACATATTTGCTTAGGTTGCACATTGTCTAAGCTCTTTCTAAATAAAATGGAGACGACTTTCTCTCCTGTCTGGTAATGTCAAAGTGCAAGCAAATTAAGGAGGCATTGGAAAGAGACTTGGAAAATATTAGTAGACTAGGATAGAGCACCTAGAGCATTCCAAAGTTGTAATTTCTATAAAGAAAATATTTTGCCATGCTAATTCATCTGTGCTGAGAGGACTACTAGGAGTAGTGAAAGACAAAAAGGAAGAGAGGTGTTTCTTTCTTTTTGTTTTAAATTTTTATTTCTAATTCAGAGACTTTATCACTTAAAAATAAACAGCTAATAAAGTACCAAACTGCAACAGGTATGACTCTAAACAAGAAGGAATATAAAAACTAAACAGCAGAGCTGCAAATCAAAATAATTAAATGTAAGAAGTCATCCAGAGGGACTTTCCAGAAGCCCATAAAAAGGGAAAATCTGCTCACAACTAGAAAAGGGAGGAAGGGTTATAAATAAGAACAGGCAAAAGCCAAGCTATTGACTAAATTGCAAGAAAATAAAAACCCAAATTTAAAAAGAAGAGTCTACTTTATGATAGAAATATAGGACATTTGGCTAAAAGAATACTATACCATTGAAAGAAAATTATATTAGGTACGGTGTACATGCATCAACATCTTTGAGAATCTCTCTCCAGCCTTTTGTTATCTTTCCAAGACCACCAGACCTCTGCAGTAACCCTATGTTGTTTATGAGGCCAGGTCTTTCATACCATCGCTGTCTGTCTTTACCAAAGTGGATCTCAACAATCCAACCAGAGTCAATGTGCCATCAGAGATGACTGGAAGAACTCCTCTTGTCCCTAAACTTAACATTCATCTCTCTCTAGGAGGTTTTGGAAGAAGAGTTTTTTTTTCCCTTCTTTCCAGAGCCTTCTTCTCCACAGCTCAAGGGATCTGTGATCAGGGTCAGAATACTGGGAAGCCCACAGTTGCCAGAGGGGTGAGTTTCCACTGAAAGAAGGTACTATTTCAGCTTATTTGTGAGACACATTGCTGAGAGAATCTTCACCAGAATTCAGTGGTGTTAAATCTTTTTCCTGCTCACATAGTGCTGGAAAGACTCACATGTAACAAATATGATTTCCTGCATTCGATGTACAAAACTTAATTTCTGAATAGAATATATTTCCATGCATTCTATCCTGGTAGTCCTGTTAGTCACAAAGGAAAGAAATTGCCTGTCACTGGTCCCTTGGGACTGAATCACTTGCCTGTCTCTCCTCAACTCACTGTCCACAGAGCAGCCAAAGTTATCATTTCCCCCCCTTTTTTTTGTTTTTTTTAAATATTTTTTTATTATTTTCATGAAATCTGCTTGTGGCACTCACTTGATTAAAATCCTCTTGAGTTAGTTCATTATTTTCTATACTATATAGTCCAGGCTTTCACCTCCTGGTCTCTTTGAGAGATCTTTCCTGATTTCCCAGGAAAAATGTACTGCTTCCAGGATCGTTGTCTTCTTTCCTATACTATAAACCATGTAGTTGTATAGTTTCCTGCTTCCCTATCTGCTCTGTTTCTGTCATTCTAATCTGAGTTCCTTTTATTCACTTTTTTTTCTCTCATCCTCAGCACTTAATAGAAACCAAGTGCTAAATTATTAGTTGTTATTAGTGGAATGAGTGAATGAGTCAGTGAGTAAAGGGAAAAACCTGTCCCTGACTGGGGCTTGGCTCTGCCTACAGCCTTTAGTTCCTTCCAATCTCTGGTTCCTCCTAGTGTAACTGGATTGGAAAGATCACCACTCTTAAACTTGGAGTATGTGGCCACAAACACTAATTCCATTCTATTTCTCATGAATGTTATATTTTTGTCTTCTCAGGGTCTGTTTTCCAACCTACAATATGAATGATTTCCTAGAGAAAGGACAGCAACAAAGACCTAATGCAGCCAAAAATAAAATAAGGCAATGCTTTGTTCTGTGGCTTTAGCATTTCCTTCTTTACTTTGTAGAACTGTAGGATGACTAATTGTAGGGGAGAGAAACAGTAGAATGGGCCAAGTTGCATAAATTGAAATGAGCAATGTAAACAAGACAAATATAATCATGCATTAAACCTTTTCTTTCCTTGAATACCTGTTGTTTCTTATATTTTTCTTTTTCTTTTGTACACATGTATCATTAATGATTCCCTAGTTTTAATGAGTAAACATCTCTAAATATGTCTGCCATTTCAGTAAACTTAATTAAATTTCTGCTGGAAGATTTTTGTTTGTTTGTTTTGCGGTATGCGGTCCCCCCACCACTGTGGCCTCTCCCGCTGCGGAGCACAGGCTCTGGAGGCACAGACCCAGCGGCCATGGCTCACTGGCCCAGCTGCTCCATGGAATGTGCGATCCTCCCGGACTGGGGCACGAACCCACGTCCCCTGCATCCGCAGGCGGACCCTCAACCACTGCCCCACCAGGGAAGCCCGTCTGCTGGAAGATTTAATAATACAGTTTCTGAGTCATAGATGATATCAGATATTTATGTTTCCTTCAAATACTGTCTTGAAAATATAGCAACATGAAATAGAATGCGGATATTTTACATGGATAAGGAGTTACAAAAAGCATTCCAGGCAAGCAGAAAAACATGGTCTCAGAAACAGGATGGCACAGTGTGATTACAAGGCAACAAAGAACCCACAGGCAAGAGTGGGATGAGCAAAAGGATGGGAGAAGGAAAAATAGAGGGATGAAGGCATTACATAAGTAATAGATTACACTGAACAGTTTAGGCAGAGGGGTGACATAGTGAAAGGACCTGTACATTAAGTCTCATAACGGGCAGATGTGATAGGTAAGCAAAGCAGCTCAGAACTACGCCATTAACCTGGGCACATCCCAAGGACAACTTGGACTGAGCTGTGGAAGTGCCACGTAAAAGAGTGACTGATGAGGGTGATTTGTCTGTTTTCAAAATAAGAAATCTTAGTAATTATTTTAGCAAAGGTAGAATAAGAGAGATGAATCAAATCAACTGTAAGTTTTCCAGCCTACTTAAATGAGAGTGGTAATGACATACATACAGACAAAGGCACTGGGTATAAATGGAGGTGCGTCAAATACACACTTTTTAAAAAGATACTTGCATTCTCCATTTTTATTTGTGGCAGTTTTCGTACCTCTCTATCTTCCACGTAGGACAGCATTTATTATCTTTCATAAAAACAGCTATGCTAACATGTATTAATGTAGGAAGTATTCTAAGTGATTTACAAATTTTGATTTGATTTGTCCTTACAATACTCTATAAGATAGTTCTGAAATTATTATTACAAAATTTTACAGATTAGGAAGCTGAAGTGCAGAGGAAAAACAAAGTTGCAAAGCTTATAAGTTCTGAGGACAGTTTTTGAACCCAAGTGGCTTCTGCTCTTATGTTCTGGTATCTATGGCTTCCTTTCTCACAAATAGCCAGTTTAGGATAATCAGGTTGCATTTGCTCTACCTTTTTTTATCTCTTACATCCTTCTCTTTTCTCAAAATTCAGATCCTCTTCATTTTCTACTCATCCTGTTACAACAGCAGCCTTACAACTGACCTCTTATTATCTACACCCTTCCTAGTTTAATGAATCTTCTATTTGGAAAAACCAATCATGCTCCACTATCACACTGAAAAACTTTCAGTGGTGGGTTGGGGTGAAGGTGAGATAGGTGAAGGATATTGAGGTACAAACCCCTGGCCGTGGGGATGCAATATACAGCATAACGAATGTGGTCAATAATGTTGTAATAAGTTTGTATGGGAACAGACGGTTACTAGACTTATTGTGACGATCGTTTCGTAATGTATGCAAATGTTAATTCACTATGTAGTACACCTGACGCTAACATAATATTGTATATGAACTTTATTTCAATTAAAGCAAAACTTTCAATCATATCCAACAACTTTTGATATGAAGGCAAAATAAGCATAGAGGGTAAGGCCATTTACAATCTGATGAGTGAATTTATATCTGACTTCATTTCTCCAAACTCCGCTCAACAAATCTGCTCTCCAAACAGAGTCTCACTGACACCCTGAGCTCTGCCTTATGTTTCATGCCTCTTGGCTTTTGCATACACTATTTCAACTGAACAGGAAATTTCCATGGCTAACCAGAAAACCCCTGATCAGCTTTCACACTTGTAGATCATGTTGTGTTTTGGCCAACAACTGTCTGGGTCTGATTTCGTTTTTGTTTTTAACATGCACTTGGCTTATTGGTTGCCATGCCATGCCTGTACAATTGAATGTACTGCCCCAATTCAGGAGTGAGAGCTTCACATAAGTTTAGTGTCCTGGCTTCATGTTTTTGAGTCAAGCAAGAATAATCTTCTCACAACCCTCAGCTCTTTGTCATATTTGTGGTTTCTATCTTTGTACGTAAATGTATGACCCTTGCATAAACTCCTGAAAATCCCCCTGGACTCAGAGAGCTTTATAATCCTCTGGTCTCTCCTCACAAATCAAAATGTCCAAGCCTTCAATCTTCAGAGCTTTTTGTTTGCTATGTAACAATACGTAGTGTTTTGCTAAAAAGATGAACAAATCACAGCTACTGTGTGTATTAGAAATGTGCTGTTTCCTCCAGTTTGAATATCTGCTTAATTCATCTAAAATGCAGAGCTCTTTGCAAAGGCCTCTGAGGAGGTAGGATGCTCTCAGTGGTTTTTCTGCAGCAGAGATGTTGTGCAGGGTAATTTTGATATTTTGAAATTTTGTTGATGACAGCAAATCAGCAGTTTTTAGATAAAGCAAGCTCAAGAATCAGTGAAAGATTTATTAAAGAAGAAAAAGAGTGAAAGAGAAAGTTCACATTGAATGAAATAATTTATGATAAGAATAAATTGAATAAAATGATGAACATAAATAAATCTAATTTGTTACCTAAATTCAACATCATTTTTTCTTTTTTTTTTTGCCCCAGAACATCCTGTATGAGTTTTCTTAATTTTTGTCTAATTATAAATTAGAACAAATTGACAAAAATTACTACTTTTATTTTTTTAAATATTTACAAGAGATGAAGATAAATGTGAAATAACGACATCCAATAGTTTCCTTTGACATGTGGTGTGAGAAGATACATTAGCCAGAATATAAAACTGCATTCAGGGGCTTCCTTGGTGGCGCAGTGGTTGAGAATCTGCCTGCTAATGCAGGGGACACGAGTTCGAGCCCTTGTCTGGGAGGATCCCATATGCCACGGAGCAACTAGTCCCATGAGCCACAACTACTGAGCTTGCACGTCTGGAGCCTGTGCTCTGCAACAAGAGAGGCCGCGATAGTGAGAGGCCCGCACACCACGATGAAGAGTGGCCCCCGCTTGCCACAACTAGAGAAAGCCCTTGCACAGAAACAAAGACCCAACACAGCAAAAATAAATAAATAAATAAATAAATTCTTACCCCCAACATCTAAAAAAAAAAAAAAAAAACTGCATTCAAAGTTGAATCTCTGGAGGACACAGCTGAGGATGGAGTGTTAAAAGTTATCAGATTCTTTGAAACTACATAATTTACACAATTTAGAACAGCAGGGGATTAAATTGTATATCACCTTAAGATAACAAGTGTTATGGCCTAATAATATAAATTATCATACATATTTCGCCTAAGGTCATTATCAGTCAATTTCATTTTGTAATTTACATTTTTCAGCCCATGGTTGGTCACCAAAAAGAGAAACCTACTCCAAGTAATTGCAGTAAAAGAGTTTAGTAAAGATAGACCAACACCCTAGAAAAAAGGAGCATAAGGTCAGAGGAAGTAAAGATGGCCCAGGGACCTCTGTATCCGCCAAAGAGGACCGTCACCCCAGAGCTCAGCTACTCACTCAGAATCTCTGCTGCAGGGTTTCCACAGCCTCCTCTACCAAGATGGTGGTCAACTCTAGTTTCAACCCAGCATGCATTTAGCTCAAGTATCTACCAGCATCTGACTAAACAGACTCTACCTTTCTTAATTCTGGAGGCCAAGAAAAAGATAATGGCATTGCCAGCTTAGAATTCAGGGTGCAATTGGTTAGTGCAGTGACCCTGAGTCAGAGGAGTTTCCTTAGGAAGAGGGTTGACACTAAAATATATTAACCTATATGTAAGCCACATAGCTATTGTTATTAAATAAACTTTTTATAAAAATTAATTATATAAGTTATGGTGTAATTTTGTCTATGGCAAGTAAAGGATATATGCTATCTACATGTACTTTAGAAATTGATTTGTAAGGTTATGGGCCCGTAAGGAGAGTTTCATTTATTTATTTATTTACACATCTTTATAGGATTATAACTGCTTTACAATGGTGTGTTAGGTTCTGCTTTAAAACAAAGTGAATCAGCTATACATATACATATATCCCCATAGATCCTCCCTCTTGAGCCTCCCTTCCACCCTCCCTATCCCACCTCTCTAGGTGGCCACAAAGCACCAAGCTGATCTCCCTGTGCTATGTGGCTGCTTCCCACTAGCTAGCTATTTTACATTTGTTGGTGTATATATGTCCATGCCACTCTCTCTTTGATTTCTTTAGTGATCACTTAGTTATTAAGTACTGTATTGTTTAGCCTCCGTGTGTTTGTATTTTTAACAGATTTTTTCCTGTAATTGATATCTAGTCTCATAGCACTGTGGTTGGAAAAGAAACTTGATACAATTTCAATTTTCTTAAATTTATCAAGGCTTGATTTGTGACCAAATATATGATCTACCCTAGACAATGTTTCATAAGCACTTGAGAAGAAAGTGTATTCTGTTGTTTTTGGATGGAATGTCCAATAAATATCAATTAACTCCATCTTGTTTAATGTATCATTTAAAGCTTGTGTTTCCTTATTTATTTTCATTTTAGATGATCTGTCCACTAATGAAAGTGGGGTGTTAAAGTCCCCTACTATGATTGTGTTACTGTCGATTTCCCCTTTTATGGCTGTTAGCATTTGCCTTATGTATTCAGGTGCTCCTTTTTTGGGTGCATAAATATTTACAATTGTTATATCTTCTTCTTGGATTGATCTGTTGATTATTATGTAGTGTCCTTCTTTGTCTCTTCTAATAGTCTTTATTTTTAAGTCTATTTTGTCTGATATGACAATTGCTACTCCAGCTTCCTTTTGATTTCCATTTGCATGGAATATCTTTTCCATCCCCTCACTTTCAGTCTGTATGTGTCCCTAGGTCTGAAGTGGGTCTCTTGTAGACAGCATATATATGGGTCTTGTTTTTGTATCCATTCAGCTAGTCTATGTCTTTCGGTTGGAACCTTTAATCTATTTACATTTAAGGTTGTTATTGATATGTATGTTCCTATTACTATTTTCTTAATTGTTTTGGGTTTGTTATTGTAGGTCTTTTCCTTCTCTTGTGTTTCCTGCCTAGAAAAGTTCCTTTAGCACTTGTTGTAAAGCTGGTTTGTTGGTGCTGAATTCTCTTAGCTTTTACTTGTCTGTAAAGATTTTAATTTCTCTGTTGAATCTGGGTAGATTAATCTTTGTTGAAGGTTTTTCTCCTTCATCATTTTAAATATGTTCTGCCACTCCCTCCTAGCTTACAGAGGTTCTGCTGAAAGCTCAGCTGTTAACGGTATGGGGATTCCCTTGTATGTTATTTGTTATTTTCCCTTGCTGATTTTAATTTTTTTCTTTGTATTTAATTTTAATAGTTTGATTAATATGTGTCTTGGCATGTTTCTCCTTGGATTTATCCTGTATGGGACTCTCTGTGCTTCCTGGACTTGATTGACTATTTCCTTTCCCATATTAGGGAAATTTTCATCTATAATCTCTTCAAATGTTTTCTAAGTCCCTTTCTTCTGCTCTTCTTCTTCGGGTACCCCTATAATTCGAATGTTGTTGTGTTTAATGTTGTCCCAGAGGTCTCTGATACTGTCCTCAATCTTTTTTATTTATTCTGCTCTGCTGTAGTTATTTCCACTCTTTTATCTTCCACGTCACTTATCCGTTCTTCTGCCTCAGTTATTCTGCTATTGATTCCTTCTAGATAATTTTTAATTTCATTTATTGGTTGCTCATCATGGTTTGTTTGCTCTTTCATTCTTCTGGGTCCTTGTTAAACGTTTCTTGTATTTTCTCCATTTTATTTTCAAGATTTTGGATCATCTTTACTATCATTTCTTTGGATTCTTTTTCAGGTAGACTGCCTATTTCCTCTTCATTTGTTTGGTCTGTGGTGTTTTTACTTTGCTTCTTCATCTGCTTCGCATTTCTGTGTCTTCCCATTTTGCTTAACTTACTGTGTTTGGGGTCTCCATATTGCAGGCTACAGGTTCATAGCTCCTGTTGTTTTTGGTGTCTGTCCCCAGTGGCTAAGGTTGGTTCAGTGGGTTGTGTAGGTTTCCTAGTGGAGGGGAGTGGTGCCTGTGTTCTGGTGGATGAGGCTGGATCTTCTCTTTCTGGTGTGCAGGACCACGTCCGGTGGTGTATTTTAGGATGTCTGTGACCTTATTATGATTTTAGGCAGCCTCTCTGCTAATGGGTGGGGTTTTGTTCCTGTCTTGCTAGTTGTTTGGCATAGGGTGTCCAGCACTATAGCTTGCTTGTCATTGACTGGAGCTGGGTCTTAGCATTGAGATGGAGATCTCTGGGAGAGCTTTCACCATTTGATATTACATGGAGCTGGGAGGTCTCTGGTGGACGAGTGTCCTGAACTTGGCTCTCCCACCTCAGAGGCACAGGTCTGACACCTGGCCAGAACATAAGACCCTGTCAGCCACACAGCTCAGAAGAAAAGGGAGAAAAAAAGGAAGAAAGAAAAACTTTTAGGAAGTCTGAGGTCTTCTGCCAGCGTTTAGTAGGTGTTCTGTAGGAGTTGTTCCACAGGTAGATGTATTTCTGATGTATTTGTGTGGAGGAAGTTGATCTCCACGTGGTACTCCTCTTCCATCTTGAAGGTCTCTCTCCCTGCTAGTGTTGGAGGGTCTCCTGCAGAGGTGGGGTGTGGCTGTGTCTCACCGTGAGGACAAGGACACTGGCAGCAGATGTTCTCAAGTTTTATTTTTAACGTCTGTCAAGAAATGTTGTGAATAAGATATAGAACATATACACTACTCGTACGCACACCAAAATCAATCAATTCCCTTTAAAGATAATGAGCAGTCAATAGAGGATGGTAGATTGCCTTTCCATTTATGAGTATCAGAATTCTATTGATTGCAACCAACAGGTGAAAAGTAAACTGACACCTGGTTAGAATTGTAGATTATAAATAGGTCATGTGTCACAGAAGCACAGCTTGACCTTGGAAGAAGGGTTGAGATAAGGATGTGGAATAAAATAAATATTATCTAGTGTTTTTATGATATTAGTATTCTGAACATGTTAATCTTATTATTTGAACTATTCTTATGTTATTTTACACATTCTTATAACCAATAATATTAATATTTTAAGCCCAACTCTTCTGTACAAAAATACATTAGGTAGCTACAGAGTTGGAAAAGAGCTTTATGATTTTTTATGGCCTTAATATCTGTGTCTCGCACGTTGGGTTGCCTGGGAAGCAGACTCTATAAGGAGATGGTTATGCAGGAGGTTTATTAGGGGGTGATAGTAGCATCAACACCTTCCAAAGGAAAGTAGGACTAAACAAAGGGAAAAAAGTTGAGCCATTATGTGGTCTCAGTGGAAGCCCCTGTTAAAAATATGGGAAATTCTGAAGCTGGAATAACACTTCAGAATCATACCCACTTGGGCTAGAGGACTGGGTCAGTCTATCTATGATGACTTTGTACAAACATTAGAAAGGAAGGGGTGTTGACAAATAAAGACTTCAGTGAATGAGTGTTACCCTGGGACTGAGACCTGACCTTGGCTGAAGCAGCTCTGCCATACCTGTGGGAAGCTGAGAGCTGAGGCCTTTTTGTAACAGCACTTGCAGCCACTGTAGAAGTCTGTTTTTTATTCCTGAAGGGGGATCTGGGAAGCACAGAATGACCACCATACTAATTCTTCCAAAGTTATTAATGACAACTGCTAAGGTCTCAAGTAATAAAAATCAATCCCAAAATTATATACATATTTTAAGGTTCACCTTATTTGTAATTGTCAGTGATATACTTGTTACCCATATTATATAAATCTAGTAGTTCAATAATTTTGAATTTATATCCCAAATGTTTTATATTACATAAATTCATTAAAATAAATGTTCTAGGTCTCTTTTGTTTAATAGGACACTTACAAAATATTATTAATTTTGAGGGATCACAATTTTCCTTCATCGTAGCACTTACCTATTTACTCTTTGATACATTCCTAGCAACAGCAAATTTACACATGCTCCAGGTACAACAAAATCTCCAAGTTATAAATATGAAGCTGCATTTAAGCTAGCATCCATGCCTTGGTTAATTTTTGCAGCTTTAAAGATAGGCTTAAAATTTGTATTGGAATGATTTTATTTTTCCTTGCTAATCAAATGCCCTGATTTTAAAAGGTTTAATCACACATTCAAACAATGTGCATTTCTCAGAAAAGGAATTTCCTAGACAACTAAGTACCAATGGTTGTTAAAATATCTTCATCATGTATATCACAAGTGGACTGTGATGTTAAGTTTATTATATTGATTAGCCCCAGATTGTTGTTTACAGAAGTGAGTTTCTCCTAGGAGTGAGTTAGCGGAAGATGCATAAATATTTTTAAGTCAAAGGCAGAGTGAGTTCGATTGTTACTGCAAGAGCCTTAAATGGATTATTTTACATTCTCAGAGCATCCATCCGAAAGAAAACTGTTTTGGAAAACCAATGAGATTGTGTCAAGATGATGGACTAAATTGGACATGGCAAGGTTTAGTCAGTGTTTTGGCTATTTTCATTATTGATTGCATAACAATGATTACATTAACTGTGCAGAGCTTCAATTTGCTTACTAAGGTTGCTAAAATAACAGACTGACATTGACAGAATTTCTTTTTATGTGGCTTGCTTAAGTAGACCTTATTTCTCATTATTTTAAGACAATGTCAAAAACAAAAGCTAATTTTTCCCCATCTTAAATTCTAGATTAAATTCTAGATTTTAACTTTTTATTTATTCATTCATTGCTTGGAAATTTAGAAAAACCCAGACACTGATATCTTATGATTGAATGCATTTTTTCCAAGAAAATGAGTAGCACAGTGGCATGTTTGTTTGCTTCTAAACAATACCAAACAGTACCCATATTAACAATTCACTAATTTTCAAAATACCCGTCTTTTATTTATATATCTCTTTTTATTAAAAGACAGTGCATGTTTAAGTCTTATATTAGGAGTAAATCAACTTCAGGTAAAATGGTCCCTGCTATTGATGGCTTTCTTTTAACCTGTGCAGAATTCCAGCAGGAAAATTGTAACATTAATTGATCCATTAACAGTCTTTGAAACGATGAAAAAAATCCAATTTGGTTTAAACTAAATAAGCTTAAAGTAGATCTGTGATATTTCTGCACCACAGGAATTTTAAATTATTGCAAGAACAAAGGTAGGCAAGACTATTCTTAGAGTAGACCAAAGCCTGATTTCTCATGACATAAATCTGAGCTGCAATGTAAGTTCTCAATGGTCTGTTACTGCATTTAGATGAACTTCACATCCTTCCTCTTGCTACAATAGGTCAGAACATAAATATGTCCTTTGGATTGCTGATATTTTATTATCAAAAACTTAAAAATTCATTTAAGATATTTCATTCTGTCAAAATAAAACATATATGTTCTGTCAAAACTGTTATTTTTCCTTTGTTAGGTATTTTACTTAATTCAATAGCCAATGTGAAATAATTTTACAAAGTGAGCCAATTTCTTCAGGTACCTGTAAAAGCATTTTGCAGTTAAATTCTCCTGGCAGGAACACTAAGCATTTCAAAGACAGATAGTCGTTGGGATGTGTTTTCTAAGGCTGAGGAAACTGACTTGATTTGAAGAAAAGAAAAATTCCAGGTCAAATCATCCTTTCAAAGTTTTATGTTATAAAACTCTAGGGGGTCTGAATCAAGGATTACTCATTCTTGTGTGAACCTGATGATGCTTCTTGAGAAAAATCTTGTTTTTAAGCTTTTATAAAACTGTTTCTACGGAATCTAAGTGTTCCAATGAATGTTAATAAGAGTTTCTCAGAAAGAGTTCACTGGTCTTACAGGTAACTCCCCCAGCCAGGTATTTGGGATCAAGGCCACCAGTTCGGCTTTCTAACTCTTGTAATGCATGTCCAACTGTTTGTTTAGCCACCAAACACTTGTCCTGAAACAGAAACTTGGGGTACTGAGGACATATCGCCCCTCAAGCTAGAGAATTACCTTGGCTCTGAATCATCATAACCCCAGTCATGGTCCTTAGTATCTATCCCCTCCTCACATATGCCAAGTTGTGTCTTTATATCCAACTAGGTCTCTGAAAAGCCACATTCTTGAAATTAATTCTCTCAGTCTTCAGCATTATTATCATTCTTGATTTTATAGTTATTTTCTCAAGTTTTAGAGGACTTCTATAAAATTAATATATTTGAAAATTACTCTTACATTTTAGGAAGTTTCATCAATGACAATTATAATGCTGAATGGCCCCAGTGTAGGGAACCAAATGGCAATGTTTTGCTAGAATTTAACATGAAGAAACAAGATATTTCTTCAAAAATTGCAGTACATGTTTTCTTCATTTATTTATCAAAGAAATATTGACTGACTACTATGGGGGCCAGAGACTGTGCTGGATGCTAGGTGTTCAGTAGTGCTCCCAGAAAGCTCACTGTTAACCAGCAAGACAGACCAAGGCTATGAAGGGCTGTGAGAGCACAGAGGTCTACTTTTTGGGAGACTTGGGAAGAGGTCTCCATAGGAAGAGGTGACATTTGACATGGTGTTCAATCATGAATAAACATTTGTAGGCAGAAGAACAGGAAAAGGTCTTAGGGGCAGAGATAAGTTTCGCAAAAGTGCAGGCATGAAAGATAAGCAGAAAAGGCATGTGAGGATAAGGAAGATCAATTTGGGAGTTGAGAATGGACAGCTCTCACTGTGTAGGTCATAAGGGACTTGAGATACTGAGCTAAAGAGTATCACTTTCACTCTTGGACCAAGAAGACTTCACAATGTTTTTAAAGCAGGCAAATGACACTCAGTACTGCTTTTTCTGCAACCCATATATTTTGATATGTTTTATTTTCATTTTCATTTGTCTTTATGTATTTTTGATTTCTCCTTTGATTTTTTTTTGAACCCATAGTTGTTCAGTAGCATGTGGTTTAGTCCCCACATGTTTGTGATTTTTCCAGCTTTCTCCTTGCATTTGACTTCTACTTCCATACCACTGTGATTTTAAAAGATATTGTAATTTCAAACTTTGTAAATTTCTTGAGACTTGTTTTCTATCCCAACATATGGTCTATCCTTGAGAATATTCCATGGGCACTTGTGGAAAATGTGTATTCTGTTGCATTTGGATGGAACGTTCTGTACTGATCTATCAAATCCATCCAGTCTAATGTTTCATTTAAGGCCACTCTTGCTTTGTTTGCTTTCTGGATGATCTATCCACAGATGTAAGTGGAGAGATGAATTCCCCATTATTATTTTGTTGTCATTTTCTTCCTTTAGGTCTGTTAATAATTGTTTTAGATATTTTGGTGCTCCTGTGTTAGGTGCATATTTATTAATAAATGTTATGTTTTCTTGATAGATTGTCCCTTTTATCATATAATGTCCAGCTTTCTCTTGTTACCTCTTTTTTTTTTTTTTTTTTTTTTTTTTTTTTTTTGCGGTACGCGGGTCTCTCACTGCTGTGGCCTCTCTCGTTGCAGAGCTCAGGCTCCGGACGCACAGGCTCAGCGACCATGGCTCATGGGCCCAGCGACTCCGCAGCATGTGGGATCTTCCAGGACCGGGGCACAAACCCGTGTCCCCTGCATCAGCAGGCGGACTCTCAACCACTGCACCACCAGGGAAGCCCTTGTTACCTCTTTTGACTTGAAGTCTATTTTGTCTGACATGAGTATGGTTCCATGTGTTTTTGTGTGGCTGCCATTTGTTTGGAGTATCATTTTCCATGCCTTCACCTGAAGCCTATGTTTGTCTTTAGGGCTGAGGTGAGTCTCCTGAAGGCAGCATACAGTCAGTCTTGTGTTTTTAATCCATCCAGCCACTGTGTATCTTTTGATTGGTGAATTCACTCCATTTATATTTAAGATGATTACTGATAGATGAGAACTTAGTACTGGCATTCAATCTTCTGTTTTCTCGTTGCTCTATATCTCCAATGTTTCTTATTCCATGTGTTTCTGTCTGCCACGTGGGTTGGTGTTTATTATGATGTTTTTTCACTTGCTTTTTTATGTTTTGCATCTCTACCCTAGATATATGTTTTGTGGTTACCATGAGGTTTGTATAAAAAAATTACATAGATAAAATCATCCATTTTCTGCTGATAGCATCTTATCTTCATTTGCCTGTATGGGCTCCCTACTTTTCCTCTTCCCTTTTTTATGTTTTTTTTTTTTTTTTGTCTCAAATTACCTTTTTTTAATGTTGTAAGTTCATTACCAAATTGAAGTACCTATAATTAATTTTATTGCTTGTTTCCCCTTCAATCTTTATCCTATAATAAAATGTTTAACAATCTATTCTGATATAGAATTGCAGTTTTCTCATTCTGAATGTCTATTTATCAGCTTACTCAGTTTTGTGTATTTTTGCCTTTTCATTTCAGGTAGAAGAGCTTCTTTCAACATTTCCTGTAAAGCAGGTCTAGTGGTAATGCGCTCTCTCAGCTATTGTTTGTCCTAGAAGGTCTTTATTTTTCCTTCATATCTGAAGGGTAACTTTGCTGGAGAGTATTCTTGGCTGATAATTTTTGTCTTTCAATATTTTGTAAATGTCATTCCATTCTCTCCTGGCCTGTAGGGTTTCTGCTGAGCAGTCTGCTGATTGTCTGATATGGGGGTCCTTTGTAGGTAACTGTCCATTTTTTCCTGGCTGCTTTTAAAATTCTTTATCATAGACTTCTGACAACTTTAATATAGTGTGTCTTGAAAAAGCTCTTTCCGTGTTGAGGTAATTAAGTTTTCCCTTAGTTTCATGGAGCTAGCTTGTATATCTAGTTCCTTCCTACATTTGGGAAATTCTCATCTATTATTTCTTTAAATAAATCTTTTCTTCCTTCTCCCTCTCTTTTTTCTTCTGGGATACCCATTACCTTAAGGTTGCCTTTCCTAATAGAGTTGGGTGGTTCTCAAATATTTTTTTCATTTTAACAAAGCATCTTGGTTCTCTTTCTTCTTCTCCCTGTATCATTTCTAGACTTCTATCTTCAAACTCATTAATTCTCTCTTCCATATGGTCTACTCTATTGCCAATGTTTCCTAATGCATTCTTTGTCTTGTTTTTTGAATTCTTCAGCTCCAGAATTTCTGTTTGGTCCTTTTTAAGAGTTTCACTCTCTTTGGTAGAGTATTCCTTCTGCTCATTAATTTTATTCCTGAGCTCATTAAACTGTGTTTCTGAGCTTTCTTGTAGCTCACTGAGTTTTTTCAAGACAGCTATTTTGAATTCTCTATCAGATCACAATCTTCTGTGACTTTAATTTTGGCTTCCGGAGAATTGTCACTTTCTTCTTGTATTACCATGTTATCATGCTTTTTGTGAGATGCTTATTTAGTTGCTCCTCTTCTTGTACATCTGAAGTAGTGAACACCTTTTTTTTAGGTAATGCTTTTTAAACTTTGATTTAAACAGTTCAGCAGGTTGGTAATGAGTCTTTTATTTTGTGTATCAGTAGATGTCACTGTAGCACACTTTTTCAGTTTCTCTTCCCTGTGCTTCCTCTGGTTCTATTTGAGAAACAGCACAGTCCACCCTCGGTCTCCTCTGCCCGAGGTGTCTCTGGTGCCCTCATCATCACTGATTGTGACTCCAGGGTTCCTGGTGTCTTGCTTCTCCTGGTGACACTGCTGTCTCCAGCATCACCCCTGGGTGTGCTGGAATAGTGTGGGCCTCCACTGTGTTCAGGGTCTCCTTCTCGGGCACCACCATTGCAATGGGGGTCCAAAGTCACAGGCGCCACCCCGCCAAGGAGGACCAGGGTCGTGGTCCTGCTGCTGCTGTCCAGGTCCCCATGGCCATGGGCACTGGGTCCCAGGGGCCAGAGTCGCGTGTGCCTCTTCCCTTCTGATAGCAAGTCTTTGGGGTTTGGGAATCCAGGACTGTGGCCAGGGGGCCAGGATCGAGGCCCAGCGGGCACCACCTCTTGTACGTTCCAGTCCACTCACCTTCAGATGCACAGATGTGTGGCCTCCTTAGCATCATGTTGTGTTGGGCAGAGTTGTTTACATTCTACTGGCTGTAGATGGAAATGGAGAGACGAGGGGAGTGTCTTCTGTCACCGTGAAGCTAACCTCTATTTTTAAGATGTTTTAAAATAAAGTGAGCAATGTCCTGATTACTTTAATAATTTTATTTCATTACTGAATTGGTCTCATTTAGGACAACCTAAGTGGGGATTTGCCACTTTTTAAAAATTATGTCTCCTCATTCCCAAAGTATTTATGAGGCTGAAATATAACAGGGAAGATATGTTTCTGGTGACAGGATCTTGTATATATTTAAAGTCACAAGATCAAACATTAGCTTCCTAAAGCCATGTGATTTAGCAATACAGCCCTAAACACACATGACATCACCTCATAATTGATTTGAACTGGAAAGACTGAGTTTATGGTTTTTAAAATCATATTTGCCTTCCTCTTTTCTGTTCATTATTTAGCTCTTATATGAAGAAGATAGTGTTGTTTTTCCAGATTGGCAATATGGAAGCTCTGAAACGCCAGGCCCACAATGATGTCTGTGTTTGATGAGCAGTAATTTACTAGAAACCCATTTAACACTGTTCAGACCACACAGGACAGCAAGTATATCGACTGCTTTGTATCAAGTCTCACAATAATTAGGCTTCCTAACACACAAATGAATTAACTGAAGAAACCTTAATAGCAACTACATATTGGAAAGGAAAATTCCTATTTTCTTTCCATTAAAGCCAAAATAGACCAAGAATCAATGCACATATAATGCTATTCTATACATCAAAATGCTCACTAGATATAAATTGGAAATATTAGTTCTATTCTTTATTTTCCTGTTACTCTAGGCAAAGAGAAAATTGTGTACTGCCAGATTTTCAAAACCAAAGTAACTTCTGATTATGATATGTTTAAAATGCCATGGACACATTTTAATCTGAACAAATTAGACTTCTATATCACTTAATAATAATTTAAATTTTAACTGATTTTTAAAATTGGTCTTCTCTCAAATTTGGTTAGATATTAGGGGTCCAATCACATATTCCTCTTACCTTCTGTTTTTATTAAACACTAGTGGAATCTCAATAGAAAAAAAGACATCCAAGTATAGGCTCTATTACAGTGTTAGTTTTCCAGACAAAGCCAGAAAGCATTATCGGAGATCACAGTCATATCTCTGACCTCCCACCTTTAACTCATGATAACCAGGCTCAATGCATTCTACTTACCTTCAAGTTGAAGGTAGAGAAGCTGGAAAATAGTGTCTCACTCCCAAATTCATCTCATCCTTGCTATGCAGCCTGCCTGGGAGTATAACTTGCCCAGAAAGTCCTCCTGCCTGGAAACTAGGGGCACAAGGGCTGTTGTATGTGAAGATTGTCATGTCCAAGAGAAAAAACAAGGATGGATGGGTGCATGCATGACCTGTGTAAGCATTAACCTGTACCATACATAATGAAAGCTAATTCATACAAATGAATGTCAGATTCTGATCAATTTTACTTACCCAAGTGGAGGAAAAAGCAACAGTATGGACAAAGAAGTGAAAGCTGTGGAAAGAGTATTCCTTATGCTGCCTACCAACTTGTAAGGAGAGAAGTATCTTAAGCTACGAGATGAAACTGAAGAAGGAGATTGAAGCAAGATGGTACCCTGCCTCACCCCAGTTTGCTTTCTGACTCCATTGGAATAAGCATACTAAAGATACAAAAATATTTGGACACAATGACTAAGAAGCTATTCATTTAATTTCTGCAAATAGAGTTAGGGATTTAATACTTAACTTTGTTCATTATTTCACAGATTCTACTATACTTTATAAATTTATTGTCATGTGTTTAAATATCTCCTTTTATATAAACCTGTGAAACCTGGACATAACAAAGAAATTACATTCAGCTTCGATAGAAGCACCCCCTCTATAACGGCACGCTGCTCCCTGGTTTCCTACAAGGTCGCTTTGCAGAGCGGGAGCTAGCGTGAAAAGACACTAGCTCGGGGGTGCGCCATATCCTACTGCCTTGGTATCAGCAGCCACGGGGTGTACACCCCACTAGAAATTGCGGCCTCAGTAGCTGCGAGAGCTGCGAAGGCGACCGCCGGGTGAACCGGTGCTGCCCCGGTGGAGGGTGTGGCCTATGAAGTAATTCTGGAATAAGTTTTTGCAGGACGGGTACCCCTGGAAGAACGTGATCTATAAGACATACTGACACAACCTCTTTGCTGTTACTCATGTACTGGCCCCTGTCTAGATTATTCATTATTATCTCAAATATCATGTGAATACAAAACCATATGCCATCGTTGAAAGGAAGACAAGAATATTTCTAGGAGATACAATTCTGGAAACTGGGGAAGTAATCCCACCAAGGAAAGAATTTCTTGATCAGCATCATTGAAGATTACTTTTAAAATTTCAAAGGTGTTTGAGCCCAAGTTTGTTGCTACATTACCAAACTTACTGATATACTTTTTGGAAAAGTAACTTTAATAAAGTTTACTCAGATTAAAAAAAAAAAGTGTCCCCTCTTTTCCTGTGATCCCAACCTCACTTCACATAGAAAGTTCAAGGCTGAATTCATAGCTAGTACATTAGTTGTGAAGGCAATCCCGTTAAGACTAGGTTCTTTCTCTTGAACATGAAAGACATTTAGAGTTTTATTAAAGTTCTCTAATTCAAGTGGTATTACAGAAAATTCAATTAAATTAAACCTTTTTAAAATTATAAACTGATACTGGTAAACAAAGTGATCACTTATCTTCTTACCAAAAAAATATTTGGACGTGAATCTTCCTATACAAGATGTTTTAAATGAGGAACATAATAGAAAATTATGTTATTTAAAGGAAATATTTGAGGAAAAACTGATGAGAGGAGAAACTGAAGTCTTCATAGATCTATTGTATGCCAGTGAGAAGCAATAGTTTCAACACTTCAAAATAACCTTCATAAAAATTCTGTCTATCTAGTTGTTCAAATTATCCATCCCATAAACACACACGCACAAAGTAGAAGAGACCGTCTATCATACAAGGAAGTTTCTGGTGAAGTTGGAGAGGGGAGTGAAATTTGATTTCCCTATGAAGACCATAATAAGAGACTGTCTATATCATATTTTTTGTTTGTTTGTTTGTTTTCAAATTGAAAACATCTTGTTTCTTACAGATGAAAATCAACTGAGTAGGGGTTGGACTAAATGATTCTAAAACATGGAGACTCAAGTGAGGACAACAAATACATAGAAACTCAGGGAGGAAAGGGATCCCCATTCTTTCCTTTATCTCCAAATTTAGAAAAAAAAATACTGGTCAATTATCTACAGAATTTTATTGGGGTCAGGTTTCTATAACAATGAGTGTGCTTTGTTTTGTTTTGCTTTAAAAAAAAATAATGAAGAGCTGCTACCACAAATAAAGAGGCCAGAAGGAAAGGACTCATCTTTACATTAAGTGGTAAAGGAATGTCAAGGGCTTTTCACATTTGAAACAATTCCTGAATAGGATTGGTGTTTTTCTAGCCTTACTGAAGATTAGATTATGGTTAGATTATGCTTACTACTGTTTAGATTATGCTTACTACTGGTTGGATTATGCTTACTACTACTCTAGTAGTTTGAGTGTTTAACATTCTGAATGTCCATCCATATGTTATAATGTTAGCAGAGGTGCAACTAGTGGCAACTTAATGAAACTGGGTGTATAACAAAAAATATGTGTTCTATCTTGCTTTTAAAAATATTTTTGTAAATGAAAGAAAGAAGCATATATCTGAAAAAAATTGTGAAATGTTACAAAAATAAACAAGAAAATTATTGCCTTTAGTCACTCATATTGATTAAAACAATGTAATATTGCTGATTTAAAGCTAAATAAAAATATACATTTTAAATAAAACAATGTTGAATAACTGAAAGAGCATTGCTTTAGGGTCAAGAACAATAGGTGCTTTTTCCAATGTAAAATTCTAGGTAGTTGTTCACGCTTTAGGTCTCAGTTTCCTCATCCCTAAATGAGTTCTGTATAGAAGAATAAGCTCTAATTTTTATTCAAACCCTAAAGTGCTGTGACTGGCACAATGTCTTCTCTCTTTATTCATTTTCTGTAGGCTTGGGCTCAAGTTGTTGCTGTATTTTTAGAAGATTTAATACCGCAGACCAGTGGCTTTCAATCCTGTTGAACTCAGAAATTTCTTATGCTGTTAAAAGTTATTGAGGACCCCAAAGACCTTTTGTTTCTGTGGATTACATTACATCACATTCAGGCTTAGGCAATCAGTGATGCAAAGTGTCTCTTTCCAATTGCTACCCTGTCTCTACTCCAAGCCTCTCTTCTCATCAGTACTAGAGGGACTCAACTGGGTTTTCAGGGAAAAATAGTTAATCTCCTTACTAGTATCTTTAGATTAAGCACTGATATTCAGCAGTTGCTATTATCCTGCTTTTTTTCCAGAGTTTACAACTTTTTTCTAGGTTATTCTCTAGACAGGTCTTTGCTACCTTCTCAGAATGGATCAATAAGATATCATTTCTTCTGTCTCTCTTACATAACTCATCTTTACTCCCTCCTGTGGAAAGAGGTTGCAAATTTTTGTTCTGGCAACTTGAAAATAATAAGAATGTTGGTTTTAAGTGAGTTTTCTTTTTAAGTTACAGAAATTGTAAATTATAAAAATTACAGTTTCACAATTACAGAGCAGTGGCAAGACCCTAGCCTGGTTTTTTTCTTTTTAATGGACATGGTTATTCTATAATCCTCAAATTTTAGATTTAAAAACGTTTTTCAGCCTTGTAGGGAATTTGAATGCACTATGTTTCCTGGAACAGTCAAATTTTATCCTGGAAGTTATTGCTTCTTCACGATTTGTCTGCCTGACAGTGTAGTAAATTATTTAACGTGTAGACCTTGGTCAAAGATTCATAGACATTTCTTGGTGGCTATTGAATCAGAATCCCCTCATCCCAGAATTCACCTACCCCGCTATTTTTGAAATTTCATCTTCTTTGAAGTGCAGGATATACCTGTACTGTAGTTCTTCCTTTCACTCATGGTTACTATGGAAACAAACCTGGATTGTATCCAATGGATTTGACGAGATTAGAAAATATAGACTGTCGTCATGGCTACATTAAGATAATAATCAATTCCCATTCTACAGTGTGCACACTAATGAATATAATATTGTGTGAAATAATTTCTCTCTGGTGACAGTGTAGTATGCAACTATATATATCAAGGAAGGCTGAGACCTTCTCAGGAGCAACTTTATATCACAAAAAATAATCATGAACAGATGGCTATTGTTCTGCTCTAGAATGATAACAATTACATACATATGTGATATTTTTAATAATTGCACATAATAAAAAAGAAAAGAAAAACATAATTGCAAACTTTTTGTTAGTGCTAGTTTTGCAATGACATAGGCAAAAGCTAAGTCAATTTATGAAGATTGGTGTGTCTAATTCCCTACTACCACACACATTTTGATAAGGACATTACTGTTTTCAATGAACACTGAGAATAATTTTTTTTTTCTTCTTCACTTTATTATATGGTTCTCCTAAATTCTATAATTGATATTCAAATTTACCGGGTAGGAAAGTTAGTCTAGCAGTAAATGTTTGCATACTCGTAGTGATTATTTGAAGTCTGCTTGAAATAAACTTTGGAAAGACAAATACATTCAAATTATTTACATCTACAAAAAGCGCAGAGGGGAAATTATCATACAATGATATAAAATCCACATGCAATTTCATGAACAGGATATTTTTCAATGAAAATGTTCATGAATAATTTTCAGGAACTATCTTAGTTTTTCAAATATTAATGAAAATTCAGGTTATCGTGTATATCATGTACATTGAAGAGATATTCATAACATGAAAGAGTGAAATTCTTAGTGAAAATGTTAATATTACATTTTACAATCTGAATTCTGTTATTTTTGATATGATATATGAAACTCTTAAAATTATAGAACATAATTCATTTATGAATGCTTTTCTTTTCATTTTTCCTTAAGAAGATAAAGATATACTTGTTTGGGTTGTCTGATTTTTTTTTTTTTTTTTGATATTGAGCTGCATGAGCTGTTTGTATATTTTGGAGATTAATCCTTTGCCTGTTGCTTCATTTGAAAATATTTTCTCCCAATCTGAGGGTTGTCTTTTTGTCTTGTTTATGGTTTCCTTTGCTGTGCAAAAGATTTTAAGTTTAATTAGGTCCCAATCGTTTATTTTTGTTTTTATTTTCATTACTCTAGGAGATGGATCATAAAAGACCTTGCTGTCATTTATGTCAAAGAGTGTTTATCCTATGTTTTCCTCTAAGAGTTTTATAGTGTCTTGTCTTACAATTAGGTCTTTAATCCATTTTGAGACCTAAATAGACATTTTTCCAAAGAAGACATACAGATGGCCAAGAGGCACATGAAAAGCTGCTCAACACCACTTATTATTAGAGAAATGCAGATCAAAACTACAGTGAGGTATCACCTCACACCGGTCAGAATGGCCATCATCAAAAACTCTACAAACAATAAACGCTGGAGAGGGTGCAGAGAAAAGGGGACCCTCTTGCATTGTTGGTGGGGATGTAAATTGATACAGTCACTGTGAGGAACAGGAATGAGATTCCTTAAAAAACTAAAAATTGAACTACCATATGACCCAGCAATCCCACTACTGGGCATATACCTTGAGAAAACCATAATTCAAAAAGACATGTGAAGCCTGATGTTCATTGAAGCACTATTTACAATAGCCAGGACACAGAAACAAGCTAAATGTCCATCAAGAGATGAATGTATAAAGAAGATGTGGTACATATATATAATGGAATAATACTCAGCCTTAGAAAGAAATGAAATTGGGTTATTTGTAGAGGTGTGGTTGGACCTAGAGTCTGTCATACAGGGTGAAGTAAGTCAGAAAGAGAAAAACAAATACCATATATTAAAGTATATACATGGAATCTACAAAAGTGGTACAGATAAACCTATTTGCTGGGCAGGAATAGAAATGCAGACATAGAGAACGGACGTGTGGACATGGGGCAGGACAAGGGGAGGGTGGGACAGATTGGGAGATTAGGTTTGACATAAATACATTACTGTGTATAAAATAGAAAGCTAGTGGGAACCTGTTGTATACCACAGGGAGCTCAACTCAGTGCTCTGTGATGACCTGGATGGGTGGGAATGGGGGGAGGAAGGGGGGTCCAAGAGGGAGGAGATATATGTATACATATAGCTGCTTCACTTCATTGTACAAGAGAAACTAACACAACACTATAATGCAATTATACTTCAACAAAAAAGAAAGATATACCGGAAAAGATTATACAATACTGAAAGAGAGAGACTTCATTTAAAAAACAACTATTTAATAAAATCAAAAACACTTCTGTGAAAAATTGGATTACAAAGGTGATTATTAGTGCACTGCACCAAAAGTAAATGTTTTATATTTTATTATGTTATAAAATCAAAATTCATATTCAAATTTTAAGTATTTAGTTGCAAAATACCAAAATCTAGGTCAAATGCTTGGTCATATCATGGGGGCAATTCATCTGATCTTCAATTTTGCTATGTTATATAGTAGGCAAAAAGAATCCTGTACAAATAAAAAATAATCATCTCCACAAATCAACAATAGTTATTTATATAAAACTGTTTGTTTTGTCCAGTTAAGATCATAGTGTAGCTGAAACTCAAGATTCCAAGAAACAGAAGAGAAAGTCACTACAACTATATGTACATACATACTTATCAAAAAGCTGAACATCTGATCCTAATGGAGGAGTCCTTATAACAAAAACATTGATTTGTTTACTTCCTTCTTATTGGTCTGTGAGCGTGTCGCACCATCTCAGGATGATTTAGGAAAAAGAGTAGTACTCAATTAAAAGGGCTCTGGAGATATATTATTTTTTCATGTTTTAGTTCAATGTATTTAGTGTGATACATAATTGAGTTCCAATATAAGACTATCACTATCGTTTCCTCTTTTTAGGCAAATAGATGGTGTGCCACTGATTAGAGCTGGAAGGATATACAAGACTGGGTTCTGGTCATGCAGGGCATAAACACTGCACCAGTCAGCTACCCTGGCCTCCCTCGCTCTGCCAGCTCCCTCAGAATCAGGGAGCTTTCTGAGAGGACACGGAAAGGCACACACAGTGGATATCTGCTGTTTCTGCCTTCCCTGTATCTACTGCTCCTTATTCTCAATTAACAGCTGAATTTTGTTTTTGGCACTTAGCACTTATACAGTAAATTTTTGGTAGTGTTAAGCTGTATCACCTTCCTGACCCCACCTATGCAAATCAGGTGCTAGCTTCCTAAAGTTTGCATCTTCAGCTAAAAGACATATAAATCAAGGAATATTTGGAACATGCCCATGGGTATGGCAGCACCTAAACACCATCATTAGTTCTGCTACTGTTGACCTTCCTGAAACGTGTCCTTTCTGAAATCTCTTCAGATTTTTCCCTCAATATCTTTTTGATAAAAGCCCCTTGGTGTATGTCTATACATATACACATTAATACATATACACATATGCACATACATGTGTGCATACATACACATATGTGTGTGCACATGTAGTATGTGTGTGCATTTACTAAATTACCCAGCGTTGGGTTCTACTGGTTGTAACAAAGACCTGTATTTATAATGAAATTCTAAAGAGTTAGAATATATTTTATTCTGTCAGAGGGTATTCTATGCAAAACGCCACCAAAAAATAATGCTCAGAAAGATAGGAGGAGGATTTAGAAAGGAAAGTAACAGCCAGAGTAGGCAACGCGTTTAAGAAGCAGGGGAGAAAAAGGGTAGTAAACACTGTAGCGAGATTAAAGGAAATGTGGCTGAGGAAGGTCACTGATTTTGAGAATGAAGACGGTGATGCTGTCAGAGAAAGTTGCCTATGCCGATCCTCTCGGGGAGGCTGCCCTTTGTCGAGGTTCAGGGGGGAAGAGGAAGGCCTGGCAAGGAAATGAGAAGAAAAAAAGGCAAAGAGAGGTTTTAAAGATATGGTAGGGCATAATAGATGGAGCAAATATATAGAAGAGGTTTAAAGAGTGTAAAAAGATTGAAAGAGAAGACAGCAAGGACAGTCATAGGGACTTGTCCAGGAAAAAACAATAAAAATAGAAGCATGAGTGCAGGCACTCTAGATTACAGGTCAATAAATTTTTAGAATACAAAGGCTTTTCGTGTTTAAATCATTCCAAAATGATGTGTGAAATAGTTCTATCAAAAATAATAATAAAATACTCATGACGTACTCTCAATTATTATACTTGTGCATTGTTTTGTTACTTTTTTGTAATGTTTCTGAAAAATAGAGACACCTTGAAAAAACTATAGATATATAACTCCTAGTACTGTTACTTTGATTCTACTTAAAGGAAAAAAAAAAAAAAGAAATCTGACCAAGACTGACCCAAACATCCCTACATAGTATAGCTTTTTCTACTTATACTTTTATAGAAATACTTTGATATAGTTTTACTATAAGATACTTATGAATCTGAAACCCATTAGAGAATTCAATTTAATTTTAACTATAAAATAGCCAAGTAGACACTTTTATGATAAGCAATAAAAAAATTCATGAAAGAGTATATAATTGAATTAAAAATGTATTAGCTATATGTGAGCTGTTCTGTTCTCTACCCAAGAAAATGTAAAGTTGGTAAAACTGTCATTGACATACTGTTTTTCTTTTCTTTATCAAAATATTTTTCCATTCTTCATTAAACAACTCACTTTTATATTTTAAACTTATATTCTATGAAAATTGAAATGATAAATTAGTATCTTACACAGCAAGAAAAGTATTTACTTACTTTTGAATTTTGAAACATAAAATTGTAGCATCTACTTTATGTATGATAAACTGAGCAGAAAATAAGAAGAAAATATTTTCACTGCCCCTATAACAAATGGGTAAGTGCTAAATGGATAATAAATAATGGACAGTTAATGGATCACTAATAGATATCTCTGAAGACAATTCCTCAGGACAAGGCAACCAAGAAAGGCTTTAAATCTTCATGAATATTATAGGATATTTATAAGAACAATTGAGATATCTATATAGTTGGAGGGCACGTTGTGAAGAAAGGTATCAATTAAGTGAATGTTGTGATCCATGTAAATTTTTGGTATGCTTAATGATGAAGAGTTTTGATTAGCACGAAGTGAAATTGTAATGGTCAGTGAAAGGTAAATCTTGTGGGACTTTCAATCCAATGAGAAAGACTATAATTTTGTCCTACAGTGGTAACAGATGAACAATTAAGGTCTTAAAACAGAAAGTAGTGTGATTGCTGCTGTGCTTTAGAAAGGACATTCTTAAGAGAAAGAATTATGATGACTTTTAACATACCTTACACTGAATCCTTCCCCCCACGAATTTGCATAAAACTATTTCCATGAATATAGTGGTGCTTATAGAGTGGTGTTTCTCCCATGAGAGCACAGCCCATGGTAGGAGCTCTCCTACGCCTCTGATCTCTCTCTCTGGTCAGGACAGTGCTTTCTTCTTGACTCCTTTTCAATATGTAAACTCAGGTGTGAGTGAAAATCAAGATGTCAGAAGAAAAAAAAATCATTGGGAAATTTGTTATCTATATAAGATGATGACTTTCAAAGCTAATTAGGAAGTCCAGGGGGGAACAAGGAACAAGTAGATAGAAAATTAGGAGGCTATGTGGCACCACCTATCTTGAGAGAATGAAGACCTTTCTTTTACCCATCCTAGAGAGCTAGAGCGTGGTCATGTGACCCAAGCATGGCCAACTGAATGCTCCTGAATGATACTTAACATCTTGAGAGAATGTGCCAAAGGCAGAGGGTCTGAGATAGTATCAGACTGACTACATTACACTAGTGTCTAACTGTGGCAGGACTAGTGATAACATACCAAGTAAATGTCCTTGTGTCAAGGTTTTGTTTATCTTGTCTTCTCTTGCAAAGAGCTGCTTCTCCAGCAATCCTGCTGGTTCTATGAGTAAATGTTTTCAGAGTCAGGTTCAGTTTAACCCTGATGAGTAAAGCATTTTCACAACATTTATGATAGAATTTGCAGGAGTGGATATGATTTTCAAAGGAAAGACTATAGAGAGACTCAAACTTAGGATATCAAAGAGGCAGGAGAATGAGAAAAATAGAAAAGGGAACACAGATTAGGTAAGAAAAGCAGAAGTGTGGAAAGTTTTATTCACAAAAATAAGGAGTAGTCACAAATATCTGAAGTTCACAAATTTTGCCTTGCACATTATAAATAAGTGCAAGACTGTTCCACCTTTAAATTATATTTGAACATTTTCTCTACTATAATAGATTTATTTGTTCTATTTTATTTTCTAAATAGGTCTTCAGAATCTATAGCTCAAAAGATGACTGCTGCTTGATTTTCCATTACTTTTAGTTGAATTAGTTATAGCTATGAAAATAATACTTGAAAACAAAATTGAAACGTAAATTAGTACTTAGCATAATGCATTTTGACTGCACATTTTGTTATAAGCATAAAGGCAGTATTTCTTTTTTAAAATTGTACACAGATTTGGATAATTTTCCACTCTTCAGTTGATCATTAAAATATAGTCTCAGTTTCAATATGAATAAGAAAATATCTTGACTAAGCCTATAGATTCATTTGTAAAAGTAAGTAAATGGGAATGATTTGTTTGTAAAAGTAAGTAAATGGGGATGTTTTGTTTAAGTGCATTAATGATTATGTATTTAATTTTAAATGTCTATTTAATTTTATATGAGCTATTTATGTTCAATTCCTCAATTTCTGCTAAAAATTTGTTATGGAATCTTGCTAGTAAATTTCAGCACCCTTAAAACCTTGTGATCTCAATGGCCTCATATGGGTATTTTTTTCAAATAGATACTAATTTATGTAATTATCAAGAATCAGAGTTGATTTAAATGTTTATATCAACATATTAATCAATTCTTGTGTATATGTTTCATGAGCTACATATATCTGTACATGTGCACATGCGTATATTGCTATATGTGTGTGAGATAAAATTTTAGGCAATGTTGATAATGACTATATCTTAATCTCCACTTCACATAATAATAATAATAATTATTATTATTATTTGTGTGTGTGTGTGTGTGTAATGCAGGCCTCTCACTGTTGTGGCCTCTCCTGCTGTGGAGCACAGGCTCTGTACGCGCAGGCTCAGCAGCCATGGCTCACCGGCCTAGCTGCTCCGCGGCATGTGGGATCTTCCCGGACCGGGGCATGAACCCATGTCCCCTGCATTGGCAGGTGGACTCTCAACCACTGCACCACCAGGGAAGCCCCACATAATTATTTTTTAATAAGCTAATTAAATACATTTTCAGTGCCACAAGAAAACATAATAAAGATAATCCCATTTTTATTTTTCAAAAAAATTAACTCTAGCAGTAACTATGCTTTATGGCTATGCCTAAATATCTTGACAACAGTAATACTGAAAGTTTTATATGCTAATAAGAATGTGATTTACATTTATAGCCTAAGTTTAAGTAATTCTCATATAATTTTATTGTATATTAACTAGGGTTCTCCTTTTATATAAGTGCATTAAATTCCAGCTTTTAAAAGTCAACTAACAGGGAATTAATTTATAATAATTGCATCATACATTCTGAATTTATATTCTCCATGCTGTTAAATAAATCTATAACCATTAAATCAAATATTAAAGATCAAACACACTCAAAATATTGTAACAGTTTAATTACAAATAGCAGAATTAAATGAGTTACTTTTCCTTACAAACAGAACTGTACAACGGATAAAGAAATCATGGATTATCTTGAAGTTGCATAATTAAACAGGGGTTCAGTCAAACATAGAATGCCAGATCTACCAACCCTTTCTTCTACACAATTATAATCTTAGGTGTATTTTGTGGAACACTGAGAGAAATAAAAATATTCACGTTTATACTTGGTTAAAAGGAAAATTATAATGGTTTCATAGATGTTTAGTCTAAGCAAATTTATTTATTTTCTACCAAATATTTAACTTTAATAGTTTCACACTGCACTTTGGTATGACACTTAGCTTCAAAATAACATGGAAAACACGTTTTTAATTTAATTCAATTAGAAAAAATGTAGGGCTAAAAGTAATCAAGAATTATTTGAAAGATGGCTGAGGAGTAAGACATGGAGATCACCTTCGTCCCCACAAATACATCAAAATTACATCTACATGTGGAACAACTCCTACAAAACATTTTTAATGCTGGCAAAAGACCTTAGACATCCCAAAAGGCAAGAAATTCCCCACGCACATGGGTAGGGCAAAAGACAAAAGAACAAAAGAGAGACAAAAGAATAGGGACCGGACCTGCACCTCTGGGAGGGAGATGTGAAGGATGAAAATTTTCCACACACTAGGAAACCCTTTCACTGGTGGAGACGGTGGGTAGTGGGGAGGAAGCTTTGGAGCCACGGAGGAGAGCACAGCAACAGTGGTGCAGAGGACGAAGTAGAAAGATTCCCGCACAGAGGATTGGTGCCGACCAGTACTCACCAGCCTGAGAGGCTTGTCTGCTCACCCACCAGGGCGGGTAGGAGCTGGGAGGTGAGGCTCCGGCTTCGGAGGTTAGAACCAGAGAGAAAACTGGGGTTGGCTGCATGAACATAGCCTGAAGGGGGCTAGTGCACCACAGCTAGCAGGGAGGGAGTCCGGGAAAAAGTCTGGAACTGCCTAAGAGGCAAGAGAACATTGTTTCAGAGTGCACGAGGAGAGGGGATTCAGAGCACTGCCTAAACAAGCTCCAGAGAGAGGCGCGAGCCATGGCTATCAGTGCAGACACAAGAGATGGGCATGAGACGCTAAGGCTGCTGCTGCAGCCACTAAGAAGCCTGTGTGCAAGCACAGGTCACTATCCATACCTCCCCTTCCAGGAACCTGTGCAGCCTGCCACTGCCAGGGTCCTGTGATCCAGGGACAATTTTCCTGGGAGAACACACCATGCACCTCAGGCTGTTGCAACGTCAGGCCAGCCTCTACCACCACAGGCTGACCCCGCATTCTGTACCCCTCCCTCTCCCTGGACTGAGAGAGCCAGAGCTCTGGAATCAGCTGCTCCTTTAACCCGGTCCTTTCTCAGCAAAGAAGAGATGCCCTTAGGTGACCTACATGCAGAGGCGGGGCCAAATACAAAGCTGAATCCCAGGAGCTGTGCAAACACAGAAGAGAAAGGGAAATTTCTCCCAGCAACCTCAGGAGCAGCAAATTAAATCTCCACAATTAACTTGATGTACACTGCATCTGTGGAATACCTGAATAGACAACGAATCATCCCAAAATTGAGGTGGTAGAAAGGGAGCAACTGTAGATTTGGGGTTTGTTGTATGCAACTGACTTGTTTCTGATTTATATGTTTATCTTAGTTTAGTTTCTTGCACTTGTTATCACTGGTGGATTTGTTTATTGGTTTGGTTACTCGTCTTTTGTTTTTATTACTTTTTTATTTAATAATATTTAAAAATTGTTTTATATCAATAACTTTTTAAATTTAATTTAATTTAATTTTATTTATCTCTATTTTTTCCCCTTGTCTTCTGAGTAGTGTGGCTGACAGAGTCTTAGTGCTCCAGCTGGGTGTCAGGCCTGAGCCTCGGAGATGGGAGAGCCAACTTCAGGACATTGGACCACCAGAGAACTACCAGGCCCATGTAATATCAAGTGGTGAGAGATCTCCCAGAGATGTCCATCTGAAGACTAAGACACAGATACAATCAACAATCAGCAAGTTCCAGTGCTGGACATCCCATGCCAAACAACTAGCAAGACAGGAACACAATTTGACCCATTAGCAGAGAGGCTGCCTAAAATCATAAAAAAGTTCACAACCACCTGAAAACACACCACTGGATGTGGTCCGGCCCACCAGAAAGACAAGATCCAGCCTCATCCACCAGAACACAGGCACCAGTCCCCTCCACTAGGAAACCTACACAACCCACTGAAACAACCTTAGCCACTGGGAGGAGACACCAAAACCAAAGGGGACTACAGATTTGCAGCGAGTACAAAGGAGACCCCAAACACAGTAAGTTAAAAAAAAAAATGAGAAGACAGAGAAATATGAAGCAGATGAAGGAGCAAAGTAAAAAGCCATCAGACCAAACAAATGAAGAGGAACTAGCAGTCTACCTGAAAAAAAGAATTCAGAGTAATGATAGTAAGGATAATCCAAAATCGTGGAAATAGAATGGAGAAAATACAAGAAACGTTTAACAAGGACCCAGAAGAATTAAAGAGAAAACAAACAATGATGAAGAACACAATAAATGAAACTAAAAATTCTCTAGAAGGAATCAATAGCAGAATAACTGATGCAGAACAGATAAATGATCTGGAAGATAACAGAGTGGAAATAACTACAGCAGAGCAGAATAAAGAAAAAAGAATGAAAAGAATTGAGGACAGTCAGAGAGACCTCTGGGAAGACATTAAACACACCAACATTCGAACTATAGGGGTACCAGAAGAAGAAGAGTAAAAGAAAGAGATTGAGAAAACATTTGAAGAGATTATAGATGGAAATTTCCCAAATATGGGAAAGGAAATAGTCAATCAAGTCCAGGAAGTGCAGAGAGTCCCCTACAGGATAAATCCAAGGAGAAACATGTCAAGACATATTAATCAAACTATCAAATTTCAAATACAAAGGAAAAATATTAAAAGCCACAAGGGAAAAGCAACAAATAACATATTAGGGAATCCCCATAACATTAACAGCTGATTTTTCAGCAGAAGCTCTGTAACTAGAAGGGAGTGGAAGGACATAATTAAAGTGATGAAAGGGAAAAACCTACAATCAAGATTATTCTACCAAGCAAGGATCTCATTCAGATTCAGTGGAGAAATTAAAACCTTTACAGACAAACAAAAGTTAAGAGAATTCAGCAACACCAAACCAGCTTTACAACAAATGCTAAAGGAACTTCTCTAGGCAGGAAACACAAGAGAAGGAAAAGATCTACAGTAACAAACCCAAAACAATTAAGAAAAAGGTAATAAGTACATACATATTGATAACTACCTTAAATGTAAATGGATTAAATGCTCCAAACAAAAGATATAGACTGGCTGAATGGATACAAAAACAAGACCTGTATATATGCTGTCTACAAGATACCCACTTCAGGCCTAGGAACACGTACAAACTGAAAGTGAGAGGATGCAAAAAAGATATTCCATGCAAATGGAAATCAAAAGAAAGCTGGAGTAGCAATTCTCATATCAGACAAAATAGAATTTAAATTAAAGACTATTAGAAGAGACAAAGAAGGGCACTACATAATGGTCAAGGGATCAATCCAAGAAGAATATATAACAATATGTAAATATTTATGCACCCAGCATAGAAGCACATCATTACATAAGGCAAATGCTAACAGTCATAAAAGGGGAAATTGACAGTAACACACTCATAGTAGGGGACTTTAGCACCCCACTTTCACCAATGGACAGACCATCCAAAATGAGAATAAATAAGGAAACACAAGCTTTAAATGATACATTAAAAAAGATGGACTTAATTGATATTTAAAGGACACTCCATCCAAAAACAACAGAATACACTTTCTTCTCAGTGCTCCTGGAGCATTCTCCAGGATAGATCATATCTTGGGTCGCAAATCAAGCCTTGGTAAATTTAAGAACACTGAAATCATATCAAGTATCTTTTCCAACCACAATGCTATGAGATTAGATATCAATTACAGGAAAGAAAACTGTAAAAAATACAAACACATGGAGGCTAAACAATATGCTATTAAATAACCAAGAGATCACTAAAGAAATCAAAGAGGAAATCAAAAACTACCAATAAAAAAATGACAGTGAAAACAAGGCAACCCCAAACCTATCAGATATGGCAAAAGCAGTTCTAATAAGGACGTTTATAGCAATATAACGTTACCCCAAGAAACAAGAAAAATATCAAATAACCAACCTAACCTTACACCTAAAGCAATTAGAGAAAGAAGATTAAAAAAAAAAGTTATCAGAATGAAAGAAGTCATAAACAACAGGTCAGAAATAAATGAAAATGGAATGAAGGAAACAATAGCAAAGGTAAATAAAACTAAAAGCTGGTTCTCTGAGAAGACAAACAAAATTGATAAATCATTAGCCAGACTCATCAAGAAAAAAAGGGGGGAAAAAAAAGAAAAAAGGGAGAAGACTCAAAGCAACAGAATTATAAATGAAAAAGGAGAAGTAACAACTGACACTGCAGAAATACAAAGGATCATGAGAGATTATTACAAGCAACTCTATGCCAATAAAATGGACAACCTGGAAGAAATGGACAAATTCTTAGAAATGCACAACTTGTGTGATTGAACAAGGAAGAAATAGAAAATATAAATAGACCAATCACAAGCACTGAAATTGAAACTGTGATTAAAAATCATCCAACAAACCAAAGCCATGACCAGATGGCATCACAGGTGAATTCTATCAAACATTTAGAGAAGAACTAACACTTATCCTTCTCAAACTCTTCCAAAATACATCAGAGGTAGGAAAACTCCCAAACTCATTATATGAGGCTACGATCATCCTGATACCAAAGCCAGACAAAGATGTCAAAACAAAACAAAACAAAACAAAACAAAAAACTACAGGCCAATATCACTGATGAATATGGATGCAAAAATCCTCAACAAAATACTAGAAAACAGAATCCAGCAACACACTAAAAGGATCACACACCATGATCAAGTGGGGTTTATCCCAGGAATGAAAGGATTCTTCAATATATGCAAATCAGTCAATGGGATACACCATATTAACTAATTGAAGGATTAAAAACCTTATGATAATCTGAATAGATGTAGAAAAAGCTTTTGACAAAATTCAACACCTATTTATGAAAAAAAAAAAAAAAAACCCTCCAGAAAGTAGGCAAAGAGGGAATTTGCTTCAACATGATAAAGGCCATATATGACAAACCCACAGCCAACATCATTCAATGGTGAAAACCTGAAACCATTTCCACTAAGATCAGGAACAAAACAATGTTGCCCACTCTCACCATTATTATTCAACATAGTTTGGGAAGTTTTAGCCATAGTGATCAGAGAAAAAAAGGAAATAAAGGAATCCAAACCAGAAAAGAAGAAGGAAAACTGTCACTGTTTGCAGATGTCATGATACTATAAATAGAGAATCCTGAAGATGTTAACAGAAAACTACTAGAGCTAATCAATGAATTTGGTAAAGTAGCAAGATGAAAAATTAATGCACAGAAATCTCTGGCATTCCTATACACTAATGATGAAAAATTTGAAATGAAAATTAAGGAAACACTCCCATTTACCCTTGCAACAAAAAGAATAAAATACCTAGGAATGAACCTACCTAAGGAGACAAAGACCTGTATGCAGAAAACTATAAGACACTGATGAAAGAAATTAAAAATGATACAAACAGAAGGAGAGATATACCATGTTCTTAGATTGGAAGAATCAGCACATTGAAAATGACTATACTACTCAAAGCAATCTACAAATTCAATGCAATCCCTATCAAACTACCAATGACATTTTTCACAGAATAAAACAGTATGTTTCACAATTTGTATGGAAACACAAAAGATCCCGAATAGCTAAAGCAATCTTGAGAAAGAAAAACGGAGCTGGAGGAATCAGGCTCCCTGACTTCAGACTATACTACAAAGCTACAGTAATCAAGAGAGTATGGTACTGGCACAAAACCAGAAATATAGATCAATGGAACAGGATAGAAAGCCCAGAGGTAAACCCAGACACATATGGTCATCTTATTTTTGATAATGGAGGCAAGAATATGCAGTGGAGGAAAGATAGCCTCTTCAATAAGTGGTGCTGGGAAAACTGGACAGCTACATGTAAAAGAATGAAATTCGAACACTCCCTAACACCATACAGAAAAATAAACTCAAAATGGATTAAATACCTAAGTGTAAGGCCAGACACTATACAATTCTTAGAAGAAACATAGGCAGAACACTCTATGACATAAATCACAGCAAGATCCTTTTTGACCCACCTCCTAGAGCAATGGAAACAAAAATAAACAAATGGGACCTAATGAAACTTAAAAGCTTTTGCACAGCAAAGGTAACCATAAACAAGATGAAAAGACAACCCTTAGAATGGGAGAAAATATTTGCAAATGAAGCAACTGACAAGGGATTAATCTCCAAAATATACAAGCAGCCCATGCAGCTCAAAACAAAACAAAACAAAACAAACAAACAAAAAAAACCAATCAACCCAATCCAAAAATGGGCAGTAGGCCTAAATAGACATTTCTCCAAAGAAGGTACACAGATTGCCAACAAACACATGAAAGAATGCTCAACATCACTAATCTTTAGAGAAATGCAAATCAAAACTACAACCTCACACTGGTCACAATGGCCATCATCAAAAAAATCTACAAACAATAAGTGCTGTAGAGGGTGTGGAGAAAAGGGAACTCTGTTGCCCTGTTGGTGGGGATGTAAATTGATACAGCCACTATGGAGAATAGTATGGAGTTTCCTTAAAAAAACTAAAAATAAAACTAGCAATCCCACTACTGTGCATATACTGTGAGAAAACCATACTTCAAAAAGAGTCATGTACCACAATGTTCATTGTAGCACTATTTACAATAGCCAGCACATGGAAGCAATCTAAGTGTCCATTGACAGATGAATGGATAAAGAAGATGTGGCACATATATACATTGGAATATTGTTTAGCCATTAAAGGAAATGAAATTGAGTTATTTGTAGTGAAGTAGATGAACTTAGAGTCTGTCATACACAGTGAAGTAAGTCAGAAAGAGAAAAACAAATTCCGTATGCTAACACATATTTATAGAATCTAATAAAAAAATGGTTCTGAAGAACGTAGGGGCAGGACAGGAATAAAGACACAGATGTAGAGAATAGACTTGATGACATGGCGAGGGAGAAGGGGAGGCTGGGATGAAGTGAGAGAGAGGCATGGACATATATACATTACCAAATGTAAAATAGATAGCTAGTGGGAAACAGCTGCATAGCACAGGGAGATCAGCTTGGTGCTTTCTGACCACCTAGAGGGATGGGATAGGAAGCCTGGGAGGGAGACACAAGAGGGAGGGGTTATTGGGATATATGTATACATATAACTGATTCAGTTTGTTATACAGCAGAAACTAACACAACTTTTAAAGCAATTATACTCCAATAAAGATGTTAAAATAATTATTTGAACTTTTATGCAAAGGTACATTCTATATGTATATGTAATTTCAAAATCAATTTAATAGTAAAGTCATCCTTACATAAAAATATATCTTCATAGTAGCATAGCATAGATATCAACATGGAAAAATCAGTTACACGTTTCTTGGAGAAAGCTAAAACAATAATCTTCATGTCTTCATTTATAAAATTATATTCCATCAACTTTTGAAAGCCATAAACTTGGAATTAAACTCGTCTTTCTCACTAGTGTCATACAGCATGATCGTTTCTGGGTTTAGTAGTGGGGAGATAAGGCTGAGAAGCTATGCATGGAACCTCACATATCAGAAAGACACACAAAGGCAAACGGCCACATTCCAGTGAGATCCAAGAATCAGGACTTACACCTAGAAGACAGTGTCAGATGCTGGGGGACTTCTGTGTGCTCAGGGTAAAAAGATAGGATAGCAGTTCTTTCTGAGAAGGTGTTAGTGAGCAGGCAGAAGGGAGTAGGTAGGAAAGCCATAACTTGGAGAACTAGAACTTAAGGCAATAACTGAGTGGGGTAAAAATTGATAAGAGTTTGGCAGGGATCAAAACTTCAAGAATAAACATGTAAGGGACAACATGATTCCCCAGTTACAAGAAAAGATGCAAAACATGAAGAGTTGATGGTGAACCAAGAGGTAGGATCCTAGGTAGTGAAACAGGTCAGAGTAGAGAGCTCTCTGCTGGAAATGATTTTCACATTCCTCTTGCAAACAGAAGGGGTCTAGATGCTGTTTGGGCCACGTGATCTCTCTGGCTAATTAATTCTTCTTTTGAATCTTAGACCTGGTTCTCAGAATAGAAAATAAAGAAAGTGATTATTTTCACTAGAGTATTCTAGCAGATGTGTTCTTCCAATTACAGAAATGCACATATTCTTGGAGAATCTCAACCGTTTCCCAGAAAAGTACATATAAACGAATTTGTGTCATGAAATAAATTTTTATTTCCTCTTTATGCTGTAAACATGCAAAGAACTTATTTGGCATTTAGCCCTTTGCTATTTTTCAAAACTAAGTCGCCCATGTTTACTTCATGTGTCCTCAATAGCATACATTCCTTTACAGTCCAGCCATTTCATTAACAAAGGTAAAAGTGTCCTACAAAGCTTGCCTCGTTGCAAATTTTACATGCTATTAACAATCATCTCATCTATTCTGGGAAGCTGATACCTGACAACCTAAAAAAAAAAAAATCATTCAAATTTCTGATGCTGTTCGTTAAACAAAGCAACAAATTCCTAAAAGAATTACCAAACCTTCTTTTATTTTCCTAAATATTTCTAAGAAGTAAAGACAACTGACTTTGTCTGTAAAAACAAGTATGTTTTCCTGGTAATAAAACTATCACCTAGTGCAGACCCAGTTCCACCTCTGTGCTGTGGCCGGTCTTTGTCATGTCATCCAGCCCTGGGTGGATCTCTCTGGATTCTACTCATGGCATTCCCTGCTTTTGCATACATACTCTGCAGTCTGTACCCAGGCTTCATTTCATTCTGTGGATTGAAATGTATGATCCACATATAGACTGCTGAAAAACTGTTTTTCAAGTTAAGTTTTCCTCCTCTATGATGGGATTATAAATATATATTTTATTTTTAAAAGTAGCCTTTGGTTGAAAATCACATTTAAATGTAAGCTAACATCTTGCTTTATCATAAAGAGATAGGGAAATATTTTGGTGGGGAGGTGGTCCAATCAGGAGCTGCTGGAGAGCTGAAGCCCCTGCAGCTTCTGTAACGAGTAGTGAATACAGAGTCTTCAGGGAGTGGATGCTTGTAAGAGTTGAATGCTGTGCTTCTGGGCAGCAAGACGGGGTTCAGTGGTGACTGCTCACCCTCCAGCAGCTGAGGGAGGGCTGGCCAGCTCCCAGAGGCCCAGGAGGACAAGCTGGGCAGCACGAGCATGGCTGTGAGTGACAAGGATACCTCCAGGGAAGGCTCAACGTGAGTGGTTCTGGGAGTTTCTTGAGGAAAAAAAAAAAAATGACAGCAGACTCCAGATTTTTCTGTAAGTCTGATATGGAGATTTGTCTGCTCCTAATTTGAAGCTTACATAAATTATTCAGAAGCATAAATGTTAAGTGAAAAGGAGAACACATTCTCCTTGATAAAGATCAAAGTAATCTTAGTGGCCTTTTAAATGTGTCTATATGTGACTTGATGTTAAACTGTGGCTTTATTTTTAGCAGAGATTCCCGGAAAATAATTGTTAATTATGCTTACAACTCAGAGGAAGGCACTTGCTCACATTTGTTGGCTTTGTAACAGAGGTAGCTATGAACAAGTTCCACGTCCCTTTGTCTCCTCACCCATCTGAGGATGTGAAGGGGTTAAAATCAAAGAAGTCATAGGAGCTGAAAGTCGGAGGATGTCTTTGGAGCATGTTGTCTGTGCACTGTGAGTCCTTCACACCACGAGGGAGGGATGGTGCACCGTCACCACCTCAGATCAAATGGGGGAGGAGAGGGGTCAAAGGAACCACTCACAGAGTTTTATATGTGCCTTTTGGAATTTTTATAAAACGATGGATGGGTGTCTAACTTACACCCAGAAATCTAAGGGGTAAGAGACAGTGGATGAAACTACCACCACACAGCAAAATGAAAAGAATTGAGCTTAGATAAAAGCTGTACTTCCACCCATGAATGGTTCAATTGTGTGTGTTTCCTCTGGACCCAGTATGGACCTTGATAAAAGGAGAGGAAGGATGAGAAAAATCTTTGGACTGTGGTAGATCCTGGGCAAGAGGTACACGGGGGGACCCTGACAGAGAGAGAGGCCAGCCTCTTTGTGGAGGTCTCCAGCTGCCCAGGGAGTTCTCAACACATTTTGAGAACTGCTGGTGAGAGACCCAGCCATGGAGGGGAGGATATGCCAGAAGAAATCACAAAAATGCCTGAACAAGTCAGCTTTGACCAGTCATGCTCAGGAAACACATCCCAGATGTGATCTTAAGGAAGATATTTTTTCTGTCACATTGTTCTTCCATCTCTTCTAAATCTAGAATAGTCAGAGATCAGCTAGCACCAGTTAAATAATAATAAAAGAAACCAACCAAGCACCTCTCTCCCACCGACAGTAGACTTCTCCCCTGTGGGGGCCTGAGCTGTAGAAGAGGTGAACTTGATTTTGAATGGATTTTGAATTTTTATTATAATATGGAGTAGGATATAAATATTAATGAATTAAGACATTATGGGTAATAAACTTCCTGCAGGATATTTTTTTTTATTATTTGGGAGTGACAAGGAAAGTCTATTTCACCCAAGTGGGTGGGTGGTGGGGGAATGGATGCAGGGTAGCCTGGAGAGAGAAATTACCGTTACACTGAAAAACTCTTGCTGAGATTTCTATTTGTTTGACAGGCCTATTAACTTTGCTCCAGGCAATCTGACCTTCTTCATAGTACATATAAAATTATTTAGTTTGATATCATCTTTTGCTTTGTAATCTAAAACTCTCATTTTCTAGAAGACTGATAGATCAGTCAGAATTTGCCAAGAAGCAGAAGTCACTCTCTGTGTTCAGATGTGGAAGGTTTCAGTTGAGGGGCTTGAGGCTTCCGCCACCACAGCAGTGACGGAGAAGTGAAGGTCGGGGTCTCAGCTGGGGCAGATGGGCTCCAGGAGCCCCTAGAAGCCGCTGTGACTCCCAGGACCCATGGATTGCTGCCACACGTGATTTTGGGCCATGGCACCAACAGAGGTAATTCTAAGAAGCACCATCCTGTGATCTCAGCTCCATATAACCCTGAAGGGAATAATTCCAGGATCTTGACCCCGCCTCTGCCTGAGGTTGCAAGAATCATGCCTGCTCCTTCCATTCTACCTTCCAGACCATGCACAGTGCCTCTCATTGACAGATGAACACAGGACCCATAGAGGCAGAAAAATCTAAGAGATACAAGTCTTGAAAAGGGTGGCCATGGTCCCAAGTTACCAACAGCCAATGCAACACAACTAATTTGGCACTTAATTATTCATGACTTTTTCCTTGTGACCTTTTTTAGAGTGAGACATTTTACTACTTTACTCCTGTTAACCTTTCATTTTATATTTGTAAGTGTGTTGTACTGGAATGCAGTCAATGGTTACCTGTTCATTCAGCAGATTGTGGGCACTTAGCCCCTTGAGTCTCTGTTTGGCTCTCAGCACACGGGATCCAAAGATACAGCTTCTCCCTAGAAAGGTTTTCTTATGCTCCACATTTATATGCACATAAAAAACACTCAAGACTTAAAGAGTGAGTCCATGATTGAATAAATACATAAAAATGCATAAACGTGCATTTTCACATGTGGACAGAAAACAATTATTTATCTCTGGGCCAGAAGAATGTGGTAGGTAAAGGATGAGTCCAGGAAGATGCTGGGTGAGGTGGACATTGGATTGCAGCATCCACAAGCTGAAATATCGGGAACATAAATTCACACAGGGAGTGTCTCTTCCTGGGGCTCATGAAAACAGAGTCCACTTTCAATCAATGATCGAGTTTAAGAAAAATAATCCCTTCCTTCCTATCTGTGTGTAGGGATGATACCACTGTATATCACATGTGTAAGCATAAATGAATTGTGCTTATCCCTGAGTGTTAGAGCAGGCAGGTAGCTAGGTATGAGCAGAGAAAGGGGGGCAGGGACCAGGTGGCAGGAAATCATGCAAATTGTGAACCATGGGCGTCCATGGGCAAAGAAAAGCAGTAACCTCCATACTGACAGGAAACCACACATTTTGGGTGATAAGTGTCTTGGAGGCAGACAAAGAAAGGTGGGGAAAGGCGGGAAACTCCTGCTTGTGAATGTAACCTGTTGTTCACTATACTCTCATTATAATAATTAGCCTTGCAGATAAGTACCCATCATGCACCGACCCCATGACACGTCTGATCTAAGCTAAATAAGAACAAAAATCCATCCTCCTCTCGGGAAGATGGAGCTGGGATGAAAATCAGGGACCATGACCCCCAATCTCTTCTTTCTCCAGTGAATATCCCACCCCTTCATTTGTATGCCCCTAATAACCAGCTTGCAGAAGAAACCCAGGGCAGCAGCTCCTCACCTGTCTACTCGCTCTTCCTCTGAGAGTGTGTTCTTGCTTAAATAAATGCTCACTTTACTTTCTTACCCTCCCTGTCTTATCTCCAAATTCCTTCCTCAGCAAGGCAAGAACATCAAATTCACGGGGAACATGAGGACACTATAAATGGGATAAACCAGAGAGAGAGATGTAGAATGAAAGACCACACTTACATAATCTGAGATGGAACTATAACAAAGGCTAAGAAAATAACTTCCAATTTACACATAGGAAATACATGCTCTTATCCAATAAATATATGTATGTTCCCTGATAAATATTTTTGCCAAGGTGCCTTAATTTTTAAAGAGTATAAAAATCTTTGTAAAATGATTCCATATACTTGCATTCAACTATGACATCTTTAAAATTCATTCAAAGTTAAAAACACTAAGGTAAAAATTAAATAGATCTTATTTATTTATTAAAAAATATTTTTCAGACACTTAAGTTTAGATGATGGCCAAATTGCATATTGACAACTTTACATATGCTGCACCATATCTAATACATTATTTTGTATATACACAATACGTGTAAGATCCTACATTTGTACAAAGTTTTAAAAGTTTGGTTTTCATAATATCATCACATTTGAAATTATATTCTAAACCCTCATCATCTTTGTGAGGAAGGACCTAAAGGAAAGAAAACCTAGGAAGTAAAAAGTGAAAGCATGTATAGTTATTCCTATTCTTCAGTTTGTGTATCTAAATAAATTGAAGGAACTAAATGACTCAAAGCCAAGTTTCCCAACATCCAGACTTCTGTCTCATTATTTGTTAGTAAGGATCCTTCTTGAAGCAAGACCAATACTGAACTAAATTATCCTATTGACTTATTCCCTCTTAAACTCTAAGTGGTCAAACATTATATTTTTAGGTCACCCTCTATTAATAAGATTTCAAGAAAGCAGATTGCATGCTGGGGATCATAGTTGGAGGGTACTTGATTATCGTTTGTGTAAAGCCAAAAAAATGTTGTTTTGAAATTTCTCTCTGATAATTTTTGAATGCTTTTGCTAGAGTTAAGTGGAAATGCATATATTAAAAGGAAATAACTGTAAACAAGCCCAGAAATTACATAAAATATAGAGATCTACTGAATGTTTCAACAGTCAACAAATTATCTTACATATGAAGCAGAAATATATTTAGGTGAGAGCTCCTGGGTTCAACATATGGCAGGGTTCTGTTGCCTGTTTTAAGTAACAACCAAAAGGGGAATGGAAAATGGAAATGAGTAAGACAAAATGAAGTTGATATGCCAGGCCCAGGGGTCTACTTCTGTTCCTTTTTTATGCAATGATTTTAATAAAATAAGATGATGCTTGCAAGCCAATTTCTGCAAATAAAAAATTCAGTCAAATTTTAGAAACATTTTTACTTCCTTGACTATATATGTTTGAAACACTTTATTGTTTGCATAACTATTCTTGATATCTTGATAATTTAAGATGACAAGCTTTCTAATTTTTTTGAACTATGGTAAAATTCAATGAAATTTGACTATGAAACAAATATTTAAGGTAATTAAAGAGGAAATTTATGTTGATTATTCTAATATTTCCTATAAACAAAAATAGCATTAAGTAAGCACATCATATTTTATATATGATGTTTAATGAGAGACCAAGAATAAAAAATATCAATTTAAAAGAATACCAAAGTATATGTTTTTGTTGTGCAACATTTTACCTATACCTCCACTAGAAGAGATACAGATTTTTGAAATTTTAAGTGTAAATACAGGGGAAAAAAGAGAAAGATCACAAAGAAAGTACCAAGTTACTGAAAAGTAATCATTTAGAATAAAATATTGTTTGCCTAAAAATTGAGAATTCTTTCATTTAAGGCATTTTGCTTTTGTTTTCGTTTTTTAAGCAAGTCAGAGTTCTACGTATATCTCAGCACATGTGGATAGTTATTCTAAGAAAGAGTTCTGTCATCAGATATATATGGATATTTCTGTACTAAACAACAACGAATAATTTTCTATACTGCAGTGCTTCTAAGAACTTTTTTTTTTTTTTTTTTTTTTTTTTTTTGCCGTACGCGGGCCTCTCACTGTTGTGGCCTCTCTGGTTGCGGAGCACAGGCTCCGGACGCTCAAGCTCAGCGCCCATGGCTCACGGGCCCAGCCGCTCCGTGGCATGTGGGGTCTTCCCAGACCGGGGCACGAACCCATGTCCCCTGCATCGGCAGGCAGATTCCCAACCACTGCACCACCAGGGAAGCCCCTAAGAACTTTTAAAATATTTATATGCTGTCTTTCCAAGTGTGAGATATAGTACAGACAGGTTCTTAAAATTATTTGATCCTAAAATGCTTTCTGGTTTTGTTCAAATTTATTTGTTGTTCCATGAAACACCACACAGAACCAGTGGTCCCTAGGATACATTCTGGAAACATTAGGTCAGGATTAAATTTGAACTTCTGTGTATGCATAAAAAGAGGCCAACAAAGTAATTTCTGCCTACCTCTTTTTACTCTGTTTATATATTTCATGCTCGGGTCTGGCTACACCATGCTTTGTAGTTGTCCAAGCTTGTCACATCTCTCTTTATCATTTGCTTAAAATTCTCCTAGTAGTCTACTGCATGCCAACATGTTATTAATTTCCAATTCATACATAATCTCTTGATCATATCCTGATGAATCTGCCCTCTCCAGGGGTAGGGGGGGAAGGTCATTATCCTGTGTGTCTTGTTCTCCTGGATTTATGGAATTAAGAGCTGGATTAAGAGATGGATTCATCATTTTGTAATCCACTCAATCTAATAGAGTTCCAAGAACATTGACATAAATAAATGTGTATCATTAGGCAAACAATTGAAGTCAGATTCCACATTTAATGGACATTTCTTATGTGCCAGGTACTAGAAGGATTAAAAGATGGATGATACTTCTATTATGGGGATAATTATAGTATCTAATAAGATTGTTATGGTGATTAAATGAGTGAACATAAAGCATTTAGAACATTGCTTAGCATATTATTCGTGCAATATTAGTTCTTGTTAAAGTAAAATAGATGAGTACTAGGACTCCACTGTCAAGGCTTACAAACCTAAAGCAGTAAATCAGTTTGCAGAGCCCTTTATTGTGCTGGGCAGAATGTGTTGTGTTCAATGAAAAGTTTTGCAATGAAATATAGAAGATGGAGAAATAAATTGCAGCAGAAAGAATTGAGATGGAATCTTAGAAGTTAAAGCCAGAAGAAGAAATACAAAAGAACAGAAAAGAAAAGAAAAAAGAAAAGAAAAGAAAAAGAAAAGAAAAAAGAAAAGGAAAGGAAAGGAAGGGAAAGGAAAGGAAAATTATTCTGTGAATGGAAAGCCAGCTTGATAGTCGTTGGTCACTTGAAATTTGTGCATGGATATATTTACTCTTGAGGAAGAGAAGCAAAAGTGTTCAATCCTGGCATCACATGAAAAGTATCTATTCATTTTCATATGTAGTCCATGCTTCAAGCTTTGGCAATGTTCTAGTCTATATTTCCATTAAGTTAGTACTCATTGAAACTGCTTAGTACAGTGACTGCTTCAGTGTAAAGAGCTGACGCTGAAAATAAAACAAGTAAATTATTAATTAAAAAAATGTTAGACCAAGTTCATCAGTGGTTCATTAAATAATAAGCATAATCAAGAAGTACTAAAATATCTGGGGTTTTCATTAAGTAATGAACATAAGATTTGGGAAGGCCTTGATCCCAGGGAAAAAAGGTAAATGTGCTTTTATAACTTAAATCTAAGAAAATGTCTTTATTCTTCTATTACTCTTTTTAGAGTGATACTCCTATATGATTATATCTGCAGGATCATTTTCTCTTAGATATAGAAAATGTATTGATTTTTTGGTAATACAACTTTTTTGGGAGAAATAATCAAAGAAAATGGAAAATTTATGCAATATTCTTTACATCTCTTACAACTATAACATTGATTTTATAACTTGGAGATTTATAAAATGATTTTATTATAAGATAAAAATTTTATTTTCTTAAGTTAAAAAGCATCATTTGGTATAAAATATTAACTAATGACCTTAGTTTTTTGTGTTTTTTTTTCTTCTTCTTCTTCATTTTAACTCTCTTAATTGAAAGCTATAAGGGATATTACATCTCTTAAACTTCTAATAATCTTGATAAACTACATATGGGTGGGAAGAAAAGATTCTACAAACACCTCCCTAAAGTAATATCATAACTTTGTTTCCTGCTTTTGTCATTTTTGTCAAAGTTAAGCAGAATCACAACACACTGAGACTCTGAAAACCAAAAGTGCGTGTGTTCTCTCCAAAGATAATTAATCTACAATTTGTCTCAGGAAACTTCCATTCATATTCACTTTCTGAACCATCTCTGCCACTTTCTGTTTCTTCTGACATTTCACATTTAATATTTGATATACTTGTGAAATTGAAGAGATGTTCAAACTCTTTTGTGATTAAGGGCAGTTTTAAAACTAAACTGACTTATTCATCATCCTATAGAAGATGAAGCTCTATAGAATAGGTAAGAAGAAAGAGGAATATAGGATGATGAAGCTCTGTAGAATAGGTAAGAAGAAAGAGGAATTAGAAGCTATTTTTTAATGGGATCCACTCTTGTATTTTGTAATATACCACTATATTAGAAGTCAAAAAAAAAAAAAAGAAAAGAAACCTTAGATTCTTGTTGACAAACAGGGTCCAAAGATACCATTACTTTTATCCTAAGAATAAGAACAAGCTAGAAAATATGCCAACTCAAATAAGTAATAGACATAATGATTGTTTTCATCCCTGGCAGAAAGCTGGAGGAGGAAGAATTTGTAATAGAATTGAATAAGGACAAACCAACTGAACTTTTAACAAATATATAATATCCATGCAGGGACTGTGGTAGGTTACAAAGCTGAGGCACCCTTGCCATGAAGTGAGTCTACCCCATTCACAAGGCTTTCCCATGGGTCTGAGCGTGTGAGAAGGCTGGAGTTGTGACAGAGAATTGAGAAAAATTCTGTCCAGGCACTCTGGGTCTTGATGGAGTCCATTGCTACAGTGTTAAAAAGCAGGGGATTAGGCAGGGGAGCTAAGGTAATGTCTACCAGGAAGCCCGGTCTTTCATAAAGTTCACTGCTACAGCCTTCCTAATGCTGGAAGAAAGCCAGTGGGACAGTAAGTAATCTCCTGGGGTGCAGAAGGCCTGGCAGGACTGGAAAGCAGTAAGAACTCTCCAGTAATCCAAGAAGTCATCAGCCAGGCTGCAGAGCAAAGAGAGGTGTCCTAGAGTTTGGAAAGCTGGCAGCTACCTGTAAAACTCAAGACGTCTTGGGAAGTTTCCCCTTGCTCAGAACCCAAGCCCTGCTAAAACAAAATCTTGATCTCATTCTCAAAATATTTGAAGACTGTGTTGAAATAGATTTAAATTGAAACAAAACTCAGACCTAGCAAGCTTATAGATTAGACTGACTCAACTCACCTCCACCTCACCAAACTAGAAATCTGACAGAAAACACATGAAATTCCATGAGGGAAAATTTATTGCCACAATATTTGCTATTCTCTCACACACAATGTCCAACATACAATAAAAAAATATGACTCATATTCAGATGCAATGAAATGAAACATGACCCATGGTCAATAGAGGAAATTTTCAGTTGAAGCAACCCTACTTTGGGCTTAGTTACTAAAAGTATCAGATAGGGACTCTTGAATAATTATGAATAATATACAAAACGTTCTAAAAAAGTGGACAGCATGTGTGAATAGGAAAAGAATGTCAACAGAAGTTGAAACTATAAAATAAATTCTGATATATATGCTAGAAATAAAATGATATAATTGAAGTGAAGAATGTATTTGAAGGGCTTAAGAGGTTAATCATAGTGAAAGGATCAGCAAATTTGAAGACATTCAATAGAAATTTTCAAAATAGTCACAAAGAAAAAGAAAAGAAAAGATCATAACAAATGATATCTGTGGAATAACAACATCTTTCTTACATATAATTACAACCAGAGAAGGAGAAGAAAGAGTGGAGCAAAGGAAGTATTTGAAGAAGTATGGAATAATAATTTTCTAACATTGATGAAAAGCATAAAGCCACAGATCCAAGAAATTCAACAAACTACAGGTGCAATAAATTCATAGAACAAATATGATAGGTAACTTATAACCAAACTGCTTAGAACCAGAGAAAAAGAGAGCAGTTTAAAAGCAGTAAGTGGACTTCTCTGGTGGTCTGGTGGATAAGACTCCAAGCTCCCAATGTAAGGGACCTGGGTTCTATCCCTGGTTGGGAAACTAGATCCCGCATGCTACATCTAAGAGGCTGCATGCCACAGTGAAGATCCCACATGCTGCAACTAAGACCTGGCACAGCCTAAATAAATAAATAAATAAATAAATAAATAAATAAATAAATAAATAAAAGCGGTAGGGTGAGAACACAGTACCTTAGGGGGGTCGATGATAAGAAAGATGATTTACTTCACATTAAAAATGTTGTGACTAGAAAACACTGAAACAAAATCTTCAAAATGGTGGAGAAAACTGTTGGGTAAGAATTCTATATCCATATCTTTCAAAAAGAAAGAAGAAAACACATTTTCTTGGGAGAAAAAAGGGGCTGAGATTATTTGACTCCACCACACTTGCTCTAGAAGAATTACTAAAAGAAGTTCTTCAGGCTGAGGGAAACACAGAACTTAAGAAAAAAATTAAGAACTCCAAAAGATAAATATATGGATAAACATAAAAGACTTTACCATCACACACATACAGACACACAAACATACACAAATATTAAAATTTATTTAAAACATGGTTAATTGGTTAGAGCAAACTTGGCAATGTATTGTAGGGTTTATATCATATGTAAAAGTAAAATATATGGTAACAATACAACTAAGAGAAGTAAAAGTAATCTGTATTATTAGAAATCAGAAAGTTATTTGGGCAGAAATGAGATAAATTAAAAAAGTGGACAAGGGAATTTTCTGCTGTGATGGAAATATTTTCTATCTGTTTTTGTGTTTTATGTGGAAATATGCAAACGTCAAAATTCATGCAACTAAAACCCTTAGTCTTACAGTTTATTTTACATAAATTATAAAGAGAATAAAAAGTATATATTGGATTCATCCAAGTTTAGTATGGTCCTCGTATTTATTTCATTATTTCTACTTTGGTTTCAAAAATTTAAATTAGTTACTGATTTTAAAAGAATGCTTTCCTTGATTTTCTCTCCCAAATTTTCTACAATCAGTCTACATCATCAGAGAATAGAAATATGTGCCATTCAAAACAAATATAAGAATAAAATAATAGCACTGACTTAGTAAAAAGGAAGATTATTTCCTAATAAAATCTTTCAGTTTACATTCATTATTCAGTAATTATAAGCTAAAAATCTCAGATTTCAATTTTTTCTCTTTTCTTTTTCCCTTTTACTTCTACCTTGCTTTTCTTAAGATTACATAATTCCTCATACTTTTTCTTCTTTTCCTTTCTTTCTTTTAGTTTGATTTCCAATCTTTGGACTGCAGATATTTTATTTACCTGAAGATAAATATTTTATTTATCTTCAACCAATACTGAATTTTGGCTTTTTAACTAATCTGTTTGCTCCTTTGTTAGTCGTAATTCTCATATATCAAAATTTTCACCCAACACCTTATTTCAACATGTTTTGAAGAAAGTGACACTATTTTTTAAACAATGGATCATGACCAGGTAACTAGCCACTAATGATACAGGCAGGCTGGCACACCAGGCCTCCCAGACAGCTGTTTTGCACAGGTACACAGACACACACAAAAACAAACCACTCCTCCACATAATTTTTAAAAATAAGTACAGCTCTTTAGCTAAGCAGATTGCATGATTTTTAATCTAGCATAATATTTTGTTCAAAACTCTTTATTCCTGACTTGATACACATTTGTTTAGGTATTAGAGCTAAGTTTGTATATCCCTTTGTAAAATTTATTCTGCTTTAACACGTAGCTTAATCACTTTAGCTTAAACACTTTGACTTTAAAAACAGCAATTTTTTTTTCATTTGTTAGGTTTCTATTTTTTTAACAGTATAGCATATATTTTCATTCCCATGGCTTTCCTCTAAAAATGTATCATTATAAACATCTAATTTTGCTTTTTATGACTGCTTTAAGTCACTCATCAGATTTTCACTTCATGCAGAACCCCTTCTGCAGGGTGCAAAAAAAAACAGTTTACAGAGACCCCACAGTGACCACGTGGCCACCCTGCATCCCTCAGAAGCTTTCTAATATGTTTGCTACTTTAACTTTCATATCTCTCTTATTTCTAACCTCTGAAATGAAGTTCTCTGTGTTAGACCCAGTGGTAAGGTTTTCCTTGACTTTCCATTGCTGCCATCTCCAGAATATTTTTTTAAACAAGAATCTTTATAAATCAAATAAAATTGATCTATTCACAAGTTTTTTTGTTTTTTTGTTTTTTTTTTTTTTTTTTTTTTGCGGTACACGGGCCTCTCACTGTTGTGGCCTCTCCCGTTGAGGAGCACAGGCTCCGGACGCGCAGGCTCACTGGCCATGGCTCACAGGCCTAGCCGCTCCGCGGCATGTGGGATCTTCCCGGAACGGGGCACAAACCCATGTCCCCTGCATCGGCAGGCAGACTCTCAACCACTGCGCCACCAGGGAAGCCCCACAAGTGATATTTTGATTGCATGTTTTAAGAATATCTGTGTCATTGATTAAGAGAACGCAGGCACAATTCTGCTTTTAGATTTCAACTTAAAATTTAGATTTAGTTTTAAAATATTTGCTTTAGGCACATTGGATCAGAGACTTAATAATAAGTGTCTGGCCTATACCAGAGATGTAGTGATTAAACAAGGTATTAAGTATAAAGCTGGGATGCATAAAAAATTGGTTCAGGAAACTTTTGGTAGAAAAATATTCTCCAGTATTACATAGGTTAGACTGTAACAAAAGGTGAAAAGGTTGGCTGGTGCTCAAGTTTAAATGGTCTTAGGAAGCAATTATTGTTTAAGCTTGAGTTATGTCTGTTGTACCTAATGATTCCCAACCATGTTTTTTGTTTCTAGGAATAAAAGCTTGAGATGAATTAGTTAAAACTTAATTAGAAGAAAAATATATTACTTACATATCTTCATTATTAAAGTTGAATAACTTTGAATAATTGTAATACAATCCTGCATTGGTTTCGTGTATTCTCTTTCTGAAGACAGAAAGAGGGAAATTCTGTAATTGTTGGGGTACCTTATATTTAGTCTTTTATAAAGATGGCTTTCACAGTTATTGAAAGCTGCACAGTCTTTTGAAATTCATAATGTCCCTTCCCTTATATCATATTCAATATGTTTATTTGAGATTATTTTCTCTATTAGGTCAAGATTCTGTAAATTTCAAGGACTTACTATTCTGCTAGAATACAGAATACATTGGAAAGGCCAGTAGTGGAAGTGGTTTTGACCCAGATAATAGTAAATTAACTACTAAGTGTGCTCACTGTGATCCAAGGGATGCAAGGAATGCTCAGCCTGCATCTCCTTAAAAATTCATAATGGATTTTTATTATGACCATATTATAGATTTTTAAAAATGAAGTTTAGAGAGCTTAAAACAATTACCCATTACCAAATGACTAGTAAGCAGTAGACATATTCATTTGAACTTGAAACCCATGTTCTTTCTACTCCACTTGTACTAGCACAAGTCTAGTACTTGGGCTGCTAACCGTTTATAGCGACTGAGCCCAGATGTGACCTAAATTAACACCCTCATGTTCAAATGAATCACCTGAGTATCTTGTTAAAATATAGATTCTCAAATGGGTAGGATCAAGCAGTGTTTGCTTTTTTGTGACTGCTTTATTTCACTTAGCATCATGTCCTCCAGTTTCATCCATGTTGCAGTGTGTTCTATAACAGGTAAGTTGTTTTATAACGTGTATATAGGTCTGGGGGGAGGACCACGTGGTACTGATGCTCCTGGTGCATAAATGACCCTTGTAATGGCAAAGGCATAGATATTTTTCTCAGAAGATGCTGCCATTTGATTTGATGTGTGGGATAAAACGTATTGAAAATCTTTTCTCTACTACGTTGCCTTACAACCAATGTATATATCGTTATTCACGCTAATAGGATGAGTGAGCAAAAAGTGCCCATTGCTTCTGAAGCCCTTCCATTCACGAGAAATTTCTGATTCTAATGATACTTTTGGCCTTGGAAGAATCTTTGTCTTCCTTAAACTTCTAAGATAATGGTGTCCTGAAATATCTCCTGTGATGATACTTGAAAAGTTTCCTCCCATCCTGACAGATGAGAAGAGAGGAACAGTTTCCTAGCTGTTGCTGCATATCAAAGAGCCTGTCTTTTCAGCTCCACTGACAAGTTGAATGATTTTCCAGAGTTTGAGAAAATATCAGGGAAAAGCTTTTCTAGAAAAAAAGCTGCTGTCAGCTGCCTGCAGCTGAGGGAGCAACTTTAAGCCCTGTGGGTGGTAGGGGGTTTCCTCCCGTGGTCTGAGTCCCAAGGAAGAGCTTCTGCCCGTGTTCTGCTTTTGCTTGCCTCTGCTCAAGTAGCTTGCCAAAATGCCAACTGAGCAGGACCTGCAGTCTCAGCTTCCCTGACACACCTCACGTAATCCCTGGAGGAAAGCCTGTGGGCAGCCACTTGTTCAGGGAAGCAGTATAAGGTCATTACTTATGCATAATTTGTTCTGCTTTTTAAGCCAGGCCTCACTAATATATGATAAAGGCAATAGAAATTGATGCAACAGTCCATCTACAAGTTTTCTAGTATCTTGTTAAGTGGCCTGACGTGACAGTTGTATACCACATGGGAATGAGCTCTGTCTATAATAGTCTGTGACCTGGGGAACATGAATGTGACACAAAGAGAATTAACAGGGAAGCAGAGAATCAAGAGATGTGTGCTGCTAAGAAAATGGTTCCCAGAGCTGCACTAACTCTGAAACTTGTTGTCGAATTTCTTATTTTTCTTTACTTTTCTAAAGTCTTTCCAATATCTCCCCATTAACTAGAATAAGCCTGAGCTAATCTTGATTTCTTGTAACTAACAAGAAATGTCTAACACTCAACTATTCATGCCTGTGGATCAAGACTTGATATATTTGCCAGATTCTGGTCCTACTAAGGCTATGTGGCCTACTCCATTGATGACTGGCCTGGCCATAGTAGGTCATGACAGGCCCCTTATTAAGTCACCTTCATAGTGTTCATGGCATCTGTACTAAGGGCAACTCTATTTTGTATTTGGAAATTCCTTCTCCAGAAGAATATCAACTACTTATTTCCATTATTCTTATCATAGCTCCCCAGCAGCTTTTAAAAAATGTATACTTAGACAATCAAAAATAATTCTTGAGACTTTCTAAACTTACCTTTTTCTCCCTGCTTATTTGCTTAGAGGAGAGAGTGGTCATCCACCTCTCCAAACTATATCCCCACCAGTCACTATGCCCTTAACCCATATGTGTGCTTTGTCTATTAGGGATTTTTCCCTCTTTACTGCATCCTTTCAGAAACCTCAAAAATGCTGCATTTTCTATCATTTATTTCATATCATTACCTTATCCTTTTCTCCCCCTTTTATGTTTGTTTTCTATACTTTCAACTATGTCATTCGTCTCTCACCCCACTGACATTTCAGAAGTATCAGGTTTTTATTTTCCTTTTTCCACTATTTACCTCCATGTGGTGTACTCCATCCTACTAAGTCATAATTCCTACATTGGTAAAGGGGATTAAGAATGCCTGTGTTTTCTACTTCATGTGGATTTGTAAGAATGGAAGATGCTATTGCACATGGAGTTGTTTTGTAATTGTAAAGCTTTATGTGAGTTTTACATATTGCTTAGAGAACTATCTTACTTTCATTTTACAAAGTCAGAAACAAATTACTGAATGGTGAACTTCTCTCAGACAGAAAGGTCATTGCATTTAAAAATGTGGTCCTTCATTTATATTTACTCAGTCAACACCATTTTAAAGAGTGTCATCACTTTTTTACCTGTAAAATATATTCTTTTTGAACCTGTGCTCATAGTTTGTTAAAATATAAAGATATATAGAAAACAGAAAGCTTTGAATATTAGTGGTTAAAAATAATGAAATAGTCCACCTGTGAATTTTGATAAGCAAACCATGTTCAGTTTTCCATGGAGAAAGAAAAAAATATCTGTCTCACTCAAGTATTTTTTATTTATATGATCAAGTTAATATTTCTGTCACAATGACCTTTACAACTTACACTTAAAGTCATCTATGTAAACATTATCTACCAAAATGTATCCCAGAACTGTGTTCTGTGCTTAACAATTGACTTTTCTGCCCATTTAGAAGTTCTAGTATTAACAAAGTTTATCTGATACTTCTTCCCTTAGGGAGGGAAAAACCTCTCAATCTTTTTGTATTATTAGCTAAGACATAAATTCTAGAATTTACCTGAATATAAAGCATTTGGATAGAGAAGACATATACTTTAATGGGGTATTGGACACTGAAGATTGACTGATGAATGCCCCTGTTGATTTGATTTGGGATAAAAGTATTGTGAGTAGCTTTCTGGGCCTTATTCCCTTTACAATTCCAAAACAGTGCCCAATTTCACATTTAAGATGAATAAAAGAAGTATAATTATAAAAGTATATATATAAAAGGACAGACAAACAATTGACCATGTTTCAAGAACTTCAGACATTCAGTGAATGGGATGGAAGAATATCCTTCATGAAAGGAGAGAGAGTCATAGTAGATATACTTCTAAAGAGATAAGGATAATAATGGCCACCAAGCAATTTCCTTAAGAGAGAATTTACTGTCATATTATAGAAAAGGTTTCAAAGCACGATTTCTGCTTCATTCCTTACTTTCATCTTCTTACTAACAATCTGTGTGTTTATAACTATACCACAGCAAATATCTGCTTTAGGGATAAGTGCCTTTCTGTCTTAAGAAATTGAAGTCTTAGTTCAAAAATGTTATCCCTTTAATTGATAGCCCTTTAATTGTCATATAATGTCCACAGTTGAGTAGAATTAGGCTCACCAGTCCTTGTCCTTTAAAGTCCACCGCCTGACACATCACCAAAAAGAATAGGTAATATATATATTTTTTTAATTGTCATTGATTTATAGCTTTGTTTCACAGGAGAATTATAAGTTACTACAATATCCAGGGCCTTTTAAGTTTCAGCTTCTCCTTTGAATGCTCAGCTTTATCTAAATCTTGACAGGTATTCAGATGAGAAAAGAATCAGGAAAATAATTCCTCTAATTAATTTTAGGGAAAAGGGGAAGGGGAGGGATAAATTAGTAGATTGGGATTAACATATACAGACTACTATATATAAAATGGATAAATAACAAGGACGTACTGTATAGCACAGGGAACTATACTCAGTATTTTGTAATAATCTATAAGGGAAAAAATCTGAAAAAAATATATATGTATGTGTAAAAAAATTAGGGAAAAAAGGCTAAGAACTCACTATTAAAAAAAGGTTAATCATCTCATTACTTATTTCTTTCAGAAAGATTGACAAAATTATAGTCATTTGAAGAAACTGGCTATTTTTTAGATTGATGATGTTTTCACTTTACAGAAAAAGAAAATCCCATTGGCTCAATTTATTTGGATCCGCAATTTTTTCAAAATTTAAAATTCAAGTGACATTTGTGACATCATAAATTTGGATTTTATTTATTTGAAATTTTGTACCTCAGAAAATGGTTTGAAGGACCCAGGAGAGGTGTTTACTACGAAAATTAGTAGGGTTAGTAAAATCTAGCTAACAGAACACAGTTTAAATAACTTTACAAAGCACTATTTGCAAATAAATATTTATAAATTCAAAGACTTTGGAGGTTTAAAATTAAGCCCCCTATGTACTAGTTATCGGACTTTGAGTTTCAGAGAATAAAATAATTTTTGTTTCATATTCTGTAAAATGAGAATAACAACTGTCATGGCCGGATGTTGTGAGGATTATCCCTCTCATATTCATATGACAACCAAAGTCTAAGTGAGCCAAGTTATCACAAAGAAAAAATTGCAGGTGTAGGACTCAAACTTCATCCTCCATTCTCTTAAACACTATAATATTTTCCTCAATAAATAGGTAGCTGCTTAAAGAGATTCAGATTTATAAATCTTATTCATGACTAGGATATGTTACTTGTACAAGGCATATTTCCTAGGAATGATCTCTAAAACTATGTTTGAAATACCGGTAACTCCTATCAGATAATATGTTGAATTGTTTTGGATCTTTCACCTCTTAATGTAACACTTACAGGGTATGACCATTTAAGAAAACCAGTTTTCCCTCAGTTTGAGAGTTTTTCTTTTTAGTCAGTGAACTGAGAGAATATGCAATTTGGAAGAAGTTAATAGAAACAGGTCTAATAAGATAGCTCTCTGAATTTTCACTTTTTTACTCATGGCACAATCGGGAAAGAAAGAGTTGCAACAAAGGGAATTCAGTTCAAAGTTTTGGTTAGGAAGGTAAAGAGGAAGCTGAAGATGAACCAGAAGAGGGGAGGGAGTTGAGAGATTAGTAATTGCAGGGAAGCACCCACAGCTCCCAGGCTGGAGAGGGAAAGGGAAACAACGGTATCACCTGTAGCAGCCCCAGTGCCTGGATGGAAGGAGGGGTCTGTCCTGTGGGAAGGGGAGACACTCCCAGAAGAGCTGCGAAGTAGCAGAGTGAGGGGAGGACCATCTGAGCTGCTTCCTGCCCCGCGGGCTCCACACGGCATCTCTCACGGGCTGACCTCAGCTGGGGGTCGGGAAATGTGGCACGTGGGACACACAGCACACAGAGGTCACCTTCTTAGGTGACGCTCATTACTCCACAAGCTGTTACACATTTAATTTCTGAAGGTTCAGATCAATTTACCCACTCACACAATCAAAATAAAGCTTTATGTCTTCTGACAAAGTAGAGAGTGTTCCTAAGCTACTACCCTTCTACTACTAGCCGTTTACTTTTAGTTACCGGGGGTGAACATGATACTGCTTCCCCAATACAGACCCACACAGCATTCATGCTGTCAACCAGAAAGGCTGACATCCCCTCCGTCCCTGACTATCACAAGCAGTTAAGTGTCATATGGCCAAGGAAACACGACGCAAATACAGGATGAACATGGGACCGAGTCCCTCCATAGTTACATGTGCTGTGCATTCCTAAACCTGACCACTGACACATTTGTGTGACCTTCTTCTCTGGTTTCATGGTTAAAGTCATGCAAAGTGAAACTACTCAAAACGTAGCTGACTCTTTTATGGTATTTCTCATTTCCAAACACCAGTATAGGCACTCTAAACTCCTCACGCTTTCTTACCACATGCTGAAGCTTCACTTTAATTCTGCCCTTATTACTATTAATAATTGCCAATAATGGCCAGGCCAGAAACTGCTAAATTATTCAAGTGCTTAGTAGAAAAACCCTTCCACAGTAGTCACCATTTTTTTTTCTATTTGTAGGCAATTTAAAACATGTTTTGAATGTGGAACAATAACATATAATTTAAATATATATATATGCAGTAGCTTCTTCATAAGTCTATTAGACTTTACCTGATTTTAGGTGATTTCAAAATAAAAAGTTGGATAGTATTTTTTTGAAATGTTAGAGGAATACCCAAACATTGACTGCAGATGTGAGGGGTTGGTGTCTCTACTGAGGGTTTCAAAGCTGTTACTTCCCATCGGATTACTTTGTTTATTCATCTGACTACATGCATATGAAATGAATCCAATAATAATCTGGAAACTTAAAGCATTAACATGAATTTTCCCACATACGTATTTATTATTAACAAAATAGATGATTTCAGTTTTCATTTAATCAATTGCTTACTGATACTGAGGCATGAGATAGATGGAACCCAGGCTGAGCAGCTGGAATCTGCCCCCTGTGTACAGACAATCCAAGATAAAGATAATGACAGAGGCAGGGAGGAGCTGAGTCCTGCTTGGATAAGAGATAAGGAGACCACGCATTTCTCATTCTTGAGGCAAAGGAGACCTCCCAAACTACACATGCTCAGAAAGGTTCCTCAGGGGTCAGAGAAGGGAGGGGGCACCAGACCATATATGTTCAGTCAACTTCCCAGAAACCTTCACACTGCAATCCATCTTGGCTAAAAGATGTGCTCATACACAGGAGAGGGCACTGAGTCAGACCAAATATGGACTCAGAACCAGAAAAATCAAGATGAAACCCAAAAGAACTTTCCCATGTAAGAGACTTAAACTACCCCGAGGGCACTACTCTTTCTCTGAGCCCACCTGTGTGTGTCTATCCACATGTATTCTTTCCCCTTAATCAACACTTTGTCACTACTTTCCATCTCTTTGTTGAAATTCCTTTCTCCAAAGCAGACAAAACAGGGCCTTGCAACAAGCTACTGTCCCTTGAAGTATAGTGGCTAAGATTTAATGCTCTCACTGCCATGGCCTGGCTTCAATCTCTCGTCAGGGGAACTGATATTCTGCTTCAAGCTGCTTAAGGCTGAGGCCACCCGAGATCAATGCTTTACATACACTGACGGTATTGCATCCTTTATTTAAATTCTCTACACAAAGAATGAAATATAATGCAGTGATGACTACCCACTTTACAAATAGAGGATAACCTCTAACACTCACATGCTTATAGCACATTGTTTATATCTGAGACTCAGTGAAAAGGTTCCTTTAACAACTTTAGAAATAAAAAATCAAGAACATCTGTGATGTTAATTTGACCCATAGGCAGTTACAGGGCAGATGTGCATACTCTCCCATCAATCACCATAGCAACAACCAAGTAATTGTTTTTAAATAGCAAAAAGTACCTTTGTGGAAATCATTTCAAGTATCCACAGTTAACCCTATGTCAACAATACACTGATGGGTCTTTGTTTCTTTAACAGGAGGTTCTTTTAATAAAAGAATGTCACCTTTCCAATTATTCATTCAAAGTTTCAGAAAAATAAAACATACCACCGAAAATGTATTCTCCAACTTCCAAGGAATGACTGGCAAACCTGAATCTCATTTCTGTATTCCTAATATTTTTTTCTATGCATATAATATCCGTAGAGATAAGACCTTAAGGCAGTGCTCGTGTCACTTGTTTTCTTTGCTTTCTTATGATTATTTTATACAGATTTATTATGAAAATAAATTCACATTTTTAGTATATTTTCTGTGAAAAGTTTGTGAAATAGCATCTAAAAGAAATTATATGCTGCATTTTTTATTCCTGAAACATTTTGTAGGTTCAATTCAATTAGCATATTTTGAAAGGTGCTTAGTGTTTTTATGCATCAGGCCCCTTGAAAAATTCAACTTTCCAATAGCTATATTCCCTGGACGCTCCTTATTTTCATCTCAGCCAAATGAAACAACCTCCTTATGAATTTAAATCATTATGCTACTTGCATTCTTTGCTATACCTTAGAAACAGCCCTAAATACTAAAATATAGAGGAAAATCCTGATAGGGTATATATTTGTTTCTTTTTCAATTTAAAAAAGGGTGTGTTTTCTCCTAGGATGGAGAAATGAGGCAGTAAGATCTAGAAGAACAGGCATCATTATACCTAGTTTACTCTAAAACAGTTGAATGACAACAAATTAACCCATTTTTAGATTATAGTAAAACATTGTTTTTTTGGAAAACATCAGAATAATTACACCAATTTTGTATTTAACAACTAGATATTTGTCAATTTTTAGCTGGAAAACCAGAAGAGATTAAACCCTATCCAGTTGGTCCCCTCCTGTCAATATGCAGTGCTTGGCATCACGGGGGCTCCTTAGAAGTGTAGACGGTCATGGCTCACCTAACACCGTGGTCAGAACCTGAGTTTTTACAAGAGCCCAGTGGTTTGTATTCACTTTAAAGACTGACAAACTCTGGGCTAGACCTAAATAATTTTATGCAATTTTCACCTGCTATTGATTAACTTCAGTATAACCAGCAAATTATTTTGACAAACTAATTCACCAGTTTGGTGTATAATTAATTATACATGCAATTTTTCTCACTCTGAAAAGGTCTGGTGGTGAATTTTTGAAAACTTCATACAAATATGGTGACATCATATTTAAATTACATTTTATGTAGGTAGTTAATAATTTGGTAATTCCAACCATGAACACCAAAGACCTTGGATAGTTAACATGAAGAAATTCAAAGACAGTCAAACTCTTGCAGGATATGTTCTTAAAACTCCATTAGAATAACTCACACGATTTAAAAAAAAAAATCAAGGTGAATGATACATTTTGAAAAATTGAAGTAGCCATTTTAAGCTACATAGAGGCACCGTTAAAATAAATGTGATTAAAACATTTTATTTGCTTAGCTGCTTTGTGAGTACTTATATTCTGGAGCCAAGGAAGATCATAAAAATCACTTAAGGGTATAAATTCCAGACAACATTTTACAATACAATTAGCATCTTGGCTAGAATGCTAAGCACTTGTGAGTTTTATTCTATGAATAACTAGCTAACCAAATTATTCCAGACTATCTGACTTCCCCAAATAGGGCTTAAGAGGCTTGTTAACTCTCTTTAAATAAATTCCTGCTTCTGTTCCTCCTGGAGCAAGTTACATAAAAATGACCATGATGTAGCCTAGACAAAATAAGGCTGTCAGTTCAGCACACTTGACCTTATGACTCTTAATTTTATTCTCTTATTTGAAACCCATTGTGTCTTCTCTGTCCACATCACCTCCTTGGGGACGTCATCTCACATAACCTCCGTGTATCTTATTGTGAGCTGCTAACAGGATGACCCTTTCTATGCAATCAATACATCACATAGTCGGTATTTTAAATGAGTGTATATTCAATATGCCCTGAAATTTGCTGAAACTCCATTCACATTTTTTGGTGATTCATTTATAGATCAACAGACAAGGAAGAAATAAGTTTAATTTTATTTATGTGAGGAAGATATCCACCTTTTGTCAATAATGACATTCCTCTAAAAGAATGGATTGCTTATAGAGTATATATAAAATCACAAAATAAATATTGAACTACAAAAACATGTTATAATACATAAAGCCAGTAGAGTTTATTGCTGGGGAACTTAATATAAATTTGTAATACGAAATGGTTCAAGGATGCTATATACAATTCACTTTCTTTTTCTCTTTCTTCCTTTCTTTATTTTTCCTTATTTCAATTACATAGATATTTAATTGGGCACTTGCTGTGATCTGGGCTTTTTCCTTATTGCTGAGTATGTGTCAGTCATCAAGAAGTCCCTGCTCACATGCCATTTGCATATCAGGAAATCAAACAAAAATTATGTACAGATATGAGTATAGCTTATATATATATATATATATATATATATATATATATATATTCATATATATATATTCATATATATATATTCATATATATGTATTTGTGTAAGAATGTGGGTATAATTAGTTGCATATAATAACTATATATGCATATATATGTATGTATTTGTGTGTGAATTTATTTATGGGTAATCACTTGCATACAAGTACTATGAAAAAAGTTTAATCAGGATGCTGATGGAGAGTGTTATTTTAAATTGAGATTGAATGCTTAGGAAAAGCTACCCTGAGATTGAAATTAGAATAGAAATGAATGTAGTCAAGGAATGAACCCTACAGTTATCTGGGTGAAGTGCTCATAGACACGAGAGTGAACAAGTGCAAAGTCCCTGAGATGAAGAGGACGACATATAAAGGAACATCTAGTTGACCACTGTGGCTGGAGATGGTGGGAAGAGATGTGGACGATAGGAGCAGTGAAGGAGATGGGAATAAGTCTTGTAAGTTAGGCCATAGTGAACATTTTGGATTTCATTCTGAATGCAATGTTTTAAAAAATGATAACTCTGACTGCTAGGAGAGATGCAGACATCAGAAAATAACAGCTGGGGCAGAGTGACTAGTTAAGTGGTCATTGCAGTAGTTGAGCCACAAATCATACACGAGAGTGGATCAGTGGAGGTGGTGGAACGTGTACAGATTGTGATATATTTAGAAGGTAAAGCCACTAGAATTACCTAATAGGTAGATGTGAGTATGAGAAAAATAAAGCAGTCAAGAACAACTTTTGTTATTAGCAACTGGATGAATACATTTGCTACTTACTGAAATAAGAAAGTCTTGGCAAGAAATATGTTCCAGGGGAGAATCAATGGTACTTCCAAGCAGAACTGAATAGGGATATAGCTATCTGAATATGAAGTTCATGGAAAAAATAAGTGCTTCACAAGCAAATTGGAAAGCTATCAATACATAAATGCTATTTTAAATCCACAAATCTTGTTGAAATACCTAGGGGATATATGAAACTGTAGAAAGGGAGAGGTCCAAGATTATAAATACACAGGTAGTCAAATCATGGATTTAGTAACCATATAAGCTAAATGTTTTTTGCATATAAAATGAAAACATGTTACTGAATGCACTTTAAAATTATTTTTTATAAATTTTCTAGAAATTATACTGTCAGGCTTAGGTGAAACTGGTAAATAGATTACATGGTAAAATCTACATCTGCTGTTCCAGAAACAGGAATATTTGATAAATATATCAAATATATATATAATATATATATATATATATATATATATATATATATATATATATATATACACATATACATATATATCCACACACAGATAGATATAGATATAGACACTATAAAACTACACATATGTATAGTGATTTTACATGTATATGCGTATATAAATATTTTGGTAAAAAAGAAAGACCTCCTAATGATTTGACATAATCTCATCAAGTTAAAATTGACAAATTGGTTGCAAAATTTATATGGAAAAACAAAGGGCCTACAATAGTCCAAACGATTTTGAAAAAGAACCAAGTTGGAAGATTCATGTTATCTGAGTTTAGGATTTTCTCGAAAGATATAGTTAATCAAAATAATGTGGTATTGGCCGAAGGAGAAACATAGATAAGTTGAACAGAATAAAGGGTTTAAATTGGTTTTCAACCAATGATCTAAGGTAAATCAATGGAGAAAGGATTCTATCTACGTCACTAAGTGATGAAGTACTGGATATTCTTGTACAAATAAATCATCATCCATTGCATTACATACAAAATAAAATTGAAATATAAAACTGTAAAACCAAAATTATAAAATTTCTAATAGAACAAATGGGAGAAACTGTTTGCTTCTTTATGGTTCAAAAATATTTATATGTAGGATATAAAAGCATGAACCATAAGAGAAAAAAATAAATTAGTCATCATCAATAAACATAAAACTTCCTGCTCCTAAAAAGACATTGTTAAAAAAATAAAAGGACAAGCCACAGGTTCAGAGAAAATATTTGCAAAAGATGCATTGGATAAAGATTTTAATTCTATAATATATAAAGAAGTTTGACAAACAAAAATATAAACATGCAAAAGAAGAGATATACATAGCAAATAAGTATATGGCAAAGATGCCCAAAGTCATTAGTCATTGGAAAAATGAAAATCAAAATCCCATTGAGATACTACCACACACTAGTAGAATAGCAAAAATTAAAGACTAGAACAAAAACACACCACAGAAAGTGCCGACAAGGATGGGAAGAAGTTGGAGTTCTCACATAATGCTGATGGCCATACAATGCTGCTTTCACACTGTAATGGCAGAGATGAGTAGTTGTGAGAGAGACCTGCAAGGCCTAAAACAGTTACTCTCTGGCCGTTTACAGAACAGTCAGTTTCTGCACAGCTCCCATAGTCACCATGAGAATACTTATGACACTAAAGATATGTTCACTTTCAACTAAGAGGAGAATCAAGAATTTTTTTTCCAGAAATGTACTACTATTATATTTTCTGTTCGTTAGATAAATTAAATTAATTAAAAAAAAACATTTTAAATTAATATCTTCCTGTATAGTGTACTGCTGATTTGTTTGTTTGTTTGTTTGTTTCATTTAAGCTGTTTCATTCACTTTATCTCTAATAGTACTTGACTAAGGTAAAGAGTTTCCTTCAACTTCAGGATTGAAAGATTTGAGGGGTGGCAATAATGTGCTTTCATAGAAACAACCCCCAAAACAAAAATTGTGCGTTGGTTGAGAAAAATATTTAGTTTCTGGATATTTTGTACTTCAATTTAAGATTGTTGCTTGGACTAAATTTTTTTCTAATGTTTTAAACATGAACTTTTGCTTTCCAAAATTATTTTTTTAAATGTCCTTATACCTTTGCTCTAGGGTAGCTCTCAGGTGATGGTGATTTTACCCCTCCAGGGAAAATAGAGCAATGTCTGTAGACAATTCTGGTAGGTGCATTGCTGGTGGGGGAAGGGGTACACATTACTGACATAGGGGCCAGGGATGCTGCTAAACATGTTACAGTTGCACTGGACGTTCCCCACAACAAAAAATGATTCCACCCAAAATGTCAACCGTGGTAAGGTTGAGAAACCCTCCTGTAGGGATATGGCAACAAACAAAGTAATTAGCTTTCAAGGCAACAAAATTACCCTGGAATTACTATCTCCATTTCAACTTTCATTACATCTATGCAAATCTCAGCATCTTCCCTGAAGTAAAATGACAGGAGGAACTTTACAGCAGATTTCCTGTAATAAGCAATGTGCAATTACAAAGAACATAAACTTAGGAATTTTTTAGGAAGTTCCAGGACATAAAATAATTTCCCTGCTAACAAAATTATATATATATATATATATACACACACACACACACACACACACACACACACACACACAATGGAATATTCTCAGCCATAAAAAGAAACGAAATTGTGTTATTTGTAGTGAGGTGGATGGACCTAGAGTTTGTCATACAGAGTGAAGTAAGTCAGAAAGAGAAAAAGAAATACCATAGAGTAACACATATATATGGAATCTAAAAAGAAAAAAAAAAAAAGGTCATGAAGTACCTAGGGGCAGGACAGGAATAAAGATGCAGACTTACTAGAGAATGGACATAAGGACACAGGGAGGGGGAAGTGTAAGCTGGGACAAAGTGAGTGAGAGAGTGGCATGGACATATATACACTACCAAATGTAAAACCGATAGCTAGTGGGAAGCAGCCGCATAGCACAGGGAGATTAGCTCGGTGCTTTGTGACCACTTAGAGGGGTGGGATAGGGAGGGTGGGAGGGAGGGAGATGCAAAGATATGGGGATATATCTATATGTATATATATAGCTATTCAGACTGTTATAAAGCAGAAACTAACACACTATTGTAAAGCAATTATACTCCAATAAAGACGTAAAAAAAAGAAAAAAAATGTGCAAGACCTGAGTTCTTCCGTGAGTGAGAAGGAGTAGCAAAGATAGAGCAAGTAAAGGAGGCTGAGCCAGCAAAACAGATCAAGAAGTAGCATCCGAGAGAGAGGAGCACCTGTAAGCGCAGTGCCAAGACCTTCCCCTGGTCAAATAGAATAGTTTAAAACATCTTCTAATGCTTTTTCAAGTTTCTACAACATTTGGGCACAATATCAATAACCAGTAAGAAACTCTCCCTACATCAGCACAGTAATCCACTGACATAGGAACAGCAAATGTATTTAGTCAGGAGAGTTAATTCAATTCAGAAATCCTTGTGTGACACCGATTTCAATGCACTCTGTGGGGGGTAATGTGGAGGGGGATAAAAGCATGAGAAAGGCTGCAGAAGAATAAATCCCATGGGAAAAAGAGTATTATAAAAGACTATACAGAGACATAGTTCCTTCTAAATAATATGGTGATTAATTCCCCTAGGGGTCAGAAGGTGAGGGACTCTAAGGATGACTCCCTGGAGAGATGACGTTTTGACAGAAGCCTTGAAACAAATATAAGACTTCAGCAGTGTTTGAGGATGAAAGCCATTTTAAATTTAGAAACTAGCTTGTGTAAGACCTAAAGTATAATGTTAAGGAAAATAACTCTGGCATGAGAGGAAAAGCCTTTCTTCTGGGCATCTTCAGACAGCTATTACTTGATATTCTTTAAGAGAAGTGAAAGTCTTGGGGGAACGTATAGGACAATCGCAAAGTAGGTGGATCCAGAATAGGAATGGACGAAAATAATCAATGTTGAACGATGACTAAAACAAAAGAAACAACACAAACTACAAATAGATACTAGATCATATATAAAATGAAGTCCTTTTTTATATTACAAATTAAATTACTTATCTAATCTTTTAAATTACATTCCATTTATGTAAAAACTTAGTTGTGCATATTTATTATAGGAAAAAATGATTTCAAAGGGCCGTGCATCATAATAGCTCCAGAGAGATCATTTAAATACTCACAAAATATTTATTAATTTATATCATGAGTCATGAGTATTTCTAATTACTGAGAAAAGTATTTGTCTAAAATGCATTCTGCACATGAATAAGATAGACTTTATATTTGGACCTTTATTTTTAACCACAATGAGTGTTTGTAGTGAGAATAATAACTTTTAGGAGATAATTTCGCACTATTCTTGAAACTGATATCAAAGACATAAAGTGTGGGAACATTTTTATGACAAGCTTTGAGTTATTTACTTAATTGAGATTAAAGAAATACATCAAAATTGTGCTCCATTGCTCATTGAAATATTTTATGCTCTACTTGTTACAAGAGTTCCAACTGACCTGATATTATTTATTTTTAAGAGGAAAAATAAAAGATCATGTGAAGACTGTTTCTCGATATGAATGCATACACTCATGTGTAGTCTTTGGGTCTCCAGCACAATATACTAAGTTACTATAGAAACCGTTTCTAGGGCAACAGGAGAAAGAAGTATGGGTGTTTCTGCTGCCAGCTGTGTGCCTTAAAGAAATGAATAGTAAACAAATAGTAGCTATTTGTATAAATAAATCAAGGTATTTTGTAATATACTGTCTTATCCAATTAAAAGTACCAAGAACGAATAACTGACCATACAAGCAGATACATTGGAAAAAATGACCATTTGATATTCATTTGTCACATCTCCAAAATCTGAATACGTTTGAAAACTTCTATTAGAAACAGGTTAAGTATAACTATTGTACATCATAAGAAAGAGCTCATACCTGTTTCTAATCAGAGAAAATCTTTCTTGGTTCTTCACTTTGTCACATGAAGAAGCTGAGGGTAGTGATCTGCACATAATCTTAGAGTAATTTAAGGGGCACTGAGTTTAAATTCAGGTTCCCAAACCCAAATCCAATCTCCTCCACCACTAAGTTTACCTCCAAAATATGTTTTTAAGAACAATAAAATACATCAAATTTATGCTGAATACCTACCTCTGTGCTCAATACTCAGGGCACACAAAAAAAATTGAGGCTTTTAAACAATGTATTTTCTAATGTGTACTGATGGCAAATGGACAACTATACACTTAATTACCATCAAACAATTGTCATAGAAGAGGGGTCATCATAGTGACACTGTACCAAGGCTCTCACCATCGCAAAGCTTGTCCCAGGTCCCCACAGAACCTTGAGTGACTGCTAAGAGGACAAAGTGAGAAGTTAAATTCATCGTGTTTAGCTCACTCCTACCACATAGGAAATCCTTAATATATTTAGTTGTTAGTTTTGCAAGAAAATGGTTAAAAGTGATATAAAGAACATGTAACCACCACCATCTAATCACAGGTACAATTTGACCTATTCTGGGAACTGCTACCCTGAGTCAGAGTCATAAACACTACTTGGTCTCTCTCAGTCTTTTTTTATTATTATTATTATTTCTAATCCTTTGTTCATTTATAAATTTTTGTGTCCTGATCTCAGTCTGAACACTGAGAACCCACTTCTGCTTGTATCCATTCACCCCGTCCAGATCCAGCAAAGAGGTCTCCTAAGCATTGTTCACCAGCTGGGGGTCTACTTGTTATGGGGTCTTGTAGTTTCCATTTACTCCCTTGCCCCACCATATCACAGTTTTCTGGATTCTCCTGTGTTGTCAGCAGAATACTAAGATGACCCTTTCCATGACCCTCATCCTTGATCAATGTCCCTTTGAATGTGGGTGGATCCTGTGAGTATGGGAAGCTATCACTCTGGTGATTATATTCTGCTATAAGCAAAGGAAGATTACACAGTGGGCCTAATCTAATCACAGGAGCCCCTTAAGCAGACCAGTTTCTCCCACAAGTTGCAGAAGAGGAAGTCAAGGAATTCAAAGGATGAGAGAGGTTAGACACCAGGAATGCTTTCTGTTACTGAGACAGAGGGAGTTGGGGGCACAGCCTCGAGCATGTCTTCTGGGAACTGAGAGCTGTACCCAGCTGATGGCCAGTGAGAAAAAGGCACCTCCGTCCTACAACAGCAAGGAAAAGAATTCCTTCCACAAGTAGTGAGTTGGAGGAGGACCCTAAGCCCAGATGGGACAATAGCCAGAGCAGAGTTTCCATTGGTATATTCCTGACCTATAGTAGCTGTAAAATAGTACGTAGCATTAAGATTGTGGTGATTTGTTACCCAGCAAAAAAAAAAAAAAAAAGACATGATGCTTTCTGCATAAGCCCTTTGCTCTAGCATCTGCATCTGCCAACTCTGAACCCAGTCTCCCAGCTGAGATCTCGTTCATCTACACCAATCTCCCCTGGCCCATCGTACTTCAGCCAGCTACCTAGGCAGGCTTTAGAATTTGATGTTGACATGTAGCAGGGTTGTTTTTTTTTTTTTTTTTTCAAATGAAGAAAATTACAGAAATAGAATTATCTATTCATGAAAAAAGAATAAGATAAAAGAGATGAGAAGTGATATTTCCAGCATTTTTACAAGCAGTTACATTATCTGGTCCTGGTCCTAACTTGGTCTCCAAATCACACTGTCAGGACCAATAAAGTTAATGGTAATGTATTTTTTTAAATTATAAAATTTGAACTGAATTTGCCGATTTCCATGTAGTAGCCTCAAATTAACCATGAACAGGTCTAAGAAGGTATGATACTTGTGAAATTAGTAGGACCTGAGTATAATTCTTTCGAATGTTTTCTAGTTTTCCCGTCTTTTTAGAATTAGATTTTTATTTTTCCAGAACAAATATATGTGGAATAAAAATATTTGAAACGCATAAAAATTTCTCTTTAAAAGTAGAACAATATTTGAATAGTTAGCAAATATAGTAGTTGGCAGAAGTACTAAAAATTTGGTGTAACGACATTTCTGAGGTGGTAGACCAGGATACTTATCTCTTTTACAACAACCTATTTTTTTCCTTCAATTTCCTTACCTAATTAAGGGAAGCAGATAATAAAACTGGTAAGGCGCTTAAATCAATTTCAAATGCAAAATTAAAAAAAAATCAACATCAAAATGCCTTTGAGAAAATTTGCTTTGCGTTGAATTGAAACTAATTTTGTTGGATGAGGGCAAGTTTCAAAGCAAGGACACTGGAGGCTAAAGTTTACCATTTAAAATGAGACCTGCCAGTCTAGGACATCTGTAAGTGCTAAGCTATACATTCCAAGAAATAGCTGAAAGTTAGCTTTGAAAAGTAATAGATCATTTCATGCAAACAAAATATTTTAAAAACATCATTAAGTCATGGATATTATCTTGGTATGTGCTATTAGCGGTTAAGTAATTTTTGAAAAAAAATGATAGTACAAAGTGGAAAGCTTCAAATAGAAAGTAAATGTATAAAGGGATAAAAGATAAAGAATTCCAATGACCTTCATGAGAAAAATTCAGATAAAAGAGATTATTCTTTCAGATAAAAGAATAATCTTTCAACACAATTTTAAGAAGCAATAAATGTGTTTTTGTTAACAAATTTATTAAAAGCAAATTATTCTTATTGGATGTATATAACATATTGAGTTGTTTACTCTCATCCATGTCTCTTGTCATGTATAACATGAAAAAAAATATAAAACAAAACAAACCCTATTCCTAAAAAGACTTGTCTTACGTTTGGAAATTAGCTCTGTCCCAGAGATTTTACATATATTAAAGTGAAATCTTACGTATTTTATCTTTAATATTAGTGGTTCTGTTGAAAATTTGGGCACACAAATATTTATAGTTTACAAGCTGGAGTCCTTATATGGCCTATATGATAAAATTAAACTAATATGAGTTTAATTTCTTGCTTGTGATTCAGTCAATTAGTACTACATCTCTCAATAAAATTTCTTTTTGAAATGAGCTAAACAGAAAAAAATGGGTGAACACTGATTTCTATCACCAGGAAATAAAGACAATTAGTACCAAATCAATAAAATACCAAAAAAGTATTTACATATTTATAGAGATTATAATTTCAAGCAAAATCAATATCTTTTATAATACAATTTATATACGTTTACAAATCTGTAACAAATATTTTGGTGATGAATAGGACATGGAGATGATTTAGAAACAAATTGTCCTTTTGTTTCTGTTTTCTCGTAAAGTGAAGGGGTGAAACTAGCTGATTAATTGTCATTCTAAATGTAGTAATTGCTTCTTCATCTACTGGCTGGTACTTCTAATCATGCCTTTTCTAGTTTATGCTAGAAAATGATTTTTCCTAGACCCTTTACATTTGAAAAGTACTTTCAGATGTTTATAAAATGTATTATTTTTGTGAGGATTTTATCTTTGAGTCAGAACTTTCCTATTATTTACTTAACCATTTGTAATGTCTACCACTGTCTGTGTCTTGAAATACAGTTGACTCAGAAAGAAACATTCTAATGTCCATATAGATTGGCTCAGTTTGTTCACTTGTCCACTGTGTGGATGGATGCCGAGCCGCCTTGCTATGACCACATCACTGCAGCGGGTTCAAGAGCACAGTAACCTCAGGAAGCAGCATACTCACTTTACCACGCCAACTGTGGACAGGTTTTCTTCACCATGTATGTTTTTCTCCTAATTTAAAAAAATGTTTTAATGGAGGATTTGTTTTGAACTTTTTTGATTTTATGTTAAGAGTAATGATAGATGCAATGTATATAGACTGACTACCTCTAAAAACTGAGTTAAGCACAGCATATGCCTTGTCTAGTTTAATCCTCACAAGAGCTTTTTGCAGTGACCATGGTTATTATTCCCATTTTAAAGAGAGAAAGGCTAAGTATTCCCAAGATCACACCATTACTAAGTAGATTTGGAACTATATAGCTTGGTTCTAGAGCCCAAATTCTAAACCCCCATGCTGTGGTAAGGACACTTTAGAAAACAATATGCTAATTTTGGGCGGCATCAATAAAAAAAGTATAAGTCCTTTACACGCATGTTTCGGTTTCCACCTATGTCTGTGGAATTCAACTGATATTATTTATCTCTTGTGCTTTTAAAAAATAAATAAATATAAAATAGGGGGCAATTCATGTGTGGTTAATAAAAATAAATAGACTTTTTTCAGCCAGTTTGTGAAAAATGTTACTTTAATTACAGGCCCTATTTGGTTTTGAAAAAAAAAAAAAAAAAGACGACTTTCTTCAAGTAGAAACAGTGATACTTACCTACCTTCAGGTACGAATATTAAATGGTCTAAAAGTACAAAATTGCACTGTTTATTAATTTCCACTATCAAAATGATAAAACACAACTTTATTTTATTTCCTTCCATTATAGAGAGCCCATCAGATGCTGTAAAGAGTGACAGAGGCAATGGTATCAAAGGAAGAGACAGAAAAAAACACTAGAGGAAATAAAAATTATCCAAAATCTAAGCAAAATGGTAAGTTACTTAGAGAAGCTTCACCCAAAGAGCATTTATGAAAATCAAATAGAAAAATACAGTTCATAGTTATAATCTTAGATCAAAAGAGTTGTGCTTATCATCTGAATTTTCCAAATTCTATCCAGAATTTTTTCAATGTCCTAATATGAATGGAATATTCATGTCTTGTTTCTTAAGCATTAAAAATCACTGTTTAGAAAGTAAAATAGGGAAGTTTTGGAGGAAAGGGAAAGAAAATATGATAGGAATATAGGAATTAATGTTATTTTTATACTTGAAGGATCCTGTAATTCAAAGCTGAGAGTAGGGGTTAGACACTGGCTGCCATCAGGGTGTGAATGCAGAATGAGGAGTCAAGGTCTCAGGAAGGAGAGGACAGCCTCACCCCGGATCTAGGGAGCCTCACTACTGACTCTCTGTAACTGATGATACACGCTTCAAAGCATTAATAAGAACTAAAGAGACTTAGGGAAGGGTTAGAAATCCCTGGCCAAAGTACAACCAGGGGTTTACAACTACAAGAGTTGCAAGAGTGTGTCTCTGTCTAGAAATAAAATATCACAATAGAGTAAATTATTCAACCGTAAGTGAGCAAATCAAAAGAGAGTATATATCAATAAAATTCAGGGCAAACATCAAGCTTAGATTTCAAGTACTCAGAGCTTAAAGACCAGACAGGTATTATCTGTGTCTGGGACAGTAGTCTAGAAACTAAAAGAGCATATAGAGTTGAATTACAAAAACAGAAGCTTAGAGAGAGGCTAGCATTCAGGTGTGTGACAGCAGTTTATATATATTTACTCATATAATCCTAAAAATTAACTCCACAAAATTAGTGGTAGACCCATTTAATAACAGAGACTAATCACATAGCTTTTCTAAAGTCAAAGAGTTAGAAAGTCAGAGAATGGGAATTTTAGGATTTGTCCATCTTTCTGCCAGATTACCAGGCAATGAAATTATATAACTCAAGGTTTTTCAAAATCTTTTTGCTTTTAGTGTGTCCTTGTAGGAAGATGGTGAAACACACAGTGGGACACCATGTGACAAGAGAAGGCAGAAATTAGTGATGCAGCTGAAAACCAAGGAACACCGAAGGCTGACAGCCCCACCAGAAGCTGGCAAGCAAGGAAGGACTCACCTCTGTAGGTTTCAGAGGGAGAACCTGGCCCTACCAACACCTTGTTTTCAGATCTCTGGGGTCCAGGACTGTGAGACAACAAATTTCTGTTGTTTTAAGTCACCCAGTTTGTGTTCCTTTGTTGTGGCAGCCCTAGGAAACTAATACCTTGTTCATCAAAATATATTTATAATTCTAGCATCAGTGTCACATTTACAAAATTTCAAAATCAATATTATCAAATCTCGGTGTCTCAGGATGTGTCTTCTTCTCTTTCCATATTTTCTAATTCTGGCATGTGTTCTGTCAATAGTTCATACTACATCCTTGGGTCTCTCTACTCCATATGGGCTTCTTGTTATATACAAACACACAGGCACGCACCCAAGTCTATACACATACATACACACACACACGATACATGTACTATTCTAGTTATATTACCACTTAGGGCACAGATAGCTTGGATTACTAAATATTGTTAGTAGTAGAGAGTTCCTCCATTCAACACAAAGTCACAAGTAAATTTCCAAAATAAGCATAAATACAAAACACCAAACACATATTTCACGCCGGGCATGACTTGGTAATTCATGACAGATGCAGGAGTGAGAGTCTTTCTGTGCCTCAGGGCCATGATCAGTAATGTCATTATAAACTTATCAGACTTTTGCGTTGTAATAGAGCTATTGTAAGACACCATTTACAGCTGATAAAATGTCAGATAATCTTATTTGCAGCATGTCTGGAAAAATTGATTTGCCTAGTTTTCCTTATTTGTCTTCAGAGGGTGGTTTAAGACACTTCTCTCTGCTTAAAAAAACTGATTACCAAAATAAATAAAAATAATCCAGTGTACCAGCAAATCCTATTGGCTTAATCTTCAAAATAGATCCAGAATCTGACCATTTCTCAGGCCTTCACTGCCACCACCTGGACAGAGCCAAGGTCATTGCTCACCTGGATAAGGGCATCGGCCTCCTAACTGGTCCCCTGCCTTTGACAGCCCCACTCCCGCCCACTAATCAATACTCAGCAGTACAGCCAGAGTGATCACTCAGATCCTGTCACTGTCCTGCCCAAACCCCTGGCATAATTTTCTGCTTCACTCAGAGTACAAGACAAGCCCTTGTAATGACTTAAAGTTCCTGGAATCTGATTTTGTTTCCTCTCCCCTATTATATACCTGACTTCACCCTCTACAAGTCTTCCTCTTGCTTACTTGTTCCATCACATGGAGTTTCCCTTATGTTCGTAGAAAGTGTAAAGCAAACGGCATCGGCTACTTGCTCTTGGTGACATGTTTTTCTTCCTGCCTCTACTCAGTCCTTATCTCCTTCAAGTTGTTTCCTCAGCGAGATCAAACCTGACCATTGTCTCTCACCCATCAGCACAGAATCTGTGACAGCCCCTACCAGTCTGTTCTGCTTTTTTTTTCGGTACGCGGGCCTCTCACTGTTGTGGCCTCTCCCATTGCGGAGCACAGGCTCCGGAAGTGCAGACTCGGCAGCCATGGCCCACGGGCCAAGCCACTCCGCGGCATGTGGGATCCTCCCAGACCAGGGCACGAACCCGTGTTCCCTGCAGCAGCAGGCGTACTCTCAACCACTGCGCCACCAGGGAAGCCCTGTTCTGGTTTTTTTATACATGCAGATTATCACATTATATATATATATATATATATATATATATATATATATATATATATATACACACACACATACATAATATGTATATTATGTGTATATACACATGATATGTATATTAGAACTTCACTATGTACACTTTATTATATATAACATGTTACAGAGAAATACAGGTTTGTTACACTCAGTGTTTACTATCTGTCTCTCTCCACTGGAATTTAAGCTCCAGGAGGGCAGGAGACATGTGTTCTGTTTAGCACTGTATCACTCACACCACAAACAGAGACCAGGACATCCTCACTAAGATGTGTTGTAAGTGAAACATGGTTATTCAGGAAGAACATCAGTTACGCTAATCTCTGTTACACTCAGATGAAAACACTCTCTAGGGATTTAAATAGTGTCTTAATTACTGACATTAAATAGCATCTCAAAATACTGCTGACTGATGTTCATAGAAGTGACAGCTTGTCATACTGCACCACTTGCTTCAAGTATAAATAGATTTGGGAGGCAACAGAAATATATTTTTATTAATTTCCTATGTACAAGTGACTGACAATAGTATATAGAATTGAGAAAAACTACGTCTGTGGAGAGGTAAGTAATTAGGTATGCTGTCAAAGGTGCTTTACACCAGGGGGTCCAGAAACCACCACCACATAAAGCCTACTGGCTGCATTTTTTTTTTTCTTTTGGGAAAGGTTTTGACAAAAGAACTAGGTACACTTTCCCTACCCAGGGACAAAAGCCTGTGAGCTGCAGGTCCTTACCCCAGTTTTGAACCTTGTTCCCCTGCTTCCCGGACTCCCCAGAGAAGGGATGCCATTCCCCAGGGTGCCCTACTGAGATCTACCCAAGAATCAGAGCCAAAAAAGACATGAAGAATAAAAAGAGCCACACTCCCTTCATTGAATTGTATCTTACCCTTACAATTCATCATATCTGGGTCTCGCCAAGTTCAATTCCAATGCACATGAGATACTTACTAGCTGAGGGACCTGAGCCAGGACATCTCCACCTGGTTCTCATCTGCAAAGTTGGGAGGGTACCTGGTCACTGTCAGTTACTAAACAGATATTGAATAAATGGCAGCTACTATTATTAAAATCATCCGTGAAACCAGGAGTTGTATCTTCATTCCCATAATATCCAGAGATGTCCACGAGTATCTGTGCTGTTCTTGGCCAAAACATTTCCTCCCTGTGACAGTGTTTTGCAAGGCGTATTGTAACACTGACCCAGATCACAGGACTGGATTATTTAGGTCTTCTGCTGGGAGCATCCAGTGCCCATCCTCACTCATACTCTCACTGTAGAGCTGATATTCTGCCTCATACCCGCACTGTGCTGAATCCTTTCCCAAGAGCAGATGGCTGCTCCCTAAAGGAATACCACTTCCTGAACAGCTTGGATCACGCTCAGAAACAAACATGACCGCCCCATTTTTACCTGTCTCACCAGGTGCATAGGGTCTCCCGGTGTCAAGTCACTTGATAACCAAAGGCCTCCTGACCTGATACATTCATAATTCCTTGAGATGACTGTATATGAAGCTATCCAGCTTCTTTCTTAGGAAACCAGACACTTCAACCATGTTTAGGGTATTTTTCCCAACCTCCAGCTTCTGCAATTCCACAGCTTATATTGCTCTAGTCATAGTAGCCTTCACAGCTAAACCTCCTTTTTACTAAGTTGATGACAATCTTTGTGACCAGCTTTAAGATAGGTTTTACCAGAAACAGACTCACAGACATAGAGAACAGACTCGTAGGTGCCAAGGCAGGAGGGACAATAAAGGGAAGAAAAATAAAGGGAGAACATAAATTGTAAGTGTTTTTACAAACGTCTTCCGATAGGAGGAGATGTTTGCATCGACCCTGAGGATAGGTATTCTCACAAACTGGGCAATAGAGGGCACCCATGAAGATGGAATATGGACCCTAAAGAGAAGAGCTGTGAAACTGTATGATGGGATTGAAGAGGGTTTTTCAAAAATAGGGTGGAGATGGGTGGTAGAGAAGTAGCTGTAATGCTTCAGATTTAAACCTTTTCTTATAGGAAATGAAGACTCACTGTAGTTTTTTGTTTGTTTGTTTGTTTGTTTGTTTTTGCAGTACATGGGCCTTTCACTGTTGTGGCCTCTCCCACTGTGGAGCACAGGCTCCGGACGCACAGGCTCAGCAGCCATGGCTCACGGGCCCAGCTGCTCCGTGGCATGTGGGATCTTCCCGGACCGGGGCACGAACCCATGTCCCCTGCATCGGCAGGTGGACTCTCAACCACTGCGCCACCAGGGAAGCCCTTACTGTAGCTTTTTAAGCAGAGGAATTTAAAATATCACATAAGAAGAACAACTCTAAAAGTAATGTGGAAGAGAGACTGGGAGAATGTAGACTAGAAATAAGCAGCCAATTTTAGAGAGAACTGTGGTAGTCCAAAAAAGATGATAAGAGTTTAAACTGGAGTGATAGTAGTGAGCTGAGAAGCTGCTGGAGAGAACTTTATAGATAGAATCCATAGTGCTTTTGATGAACTAAAGTTTACCCTGAAGTTTGGAAAAATAGATGGATATAAATTTCATGTCTGAGGTATGAATCAGGGGAGAAAAATTACAGGTAGGGAGAGAGATGGAGGTTGAAGTTGGGGAGATAAAGATTTTATCTTAGGTTTCTGAGGCACTGACTGGTTGAAAATGTGATTCTGAAAGTGGGAGAGAGTTTATACCTCTGCATGTATTTGAAGCCATGAATGTAGGTGCTTCACCTCCAAAGACAAATTTCAAATAAAGAAATGAGAATTGAAAGAAGCGTGAAGAGTGTGTGAAAGGAAGGAGACAAGAGAGAGGGGAAACATTTAAGAACACACCCTGGAGGATTCAAACTGCAAAACTACATGAAACTGGCCTAGAGGAGGAGGGAAGAGAATTCCAGAACCACAGCAGCAGAGGCAGGGCCAGATACACCACTCAGGGAACCAAATGCAAAATGAAAATATGGGGTCATTTGTTTAAAAGAAGCAGAAAAAAATGTTCCATTAAAGGTACTAAAATATAAAGCTTTTCCCTTTTTACCTGTGGTCTCTTTCCCATCTTTTCATAGTATTTTTTTACTTACTGTTTAAGGTAATTCCAAACAAATTTTAAATTTTCAATTATTAGCAAAACTTTGACCATTCATCTTTATATTGTGCAATGCCAGTTTTAAATGCAAACATAAGAGAATTTAGTCTTTTTGTCACATGATCAAAATTACACACTTCATATTTCAGAGCTAGTATGTGCATTTTGTTCTTAGTAAGAGCTAACTCTGAACACTGAAACAAACTAACTCAACTGCTTTCATTACATGTCTTGGAGGATGCATATTCTAACACCACTTTGGAAGCTGACAGCTGTCATAGTACAATATCAGCCATGGAAAATATGTAAATAAATGAGTAAAGCTATATTCCAGCAAAACTCATTACAAAGACAGGTAGTAAGCCTGGCCAGGTTTGACCTGCAGGCCATACTTCGACAATCCCTGGTCTATGAGATTAATTTTCCCAAGGTCACATGCTGCTGAGATGGATATTCAACGATAAAGATGAAAGCATTTTGAAACCAAAGAACAGTAACATGCATGAAAAAAATGTATTATTAAATTATTATATTCACTCTACTATATTTTTGTATATGTGTCAATAATACAATTCATTTTAGTGACCAGCGGGAATAAAATGCAAATAATGAATGTTTTTGAATACTGCAAACTAGCACAACACAAAAAACACAGGGTATTCATTTGTGGAAGATGCTGGAAGATGCACAGGAGAGAAAATGTCAGAACGTTACTTCTGATTTTATTACTGTCCTGTGCTGCATGTCAGCAGGTGTAGTTTGACCCACAGGAAAACCGTGGTGTTCATTACAGGGTCAGTTCTGTATGGGGTTTGTTTTATAAATTGCAAGTAAATTAGAACAAAAGTGAGTATTCGATATTGCAGCAAAACCTTCTATCACTATGTAAGTGCTTCCTTGAGCACAGGGCTAAAGTGAGGTGCAGTACAAGGTGTCACATGTCAGCTTCACATGTCTGTCTCCTCTGACACTTAGTAGTTTTCACCAAAGGAAAGCTTCTTCATCCAAATTTACTGGCTTATGAAATGTAAACATAATAATGAGTCATTTGAAAACCCTAGGATAAAAACATGATTCAAAATGTGTCAAGAGATAGAAATGAGAAACAGGTATGATTGTTTTTAAAAGGTGTAATTCGTATCTGAACAATTCTGGGCCAAACAGACAAACAAACCAAAAATTACATCAATGTCTGGTGCCTTTCACAAAGTAGTCAGTCAGTTAACATCTGAATATTGGATAAAATGATGTGCTTAATGCCATTCCAATTTTTTTCCAATTTCATTAACATGTAAAAATGCTGCAGACACGTTACTAATGATTTCAACATATATAGTAATTTAGTTTTAAAAAAGTGCATGCATGTTTGAATATAAAGATATATCCCTGTGTTATTTCAGAGAAATATACTACAATTTTTTCAGTTGATTCTCTTGTCACTATAATAAGGTTAATTAGCAATAATTTTCTTTTTTTTTCTACATGAATATTTTCCTCAAGATTCTTGTAAAATTGATCATTTTGATCTAATATGAATAAAGTGATTAAATATACTTTCTGACATTTTTTCTCACTATACACAAATACTTGCAAAATCGTATTTTACTATGAGTATAAAATATATAATCAGTATAAAACATTCAGAAAATAAAAACAATATTAAAAGCAACATTAATGTTTTGAAAGAATCCTATGTATGCATATGTGTAGTGTGCTTGCACTACACATGTCTGAGCAAATACGTGGTTTTATCAGTTCCACTTAATAGTATGAGAAAAGCAACTTTTCATGTCAGCATTTATTTAGTACAATCACCACTTTTGAACAAGTTGTTTCCAAATATTTATTATTTTAATAACATAATTTGGGTATATCAGTAATAATTACCTAAAACTGAAATTGATATGTTAAAACTTAAAACTTTTCCAATGGCAAACAACCTCTGAAAAACGGGTGCCCATTTACTTTCCCCCCAAAGGGTAGAGAATCTTCACCAATTCAGAGTATTGCAATTAAAAAACAAAAACAAAAAACTGGCAAACAGATACAATTTGTCTCATTTTAAATTTGCTATCTTCAATTGATTCTGATGATTTTGAAATATATTTTTAATGTATGTTTATAGCAATCTGTTTTACTCTTCCAGTGGTCAGCTTTTTCAGTTTGATTTGACAGAGTATTTTATAGCCATATGTCTATCTTATGAGGCAATACATTTTTGCATATATCTGCATTATGTTTATGACAATTTTTGGCTTAAAAATTATTAATTTTATTTATTCTACTATAAATATACTCACTATCAATATTTTACTTATAATTTTCTATTTTTGTTTCGAGATTAAAAATTTCCAGTTAGAGATCAAATAAATATTAACTTTTATTTAGATTATTTAATGTTTTATTTTGTAATTTTATCTAGTTAGTACTCATAGGATTTATTTTGGTATAAGATATAGGGGAAGAGTTTTCAAAATAACAGGATGTATCAACGTAATTTAGAAAGTATTAAAATCTTTACCAATTAAGATCCCTCCTTTTTATGTAATTTTATATCTGATGAGTATATATATATATATATATATATATATATATATATATATATATGGACTTTCTGTTCTATTTTTTTATCTGCATCCCTGTGATAACATCATAATCATTTATTAAAGTTTATTTTAATACTTTACAAGCAAGTTCTCTTATTGCCATTCCTTTTCAACACCCTTCCTACTGTCTTTCACTTTAAAATGACTTGATCAGGGTTCAACAATTATCCCATTTGAACTTGTTTGAAATTGCTTTATACTTTTCAAAGGTAGTGTCTCTGTAGTGTTAAGGGATCACACTTCTGAGCTCTCAAATAAAGATATATCTCCATTTATCTACGTTTAAGGTATTCAACAAATTTCACCTTTTAAACTTTGTTCTGTATAGTATTAAGCAGCAGTAGTTTGTGTTTTTGGTTACTTAAATAATGCATTTTCCCATTAGATTTTCTAAATACTATACGAAGAAATATGTACATAAAAAAGCATTTTTACTAGTTTATGAGTTTAATAGAACTACCTCTTCTGTTTCAACTTTAAGAATGGACAAAAGACACCGAATAACAAAAGCAATCTTGAGAACAAAAAATGGAGCTGGAGGGCTTCCCTTGTGGTGCAGTGGTTGAGAGTCTGCTTGCTGATGAAGGGGACATGGGTTTGTGCCCTGGTCCAGGAGGATCCCACATGCTGCAGAGCAGCTAGGCCTGTGAGCCATGGCCACAGAGCCTACACGTCCAGAGCCTGTGCTCCACGACAGGAGAGGCCACAACAGTGAGAGGCCCGTGTACCACACACAAAAAAAAGTGAAGTTGGAGGAATCAGGCTCCCTGACTTCATACTATACTACAAAGCTACAGTAATCAAGAGAGTATGGTACTGGCACAAAAACAGAAATATAGATCAACGCAACAGGATAGAAAGCCCAGAGATGATCCCACGCACATATTGTCACCTTATCTTTGATAAAGGAGGCAGGAATATACAGTGGAGAAAGGACAGCTTCTTCAATAAGTGGTGATGGGAAAACTGGACAGGTACATGTAAAAGTATGAGACTAGAACACTGCCTAACACCATACACGAAAATAAACTCAAAATGGATTAAAGACCTAAATGTAAGGTCAGACACTATCAAACTGTTAGAGGAAAACATAGGCAGAACATTCTATGACATAAATCACAGCAAGATCCTTTTGACCCACCTCCTAGAGAAATGGAAATAAAAACAAAAATAAACAAGTGGGACCTAATGAAACTTAAAAGCTTTTGCACAGCAAAGGAAACCATAAACAAGACCAAAAGACACCCTTCAGAATGGGAGAAAATATTTGCAAATGAAGCAACTGACAAAGGATTAATCTCTAAAATTTACAAGCAGCTCATGTAGCTCAATAACAAAAAAACAACCCAATCCAAAAATGGGCAGAAGACCTAAATAGACATTTTTCCAAAGAAGATATACAGATTGCCAAAAAACACATGAAAGAAAGCTCCACATCATTAATCATTAGAGAAATGCAAATCAAAACTTCAATGAGATATCATCTCGCACCAGTCAGAATGACCATCATCAAAAAATCTAGAAACAATAAATGCTGGATAGGATGTGGGGAAAAGGAACACTCTTGCACTGTTGGTGGGAATGTAAATTGATACAGCCACTATGGAGCACAGTATGGAGATTCCTTAAAAAACTAAAAATAGAACTACCATACGACCCAGCAATCCCACTACTGGGCATATACCCTGATCAAACCAAAATTCAAAAAGTGTCATGTACCAACATGTTCATTGCAGCTCTATTTACAATAGCCAGGACACGGAAGCAACCTAAGTATACATCAACAGATGAATGGATAAAGAAGACGTGGCACATATGTACAATGGAATATTACTCAGCCATAAAAGGAAGCGACATTTCCTTATTTGTAGTGAGGTGGATGGACCTAGAATCTGTCATACAGAGTGAAGTAAGTCAGAAAAAGAAAGACAAATACCGTATGCTAACACATATATATGGCATCAAAGAAATAAACAAAAACAAAACAAACAAACAAACAAGGTCATGAAGAACCTAGGGGTAAGAAGGGAATAAAGACACGGACCTACTAGAGAATTGACTTGAGGATATGGTAAGGGTAAGCTGTGACAAACTGAGAGAGTGGCATGGACATATATACACTACCAAACGTAAAATAGATAGCTAGTGGGAAGCAGCCGCATAGCACAGGGAGATCAGCTCAGTGGTTTGTGACCACTTAGAGGGGTGGGATAGGGAGGGTGGGAAGGAGGGAGACGCAAAAGGGAAGAGATATGGGAACATATGTATATGTATAACTGATTCACTTTGTTATAAAGCAGAAATTAACACACCATTTTAAAGCAATTAGACTCCAATAAAGATGTTTAAAAAAAAAGAATGGGATTAAGTATTATTGTGAGCTATTTATATTGTTATATTTGTTAATAATAACAGATACCTAAAAGATTTGGAGATAATGTAAATTCCTTAGAATAGAAAGAAGAAAAGAGAAAAAATAAACACTCTCAGTAAACTGTAAAATGAATGTCAGTGTCTTTATATATAATGATGTGGTAAATTGTATTATTAAATATCTTACTTTGACTCATTCTTTTATTCCTGGAGAAAATAACATTTGCCATTTTCTAGAATTTTACTAATATAGTACTGGATATTTTTTTTTAACTTGAAACGTTACATCTATGAATGGAATAACTGGAACTCATGCAAACTATTCTGTTTGTGCTATTTTTGTTACCCACTGCTACTAGAGAATATTTGGGTCAGGAATCTCCGGTTGCTCTCCCTTACACTCTTCCCAAACAACTGTTAGAAAAAAAAATAGACATATTACTACAGAAAAATAATATGAACTGCTAAAAAATGTCCCTTTTTCTCTCTTAAGTTTCATTTTCTTCATGAGTTAGACCAAACCACAAAGACTGGATTGTTTAGAGGACGGCGTACCACAACACCTTCTATTCAGCTTAATAGAGCTGTGGCTGGACTGCCAAATAGCAATCATATGCGCCAAAAGTCCCACCAAACTCTAGGAGACACACTGGTAGAGGGTGTGCCATTATGCTCACTTCGCTGATCACAAGAAGGGGCTTGAGGTATCTTTTTTTTTTTTTTCTCAGCAACCCAGTGCAAGGTGAGGAATCCACCAGAGCAAAGGAGCACAGAATAACATGCTCTCCAACTTTTATACTTCCTAGTATGGAAGCAGCAAGAAGGGAGGAAACAGTAGTGCCCAATGTTTCACTTTAGAAACATACAAGGAAATTCTCCATGTGTCAGTGACCCGCTCCTTCCATACTTTGGCAGTGTATTAGAATGTACTGAAGATTTTCACACTGCAGGCCATTCTACTATGGCCTATCCCACCTTTTCTTTACATGAAAATATTAGACCAGATGTGGTTTTAAAGATATTTTCCAGATCCTGAATGGGTTTGGCCAACAGGCACAGGAGACAGTGAGGTTGTGTGTACATCTCCTGAGCTTCTCCATCTTGGATTGCCTTGAACTCCTGTTTCCTCCCCTACAGAGGAGACACAGCTTCTGTAAACTGGCGGCTTTCCTCCATAGTTTCTGGGTCCTGGTAGCTGCCCTTTCCTTTGCCCATTCTGGCCTAGGGTCAGTAATGATATTCTGCTGGTACTAGTCCCAGCAAACCATACTATGTCTCATTGTTTCCTTATACCCTACCCATATATTTGTAAATGATCTTTTTATTAAACTCTCCCCAAGTACCAAGTTGGAGTTTGCTATCTTTTTCCTGATTTGACCCTTACCAATACAGTGGATGAAGATATTGGAAAAATGCCAGCATGTCTTGGAAATGATTGATTACCTTGTCTAAAAGGATTAGGGAGGCTAGAGAAACTAGAAGGAGACAAGGAGAATTGGAGGAGGTCAAAACCATCAAAGAATGTTTGCAGTTGGAGTGAGGGATGAGCAAAATGCAACGTGACAAGATTTTGCTCATAAAGGGCAAAACTAGGATTCAATTTCCTAGAAATGGGGAATTTGTGTCTTGATTGTCTGGACAGTCAGGGGTGGCTATGGGGTTACTGTAGGAGTGGGGGCGTAACTCAGCTACATTTCCTAAGAACCTTCTCTGTGAACAGTGACGTGTTAGGCACTGTCGATAAGTCACAGGTTAGACAACCAGCTATCATCTTGTAAAAGTACAGGGAGGATTCTACTTTTAAATTCGTAATTAAACTTACTATGTTATTTTTAGAAACTTTGTAAAGAAAATCATATCATATTGGACACACCAAATATAATGACTTGGTCTTTCATATTACTGAGTTGCCAGCCATAAGTCACGCACTTAAAAACTTTAAAATATTGATATAATGTGTATTTCTTCTGAAGCATACACGTACACACATACACACAAAACAAACTAATAAGTTCCTCACTGAAGACAAATTAACTTCACTGTCACAATTACACTTGAAATGCCACAAGATAGAACTCTTCTAAAAATGAAAAAAAAATCCTCTTTCTGTAAAATACAATTTATTAAACTTTTTTTTGTACATTTCCTAACTTGATAGTAATTTACAAGGGTAAAGGAGATTAGTAATTTCTAAAATGCTTTAAGCTAAGAGCAGTTATCTAAGAAAAGTGGCTTTTCATTAATTACTTCAAGACTCTGAATTCAAATTCATATACAGGATATTATTTTCTGTCAGTTGTTATATGGTGTTTTTGTTAAATAAATAACATTAATTTAATTTCTGTGTTATGTATACAGTGAAAGCATCACAGCTTTGCATGCAAAAATGATAAACCACACCATGAAGGATGGGAAAATCCAATAGAGTTCCCTTGAGTTTTTTCATCTTCTCAGTTTAAAAAGTACCAGCCCTGAAGAAAATGTTAGAAAGTGTTTGTTATATTGTGTTCAATCTGACAAAGAAGCTATTTCAAGAAATGAGAATAATAAGAGTTATTCCAAAACTTTGAAAGATCCATTGTAACGACTTGAACTACTTGTTGCTGATTGATTGCCTGTGGTATAGCCATCTCCAACATGCTCCTGCATTGATCTGGGAGCCTTTGTGGCAGTGTGTAAAGAATAACCACTTGTGACAGGTACAACAGCAGGGGCCATCTCCATTGAACTGGCTGCTGCCCTGATTACAAAGAGGCTGTTTAGAGCACCTGGTGACCACGATAGGCTCTTTCTTCTCTGTAGAAAAGAAACTCATTTCTAAAAGTTTACAGAACTAAAAGTCAGAAACTCACCAGAAATCATCAGCTGAGGAGGTGCCGGAATGGGCTCCAGGGAAGACCGGATAAGAGACCTAGTGATGGAAAGCCTTTGACTTGCTGCAGGAGATTCCTGACCACGCCCATGATGCTGCAGCTCCCATCTGAACCATTCTGAAGAAGTTCTGACCTCTTGTTTTAAATCAGTTGCTAAGGTCAGATAATCTGTATAATATGTCCAATCTGGCATAACTACAGACATGGGGACAGAGGTCTGTATTGGAAGTGATTGGGTTGCTGAAACTATAGAAAATGCTACAGGAGAGGTTACTTCTGAAAAAACAGATGTGGAGTCTACATGTCGTGGCAGGTTGTTTTTGAGGTCACTTGAATATATAGTTTCTGGATGACTTTGAAAGTTTAATTCAAAATCTAGAGATCCATCCCTTGTGTGAGGTTTGAACTGGGTATAAGACCCTTCATGCTCTGGCATGCCCAGTAACTTGTCTTCATTCAGCATCTCAGTGGCACCCAAAGTTATACCATAGAGTCCTATTTTCAATAGTTTAAAAATGTTTTCTGATACTGAAGGATCATCAGCAGTCAGTTTTGAAGTCAAATCCGAATTCATCAGGTCTGAAGGGACAGTTTGTGAAGGGATAATGGATGAACACCTCTTATTCAAACATAAATTAATATCCAAATTACTTGATAGGGTTACATATTCTTCTATGGATGAGACTAAAATTCTTTTTGTACTCTTTGTAGAAGGAAATAAAGATGACAGTTCTGTGATTGCCACTGATGGCATGATTTCAGCAGGCGAAGGAAGTGAATGTCCAGAAGAGAGAGTTTGTGTTCCTGTTCGTGCAAACCAGCTGGCTAATACTGCTGAATTCATCCAGAATGTCTCGTAAAAGTGGGACTGTTTGCTCTGCAAAACTTGATCTGAAAATTCATGAAAGGATTTTATTTCAGTCATAGAACACGTTGCACATGTTTGGATTAATTCACTTAAAGAATCAGCAGCCTGTGGTTTGATATTTGTGAGTCTCTGGTTGCTGGATGCTTCAGTAATAACCTGATCTTCATTGGGAATGGAGGGTTGTGTGGTGAATTGGTGCAGAGTTGATGAATTTAAGACAGGTAACTGCTTGGATATGATTATCTTAGCAGGAGAAATGAGAGACATCAAAGGGCTCAGCAGTCTCCAGGACTCTTTTCTTGAAATTAATGAAAGAGCTGAATATTCTTCAATATCCTCTTGAGGGACGACTGGAGGTGCACTCAAGGAAGCAGTTGCAGTCGGGAAGCCACGGGAGAGTAATGAGTGGCTGTTTAACTCAACATCAGCCCCTGGAACACCACTAATTACTGAACTCATTGTGGTAGCAGACAAGACAACAGTCCGGGAGCTCTCAGATAATAAAGATTGTGTAGGAAAAATAAAATCTGTCATTAAGGAAGAGATGATAAACGGCGTGCTCTCTTCCGTATCAGGGAAAAAGAGTCCTGGTGCACCCACTGGAGTTTGGATGGGCATACATGATACAGATGTTTTGCCCCCGACAATTTGTGCTGGGTCATGAGCACCAAAATTCAGAAACTGAGAAGAGGAAACATCTACGGAAGAAGGAAGACTGTGTTTTGCTGAAAGCTCTTTAGTGGAAATCAGTTCTTCGAGTAAATAGCTTTCAGAGGACATGCCAATATTTAATGCTGCCAAACCAGTGGTTGGGAGAACGTCGTGCTGGAAAATGTCTGTCTGTTTTGGACCTTTAGAGAGGAAAAGATAAGAAAGAAAGAAGGAGAGCGAGAAAGAAAAGGAAGAAGAAAAATGGATTAAGCCCTGGGCTGAATCTTCTGCAAATTACACTGCACCTTATACACATTATATATATGCAGACAAATATGGCTCTGTAAATCATATTTCTAATAAAAGTGTATGAGAAAGTTTAGTGACTTCACAAGCTGCATAAATGCAGAGTTCTATTATTCATACTCCCTGGGGTGACCAAATTCAGAACAAATGGTCTTCTTTAGAATAACCTTCATTCCAAATTAATGATGCCTTTGAAGTACAAAACATGAAAATTTACAATTCTTTGACAGTGAAAAATATAAAAGAATATTTGACCTAATGAGTTAGAAATATTAGAAATTTCATTTTACTTTCTGAATAGACAATTTTTTTATATCAGATACCATTATATTTCAAATTAACTCCTTAAAAGAACATAAATTATACAGAAAAAATATAGAGCAGTATACCTTTATGCTTATAATATCCATTAGGTTTTAAAAGTATATATTTTTAACAAGGAATACCTTGTTAAAGGCTATAATTCTCATTCTAATTATCCTGAGAGACAAGAAAGAATTTGGAATTTAACATACAATATACTATCTACAATATGGCACCATTTGATTTAGTAAGTTAAATAAGACGTGTCAAAACATACTCAACCTGTCAAAATACTTCCCAATAGGAAAAAAAAAAACAGATTTTTAAATATCTGAGTGTTCTTCCAATAAATTGCTAAAAATATGTTTACATATAATGATTCAGAGGATGTTAAATAAAGACATAATGAGGCAAGTAGTAGAGGCCTTTTAAATAAGTTTTACTGATAGTTGAAACAAAATGAGGTAGAATTGGGGTTCAGTTATCTACCAAAATTTACGTATCAGAATAAAGACTATTCATGAACATTTTGCACTGTTTTAGAAAGAGTATTTATTCATAAAGGGCACCGACATTTTTAAAACTTAAAAAACAACACATAACCAACAAGAATTCTAAGCCAATTTTATAGCCCTGAAAAATCGTGTCTTAGAAAAATAAATATTGAAATAAATCAGAAAATGTTTTAAAACATAACTTTTTCAAACTTATCTGCATCATACTCTCATCTACTTACCTTGACCAACTGGAGTAGTGTTCGCCATGGCCCACAGTTGGGTAGCACTGGCAGGTGGGATGCTACTGACCGAAGTCCCTGAGGTGGGCACTGTGTATGTTTGTGTGGAAGTGGCCTCTTTTCCTTGAGAGCTGGGAGGTAAACAGGTGGTTCTTCTTATTTCATTACCACAGAGAAGCCCAATGGAGCAGGTCTGCAAATGACAATCGCCATAGTTAAGCACATAGTTTCTTTGTCCTTGAGAATTTTTAAGTTAGTTTTGAGGTCCATTTGCATTTTCATAGTTATATTAGTTAGCTCACGACCTTATTGTTTAGAAAATGGAATCTCTACAGTAGATTTACCTATATTTCAAAATTAATTAAATTCTTCAAATTTTAGATATGCTCAACTGAATACCTAAATTTATTCTTGATTCCTTTAAGTCAAAATAATATTTTCCATTTGCTTTGAGGATATTTTTTTCCAGTGAAGAATCTGTGCTGTATGCTAGAAAATATGAATATAAAAACTCTGTTACAAATTTTAAACTTTTCTTCTCTAAATGTCATATTTAGTTGGAAACTAAAATAAAACACACGATCTACAACAGATAATTTGAAGACATTATCTTGTGATTTTCTGAATCATTTTAATCCACATTGGTTTAAAAAGCAAGGTTCCTTTTCTGTTTTAGCTTGACCTGAATGGCCTACTTCTGCCATATACTTATAAAATAATTTCCACATAAAGAAGTTAATTTTTAATTCATAGGAAAGAGAGTTGTGAGGCATGTATAAATAAGTGTAAATGGATCAGGGATTCTCCTTTAAATGTAGAGTTAAAAATCAGTTATACTATTTGAAACATTTTGAATTTTAAGGAAATACCACATACCTATTTTCTGACACTAAAGACATTCATAGGTAGTTCTGCTTCACTGGTACAGTATTTGTCCAAGATTGTATCTAATTTGTACAAAATGTAAATTTTGCTTTAGTTATCCCTTTTTTGTTTGTTACACAGTTATATATTCTGTATGCACTTTCAGCTCACACATTAAAGTATTTAAAGCTTAAAGGCCAGTGTTATATAACTACCTTAAAAATCTAACATGTAGAAAACAGTAAAAAGGGAAGCTAGAAGTAATAGAAGAAACAGCAAGAAAAATATATCTATTATCATTCCACACATTCAAGACCAAGAGATTGTCCTTTTCTCCACTCAAGGGTAAGCAGAAAGGCCTAGAAGGACTTCACAGATTAATGACAATGCACAGGAAGCTAGGATAAAAACCAGAATGCCAATATGCTAGCTTACAGTGAAAACCTAGCTGTTACACAGCTCATAAATATTTGCATGGTCATGGTCAGCTTTCCCCTCCAGAATCACAATCAGAAGCCCTAATTAACTACCTTGAGAAATCATCACCGCAGGATTAAGGATCCTCAAAGTCCCCGTGACCAACAAGTTCTCTCCATGTCAGCAGCAGAGCTACCCAAGAATCACAGGTTTCCCTGAGGTGCATTAGACCAGAACATGTAAAACTAGTTTTCAAATGCTTAACAACATCAGACTAAGTTACTGCCAGAAGAATGATCTTGAATACTTGATGTTAACTGATGTATCACTGATTAAAGTTATCTACCTATTAGACAACTTGACACTGGCCCTGCCGACATTTGTCTCTATGATTCTCATATGCTCTCTAATAGTGTTGACTGTTATATTATTGATGTGATAATACATTCATCTTCCAGGTGACACTTAGGCCCAGCAACCAGGAAGCCATACTCCTTCTTTCCTATGTTGCATGCCTAGGCTCACATACATCCTGTGTGGTTTTTAGCCTTTAACTCTCAAAGCTGAATTTACTTTCCCAATTTTGAGCTTGATAGGAAACACCTTGTTATATTCCCAAGTACTAGCAACTTTTATATCATATTTTTTAATGTTCTTCCAAATAGATTTTAATTGTTTGAACTTTCTCTGTCTATAAACACAGACACAGACACATACACATATGCCAATACTATTTGTCTTAGAGAGACTTCCATATTTTCCTTAGTTAAATCCCAAACTTCATGGGAAACCTCAATACATGTTCACTAAACCTATTTCCTCTTCCTCTTGGATTACATGTCTCAGTCACTCCTGTGTCTCTGTGTGATCATGTGACTTACTTCTACCCAAGGAAGGGTGAATGTACCATGTGTGATCCTCCAGCCTCCACCCCTGTGTGCTGACCTCTGAAAACACATATTAAAGATGGGTAGCCACAGAAAGGAAGTAGCCTAAGTTCCTAAAAGTCTATCTGAAGGAGAATATCTGAAATCAGAAACACTCACTTGGACTTCATGTGAATGGAAAATAAATTTATATTGTATCAGGCCAGCAAAGTTTTGGAGGTTATTGTTATAGCAGCTAGCATTTTCCTTACTAGTACATCAATCTTTGCCTCACCTGGTCTTTCTGATAATATTCTTTGTTAGCTATGAGAAAATTATATTTAAAAAGCACCTCATAAATGATTGAACATTTCTTTTTCTATATCTGCCTGATTACATTGGAAGGTATAACATTTCAAATATTTAGCTTTACTTTAATTCAGTAAGCCTTTAATTCTGTATATTTCTTTCTTAATTTGGTGGTTACCATAGTAACTTATTTGACCAATACATCCTAATTCACTCATTCATTTATCCATCAATTATGTATTGAGTGGCTGCTATTATATGTTTTATTCACTGATATTTATTGAAACTTAATATGTGCCAAGATGATGATCATCATTTCTACAAAATTTCATGACTTTAAAAAATATATTTTTATTTCTGAATCTATGTTTAAGGAAAACAATGCAAATAGGATTTTTTGAGTAAAAGCTTTATGAGAATATGGTCATCCACTTTTTTAAAATTTTATTTTATTTTATTCATTTTTGGCTGTGTTGTATCTTCGTTGCTGAGTGCGGGCTTTCTCTAAGTTGTGGCTAGTGGGTGTTATTCTTCACTGCCGTGCACAGGCTTCTCATTGCTGGGGCTTCTCTTGTTGTGGAGCACAGGCTTTAGGCACACAGGCTTCAGTAGCTGTGGCTCACGGGCTGTAGAGTGCAGGCTCAGTAGTTGTGGCGCACAGGCTTAGTTGCTCTGCAGCATGTGGGATCTTCCCAGACCAGGGCTCGACCTTGTGTTCCCTGCATTGGCAGGCAGATTCTTAACCACTGTGCTTCCAGGGAAGTCCCGATCATCTACTTTTTAATGGACATTGTGTAGCTCTCTTGTCTTTGCTCAACAAATATTTGTTGGTCAATTTCTAAGTGTCAGTGACTGCTGTAAAGGCTGGGAATGAACTAGTCAACAATATTAACAAAGTTTCTCCCATCATATAACTTGTATTTTAGTAAAGGAATACGAATTAATTAATACTAATTAACAATAATTTGCTTAAAGACAAAATTTTGTGAAATAAATAATAAGGAAAAGCAGGGAGGGCTGTTTTGGACGAGTGGTTAGGGAAGTCTTCTTTGATCAGGGATCTGAATTAAGTAAATATCTGAGGAAAGGGTATTCAAGGCCGAAAGAATTGTAGTGCAAAGACCTCAAGACAGAAACACACTTGTGTATTTGAGCAACAGCAAGATGGGCAGTGTAGATAAAGAGAATGAGGAAAGACCATTGGTGGACAGAAATGAGGTAATCGACATGGCAAGGAGATATATCATGCCAGATGATTTGTTTGTTTATTTGTTTGTTTTTGAATTTGGAATTAATTCTGAGTGTGATGGGCAGCCATTGGAATATTAACATTTAGAGTAGAAAAATGGTATGGTTTGACTTATATTATGAAAAGATTATGTTAATGCTACATAGATAATAGACTCTTAAGGGAGTCTGAAGAGAGGACAGAATGGAAGCTGGGGCATCAGTTGGAAGGTGGCAGTAGCCTTGGTGAGAGACAGAAATAGATTAGTCTGGAGTGAAAGTAGTGGTAGACAGAATAAGGTTACTTTCAGGAGATACTTGGGAGACAGAGTCTATGAGATATGTTGGTAGATTGATGTCTGGAGTGAGAAGAGAAGGTTAATAAATGATTCCTAGGTTTCTGTTCCTGTTAATGGATGAGTAGAGGTGCCACTTACTAATTTGAAAAACACTAGTGGAGACAAGTTAGGTGACGGAGGTGGATCCAGATTTTTATTTAAATACTTTAAATTTGAGAAGTTTATTAGCTATCCAAATATGGAGATAGAGTAGTAAACTGGAAATATGAGTTTTTCTTGAGGCAGAATTAACCTTAAATCATTTCCATTAATTAAGAAAGTATGATTTAAAATATACCATAGCCCTTCTCCCTAATTCTCTAGTCATAAAGCTAGAGAATGGCAGAGCTGGGATTCATATGTGGGCAATGAGGAGCTTGAACCCACACTCACAATCATAATTTTGCCTCTTGTTACTACTTCAACATTTGTTATGAACAGTTCTACCCTATAGCTGATTACTTTAGATAAAAAATTAAAATGTTCTACTCAGCCTCTTTAACAAACACCACTATCAATTAAATTTAATGATCAAAAACAATGTTTTAAGATCTGGGCAAAACAGTGTCTCTCACTGAAATGAGTTTACAACCCATCAGATCATTTTTCATTCTACGGACGGTCACATTTGACAATGTAATATTGTACTTCATTCTTATTTTCTACTTGAAATGATGAGTATGTAATACAGCAAACAACAACAAAGATCCCAGTGGTCGCAATCAGTTTTGTATCAATGTAATTCTGTGGATTAATCTACTTTCATCAGAACGGGTGGGCAAATTTTACTCTTTAAAATTTTCTAAAATAATTGAAAGATTGAATTTGTCCAACCTCATTGAAATATACATTATTAATATGTCATTGTTTATATAGCAAACTGTGTCCATAATTTGTGGAGGCTAGTGAAAATAAAAATATAAAACCCCTGGTTGAGAAATGATTAAATATTCAAGTCAACAACAGCAGAACATTGGACCGTGTGTGTGTGTGTGTGTGCATGTGTGTGTGATGGGGGAAGGGTCTTCTAATGGCAGGGTCTCTCCAACTCACAGGTCACACAGCCATGATGGCAGCCTGCTTATATATACTAATTTTCCCAGACTAGAACATTGGATCTACCCACTTGTAGCTTGGTGCTCTTTGAAAATTTTCTCTGCGTAATATTTGCCTTCTTAAAATGAAATATCTTTTAGATAATTAGAAGAAACAATTCAGATCATTGGTGTGCCAAATTCATGGTATAGTTGTTCCTTGTAGAATTATAAAGAAAACATCAAGCAGATGAACCAAGATAAAGTAACAAAGTAAATCAGTCTCTAAGTATAGGTTTAGTTGCCCCATCGATTACAGTTCTAAGAAACAATAAGCTTTTCCCAGGTTTGTTGAAATTGAAGCTTTTAATTTATGCTAATTGCAACTGTCCTGTTGCATTAGCAAAGATTCACTAAACTTGGTTCTCTTTAAACAATCTCCACTTTTTGACAAAACTTTGCATCATTTACATCATTTCCAATTCTATAAAAATTTCACTGCATCAATTTACTACTTAAAATTCTCATGTTACAAGTTCCAAATCACGGTCCAGTCACAAGACCAATAACCAATAGTTCACATCTAGATAGTATATTTTCCCCATAACTTGTTAGTTAGATAAGGGGAGAGGGGATTACAAACTGAAACTTTTTACTATCCTGTCTATGGTAGGCAGAATGCTATGTTCTACGTTGGCGCTCAAGCTTTCCTGCCCACCCAACCCTCCCACCCACCAGTGTATAGACCCTGCATAATACATGATGGGTTTCACTGCATGATCAGCCTAGGTGACTTACATGGTACGGTTAACCTTAAGAAAGGGGGATTACCTAAGCCTTTTAAAAGCAGTTTTCTCTGGCTGGTCACAGAGGAGGAAGCCAGGGATTTGAAGTAAAACAAGGATTTGAGCCTTGTTGCTGGTTTAAAGACAGAGGGAGTCACGTGTCAAGAATTTCAAGTGGCCTCTAGGAGTTGAGACCAGCCTCCAGCAGCAGCCAGCCTGGCCACAGAACTGAATGCTGCCATTGGCAGAAATGAGCCTGGAAGTAGATGTTCACCCAATCTTCAGAGGAGAATGTAGCCCAGCTGACACACTAATCTCAGGTTGACTCCTGACTTACAGAACTACAGCTGATAAATGGGGGTTGTCTTAAGCTGCTGAATTTGTAGTAATTTGTTCTGAAGCAATGGAAAACTAATGCATTGTCCCACTAACCTCAACACAATAAACACCAAGACGTTGGGTCCTCTCCAGTCTAGGAGACCAGGAAGTCGTCATGTTAGGGATGTTGGCGCCACCAGCTGTCGGGGTTTGTAATTTTTGTTTGAGTCAGTCCTGGACCTTTGTGCCCTCAGATCCCTTCCTCCCCACTCCACTCTCATGCTTTGCTAGGAATCCTGCCCCCTGCAGGCTGCACTTCCTGGGTTCCTCATTGGCTGGCTTCCACCAATGGGAGACACTAGGGTCTTGGGAGAGGGTGAGGGGGGAGCAAAACGTAGACATCTCCGCCCCCTCCCCCCATGCCCAACGTATGCACACGGTGTCCCAGACTGCATCCTTTCTGCTCCCATGCCTGCATCCTCCAGATGCCCTGTGTGGTGAACACTTCTCCCTTCCAGCTTGTCTGCAGTGGTTTCGTGCCATGGCTAATCTCCACTTGCCTCGCTAACTTTTGGTTGGATCCCAGCTCTTCCCTCACCTCTGTAACCAGTTCCCTCTATTATAAATGCTAGAGGTTGTTTCTGTTTTTTTTTTTCTGGTTAAGACACTAATTGATTCAGTGTTGCTGTCCTATAGTGGATACAGGCAGATTTCTGTAGGCAGTTATCTAACTTGATGGGGAGATGAAAGGTAATGTGGGCATCAACTTGAAAGCAGGAATGACATTCTGAAGATTGATATAATTCACCCATAGTAATAAAAAATATATATATATTAATGATCAGAGATCAAACGTTAAGAATACTTTGGTGTAAAATATGTAACATTGACATAATTTTGTGCTTATACAATTGGGATAAGTATTTTTATTTCCAGCTTTTCTAGAATTTCCTACATAAAGTCAATATGTAGTGTCCATGCCAATAATCAAAATTGTTAATGATATGACTGTTTGTGTGCCAACTTGACTTATATGTCTTTATCAGTAAACTAAACATGCTTCTAGGCAGCTGGTTATGTTTGTTCCACTTTCCCCTGAAAGCCCAGGGCTAGTACATAGTTAAATATTTGGGAGTTAGTAAACACTTGTGGGAAAAAAACTAAAAGATAACATTTTTGGAGAAGACATTTTTATCTAGCTACTTCCCCATTTCTTTTTCCCCTTTCTAGACACACATTTTGAGAGATGTATTGGCCAGATCTCTCACACATTCCGTTCTTTATTCCAGCCATTCTAATCCATCTGTCATGTCATCAGGTCACTAAAAATATTCATGTAAATTTCCAGAAATACAACCATACTGTTCTATTCAAAGCACAGTTTGGGGTATTCATTTTATTTAATTCCTCAACAATATTTAACAGAATCAACCACTATCTTCTGAAACGTTTGGTTTCTCCCATACTTCCTACCTCTCCCTACTTCTGTCTCCTCCCTTGGCTTCTTCTCTTCATTCTGGTCTTTAATTTGGAATTCCTTGGAGCTTTATCTTCAATCTTTTATCCATTTTTTTCTACATTTTCCCCAGAAGCATTTTCATCTATTCAAAAAACCATAAAGATATCTGTATATTCATGAGTCCCCAAACTATATCTCCACCTCACACCTCTTACAGGGGGACCTAATATTTAACACATACAGTATTACAGTGATGAACTGCTTGTTCTAGCACGTTCCTATAACGATCCTCTTCACTCAGGAAATGCAACACCTTCGCTCGATTGCTCAAGCTATCTCTGGTTTCTATCTAACACGTCTACTTAATGCCACGTCTTGCTAATTCTTCTATAGTATATTTTAAATATATTTTTTTTCTCTCAATTTGCCTTGCCACAACCATAGGTCAGGCCTATGAAATAATTCATGCAATAATTGCAATGGCCTAGCTTCACTCATACTTCTAACCTCCTTCCAGACCCTTCTTCACAGAATAGGAAGGATATTTTAAACATCTGAATAAGATCACATCACTCCCCTATTAAATTTTTTAAAATATATTTCCACTATATATTTGAAGAAAATCCAAATAATTTTCCATTTTTTTGACCCACTTCGTAATCTGGCTCTGCCTGTTTCTGCTAACCTATCTTCTCCCTTGTTCCCACTGGACCTACTGCGCTCATCTCACAGTGTCTGTTTTCACCACCGCATGTGGGGCAAAGCCTTTTCCTCCTTATGACCCATGCATGTGTCCATACCCCTGACAGCACGTCCAGCTCTCACTCTTCCCTTGGATGATTTCTTCTCATCCTCCGGTCTTAAGTGTACCCCCCTTAGAGAGAACTTCTCTGTCACCTGCATTATTTTTCTCTCACTGCAAAGTTTTCTTTTCTTTCAGAACACTAAGTACAGTTTGAATTTTATTTTCATTTGTCAATACCTTGATTACTGTGCCTTTTCTGGTATGCTACAAGCACCACTAGGTAGACACGTACGTATGTTCCATTCTGAGCCGTACTCAGCACACTATTTGTTGGCCGTTAGCCAATGAGGGTTCATTGAATGAATATATAAACAATACTTACAAATTGTCTCTATACATTAAATAGTTGACTTTCCAAAATATCTGTATAATTCCACCCACACCTTCTATAATTGATGTTTGAAACACAAATGACCCTTCACATGCCATATGTGACAAGAAATGCAAGCAACCAAATATGAGAGTCCAATAGATGCCAGTCTTGATTTACAAGGGGGGTTAAGTTTCCTCTGAGAAATAAGGACCCAAATCATGTGAATAGTCTGTCTTGAGACCAGAGGCGACAGGTGAAAAAGTACAGCTGGTACTATTCTACTTTCCCTTTGTGTCTTATACATTGAGAAAAACAATTTCTCCCTTTTCCAGGGTCTCTTGTTAAGGAATACTCAACTGCTTAACAAAGATGTGCTAGGAAGAATGGATAAATTCTTTGATTTTAAGAACTTGGAAGTTAAATAAGATCAAAGTCACTTAGCAACCTCCCCTACACCACACTTAAGTTGTATGAGGTAACTCCTAGGCTTTGGGTACTGATAAAAATAGAGCCCTGAGTGAGTTTTATGTGTGCTTAGCAAGTCCTAGACAGGGATACAGCTGATGGAAGGACAGTCCCGTTGTCTCTTGTGCTGGAGGAATGTGTGCCAGGGTTATCTTTTAAAATAAAATCTGACCAGGTCATTCCTCAGCATAGAGAATCATCAGTGGTTTACCACTCTTCCTAGGAAAAACCAAAAATGATTTAACATAGCACACAAAGCCACTGGCCATTTCTCAAAACCTATCATTTCTTATCACTTTTTCACATATGCTAGGCTAATTCCTATTTCACATATGTTGTTTTTCTTCCTGAATCCCACTTCTGCCACATATTCCCACCTTGAACCCAGGTAATCTAAGTACCCTACTTTTTTGGTTCAGTTCAGTATAAGTATTCTCTCAGTATTCTCTTCTGTGTTCCTCCAGTTTTAAAAAATACAGTTGACCCTTGAACAAGATGGGAGTTAGAGGTACTGACCCTACACACAGCCAAAAATCTGCTTATAACTTATTGGTTTCTCTGTATCAGAGTTTCTGCATCCTCTGATCCAACCAACTGCAGAGCATGTAGTGCTGTAGAATTTACTATTGAAAAAAAAATAACTCCCTGTGTAAGTGGATCCACACGTGTATTTTAAACACATGTTGTTCAAGAGTCCACTGTACATCACTACTGTGCTTTCATGAAATATTGTGCAGACCTTAACTGTGTCTATTACCTATCATATTGTGATTATCATCTGACATATTTTGAACTCCCAGTAGTATATAGCTTTTTAAGAACCAAAATAGTCCTTAAGTGTCTGGCCCTGTGTGTGAGATATAGGTTAGAAAAGGAAACTCTTGGGGAGACTGTGGTCTCAGGCTAAGTGAGGCTGCTTCACATTGGGTTGAAAGAAGAGGGTAATGTTTCTAATGAGTTGGAGACCAAGAGCCTTTGATCTAGTCAACTCAAATTGATTAGAAATGTTGAACTGGAGTCTTAGGAAAAGATCTTCATATTACTTAGTTTTCATTGAAATTCACAGGTGACAAAAAAGCCTGTGGAGTACAATGGGTCTTAATTTGAGAGCCACATTTTAATTAATGAAATAACAATTTGAGAAATGAGATACACATTTGAAACTTAATTATACATACAAATTACTCAGAGCAGATACATAAATAATATATGTCTAATACATCTATAATGAAGGTATTTAAACATTTTGCCCCTTTTTCTGTACTGGTAAATGTGCCTGTACATAAAAAAACATATTTTAAAAAAAAATTTTTGGAGTTATAAGAAGATTGGATTAAAACTACATTTGTAGTAAATTTGCTCTGAATACTTTTCTACTGTTTTCACATAAATAAAACCCTAAAAGTCCAGATCAATTTTTAGAAATAAAACAATCCATATAACAATTATCTTATTATATTTTGATAGAAGATGCACATAAATGGGGTATCTTCAAATTTTAAGCAAATGCTATTTTATCAACTTTCCACAATGGATGAATTCAGTTATATGCAATTAATTTTCATCTCTGTGATCCTAATCAAAGAGGTGCTAGTTAACTATACTTATTGGGCTCAGAGAGATGAAGTAGTTTGAATTTTAAAGTTATAAGCTTGTTTGTAGCAGAGCTCATGTTGGAAATACCATTGTATTCAATTTAAATTTAAATAATTTGTACTTGATGTGATATAATTCAACACAGCAATATTGAGAATCTACTCTGTCAACCATCTTATCAGAATCATTTAATAACTATCATAATTATTATAGGTGCAAATTATCAGTGTGATTGATACAATGAAATCTCTGGGTTCCTAATGCCATTAGCCTCCTCTGAATTGTGGCTCCAAATTCCCCCCTCGCATTGAACTCAAACATAATAAAGATTTCTCTGAGGCCACTGTCTATGAATCACCAGTCCTAGGATATGATATCTGATTCAGAGCCCTGACTATGTAGAAGAAAAGAACCACTAAAATATCTCAGAAGTCAAACGCCCTGGACTAACCTACTATTTCAGGAAGAATAGATGAAACTAGCAGACACTATAGACTAACCAGTATGAACACCCAGGATTCTCCAATGGTCATTTGAGAGCTGGCAAGTAGAAAGTTTTCTTACCACTATATGCTTATGCAATTTAGGGTATTTTTCCTTAGTCACAGAGTGTTCAATTATTGTTCATGAGGAAAGACACTCATTTCATGATTCATTTACTAATTCCTGCAATAGAAATAATGTCTTCATTCTCTGAATCCCTACAATCCTTTAATTGTTTACACCTTAGGTCACTTGTCTCTTTCTAATCTGTGTTATACTTGTTTCTATTCATGTTTTATCTCTTCTTTACTTGTTTGAATTCCTTAAATCACATCTCAAGTAATTCTGTAAATCAAGTCCTAAAGAAGCACTAAAATATGTGTAATAACTTTTGTTTTTAAATAATACACCCTAGCACCCTTCCAGGTACATTGCTTATAAATAACTTGCAACTTTCCTTACCTGTTCTCTGTGGGACAGCTTCCACATATCTCAGTCATATCTTTATTTTGACATCTTTAGCATCATATATATGTAACTCTATCAAAACATGTTATCTGATAAATATCATTTATTTATCTTTTTCTTTCTTTGGGATGCTCTTCTACACCAACCAAAACAGCCACATTTGTGTGCATGACACACATCAAAGATTTATCAAAACACTGATAATTTTACACTTTTCTTTACCTTTAGAACATAAAGGTGAAATCTTCATTTTAAAACATTAAACAGGATGCCTTCTGAACACTACCAAGCCTATTTTCTATAACATAATTTGGCAAGACATATTATCTTTCTCTCTTCAATGAGTTAGGCTTACAGTTAGAATGTTTTGAAGCTGATCTTCAAGTTCTGAGTCTATGTATACAATCCTCCCTTTACTTAGGAAATGCAAGTGCTAATGACATGAAAACGTTACACAAAGTAAGACAAAATAAATCAAGTGCTATGTTACAAGGATAGCATCTAACACCTAAAATAAATCAAACGTTACAAACAAAATACGATGAGCTGAACCCCAGTACCACATGGAGAAAGAAGATCAACAGGACTTATTCTTCCCTGTAGAGCCACTTTTTTCTTAATTTCATTTATTTTTAATTAAGGGGAAAATGCTAAACCAGGTGCATTGAGTATGAATAAAAAAAGACTCCCAGAACACAAGGTAAGCACGAAAATCCTGCTGTTTCTCAGTGGCAATGCCAGAAGGAGCAGGGAAACAGAGAGATTGGTTTTTATCATCAAAGAAATGCAGTAGATGTGGGTTATCATATTTCCTCCTGCTGCCTAGCCTGCATTTAATTACTTATAGAATCAACTGGCAGATGTAAAATGCACAGTTCTATTTGTTAGAACATAAGAACCATGTGAAATAAGAAATTTTGGTGCAAAAACATAAGAAAATTTTTGTAGGAATGATGTGAGTTAAGTCCTTTATAGTGTAGACTGTTTTTGACAAGAGAAATTTGAGCATAGCTCAGAGTGAAAAAAAAAACAGAACTCGAGCTGAATGCAGAATAAAATCTTTCTGACCTAGTGTTTATGAATATAAGATTTGGATTTAATGGAAAAATGTAATTCTAATATTTTCCAGCTCTGGATAAGTGTTTCAAACTCTGAATCTGTTTCCTCATCTGCACAATAAGGGGAATAATGATTCTTATGTCACGAGTTTGTTTTAAACATTAAATGAGGTATGCATCTAAAACATTTAGCCTGCCAAATAGTTAATGCTTCACAAATGCTTCTCATGGTAGCTTATGGCTCAAGTGATATTTTAAATCACTTAACCATTATGGCAGAAAGGAATTTGTGATATATTTAATGGTGTATGGCATTGCACCCAATAGCCTCTGGTTTGCAAATTAAAGTATGATTATTTAAATCTAAAACATTTATAGTCTCATCCATGTTATTGTTCATTTGATAAACAAAGACTTATTCAGAATCTATTATGTGGCATCAACTTGGAGAATAGAAGAAAACTAGATGCACATATTTCTTGTTCGCATGGAGCTTATTGGAAGGGAGAGAAGCAGAGTAGAGTGAAGAAGAGAAGAGGGAAGAGGAGGGTAAGGGGGAGAGTGTGATCACACATTAAACATATAGCCACAAAAATTATGGATCTGATGGATTACAGTATGGTGATTGATATGAAAACAACTATAAAATGCTACCTAATTGCTTATGAAAATTCAAAATGGTACTGCACTTTGAAATTCAGTTTGGCAGTTTCTTAGGTAACTTAATAAATTTTACCATAAGATCCTGCAATTGCCCATTCCCTGGTGTTTATACAAATTAACTGAAAATTTATGAATGCACTAAAACCTGCATACAGATGTTTGTAACAGGTTTATTCATAATTGCTAAAACTTGCAAGAAACCAAGGTGTCCTTCAGCAGGTGAACGGATAAAGTGCGGTACATCCAGGCTATGGAATATTTAGCACTAAAAATAAATAAGCTATCGTAAAAAGACACGGAATAAATTTAAATGCATATTGTTAAGTAAAAGAAGCCAGTCTGAAAAGACTTAGCATGATTCCAACTGTATGACATTCTGGAAAAAGCAAAACTAAAGAGACGGTAAAAAGATCAGTGATTGCCAGGAGTTAGAGGGGAGAGAAGGATGAATAGGAGGATCACAGAGGATTTTTAGGGCAGTGAAAATACTCTGAATGATACTATAATTGTTGATGCCTGTCATCATTTGTTTGTCAAAAGCCATAGAATGCAAACACCGAGAGTGAAGCCTAATGTAAACTATGAACCTTGGGTGATAATGTTGTTCATCATTTGTAGCAAATGTACCCCTGTAGTGGGGGATACCAATGGTAGGGTAGGCTACGGAGTGGGTTTTGGAATCCAGCCTTTGCTTTTATTTTGGAAAATGATTCAATAATATCTTCTGCCCCTACCCCTACCAATATGACATAGAGATTTTTATCTTAATAATAAATGAATAAAAGGTAAGTCGTAGAGGAAAAATCACCAGCCTATAAGTGTGAGCGTTTAACATTCTGTTCCCAACTTTCCAATGTATTAACAATGTTATCTTAGGTATGATTCAGAAGTCAACTCATCATCTATACCTTCATGCTATAGATTTGGAAACTGAGGCTCACAGAACTTTCTATCTAACTGAGTTCTAAAATGTTAAGTCCATTCTCCTTTGAGGTAATATATAAGACCAAGAATATTCTAAGTTTCTATCAAATATGAACATTAATCCACTAGCCCTTTTTATACAAGAAATAGATGCATAAAGATGAGAGGAGGGCAACTATTACCCATGATATCTAAATAGCTCTAGGGGGTAGTCACAATTTTACTACACTTCATTTACCAATAAAAACCACTGTTCTAAAACATTTGGGTTGTACATCATAACTGTGCCATAGATCTGTTATATAAAATGCAAGAAAAAATCTTATTTCCAATAGTGTACTTATGAAAATATTAAACTATATTTTCCCATTAGAAACTATATTTACATTATACAGAGAACTTCCTCTTTGGTTGTTAAGTTTCATTTAAATTTGTACCTTTCTTCCTTCTCCAATATCATCACAACAACCCTTGGATTATAAAAGATTGTTACTGTGTTCGTTAGAATGCTTAGAAGACATTCAAACAGGGATGAGATGCTTGTGGTGAAACTGGTCCTGAGAAGCAGATGAGCCTTTGTTCTAACTACTGCACACAGCGTTTTCATTAGCAGTACTGATCAATCCCTCTGGGTGGGCTTCCAACCTAGGTAAGCAGAGGAAGTCTTGGCACTTTTAGAGATTCCTTTCTAACCCTTGCAGGGAAGCCTTAATCTTCGTCCCTTGAGAAAGTTCTTCTAATGAATACTTTACTCAGATTTGAAAATTGCCTTATTACACTTAATATTAGAACCACAAACAGTGTCTCGATAATGTCTTCATTTCCCTTGTCAAAACAGTTTCCTGAATAAACCCATTGCTGTCTTTCTTATTATCCTATATGCACCTGTCTACTCCACTCAGCTGAAAACTCTCTTTGGTGAGAAATTGAAACTAATGAAGTTTTACATTTGTTGAGGGTCTAGCATAGTGTTCTGCACACAAAATATGCTCAAAATATCTTAAAGCAAAGCATCAAATTTTGCCTTAAAGGGAGCATTGTTGCTGTTTTCCTATGCATTCATTTGCTTATGGACCTGCCCCCTTTTCCTTAATTTGAATATAAGAACAGTACGTGTTCATGTTTTTCTTCATATGATTTACAAATATTTTGCTATGGTGAGTGTCCAAGGAATGTGTTTGATCTAAAATATCAATAACCTGATCTCAAATATGGATAAATGTCAAAAGCAATAAAACATCCTTCTTTAAAAAAGGAATTATTGAGTTTATCTAAGAATTATGCCTTTGCTTATGTACTTTCCACATAGAGACAATAAACTTTAATTATTTAATAGGATGAGTCATGGCATCTTGAACACAGCAAATACTTGTGAATATTTATTAACAACATCGATCACTTTATATCATGATAAAATAAACACCAGAACCATAAACAAACATAAAACCCAATGGTCTGTCTTACTATCCTGTGCCTTGTTCTTAGGTCTATTTTGAAGATGACATTTAAAAACCAGGTATTGCAAATAGACTGTATTGTTGTAGAATTCAGAGCATATTTTCTCATTCAGAAAGTGGTTTTTCCTTTTTTTTCCATTTTTAATAGAATCCAGCTTCTACACTACATAAAGATCTGTGTTTTAATTTAAAGAATGAAATAACACTTTTATTGACTGCTATAATTCTGTAAAATACAATAAGCATGACCAAATCACAGTCACCAGTTAATGTATGGATCTATCTTGTTTGGTAGAAATTCATTTACTGAGGAAGAAAAGAGCAATGCTGATCAAACTAAAAAGAAGGAGATCATTTGCCTTGAATTTTTTTAGCAAGCAAGTCTAGGACATTCAATAAATTGTGTCTGTCACTTAAATTCTTTTACAGAGCATTTGAATTTCAGAATAATGTAAGTACTTTAGTGCTTTGATTCACTTTCACAATCAGATCTGCTAAAAAGAATAATCTGCAAAAATTATCAGCTTGTCAGAGATTGTCACAGCTCAAAACATTAAGAAAATCTGAGAGTTTAGGTCTTTAATATTATGCACCAAATATTAATTCTAAGAAATAAAGAAAAAATAGCAGATGATGTTCATTCCTTAAGTTACTCTTCATTATCAAATAATCATTGTAGGGATATTAATATTAAATGTAGTGATATTAATTTTCTCTAATCTTATAAACGTGCAGCTGAGTTAACATTTTTATATGACAATGTAATTAGTGAGAGTTTTAACAATAGCTTAAATAGAAGAAATATAGAAAAAATGTAGCATCTTTTCAAAGATCTGTTTGAAGAATGATGATTTTAGAGGGAAGTTGAAGTTAACATAAATAGACTTAATGTGAAGAGAATTACTACAAACTATTTAAGTAAGAAGCTTGATGATTTGTATTGAGTTTTGCTGTTTCAAGTTATAATCTGAAATTCAATGGTTGCATATTCCCAATAATTTGATATATTTTAACAGATTATGTGTACTATTATATCAGCAGTTATACTTCTATGTACAATATAATTTATATATATATATATATATATTTTCTACATGTTAGTGGAGAATCTGATTGCCATGGTATCTTTTAAGCAATTCCATGAAGACCTCAAGCAACTCTGGGAAATAGAATGATCATTCAAGGTGAGATACCTGAGAAGCCTAGTTAGAATAAGGAAATCAGTTTTTTAAAGACACATTGAATTTCATGAATGAAGGAAAATTCATCTATTTCCTTATTAAATATATTCATAGGTTATTTTATTCTTAAAACAATCACAAGACTTCTGGTTTCTGGTCCAGTGTGTAAGAAGCTTAGAAGTCATCACTCCCTTCTTCATAAACATAAAAAACTGGATAAAACAAAAATGACAACTTTTCTTTGATTTGTGATACAACTGAGGTCACAGGGCAAACTCCTCCCCCCAGAACTGGACAGACAGTAAGGCAGAAACAGAGAATCATAGCAGAGCAGAAACCATTGCTGGAGCCAGTGCCATGGTAGGAAAACAAACTGTAATTGACAAAGTGCTGGAGGCCTACTGTGTACAAGGTTGAGAGTTAAATTAAACACTCTGGGGCAGTGGGGGAGATCTTAGG